>NC_141461.1:41917500-43167500 GCF_015680905.1 Coptis chinensis
GTTTCGAATTTTGACTTTTGATAGTTATTGTTGGAAGAGGAACACCTTTACAAACTTATGTCTTCAGCATCCGTGGTTATTAGAAATTAGAGTTACCCCTTGCTGTTCATGACAGCTGTGTGCCTTCAGCATACCAATGTTTTCGGCATCTTATTAACTTTTTTGAATTTGATGTTGTGTTGATATCATTTGAAAGATCTTGTATAGTTGTTTCCAACCAGTTTATATAAACCCAATATGTAGATCAAAAGTCATGATATTCAGAGTTTTAAAAAATAAGAAATAAAAAGTGCAGTATCACCTTTTTATCTTGCTGTTTGACTAGATTTTTCACTTGTCGACTTAAAAGCCTTTAAAGGCTTTCAGTCATATTTGTTTACCTATGCTTTACTTGTTTATTTAGTGGTGTGCTGTCCTTGTAAGTTATAACATAGATAAGGAGTGCGTCAAATAAGATTATATTTGACATAAGTATTTATGATAGTAGGTATGATTGATATGATATGTTTTCCTTTAGAAAGATATTTGAGATCCTTGAATGTGAGCGTTATTTTTTGTTAATGTCAGTGTCAAACTCTCAAATAGACTTGATAACCGTCGTGCCTTGGAGATGAATTGTTGATTTCTTTTATTTTTAAGAGCATGAGCCCACAGTTGAGGTCAGATGCGTTAGTCTTGTATCATATAATAGGATAACTGTTATTATTATGTTATAATTACAACTGGATTAGAATTACTTCCCCCATTCTGACTTGAATTCAGGTCATCTCTATTGTAGCCCCTAGAGCGGCATCTATTTTTAAATGTAGAGGTGGACCACGACAAATGTAATGCAATTATCCTCTATTTGGCCTTCGTATGTGAAGTTTGCGAAATGTTCTGGCATATTTTGGCATTAATGAAAGCTATGCCTAGTCGTAAGGTGTACATGTTACTTCCACCTAGACATAGACACCATGGTGTCAATTTCTATTATATGAATGGATGAATGAATCGACCAAAAATAAATGAACCCAACCAGCTTGTAACTGTTTAAATGATGTGGTGCGCCCACATAACATGCCGAGAACGTCCCATAATCCATGTGTTACTTGTGATTTTTAGTTGTTTGTCTATTTTGCAAGTGCTATGTTGGCACAAGCATTAATTCTACACCAAAATATAACACTTTGCATGAATCATGTGATTTTTCCTTGAATCATTTGTCTTGTAACTGAAACGAAATAAAATTTAGATGAAAATCTAGGTTTTTGACAACCTAAGTGGCCTGGAGAAATCAATTCTCTTAAGGTCTAGGGTTTTCAATGAAGCTTCACATGGAGAATTTTGAAAAGTATCTCTTTGGGCTTCAGCTTCTCGAATTAGTACTTTGTTGCCTGAAAAAGGATTGGTCTCCTCAAGTATGTTGGATCTGATTTAACGGTGTATTACTTTTTGTGTTTAATCTAGGTTTCTACCATTCTAGCTTACTTTTTGTACCGCTTTACGATTCACGATTTAACAGTATTATACATATGCTCAAATGGGCAACCTTTGCTGTTTTCACAGCAAGACCAATGTTCAACTCCGAAGAATTTGTTGTTGGATTTGTTATTAATTCAGTTTAAAAACCCAGAAATCCGCCAAGTATGAGTAAAATTGTCCCCTCACATGAAGAGAGGTCAGTTTCCCATTATGCACATATGTGTATATGTAGTGTAAGCGTTAGTCTCCTTTAAGCCTTTATAATAAAAATGATGAGAAAAATAATAAAATTTTATTTGTGGATAGGTAGACTTGCTATTCTCTAATCACATTAAATCCCCTTTCCTGTTGAAGGTGGGAATTGGACTTAATACCCGATTCAATTGTAACTTGTAAACATGAAGTTGCAGCTTGCTCACTTGCTTGCTCCCTTTTAGCTCTTTGTCAAGTAGTAGTTTTTAACATACTACAGTAGTACGTTAAAAATCTCACTTGGACCCTCAAATTTGATAATGGATGCTAATGTAAATTATCAGTTTGACCAGTTGGGAGCCTAAAAAAATCAGTTCTATCGTTCGGTATGCATAATATGTGGTACAAGGTGGCGCCAATAACACTGAGGTTATGGATGTTTGAGACCATGGATGGATAAGTAATACTAAGTTCTTTAGTCATACCTTTAAGACAATGTCCCTTCAGTTTGGTTAGGTTGCCAGTGATATTCGTTGCTACTGGTTGGTTTATTTTTGATGAAGCTCCTTCTAATCATTGTTTTGCCATTTGTAGGGCTAATGCTCAGCAGCCAAAGCTCTTTGTTGGGATGATTCTCATCCTCATCTTTGCTGAAGCTCTGGCATTGTATGGGCTCATTGTTGGTATCATCCTCTCCTCCCGAGCAGGCCAATCTAGAGCAGACTAAGTAAAGGCGATCGACGCTGATGTTATCCTCTGCTTTATTGGAATCACCTTCAATTCATCTGAGATTAGTTATTGTAGCTCAGAACTTGCATGTTCTGTGAATTCTTTACTCTGGACCTGTCTTTATTCTGGACGCCTTGTTGGGCTTGTGTTGCGGTTTACTGTAGAATGCAGAATTAGTTTCTTCTGGAATAAAGCTCATGGAGCTGCCTTTTGTTTGCCGGTCCTGCTGTATTTGCATATATAAGCTGCCATTGAAACATCACTATAACAGAAGTGCTTGTATGACATTGCTATATTTACGAAATGATCTTCACCTTTTCTGTTGTTTTATGTGAGTTATAACTAATAAGGTGGTGGGTAATATCTTTTTAGGTCATGATTGCTAAAGAGCCCAACAGGCTCATACTAAACCGAGCAGATAATATGTCATTATGTCTTGTGTAAGAATGGACGTATGTCAATTGTTGATATGTCTACTGCTGACATGACAACTCACGTGTTCAAAAGTCAATTATGTATCAGAGTTCCCGATTTGGGATTTGAGATTTTTCCAATATGGGCGTATGGCTAATACCTATTAGCATATGGAAAGTAATATGTGCTCAGACCTTATATCTGATTAGTGTGGAAACTTCGAAAGGCTGGTCAGATTACTTAAATCGGTTTGTGCTTAACTATGGGCTTAACAGTTAAGGCTAACGATATGTAAACAACCAGTTGGTCTTACATCCTCTGTAGCCTTTCTTGTTTCAGATTCTGGGTTTTGTATTGATGTATTGAATTGTCGTTTTTGTATTGATGTATTGATCTGTCTCATTGTCTTTGCATGAAGAGCATTTCTATCACCCTGGATCCATACATATGTCGAGGTTTTGAAACCAGATACCTAGCTCATTATTAGGCTCAATTAAGAAAAACTTGATCCAACACTACCAAGTCTAGCTTGATTTCCAGGTCTAATTTTTTTCTGGGTCCTTGACTGCTTGTCAAGCAGAACAGAGTGATGCAGGAACTGGGAAACTGTCTTTGAGACCATCTTTTGCGAGTCCTCAAATGAACTAGGATTATGCATTATTTTGGCTCATGAGATTATGTATACCATGAAGCATAAACAAGGTAAATTTGGGCTCATGGCCATCAAGCTTGATATGTCCAAAGTTTTTGATAAAGTGAATTGGCAATTCCTTTTGTCCATTCTTAGTTCTCTAGGGTTAGATTCTCATTTAGTTACTCTAGTACATCAATGCATATCCTCCCCCAACTTCTTTGTTTTGGTTAATGGTTCACCTTTTGGACATTTCAAATCCATAATTGAGACAAGGTGACCTTTTGTCTCCGATTCATTTTATCCTTACCATGGAAGTTTTTTCTTGAATTCTAGAAAAGAAAACTGATGATAAGAGTATCCATGGAATCAATATATCAAGATATAGCAAACCCATATCCCACCTACTGTCTGCAGATTATGCTTTTATCTTTTGAGGCTGAGAAACTTTTAGAAGCCCTTAGGTCCTTTTGTGACATAACTGGTCAAGAGATCAACTTCAAGAAGTCTGGGATTCATTTCAGTAATAACATTCATCCTGAGCTTGCATCATGCATCATGAAAACTCTTAACATGAGATCAATAAAAATTGGTGAAAAATATCTTGGTTCCCCTCTATTTCTTAGACAACCAAAATTTGAGATTTTTAGTGGTATCATCACTAAGGTTAACAACAAATTTGCTAGCTGGAAAAATAAATTACTTTCCCAGGCAGCAAGAACTGTCCTCATCAAATCCATTTCATCAGTTATCCAAACTTTTCACATGAGCCCTTTCATGTTACCATCTCATATCACATCCACCATCAATGGTTTGCAAAGAGATTTCTGGTGGGGAACCTCCAAAGGGAAAGCCCATCCTCTTTATCTTAAAAGTTGGAAATTCATATGTCAGTCTAAAAAATCAGGTGGGATAGGTATAAGAAATATGGCTATCAATAATTATGCTCACTTGAGTAGAATTATCTGGCAAGTTATAACTATTGTTGTCTGAACAACTCAAAGGTAAGTACTTCCACAAAACTGTTGTCATGCACTCCATATATAAACATGGCTCTTCTTGGTTCCGGTACAGCTTTCAAACTTACTTGAAATCTATTATTGATAATTCAATTTGGAAAGTAGGTTTTGGACTTCTTATTAACATATGGAAGGATCAATGGATACCAGGTCTCAATAATGGGAAAGTTCCAAACATCAACATTGTAAATATTGCTTTCAATACTGTCTCTGACCTCGTCGATCATAATACTAGAACTTGGAAAACAAATCTTCTATCTCATCTCTTTGATCCTGACACTTGTATACACATAGAAAATATATTTTTGTCTAGGAAACACTTGGATGATTAAATCATGTGGGTGCACACTTCTAATGGCACACACTCTGTGAAATCTATGTATAATGTTCTAAGCACTTAATCTCAAGTGAATACAAACAGAACTAGTCTTGCTTTCTGGCACAATGATAACAATCCAAGAGCTGACATTTTTGCTTGGAAGTGTTATAATAATATGATATCCACTAGAGATCACCTTGCAAATATTCTCTATGTTCCTGATAAAAATTGTCTTCTATGTGATATGCACATTGAATCCATACACCATCTCGTGCTAGCCTGTCCTTTTACAAAGGCTTTATGGTATGCCACACCTTAGCACTTAAGACTAACCCATTTTGTTAATATGAAGATGAAACATTGGATTGATATGTGGTTTCAACCACCGACAAATTGGTTGATTGAAAAAAATTCTTGGAAACATTTTTGTTTAATGATTTATTGGGAAATTTGGTTTGAAAGATGTGAAGTATACCATACAAAAAGAAAACCAAATTTTTTTAGACTAACAAAAGTGGTTAGTGCTTACTTTGAAGGCCTGAGCAACACTGACTTGCAGGTTATAAGCATTAAATATGCTACAAAGACTTCATGGAGACTATCATATCTCAAGGAAATTGCCTTAAACTGAATGCAAGCTTTAACACAAACGACTCGAAGACATCTTTTGGGTATATTTTAAGAGACTCAAAGGTTTTTTTTTTTCTGCGTGCAGGAACTATCCGAGGGAATTCCAACAATGCAAAAGAAGAGGAATGCAAAGGACTGCTCAAGGTCTTGGAATGGAGCAGGAAGTTTGAATGCCGAGAACTAGATGTAGAACTGGATTGTAAAGCTATTGTCGACTATCTAAAGCAGCATAAAGCCAGTTTGTCATCATGGAACTCAATGTTAATGTTAGATGATGTACAAAGTTTATTGTCCACTGTTGGGACAGTGTCATGCAACTGGGTGCATAGAAGTGGTAATGTAGCAGCACGTCAGATTGCTAGTTTTGGAAAATATATAGCTAGGGATGTATTATGGATAGAACTTCCTCCACCTTGGCTAATATATGGACATCCTGAAAAATATATGGACATCTTGGAAAAGGATCAGATAAAAAAAGTCTGTAACCTGGACATATAAATATTTCCAATCTCTATATATATATATGTGTGTGTGTTAATTACCAAAAAAAAAAAACTAGGATCAGAATAATATCAATAACTCTATAGCAATAATCTAATTTAATTCATACTTTTCATGACCCAACTCCAAACCTTGACGTCTTACTGAGGGCACAATTAGTATATGCATCAGAACTCCACCATCTGACGTTTTTTTGTGTGTCCAAAACAGAATGAAAGGCAGAAGCTGTTGGAATCTCTATGAGTATTTCGAAATACTAGTGTGTGTGTGCCAAGTGGATGAGATGAACTAAGTGTGTTCTCTCCACTTTAGTACATTGTGGATAGTCCCACATTGGTTAACCACCACTAGCAAGTGAGGTATATGAGGAATTCCTCTACCATAAGGGCGTGCCCTTAGAGTACAAATGCTTTTGTGTTAGGAGGGAGGACTCACCCAAAGCCACACACACGCCCGGACCGCACTGAGCCGAGTCGGGTTCAAACTTGGGCTTGGGCTTATTGTCTAGTGGGTAGTAGCTATCTAAAAGCCTAAACTTATTTTGCTTTTGCAGCAAGTTTCGCGCTCACATCTGGAAACCAGCTACCTCCTCTATATAAACACTGTTGTGTGTCCATAGAGAGTATATAATCCAGAACTAGGGAAACAGAACTCGTGACTGCCCTTCATCACACCCCACCGAAATCAGAGAAACAGAACCTCATCCTATTCTTCTTCTCTTCTTCCTGTCAACCGTCAGAGAGAGTTATATTGTTATTCTAGAGGGTAGTCTGTTCTAGTGCAAAGTCAAACTGTTGTTAACCATTGAATCCTGTGAGGAAGATGTCACTATTGCCTTTCTGCACCATTGGAAGGGGCGAAATCTTTCCTTAAGGACAACCTAATCCGCGCATTGGTTATTACATATTATTATGTCCTGGCCTTGTCTCTTTATTGTTTTCTTTATCAGCATACAACAATCTTAAGGAAAGAACAAGATGTCTACACCGTCGACACCACGCCGATCAAAGAAACCAATTCTAGAGTCATGGAAGTTACTTCGACTATGAGAGATGATGCACCTCTATTGAATGCTCGCAACTTACCCAGTGTGTCAAAGATTGAGTCCTTCAACGGTTCACACTTCAAGCGATGGAGAGAAAGGGTATTCACAGCCCTAGATGTACTCAACTATGCAAAGTATCTCACTGATACAACACCCGTGGAGGGTTCTAATGATTTCGAAAGAAATCAAGCTGCTTGGCTCAATGGAAATAAGGTATGTCGTCATGCTATTTTGAGTATCTTGTCCAATGAAAGTTTTTATATTTATTGTTCAAATAAGAATGCACATGATATATGGGAGAGTTTGAACAAAAAATACATAATAGAGGATCTTTGGTAATTTAAATATGTTATTGGGACTTTTCTAAAGTTTCAGATGAGAGAGGATAGAGATGTAACGTCTCAAATCCATAATTATCATGTGTTGATTAATGATTTGAAAACTGAGGGTATTAATTTACCCGAAACCTTTGTTGCTGGATGTTTGATTGAGAAACTCCCCGAGTCTTGGAAACACTATAAAAATAGTATGAAGCATAAGCGGAAGCAGATGACTCTTGAGGATGTGATCATTCACATTCACATAGAGGAAAAGAACAAGACTCGAGATGATGTGTTGTCTAAGGAATTCTATTCTAAAGCCAATATCATTGAAGGTAATCCCAACAAATCTAACAAAACCTCTAAAAAGCAGAAGTACAACAAAAATAAGAATTTCAAGGTCAAAGACACTTCTTTTAAAAGGAGTGGTACTGGCAATGGAAATTGTTATGTTTGTGGTAAACCTGGACATAGGGATTTTCAGTGCAGGCACAAGAAAGACACTGATGATCCTCCCAATGCTAATATAGTTGAGGGAGATGATATTATTGCTGCGATGGTGTCACAAGTGTTCGTGGGCCTTTGGGAAGAAAAACTGGGGTACTAGATTCCGTGCCACCCCGCCATGTCCTGGTGGTGATGTTGAAGCCTTCTCGGACTACATACTAGTGAAAGATGAAAAGGTCTATATGGGTGACTCAAGGTATGTTCCTGTTGAGGGAACATGCAAGATTCTTCTGAAGTTAACTTCAGGGAAAACCCTTTCACTTAGTAATGTACTGCATGTTCTTGAGATTCGTCAAAATCTTATTTCGTGGTCCTTCCCATCGGGAAAAGTCAAGGCCAAGGTGACTTTTGAGAGTGACAAGTTCGTTCTGACAAAGAATGAGGGTTTTGTTGGGAAAGGTTATTGTAATAACAGTGGTCTTTTCATGTTGAATGTACTTGACAACATTATTATTAATAAGAATGAATCTGTTTCTGCTTATTTGCTTGACTCTTTTAATATATGGCATGGTAGACTAGGACATGTGAATGTTCAGTATATGAAAAGAATGAAAGCATGTGGTTTATTGTCTGATATTTCTGATTTTTCTAATGATAAATGTGAGATATGTGCTGAGACTAAAGCCACAAAGAAACCTTGCAAAATTGTTTCTAGAGATAAAACTGGATTGCTAACTCTTATTCATACGGATTTCGGTGAATTCAGAAGTACCATGTCTAGAGGGGGGAAGTTTTATTATATTATATTCATAAATGACTTCTCTAGGTACACCATGGTATATTTACTTAGAAACAAGCATGAGGCAGGTGAGATGTCTCTCAAGTACAAAGCTGAAGTTGAAAACCAGCTTAACTGTAAGATTAAAAGGCTTCGGTCTAATAGAGGTGGAGAATATGAGTTTAACCCCTTCCAGGACTTTTATGACAAGAATGGCATTATTCATGAGACTACTCCACCATACTCTCCTGAGTCAAATGGAGTAGCCGAACGGAAAAGCAGAACACTAAAAGAGATGATGAATGATATGCTTGTAAGTTCTGGAGCTTTCCTGAACTTATGGGGGGAAGCAATCCTATCTGCTTGCCATATATAGAATATGATACCCAACAAGAAAACAGGGAATAAGACACCATATGAATTATGGAAAGGTCGTGTACCTAACCTGAAATACTTCAAAATATGGGGTGTCTTGCAAAGGTTCTAATGAACGAACCTAAAAAGAGAAAATTGGGACCTAGAACTGTTGATTGTATGTTCATTGGTTATGCTCATAATAGTGTTGCATATAGATTTTTAGTAGTAAAATCTGATAATAACCTTGTCGATGCTAACACTATTATAGAGAGTAAAAATGCTGATTTCTTTGAGAATTTGTTTCCTTTGAAAATTGGCATTGAGAGGTTGGTTGCTTCTAGTGAACAACAATCAACAGATCTTTAAATTTCTGAACAAGAAATCGGAAGAGTAAAAGAGACAGAAAATCCACCAATTTCGGTGATGACTTTTATACGTTTCTTCTTGATAATGATCCTATGACGTATAATGAGGCAATCAGTTCTCAAGATGCACCTTTTTGGAAGGATGCTATAAACTCATAACTAGATTCGATTATAGCTAATCACACATGGGAGATAGTTGATCTACCTCCTGGGGTGAAACCTATACGTTACAAGTGGATCTTCAAAAAGAAACTTAAGCTAGATGGTTCCATTGAGAAATACAAGGCTAGACTAGTAGTCAAGGGATTCTCCCGAAAAAAAGGCATTGACTATTTTGATACTTATGCTCCTGTAACTAGGATTTCTTATATAAGAGTTCTAATGGCTCTTGCTGTTATTCATAAGTTATTTATTAATCAAATGGATGTAAAAACTACATTTTTGAATGGTGATCTTGATGAAGAAATATATATGATGCAGCCTGAGGGTACTATAGTACTAGGGAATGAGCAAAAAGTATGCAAATTGGTTAAGTCTTTATATGGGTTGAAACAAGCGCCAAAACAATGGCATGAAAAGTTTGACAGTGTCATGATGTCCAATGGATATCACATAAATGATGTTGATAAATGTATTTACTTTAAATCTTTTGATGTGAATACATATGTGATTATCTGTCTATATGTGGATGACATGTTAATCATAAGTCCTAGCCTTGATGTTGTGAGAAACACCAAGATGTTCTTATCCTCCCAATTTGAAATGAAGGATTTGGGAGAAACTGATGTGATTCTTGGAATCAAAATTATCAGAAATAGTGATGGCTATACATTTTCACAAGAGCATTATGTTGAGAAGTTTTGAAGAAGTTTAACTTTTATGATAGTAAGCCTGTGTCGACACCTTACGAACGTCAGAAAAATGATCAACATAGTGTCCTTCAGTCTAAATATGCCCAAATTATTAGTAGTCTCATGTACTTGATGAATTGCACTAGACCTAACATTGCTTATGCAGTTAGTAGGTTAAGCAGATACACTCATTGTCCTAGCCAGGAACATTGGAGTGCATTAGAGAGACTAGCCAAGTACTTGAGAGGCACAATGAATTATGGCATACGGTTTAGACAAACTCCACATGTGATAGAGGGTTATTGTGATGCAAACTGGATATATGATTCTCATGATATCAAGTCCACTAGTGGTTATATATTCACCCTATGTGGAGGTGCAGTCGCTTGGAAATCTTCTAAGTAGACCTTGATAGCTCGTTCAACCATGGAGTCCGAGCTTATTGCTTTAGATAATGCAAGTGCTGAGGCTGAGTGGCTTAGAAACATCTTGGCAGATCTTCCTATTGGTACAAAACCGCCACCAAACCGTATTCTATGCATTGTGGATCGGTAGCCGATAGCAAAACGAAAGAGCAAATTGTATAATGGGAAAAAAGGCATATCGAGACTACGGTTTATAAAGCATTTACTTTGGAATCACGGAGTTGTGGCTCTAAATTATGTGAGGTCAGAGTTAAATTTGGCCGATCCTCTGACAAAACCGCTTAATAGGAGACAAGTATTTGAAACGTCGAGGGGGATGGGACGTTTGCCTTAGATAGAGGGCGACATTGACGGCAACCCCACCTATGTGATTGGAGATCCCATGAAGTAAGTTCAAAGGGAAAAACAAGTCACCTCGTCGCTCTGGTATGCTATTGCCTTTCTTTGAGACGTCCCACCCTATGACTAAATAGCATTTTTTGTATACTTTGTATAACTTGAATTGCAATGAGAAAAGGATGAGTTATTTTACTCTTATTGGAATTCATAGTCCATTTTTTTATGAGATAGTGTATTTTAACTGCAATGTACACTTGATGGATATCCACCTACGTGAATGTAGAACTGGGTCGGTTCTTATGACTATTCAGGCAAGTACTCTAGAGCATTCATGGAACATAAACAGCGTAGGGGCCAAAAAGCGCAACACCACAGAACAGACATATAATGAAAGAGCAATGTGGGTGCATGTGATCTATTTTACTATAAGGGAATGTTGGTTCAAAGATTTTTTAATCCACCACTTTTACGTATTATAAGACATATTACCCTATGATTGGTTCAAACCCGTAAAGCACCAGTATCTTATGCATTGTTTTTTCGATTCTCTCTGGCATTTCGTTAACCCATTTCTTTTGTAATATCCTATTCCAATATAGTGGGGGACTATTAGTATTTTAAAATAGTAGGGGATTGTTGGAATCTCTATGAGTATTTTGAAATACTAGTGTGTGTGTGCAAAGTGGAGGAGATGAACTAAGTGTGTTCTCTCCACTTTAGTGCATTGTGGATAGTCCCACATTGGTTAACCACCACTAGCAAGTGAGGTATATATATGAGGAATTCCTCTACCATAAGGGCGTGCCCTTAGGGTACAAATGCTTTTGTGTTAGGAGGGAGGACTCACCTAAAGCCACACGCGCGCCCGCCTGCACCGAGCCGAGTCGCGTTGTGTCGGGTTGGGTTCGGACTTGGGCTTGGGCTTGGGCTTACTGTCTAGTGGGTAGTGGCTAACTAAAAGCCTAAACTTGTTTTGCTTTTGCAACAAGTTTTGGTGGGTGTCCTACGAGTTGGTTTCTGCTACCTTATAAGTTTGTAAAACCGACTTTGAGCAGTTCTTCTCACATCTGGAAACCGACTACCTCCTCTATATAAACACTGCTGTGCGTCCATAGAGAGTATCCAATCCAAAACTAGAGAAACAAAACTCGTGACAGCCATTCATCACACCCCACACGAAATCAGAGAAACAGAACCTCATCCTATTCTTCTTCTTTTTTCCGTGTCGCCGTAGAGAATTATATCGTTTCTAGTGCAAAGTCGTCATTGTTAACCATTGAATCCTGTGAGAAAAACTCCACTGTGTAGAGTGTAGACAATCTGAATATACTGCATGCTATATTGAGTATATTTTCGGATTTTCCCAATTATTAGTGTAATAGACTTAAAACTGTTTAAAGAGTACATTGGCTGACACATAAACGATAGTTCCAATTTGTGTAGGTATAGCCGTATAGTTGCACAAAGCTGAAAAGTGATCAATACTTTTTACATTTTTAGGTATTTTCTATATCTTTAATAGTTTAATCTAATGGGGAATAAATGGGTTTAATTTGGGGATGATAATGACAATGTGGGGAATACGCGGGAAAAGCGCACCCCAATCCTGAACATTATGTTGCAGATGACAATTTCCAATCGAACGTTCTCTTGGATGATTTCATCACTTACGGTTCCACATCCACTACAGACATATATATTTATTTATTTGTTAAGGTTCATGATAAGAAGTGGGCAGAGGGCACTTCCTTCAGGTGAAATATATGTTATCCCTAAATAATTAATTTTTTTCTCTCTCTTTACTACTTCGCTTCTTTTTTCTTTTTCTTTTTTTTTTTGAACAACTGTTGAAAATCCTTATTACCAGTTTACCACACGTAGCATCATGAACAAACATGTTCAACTCTAATAAAAAAACTTTAACAACAATTTTCATCAGGAACAAACAGTATCTGCTCTAATCATAAAACCAATACATTATAAATAATAAACTAAGAAACAAAACCTTAATCATTGGCCCGCGTATATTGAAGTCAGCAATATGGTATTTGAGTCTTCTATTATTCAAGTGATTCAACATAGCTATATCTTGAGTCAATGCATGTGCTCTCACATGTATTTTCAATATTTTCGTTCACGTTACGTCCAAATTCAAAGGGCCAAATTCGATTGGCCGTTGTTCGGTATTAAGTATTGGTCTTTCACTCTTTCTTAAGCAAAATATTTGGTTTTCGTCGCTTATTTTCACTTTCATTTTTGAATTCTTGTGTCTGGCCTCTATCTTCTAATACGCCTAGATTAATTGAGTGAAAATAAACGTCTTATATCAAAATTTTGGGCCTTGAATTGGAATCCCTGGTACCGATGGGCTGGGCGCCCGGGCCTGAATCCAGTTTTTTGGTAAATGGTGTTCAGGCTGACACGAATGGTACTACACTGCATGCTGCAGCACTAAGAAGTAAGAACACAGAGATAGAAAGGGACCACCATAATGCATATGGCCATAGACTCATAGACGAGGGAATCTCATTTCTTTCGGGGTTGGTGTGGTGCATGCTGTTCATGCGCAGCTGAAGATTGCCTAAATCTTGAGTTCAAAAGCCAACCCAATCTTTTCTTTATATGGTCCCATGAAACATATAAGACGAAATAATGTTCGTCAGATTCCTTCATCTTTAGGAAGGATAGAATTACCTAACTGCACAATAATAATTTTATCTCAATGTGTTGGGACATCTATCAATATGGCAAATATTTCATCTCCACTACTACGGCTATCATAGCACTAATAAAGATGGATTATCAATACCTGTAACTTCCATGATTGATGAGATGCTAGTGGTTTTCCTAGATTTTGTGGTCTGACAATACCTAAATCGGACGTACCTTATAAAACTAGATCACAATATTGAACTGCAATGTAGGGCACTGGATATAACATTATTGCGAAAGTTCCAAAGTTTTTTTGGTTGACGTGGTTTCAAGTTTCTACGGATACATTTCTAAATTCCACGTTTCAACTAGGGGTGGAATCCAAGCTAATCCAAGCCAAGTTTCACTGTGTTAAAGCTCGACTCGTTTATTAGGCGAGCTTTGAAATATAAGCTCAAGCAGGAGCCTAAACCGAGCTTGAATAGCTCGGTTATTTTACACTATGAATATGCTATTTTAGTTTATCGAGCCGAGCTCCATCAAGCTCATTTGTTACACGAGTTATAATGTAGGCTCAAGCTTCATTCATTTAACTAAATAAACAAGCTCGAGCTAAGCCCGGCTCAAATTCCCTCCTTAATTTCAACCAATAAAATCTCCACCAAGGTGTGGTTTATATATTCTTTTCTTTGTGTTAGTATTTCACTATTCCTGTATAAACAACATTATATCCTAAAAGAAGCAATTGTTGATGAAAATTAATCTTATTCAAGAATAAATCTTATTTAACTTATTTAATTATAATTTATAATTATCAGTTCTTTGGTGACAATCTCATCTGACATGTGCATTCACAACCAAGACTGACAAATACGAGGGAAGAAAGAAAATGAAAATGAAAGAGGGGATGGAGTACTTCTCTAATTTCACTGTGAATAAACAAAAACATATCTATAAAATTATAATATAAATCTGTAAAAATAACAATTTGGTTATTATCATCTTAAAAGATCAATCCATATCAATATCTTAAAATTAAAGCTCCCACAAAAGGTATTTTTCGAGCTCTATTAAAATTTCAATATTCCACATCATCATCTCCTATTAAAATGGGAATTCATCTTCCTATTGGAAAGAAACATTCTAACATTTCTAATTAAAACGATAATTTTTCTCCTATTAAAACGAGAATCACACTACTTATTAAAATGGGAATTCCTCTCCTATTTAAAATGGGAATCATTATTCTAAATTTAGTAATCTATTTAAACGGAATTTCTCACCTAAATTAAGTCAGCGGGTTCCTTCCCCCTACTAACGGGTTATTAAAGCTTCCAATTAATGGGTTTTAATCAAGATAAATTTCAAAATAGCCTGTGCATATGCACGAGCATACAAGCTAGTCAATATCAATATATCACCTCTCTCTATATTAAAGCAGAGTACATCTGACATGATCAGTCTCTATCCTAGGTGGCACTCTCCCAAGAGAGAGTGAAGCCACGTTGACACTCTTAATAATTATATCTTTGTGTATTTAGTTTCCTAATTAAACTAGAACTTATACTAAAAAAAATGGTAAACAAATATAAGCACAATTAGAAATCAATTCTAATTTTGATCAATTTAGACACACGTAAGATTGCCCCAAAAAATATATTGATATCTGCCCAATTCAAACCAATATATTGATTTAATGTGAATAACACCACCACAAAGTTAATGGATTTCTTCCTCGGTAAGTTTAGCGTACGTCTTTGTATGTATTGGAAATAAGAAGAGTTCAATTAATTGCATTAAGTGAAGGCATATCTTAAGTGAATATATCTTCAAAACTATCATGAAGTCTTCTTTGTTGAACACAAAAAATTACAAACTTTGAGGCAGACAACATATTTGATTTTTTGTTACAGTTACATATTAATTATTCGACCGTCTCCATACACTTTCTCTTTAAAATCTGGATCACTATGACAGTTTTTGTTATTGCAATCAATACCAAAAGAGCTCTAATCATAACAAACGATGCAGCTAAGGGCTGATTGCAAGCCAATGTTTGCTTATGGCCGGCGTTGTGGTGTTCTAGAATTAATATTGTAATCAATAATATGAAAATGCCCTTACCTTGATTTGCTATTTTAGATTACTTGAATAATTCAAGCAATAGACACATAAAATAAATCTAAGGTACACTCTTTGGATTCTATTAAATTATTTTTGAGAACATGTAGCGTGTATGTAATAAGTATTTCTTTTCAAAATTATAAGAAAATTGTGAGATGTAGCAAATTAAAAGTTGTGTTTCTTTTTAGTTTTTACTGAAAGAGAGCTTCGTTCCTACTAATGTAATTTGAAAATTATATGAGATTCCATGTACTTAATTAGTAGAACAATTTATACAAGTTATTTATTTGGCACTGTTTATCAATCGTCGTCTGACATATTCATTACATACATGAATTATGACTCATTGATGAATATCTTTATAATAGCGCGCAATTACTCTTTATTGGTTTAAGATTACATTGTGATTATCATATCTAAGACGACATTGGCTAATAATTTGTCTAACTGAAATATAATAGAATGTGTAATTAATGCCTTATTTATAGCTTTGACTACTGAATTTAATAAAGAAATACAAAATTCATGTATATATAATCCCCACATTTTGAAATGTAATATGACTCAAGTCAGATATAATGGATAGGCAGTAGTAATTATGGATCAAAAAGTATTTTTGAATGTTTGATTCTCGATAGAGTAACTAAAGAAGACCTTTCTACTCAAATATGCATTACTCGAGGAAATATGTCAGTTTGGCTTGCTAAAAAAAGATCTTCTTATTATGCATAAAATATATAAAGATTCAAAATATATGTTTGCAAAATTTATTTGCATTACAGGAATGAGGACATGAATTATCAAAAATTTGTGTAACACACAAATTATCAAAAAGTCCACCCATATGGCGGAGTAAAAACCCTTGTTAGTATTAAGCTCCCACAATGGGTATTTTTCTAGCTCTCTTAAAATTACACATCATCAACTCCTTTTAAAACGGAAATTCCTCTCATATATATTGAAAAGAAAAATTTTAGCACTTATAATTAAAACAGGAATCATTCTCCTATTATAATGGGAATTCCTCCCCTATTGCAAAAAGAAAAATCTAACACTTCTAATTGAAACGATAATCTTTATCCTATTATAATGATAATCCATCCCCTATTGAAAAAGAAAAATCTAACACTTCTAATTAAAACGGAAAATTTCCCCCTATTGAAAAGAATCACGTTTCTAAATTAAACGATAATTTTTTCCCTATTCAAAATGGAAATCACTATTCTATTTAAACGAACACGAAAAAAAACAATTATTAAAGCTCCCAATTAATAGAATTTAATCAAGATAAATATCAAAATAGTCTGCGCATATGCACGAGAATTCCTCACATATTAAATCACACTTCTAAATTAATTACAATATATCTACCCTTACAAACGGGTAATTTAAGCTTCCAGTTAACAAGTTTTAAAAAATATAAATTTCAAAATAGTCGGTGCATATGCACGGGCATACAAACTGGTATTAATATTAAAGCTCCTACAAGGGGTATTTTTCTAGCTCTCTTAAAATTTCACGTCATTAACTCCTATTATAATGGAAACTCCTCTTAAAATTTCTATTTCTAGCTCTCTTAAAATGGAAATTTCTCTCCTATTGAAAAAATAAATTCTATCACTTCTAATTAAATCGGAAATCCTCTCCTATTATAAGGGTATAATGGGAATTTTTCTATATTGAAAAAGAAAATTTTAGCACTTCTAATTAAATTGGGAATCATTATCTTATTAAAAATGGGAATCACACTTCTAAATTAAAACGGGATCTCTCCACCAATTAAAAAATGGGTTTTTAAAATTTAATTAAAATAATTTGTTAGAAAATTAAAACAAATTAGCGTGAAAATATGAGTCACAATTTGTTAAAAAATGTATATATGTATAGTTATGATTGTTGAACAAATTTTTAAAAAAAGTCGGTACGTATGCACGGTGCCCCTTTTTATTTTTCTTTCCATTTAATTGTCTCAATTGGTATTATGTGGATTACACAATTCCATAAAAAAATAGCATGGTCTCAATTGATATATATTTAATGTGGATATTGTTTTTTTTTCAAAATGTAAACCTATTGGTATTGGTTATGTTATGCGTGATGACAATGGCTATTTCTTAGCAGCAGACACAACCAGAACAAGTAGACGAGACGCTGAGGGAAAGAGCATACGGCTCAAATGCACCATTTAATGGGCAAACGTCCTAGGCAACCAGATAATAATGCTAGAAAATGATTGCAAGACAGTAGCTGATTTTTGGAATAAACAAGTTGCTAACACCAGGAGGGCAACCCGTACTATTATCATAGATGCACAAGAATTTACATCCTCTTTTGACTCCTTACTTGTAATCCATGTAGATAGATCTTGTAATAAAATTGCACACACGTTAGCAACTAGGGCTATTCATCTCCAGGATTGTACTGGGAGTTGAAAGCATGGACCAAAATATCACCGATATATCTGATATATCGCCGATATATATTGGTATTTTGGTACACCGATATCGATATTTATGATATATATCCACCGAATATATAACCCTTTTTTCCGATATATATCAAAATTTCTGATATAACAATATATATCGACCGATATATACGATATATCCTATATAAATTGTTGATTTTTTACCGATATTGTTGACTTTGATCAAATATTGTTGACTTTGACCGATATATTGTCAATATTTCCGATATAATATACGATATTTCCGATATATCGACATACAAAACAAAATTTTGACTAGTCACAAAATAAATGGATATATCCGATATTTCTGATATATCCGATATATATCGGTTTTTGGGTACACCGATATATTCATCGATATCGATATTTTGGGCCTTGGTTGAAAGCACCCATTTTGTTATAATGGCTTCTGCAGAATGCCAGAATGATCTAAGTCAATGTAATTATCAGGTGGTTGCAGCACCATATATGCATATCTATATAAATATATATCTCTCGTGTGTTTACCAAAAAAAAAAAAAATTGTGACGTGAAGGCCGCAGGTAAATCATGGCTGAGCTAGCATGTCCATATCGATCAAATCCAAAAATCCCTTAACCTATATAACTGAGTACACGTGGGCCATTTTTTTATTCTTAAAACAATAGAGGTTTTCTTTTGTCTTGATTTTTCTAGCTTTGTTAACCATTTTTCGCCTAACATTATTCAAAAGAGAGTGAGCCTTAGACCCGTCTTCACTTGGCGTCTTGGCCTCAAAACTTTAGTTTGCTTCCAAGTAAAAATACTAGGAAACAAAATGTTACTACCATCGTCTCTCAATTGAGTAAATTCCATCTCACACAATAGTTGAATTAACTATGAAACGTCCATGAAAGTTCGTGTATTTGCAAACGGAATGCACTTGATAAGCTCTTTGCGACTTTGCATATACCAAAATGCCACCACTACTCAAAATATCGGCAATTTGACATATCAAATAAATTACCTTGTCAATTTCTCAAATTTTAGCATATATGGTGAAATTCCGTGACACTTTCCTATGGGTACCTAATATCTCAGTACAACTCTTATTGCAATATTGCATTGGATCATAAAATGGAGCAATTTGGATCTCTTACAACCTAAATTGATGCACAAGGCTAAGGTAGCTAAGGTATGTATCAAAGTTAAAGTTTGATAATACCAGTGTTTACGATTCCGAACAGAATTCTATTGGATATTTTGATTTTTTCAAAAAATGAAAAAAAATAACCTAGAATCTAATTAGTGATGATTCTGAAATCAGTCGAAATTTAAAATATAACATGAGTTGAAATATTATAAATTTCAATTTTTTTTATTTTTAAAATTTTAAAAATTCCGAAATCCCAAACGATTGGTAATATAGGGGTATACCGAATCACGCCTCAATCAAGTAACGGCACCCGTGATATTTGGGCTAGACTGGTAGTACCGTTTTTGCGTGTGGATTTCGCGTCAACAAAAGTGTCGAAGTTGTCAAAAACGTTGAAGATTCTCGAGGGATAAGGTTTTTTGGCCATGGCCCATTTCAGATTTTCCTTAGTCATCAAGCACCGATTAAAACGCATCTCACTACTAATTTCTCACTTATATTTAATTGTTTTTCTCGCGACAAATTTGGATTAGGTGAGGTTTTGACTTTATATAATCTAGCGTCTTTGAGATTCCGTAATGCATGATCTCATGGTCCTCATGATATATGCATTAACGACCACCCCCATGCACAATTCACACACTTTTATATTTCTCTTTCTTACAAAGCCTGCATATTATACTGTCATCAATGACTCATTGTCAATTTGTCAGTGTCAGGAATCTATTTCATTTCTTTGTGTAATCTAAGCCTCGTGTAATCTCTATATTCTTCTGGGCACTAAAAGCGTATGTTCGCTGCAAAAAGTAATTATTTAGGAAACAAATACAAAATCACATCCTTATAGAGAATTTTTAGTTTAGAACTCGAGATGTCATTCATATGTGAATGTTTTTGTTAAAATTAATCCTTTGACCACACGAAATATTTGTGCGTATTTAAATATATCATGGTTTTGTTTACTTTAGAGCATTTTTAATGGTGATGACACCAATTGAAAAGCAAACACCAAATTTTTAAAAATTTGGTAAAAATTATTTTTAGTGGTGAGACCAAATCAAAAAAATATCACCGATTTAGTGTGTTGGTTTGATGTTGTATTAAACGTATGACGCCATGTTTAATAATCCGCGTGGTTTTTAAAACCGTATGTATTTGTGGGCTTCTTTGGTGTGGTTTTCGAATAGTTGTGTCGGCTTCAAAATAGCGTGTGTTTTGAGCTAAATTGTGTGACGCGGTGTTTCAAAAGTCGTGTGGACTTTGGGTTAAATTGTGGGTTTTTTGGCATTGTGTTTTGAAAACTACGTTAGTTATTATGGTGCAGTTTATCCAAAACAGCGTAGTTTGATATCGAATCTTTGATGTTTGGACTAAAGATGTGTAGTGTTTTTTTAGTTTGGTCTAAAAATGTGGTGTTTTTGAGTACTTATATATACAACGTCATAAACCAAAGTTGTAGTGTTGTCCTCTAAATCAACCGGCAATGCAACATTTATGTGTTGTCATTTTTTTCACAGTAAAAACAACAATTCTAATTGTTGCATTGTAAATCTAGGGCTGTGAAGATACAATGGCCAACGAGTAAGTCAAAACAAGAATGTCCTTTTTATATAAGAAATAAAAATAGCAGCTTACAACCTGATTAGATCAGGTTGGAGGGATCTGCCCAATCTTTAATCTAATTACTTTAGCTCCTTTGTGTTTTCCTCTCTTTATGGTAAGCTATTAGTTAGTTACATTTGAATTTGAAGTATACACACATCAATTTCCTAAATAGTTTACCCTGTACTCTTGTAGGCGCATACTATATAACATCAAATTTAAGTCATTTGGTTACCAAAAAAAGATTTAAATATATTTCCCTTATATGTGTATTTAAAATTTTAAATGCAAATAGATGAGTAATTTTGGACACACCCATAAAACCACTCCCATACGGCCATACCCTATAACTAACTAAATTTTTTTGTCATACACCAATAACCGTCTCAATCCAATAATATCTCCCAAATTTATTTAGAGTACTAAAAAAAAAAAAACATTGTAATTTTGCATTTAAGAATTCAAAATTATTAGTTGTTGATTTGAGACTTAGGCTGGACAAAAAACGCGGGTATTTGTATTTGTCCATTGTAGTAATCCAAAATATAATAATTTTATGAGTTATCTCATTCGTCAAAATTTGATTTTGATTTTTTTTTTTCTTCAATTTGATTTTGATTTTGATTTTTTTTTATCCTTATTACTTTGGTATAGTTGATTCGTGTTCATACTTATTGGTGAGAGAAATGTTGCTAGAGAGCGAGGTAAATTATTTGAGAAGAATTCAAGAACATATTTTTTTTCTTTTGAAAGAGGAAGAAGGAAAACACGTTCTGTTTTAGTTTCAAGTGAATGTAGAATATCTAAGATTTAATATGGGGTACTTAATAGTCCCACGATGTATATTCTAATAAATGACTTGTTTTGTTTTGGTATGCCTAAAAAAAAAAAAAGGATAATTTAGGAACTCAAATGTCTCTAAAATAATTTTATTTATTTATTTTAAAGTTGGGATATGAGATTATTTTTATGGATGTGTCCAAAATCACCTAAAAAAATTGGTCAATGATGCACCCTCAAATACTTTTCAATAATTTTTTATACTAGCTAATTTCAAAATAACCACAATTCTAGTTTTATAGTTAATCATTCTCTTTGAATCAAGCAATTAAAAAATTATAATATATGGAGCCTGACCAATTTCCATTTCATGGAAATCAGGTAAAATCTTGGAAAATTAGGTAAAAGAGTTGGTGCATCACATGCCGCACCTCCTACTTACAGCGAAAAATGAGCTGATTAAAATACATTTAAGTGTTTCCATAAAGAAATACAATCTAACCATAAATACAATAATCAATCAAAACAAAAATCTTAGCACAAAAGAGACTTCAGTCATATCATTATGCATTCAATGAGAGAATGCCACCTACGTAGGTGCATCTGGACCGTTGATACACTACCCACGAAGCTTCCATCATCTTTCCTTATTTTGTTTTTCTCATATGATAAATCGTAAATAGAACTGAAGTTTGAAAAAAATGGCTTCGGTATTGCGGAGCCCAAAGATAGGTGGGCCACCACTAAAGTACGGCCACGCGGCAACTCGTTGCCGATTTCAGTTTGAAAAAGAGAATCCAGAATCCATTAAAAATTTACCGAGAAATCAAAAAACGAGAAATTGAATATTAAACAAAAAAAAAAAAAAGTTTATTTTGGGCCAGAAAATAGAGTCCAACCTGGCCTTACCTTTGAAGCCTATAAAAGCCTCCTTCGCCTCTCATGCAATTCTCGCCAAGTTTGAGAGCTTTTCTCTGAAAACCACCGAGAAAAGAAAAGTTGTTTTTCAGCTGTTAGATCATTTCAAACCTTCCTTCCGATATTTAAGTTATTTGTTCTTGTTCTTTTTCGTTTCATATTTTAAGTTCGATCTTGAGTTTAGATCTGATTTGTTTATTTGTAGCTTTCGTTTCGAATCTGTTCTTCTGAGCGTTAGGTGTGGGGATATCTGAGTTGTGTAAAAGCGAGCTAGGGTCTCTTTCTTTGTTTTTAGTTCTTTTCTGCTTCTTTTGAGGGGGTAGCCGGGGCTCCGGCCTCGGCGGCTTTTAAAGCCCCCACCTATTACAAACGAGATCTAAAAACCGTTTTTAATTTCTTTAATAATTTTTTTCATTAATCTCTAACTTTTGGGAAGAGATGCCGGCCCTCGCGTGTCCAATTCCTCCTGGTTACGCTTTCTCCGGGGAAAGCACTCTTCCCTTGGTGCCGGAAACATTTTCCGGTACTACTTGTTCACTTTTAGGGACAAACATTTCCTCCAATTTGATCATCAATCAGCCACAACTTCCTACTACCACTTGTCATTGGTCGCCATCGCTTTCCGAAACACTTTACAAAATAAGCGGTTGGGGCGCGCCGTATTTTTCCGTTAACGATTCTGGCAATATCTCCGTTTGTCCTCATGGACTCAGTACTCTTCCTCATCAAGAGATTGATTTGATGAAGGTCGTTAAGAAGGTGTCTGAACCCAAGTCTTCTGGTGGGCTTGGATTGCCTCTCCCTCTGATTGTCCGTCTTCCTGATGTTTTGAAGAACCGGTTAGAGACACTTCAGTCTGCATTTGATACTGCTATACAGTCTCAAGGTTATGATTCTCATTACCAAGGTGTGTATCCTGTGAAATGTAACCAAGACAGGTTTATTGTGGAGGATATTGTGGAGTTTGGTGCCCCATATGGTTTTGGTCTTGAAGCTGGTTCCAAACCGGAGCTTCTTTTGGCAATGAGTTGCCTATGTAAAGGTAGTCCTGATGCTTTTTTGGTGTGTAATGGTTATAAAGACGCTGAGTATATATCTCTTGCTTTGGTTGCGAGAAAGCTTCATTTGAATACAGTGATTGTTCTTGAACAAGAAGAAGAGCTCGATTTGGTTATTGAAATCAGTCGAAAGCTTGATGTCCGTCCGGTAATTGGGTTGCGGGCCAAGCTAAGAACAAAGCATGCTGGTCATTTTGGAGCGACTTCTGGTGAGAAAGGCAAGTTTGGATTGACTACGATGCAGATTTTGCGAGTTGCAAAGAAGCTTGAAAAAGCTGGGATGCTTGATTGCCTTCAGTTGCTACATTTCCATATTGGATCTCAAATCCCAACAACAGAACTCCTAGCCGATGGAGTTGGTGAAGCTACACAGATCTATTGCGAATTAGTCCGTCTCGGCGCAGGTATGAAGGTTATTGATGTTGGTGGTGGTCTTGGTATTGATTATGATGGCTCTCATTCTGCTAATTCGGATAATTCTGTTGGTTACGGACTTGAAGAGTATGCTTCAATGGTTGTTCAAGCAATCAGGTATGCTTGTGATAGGAAGTTTGTTAAACATCCTGTGATTTGCAGTGAGAGTGGAAGGGCTTTGGTTTCCCACCATTCAATTCTTATCTTTGAGGCAGTATCTGCCACTGCGGCCCAAGCACCTTCTGTGGCTTCACTTGGTGTTGATCTTGAGTACTTTGTTGAGGGACTCAAAGATGAAGCTCAATCTGATTACAATAACCTTACAGTCGCGGCTATGTGTCGAGATTATGATACTTGTTTGGTTTATGCCAATCAGTTAAAGGGTCATTGTGTGGAGCAGTTCAAAGAAGGCAATCTTGGTCTTGAACACCTTGCAGCTGTTGATGGTTTATGCGAAATTCTGGCAAAGACTACTGGAGTTTTCGATGCGGTTCGGACTTACCATGTTAATTTATCTGTTTTCACTTCAATTCCTGATTTTTGGGGAATTGGACAGCAATTTCCAATTGTTCCAATTCACAGGCTTGATGAGAAGCCAGGAGTGAAGGGGGTGTTATCGGATTTGACTTGCGATAGTGATGGAAAGATCGATAAGTTCATAAGCGGAGAATCTAGCTTGCCGCTTCATGAACTGGAAGGAGGAGGACCTGTTCATGGTGGTGGTAACAGTGGAGGTGGTTACTATTTGGGAATGTTTTTGGGTGGGGCTTACCAGGAGGCACTCGGGGGACTGCACAATCTGTTTGGGGGCCCAAGTGTAGTACGCGTGTCACAGAGCGATGGTCCACATAGCTTTGCTGTGACACGCGCTGTCCCAGGACTGTCATGTGCAGAAGTCCTTCGGGTGATGCAGCACGAGCCAGAGTTTATGTTCGAAACTCTCAAGCACCGCGCAGAGGAATGTGGTCACGGGGGCAGTAGCAGCGATGAAGAGGAAGAACACGACGAAATCGAATTGGCCCAGCGTGCTACATTGGTGAGCGGCCTTGCTTGCTCATTCCATAATATGCCTTATCTTGCTACCACAGCTTGTCCATCTTATGTGAATACTGGTGGATGTTGTTATGATAGCAACAAGTCTGGTGTTGTTGGTTGTGAGGATGAGCAGTGGACTTATTGCTGTGCTTGATGTGTTTCAGTTTCATTTCATTTACATTCCCTAAAGTTTGAGTTCTATCTCCACCACCAATTAGTCAGTTGGTCTGTTTGTCCAGCTAATAAGGTCTTTTTTGGTTCTTACTTTTTATTTATTTATTTTGGTTCTGGTTGATGGAGATAGAAGAGAAAATCTTTATTTGTTTTATTTTGTGTATTGAAGAGGGTCAGAGGGAGATGGAACCGAATGATTCATTGTATATTCGGAATCTAATTACCTCTTTTTAGTCAACTTTTGTTGTTAGTTTATATAATTTTCTGTTCAGTCAGAATAACTGATGATTTGAATGGTGTTGTATTGATCAATGGATGGATTCGGTTCTTAATTTGTCATTTTCCCATTTTAGTTGGGAACTTGGAATTTCCTGTGCCTTTTGAATTTTATAAACACCAGATTTTGAGATTTGGGCGTTTGGCTCAAGACTCAAGTGCTCAACGAGCCAAGGACCAGAATAAAGCTAGTTTTTCTCATAAAATTGCAAACCACCTCATAATATATAAATCCAAACAAAATCGTGGACTTAAAAGTTGATAAATAGTGAATTTTTATAGATATGATATCCCCAATTCAACTCATTCAAAGAAGTCTAACCATAGAACACGCTAACAAAATTTTTGGACCGTTAGATGAAAAGTTAAAAAATAAACAATATTTTTTATGTAGTTTTTATTTTTTATTTTTTTTTTTTTTTTTTTTTTGAAACAAATTAATGGGTTAGGCTGACCTTTGGACCTGCATTAGAGTCTCAAATATACTCGTCCCCTTACATCATTTTCAACAATCTCTGCTAAATTGCGATCAAGTGGCGGGCTATTACAAAAATATTTCTCATCTAGTGAAGAACTTAGGCTGGCTAAATAGTCAGCACTTCTATTCACCTCTCTGTAAACATGACAGAACTTTACCTCATCCAAAAGAGCAACTGATACCTTTGTAGCTTCTACAATGTTGGTGCAGTACCATGGCGCTCCTTCTTGTCCTTTAAGAATCTGTATTGCTCTTTTTGAGTCAGAACACACCTGAATCTTTTTGAGTTGTTTTTGCAAGCAGATCGAGAGACCAACTTCAATTGCCTTCAGTTCTTGGTATAGAACTGATTTCCTATGCCCTCCTCCTGTAAAGGTAAAAAGCACACTACCTTCTTGGTCGATATTGATACCACCATAACCCACTCTCTGATCAGTGACCGAGCCGTCAGTGTTAAGTTTGAAGAATCTTGAGGGGGGCAGCTTCCATTTGCATAAAGTTGGATTCTTGATTTTATACTTAACAGGAATGTCAAGTCTTGTCAGCAGACTCTTGATTTCTGATGTGTCAAGGACAGTGTCAATCTTGATGCCAAGATAGATTTTCATGTCTTTGAGTATAGCATTAGCAAGACTTTGCCAAGATGTTGAGTGATTTTTGAATCTTCTACCATTTCTCTCAGACCAAATATAACCGATGGTGGCACATACATATGCTTTGATCACTTCAGCTCTGGGAGACTTTTTCCTACATATATTTATAATGTAACACCATTCTGCATTTGAGCCCCTCACGGTTCTTCCCAGACCCAGTGCAAGCTTTACTCTTGACCAAACATTCATTGCATAATTGCAATCAAAGTACATGTGCTTTGAGTTTTCTCTGACTTCATTACAGAAACAACATTGAGAAACATTCAGAACCTTTTTGTGCATTAATCTATCCTGTGTAGGCAAGCTTCCAGAAAACAATTGCCAACCATTAAAGGAATGGTTTGGTAACACAAGTTTGCCCCAAACCATCCTACACCAGTTCGGTTTAAGCCTTTTCTTCCTAAGATCGCTGTAAGCTAATTTAGAGGAGAAAATTCCAGATGGAGAAGACAACCAAATAACTCTATCCTTTGGTAAGTATACATTGATGTCTGTGGCTAGAATAGATTTTTTGACTTCGCACTTAGGCATTCTATGCACTAGCTGATTCCACTCTCCATTTTCGATGAGAGAACTTACCTTTGCATCCAAAGGGAGCTGTAAGAGATTTTTAGCTTCTTGTGAATGAATAAGTGAGTCAGGTACACACCAGGGATCATGCCATAATAGGGTTTGCTCACCGGTTGAGATCTTTGTACCTTAGAAGCTTTTTTGCATGTTTTCTGTTTTTTAGAACACATTTCCAAGTCCAAGAGCAATCTCGAGGAATAAGCATAGTCCAAAAGAATTGCAACTTGATGTGTTCAGACCAAGTCCAAGAGATCCATAGACTTGGTTCTTTGCAACAGATTCTGTATATAAGACCATAATAAGATGCAGTGTTCCATATAACTGGGTCTTGGATGCCGAGTCCACCTTCAGACTTGGGGAATAACAAATTTTCTCTGCTTGACTGATGCATTTTTTCCCCCATAGCTGATCCATTCCATAAGAATTTTATACAAATCTTTGAAACCATAGTCAACACCCCTATTAGAAGTATGAACGTCTTGGCCCAATATATATGAAAAGATGCAAGAACTGAAATGATGAGTTGAAGTCTTCCTACATGGCTCAAGAACCTATTCTTCCAGTTTTGAATCTGGACTGTAGTCCTCTCCACTAGTGGTAGACAATCTTTGACACCTATCCTTGCAGAAACAACCGGCAGACCCAAATACTTGATTGGAAGAGAGGCAGTTTGCATGTTTAGAATCTGAGCTAAACGTGAAGCATCATCTTGAGAAATCCCTCCTGATAGAATAGATGATTTGTGTGAGTTTAACTTCAATCCAGTTGCCCTCGAAAAGTCTTCAAGTATTTTGTTTAGGGCTAGAATTGAGTTTTCTTTCCCCCTTTATGAAGATTAAGACATCATCAGCAAAACACAAGTGTGTAACTTGAATTCTCTTGCATGCGGGATGAGGTTGAAAATCTCTATTTTGAAGACCTCTTAGGAGCAATGAGTTGAGTACCTCCATAACAAGAACAAAGAGATATGGTGACATGGGGTCACCCTGCCGCAAACCTCTCATGCCTTTGAAAAAACCCAGAGGTTCTCCATTGAAGATTAGAGAGTAATATGGATTAGTGAAACATGCTTCTATCCATCTCTTAAGCTTTATAGGAATTCCAATCTTATCAAGCATGAAAGAGATCGAATTCCAATTCACTGAGTCAAAAGCTTTTTGAAGATCCACCTTTATGGTACATCTGGGAGTACCATGCTTCCTTGAGTAACTTCGAAGCATCTCATGAGCCAACAAAAGATTGTCTTGAATAGTTATTCCTGGAACAAAAGTAGATTGGCTAGGAGCCACCAAGTCATGTATAACATGCTTAAGCCGGTTAGTTATGACCTTAGTAAAGCTCTTATATATGACATTAGTACATGAGATAGGTCTATAATCACCTACTTTGGATGGATTTTGAACTTTAGGAATTAAGCAAATGAATGTAGAATTTATGCATTTGGGAATGTATGAGCGGAGAAACATGTACTTGACTGTAGTGAGGAAATCCGAACCAACCACCTCCCAACACTTTTTGAAAAAATAAGCATTGTATCCATCTGGCCCGGGTGCTTTGTTATCATCTTGTTCAAAAAGTGTAGCTTTAATTTCTTCCTCAGATACTTCCCATGCAATCTCATCTTGAAGTGGTTGTGTGATGGTGCCCGTGACTTGTAACTCTTGAAAGAATTGCTCTTGCACAGTGGTACTCCCTGATTCACCCAGTAAACCTTTATAATAGGCCAGGAAAACTTCAGAGACTGTTTTTGGATCATTTAAACTTTCACCTTGTTCATTCACAACTGACCAGATGCAATTTCTACCCTTTCTTTCTTTTATAGCATTGAAGAAGTAAGCATTACACTGCCGCCAAATACTAACCAGTCACAGTCAGTCTTTTGTTTCAGATCAACTTGCTCCATCTTTGAGAGTTTGATATATTTGGTTCTTGTCTGCTTCTCAAGTTGAGCAATTTGAGCATTATGAAGGTCAGCTTGGAGTTTGAGTTGCAATTTGTGCATGGACTCTCTTGTTTCTTGTATCTGCTCATGAAATTTTGAAAACTTTTCCTTGGACCACCTTTTAAGAGCTTTTTTGAGTGCTCTTAACTTAGAATATAAAATAAACACTGGAGTTCCATAAAATTGCTGGTTCCACACCGAAGTGAGTAAATCATGGAAGTTAGAATGCATAAACCAAATGTTGCAAAATCTAAAAGGTAAAAGTACCTTTCTTGCGTCATTCCATTTTACCAGCATAAGAGAATGATCCGAGATTCCTGGTGGAGTGAAAGTGGCTTCGGTTAAGAAAAGATTGCTCCATGTTACATTGACAAGAACTCTATCAATCTTGGACATCTTCCTATAAATTCCCTCAGCATTATTTGACCATGTGTAGTAACATCCAGAGAATTTCATATCGATGAGCCCAGTTGAAATTAAACAATCCATAAACTCTTCAACCTCTTTAGGATGTACATCATCACATCCAACCCTTTCATTAGTGTACAAGACATTGTTAAAATCACCTATAAGACACCAAGGCTTGGAGAAGTAACTCTGCATGCTTCTTATAGTAGACCATAGAGTAAGTCTTTCAGAAGGATCATTGCTTGCATAAATGACTGATAATTCAAACAGTTGAGTTGTAGATAGAATTTGCACTGTGACATGAATATGCTGCCTGCTCTCCTCAATCTTTTCCACATCTATATAATTTGAATCCCAACAAATTCATATTCTCCCACTTGGATCACTATCATAGTTATTGTGAGATTTCCATCCAGGGCAACATAAGTTACTAATAAAATCGAAATGATCTTTCTTAACTTTAGTTTCCACTAGCCCAAAAAGACATAGCTTGAGCTCCTTTCTAACTTTATTCACCTCTTTAGTTTTCTGAGGCATGTTTATTCCTCTTACATTCCATACAACAATCTTATTCATCATTAAGGAACTAACAATGGTTGTTACATGCCCTCTTGGTCCTGATTTTGGATTTCCTCTTTGCTTTCTGCCACCCTGCTTGCTCTGAGAGTCCAGAGATCTCTGTTATCTGCTTAGTTTTGATGCTAATGCCATTTGTTGGTGGTGAGTTTAGCATGCCAGCTACCTCAGATCCTTCTTCCTAGTCAGTAAGATGGTCTGAGAAATACTCTTTCTCAATCTCTTCTTCACTAGCTGAATAACTGTCTTCTTTTTGTATTTTCCCTCTCTTAATTGAATAAGCTCATTGTTCCTCTCAGATCCTCCTCGAGAGTCCTTCCTCCCCTTCTGTAGAAAGAAATCCTACTTCAGAGGGATCAAATTCAGTTCTGACTTCCTCATAGTTTTCCTCTGGTAATAATTCTTTATCTCCTTTGGTATTGGCAGCCTCATATGGGACTAATTCCATGTTGCTTTGTTGCTCAGGGTCTGACTCCTGTATAACATTTTCTTCTGCTGGCATGAGTACCTCAAAACGATTTGTTGCCTGGACTTCAGCATGTACCACCACTTGTGAACCCCTTACTGTTGGTTCCAAGTTTGCAGTACTCTTCTTGTAATTTCCCTCCTGTAATTTTTCTTGATTGTCTGTTAAGATAACTGGAGAGTCCTCTGACTGACCTTCAGTAGTAATAGGAACACCATTTGTATCTCGTAAACAGCTTGTTTGTCCAGTTTGGGCAGTCTTTTTTGGAGTCCATCTTGTTTTTTGTTTCTGTGGCTTGCTTCGATTTTGTACTCTGATCACCTAAGTTCCTTGTACTGGCAGTGCTGGGTTCTGTGCATTGTCTTTCTTGCTTTGTGGGCATTTAGCGTTAGAGTGGCCAAAAATCTTGCAGCTTGTGCACATTTCTGGCATCCATTCATAATCAAGTCCAATATCAGCAATGTCTCCTTCACCAAACTTGATAGAAATGTGGGAAGGAAATTCGAACTTTGTGTCCACCACCATACAAATTCTTGCATAAGAGATTCTAGTTCTCCTTGTTGTAGCATCATCCATACATATAGGCTCCCCTATGATGCTAGACACAAAGCCAATGCCATTTTTTGTCCATAGATGTTTTGGGAGATCCACTCTAACCCAAATAGGAAGGGCTTTGATTCCCATTGCGATACTTTTCTACTGCTGGAGACCATAACCTTACTACGAATATTCTACCCGCAAGAAACAGGGGTCCATGGTCTATAACTAGCTGTTTGTCCTCTTCATTTACAAATTTGAAGTAAAACAAGTTTTTATCAGCTATCATATCAAACCCTCCTTTTAACTTCCATTGCTTTTGAACTGCATCCTTAACAAAATAAGGGGTAAGATAATCTCTTTTCCACAAAGAAGCCAACAACATATTCATTCCATAATTCTATACCTTCGTTTATATTATCTGATGGAACTTCCGCAATACCATTTGAAAAGGAAGGATAGACCTTTGTGAGATTTGGCTGAAGTTTGGAGTTCTTACTCTTTGTGAAAAGTGAGCTCCATGTTTGTGCATCTGTATTCTTTGGGTTTTGTTGCAAAGAAACATGTCGATCTGTCGCTACCGTGGCTGTCTCCGGTGTTGGTGAAGGGCCCGAGATCCCCTCTGGTTCCTTTGTCTTTTCCATCATCGGTCAACGGCAGCCCTTGCCGGGAAACATGAGTCAAGAATTGCCAAAAGAGGCAAAACTTCCCTCCAAACTCTATTTCGAACTAAAAATAGCAATTTTTTTTTGGAAAAGACCTAAATAACCCTGCGCTCTCATAATCGCTCCCTTTATATAGTTAGACATATCCAAATATTATAATTTTTTGTGAGAATGATTTTCATGGTTGGGAGATCATCTCCACAAGAAACCAGGCCTTAATTCTTTTGTATGTCGAAAATGTGGCTATAATGTACGCATAAAAATGTGGCTTTATCCCTCCCCGGATCAAGATTAATGAGTTCAAAGCAAATTCAATAGGAAAATTATAGTTCTTTGGACCAAAAAGCATTCACTGAAGCACAACTCGATTCACCAACAATTCCAATGTTTCAAAATTTCTAATATAACCAAAAAAATACTTCAATTTGATGTGAAAAACAAGTGAAATGAATAAAAAAAAGTTGGTTAAATTGCGTGCCAAATATTGTGAAAGTTGGACATTTTGGCATGAGCTAACTTTTTGGTATGAGAATATGAGATCACCTAGAGTCCTAGACATTATATTTATATCATGCTCGCCGAAATCGGTACTTGATTTCATACTCTCTATTTCACAAGTATGCGAACCGTGCTACGCATCGTTTTTTTTTTAAATCTTTAAATTTGTCGCTCTAATATCTTTTAAAAAAAAACAATATAAAAACATTAGGAGGAGTTGATTATAATTTCAGTGACGTGAAAGAGGTTTTCTAAATTATTTTAAATAATATGAAAGCTAATTCTAATTTCAGTGAGGTGAGAAAGTTTTTCTGTAAATTACTTAAAACGGAAGAATACAAATTAGAATAATTGAGGGAGGTGTTTCTAAATTGTAAAACATGAGACATTAGAAATAGCCTATTTGGTTAAGAACTGTGGTTCATATAGTGTAGAGATAATAAATCAGTACTTACTAACATACTATCAGTTTCATCATACACTTTTTTATATTCAATAATGTGCTACTTGGCCCAGACCCGTCATATTACGATTATATTGGACAGTTGGAGTTTGGACTTTAACTGGTTTTAGCGTTGCAAGATTACACAAGTACATAGCAATATAGCATAACACAAAGTTTGGCTACTTGGTTGTGGCCTTGTGGCTGAGTTTGGTCGTGTCGCATGATTGTGTTTCGATTCTGTTGGCCTAAAGTATTATCACGAATCATGACAATGCCAACCGCTAGTTTAGTATTTTGTATTGTATGCTCATGTTTAGGAGCTGATGTGCCATGTTCCAAACTTGTTGTGTTTAATGGTTCGTTTAGCAGCTGGAAAAAAGTCCCACTAATCTATACTCAAAGATAGCTTATATGGCCGTGTGCGAACTTCCAAACATTAAAATTAAACTTTAATTTTGGTCTGAATTGTCATGGATGGATTCTGAATGCACAACCAACACAACTCTTGGAAGTTGTAACTTCTTCTATTCAAATACAGCCTGCGCTTGGGGTTAAATTATTGCAATGCCCAAGCACAGAATAACTGCTTTTTTTTTAACAAAGATAATTGTGAACTAAAAACCAGTTACGTCTTTGTAGTTCAGTCCTATCGTAAGGAATTAGGTAGTCCCATAATTGAGCCTGCCTTGTTTCAGTTCCTCTTCCTAGACATTGTATTTCTTGTCTTTTAGAGTTTTAGGGTCACTCTCTTGGTATTTTATTTTACTATTTTAGTGAACATTTCTGCGATCCATGGGCTGTCCATGGGGGCAAACATAGTCGGGTGTCGTGTTGGCATAATGCAGATGGATGCCAGATGGTTATAGTATTTTTTATTTAAACTTTAAAGGTAAATGAAAGTTCAGTTGAGACCTGAGAGAACAGAAAGAACGAAACAAAACAAACTACGTAGTAAAGTTACAAATAAAATGATAAGCAATCGTATTCGTTGCATGAAGAATACTATTTTGGTTCAGTGCGTAGTAGGATCGTTCAAACATATCTTCCTATTGTGGTAAACATTCAAACATGTCCCTAGCTAGCTAGTTGATGCATTATTGGCTTTTCCTGGTCTGCCAATCGCTGAAGACCTGAAGTCCATTTTTGTTGTTACATTGAAATAATAAAATCGTAACCTCCGAATCGCTCCACCTGAATACCTGATGCACATTGCACAAAACCATCAACCATTGACGCTTTATTAGAAAAATCATTGAAAGTAACATCTGATAGACCTTAAGGGACCGCTGTACAGTCCAGTCTCTAGTAAACTAAACTAGCTCGTCGACAGAAGCAGCAATATCTCCAATAAGTAGTTAGCGTGAGAAGTTTTTATGCACTTTTTGTGAGAAATTTGCCACTAGTACGAATTAAAATAATCCTTTTTTGTGTGGATATAAAAGATTAAAAGATATGAATTAGAACCCATTTGAGTCTACACTGCCTAATAATGATCCTTGTAATATATAGTTGGATAGCATGGAATCCACCAAAGTTTGAATCTTTGAATCATCAAAAATATCCAACCTCTTTATATTTTGTGGGCCTTTACTTTAGCCCAGTTTCAATTCGGTTTCGGGTCGGTTCCTTGTATAAAGTATAAAAGTTGCGTGCACCAAAGGCAAGAGTATCGACTTGTTTTTTATTCTTCTTAGATCGACAAGTGTTTATTTCCGGCTGCTCTCAATTCTACCTCAAGGTATCAAGTTCGTTTTAATTAAGTATTTTGTAAATTTGTATTTCATGTAAAGTAAAAGAGTTAGTGAGTTGGCAAATTTTTTGTTTCAGGTACGGAATTTGATATATATTATCAACATGGTAAGTTAGCTTTGATCTTCTTGTTGAATGTTTTGATTGTTTACTGAATATTCGAAACAAGACTGAGTATACTCGAGGGGCGTGAACCTTTATTATTAAGAAGAAGAATCCAAATGAGTCCTAACTCATGACTATCAAACTACGTATTTGATGACTTTGCACACTCTTTTTCTTCTATCTGCAGTCAAATTATACAAACAGAATGTAGAATTAACAAATGAGTTGCGTCACCATATAATGGAAGATTGCCTACCAGTCAAAAAGTGAATAATAAATAGAAAAATGGAGTCTTTTTTGCTTCAAATTACTCCAAATGTGATTGTGTGGTAATTTAAAACCACTAAAGGAATATTGAGTTGTATTTCTGTTTTTTCCATCAATTTGGTAATCAAATCATATAATTCGATGAGATTCGTCATTACCATGTCTGTTTGATATATCTCCATATCTCTCAATTCTGAAAATTCTAAGCTGTGGAATCTTAGTCTAAAGGCTTTCAATATTGCAGTATTTTGAAGGATATGGATACCATGGATCATCGTTTGAGCAGACGTACCGTTGTTATCCTGCATCTTTCATTGATAAGGTGAATTGTCTCTCTCATCTTTTCTAGTTCAGTTTAGTTGTTCTGTTGATGTTTTTGGCTATATGTGATAAAATAATTTTCACTCTATGACAATGTGTTGAACCGCGAAAGCGCGGCGCAAGGCGTTTGATTAGCCCATGACGTGAAGCATAAGCCTCAAGGCGTACAAATTAATATGTATATAGAGTTCTAAGTCGTACAAATTAATAGTAATGCAAAAAACATAAATAAAGTGAAGTAAACTATGTGATACAACATTATACGCAAGAATGTGTTCACAAAGTTGAGATTTGTTCATAGTTTCATATCATTAAGAGTTAATAGCTTCACTCCATTTTGTACAACAAGAAAGAATTCACAAATTATAATTTGAGGAATGTTGTAAAGTTGAAGCACTTGATTTTTTTTTAAAATGGGTTAGTTGGTACATCAATACTATTAAAAAAAAAAAAAAAAGAATTTGAAAAAAAAAAATATGGTCTATAATCTTTGCGATGGAGGCTTACGCCTTGCTACTGTGGCGTACACTTCAACAACTCCTGGACACTTAAAGAACGCCTCACACATTGAAGCGTTCGCTTCCGATGCATACACGCTTTGCTCAATGCTTCTAGGGCGTTTTAGGTACGCCTCATGGCGTACATCTCAAATGCTTTTTAAAACATTGCTCTATGGTTCCAGGGACTCCCTGCAACTTTTTTTTTTCTCAGAGTGATTGTGTTTGTCTTTTACAAAAGGTATCGAGTCATTCAAGTGGAAGCTTCAATTTTTTGTTTAAATGAAAAAGTTAAAGGAATTACAAAATAGGAACATCGTATTAGTCTACAAATGCAAATTATCAAAATTTTATAATATATAAGTTGAAACACTTTAAGATAGTTTTAGTAATCTGACTCATATGCTAACTTTGCTGATGTATCTACACTGCAGATACATCTAAACGTGTACCATTATCTATCATGGTATCTGAAATTGCACGTGTCGTATACACTCTTATATTAGATTAGAGGAAGTATCTGTTTGCATCCCTGTTCTAAATTTCATTGAAATTTTATTACAGAAAAGTTAATCCAAGTAATATGATAAAAAGCAGCTATACTAAAGATATGCTACCAATTTATTCCATATTGCTCTTTTATATTGTTAACTTTTTCTCTTTTTTGTAACTCGGCAGCCTCAGCTGGAAAGTGGAGACAAAAGTAAGTTTTTTAAGTTCTAAGGTTCATGCCAGCTTTTCACACCTTGTCTTCTGTACCTGACAACTTCTTTTATGTTTTTTTTCTCAGTCATAATGCCGCCCTCTGCCCTTGATCGTCTTGGTGAGGGAACTTTTGTAATTTTAATTATACTTCATTCTATCTCATAATGATTGTCCTGTATTATACACTTCTTAAAACGAACAAGAAGAAGACAATGAACTTTTGATGCCTTGCAACTTAAGATATCTTTATTGAAATTTTCCACTGCAGCATCTCTTCATATTGATTATCCAATGTTGTTTGAGCTTCACAATACTGCTACTGAGCGTGTCTCACATTGCGGCGTGCTGGAGTTTATTGCTGAAGAAGGCATGATTTACATGCCATACTGGGTATACATAAGAATAATTTCCGGATTTTTTTCGCTATCCGTAGGAACGCTGTAAAAATCCTTTTTCTAGGATTCCGACTTCTGTTTATTTATATTTTCGCTTAATTTCTCTGTAGATGATGGAAAACATGCTCTTACAAGAGGGAGATACTGTGCGAGTGAAAAATGCGACTCTCCCTAAGGGAAAGTATGTGAAGTTGCAGCCCCACACAAAGGACTTCTTAGACATTTCCAACCCAAAAGCCATGTGAGTATTTTTCTTCTTGGTTAGATAGGTTACATGGAAACGATGTAAAGAAACTTTCCATTTATGGGAATACTACGATCTGATTATTATTGGTTGAAACTAATACTAAAGGGAAAAATAAAATATGATTATTAATGGCCAAATCCCATTTTCTGATACTTGGAAGACCTCCTACTTAAAACTTTGGCTCCGTAAATTTCAGCTCTAGTTCTCTACTGAGTAAATTGTGTGACTTGAGAAACTCTTTTCTTTAGTTAAAGTGTGAATGTGAGAATATCCTTAGATTTGTTTTTTCCCTTACAGGAAAAGGGAAAAACCAAAAGAAATATAGGGAACTAAACCTTTTCTTCCTTGGTAAGTAAAGAATAAATTAGTTATGTGAATAAAAATATCAAAAGTTACAAGTGGACTAAATGGGAGCTGTATTCTAAGCACAACCCATAAGTGAAAAGAACGAACGCATGACTCTTTGGACTAGCGCCTTATCTGAAGGGAACTGTATCTAATAAGGAGGCATAATCGTTACATTTGACTTATATCCTTCATGATTTCATTGGTCTGTTATCGTTTGATGGTATTAAGTAAATCTAAAACGTTGGTGATGCCGCTCTCTTATTTCTTTCCCTTTCTTCCTGTCTACAGCTTAGAGACGACACTGAGGAACTTTTCGTGCTTAACTACTGGGGATAGCATTATGGTGGCCTATAACAACAAAAAGTATTACATCGATATAGTAGAAACAAAGCCTGCTAATGCAATAAGTATCATTGAGACAGATTGCGAAGTGGACTTTGCCCCACCACTAGATTATAAAGAACCTGAAAGAGCAGTACCACCTGTTCCTTCAGGCAAAGCACCAGCTCAAGGTTTTGATTTGTTTATTCTTGTCTAAATTTTATTCTTATATTTCTGACATGGACAGTTCATAATCTTAAAAGAATCCATGTCGGACACACAGACAAATGGACCCTGGTGTCAGACACGGACATGTGCATACGATTTCAAACTAGGGTTTTTTCAATACCCTAAAAGACTAAGAAAATAATCTATTAACATATTTACAAGTTACAACTCCTTGATATGCCTTTTTCATAGTTATTTATTTATAGGGCGGCGCTTTGTAAGGTCTTGACTCTTGAGCACAAAAATAAGTTGTGTAACTAAAGAATAGTGTTACTGATCTTATTAATTAGTTGTGTCCCAGTGTCCTACTTCATATAGGTCGCCATGTCAGACACTTTGTATCCGTGTCAGAGACACCGACACACTTATCCTTGTCATTGTAACTAAGCTATATTTCTTTCGCAAATAATATATTTGTTTTATTTCCTTTTGTGGGGAGGGGAACGGGGAATCTCTTCTAGTGATTTTTTTTTTCCCCTTTGCTCTTACTGTCAGCATGGTTCATGTGTTCCTTATGTCCTGCATCAGTGTATGAATTGAACAAATAAAATACCCACTTTGTAAGCCTTGGATCAGATACTCCTAATTACTATTACCAGTCCTACTTCTGAATGTTGGGGTTCCAATGAATTCAAAGTCATATAGATGAAATTAAAGAAATAAAATGTGTCAGCCGTGTCCAGGTGCTTTATGGATTCATGTCCATCACGCTGCACCTGCATCACACACAGACACTGGTGTCTATGTTACTGCAGTATAGTATATAGACAAATCATGATGCACAAACTTTGCCAATCCAGTCATTTTTCTTCATGTTGAGTTGGGATACTTGGAATAAAATGATAAGACACAGGTGTGGAATGATTCTGTTTTATGTATTGTCTCAAATCAAGTAACTTGTATGTGCAGTTGAAGAGGCTCCTGTTGAGGAAGAACCAAAATTCAATCCATTTACTGGTGTTGGGAGACGCTTGGATGGAAAGCCTTTGAAGCACCAGTCTTCACCAGTTTCTTCCTCTGAACCGAAGGACAAGCGACCAGAGGTAGCCAATGGTGGTGGCCAACAATCATCAGGCTCCACTTCGCAGAATAATTCTTCTCGTCAACATCAGGGCAAGCTTGTGTTTGGTTCAAGTGCAAACCGTGCTCCCAAAGAGTCGCAGAAGGTACATAATGTTTTTGGCTTGATTTCATGCTCTATTTCCCCATACTGGGGGTGTTCTCATTTCTTCTTTTTTTGGTAAGGCATGTTATGTTTTCCTATGATTGATTTTTTATTTAATTTCGTGACAAGCAGTCTGTTGAGAAAGAGACCAAAAAAGAGCAGCCTCTGAAGACCGAAGAGCCGAAGTTTCAGGCATTCACAGGGAAAAAGTACTCGCTGAAGGGTTAAGTGTTTGCCAAGTATTGGGCCCTCATTCAAGGGTAATTATACAGAAATGTACTTGATACTTTATGTTCTCATTGTAGAAGATGCTTGAGCTTATCATCACAATTTCCCGCCAGCTCCATCTTTGCACATATTGAATACTTACGCCTTTAATGAAGTGAATATACTGCTTAACCTATGCGCCATTTAGACATTTGATTTGACGGTCATCCCTTAATATTTATGTGTCGGATCAAGATCGAGGTCATCTCTAGTTTTAGTCCCCAAAGCGCCAACCTCTTTGTTATTTTGTCAGCCTGGGGACAGCCTGGGGGAAGATTTTTATTATTATTTAGTTGTTGATATGGCCCCAAAATGGATCCTAATTCCTAAAGAGCTATCCACAGTAAAGAAATATCAAGTGATTTCTCCATGTAAGGCCTAAGGGTCTTGTTCACCCATCAAAACCAAACTCACCAACTTGATCAAAACATAAAAACAATGATGGGGTCTTAGGCTTCTCCCGTTAAGTTTAGGATTTGAGAAACTCTTACTGATTTAGGGAAAAAGTCAAGTAGTCAATTTCTTTACACGAACACTTCGTGAACGATTTAGGATTGGGGACATCGACCAAAACTTAATGATGTTTAAGGGCGAGAAAGGAATGACGAGATAGTTTGATTTGGATATACAAATGTTCTCCTTTTCCTTTTTCTACAAATGTTAACTGGACGAAGAAACGAGTGGAGGCTAGCTTTTGCCGCCCTGACTCTAGGTAGATAAGCTTCAGGTTAACTTGTACACTTTGTGGTACAAATCAAGATAAGTATGGTCTTTGGATTTCATAAAAGGAAAGAAACCAAGAAATCTGGTTTTCATCTTAGTTCAATTAAAAATCAAAATCAGAACATTTCATACTCGCCTAAAGAGAGAGACAATCATAATAAACTCACAATTCAGATGTCAACCAAATTGCAAATATTAACAGAATATCTTATGGATATGGCCCATGAGGCTATGATGGCAACAGGGAATGACTATCTTTAACAGCTCGTGGAGAGGGTGAAATCTTTGATAAACTCTGCACAGTTGGCAAAAGCTGCGCGAACAATCCGATTGGGAACACGAACATCAGTAATCCGACGACCATCACCATAATCATATTCAATACATACTTCGCTTTGAGAGGAGAATCTATTATACTGAAAACCCCCCATAGAATAGTCAAAAAACCCGAAGCACTTAAACAGAACATTGCACCCATAAATAAGCTGAACCATATTTTCTCAGAACTAGGCTCAAGCTCATCTAGTGGTGTATTTGTTGCATAGCGACCACTGCATTGACCATATGCTAACGAAGCGAAGAGGGAAAGCAAAAACAAGCCTAGGCAAACAAATATCAATCCTCCTGTTATGATGGTGGATATATCAGCATGGTCGCCACGATGTAGTATGATCCTGGATAAACCTGCTGCAAATAACGCGCAACCCAAAATACAAAATATTATAGCGCGAAGTATAACACTAAGAACATCAGATAGCTTCTCTTTTTCCATCTATAGAAGTGGAAGAAGTACTTGATCACAATCCGAGCATTCTCTTCTTAGTCTTTGGAATCACAAGTTCACAACCTATTTATGCATGAACGAAGACGTATCTAGTTATAATGGAAGAAATAGATGATCATGTACTTCGTGTTTGATTAGGAGATTTTTTCTTTTTATCTGTTTGTTGGGATTGAGTTTGAATACGGAAGGTAGTTATGATTTGAGTGTTAGTAGTAAATAAGGACACATACTCCCTTTATTGTGCCGAAAATATTTGAAAGAATCTCATGGGATATAGATGTGGCACAACTTTTAGTGGATCCACAATCCAAGGATAGGTGAGCGAGCTTTGTGGGTAAACTTGAAACCATCAAACTACTGGTCTCAGTTAGGAATGTAACGATGAATTGTTTCGTTTGTATTATTGAATGAAGAGAAAATCATAATTATCATCAACATATTCATCTCATTATTTGAGTTACATCAAGAGATCTACAAATAGAATTGAAGTCTCTCGTCTATCGACTTGTAGCAAAATCCCGGACAGTCTCCGGGTATAATGACACCTAACAAAGATCCCATTTGTTGTTATTATTATCTGTGAATTGACACAGTTGATTCTACTAGAAGTTTACCCTACTCTCGTTATCATTTTTTTGATAGTCCCCCCCTACAAAAAAAAAAAAACACGGTACTTATACATAATTTGATTTATAGATAGAATAAAAAAAGGTCGAGAGTTCATCCTAGCAACGAGCTTTGCCATCTTCTCTTGTTTCAAATGCTTCTTCGTTCTGGTGAATGAAAGATGGAGGGCTTGCTGCTCGTGGTGGTGTTGTGGTGTTATCCAGAAGCAGTCAATAACAAGCAATAAGTATGAAAGTAACTGATATTCACATGTTACACTAGAGTCCCAAAGAGGGCAGAGAGGCACATAAGTTCTCTTTTCCCCAACATAAATTCAAAACAATAATATTAGTCACCGCAAACACATTCATCTTTCACAACAACCTAAACTCAAAAGATTATTACTTAGGCTAAAGACCAATGGTTTGGTGCGTGAAAACACCAAATCACAATAGTACAGTAGATAGGGTCAGTGGGATGGCGTTTATGTGTCCGATGGGTTTTAGCGTATAACAGTAAACAAATTATTTTTTTAATTCTAGCCGCCATTGGTGAGGGCAGGTGCAAAACTTTTTTATTTTTTATTTTTTTTTCGATCTAGCCGCCATTGGAGAGGGCGGGTGCAAAATAATTTTTATTTTCTCTGGCCGCCATTTCCTTTGGCATATGGAAGTTTCTCTTTACTCTTTTGCCCTTTCTCCCATTTGTCGCTCTCTTTATCATCGAAATTCAACAAATAATTAGTGAAATTAAACAAATAAATAAGAAAAACAGTAAAAGAAAATTAACCAAAACTCTCGCTATTCAAATCTCCCGTATTTTTTATTTCTTTTCCCACCCAATTCTTCAATCTCTTGCCGATACAACACCCACTTCCACAAACAGATATGATTTTTCTTCTATTTCTATATTTTTGTTTTTAAATTTTAATTTCATTGAAACTCTGGAGTTGATAATTTTATATATTTAATTCATTGATTGAAAACACCGGGAGAGAGAGAATAGGAGTTAAAAACCAGTAAGGTTTCCACTCAGGTTATTATGGTATTGATAATTTAGCATCAACATCTAACTGAGTCTCACGAAATGACAGTATTAACAAAACCGAGGGAGGCATTAGATGTACTGTGACAGATTTATAGAAATTAGTTTCAACTCAGGTACTTGGTGAGGATGGATTCAATGACACTTTCAGCTATGGGGTGATAACTATCGTTGATGGCTTAGCTTGCACTTTTTTGGTTGTGTTTACGGTTAGTAGCTTCAGCATCCAGGAGTCCTGCTTTTTCAGGGCTTTGAGCTCTGTATCTCCAATAGTCGCCCTGTAGACTGCCTTGGTTTCCCTACCTCATTGAAAGAATGGTACAAAAACGCAAAGAAACAAATTTGAAAGATCAAACTCTTCACAATGCACGAACTGCTTTAAGAAATTTGCACTTTGAAGAATACGGGGAAGAAAGCGATTGATTAATTTGATTAAGTATTTTAAATATTTCGTACGTATTTGATGCATTTTTAATGTATCTAAAACCATTATTGCACAGTGGGCAAAAATGCTCATCTGCGATTTCAGGAGGCCACATCAGCATAATTTTTAAGTAGGTACCCAAAATTAATTAAAAATAAGGACAATATTTTAATTATTTACAATTCAGTCTTTACTAAAAATTATACCAAACGTTGGATTTGCTAGAGATTGGTTATATGTTTTCGAGATCTATAAAATCATGAGAAAACAATTACACGCCCATCAAAATTATGATTCGTGATATATCTACGGAACATTAAACACACAAAATGATTCAAAAAAAAAAAAAAAAAAAAAAAAAAAAAACCAAATCGCCTCAAACTACGAATCCTCAAAAAATGAAAAACCTTCAACTGAAAATAGAAAACCCTTCCCATCGCCTCAAACTCCGAATCCTAAAAAGAACAAAAAACCTTCAATTGAAAATAGAAAACCAACCCAAAACTTTTTCTTCTAATTCTTAAGTTTATGATCCGAGCTATCAACATTCATATCTCTCTATAGAGGGTTGGCAGAGCCCGAACGGTTTTATTCACTTCCCGAAGTGAGTTAAAAAGAGAGTATGGCTAAATCTTGCAAAGGGTTGGCAATGGAACTGGTAAAGTGTCTTAGTGAATCCGACTGTGTTAAGGTAACACCCCTTTTGTTTCTATAACCAAACAGCTTATTCAGTTGATGAAAATTTGGTATGTTATTGTAGGTTGAAAACAAATCATATAGGGAGTGTGCAGGTGAAAAGATGCCATCCATATCCACTGAGTGTGTCGGGTTAAAGGAAACTTATTTCAATTGCAAAAGAGGCCAGGTATGTTTCCTTTTCCCATTCTTTTGGAGATTTCGGTCAATGGCCAATTCCCATTTTGTTCATTTGTTTCTCATTTACACATATTTACTATGAAGAGACAAAAAACCAATGATGTGTCTCATGTATAAGTTTTACGGCCGTATGTTTGCCACTACAGACAGTTGAAGTAGGCAAAGAGTGACTTTGAGAACTCTTGCTTTAAGGATGTCACTAAAAATGTTGACTATGAGTGCTTTGTGATTGTATTCATCTGTAATTAGAGGCAGGAGTTTTGAATTTGACAAAGTACATTGTGTGTTTTCATCTATAATCATAAACTAGATATTTAAGAGTTTGTTCGTGGTCGTTGGCCAACCATTTTTACTTCTAGGACTATGTTGGTCACTAATAATAGACTCCCGTGTTATAGAGGGATGATCATTTAGTGCTAGCAAGTGGCTCAAATTTTATAGTAACAGCAGATTTGAGAGGATGAGAACTGGATGCAGAAGGGGATTTGATACTTGAGTTTCCACTTAACCGGATTACGGGCGTCGTTGGTTTTATCCAAGAAACTGCTGCCATCCGTTTCATTCATCTTAAACACAATGCCAGAGGTTTGAGGATCTTCATGTTTAGGATCTGTAAGGTTAAAAAGAAAGATTATTGTGATGTTATTGATACAAATCATAACATATTTATAAATGCTACATGGTTTGATAATTTTTCTGCTCTTATCATATGGTGATCATGTGGTATATATAAGCTAAGGTGGAGATTGTTGTTAGAGAAGGTGATCAAGATGGTTGAACTATTGCGTCTACAATTAGTGAGGTTAGCGCATCTGATTTGGTTCTAGGTCTCCATGATCAAAGTTTTTTACATAGGTAAGTCAATTTGGATTTTGTCAATTGTATATACAAATGTGTTATGAGTTTCATTTTTGAGTTTGTTAAATGAATCATCACTAATTAGGACGTTTTAATGTTTGATTTAGTATGTTCCCTTTTTTTTTCCCACGATTACAATTTCTATTGATTCGTGACCAAAGCCTTTTAATGCTTCGAGCTGAGCATTATTGGTTCTTATTGAATGTGATGTGAAACCTGTATATAGGAAGGAGAAGGGTATCAAAGTCAAGTCAATCGATATTACTAAGAGGATGTGCACAACTGCACATGCATGTCACTAATGGTTAGACCCATTAATTTAGGATCTTCACAGAAAAAATATGCATTTGTTAATTCTAATTTACGAGAGAATTACCAATAACATTAGTGAAAATCGTTTATGGAACTAGGCTTTTATTAAAAGGACTGAAAATAATCTAATTGACAAGATTTAGATCTAATTTTATTTTATTTTTATAATTTAATCTTTTTCTTTTCTGTTGATTTATAAATAATCGATTGTTGGTTTGCAGATATGGCAGGATTAGCACCAGAAGGATCTCAGTTCGATGGTCGTCAGTATGATTCGAAGATGAATGATTTGTATGTTTTACTGGATTTATATATTTGAGCTTTTATTATTGGATGTGGAATATGATATTGTATTTTTGGGTTTTTGATTGGATGTGTGTAGACTCACTGCTGACGGGTTTTGATGCAATGAATTTGCAAGAGAACCTTCTCAGGGGAATTTATGCTTATGGTAAGTATCAGCTGTGCCTTTCAGTTTTTCATAAGCATGTGAGATATTTTCTTTGGGAGTTTGAGAAATATTCGAATAATATTTTTTTAGCTAGGTACTGGTTGAATTTACAAGGAAAATCGAGTTTGTTGGGTTTTTTTGCTGAATGATTATTTGGCGGTATGTGTTGCATAAGCTGCCTGCTCTCATTGTGTTGGATTATTGTTGTAAATAGGTGTTTTAATTTGCATATTGTACTGCATCATGAGTAGCTCTTGGTTCTCCTAGAAATAAGAATTCCATGTGATTTACTTTTATTTTTGTTTTTGTAGGTTTTGAGAAGCCCTCTGCTATTCAAAGAAAGGGGATTGTACCTACGCAAGGGGCTTGATGTGATCCAACAAGCACAGTCTGGAATAGGAAAGACTGCTGCTCCCTCCGCCCTGATAACATCAAGATGTTTGTACTGGATGAGGCTGATGAAATGCTCTCAAGAGGTTTTAAGGATCAGGTCATTCCTTTTATCCCTTGGACTCTTTGTGTATGTTATCATTAATTATAATTTTGTCGCGTCTTTCAAAAAATTATAGGTTTACATTTGGCACATATAATAATCAGCCTGTCATATCCATTGAGAGGGAACATGAATATGATCATTTAGATGAACTGTATGTATGATCATTTAGGCAAAATCGTGTATGTGCACCTCAATTAGTAAATTAAAAATGACATTTGGAACAAGTAAAAAAAAGAGAATACAGTTTTATCAAAAAATTAGCACAATAAGGATTTAAGCTTACGTGGCCACCATGAAAAATGCCAACGTCTCTTTCTTTAATTTCTCCTCATGTATATCATCATTAGTTGCATAATCATCCTAACGAAAATACACATAATTAAAACATGACACGCCAAACTTTTAACAGATTTGACATCCCATAGAGATAGACAAAATACATGTAAGACATACCAGGTCAACTACTTTGACAACTGTTTTTTCGTACCTAGCCTTAATCTCTTCTGCCAATGCCTGTCACAAAAAGTGATTCAACAACATATACATAGTATTATTCTTATTTTTTATGAACAAACTTGGAAGTGATTGGTAATAGAGAATGAAGATGGTTGTGAACTTAAATCAAATATATCATTCTACTAACATTCGCCATTGCCACCTCCATATTTTTGAAAAAAATAATAGTTCAAACAAAAATTTCAATTTGAGTCCACTATACAATATACTACATCTTTCTGCAGCCTGATAGACCAGATGAAATGGATAGAGTAGAAGCCGCTGGTGGAAGAGTCATAAATTGGAATGGCTATAGAGTACTTGGAGTGCTTGCTACTTCTCGATCCATAGGTATGTCCAATGATTTATCCTTTAAGAAATGGAATTAGTCTTACTTCCTGCTGTTTATGCTATCTTCTGAACGTAATTAAGATCTAAATATGATGAATGTAGGCGATCAGTACTTTAAACCATATGTGATTTCTGTATCGGAGGTCAACATAACAGAGCGAATGGAGAAAGATGAGTTTGTCATATTAGCAAGTGACGGTTTATATGATGTTATATCAAATGAGATGGCTTGCCAGGTTGTAAGGCATTGTCGAAATGGTCAAATTGGGAGAACATTTGCAAATTCCACCAAGGAAAGTGATGCTGTTGAAGTAGCAGCAGTCTTGGCTGAGTTGGCAATGGCTCAGGGTAGTAAGGACAACATTAGTGTAGTGGCAATTGAGTTGAGCAAATCAAGTTGAAAATATGTAAGCAGTAATTGTTCTGTTTTGTACATATAGAGGCCGAAGTTTTAGTTTTCCATTGTAGTTTTATAATTTTCTTCTACTTGAGCTTTGAAATTTCAATTTTGAAAAACAAATTGTACAATGATACTTTCCATATGTATTTTATGTTTCCATTTTCGGCTTCAAAAGGGTACCAACTCGAACTACTCTTGTGAGTAATCTTATGGTCCAACTCGAAGCAGCATGTAAGCATTTAGAAGAGATTCACTTTATTAGCGATACTGACAGTATATCCCAAAAATGCAAATAACGATTGAATGTCCTCGACTACTAGGTGAACGTATAATTTTCATTCTTTCTTTTCGTAAGCTTTCATGCTTTGGTAGGACTCCAGTATAAGAGTTCACAATTAATTCACGTTGTTTGTTTGTTTTAGAAAAAGGACGAATATTACAAACAAGGTTCGACTGATTTATTTTTTTTATATTTTTTTTTTCAGAAAATTTCAGATTTCCCTTTTTCTTCCTTTTTTAAGCTATAATGGTTCTCTAATGATCTATCATTCCATCTCATTGTTTTTCTTCTCGTTTTTTACATCCCCATGTTGCTAAAATGGACTAAGCCAGTTAAATATAGTTGACTCTAATAATTTTATAAAAATTAAGCCTAAAATACAGGTAAACCCAAACGTTTAAAGCATACAATGAAACAATCCCGGCATGGCCGAGTGAAATGCTAGTTTCTTTTTAATTTGTTGTTTTATTTTTATTTTCAATAAATGTTTTATTTCAATAATTAATTAAGTTGTTGCAAATCGGAATAAAATTTAATCTTAAAATTGAAATTAGAACAAAGAAATATAACTAAAGCAAAAAAATATAAAAGAGTAGGATAGAATGGTAATTGCACAAACTAATTTATGAAAAAACCCTTAAAATAGAGAATTCAATTCTAACCGCTATTGTGAGTGGCGGGTGGAAATATGAATTGAAATTCTAACCGCTACAGTTAGTGGCGTGTAGAGTTATTTCGAAATTAAATCAAAATTCTAACCGTATCCACAGAGGCGTACATATTTATTTGGAATGTTTTCTCCACTCGTTCTAGCGTGCAAAGCATACGCTATATCGTTAAAAGTGACTGTATACATAGCGGAATTTATAACGATAGTGTTGACGGGTTAAGGATCACATTTTACGCGAAATTTGATGTTTTGCCGCACCATTTGACTTAGCCTTAGTCACCAACTAGATTTTGGACGGGCATACGCCCGGGATCTATTAAATATTTTGTGTGCTGAAAAGGTTTTCACAAAATGTTTTACACAAACTTTTAAATCAGAATATATTTTTATTGAAAATAAACTGAAATAAGTTAATGAACAGCGATTATGGTGCATAAATACTTGGAAACTAAGGGATCAAATTGAGATAGCCTCTTCAGTTTGTGGTTTATGATATTAATCCATAATTTTCAAATATAATTATCTTAAACTCGATCTAGCTTGTATAATAGTTTTTTTAGATTTATGGTGATTTAGCGGCAAATTTTTGAATTAGAATATATTTTTATTGAAAATAAACCGAAATACATTAATGAGCAGTGATAATGGTGCATAAGTACTTGGAAACTAAGAGATCAAATTGAGATAACCTCTTCACTTTGTGGTTTAGGATATTAATCAGTAATTTTCAAATAGAATTATCTTAAACTCGATCTAGCTTGTATAATAGTTTTTTTTATATTTATGGTGATTTAGCGACAAATTTTCGAATCACAATATATTTTTATTAAAAATAAACCGAAATACGTTAATGGGCAGTGATTATGGTGCATAAGTATTTGGAAACTAAGGGATCAAATTGAAATAGCCTCTTCACTTTGTGGTTTAGGATATTAATCCGTAATTTTCAAATAGAATTATCTTAAACTCGATCTAGCTTGTATAATAGTTTTATTATATTTATTATGATTTAGCAAGTAAATCATCATCTCAAATTTTATTTACTAATGTGTACAAATCACTAAAACAGATTGATTGTTTCCATATCCTCAAATAATACACTACTCCCACTTGAACAGATTTGTCATATGAACGTGTTTTACGAACGGGTGCCGTTATATTAAATTATTCTAAAAAATATTAGCAACTATGCATAGCTATGAGATATAAAAATTATATTAATTATTCATTTAAATTTCTTGCACCACTATGCATAGCTCTATAAAAAGGAAGCATCAAACCTTGATAAAACTTACCGACTTCTTTTTATTGTTAGGTTTAACAATAGAAGTTTGATTGAAGTTTTGTGAGAATGCCCAATGTGGCGAAGATAATATTGAAGCTACTTGAATAGCAAAACATTCCCAATCACAATAAAAGAATTATGATAAACACTACTTAAAATGTAAAATTATATTTGTCGAGACATTTATTCTCCCTACATATAATACAAATATGTTTTAGGGTTATTAGTTCAATACATTTGCATCAAGTTTCTGATTTTCCATTAATTATTCTTTGAGGTTAGTTTAATGTAGCACGTTGCATCTAGTTTCCAAATTCTCATTAATTATTCTTTGAGGTTAGTTCAATGCGGTTGCATCAAGTTTCGATTTTCGTTAATTATTATTTGAGGTTAGTTAGGTGCAATTGCATCCACTTTATGATTTCCGTTAGTTATTCATTAAGGTTAATTCAAGTAAAGTTGCATCCAATTTTTGATGTTTCATTAATTAGTATTTGAGATTAGTTCATTGCATTTGCATCCGTGTTCCAATCTCCCATTAATTACTCTTTGAGATTAGTTCAATACATTTGCATCCAGGTTTATGATTTCCCATTAATTGTTTTTCTAGGTTAGTTCGATAGTTTACAATTTCTATACATTTTGCATACATATAAGAGTCTGTTTTTATAAACTCACTTTCGTTTTTTGGTTCCTAATTACTCATGTGAGAAGGCTAAAAAAATGGACATTTATGCTTTGAGGCCGTGATGCGATTACATTCGACTCCTGATTTTCAGTTAACTATTTTTTAGGCTATTTCAATGCATTTGCATCCAATTTCTGATTTCTCGTTAATTAATCTCTGATTTTAGTTTAATGCAGTTGCATCCAGTTTTTAGTTTTCCGTTAATTATTCTTTGAGGTTAGTTCAATGCAGTTGCATCCAATTTTCGATTTTGTGTTAATTGTTCTTTAAAGTTAGTTCAATGCATTTGCATCAAGTTTCCGATTTTCCGTTAATTATTTTTTAAGGTTAGTTCAATGCAGTTACATCAAATTTATAATTTCCCGTTAATTATTCATTTAGATTAGTTCAATACAGTTTTATCCATTTTTCAATGTTTAATTAATTAGTCTTTGATATTAGTTCATTGCATTTGGATTCAGTTTTCGATTTCTTGTTAATAACTCTTTAAAGTTAGTTCAATGCATCTGCATTTAGTTTCTGATTATTTATGCTTTGAGGTTAGTTCGATGCAATTATATCAAGTTTCTGATTTCCCGTTAATTATTCTTTGAGATTATTTCAATGTATTTGCATTTAGTTTCCGATTTCCCACCAATTATTCTATGAGGTTAGTTCAATGCATTTGCATCCAGTTTCCGATTTTCCATTAATTATTATATGAGGTTTGTTTGATGTATTTGCATACCGTTTCCGATTTTCTGTTAATTATTTTTCGAGGATTTTCATCCACTTTCTAATTTTCCATTAGTTATTATCTGACGTTAGTTTAATGCAATTGCACCGGTTTCGATTTTTAGTTAATTACTTTTTAAGTTTAGTTTATTGCATTTGCATAAAATTTCCAATTTTTCATTAATTACTCTTTTGAGCTCTATTATGTATTTAAATCCGGTTTTGATTTCCTTTTAATTATCCAATGTGGTGTGTAATACCAACTTCTACTCGATTCATCTCAGAGTGTCCTTGCAAACATGACATAGAAAGTAAATTATGCTTGATTTACTATGTGGGATCATCGAAGATTATCCAGTTCCCGATTTTCCATTAATTATTATTTAAATTATGCATGACTCACTATGTGGAATATTCAAAGATTATCTATGAACGGGTGTTGTTATATTAATTATTCTGAAAAATATTTGTAAATATGCATAACTATTATATATTAATATTATATTAATCACTCAACCAAATTTCTTATAACATGAAAACCTCACTCTCCATTAAAAAAAAATAACTCGCATTTGATAAAATCCTTCAACTTCATTTTGTTGTTTAATAATAGAAGTTTGATTGAAGTTTTGTGAGATTGCCTAATAAGGTGAAGTTCATATATATTGAAGTTACTTGAATAGCAAGGAGTTCCCAATCATACGGAAAGAGATAAGATAAACACCATTTTAAATGCAAAACTATACTTATCGAGATATTACCACAATATAACCCAACTATGTTTTGAGGTTAGTTCAATGTATTTGCATGTAGTTTCTGATTTTTCATTATTTATATTTTGAGGTTAGTTCAATGTAGTTGCATCCAATTTCCAATTTTCGTTATTTATTTTTTGAGATCAGTTCAATGTAGTTGCATCCAGTTTCTGATTTCTCGTTAATTATTCTTTTGGATTAGTTCAATACATTTGCATCTAATTTTCAATTTCTGTTAATTGTTCTTTGAGGTCGGGTTCAATGCATTTACATCCAGGTTTCTAATTTTCCATTAATTATTTTGTGAGATTAGTTTAATGCATTTTCATCTAGTTTCGATTTCTCATTTATTATTTGATAAGATTGAATTTGCATCTAGTTTCCGATTTTCGATTTCCGTTAATTATTTTTTAAGATTAGTTCCACGATTTGCATCATGTTTCTAATTTATAATTAATTTTTTCTTGAGGTTAGTTCAATGCAAATTGCATCCGGTTTCGATTTCCCATTAATTTAATCTTTGAGGGTTAGCTCAATGCATTTGCATCCAGTTTCGATTTTCCGACAATATTTTTTTATGTTAGTTTGATGTATTTGTATCAAAGTTTTGATTTTCTGTTAATTATTCTTTAAGGTTAGTTTAATGTAGTTGTATTCATATTCCAATTTTCTATTAATTACTTTTTAAGATTAATTTAATACTTGCATTTGCATCCGTGTTTCGATTTTTACGTTAAATATTATTTGAGGTTATAGTTTGATGCATTTGCATCCAAATTTTGGTTCCCCATTAATTGTTTTTTACATTAGTTTCATTCAATATTATATATTTTTAAAATATTTGTCATTATTGTTTTGTTGTTATTTTTTTTAAAAAATTTTCCATTATATATTTTGTGATGTTATTTTTTTGTATAATTGTTTTTAACTATGTGGCAGTGTTAATGATATATTGAAATAAGTCGGTGATTTATTAAAATTGTATGATTTGTAATAGGAAATTAGTTTCTACAAATCACATATTTTTAGCAATTTTTTTATTTGATCAAATATATAAGAATTGGAACACTAAAAATATTTGATTCTTAATAGGAAATTACCTTTTATAAATCACATATTTTTTAGCAATTTTGTTTATCTGATCAAATATGTAAGAAGTTGTAATACACTCCAACTTTCCAAATATAAGAATTAGAAATACACTCAAACTCTTCAAAAAGATTCTCTGTGGGATTGTAGGCTATTAGAAAAGATTATCTTTCATATTAGAGTTTCACATAAGAGAAAAAAAAAACTAACTCTCAAAGTGCCACATAGGAGAGAGAAAATCCTCTATTAGAGGTCTCTGCTTTAGTATATAGATAGTAGAAGACTTACTGATCCTCATAAAACAATTAAACAAAATACAAAATCGCAAACCAATAAACTCTCATCTATGGTCTTAGGTCTTACTCCAAAATTAAGATCTTCGATCAGCACCAAGAGGCTCTGGATTTCTTCCGTCCACGCTGACCACGTAGTAGATTAATAACTATTATGATGAACAATATGAGTATCAGTGATCCCCAACCAATCAACAGCCTTCCAAGAACGTCTTTAACAGGAGGGGTTGCAACAAACATAGATCCTAGTACGACTAACAAAACAGCCGAAACAATGATACCAATACATTGAAACAACAGAGCGATTGAAACAACAGAGCGATATGTGCAAATCGTACTGTCCATGGCTCTTTTTGTGTTTCAGTTGTTCCACAATCACAACATATAGCCAACATATAGCCACCGCTGCTACTCCACAGAGTAACATTACCAACCCAAACGAAATATATACGAATGCTACCAACTCAACTTCAGAGATATTATGACCAAGTTGTGTATGTGCCTTCAAATAAAAACCTGCTGCGACCAACATGCTTCCCTCTACCAATAACATAATCGGTCCTATTGCTCGGCCAACAGTTACACCACGCTTCTTAGAAAATTTCTTTCCAGCCAAATTTTCATTAAATGCAGACGATGAAAGAAATAAACAAAAAGCTGATATTAAGCAAACACATGCAGGGACAAAAGATAAAATCCCAACACAACGATAAAAAATAAGCACAGAGGAGGAGGGTGCAGAATCATGTATGCCGCTCAACAGAAAATGTGGCGCAATCATCAGGACACCCACTGTAAAGTCCATCACACTTCTCATGAGCTGAGAGAAAAACAGTGTTGGTTTATCCATTGACGCTTCAACTTCTTCACTATTAAACATTCTTAACACACCAACTATAGCTATCCAATATAATGACTATATTCTCAATTTGTATTACCCAAAACGAAAAGAAAAAATATCCCAATTTAGCTTGCAAAAGTAGACAAACAATCAGTTACTAGAAGATGTTTAAAAACTGTAGAGAAGAAGAGAAGAGAGGTGGGGATCTTCGATTAACGTAGGAGGTTGTTAAGAAGGCCCTTGATTCACTGAGAAAGCAAAAGAGTTCTACGTAGTACGAAACTACAACGAGTGCAACTCTTATTGGGCCGTTTGAATTTCATATTTGGGCTCATATATACTTTCCATTTGGGCTTCTTGATTAGCTATCAAGAATTTAAGATGAAGGGCATGATCTTTTTCACTTTTTGTCAGTTTCCTTCTGAACAGGAATTACAACGAACCACTTGTTCCGCTCTAAACACCAAGGATAGCGTACTTCAAAAAAAATGTTTTAGCTATAGTTCATCCCAAACCATCTAACCTGCAAGTAACGTGCAAGATGGACGCAAGGCGCCTATGTAACTGATGCAAGTAGCAATGTAACACGCAGTCATACGTGGACACCATATAAGGTGTTTGGCAACCATTATAAGTAAAAATAATTATGTTTTTAAACAGGGGTGACTCTTGACAGATCAGGGAAAAAGTTAACTCTCAGAATCAACTTGTAATGAGCGAGCTGAAAACCCTTGCATAATTTGGGTCATTGTGACACTGCTAGTTGAAATGAGAGCCCACTGCCTACAGTACCAGTTCAGAACCATGATCTAACAAGTTCAGAACTAGTACATTATTGCAATACATTTATACATGATGACAAAAGATAGTGAGTACCGATTTTCACAGCTGTAGCACTTAAGCTAAGTATTGACGTGAATCAGCAAAATGAAAGAAATGCAGAAGAATAGGATCCTTAAAAGGTCCTGATTTCAACTTAACTCAGTTTACAGCTCGTCATTTCTACACAGAAAGTTCTCATGTCAACTTAGGCATCTCCACAAAACACAAACATGGTTAACACACAGGCATTTGAACACCTTAAAATGTTTGAAGTCCTCAATTGGCTTTATTATGTGCTATTAGAGTGAACTGCTGGCTTTAGTCATTGTCTTCACGACCAAAGTCGTACACAATCTCCACCTGCATTGAACATAAATGAGTAGATGTAAATGAAGAGAACAAAACCATAATTGAAGGTCAAGGTCGAAGCACTGACAAAAACTTGATTGATATATATTTTTAAAAGACACTTTAAAATCAAAACCATTTTGGTCAAAACCAACTGTTTTTTGTCAGCCATCTTTTGGACAAAACAGATTCAAACATTTGATTCCCTTTTAAGCCTAATGACGCTTCAAAAGAAAGTCATATAGAAGTTACACAGCACAGCTATGCCACCTACATCTCTAAGCAAACATATATAAGTGCTACTCTAAACTATCCAAAATCATTTCACAAACAGCCATTTACTTGAAGTCTTAGTTGGGGACTTGGAGCCACCAAATCATATTTCAGTGTATTTATGTTCAGCCCTGTTGGTTCATGGAATTCCTTATCATGTATTTATATTTTAGTGTATTTATCATGACTGGTAGGGACTGTAGAGTGTTAAAAGTCTCCAAAAGCACAATCATGTTAGATCGATGAAAACCACAATGTACAATATTGTCCATAAAGAGTACTCCATAAATCTAAATGGTCTCCACTACAAAGAGGAGAGAGAAATATCTATGACAGTAACTAGTCCATAACAGTGGTTAAACATGCAATAAAGTGTCTAACATATCGTAGACGTACTACAAGACCCTTCCTGAACCATTTTGAGAGATGACAAACTTGAAGATCTAAAATTATTTCCCCTTGTTAGGGAAAATATCTACACAAAAACATTCAGCAAATTGATTTCAAACAAAAAAGAAAACATACAAAACATGATAACTAATTAGGATTTCCAGGGAAAATAAAATGTAAAACAATAAAGAAAAGGTAGGTAAAACTGAAATTTCCATAACTAATGACAACAATTAAATGGTTTCATACCCCTGCAGGTGGTGCTGGATTTCGGGTAAACTTGGAACCTCCAGGAGCCCAAGGAACTGCTCATCAACAAAAGAAGAAAACAAAAGTAAGCAAATAAGTAAGTTCAAGCAGTAATCAGTTGACCAGACTAATATAACTTATATCACAGTCATAAGCACAAGAAACATCTTAGATTATAGATTCTTAATATATTAATATTACCCCCTGCAAAAATAGCCTAAGGGTCTTTCAGGGTTGTGAAAGAAAAACAAGAGTAGAAGAGAAAACGAGGTGTCGTGAACCTGGATGAAAAATAAAATATCACTCTCCACAGTCCACATTACATAACTTAGAAAGACAAGGCATCTCCACAGATATCCTCCAAGTCATGCCACAGCTCATGCAAAAGGAACATAAACCGTGGAGTTCTCAAATCCTATGTGGAGTGCCCTAAAACTGAGACTCAAAATTCTTGTCGTTCAACATCAAAAAGTATCTCACACAATGGAGAAGGAAGTGATACTCCCTAATATCGTCTTTGCAGGCCAAGACAGTCTGCAGAGGGAAGGGAAACCAGATAAGAGGACTTGACAGGGGGATCCTTTATCCCTGCTTCTTTTCCTCATGGTCGTGGAGGTTTTCAGTAAACTTTTTTGTTTAGTGTGCATCTCTTAGTAAAATCTTGACTATTGACAATCTCAGAAAGAGAGAGAGACGTGTTAAAGAAGTCCTTGTCAATTTTTGTCTTCTGTGCTTAAGGGATGAGGAGTCTGTAAATCATATTCTTTTTCATGGCAGGTTTGGTGCCATTTTATTCTAGAGTCGGGGGTTTCTTGGGTTTGTCCGGTTTCGGTGACGATGTTATTAGCCTCAAGAGACTTAAAGAGTTCACTCTGAGAAGGGAAGACGACTTTAGAGCATGCTGCCTTTTGCGATTTTGTGGGACATTTGGTTGGAGAGGAATCAGAGACACTTTGAGAGAGCAACGCCTATGGAGAAAGTTGTGTTGGTCATCAAAGCTCTTTTATGTTTTTGGTCGAAGGTGCATATTGAGACACGAGACATACCTTTTGAGGTGTTTGTGTTTAGATGGGAGTCCATAATGAGATGATCTGGCTAAGGGACTTGCCACTTTATGTTTTTTCTTTTTCTATGCGTATGTAATGGAAGATATCTCATCCTTATGTATCTATCTTTAGTTATATTAATAAAATTATACTTTACCGATAAAAAAAAAAGAGGACTTGCCTTGATCCCTGACAGACCAAAACAGACTCCAAGAACTAACCCCAAATTGAATACAAAAAACCGTAATGATTTATGACAAGATTAAAAAATTTCCCTGATCCATAATACTATGGACATTACGTTAACAATATTATTCTTAGTATGCTTACGAAAGTTATCAATGGAAAGAAGCACGCCGATAATGGCACACCACAAAAGAATGGAACTTCAAACAAAATCTTGGCTCATTACTAAATTTAGAATGGTACATAAATCAGGAAAGGAGATGAGCGAAAGACGGCACAAGAGAAAGGATATTAATCTACTTGCATGCCCTTCCTCTGACCAAAGCTGTAAAGAGAACAAGTTCTATCCAACAAGGAAGCCAACTTGCCATGCCATCACACTTACATCATGGAAAAGATTAATGGCCAAGTTACAGGCTACAATTCCATCATTAATTTACAAATAGCACTTGAAAGGGCATCATGATAACTTCATGTCTTTAACCTTTTAAACAAACAAATGCAGAAGAATCAAACCTAACGAAACTGAGGATGAAAATGTCCAGGGATACTTCCATAAAATGCACTATTTCCAAAGTTTTAAAGATATTTCATTTCCAATCTTGCTTACGTAACAAGCATTTTCATTACATTTCATGGTTCAATACTCAAGGTAGCAGCACCAAACCACTATAAACCAGTTATAAAATTGATGAGACGAGTGCTCGGAAAACTCATAGAATATAGCTATAATGAATTAATGACCAATCTAAAGGAAAAACAAAATGATGCATTTCATTAAAACCTAAAATCTTAGAGAAGCAGCACTCATCCTTTGAAAAGAAAAAGAAATAGAAAGAGGGTTAAAACTAAAGTGTAAATTCAACTAAAAATATGACGGCAGAATCGTCAAAGCTGCTCGTTGTTTCTAGTCATTGCCTTGCAGGTGGTCTGCAGGGGGATGGAAAAAAGAAAAATTGAAAACTGTTTCTAGAATTGTTCCAATGAATTTAAGATTGCTGCAAATGCTTGAAGTGCCAAATGCACAATGCACCATCAGTAAAACTTCTGACAAGGATAATAAAATAGAATACCGACATGACAAAGAATAAGAGCCAATATGTCTTACTTAAGAAACAATGAGAGGGAATGTATCTAAAGTGTGAACAGTTGGGCTTATAGCATGAGGTTACCAATGTAAGGATCAGGGTGCCGGAACTTATTATAAGTTGCTTCAGCATCATCAATCATTCTATCAATTGTGTCAAGATCCTCCTGGGAACATACCAGAAGATGTGACTTGAGCAATAAAACATTTTAAAAAATAACCTAATCAGTAATCGGACAAAATACCAGATGTTTGTTGGCATCAAATCTGTCTCTAAGATCCGACGCCTGAAAACAAAGGAAGCAAATTAAATCGAAATCCATGGAATAAATTATGTAAAAAAAAGAATAATTACATCTTTGTAAAAAAGATGACGATGGACGGCCCAATTAAGAGTGTCTTTGAGAGCACGTCTGTATAGGATCCTGACTCGCTCTTTTTGAGCTGCTCTTCTTGCTATGTACGAACAACTGCTCATCCTCTTTTTTTCCTATCTCTGCAAAATGTTGTGCGGAATTTGATCTGTGGGAAACAAATGGGCTCACTACAAAGTCCATTGGGCTTCAAGGCTTTAATTTTACTATTTATTATTATTGATTTTTTTTAAGTAGTGTAAAAAAATGCCAAAAGAATAGATTCCGTTGCCGGGACTTGAACCCGGGTCTATCGGGTGAGAGCCGATTATCCTAACCAACTAGACTACAACGGATTGGTTATTCAGTTCTTCTTATATTATTTTATAATACTTGACTGTCACAAGTAAGCATAACGCGAACTATAACTTAATAACTAGGGAATTCTTGTGATCAGGTTCAAACTGAATCTGGCCCTCGTAACAAATAATGAGTTTAAATCAGATGTTTTAATAACATTCCTGTTGACTGGGCTGAATACTTGACAAAGAAACTGCATTGTTTAGTGCATTATATCTCCCTTCACTTGCAGTTTAAAGACAGAAGAACTCTTTGTTAAAACTGGGATGAAAGATAAGTCAAGGAAAACAAGAAAAAAGGACCGCGATGAGTAAATACTGGGAAACTCTCATTTACATACACTTCCTGCAGAAAAGTAAAATAAAGTATAAACTCCAACAGGTTCGCGTGGCCCTTTTATTAATCATCACAGAAGGTACAACATGCACTAGAGCTTATGGCATTAACAACCAAATCAAATTGTTAATCTGAGAAAAATTACAAGCCTTTATACAACACAGCTGCTATATATTAGATGAATCAATTGAACAAAAAAAGAGGTAATTGATCCCGTTAAACATGTTTCTGTGAGTCAAGTTGAGCTGAGCATTCGTTTTCTATTTCACTTTGAGTCAGGCTTAGATAGCAGTTGCACTACTGCCTCTCCAGCTGTAGGATCTCCGGCTTTTCTTCTGTGGTGTGAAGCTGAGGGTGAACATTTCTTTTAGGGCCAGGCTTGGTTCTGGCAAACCGACCAACTTTGCTACAATGTCGGCACTCTCTATGACGTGATCCATGTCTTTTGTGTCCGTCCACAAAAGACGTGCTAGCTGTACCCTCCTCTGTTTACTTTTCAACCCGATACTCCACCTCAGGAAGATCCTCTCTCTCTCCTCTACAGACAACTTTTTATTCATTTGCTTGCAAAGCATTTCCCTTTCGCGGCGGAGAGCCCTCATACTGTATGAACATGTAATAGATATATGAGATGTAAAGGATGCATACAATTAACAAAGCCAAGTAAAGTTGCTAAAAAATGCTAACGACTGGAGAAACATGTCAAGATTTTGCCAACAGAAATAAGTCCATGATAATCCTTTCAGCAAAAGCAAAAATCTCAATTTACAGTACGTATGTAGGCGTCTTTCTAATTTTTTCCAATGGAAACTGAATCAAAAAAGAAGGAAAACAAAGATATGGCTGAAGAGACTCAGTTGGTACCTTGAAGCTGGTGTGAGATCACGAGAACCTTTCACAGCAATTTTATCAAAGTTTCTCTGAGAGTACAAGTCTTTGAGAAAAGAAAGTCTTCTTCTCTCTACCTGCATATATACTGAATCTGAGGGATCACCTTTGAAAAGAAGGAAGAAGTATGTTCTGTGGACCAATGAAACGTGACAAATTTGCCAAAGTTCAATCAACTCCATTTGCTGCCTCTCGAATTCCAAGGGCCAACTTGAAGGCATTTCATGAGGAACACGCACCGGGTCCGAGCCTAAGCCTTTTACCGTCTTTTCAGATCCATCGGTCTTCAAACCTGCCTGAGCCTACCAATCATATAAATCTTGTAAGAAAAGAAAAACTCGTGGAACCTAATTGCGTAAAATAAGGTCACGACTAATCTGTTTGCCTCCATGAAAATAGATCATTTTCAAGATAAGCTATTATGTTCATGGGCCATTGAGGCCAATATAAAGTAAGCACCTGAGGATATGGAGGCCAAAATTATAATACTTGTTAATGCTGATGTTACATTAGAAGTCAAGGTCTAGTACGTAGAAAATAAACAATAATTATGAAAGAACTGCTTCAGAGGTTGAGCAAAAAGAAATTGGAATGGAGAAGAAAAAACACACTTTGAACGAATGATGACACACAAGAGACTAAATTTCTTTTAACAGACCACTTGAGAATATGGCGTGGTTCTCATGCATTCAGAAACATAAATGTAATAAGGAAAGATACGAGTGGAAAACCAATACAACTTTGTGCACTTGCATTCTAAATGCTATTTCTTATGGGGTGGTAGATATAAAATCACTCATACCTGGTTATCCACAAGTTTGTTCTCGTACTGAATTTTAGTTCTCTTCTTCAGTCCCGCAACAAAAGATTGGATGCTAGTGTCATCCTCTTGAGAAGAGGTCCTGACGGGATGCGTTCTAGAATCATCTGTCAGATCACTTCGTTCAGAAGTACGAGAACTCTGTCTTGATAACAATGAAGTGTTAGAATCGTAATTTGAAGTGGCAAACTTCCTCTGTATATCTCGAAGCTTTCCAGAGAAGTCTTTCTCAGAACCACTGGGTGGGGTGTTGTGATTCTTCTCTGCCTTTCGAGGAGATGGAGAAAATGAGCCATTCATCAGACTCGCTCTACAACTTCTGCTCTTAGCTAGCATGGTTTTTCTTGACATAGATAAGTCTTCGGGTTCCTGCCACCGAGATGGTGGGTCAGGCAAAGGACTGTTTACACAGTTAATGGTTTTTTGCTCATCCTGAAACTTCTGCTCCATGTTGTCATATGTAAATTTTACTTGACGTTTAGTCAATTTTTCATCCTCCTTCCTTGGAGCAGACAACAATGTCTGATCTGTTGTGGGTCCATCCTCAATAAATCTCAAAGAAAACATCCCTTCATCTTCTTCACGTGTTATAGCATCAGGTTCTGCAATGCTGTTTGTGGAAGAATCTTCCAGTTCGATACACCTAACATCCTTACAGAGTTCCTCAAAATCATCCTCACCTCCTTGCTTAATCCCTTCCCAACCCTTATATGGATCAGGACCTACAAACCTAGGACTAATAGTTGAGAATCGTGGAGAGGAACCATCAATCAGGAAATGATCTTCTGGATTTTCTGTACGTGGCTCATTATAAGAGTGAGGTATGCTGGTGCTCTCGAAACCTACATCTAAGTGAGGATCAGATACTGGTTCAACCGCCAATGCAATTGGTGCAAGCAATTTAGGGTGCTTATTGAATTCAACCTGAAAAATTAGGAGGATACAGGAACATGATTAGCATATGAAGCACACTCACAGTGGAGAAACAGGGGTTATCAAGATAAGTACCGATAACTCTGAAGCTAAATCATCTCCAGGTTGTACCAGGATTACCAACTCGAGATTGAGCGGAATCTCGTTGCACAGTCAGCTCCTTTATCTCTTTCTCCATCTGCATAAACATGAAATAGAAAAGCCAATTATTCCACAGTGAGACACTATAGAAATTTTTATCCTTGTTTACTACCTAATTACATGTGCTTCTTTGCGCTCTAGTAGAAAGCCAACAATTGAGTTATAAGGAAGTCAGATTAGTAGCACGACTAATTTGGATAAGTCAACTCATTTAGGAATTACAAAGTTCATAGTTGATTGGTTATCTGTGCCCAACCACAACTTAGTATTTAATCAAGAATCAGCGACTATGATGAACAAATGTAGAAATTCTAGTTACAGGGTAAAGAAATCAAAGATAGTTGATCAAAATTCTAAAAAAAAATACTACAGCATTTTATGTTACTTGGGCTTTCCATCAGTTTCAACACTTGCAAAATTTTACAAGTCATCAGGTCTGCAGTCTGCTATCACTTTACTTTTTTTCTTCAGAAAGGAAATCTATGAGGAATCCTAGGTTTCCTTATGAAAGTGTCTTCAGAGGTTCTAATATTTGCTTCACCTTCACATGGGTTCTTTCACCCATTACCTGTGTTGCATGGGTACGGGACGGAGTGTCTGGTTTGGACACGGGTACGACGATTTGGACACGGCGAGATCTGAGAATTAGGGTCTGTTTTGCTTGTGTCCGGGTGTCCGTACCAGTGTCCGCAGGACACAGGTACGTGATACAGAGGAAATTAGGGCGTACCCATGCAACAGAGCCCATTACCCAACAAGCCTCCCAGTAGAAAATTAATTGAAGTAATACCCACCCATTCACCTAGTTATCTTAACTAGTCAATTATTGTTTTGAGGGAGTTCATTCCTTGATCACAGCTTTTAGCCTTGAGAATGACGTGCCAAAGCCCGAAGAAAAGCATTACTATATAATAAGATTATACTCTTGTGTGCAGGTTAAGAGATGTTTATGTATTCTAAAAGCGCAGTCATAAATCTACTTACCTTTTCGATCTGAAGATCTTTCTCTCTTAATAATGCTGCAGAGTCACCAGTAGGTGAAGAGGATCCCAGACCTTTCAGTTCACTCTCCAGTCTCGCCAGTTCTCTTTGCAAATGCTTTACCAAAGCCTTGTCAGACATGACTACATTGACATGTGCATTAGTAGCCACTTCCTTAGCACAACTTGCAAACAAAAGGGTGTTTCTCGACTGCTCTGTGTGACTTCTTGCAGGACTGATTGTGCAAATTATGGCAGTTCTTGCATTGCCTCCCAAGGAACTCTGCAGAATGCGTGTAAGCTTAGAATCTCTGTAAGGAACATGTACATTTCGTCCTTTGCTGCAATAATAGAATCACACAACTAAGTACATTGTTTCTATTAAAATTGAAATGAAGCAAATAAGACAGGTTAAACAGCTAAAATAATTTCCAGAACAAAGTCATACACTTTAACTCTCTTCAGACTGCAACGTCAAATAAAGAGATGAGAAAAATGAAATATGACTTGTGCAGTGACTGAGGTAAGAATCTTTTCACAATCAGAATAAGGACTCAATGAACTGAACTCAATGCAAGAACATTACTACAGTTCACTTACAAATTACAATAAAGTCTGCGGGGCCAAACACACAGTTTCAAGCAATCACGCTATGGCAAGAACACATCCATCTTATTTTCTTTGCCTAGATCTTCTATTATCATATTTAGCAAAGAACGTGAATGGAAAGGCTGGCGCAAGTCTTTTGTATAAGACTACCAAAAGAGTCATTGATGTATTAAAAAAAATAAAAAAATGAAAGGGACCTAAGGTAATTGATAAGACGACAAGGAATGCGGTATAATAGGGAAATACTCATAAGTCATAATTCGTGAAGAGCAAAAACACTTAGAAATTATAATGCTTTAGCATAAGTTTTTCAGAAAAGTTGTAATTGCGCCAAAAAACAAGAATCATTCTTGAGAGCCTACACAATCAATAAAGTGTGCGGTTCAAAGATTTAGACAGCTGAGGTTGTCATTAGCACAGCTTAAAACTATACATTATACTATATTGATGTAAACAGAACCGATCGAATTGAATGAAATACTTCAGAGCTATGTCAAAGTAACAACACCTAACAGACATACTGGGTCTTGAAATAGTAAAGAAGAAAATATATAATGTTATAAACCTTAGCTTGCGAACAACGGTTCCCAGGGTGAGCAAACTGCGATTTATGTGGGAACCTTCTTTCAACCTTGTACCAGCTGATAGAGCTTGAGATGCACGCTCACTCCCTGCTAGATCAACAAAATCCTGTACACAACCCACAAGCAGACCAACTTGGTAAGGTCCATTTTTCTATTCTCTTGCATATACATATACTATATATTGGGGAGGGATAGAACCACATTCTTTACGCCCACATCTATAAAATTTATATTTATATTTTATATTATTTCTTATTTTTTGAGTATTACTCATCAAATTCCATCATAAAAAGTCTTCATAACTGAATCTATCAAATATAATAGGACTTGATACTACTACATACCACACTAGCTGCAAGAGTGCTAGAGTTGTCTTTGCCCATGAATTCCCGAGCAGAACTTTCAATTGTCTGCAAACGTAAGGCATAGATAATAATGGTGAGATATATTCCAAGTACAAATTTCTCAAAGGTAACTTGATGTAAACGAAGGCGGACGCAACTTCGAATCAATAACACCAATGAATAAAATTGATGAACACCCAAAAACTAGGGTTTCAAAGGGAAAACGAATTTCCTTAATTCAATCTCTTGATTAAACAATCCAAAAACAACCACCTAACAATGATGCCTTTATATAAGAAAACAACTACTAAACCTAATTGGAAACCAAATAGGAAACCATCCTAAATCCTAATCCTAATTGAATTAGGAAACCAAATAAAATAGAAACTACTAATTATTAATTAATATATGCTCATGCATCATAACTTCTCAAGTAAAAAACACATACCAGTCGGAGAATTTGATGAGATCTGGAACTCATTTCATTCAAGGAAGTCTCCCCAATCTGTCTTTGAGCTGCCGGAATGTAATACTCACAAATAAGAACTGGCATTTGAACATGTAAAGTGAAGCTTCTATTGAACAACATTACCTTCACAGAACGAAAGGAGCTCCTTTAGATGATTTAAATCCGTCAGAGTCTCCTCCGTAAGTCTATCCACAACAGTCCCTCTCTATTGAACAGAAACCATTAGCATTTTCACATGATTATGCGCGCATAACAGATATAACTTAGATCAAGTATGATATATACCTCCGGATCATCTAAAAGCCTGAGTGGAGTATGATCTGTGCTAAGGAGGTCTCTGACAGCTTCATTGTATATTTCCATTGCCGAGAATTTCAAAACAAATGTTCTTTCCACATGCTATAAAATAATTGAAATTATTTTCGTTATAAAAGGGAGGAGCCAGATGAAAACAAACCAATTTAAACAAAATCGAGACACATGTGAAATGTTGATTACCCTCTGCACATAATCATATATATCTTCCACCGTGTACTCAGTTATTCCACTCATTGTAAACGTCTTTCCACTGCTTGTTTGGCCATACGCAAAAATACTTGCTGCAGAGATAAAATAGTATTCCAATTTCAACCATCAATGATAGATGAAAAGCATAAGCCAAGCATAAAAAAAAAAATTACTCACCATTAATTCCACTAACGACCGAAAGAGCTACTTCCTTTGCTGCTTCGTCATAAACCGTTTTAGTCGGAGAGTCACTCCCAAATACTCTGTCTATTCCCCAAACATATAGCAGGAGTAAGCTCACAGAGATAATCAAGACAAAAGTCCAATCCAGACAGTAACCGAACAAACAAGCGAGCTCATGAAACTCATTTCCAAAACTTCACTTTAACATTAAACATATAAGAAATGGGAACAATGTATTTTAAACCTCAATTGCAACTCATTCCTCGAATACAAAGAAAGTGCATACAATTTATTATAAAGAAAGAGAAAAGAGAAAAGAAACGCAAAACCTCATTAACAGTATTATACAAGATCAATATAACAAAACTATAAAAATGGAGTTATTCAGGAAATAAACAAGAAAAGAGCTGATGAATCCAGCCTACTCATTGTCTCAAGTACTAAAAAAACAACATCATGAGAGCTCATACATTTGATAAATAAAAAGAAAACACCCAAATAATGTAAGGCAAAATAAAAGTGAAGCTCTCAAGGAACAAGTCATTATCATTTAATATTTGTCCTGAAAATCTAAACCCCCAAAAAACCATGAACCAAACCCGAACAAATTGCTCACTAACCCACTATAATCCACGAAAAAAACAAAATAAAATGAAGATAACTATAACAACAACAAAATGACAAAGTTAAGTGCTCTTACCAAATGTATAACCATGCGGATTCATGGATCGCTCAGAAAGTGTGTTCCGATAAATCAAAGTATTATCATTGATGCATTCCCAATCTGATACATCATTCTTAGATATTTCCTTTGTATTCAAAGGTCTCAACCTCACCGATACCAAAATTCTCTCGTCTTGCCCACCCACTTCTGACATCTTATCCAACTCATCCCCCACAATTGACTCCATTTCTCAGCACAAAAATCTACACCAACACAAAAATTCACATATTCAAAAAAAAAAAAGAGGCTAACCAATAACAATGTACAAATTTTCAAGAACCATAATGAGCAAAATAAGTGCTCACATCTGTTGCTGTGCCAGAAATGAAAGACAGCTTAAGAGGTTAACACCACAATTGCTTTAACTCCATTTCCTCTTTCACATTCCCCATAAGCTACAACAAATAATCAATCATGTTTAATGTTAATCAACACCATTTAATTTGCAAACAAAAAAGCCTTCAAAACACTAATATTAAAAACACAGTACTTTCTAAGAAGGAATTTAATAATATAAGTTAATGTATTGAAACTTCTTTTGGATTTTTGTGTAAAATGGTCCATGACTTCCAGACTGTCATTGTTCTTCTTCATCTTCTTCTTCACACGTTTCTTTATATTTTCACTTCTTTATTAAACATAATAATAATAATAAAAAAACCAATGATAAGTAATGTTACCTCCATGGGACTTGAGATCTACCAACTTGAATGCTAATGATAAAAACAATGGTGTCAAAAATGTAAACAGTAAAGTTGGTCTAATGTATATGCAGAGAAAAAAGGCTGATCCTTAAAAAATGGTAAACAGAAATAACAGAAAATGAAAAAAAAAAAAAAAAAAAAACAAACAAACAGGTAATTAAGAGAGAAATATGGGAAGGTTCGGTTAACGGTTATAACATTGTTTGAAAGTTAGTTAAAAGAAAGAAAGAAAGAAGAAGAAATGAGATAATGATCAGTTTCGTTTACAGCAAAACGAAACGACACACTTTCTCTTTCGTTCTTTCTTTCTTTTTTTTCTTTTTTTCTGTTCTGTGTTTATTTTGAGAGGGGGACTCGTTTTTGCGCGAGTGTTGAATTTGGAGTTATTTAAAGGTCCCGCAAATGTGGGGAAGAGAGAAAGAGAAAGAAATCGATGGAAAGATTTGTGGGTGGTGCTAGTTTTTTAGCTTGTCTGGATATATTTAATATACACCTTTGAATTACAACTACCCGCCAACTATAATGATTAACTAAACATGATTACTTGTTGCGTATTAGTGTATTACCTTATTGGAATTACTGTTAAATTTTGTTGCATGTTAAATTTTGTTGCATGCATGATATTTGAGAAAGATTTTTGATCTATCAACCAATTGTTTATTTAGTGCAATGTAGGTTGTGACTTTGTGAAGGGGTTGGCAGCTTTAACATTTCGATCAGCTTTTGGCAACTAAAAATTCACGTGCTTGTATACTTGGCGATGAATGATGCTTAAAAAGGCTGGGAAAAAAAATCTGGAAAGCAAAATTAATGTTTTGACTTTTTGTACAGCCTTTATTTTTGAGGTTCAATGTAATTGATGGAAGCATGATTGCATGAACATACGGTTCAAATTGTTGGTGGCCTGGCAATTTTATATGTGAACTGCATTCAAAAGTACTTATACATATACAAATTATTTTCAAATTAAAAGTACTTAATATGAGAAATGGTTGTTATTTTGGATTCGATCGAAGGATGTTGAAAAGTAGTAAGATAATCATCAGGACATCAAAATCTGTTTGGTTCTCACGTTGCAAGAAGGATAAAGTGTTCATCTTAAATTTTGATATATAAAAATACCACTTTCCATGTCAATAATTAATTTCTTACACCCTTTCTTTTCCAAGACAAATAGAGAGGAGCAAAAATTCTTCATAAATACTATCTTTCTTCCACCTCATGCGAGCCAGAGACAATCTTCTATTAGTAATGTATTTTTCCTTTTCCCTCGCAATTGATTTATTTCAATTTTCAACAAAAGAATGTTTTCAAAAACCATCTTCATGCCTAGTAGTATACAGTTATACACAGAACTAAATATTGTGATAGGGCCAAATATTGACCATATAAAGTCAGTATAGATAGACATACGGACACCATAAATTATGTGCCGATTACTCATATATTCAAAAGAGATTCCGATATTTCGAGAAATTTGGAAATGAAGAATTCACCAGCGTTAGAGTCTTAAGATCTTGTATGCATTATTGAAAGTCGGAGTGCTATGTCAACTGAATCATCAATTATGATACAAACAAACAAACAAGTCCAGTTCTGCGGTTCTGCCTCTTATTTGAAGGCACAACCATGAACCATGCAATGCATTTCACAACCCCTTGACAACCAAAATTGATTATTGATAATGAAAATATGTATTTGCAACAAACATTCTAAACTACATGCATGACAAGATAACATGTATACTCTATGTTGCTCACTAAGAAAATCCCTAAGCAGAAAGCCGCAAAGTATGCTCAGAAACAGAATAGCCGAGTATAAAAAAGGTCGGGGGTCCGGTCTACTGGTTTTTGTCGGACTATTTTTGCAGAAAAGGCAACTGATCGAATAATTTATGGGACCTTCTTTGACCAGAAGTATATAATCAACAAGGACTCATATCAGTGGTCACACCTCCATGTGATGCCATCGGTACCATTTTATCATTGCTCCAATAAAGCCTAAAATGGTGGCACGTGTACTGCCATGGCACATTGGCATGTGCTTGAGTACGTATAAGTGGGAAAGGGCGTAAGTTCTGTGATGTCTGAATTCAAAGATTCTATGGAAAAATAATGCCCCACTCCCATGTGCCGTGTTGCTCTGTGCGGCAAGAAATCTATAGGTTTTGTTGTCCCAGAATCAAAGATTCTATAGAAGCTTTGAGCAGGAAGAAAAAAAGAAATAGAAAAACCTTGATTAATCAATAAGAGAGTGAGAGTAGGTTGTTAGATTCACCCAAAAAGAGGAGTAGGTTGTTAGAGGACAAAATGATCATCGTCATTAAAATAAATTACTTAAAGTTTAGCTAATCAAAATGTTCATGTCATCTGGATAGGTTTATTTAGGGTATGTGTTGTCTCAAGTGTTTGGTCTGCTAAGAGGTGTGAATTGTGATTTCAACTGTTCAACACTTCAACTACGGAGTATGTGAAGTACATGAGCCAGAAAACGTGGACAAAAAAATCTCAGGACTGATTCGTATGGAGATAATCCTCGCAATAAATCACGTCCAAGTTCTTTGCCATTTATTTCTAGAGTATACAAGCGTAATTGAGAAAGTTGTGCAAGTGTCAAATTGACCTTGACATTCCAGTGGCAAACGAAAATAAATACACAAGTGAAAACATCTTTCTGGTGGCATATTCTGATATTCAGGATCAAGGTCAGCCCCAGATTGATCTTTCTTTTCGGTTGGCAAGTTACAGTTCAGGAAGGCCCAACAACGTTGAATTAGTCATGATGGACTGGGATCAATATAATTGATAATTGATAACCAGCAAACCAAGGACCATGACTGACAGTGCTATGATGACCTCCAAGGCTCGAAGTGGGTGGTCTATACGTATTTGAGGATATTACCAGTTGCGGAACCAGGAATCTAAGGCTTAACTACATTCTCAAATATTCAAAATAATAATAATAATAATAATAAATATGTATTTATATTTCGCTATATCGAATCCCACCACAGAAAACATGTAAATCCTTGAGTGCGTGCAAGAATATTCCATCCGAACTAGCAAACTTCTGAACTCCAATACAAAATACAAATACAATGTTGGACTTCAACAACGGAATATAGAGCATCGTCTAAGAACTCAGAAAATTAATTAAAAAAAAAAATTGCTTAAGAGATCAGTTTAAGTGAGAAAGAAACCACACGTATGCATGAAGAAAAAACAAAGAATAACTCTCAAGGACAAAACGGATGAAAAATTCACTCTCAAAATTACATTTTTTTTTATAATCACTCATCGAGATCAAGTAGATGAAAGGTCAGGTCTACCATTAACGCGAAATAAAAAACAATTTGAGGTGGTAAAAAGTCAAGTTTACCCCTGACATGAAATTAAAAAACGGCACAGCATGATACTGTAGTATATTGTTCATACCTCAACATAATGTATAATTAGTGAAAACACATATTGGAGTATGAACAAACAATTATTGTTTATACCACGGTTCGTACCTCAATATGAGCTATGAACAACCTCAACATTAATGTATGAGCAGTAAGAACATCTATTGGAGTATGAACAATGACAATTTATATATATTTGTGGCATAAATAATCATTGTTCATACCTCAACATAAGCTATAAAAAATCATTGTTCATGTATCAATATAATGTATGTAAGTAAGAACACTTATTGGAATATGAACATTGTTCATACGTCAACATGAGCTATATATGAACAATCATTGTTCATACCTCAACATAATGTATGATGTATGTTCACCTATTTGGGGTATGATACCAAAATGACATAAATGGTAAAATCAGAAAACATTAATTTCAAATTTGGGCTATTTGTCCTTATGTGTTGGTAGTTTAAGAGTGGAACAAATCCGTACTCTTGTTATATTGTAATATCATATTGAGAGTAGGAATATTGATCTAAATACGTGTTTATTTGTTAGGTTACCCCCACACACACACACACACAAAATCAACTTGGGTCGATCGTGTTTTTTGTGTGTGTATTTTGGGAGGGAGACCCTAATTGCCCATCTAGTAGGGGGGAGGAGGGATCCTAATTGGCTCATCTTGGGGGTGTGGGGTGGGGGGTGGTAACACTAACTAACCCTTATTTGCATTGATAGTTATTCTTATGAATTCGTTAAGGTTATTTTAATGGTTTCAAAGGCATTAAACAAGGTGATCCCCTATCACCATATTTGTTTGTGCTCATCATTATGGAAGTTCTGGGATCTCTCCTAAAGCAAACAGTAGTGTCAGAGAAAATGATTGCATATCATTCTAAATGTAGGAAAGTACAAATTACACATTTGCGCTTTGCAAATGTACTCATTTTTTGTAAAGGGGAGGAAGGTTCACTATAAGGAGTTACATATGTTTTGAATTCTTTCTCGGAGCTCACTGGATTGAAACTTAATGCAAGAACTTATATACATTAATTAATAAACATTTTTTTAACAGTGGGGGGTTTTTTCTTGAAGAAATTATTGGATTAAGGCAATTTTTATTCTTACTTAGTTTTCATTAATTAGTGAAAACAGAAGGGTTGTGTTTGGATCTAAATGCAAAAGATTTATTTTGTAGTGGGGATATTTCTAAGTTAGAGATGGTGTTGCATATTGTTTTGTTAGTGAAGGATAAACAGTAACTAACTGAAGCATGCATGCTTTTTTTGTTCCTTGGTAGATGGTGGTAAGCGGGGATAACTTTGTTTGACTCTGTTTTTTGTTTTTTGTAAATTTCATTGTTGATGGAAAACCAAGTTTGTAAGAATTGTGGCGACTCTCATTCACATTTAGATTGTGGTTGGGTGTCAACACCTGCATGTTGCATTCGAAATTGTCCGGGTACTAGAATTCTACGACGATCTAGCCAACTTCGATCACTAGGAAAAATGTTTTTAACTTGTCATAAGTGTCGAGACTTTCAGTGGTTGGAATATGCAAAATAGTCGTCGATGCTACCGCAACAAAAGTTTAGATGCAAAGAATTGAATTATCAGGGATTTCGAAAGTTAAGCACGACAACAAAGAAAAATGAAAACGAAGGGAAAAAGTGTTATAATTGCACTGAATGTGGTACTAACTTTGAATAGTTGGAGACAATGCTCACCAACGTTAATGAAATTTCAACGACATGCTCTTCTTCGGCATCGATCGAGTTCTTCCTCTTATGAAAAAATCAAAATTACGATGGAATTTGATGATGATGCTATATCGAAGGAATTCGAACTTCAATGTAAAATTAAATGAAAGGAAAGTTGTATTGTAGAGAAGGCAATTCTATGTAATGAATTTATGGGTAGTCCAATACAATGTACTAATGTTATTGTTCTATGTAATGAATTTCTAAGTTAGTGTTCGGTGTCTGTTTTGTGTTAATTGTCATTTCTTAAACTTGATGGTTTGGATTGTTAGTGATGCTTGTTTAAAGAAAAAAATAAAAGGAAGTGAGGACACCATAGTGGTCGAGCCTTTTTTTCGTTGCTTACTAGACCAGAATTTGGTCTTGACAAACATCATAGTGCTTTACAGGTCCTTGTTAACATTTTGGAGCATCCAAATTCCCGTGCTGACTATAGTCTTAGTTCTCACCAGACTATTGAACCAATAATATCTTTAATGGATTCTCCATCTCCAGTAGTGTAACAATCGGAGGCTGAACTTATCTCACACCTACTATTGGAAGAACATCTTCAGAAGGACTCAATAATACAACACATAATTAGCCCCCTTATCATTGTCACCAAGTACGGTACGGGTTTAAAACGTTGTACTTGAAAAAAAAACTTAGTTCGTGTTTTAAATGGAACGTCTCGGGAAAAAAATGGAAAAGGTGTAAAAAAACGTGGGGCATAAAAAACGGGTTTAAAACATATAATACGTAAAAAAAATTTGTAAAAACCGATGATAAAGAATACGATAGATAAGGATCGAGTTTGATTTTTTTATAATAGTGGAAAAAAGAATAGGCACAGAAAATAAAAATAATAATAATAATACAAATGTAAGAAAACTCAAATACATGAAGGTATCAAGTTATCAATTACTATTCAAATACTAGAAGTTTTAGATTCAGTACCAAAACACGACTCTAAATAAGATACTACTAATTACCAACCATAATGGCATAATCAAGTACTACAAATAAGTGAATAACTTTAAAATTTCCAAGTATTAATAGTCCAAAGCAAAATAGAATTGTCTTAATAAGTCAATCTAACGCCCACTCTTTAAAAAGGTAAACTCCAAAACCCCTTTTTCTTCTCGCGTTTTCTTTTAAATAAAATAATAATAATAATAAAATAAAAAATAAAGTTTTAAACGGGAGATTTTCAAAATCTCACAATAAATGCGTTTTTTAAGTTTAAAACGCGTTAAAAACATTTAAAACGCGATATTTTGAAAAACTTGGGTTTTAAACTGATACAAGATGTCTTACCAATTTAACGGGTTTTAAACGCGTTTTTTTTTAATAAAATGCCGAAGTTGGTGACAATGCCCCTTATACGTGTTTTTGGGTATGGAACTCAAATATTGCAACATAAAGTTATTAAAGCTCTTGCTAGCATTGCAAATAGATTTATTAAATTATCGTCAATATTAACGTGTATCCTGTAGTTTAGTTCTAAATATATATTATTTGGAAGTACGTGTTGCTGTGTTAGTGGAAAGACCATCCAGTTCGCACTCAATGAAAGGAACTGAGACAACCTTCTCTTATAACAAAAATAAAATAACCAGTTCTCTTATAAATAAAGTCAATCCCCAATAAACAATAATAAAATAGTTAACAAAAACCAATAACAAAGAAAGAGACTACAACTAATTAAAACAGTCACTCTCTCCATTATCATTCGTATCTTCGTCTTCACCATTATCTTCTTCTTCATATATCATCATCATCTCTATCTTCTTCTTCATCATCATCATCCCTATCATCGTTCTCCTCATCAACAACTGTCAAGTAAGAATGTGATCATAATTGTCAATTTTAAAGTGAACTCCATAAAAAATGTTAGAATACTAGGAAAGAATGAAAACTACAAAAATTACTTTACTTACTTATCCCTTTCTTCTTATTGGGATTTTTTTTTTATCAATCCTCAAATATGCATTTTTATCCTTTTATAATGCTTCAATTTAGTCAAATTATATGATCAATAATGTAGAAAACTCATGTTCTTATTGCCTTTTTAGGATATAACCTTATTCTGGATCGAATACCTCAAAAGACGTATTCTAGAGCCAAAAGGAGCCTAAAAGGGACTTTATGGGACATATGAGAAAAATTGTTAAAAAGGCAACAGTCAACTCAAGGGTTCAAAAACTCAAAAGCTCAAGAAACATTCAAAGGCTCCAAGGACCAAGGCCTCAACCCTTTGCAAGACAAGGACTAAGCACAAAAGTCTCAAAAGACCAAATGATCAAATTCCCAAAGACATGGGCTTGGGCCCAAAAGGCTTGACCCTGTCCACTCAAAGAAGGCACAAGAATCTTCTAGATTATGTTACTTGTTCGATAAGATAAGATGAGGGCATTTATATACATCTCTACACATATATAAGTGTAGAGATGCCCACAAAATAGATATGTTGGTTAGGGTAGTTTAGTTAGAAGTAGTGTAAGTAAGTAGGAGCAGGATATCATAATTAGTTAATTGTTTTTATTTACTTTTAATTCATTGTTTTCCATTTTCATTGATTTAAAACTTCAAACTTTAATGATTCAAGTTAGTTTTCTTCCATTCAAAATGTTTAATATTGTTTTTCATAACAATAGTTCTTCAAAACATGTTCTCAATAATTCATTCCCCCAACCAAAGTTGGTTATACTTATTTGAATAAATCAAATGAGTATAACTTGCTAACCAAACGACCTTTCTTTTATATAATCTTCATGTTTTTCAAGCTAAAACAACTTTTATTTTCATGTTTTCATCATCAAAACAGTAATAACTAGTTCTCAACATTATCATACTGCAGGTGCCGACTAGCAAAGTCGGTAAAACCTTTGGGTGATAATACTAGAGATCTGGGGCTCGAACCCTGCCAGCATCAAAGAGTTACTGATCTCATTTAAAATAGGCTTACCAATAAAAAAAAACATCATCATACATAAAAAACTATACCAAAAGCATTAGAGAAATCAAGAAAAAGTTGAGTTTTCTCCATCACCCCATTGAACTCACATTAGATCTAAGATGAACAACTTCAAAACCCCAAACCCCACTATTATATAACAATCAAATGGCGCCGCCGTCATGGATCTACTGATATGAGAAGAATAGTAAATCAAAAGGAGAGTATCTTTCTCTTTTCTTAAAACTTCTAAAACTGTTTTTCTTATTTTCAAGTTTTCTTTACTGTTAGATCTTACTGATCCCTTTTGTTTATGATTTCAAGTCTCACTTTGGGTTGAAAACAACTTTGTGAAGCAATTGGAGGAAGCCGGTCAAAAGTTGTTGGAGCACCAACTGCGCCCGCCCGCACCCAAATTGCTATCGCCCGCGACCCGCCCCACCACCTTGCTGCACCAGGACAAACCTTTGGCTCAGATTGAAGGCTTTGTTCAGTATATCTCTCTACTTAATTCGTATTTGTTCAAATATTAATGGTTTGAAACTAGTTAGATTTCCAATATTTAGTGTTATTCAAATTCAAAAATATATATATAAAAAAAAGAAGAAGAAATAAACTAAAGAAAATAAAAACAACTTAGTTTATTGTCATTATTAGATAAAGTTTAAGTTTTTGTAGGAAATATCTTATTTTGCTTTTATCATTATTAATTATGGATAATTAAAAAAAAATTAAGATAATATCAACTTGCTTAAAGATAAGGTTTAGGATAATATCAAACTTATACTTAAAATAGGAAGTATTTGTCTTTTTGTTTAAGTTTTTAAACTTACCAAGTGTTGAACTTTTGATTAACTTGGGAAATTTGAATGCGCGAGGCGAGTCGTGTAACAAAACGCTCGCGCATTACAAATCAACTTGAAAATTAAAAATTCAATCTCTGACATTTATTATTTTCATACTCACATAATTAATAGTTAAATCATGATTAGTTAAGTATTTTAACTTAGTTATTTTTCTCTTTACATTTTTGTTAATTGAGCTCACGAAGGAAAATTTGTAAACATATTGGCTTTGCCATCATTCCAACCCAAAATGTGGGTTTAGTTTAGAAATTTGTAACTGAAATAACGTAAAGCTCGAAAGGTGGGTTTGACGTATCAAGACACCCAACACTTGGTTAAACCCCACCACGTCACCTTAATCCCCAAGTACGTGTACACACACTTGGGAAGTAATTTCTTCACCTCCTCGCAACTCCCAGTTAGAGGATACTTGGTTGTTTACAAAAATATATTTGCGTGACTCCGTGTTAAAATTCAGTATTGTATTTACTTTACGCGCTTAAGGCTAAACCCGAGCCATAACATAACAACAAGTGGGACTAATCCCCACTTTAGTTAATGGACGTTGCGAGATTCAAATGCTACATTGATTAAACAAAAATTTAAAATCAACCAAGCATAGCCAATCTAGTCACGTCCACAGGACAAACACTTAGCACGAAGATTGAGAGTGGAAAACTACCAGATTCCAGTGGACCAATGATAAGAGCCCAAAACTGTAGTTTTAACCCTTAATAATATTATATTTAGGCCAATTATGTTTATAATAAATAAGAGTTAGTAATGTTTACGTGTTTTTGTGTATTTCAGATTTTGAAATCAATTATGTAAAGAAGTACGTCACTTTTGCAAGAGAAATGAGTCAAATTGTTTGCTAGAGAAATTATATGATTAAATCCCAAGTTTCAAGGAGAAAAAGACTTTTTAAAGCCTAGTCAAAGCTGGAAAGTCAAAGTCAATGCAGGTAGAAAAAGAGCAGAAAAGTCAATAAAACTTTCGTAGGCCATATCTTTGGACTTAGACCTCAGAATTGGGCCTATTATATGCCAAAACGACCGGCTCAGAAAGGGATTTCTAATGGTCTAAGCCTTGAACCAATTAGAATAATGAAAGTAGATGAAAAGGGTGTTGTAGTAAATTTCTACAGAAAAACCTTTTTTGGACTTAAGTAATTAGGTTTTGGGCTTGATTTAGTGGCCCAAAACACAGCTCCAAAGCCCATGTACGAAATTGTAAACCTAACACTCTCTTATATAAAGAGGATGAAGACAAAACTCTCTCTCTCTCTCTCTCTCTCTCTCTCTCTCTCTCTCTCTCTCTCTCTCTCTCTCTCTCTCTCTCTCTCCTATTAGTTAGAATAATTTAGATATCTCCCTCCCATTAGTTAGAATAATTTAGCTCGCTCTCTCTCTTTCTCCCCTTTATTTAGTTTAGTATAGTTTAAGTAATTAGGATTTATAATTGTAGCCTCCATAAAACCTCCATTAAAATACCTTCAAGTAATTATTATTGTTGAATTCAATTACTTATCTTTCTATTTGATCTGTCTTCTTTTTATTCATTTGTTCATGATAGTCCCATGAATCAAAGCTAAATAAACTCTCATTAAAGTGGATTTCAATCTCTCTCTATTCTTTTTCATATTTTATTCAAGTCATATTCAATTGCTTTAATTAAATTAGTATAAGTTAAATTCATATATTTAGTTTCGTAGTATAAATTCACATCTATAAATATTGTTCTCACCATTGTTTTCTTATGTTTGATTAGTTGAATTCGGTTAAGTCTAGAGAGTTAAGAGTGGAACGATTCTGTACTCTATATATTACATGAATATATATGTGAGAGTAGGAAATAAATAATTGATACCGTAAGAATAAGTTAGAGAGATCTAGTTGTGTTTTTACGGATTATCAAATGGCGCCGCTGTTATCTTAAACTCTTTCAAGACAAGAATTCAATTGCTTGAATTCAAGGGACAATCCCCCATTCTCTACCCACCCACCCTTTTAATTTTTCATTATTGTTTCTTATATTTTCATTACTGTTAAAACTTGTTATTCACTGTATTAAACTCAGAGCGCGCCCGCCCTCCCTTTTGCCTTTCACAAAGCGCGCCCGTGACCCTTTAAGACTGCAGACTCACAGTGAATAATACTACAGTAAAGGTATTTTTAAATTTCTGAAAATTCTGAACTTTTTCAGGCATAATTTTTCAGGTGTTATTGATTTATTGGAATTGTTTCAGATTTTTCCTAGTTGTTTTACCTAGTGAACTATTACCATATTTACACTGCTGTATTTCAGCTTTCACACCGTAAGTTTTTGGAAAAATAGACGAGTAGGGTTACTTAGGCAGTTTCAAAAAGTTTAAAATTTTTACAGGAGTATCTATCATAAGTCAGGAGTTTTCAGTAAACATTTGAAGAGTTTTTGATTTGTTTTGAAAACCTAACTAGTGGATTGTTTCCAGTGTGTTTATGCAGTTTTGCAACACTTAATTTCTGGAACAACAGCCAATAAGGAGGGTTTATAGAACTCCAATTGCTCTAATTTTTTTTTATAGAAACATGCATGATTTGTCTGTAGTCTCCAATAAAATGTTTCCGATTTTTGGCTTTGTTTTGATTGGTTAACCATTCGGTTGTTTGTATTATGTCCGAAAGCTATTTCACAAACTTTGCAGGGCAGTAGAAAGACTTTCATAACTCCAATTTTTCTAAAATTTTATGGACTACTTACTGGATGTCTTAGCAAACTACTGTAAAAATTTCAAATTTTTTAGAATGCGCATGCGCCCTATTATACCCTATATTTGAGCGCACATGCGCCCTGCCTTCCAATAACCTTGTTTGCATTTTCTTTCCAGTTTCAAGGCCCAGCCCATCAAAAAATTGCACGAAACCCTATTTCTAAAAAAAATAAAAATTAACAGAGTGCGCACGCACTCTTGCTACTTTATAATTGAGCACCCCCGCGCCCCTCTTAAGAAAGCCCGATTTACACAGGTTAGTTACAATTCATATTTTCATTGGAAATAATTGCGGGTTCAGTGTTCCACGCTTCTACAGGACACTGAGATTCGTATTAAAGATGCTATTCATAAGCGTAACAAGGAGGCATTCAGGTTCTCCTCCTTTCACTCCTCGTTTCTTCTATCAGAGGAATTTAATTCTAGTATATCAGGCTTTTGTTTGACTGCTGTTCGTGTTTCTTTCATATTGGACTTAACCTTGCATGAGATTAAGGTCTAGTAAGAAAAACCATCTAACGTTATATATTGTAAATATCAACACACACGCCTATCTAGAATATTACACATCACGTACACCTATAATAATGGCTAAAAAACCAAAGACTCATCTCTCTGATTTTTACAAAACCCTAATCGATGGACCTAAGTCGTGCATCGTTCTTGTAGACCCAGTGGGGGATTTTCAAATTTCCCCGAATATATTTAATTTGTTACCAGTTTTCCATGGTTTAGACCACGAGAAACCTTATCAACATATACGTATGATAGAACAAGTTCTGTAACGCCCGTATTTTTAAAATACATATTTAATTATTTATTAATTAATTTAATTATTTATTTTCAAAATTAAATCGGAATTTCGACTTCGGGGATCACGATGGGGTTTGGTTTTGGGGCCCGAAGTCGGTGTTGGGCTTGGGTTTAGGACCCAAGTATATAAACACTTTTTTCTAGAAAATAGGGTTCCTGGAGAATAAAATATATTAAAAATGGAGGCAGAGAGAAACCGGTTTCTTTGGGCGTTGGAAGCTGACGAATTTAATCGGCTAGGAGGATTAGGCCGAAATGCTCATACAGTGAGTAGTTAGTTTTCTACTACACCGTATACAAAAATTGTTTTATTGTTCATTCTTTTTGTCCCTGTTTCGTTATTTTGTTTAAACTAGTTAAATATTGGTAAGTTAAATATTGGTATAGTGTTTTGGGTTAGTAGTGAAACTGTTTCGGATCGTTGAATCTCGACAGACGTCGCCAAAGCCAGGGGACAAATCGTCCCCGATGGTCTTGTTTAAACTCCTTTTTTGGTTATCTACCGTGATGTTAGAGTTTAAATGGATTGTGGATGTGGTTGAATTGAATGGGTGGTAGTAGTGGGGAGTTTGGGGGTTGAGTGAAACTTCAAGATCACGAAGAATGGCGGTGGCGAATCGGTGGTTGGTTTTGGGTTTTGGGTTTGCTTTGGTTGTTTAGTGTTGATTGTAGTGGAAAGGTAGATGGGAGCTGCCGAAGCAGACCGGCCCATCCATCAATGGCGGCTTGCCCAAACCAAACACCGCATGAATACGGTTGAACGTTTTTGTTGATATTGTTGTTGTTGTTTGGGTTGAGGGACGATGAATGGCGGTGAGTGGGTCAGTCGATTGGAGCTTGGAGCATGCTTTAATGGCGGTCAAAAATCTCGAGATCTAGTTTTGGTGGAATCTAGATTTAAACATTTGAGGTGTTTGCCTTAATTAAAGTTGGTTGGTTTATGATGGGGAGTCAAACCGATGTGAGGGGAGGTGAGATAGTGGTGTCGGATTTGAAGGTTGGTGGAGGAGAGAATTGAGGGAGATGATGATTTGGTAGATGTCGGTTTGGGCTTGGGCCCGGGTTGGTTTATTTGGGCCCCGAGGTTATGTTTTGGTTGGTAGAACGAACCAAGTTAAGTTATTTGGGCCAAAACCGATTTGTTTGTTTGGGCGAAATTTCAGCTGGTGGTTGGACCGAAATTTCCGGTTTAGTGTTAGTTGTGGGCCGAAGTTCTATTCGGTTTGGGCCAAACTAATTAGTTGTTGGGGCCGATTCAGTTTTGGGTTTTGGGCCTAAACACTAGTTAGTTATTGGGCGGATTAACCCTTGGTTTGGGACCGGATTTCATATTAAGTTGTGGACCCGGTTTAACTTAAGTTTTGGGACCCGGTTCTAATATTAGTCTATGGCCCGTTTCATTTGTATTTTTGGACCGAACCACTTGATTTTTTGGGCCCGTTTCTAATATTAAATGGACCGGTCCATTGGACTTAAAATAGATCTACATGGGCCTTCCATCGTTTAGACTTAGGGTAATAAGGTTTGGGCTTGGCGGTTAGGTTGAATCCGGTGACCCGTGGTCATGAGCCCATGAACCATGCACCTTTGTCCTTAGCCATGAACCATGGCTATGACCTGAACTTTGAAATTTAAACGATAGTTTGACTTTGACTAGGACGGTTTGACTTTGACCATCGACCGATTGACTTTGACGTGGTTGACCATGGACGATCGACTTTGACCTTTGACCATGGGCGGTTGACTTTCACCTTGACTTTGGCGATGACGGTTTGACTTTGACCATGGCATGTTGAGTTTGACCTTGACCATGAGGTGTTGGCCTTTGGATTTGACCGTTGACTTTTGTTGTTGACCGTTGGATTGTGGATGTTGACTTTTCCAATTTTTCATATGTTTGTTTATATGGATATATATAGTAATAAAATAATTGTCGGATATTGTATAACTTGGTTGGTAAATTATCTAATTTAGATTTGGCGTGAGTAGTGTGTAAAAGCATATTGGGCTTTGATTGTGGGCGTGGATTGTTTTAATTGTGCTACGTTTTTATGTGTATATTATATGGACACATATAGTAATAAAATCTTTGTGGAAGCTTGTATAATTTGGTGGTCATTATCTAAGAAAGATTTGACCTTGATGTTGTGTATTTTTGACCGTGGCGATATTGAGATATTAGGAGATATTATATTCCTAATACGTTATAATAAATAATGTATGCGATCATTGGAAGCATTGTGACATGACATGATATAATACGTTATAATATATTGATGCAATATCTTGGAGAAATGTATATACACTCCATTATTTTATATGTGAGATGCTAGTATAGTATAGCATTGGTGAATATTTTACCACGGAGTGTGGTGTAGTCTGCAATAATATATTATACGCGGAAAGAACGAAAGTGACTATGAGATATAATTGAGATGTTTATAGATATTATGGCTTAGTGCAATAAGGTAATTGACACGACCGAACGTGATATAGTAGAAATGTTTATGAGTCATTAATGTATGACTTTTGAATAAATTACATAACGAAAATCCTAGAAACGACTACCACCAACAACTCGTGTGATTGGCCTTCCGGCGCGTTTGATTAATCTGAATGGCCTTGGGGACCATACGCGTTTGATTAAAATTTGAATGGCCTTCGGTGGCCTCTGGCGAGCCGAATAATTGCTTTTGATTATTCCGTTCGCAAAATAGAACGCGATGATCATAATATTTTATCTTGCGAATAGTGGCGTGCTTACATAGATTTGGCTTCCGTGTGAGGATTTACGGTGTCGCGGCATCCCATTTCGAGGTGGTTACGCGCCGGAGTGGCTCATTATGTAAAGGGAGGCATGTGGATGTACATGTTGGCGTTGGGTTCGCGATTGTGGTAGCCGAGGGAAACTAGGTAAGACATAGATCTGACGTGATTTTAGGGACACACAAAGAAAGCTAGGAAATAATCTAATTATGGTAATATGTTAGTTAATGATGTATCTTTAGATAGATGATTGTATATGCTTGGTCGGGTTATAGTTTAGTTAGAATGCCTCGATGGAGGAACTACATGCCTTATTTATTATGAGTATAGGTTGTTTGTGGTTAGTGGGAAGTTAAAAGCCTCGATTGGAGGAACTACACCGCCTTTAGTTATTGAACTTAAGGATGTTGTATTAGTCGTTGAAAGTTAAAAGCCTCGATGGAGGAACTAAGCGCCATATGGATTGTGTATGTATATGTATAATTATATGTTGTATTTTAGGGTATTACTCACACCAAAGCATTTTATAATCTTGACCCGATTTGCATGTTTGCTTATCGGGTGTGTCATTCAATGAACATAGTTGATAAGTTTGATGCGGGTTTAGTGATGAAGAAGATTGGTTCTTTGCTTGTGGTTTGCGTTAGCATTGCATCTCAGGTTGTGTTTTGTTTTCCCTTGAGGTGATATAGATTTTCAGTTGAGATAATATTATTTGCATTTTCATTTGTAAATTGTTTTATAATGAAGAGGACTTTGTTTAAGTTAAAAATTTTATTGGTTTTAATTATCCGCATATTTTAAAACTGTTTATGGGTTTTTGGGAGTAGAGAAGTCGTCACAACCTCGGAGATCGAAGAGTCGGGGACAAATAATGTTTTTCCGAATTCTGTCGAAATTCGGGGTGTGACAGTTTGGTATCAGAGCATTTGGTTAGCTTAGACTAGGGTGAGTCTAGGTGATTCTCGGATCGTGGTTTATGGGTAGTGTTTAAGGAGTTTTATTTTCAAAACTATTTCCGCTAGTTGTTTTGTTTTACAAAGAAAATGAAAAAAGATACATAAAAAAAAAGAGTCGATATTTTTTTCTTGGATTGGTTTGTATGTGTAATGTGTATATTTATATTAGTTATTCTTGTGGAGTGCATATGAAATGCTTTTATTTTTTTTCCTTATCATATGAGGAGTGGTTATATGTGTAATATGTTAATTATTAATGGGTTTGATCAAAATGAGCTGTGCTGCTGTAATATGGATTTATTATTTGTGTTCATTTTCACGTGGAGTATGGATTAAGTGTGATGACATGTCTGTGAACTTTGTGTTGGAGTGTTATGTTATTATTCAATAAATAATAAGATATTTTAATTTATATGGAATGAGTTGTATTATCTGATGGCTTTGTGAGTACTAAGTAAGGAACTAATTGCCTCGGTGTTGGAGGAACTATCTCGCCTCACACGTACATTGTAATGGATGAATAGTATTTTAAAGTATAAGAGATTAATCTGTTAGAGGTGATTAGTTAGAAATAGATTGAATATAATAATAAAATATACGTGTATTCTTTTTGAGACGTGTATACTGGCGTATACACGTGTGTTCTTTTTGAGATGTGTATCTTGCGTATACCGCGTGTTTTTTTTTCGAGATGTGTATACTTACGACGTTTTTACGCGTGTTTTCTGAGATGTGTATACTTTACGTATACGTGTATTCTTTTGAGATGTGTATATCAAAGGTATACACGTGTATTCTTTTTGAGACGTGTATACTTGCGTATACACGTGTGTTCTTTTTGAGATGTGTATACTTGCGTATACACGTTGTTATATTATTGTATATAGGTGAACTATTACCGTGCGTATATGATTGATTAATATCGTTAAATTAGTTTCACATGATTTTTGCATAAAAGTATTTATTCTGAATTGTTTTGTTTCAGTCTATATGATTTTGATAGATGAATATGAAAAATTTTTTTTTTGATACGTGCTATATTTGATCTAGTTGCAAGCATGAATTAGGATTCAAGGATTGTTTTAAAATTTAATTTTTCTGAGAGCATGACTAAAGTAATATAAAGTTTTATTATAGTATCAATGACATGAGTGATTTTTATTTTCAAGTGTATCAGGACACTAATTTTCTTTTATGCATGATAATGAAAACTCCATAATGTTTTATGCCGGGATGAACTTACCCCATATCATTTATTAGTTTAAGAAGGATATTATTTTTAAGTAGAGTTTGCTACGTGTCAAGAAACTGCATGCTAAAAGATATGATATATTTATCTTGCGTTTAAGTGGCGATAATAATTTGTTTTAATATAGGCAGTTAAACTATGATAGATTTTGAAATGGCATGAGGATATATATTCGATTATTATTTAAAAATAATTAATATCAATGTTATCTTGTTTAAGTTTAAATCAACGCGTGCATTCTTGTATAGGTTCTAAGTTAATAACCAACGTTTTTGTTAGTATAGCTTTACTTCGAATCTCGGGGACGAGATTCTTTTTGAGATGTATAGTATATTTATGAGTATTTTAAAATACGTATATTTAATTTATTTAATTAATTTATTTAATTATTTATTTTCAAAATTGGTCGGACCGGACTCGGGATACGTGGGCACGGTTTTGGGGGCCAGAAGTCGGTGTTTGGGCTTTGGGTTTGGACCCAAGTATATAAACACTTTTTCTAGAAAATAGGGTTCATAAAATAATAAAAATATATTAAAAATGGAAGGAGAGATGAAACCGGATTGGATTTACGGTGGAGGTGGAATTTGACGGTTCGGACTAGGAGGATTAAGTAGGAATTCATTACAATTGAGTAGTTATTTTTCTATACGGTATACAACTTATTGTTTTATTGTTCATTCTTTTTTGTTCATTTTCGTTATTTTGTTTAAACTAGTTAAATATTGGTATTTTTATTAAATTTTATTTAAATTTGGGTTAGTAATTAAAGCGTATTCGGTGATGAATCTTCGACAGACGCGTGGAACTCTGTTCAAACTGGACAAATGCGTCAATGATGGTCTTGTTTAAACTCCTTTTTGTTTTAAATCTTTGTGATGTTAGAGTTTAAATGGATTTGGATGTGGTTGAACCGACATGGGTCGGGGGGAGTTTGGGGGTTGAGTGAAACCTTTCAAGATTAAGCTTTGGTTTGCGAAAATTTTTGCTTTGGTTGGATTTTGGTTTGTTGTATTGTTTTGTTTGTGGGATGGAATGGGTGCGGTGGATGGATTGGGTGTATCGGGGAATCGGGGCCCATTAATGGCGGCTTGCCCAAACCAATTCTTTGAATCTTGAAGAACTTGGGGTTTTTGTTTTTAAAATTGTTTGTTGTTTTGTTTTGTTTGGATTTGATGTTTGTTTGATGTTGGAATGTGAGTTGGAGCTTTGAGCATGCTTTAATGAAGCCATTAATGGCGGGTCGAATTTTAGTTTTAGATCTAGATTTCTAGATTTAAACATTTGAGGAAAAGAGTTTTGCTTTATTAAAGTTGTTTGGTTTTGATGGGGAGTCAAAACGATGTGGGGAAATGGGAGATCGGTTAGAGCTTGGTGGTGGCGGTTTTGGAGGTGTTGGATCTGTTGGAGGAGATGATGAAAGCGATGTCGGTTTGGGCTTGGGCACGGGTTGGTTTATTTGGGCCCCGAGGTTATTTTTTGTTGGCAAGAACCAAGTTTTGGTTATTTGGGCCAATTTTATTTTGGTTTTGGGTTTTGTTTGGTTTTGTTTTTTTTATTAAGTTTGGGACCCGGTTTAATATTAGTCTATGGGCGTTTTAATTGTTTTTTTTGGGCCAAACTATTTATTTTGGGGCCGGTTTAATTAATTTGTGGGCCCGGTTTAATTAGTTTCCTTTGGATTAAGATGGTTTAATTTTTTTTCATATTATTTCTAATATTATGCTTTAACTTAAGTTTTGGGACTTAATATTGATCTATGGCCCGTTTCATTTGGAATAAATAATTGGTGTAGACGTTTTGGGTAGGGTTTTAACGTTGCATGGACAGTCCATTGGACTTAAAATAGATCTACATGGGCCTTCCATAGTTTAGAGCCCATGGGTTTAAGGTTTGGACCTTAGCCATGAACCATGGCTATGACCATGACCATGGTCATGAGCCATGAACCATGCACCTTTGTGACGGTTTGAGCCATGAACGGTTTGACTTTGACCCGGGATGAGTTTGACTCGAAAACGGCGGTTTGACTTTGACTAGAGACAGTTTGACTTTGACCATCGACCGTTGACTTTGACGGTTGACTTTGACCATGGACGATTGACTTTGACCTTTGACCATGGACGGTTGACTTTCACCTTTGACTTTGGCGATGACAGTTTGACTTTGACCATGGCATGTTGAGTTTGACCTTGACCATGAGGTGTTGACCTTTGATTGACCGTTGACTTTGACTGTTGACCGTTGACTGTGGATGTTGACTTTTCCAATTTTTCATATGTTTGTTTATATGGATATATATAGTAATAAAATCTTGTCGGATATTGTATAACTTGGTTGGTAAATTATCTAATTTAGATTTGGCGTGAGTAGTGTGTAAAAGCATATTGGGCTTTGATTGTGGGATGGATTGTTTAATTGTGCTACGTTTTATGTTGTATATTATATGGACACATATAGTAATAAAAAATCTTTGTGGAAGCTTGTATAATTTGGTTGTCATTATCTAATAAAGATTTGACATTGATGTTGTGTATTTTTGACCGCGTGGCGATATTGAGATGTTAGGAGATATTATATTCCTAATCGTTATAATAAATAATGTATGCGATACGTTGAAGCATTGTGACATGATATAATATCTTTGGGATAGTTATATTAATGCAATATCTTGGAGAAATGTATATACACTCCATTATTTTATATGTGAGATGCTAATATAGCATTGGTGAATATTTGCCACCGGGAGTGTGGTGTAGTGCAATAATATATTGGCGTGTGAAAGAATGAAAAAGTGACTATGAGATATAATTGAGATGTTTATAGATATTATGGCTTAGTGCAATAAGGTAATTGACTGCCGCGTGATATAGTAGAAATGTTTATGAGTCATTAATGTATGACACTGAATAAATTACATAACGAAAATCCTAGAACGACTACCACAACTCGTGTGATTGGCCATACGGCGTTTGGTTAATCAGCGAATGGCGCTTGGCGACCCCTTACGGCGTTTGGTTAAAATTTGAATGGCCTTCGGCGACCCTCACGGCGTAAGCCGAATAGTGGCTTGATTATTCCGTTCGCAAAATAGAGCGATGATCATAATATTTTATCGAATAGTGGCGGTGCTTACATAGATTTGGCTTCGTGTGAGGATTTACGGTGTCGCGGCATCCATTTCGGTGGTGGTTACGCCGCGGAGTGGTTCATTATGTAGGGGAGGCATGTGGATGTACATGTTCGTTGGGTTTGCGATTGTGGTAGTAGGGAAACTAGGTAAGACATAGATCTGACGTGATTTTAGGGACACACAAAGAAAGCCCTGAAATAATCTAATTATGGTAATATGTTGGTTAATGATGTATCTTGTTATAGTTTAGTTAGAACCTAAAAGCGCTCGATGGAGGAACTACATGCCTTATTTATTATGAGTATAGTTTGTTGTGTGGTTAGTGGGAAGTTAAAGGCCTCGGTGGAGGAACTACACCGCCTTAGTTATTGAACTTAAGGATGTTGTATTAGTCGTTGAAAGTTAAAAGCCTCGATTGGAGGAACTAAGCGCCATATGGATTGTGTATATATATGTATAATTTATATTTGTATTTTAGGGCTACTCACACCAAACATTTTATAATCTTGACCCGATTTGCATGTTTGCTTATCGGGTGTGTTCATTCAATGAACATAGTTGATAAGTTTTGGACGAGGTTTAGTGATGAAGAAGATTGGTTCTTTGCTTGTGTTTTTCGTTAGCATTGCATCTCGAGGTTGTGTTTTGTTTTCCCCTTGAGGTGATATAGATTTTCAGTTGAGATAATATTATTTGCATTTTCATTTGTAAATTGTTTTATAATGAAGAGGACTTTGTTTAAGTTAAAATTTTTATTGGTTTTAATTATCCGCATATTTTAAACTGTTTATGGGCTTTTGGAAGTGGAGAGTGCGTCACACCTCGGAGATCGAAGAGTCGGGGAACAAATAATGTTTTCAGTGTCGAAATTGAGGGGTGTAATGATTTGGTATCAGAGCATTTGGTTAGCTTAGACTAGGGTGAGTCTAGGTGATTCTCGGATCGTGGTTTATGGGTAGTGTTTAAGGAGTTTTATTTTCAAAACTATTTCCGCTAGTTGTTTTGTTTTTACAAAGAAAATGAAAAAGATACATAAATAAAAAGAGTCGATATTTTTCTTGATTGGTTTGTATGTGTAATGTGTATATTTATATTAGTTATTCTTGTGGAGTGCATATGAAATGCTTTTATTTTTCCTTATCATATGAGGAGTGGTTATATGTGTAATATGTTAATTATTAATGGGTTTGATCAAAATGAGCTGTGCTGCTGTAATATGGATTTATTATTTGTGTTCATTTTCACGTGGAGTATGGATTAAGTGTGATGACATGTCTGTGAACTTTGTGTTGGAGTGTTATGTTATTATTCAATAAATAATAAGATATTTTAATTTATATGGAATGAGTTGTATTATCTGATGGCTTTGTGAGTACTAAGTAAGGAACTAATTGCCTCGGTGTTGGAGGAACTATCTCGCCTCACACGTACATTGTAATGGATGAATAGTATTTTAAAGTATAAGAGATTAATCTGTTAGAGGTGATTAGTTAGAAATAGATTGAATATAATAATAAAAATATCGTGTATTCTTTTTGAAACGCGTATATCTTTGATATACGTGTGTTCTTTTGAGATGTGTATATGTGTATACGTGTTTTTTCGAGATGTGTATACTTACGATATACGCGTGTTTTTTCGAGATGTGTATACTGCATTATACACGCGTGTATTTTTGAGATGTGTATATATCTGCGTATACACGTGTATTCTTTTGAGGCGTGTATACTTGCGATATACGCGTGTGTTCTTTTTGAGATGTGTATACTTTGTGATACACGTTGTTATATTATTGTATATAGGTGAACTATTACCGTGCATTATATGATTGATTAATATCGTTAAATTAGTTTCACATGATTTTTGCATATTAAAGTATTTATTCTGAATTGTTTTGTTTGATCTATATGATTTTGATAGATGAATATGAAAAATTTTTTTGATAACGTGCTATATTTGATCTAGTTGCAAGCATGAATTAGGATTCAAGGATTGTTTTAAAATTTAATTTTTTCTCGAGAGCATGACTAAAGTAATATAAAGTTTTATTATAGTATCAATGACATGAGTGATTTTTATTTTCAAGTGTATCGGGACACTAATTTTCTTTTATGCATGATAATGAAAACTCCATAATGTTTTATCTTTGGGATGAACTTACCCCATATCATTTATTAGTTTAAGAAGGATATTATTTTTTAAGTAGAGTTTGCTACGTGTCAAGAAAGCTGCATGCTAAAAAGATATGATATATTTATCTTGCGTTTAAGTGATGATAATAATTTGTTTTAATATAGGCAGTTAAACTATAATAGATTTTGAAATGGCATGAGGATATATATTTCGGGTATTATTTAAAAATAATTAATATCAATGTTATCTTGTTTAAGTTTAAATCAGCGTGCATTCTTGTATAGGTTCTAAGTTAATAACCAGCGTTTTTGTTAGTATAGCTTTTACTTCGAATCTCGGGGCGAGATTCTTTTGAGATGTATATATATTTTATGCTTGCCCGTATTTTAAAATACATATTTAATTATTTATTAATTAAAATTTAATTATTTATTTTCAAAATTAGGTCGGTTGGACTCGGGATACGTGGGCTGGTTTTGGGCGAGTCGGTGTTAGGCTTGGGTTTGGACCCAAGTATATAAACACTTTTTTCTAGAAAATAGGGTTCATAAAGAATAAAATATATTAAAAATGGAAGAGCAGAAAATTTGGTTTCTTTGGGCGTTGGACTGACGAATCGGGACTAGGAGGATTAAGTAGAAATTTGTTCATAGTGAGTAGCTATTTTTTTTTCTACGAACTTATGGTTTATACAAAAATTGTTTTATTGTTCATTGTTTTTGTCTTTTTCGTTATTTTGTTTGCTTTAGTTAAATATTGGTATTTAAATATTGGTATAGTGTTTTGGGTTAGTAGTGTGTTTGTCTTTTTGGGTTGTTGAATCTCGACAGACGTCGATAAGCGTCGAGGGACAAATCGTCCCGATGGTCTTGTTTAAACTCCTTTTTGGTTATCTCTTGTGATGTTAGAGTTTTAAATGGATTGTGGATGTGGTTTGAATCGGATGGTAGTGGGGAGTTTGGGGGTTGATGAAACTTCAAGATGGCGAGAAATGGCGGTGCTTTTGGTTTTGTTGTTTGGTTTATTTGGGTTTTGGGGTTTGCTTGGTTGTTTAGTGTTGATTGTAGTGGGTGAGGGGTAGATGGGAGCTTTCGAGACCGGGTCCATTAATGGCTTGTTTGCCCAAAACCAAACTACTACTTGAGAACTTGGGTTTGAGCGTTTTTTGTTTGATATTGTTTTGTTTGGATTTGGGTTTTGTTTGATGAATGGCGGTAGTGCTGGGGTCGATTGGAGCTTGGAGGAATGCTTTAATGGCGGTCGAATCTTTTAGATCTAGTTTTGGTGGAATCTAGATTTAAACATTTGAGGTGTTTGCCTTTAATTAAAGTTGTTTGGTTTATGATGGGGAGTCAAACCGGTGTGTGGGGGGGGGTTGAGATAGTGGTGGCGGATTGAAGAAGTTTGGTGGAGGAGAGAAGGGGGGAGATGATGAAGCGATAGATGATGGTTTGGTTTGGGCTTTGGGTTGGTTTATTTGGGCCGAGGTTATGTTTTTGGTTGGCTCGAACCAAGTTAAGTTATTTGGGCAAAACCGATTTTTTTTGTTTTGGGCGAAATTTTGGTGGTTGGATTTGGGAAATTTCATTTTAGTGTTAGTTGTGGGCGAGTTCTATTCGATTTTTGGGCCAAACTAATTAGTTGTATGGGCCCGATTCGGTTAATTGTTTTGTGGGCGTTTTTTTAGTTATTTTGGGGTTTAATTTAATTTGTTTTGGACCGGTTCATATTAGTTTCCTTTGGACCGGTTTAACTTAAGTTTTGGGACCGGTTTAATATTAGTCTATGGCCCGTTTCATTTGTATTTTTGGACCCGAACCACTTGACGTTTTGGGCCCGTTTCTAATATTGCATGGACGGTCCATTGGACTTAAAATAGATCTACATGGGCCTTCCAACGTTTTTTAGACTTAGGGTAATAAGGTTTGGGCTTGGCGGTTAGGTCCGAACCGGGACCGTGGTCATGAGCAGTGAACCATGCACCTTTGTCCTTAGCCATGAACCATGTTATGACTTTGAACTGTCGAACTTTGACGGGATAGTTTGACTTTGACTAGGACCGGTTTGACTTTGACCATCGACCGGTTGACTTTGTGGTTGACCATGGACGATTGACTTTGACCTTTGACCATGGGACGGTTGACTTTCACCTTTGACTTTGGCGATGACAGTTTGACTTTGACCATGGCATGTTGAGTTTGACCTTGACCATGAGGTGTTGACCTTTGACCGTTGACCGATTGACTTTTTTGACCGATTGACCGATTTGTGGATGTTGACTTTTCCAATTTTTCATATGTTTGTTTATATGGATATATATAGTAATAAAATAATTGTCGGATATTGTATAACTTGGTTGGTAAATTATCTAATTTAGATTTGGCGTGAGTAGTGTGTAAAAAAGCATATTGGGCTTTGATTGTGGGTAATGGATTGTTTAATTGTGCTACGTTTTATGTGTATATTATATGGACACATATAGTAATAAAATCTTTGTGGAAGCTTGTATAATTTGGTGGTCATTATCTAAGAAAGATTTGACCTTGATGTTGTGTATTTTTGACGCGTGGCGATATTGAGATGTTAGGAGATATTATATTCCTAATACGTTATAATAAATAATGTATGTGATCGTTGAAGCATTGTGACATGACATGATATAATCTTTGGGATAGTTATATTGATGCAATATCTTGGAGAAATGTATATACACTCCATTATTTTATATGTGAGATGCTAATATAGCATTGGTGAATATTTGCCGGGGAGTGTGGTGTAGTGCAATAATATATTTGGCGTGAAAGAGCGAAAGTGACTATGAGATATAATTGAGATGTTTATAGATATTATGGCTTAGTGCAATAAGGTAATTGACGAAGCGTGATATAGTAGAAATGTTTATGAGTCATTAATGTATGACACTGAATAAATTACATAACGAAAATCCTAGAGAACGACTACCACAACTCATGTGATTGGCCCTTCCGGCGTTTGAGTTAATCTGAATGGGCTTTGGGTGACCCTACGGCGTTTGATTAAAATTTGAATGGCGCCCGGTGACCCTCCGAAATAACCGAATAATTGGCTTGATTATTCCGTTCGCAAAATAGAGCGATGATCGCATAATATTTTATGCGAATAGTGGCGGTGCTTACATAGATTTGGCTTCCGTGTGAGGATTTACGGTGTCGCGGCATCCCGCTCGGGGTGGATTACGCCGCGGAGTGGCTCATTATGTAAAGGGAGGCATGTGGATGTACATGTTGGCGTTGGGTTCGCGATTGTGGTAGCGGGGAAACTAGGTAAGACATAGATCTGACGTGATTTTAGGGACACACAAAGAAAGCCTGAAATAATCTAATTATGGTAATATGTTAGTTAATGATGTATCTTTAGATAGATGATTGTATATGGTTATAGTTTAGTTAGAACCTAAAACCTCGATGGAGGAACTACATGCCTTATTTATTATGAGTATAGGTTGTTGTGTGGTTAGTGGGAAGTTAAAGGCCTCGGTGGAGGAACTACTGCCGCCTTTAGTTATTGAACTTAAGGATGTTGTATTAGTCGTTGAAAGTTAAAACTCGATGGAGGAACTAACTGCCATATGGATTGTGTATGTATATGTATAATTATATGTTGTATTTTAGGGCTACTCACACCAGCATTTTATAATGCTGACCCGATTTGCATGTTTGCTTATCGGGTGTGTTCATTCAATGAACATAGTTGATAAGTTTTTAGCGAGGTTTAGTGATGAAGAAGATTGGTTCTTTGCTTGTGGTTTTGCGTTAGCATTGCATCTCAGGTTGTGTTTTGTTTTCCCTTGAGGTGATATAGATTTTCAGTTGAGATAATATTATTTGCATTTTCATTTGTAAATTGTTTTATAATGAAGAGGACTTTGTTTAAGTTAAAAATTTTATTGGTTTTAATTATCCGCATACTTTAAACTGTTTATGGGCTTTTGGGAGTGGAGAGTGCGTCACACCTCGGAGATCGAAGAGTCGGGGACAAATAATGTTTTTCCGAATTCTGTCGAAATTCGGGGTGTGACAAGTTCTCACTACATTCCATCATCCTAACATAAGTTCGGATCAAGTTAAACTTAGGGTGTTTCCATTCACCCTAGCCGACAAGGCGGCATCTTGGTTAACTGCCCAAATGCCAAACTCCGTGGACTCATGGGCTAAACTTGTTTAATTGTTCATGGAACAATTTTATCCACCACTAAAGACAGATGAAATGCTTCAAAAGATTCATTTCCTCCGCCAGAATCCTTATGAATAAGGAGGTTCTAGATATCATGAATGGGGGTAGTTTTCTTAGTAAAGGAGCTTTGGAGGCTTATAAATTCTTAAAAGATCAATCTAAGAGAAACAACAATTAGGGAGGTAATGATGTCCCCCGCTCCACTCCTTCTTCTTTTGAGGTTAAACCTGATCCCGAGCTTAGAACTCTTATTGATGCCCTCACTAAAAAGGTAGATGCCATCTCTGTTCAATAACAACCCACTTCAGTTATGAACATAAACTCTACTCGTTGTAATGTCTGTTTTAGTCTTGAACATTCTAACTTCTATTATTCTCTTGTCTATGAACAACCACCACCACAGCCAGAAAATATCTGCACTTTTAATAACAACCTTAACACATAATAGAGGCAAAACACTAATTATAATCCACAACAACAAGTTAGACCTCCAAGTTTTAATAATAAAAAAACCAATTTATTCCGCATCAAGGACAAGGAAACTTAGGTGACTAGAACGGAGATTTAGTTCCCATGACCCAGAACTATCAACATCAAGACATGACCACGCAACAAGCTTTAGTTCCAATCACTCCTCCTATGACCACTGATAAAAACTAAATTACCCTTTTACCTATCTTAGCTAATTATGCTAGGAAGAATTAAACTATAATTTTCATATTTTGATATCAAAGTTCTACTCTCAATTATCATGCAATAAAACTAGAGTAAGAATTCGTTCCACTCCTAGTTGTTTAGAAAATACTAATTCCACTAGTGATTAACAATCAAACAACATGAGAGTAATGATTATAATATGGTGAAAACTAATATTGAATATATTCTAAATTAAATTATGATAATTAAATAATAAGATGTGAATATGAAGAAGAAATTAGGGAGATTTGAAATCCACCTTGATTAATCCCTAACATGCTAGTATAGAGTTTGTTGCAACCCTAATATTTATGTTTTCACACAAGGTTCAACATAAAGGTTATGTCTTTTTATCCCTAATTATTTATGGTATCTCAAGCCAACTAATAATTGGCATGAGAGGAAGTTGAAACCCATTCTCATGGTGAATGAACTACCCTCTAGTCTAGGTTTATTTTACTTATTGCTAAATAGAAAACCCTAAACTTGAAGCTCTTTAATACAACTATTCTATACTAACACATCAAGTCTTCATCAAGGCTTCAATCAAACCCCTCTAATAGAGGTTTAGCTATGGTTAATTAGACTATCATGGAATAAATCATAAGAAGAAGAAGACATAATTAAAGGACTACTTGTATTGAAAATAACTTGAATTTTAGTAATGGTGGCTAGGCTAATAAAACATAAACTAGGTTAAACTATAGAGAAGAGGTAGGAGATAGAGAGTTAAATTATTCTAACTAATGGGAGGGAGCGCAGATAGAGTTTTGCCTTCATCCTCTTTATATAGGAGAGGGTTAGGTTTACAATTTCGTGCATGGGCTTTGGAGCTGTGTTTTGGGCCACTAAATCAAGCCCAAAACCTAATTACTTAAGTCCAAAACAACTTTTTTGTTTACTTTTACTCCTCTGATTGAATCAAATTCTGGACCATTATAAATCTCTTTTCGAGTCGGTCATTTTGACATATAATTGGCCCAATTCTGAGGTCTGAGTTCATAGATACGGCCTGTGGAAGTTCTGTTGACTTTTATGCTCTATTTCTGCCCGCGTTGATTTTGACTTTTCAGCTTTGACTGGGCTTTAAAAAAGCTTTTTCTCCTTGAAACTTAGGCTTTAACCACAGAACTTTTTAGCAACCAACCTTTGTTCCTTTCTCTTGCAAAAGTACCATATTTCTTCACATAATTGACTCCAAGACCTGAAATACACAAAAATACGTAAACAATACTAAGTCTTATTTATTATAAACATAATTGATCTACATGTACTATTATTAAGGGGTTAAAACTACAGTTTTGGGCTCTTATGAAACCACCCCCAAATAGCATTTTGCTTATCCTCAAGCAAAGATGAGAAATTAAAATAAGTGATAAAAAATGGAGTTCTAACTAATCTCGTTTCGCCGAGTGTGATAGTATTGACCATATGCAATAGAGCCTTAAACCACTAGGAATTCCCTAGTGGACGAGTTATAGCCTCGTAAGAGTTTTACAAAGAAGATACTCACAAACTTTATTTATACTACAACGACTAAAAAAAAAAATAATAATGTTTCCTTATTTATTCTCAGATATCAGATCTATACATCTCACTAGCAATGAATAAAGAATAATCAATTCGAAACCTTAGTTAATACGTGCATAATAATCAATCATCTATGAATAAACATATATATATATATATATATATATATATATATATATAATGAACTATGCTATGAAATGCAATAACAGATCCGTTTCTGAAACTTGGGAATAGCGTTCTTAAGTAGGTCCTCACAAATATGTCAAGACAAAAATACTCTGATTTTTCCACTCAAGTTTCACTCACTTCAGTGTACAGTGGGCACACTTTTCCTCACAATCTCAATGACGTACAAGAGAGCCGAGGCCGATCAAACACATCTGCCAATTACTATCACACCAACCTATTCCTAATTGAGCTAGAGGTCTTTATTAGGTGTTGCGGGGACTAGGTGATGGTTTAAGAAGGAAGGAAATAGATATTCAAAAGGACAAGTTTGAGAAAATAGGGTCTTCATATTATGTAACTAGAGAAAACCTTGTTCTTACTTTGCTTCTACATTTTGTTTCCATCCTTAACCATTTTTTTTTTCTTTTTCTTTTGGCTTTTGACTCATTTGATTATGTTTTTGGAGTTCTAACTTTTTATTTTACTTATTTATTTATTTTATTTTATTTTATTTGGATGTAAACTTTCTTTTATTTTCTTATTTGAAACAACTAACAAATTCTTGGTTTTCCACAGGTCTTTCTCTTTTCTTTATTCCATTTCATCCTACTTCTCAGACTCATTCAAAAATGGGTAGGTTGATTTTATTTTTATTTTGTTTTTATAAAAGGTAAAGGATTTGTGGTTTATGAAAAGGCTAAAGAAAGACTCAGAAGGGCGACTAGCTTAGTGGAAAATAATTTCATATATGTTTGAATTTTTGGCTATATCGATCCAAAAAGGGCATAAATTCTCGCTTAGGATATGGTATAGTGATTAAGCAAGTGGACATATGATTTCTCTATTCAGAATTTACTTCTCCCTTGTGTCATTACTCAGATATTTCACTCATATAAGGCTTTTAGGCTATATTCTCACAGGATTTGTAGAATAAGTATTATAGCATAAGTTTCAAAAACTTACTGCCAATACAAACATAGATGCTCATGCAATATATTTATGGAAAGATGCAATGACTATTACCTACATATTAACCTAAGTTTCTAAAAACTATTCTAATTTAAGAGCTAATGTGAAACTTCTAGACTACTATCATCACAGAAAATGAAACAATACCAACATTCCTAAGTGCATAATATAAATAGTTTTTATTTATATTTTTTAAATTTTTAACTAGAAAGCAAAGTGCATATTATACATATATATAGGTACCTTAAATTATGCGTGTTTCTTTTCCACCCCCAAACAAAAATATGCTTTGTCATCAAAGTATAGAAATAAGAAGGATAGAAAATACCATGGAAACGCGTGAAAATTTTAGAGCACTTGCAAAACAAATTTAGAACATACTAATATAGGTAAAGAAAAACATACGCAACTCCTATATGAGTTCCACCCATGGAAATAACAAGAATTAAATTGCTTGGGACATAAGCAGACACTAACAAAAAGTAAAACTATCATTATATCCAACACTAAGTGTTGTCTTCCCCTCCTATAAAGAAGTGAGGTTCCTTTGCATCCTGCCAAGCCATGATAATCTGCCAGGCCTCACGCCATTTATTATCTACATTTCCTAACATGTTAAGCGTCATTTGGTCGGATGGGGTGTAAAGGGAAACCTAATTAGGTTGTAGCTGCCACCCCGGCCAAATCATAGCACGAAAAGAGCGTATAATGCAATTGGTGGAGTTGCATAATGTCAACCCCAACCCAATTCGTGAAACGGGTACAAAATTTAGAAAAGAAACATAGCATTATGCGACAAACCAAGACAGGTATAAGAAGGTAGTTATGCTTCAAACTATGGGCTCGTGCTAAACTAGACACTAAGGTTTGGGGAAGGTCATACAACATACGTCCCTCAGCTAGAGTAAGGAGGATGTCACAAGTGGCATTATTCACAGAAAAAAATGCTATTCTCCTAAAATATTCAGCATAATAAAGAACATAATAGTGCCTAAGTTAAGGGACAAGATACCAAGGGCTACATTATATTGCCCTTGGTCCTCTACACGAAAAATCCCTGCCCCATAGGTCTCATGGAAATACTCATAGTTGTAGATGTACATATTATTAGCCATATAGCCCCATGAGTTTTGGGCAGCAGGCATAGAAAGTATAATAGCATAGGCTAACAAAAACTTGCTTAAATCCATTGTTACATCATCAATGGTGACACAGAACACTTGTTCCCTATCTGATAGATAAAAGAACCTACAATTATCATAGAAATAGGTAGTAAGTGCAGGAGAATAAGATTCATCAGCGCTTACTATTAGAGGCTGCCATCCTGATTGCACAATCATGTTGCGGAACCAGAACCCATAGGTGTCACTCTCGAGCAATTCTTCAAAGGACTGCTTTGGTATGATTTGAGGATATTTTATAGCAAACAAACACACTATTGAACTCCTGGAATTTATTACAGAAAAAAAAAAAATAGTACTGGATGTATGTTGAAGTAAAGGGTCTTGGTGGCTTCTCTTACGATAAAAGAAAAATTCTGCGATCATTGGAATTACAAAGACGAAAGCACGCTCTATGTTAATGCAATATAAGGGCGTGCAAGCTCTGAGAAAAACTTGTGATATGAATTTGAGAGGTGCAGAGTGAAGTACATGGCGTGCCATGTATTTATAGGCCACAAGCTTCTTAAACAAAGGTCTCCAAGGTTCCCAAATTGATAAGGAAAGAGATGGAATAAGAAAAGGACTTCTAAAACCAAAATAGAAACAGCCGAGAGCAGACTCCAGCACCAAACCTATATGGTTTTAAGCATGTAATCAAAATAGCAATCTTGATGATTCTAACCCTTGAGGTTGCACCAAACAACAATAGCCAAATCTTGATGATTCTAACCCTTGAGGTTACACCAAACAACAATAGCCAAATCTAGCTACACTCTATTAGCAGGATGGTCATATAAACTATATTCCTTAAACATTGCAATATTAATTCCAAAAACATGTGGATATGGTAAAATACAATGCTAAACAATTAATGCCACCCCCAAACAAGTCGGAAGGGTGGGATTCATGAAAAATAGATAGCATGTATAGACAAAAATTAAACCAACTTGAAATTCAAATAACAATCAACTTACATAATCCAATATTAACTACTTCAACTAATAACTGAGAATACTAATTTTACTGAAATAGGGAAATTTTCTTAAAAAAAAAATACTACAAAGGAACTAGCCACGAGAACAGAAAGGGATAAGAATAGGAAATTGAGTGATCAAGAATGGAAAGACCAAACACCCCACTCCCACACAAATTTTTGAAAACATTGTTTAGAAAATTTGTTTTAAAACGTGGGTCTTTTAAAGTCAAATTCCTGAGACTTACTAGACTAATGTTTATCGGATTTAAATATTTTTTTACTTTTTATGAATAAGGTTTAATATAACAGAAAACAATAAAGCAATAAAGACGTAATTCACTCCATAGAGAAACATGACTCAAACACGAGAAAACATACAAGAGTGGAAAACGTGAATTACATTGGGTTTGGACTTAGGATCCGGTACTTACAGCCACACACTCCAAAGAGAGGGTCCGGTTACCTTAATGGTGCACTCCCATAATATAAGATTGGAATGGAGTACACCGAAAAATAAAATGAGTCTTTTATAGTCAGATACTCGAGACTTTATCTAAAACATGTATTAACATGCAGTTTACCATATATCAACAATCTAAAGAGTTGCGGGTTTGTCCATAAATAATTAACACGGACTGCAAACCCAAACAGAATTAGGCACCAAGATTTCCTATGACGTGGCATATCGGAATGAGAGTGAATATTGATGGATCTTGAACCTAACCTAGTATGCAATTTCTTCTTTTTTCTCCAACGAAAGGGTGGCCAAGTGAATGATCATGAAAAAATAGATGGTTGTGGAAGATATGTGGGATATAGATAAATTTTAGAAGGAAGAATGGAAAAAATGAGAATATGGATTTAGCACAAAACTTATTGGTGGTGTGGGTTGGTATAATCACATATCTAAAAATGAAAGGGTCGGGTGGCTTGTCCTTAGGTAGTATTTTTTTACTAGGAGGGTTTAGAAAATCATGAAGCATAGGAGAAGCAAAAGGGTCAAGTGCAAACTCAAGGTTCCTTTGAAAAGGTGGAGGGTGGGGAACATTGATGGAAGGTGAATGAGTGACAGGATGATGTGAGGTGGGTAAATGGTGCTCAACTAGTGCTCTAAGTTCTAGATCATCAGAAGCTTTGAGATATGCAAGATTCCTCAATAGGTGGGTTAAAAGAATCACTGGGATAGAAGGTGAAAAATTCTTCTTCTGTCATGGCGTCAAGGGATGAATGGATGTTGATAGGGGGACTCACGAGGTGGCAAAGAAAAGTTACAAAAGAGTCGAAGAAAATCTTCCTCGATTTCATCTACGTCCAGGGAGTCATCGTTAAAGTTGAAACTTCTGAAGGAAAGGAATTGGTGCATCTAATTCTTAGGAAATGTGTTGTTGAAATAATCTTGAGCTAAGCTCTCGATCACGCTAACTTCTCCATCGATAGTCGTATCGAGTAACTATTGCATCATTTTGAAAACATTCACCTCAACAGAAAGGTGTCCAAAGGACATGGACATCGAACCATCGTGGCAGTTTATGAACGTGTTAGCAGTTGCCAAGAAGGGACGCCCTAAGATGATAGGAACAGAGTCGTTAACAACTTCTGTGTCGAGGATAACGAAGTCGCCTGGGTAGTAAAAATCTTAAACTTTAACAAGCACGTTTTCAACAACACCCTTAGGATACTTAATAGAATGGTCAGCTAATTGCAATGTCATTTTAGTTGGTTGCATCTCTTGTAGACCTATTTGTTTATATAAATAATAATGGAGTAAGTTAACACTCGCCCCCAGGTCTAATAGAGTAGTTGTCGTGTGGGTATCCCTTAAGGTGCATTATACAGTAGGATGACCAGGGTCCTTGTACTTAACGATTCCATTATGTTCAGATAGAGTGGAAAACTGTTAAGTTAAAAAGGCGCCTTTTGGAATATTTGTTTTACGCCTAGTAGTGCACAACTCTTTTAGAACTTAGCATCATGTTGTGGTAATTTTTTAATAGCTTCAAGAAAAGGTAGGTGTATGGTTAGATTTTTAAAAACTTCCCTAATCTCATCAAAATTTGTATCCTTTTTTAACATGACTAGTCTCTGGGGAAACGGCGGTTTCCCTCTATATTTAGCATATGGGTCAATAAGATTTTCTTGGGTTGTGGTTTAACTGGTACCTCTACAGGGGTAGGATATTCAGTTTCTATTTCGGTATCTAGTAAATTTTTATTTGCAATGACCACTAATGGTGTATTAATGGACATAGTTACGGCGTTATCAACCACTTTACCAGAACGGAGAGTGGTGATGACATTTAACTCACCTACGTTTAAATTTTCGTTACTAGTATTACCAGTTACTTCAAAGGTTGTGTTTGGCGTTTTAGTATTAGGTATAGCTTGACCTGGAAACACACCTTTTTATTGGGCTTTATCTTGGGTTAACTGTTGTATAGATTGTAGAATTTGTTGTTGAGCTTGCATGTAGGCATCGAAACAATCTGGTTGTGAAGGTGTAGTTGCCACAGGTGGTGTGGCAGGAACTATCTCACGTTGATTATTAATGGGTGGGTTGTGATAGTTGTGATTAACCGGGACGATACCTCTATTATTATTATTATTATTATTATTATTATTATTATTATTATAATTACCTGGTCTTTGTACTTGTCTTGGTGGAGCTGGGTTATAGTTGTTTGCTGGCCTAACATTTTGATTATTAAACCCCGAAGGTGTAACTGGTTGATTATTACGCCAACTGAAGTTGGAGTTTTGTCTCCAAGGTGCGTTAGGAAGGCTATTTAAGGAGCAAACATTGTCCGGCTATGCGGGTGGTTGTTCATAGACAAGTGAACAATAGGATTCAGTATGCTCAAGACTAAAATAGAAATTACATGGAAGAGAGTTGATGTTCATGACAGGAGCAGGCTTATGTTGAACAGAAATGGCTTCTACCTTTTTTGTGAGGGATTCGATTAGAGTTCTAAGCTCGGGATCAGGTTTAACCTCAAACATACTGGCAGGCTTGGCTGTGGAAGAAGAAGTAGCGGAGCGGGGGATGTCGTTACCCCCCAGTTATTATTACGCTTGGATTGATCTTCTAAAAACCTATAAGCCTCTGAGGCTCATTTACTAAGGAAACTACCCCCATTCATTATATCAAGAACCTCCTTATGATGATGTGAAAGCCTCTTGAAAAAGGCACGAACAAGCGTGTCTTTCACAAGGTTATGATGTGGACACACTATACGAAGATCAGTGTACTGGTTCCAGGCCCCTGAAAAAGATTCATGGGGGTTCTGGCGGAAAAAATGAATCTTTTGAATCATTTCATCTGTCTTCAGTGGTGGGTAAAACTGTTCCATGAACAATTGAACAAGTTTGGCCCATGAGTCCACGGAATTAGGCGTTTAGGCAGTTAACCAAGACGCCGCCTTATCGGCTAAGGTGAAAGGAAACACCCCCAGTTTAATTTGTTTAGAACCTACGTTAGGATGATGGAATGTAGTGAGAACTTGTTCTATCCTATGCATATGCTGATAAGGCTTTTCATGGTCTAAACCATGAAAAACGGGTAACAAATTAAAAATATTCTGGGGAATTCAAAAATCCCCCACTGGGTCTGCAAGAACGATGCATGACTTAGGACTATCGTTTAGGGCTTTGTAAAAATCAGAGAGAGGAGTCTCTGCTTCTTTAGCCATTGATGCAGGTGTAATGTGTGATATTCTAGATAGGCGTGTGCGTTGACATTTACGATAGATAACATTAGATGGTTTTCTCTTACCAGATCTTAATCTCATGCAAGGCTAAGTCCAATATGAAAGAAACACGACAGCAGTCAAACAATAACCTGATATACTAGAATTAAACTCTTCTGACAGAATCCTGTTTTCAAGAAAAATCCTATTTTCAAGAAACAGAAAACATAGTCAGAACACACCCTTCCGAATAATAGGGTGGGTGGGTGAATTGGGCTATTTGTAGAATTGAAAAAACTAAGATAATTAAATTATAAAGACAACTAAGATGGCAACGACGTCATTTGACAAAAACTAAATTCCCTTTTTATCTATCTTAGCTAATTATGCTAAGAAGAAGTAAACTATAATTTGCATATTTTGATATCAAAGTTCTACTCTCAATTATCATGCAATAAAACTAGAATAAAAATTTGTTCCACTCCTAGTTGCTTAGAAAATACTAATTCCACTAGTGATTATCAATCAAACAGCATGAGAGTAATGATTATAATTTGGTGAAAACTAATATTGAATATATTCTAAATTAAACTATGATAATTAAATAATAAGATGTGAATATGAAGAAGGAATTAGGGAGATTTGAAATCCACCTTGATTAATCCCTAACATGCTAATATAGAGTTTGTTGCAACCCTAATCGTTATGTTTTCACACAGGGTTCAACATAAATGTTAGGTCTTTTTATCTCTAATTAGTCAAGGTATCTCTAGCTAACTAATAATTGGCATGAGAGGAAGTTGAAACCTATTCTCATGGTAAATGAACTACTTTCTAGTCTAGGTTTATTTTACTTATTGCTAAATAGAAAACTCTAGACTTGAAGCTCTTTAATACAACTATTCTATACTAACACATCAAGTCTTCATCAAAGCTTCAATCAAATCTCTCTAATGGAGGTTTAGTTATGGTTCATTAGACTATTATGGAATAAATCATAAGAAGAAGAAGTTATAATTAAAGGACTACTTGTATTGAAAATAACTTGAATTGTATTAATGGTGGCTAGGCTAATAAAACATAAACTAGGTTAAACTAAAGAGAAGAGGTAGGAGATAGAGAGCTAAATTATTCTAGGGTTTTTTAGACTTTGGTCCTAACCATAGTTGTTTTTTGTATATGTATATGTATATGTATATGTTGTATATGCCTAATAAGCCATTTTTGTTTTGTATATTTTGTTTATTTAAGTCATAATGATAATATGTATATGTTTTTTGTTCTAGGTATTGCTTCAGACATATGTATAAGAACTTCTAAAAGAATTTTGGTTGTGAATTATGGGAGAATCTAGCTTGGGGTGCAGCTAAGGCATACAAGCAACAAAAACTGATAAAGATATTGGGTGTTATCAACAAAACAGACAATAAAGCTTTGGATTGGTTAGACACTGAGCCAAGGAGTTGTTGGGCTAGGGTACACTTTGACTGGACATCAAAGTGTGATGAGTTAACCAATAATTTCAGTGAAAGCTTCAATTCCTGGATATTGCGCATCAGAGATAAACCATTGGTCCATTTTATGGATAAGTACAACCTAAATTTGCTGCAAATGGTTTATGATAGAAGGGAATTGTCATTGTCATTGATGCCTGGTGAAGTTGTACCAAATGTGTTGTTTATGATAAAAAAGAGGGAGTTGAGATACAATTGGTATGAGATAAAGGGTGTATCAGATATTGAATACTTAGCAATCAACACCAAGACTGGGACTAAGTACAATGTTGATATTGGCAAACTTCAATACTCTTGCATTGAGTGGTAAATGTCAGGAGTGCCTTGTGTACATGCTGTTGCAGTCCTTAGACCAAGGAGGCCCCAGTGGGCAAGGTAATTAAGTAATTTACTTCATTGCATATTGTTTTAATTTGTTTTGTTTTTGTTATTAATTAAGTCCATTTTTTTACAGGTATTGCAGTCCATATTTTAGTGTGGAAGCATTCAGAGCAACTTATGCAAATTATCTTTATCCACTTGATAATATTGAGGACTGGCCAGAAATAGTAAGTCCATACTAGTAGGGAACTTTAATAACTTCCTAACTTGTTTCTTAAGCCCTAACTTAATAACTTACTGCTTACTCTATACAGGAAAGCCCATCAGAGTTGGTTCTGCCTCCTGAACACACTAGAAAGGCTGGAAGGCCAAAAAAACAGAGAATTAGGAGTGAAGATAACCCACTTAAGACTCATAGAAAATGCGCAAAGTGTGGAACACTTGGTCACAATACCTTGACTTGTGACGCAAGAAAGAAAGGGGTTCATGGCAAGAGAGGGAAGGGTAAAGGCCAAGGTAACTCTTCATAGTTAACAAATGAGTAATGAAAGTTAGTAATGGTAGTTAACTAATGAGTAATGATTTAGTTGAAGGTGGACAAGAACATAATGAAGTAGCATCTCAACAACAACCATCTGAATAACAACCACCAGAGCAACATGCTCCACCTGAAGAAGCCAATAGGAGAGGGAGGAAAATAAAGAGTGCTCCACTGCAACAAGAACAACAAGTGGAACATGAAGCACCACAAGTAGCTGAAGGAGGAGGTGGAAGAAGGCCAAGAGGAGGAAGAGCACCAGAAGTAGAAGTTGAACATGAAGCAGCAGCAGCAGCACCAGAAAGAGGAGTTAGAGCAAGGAGCACAAGGCCAAGAGGAGGAAGAGCACCAATAACAGAAGTTGAACATGAAGCAGCAGCAGCACCAGAAGTTCAACATGAAGCAACAACAACAGCACCACCACCACAAGATGAAAAATCTAGAGGAGGAAGTAGATGGCCAAGAGGAACAACACCAGGCACAAGAGTAAGGACAAGGGGTTTATATAGGCTGATGTTTGGAGATGACAATATACCAACACCTTCAACACCTCCAATGAATTTAAGTCAGAGAGCTGTAGAGCCACTTAGTTAGACACAGTGAAAGCAAATCCAAGACTAAATGTTGTTGTGAAAACAAACTCTTTATCGTTTCAGTTTTTAGTTTTAGTTACATTTTGGTACTTAAGCTATTGGTCTGGTGTACCTTTGGATTTGTAATGTTATATTTTGGGATTAGATATACTTTTGGATTTGTAATGCTATATTTTGGTATAAAATTTGTCAGTTTAATGTCCTCTGCTCTATTTTGTTTGAAATTTGTCAATGTTATGCTATTTTGAGTACCAACAACAATAATATATTAGATAAGTAGATTAACAAACATGAAGCAACAACAACAAGATTGGGACATGGACTTGAAATTAAAAACACTGGAAGAACATCAACATTAACATACTAAACATTAACACCATCATCATTATATCTCAAGAACTCCCAACACTGTCAGAAACAACTTCCTCACATTCATCATCTGCCTGAGCTAATATCTCTTTCATGTGCTCTAAAAAATTCATTTGGTCAACTTCATTATTCCCAGTAATTGTGATAGTGAACTCCTGAACTGTTGCTGCTTTTTTTGATGAATTTTCCCAATTTTCTTTCTTGCTTGCATTGTTTGCACCATGTTTTATTGGTTTATCTTCTTTTTCCTCCTTCTTCTCTACACGACCAACTGCTTTTGATGTCTTCCCTTTGCCCTATCCATGATTGTATTTCCTTCAGAAGCTGCTTGATGCATTTTAATTAACTATGTTTTTTTTTATAGAACTCTGTTGGTAAGGTATGAAAGGTCACAGTATTGGATTGCTTCTGTGACTTTGGAAACATGTGAAACCACAGTGCAATGCAATCAATAAATTAAATGGGACCCTAAATTTAAATTAAATTAAATTAAACTAAATAAAGGAACATGTGACACCACAGTGCAATGCAAACATCTGCAACAAAATGTAGACAAACTAACATAGTATCTTACTGCCATACATGCTTCCTTCAAAATACAAAATGACAAAGACACAACAAACCCTATGGGTACCCCACAACGCAACAACACTCATGCCCACAAACATCACAATTAATGACAAGTGTGACCTTCTTCTTAATGGGCAGTAGAAGTTGGTTATCAGCAGTAGTTAGTTGAACATTATTAAAATATCCAACCCAATCACAGCAGAGCCACAACTCATGTACTTTGCCAGATTTATCTTCAGACTTGTGCAAATCCATAATGCCTCTACAGTTTTCCATATTGCATATCTTTTTCAGGTATGGACACTTATGAGCTGTGTGGTCTTCTTGGTAACATAGCTGACATATCTATGAAAACCAAGATTATACAAGTTAGACTCTGATACAATAAATAAGGCCATCTTTTAGGACTTGGTCCCTACTGTTACTTGACAAATTAGAGTTTAGTCCTACTTGTCAGCCATTACAATTTTGAAGTAAGGTGGAGAGGTAGGAAAAGTGTACCTGTGGCACAACAAAAGTGCTGATAGAGGCTCCCCCCATATTTCCTTATGAGTGAGATTTGCAAAGGATAAAATGGTTTGTTTGATTTCTTGTTTGCCCTTTCCGAATTGCAAAGGATGATTGGTTTCTCTTATAAAAAGGATCACCAACGGATCTATTATTTTGGCCGTTGATTTATTTTTCAGTTAGATTTGTGACACGTGGCAAGTCAATTTTAGTGAGATTCCAACGACAACTTTAGTTATTCTCGTGATATTGCACACGAGGGTATTATTGCCATTTTGAAAATACAAGCTGATTGACCATGGTCAACCCAGTTGACTGGCGGTCAAAAATCAAAACTAGGACTAAATCCTAATATTCAACCTTTTCTGAACCAAACCCTAATAAACCAACTATGGTTAGGACCAAAGTTTAAATACCCCATTATTCTAACTAATGGGAGAGAGCGCAGATAGAGTTTTGCCTTCAACTTTTTTATATAGGAAAGGGTTAGGTTTACAATTTCATGCATGGGCTTTAGAGCTGTGTTTTGGGCCACTAAATCAAGCCCAAAACCTAATTACTTAAGTCCAAAAAGGGTTTATCTTCTAAAAATTAATGCAACAAACTTTTCATCCACTTTTACTCCTTTGATTGGATCAAAGCCTGGACCATTAGAAAGCTCTTTCTAAGTCGGTCGTTTTGACATATAATAGGCCCAATTCCAAGGTCTGAGTCCAAAGATACGGCCTGTGGAAGTTCTATTGACTTTTATGTTCTATTTCTACCCGCGTTGACTTTGACTTTTCAGCTTTGACTGGGCTTTAAAAAAACTTTTTCTCCTGAAACTTGGGCTTTTACCATAGAACTTCTTAGCAACCAACCTTTGCTCCTTTCTCTTGTAAAAGTGCCATATTTCTTCACATAATTGACTCCAAGACCTGAAATACACAAAAGTACACAAACAGTACTAACTCTTATTTATTATAAACATAATTGGTTTATATGTAATATTTTTTTTTGAAGCATTTAGAGGTTAGGCTGACCTCGACCTGCATTAAAGAAAAAGAAACTCATGTTCTCAAATACATTTTCCCTTGTGCGTCCTCCTTTACCATTTCTGATATTTCATAGTCTAAAGGAGGTAGGAAATACAAAATAGAATTCTCATGTTCCTTGCTTAGCTTTGAGAAGTAATCAAGAACTTCGGTTTGATTCCCCTGAACACATGTTTAAAATCCACCCATTCAAAGTGTAACTTCAAACAGCAATAGCAGCCACTATGTTGAGGCGAGGTAAGAAAAGGCGGCTCCTCTCTGCTCCGATAATAGATCCCATCGCTCCCTTCGAAGTCCGAGCATACACAAATCCTCCTCGGCTCCTATCCGGATTGCTCCCTTCATTCCGGCTTCAACGCTAGCAACTCTTGGGTGATAATCGATCTTTTAGTCGAGTTCCCTGTAAACACTAGTTTGACGGCACCGAATTCATCTCGAATAACACCACCATACCCATTCGCGCGCCAACCTGAAACCGACCCATCCGTGTTGACCAAGAAATCCCCTAGTTGCGGCTTGGACCATTTGCACCACACGGAGCGAGCGAATGTATTATTGCACGGATACCGATCCGTCCGAAGTACCTTTGCTGCTACTATTCCGTGCGCCGGTCAACATGATTTGTAGATATCGTCTTCATCTCGACTTGATCTTTGCACCTACACCGGAGTCGAAAGTGCCGCTTCGCTGAAATTTCCTTAAGTTCCTCTCTCTCCGGATGGCATATATTGTGGCAGAGGTTCTTCGCTCTAGTAATCTCAGATTCAAGCGAGGCATAACGACAAATCGAGGAGGGCCGTACCATACCGCCAGTCGATGCCTTCACTTTGCGTGTTCAAACCCACCAACCTTTGACACTAGACCAAACCTCTTTTGTATCACGGCGTCGAAAAAGAGATGCTTGGAATGCTCCTAGAAGCATTGCAAAAGTCGCACATAGAGTGGTGGATAATTTTCTTCTTAACCGGTCGGTCTTGGGTTGGTAAGCTATTGAAAATAACTACCATCCAAGAACGAGTGTTTCAAGATAACCAACTTGCCCCAAACCACCCGATGCCATTTCACTCTTGGTCTGAGCTGCTTTAAGGACATGTACGCTGATTTGATATGTAAAATCTACTGTAGAAGTCGGTGTCCGGATGACTGGTCCTGGCAGAAGCATGTGATTAATTTCGGTGCCTTCAATCTTTCTTAGATTGCACTATCGGGCGGACTAGAAACAATGTGATTCCACCTACCATCGCAATAAGATCACCAACCAAAGCAAAGTGTGAGGAACTCAGTAGTAGTAGAACCGCTTCATCCCAAAAGATGAGCGGAGTGTCATGGCACCATGGGTCATGCCATACATATGTTTGCTTTCGCCTCGCTATCGATGCCTAACAAACTTCGGCGGCTTTGCGGTGCTTTTTAGTACATTCCTCTAGACCCATGAACGGTCAAATTTGGGATCTCCATTGTCCGAAGTGTTGCTTCGGACATGATGTTCAATTGTCCATTTGACCCATAAAGAGTCCTCATAGTGGCTATCTTAAACACTGTGCCCCGCGAAGTTGCCTTGTTCCACATGCTAGGGTCCACAATGCCCAATCCTCCTCGTTCTTTATCCATTCTAATGAGAGTGTGGCTAGCATGGTGCATCTTCGGTGTCATGTCTGGCCCTGCCCATAGGAAACTATTACAAAGCTTAGCAATATCTCGCAATGTTCTTTTGGGTAACACAAACGTTCGAGCCCAGTAAACATGAAGAGATGATAGGACAGATTGGATTAATTGGAGCCTTCCCGCATGAGAGAGCGACTTGTTCTTCCAATTAGAAATCTTCTTGGTGACCATTTTCGTCAGTGGCAAGCATTCATTAATACCCATTCTTGCTGCAGTGAGAGGCAATCCTAGGTAAGGATTTACGGGGGTCGCACAAACCGTGACTTCCAAAATATCCGCCAATTCCTGTGCCTCGTGATTACTCATACTGCCAGCAAGGAGTGTCGTCTTTTGTCTACTTAGCTTCAGACCAGTGCACGCAGAGAAATCATCAATAGTCTTCTTCACTGCCCTCACTGTCTTTTCATCCCCTTTACAGAACACCAAGACATCATCAGCAAAACACAGATGTGTAATGTCGAGTTTCTTACATTTAGAGTGGTAAGAAATTTCTTTCGCCATCACACTCCGATTCAGCATTCCACCAAGTACCTCCATGACAAGGACAAACAAATACGGTGATATAGGATCCCCTTGTCGGAGACCCTACGACCGACAAAGTAGTAATACGTGGTGTACCGTTAACTATAATAGAATAGAAAGGTGAGGAATAGCACATCTTTGTCCACTCAATGAACTTCTCATGGAATCTGAATCTCGCCATTACTTTCTCAATAGTCTGCCAGCTGACTGTATCATATGCTTTGGTTATATCAATCTTGATTGAGCATCTTTTAGTCCCGTGTGCCCGGTTATAGCTTCTGATAAGCTCATGAGCCAATAGGAGGTTGTCTTGGATCGATCTGCCAGGGATGAAGGCCGATTGTTGCTTGGAGATGATGTCAGACATATACGGCTTCATTCGGTTCGTGAGGAGCTTAGATACACACTTATAGATGACATTGCAACAGGCAATAGGTCGGAATTCTTCTACTCTTGAGGGAGTTGCACATTTAGGGATGAGACTGATGTGAGTTGAATTGACTCCTCTATTAATTGTCCTCACTGCAAACACCGAAGTAATAGCTTTAACAAACTCCGTCTTCACATGCTGCCAGTTCTTTTTGAAAAAGTATGCATTGAACCCATCGTGCCCCACAGGGCCTTATTATCATCCATCTTAAACAAAGCTAGTTGTACTTCTCGCTTCGAGAAAAATCCAAAGCACCATAAGCTCGCCTGGCGTGTGTAGTGAGCACTCTTGGGAAGTGGAGCTCCTCCATACTTGCCGCATCACATAGAACCGGGCTGCTTGCCCCAACAACCCTTTGTAATAATCTACAAATGCTTACGATACTCCACTTTGTCCCTCCCCTCATAATTCCGGTAGAGGAGTCTGAATAGCCCATATAAGATTTCCTGCCTTTTTCTCTTTTGAGCGTCTTGTGGAAAAATTCAGTGCATTTATCCCCGTACTTCATCCAATCACATTTTGTTCTATGTCGGAGGTCCTCCCCTTCCATGATAATAAGCTGACAAAGAGTGGTTCTGGCTTCCTTCTCCCGTATGCTTAACAGTCTATCCTCTGGATTGCTTTGTTGCTCTTTCTGGATGCTCTTGAGCTCTTTCCTTGCTGCTTCTGTCTTCTTAGATAATTCCGAACAGAAGAATTTTGCCCACCCTTTTAGCTTACTCTTTAGATTCTTCAGTTTTTGGGTGAGGACGAACATGGGGCACCCAAACACTGCTTCATTCCAGCTTGCCAGCAACGTGCCCAAAAAATCAGGATGCAGAACCCAGAAGTTGCTGAACCTGAAAGGGAGACTTACAGAGGCAATATTCAATATAGCGATAATAATGGGTGAGTGGTCAGACATGCCTGGGGGCAAAAAATCAGCAAATGAGAAAGGAAAAGACGAGCTCCAAGAGCTGTTTACCAAGCACCTATCTATCTTAGACCACTTCCTGGCAAAGTTAGTCCAAGTGTAGAATCCCCCTGAAGCTTTAATATCATACAGTTCAGCTTGGACTAGGCAGTCCGAAAAAGGCCCTGTCTCCCTGGCATGCACCGCCTCCCCTCCAATACGTTCAAAGGAGTATAAGACATTGTTAAAGTCCCCTGCCACACACCACTCCCCCTGAAGTCCCGAGTGAATAGAACAAATATCTCCCCATAACCTCAATCTGTCAGCACTTGAGTTGCTAGCATATACCACAGTTAAGAAGAACGATTGCATTGTAGGTAACAGCTCCACCTTGTAGTGAATTAGCTGCTCCGTTTCCATAATTTTCATCAACGAAATAATGCCCGGATCCCATGATATCCATACTCGTATATGTAATATTATTAAGGGGTTAAAACTACAATTTTAGGCTTTTATCAACCACTCCACCAGTCAAACCATCTACAGACGAAATAGTAATGACCTTGCTAGAAAAACAAAATCACATGATACAACAAATGATGCAAATGATGCTGTCTTTGTGCCAAAAGGTTATTGAAATGTCTCTTAACCAAAACAATAACCAAACAGGCGTGCTTCCAGGTCAAGCAGTGTTTAATCCTACATTAACAAACACTGCATTCGAAATAAACAATATTCAATGTAATGGTAATATAACCCCAGGGGAAATACAGGCAGTACCCTTTATTCAAGTAGAGTAGTTGATAACAAAGTGACTATACTTGCAGATCGCCAACAAACGAAAGCTGAAAATGAAACCATACCGAATACTGTCATAGAAACTGAAGACCTTACAACTGTACAGTTCCAGTCCAACCACAACCAAAAGGTACAATCTTACAGAATACCACCATAGAAATTGATGATCCTACACCTGTAGAGGTTCCAATATGGACACCTAGATGGAAAACGACTAAAGATAAAGCAAAGACTAATAATACTGTTGTCCCTTATGCTAAATATAGAGATAAGCCACCGTATCCCTAGAGACTAGTTGTGTCTAAAAAGGATGAGAATTTTGATGAGATTAGGGAAGTGTTTAAAAATATAACTATAAACCTACCTTTTCTAGATGCTATAAAAAGTCTACCTGGACACGCTAAGTTTCTAAAAGAGTTGTGCACCAAGAAGAGGAAAGCCAACATACCCAACGAAGCCTTCTTAACTGAACAATATCCCTCTTTATCCAAACATAATGGAGTTGTTAAGTACAATGACCCTGGTCGTCCTACTGTACAATGCACCTTAGGCGATACCTTCATAACAACTGTTTTATTAGACCTGGGGGCGAGTGTTAACTTACTCCCTTTTTATTTATATAAACAACTAGGTCTAATAAAACTTTAACCAACCAAAATGACTTTGTAGTTAGCCAATCGTTCTATTAAGTACCCCAAGGGCATAGTTGAAAATATTCTCGTTAAAGTTCAGGACTTTTACTATCCAACCTACTTCGTTATTCTCGACACAGAAGTTGCTCATGATTCCATTCCTATCATCTTAGGGCGTCCTTTCTTGGTAACCGGCAATGCCCAAATCAATTGTCGGGATGGCTCAATGACTCTTTCCTTTGGAAATCTTTCTATGGAGGTTAACATGTTTAGACTGAAGCAGGGACAACTAGGTTTGCATGTATAAGAAGAAGTGAAGTCCATTGAGAGTTTTGTATCTCACATTGGTATGACCGACGCTTTCGTCCCCACACTAGTAGATACCCCTCTTATGAAAGAAGACAAAGATCACAATTTCGACTCCTTGGACGAGATTGATGACTTTCTCAAAGATGTAGATGAATACCATAATTATATGGATGTGACCACGCTAGATGAGGAATTCTATGAGTTTCTAAGAGCCTGTGATGATCCACCCTCTCAAGCACTACCTAGGGCACCACTCGACTACCATCCACCTGAGTTAATCCCTCATAGAATCCAATCATTCTTCCCACCCTTTCCTTCTAACACTTATCCACATTCCAAAAAAATTCCACAACCATTCATTTTCTCATGATCATTCACTTAGACACCCTTTCATTCAAAAAAGAAGAGAGTACACGCTCGATTAGGTTCTCAGTACATCAGATCTCGCTCTCATTCCACTAAGTTGCGTTGTAAGAAGTCTTGGTGTTTGATTCTGTTTGGGGGTGCATTCTATGTTAATTATTTATTGAAAGACCCACAACTTTTTTGGTTATATATGGTAAGAGCATTGTACATATATATTAGATAAAGTTTCAAGTATCTGACTTTAAAAGACCCAAGTTTTTGTACAATACCACCTTTCTGGAGTATAAGCCACAAAATTTTCAAACTTAAAAAGAGTTTTCAATTTTTTTTTGGGGGTGGGGTATTTTGGTATTTCATTTCAAATCTTTTTGCCTCCCTTTGCCTGTCATATTTACTCTAGTAGAGTCCATGTTAGTTAGTACGTAACAGTTTAATTGTGTTTCATGTTATCATATCATCTTTATAATGTTTCTGTTATAGGTACTGCCAATTTTTGTCACGTTTCTATGGTAAATTCTTTCATTATTTCTTTACACTTTGAGAACATAGCGCTCGATTGTTCAGGGGTAGGATAGAAACATTTGTAAAAATTAGGCACTTTTAGGATGTAAATTACACACTTTTCTTTATAAAATATTAAAAATTATAAAAATTAGTTAGTTACATAATTTAATTGTGCTATTGAATTATTTTATGAACCCCCTTCTCCCAAATTGTTTGAGGGTGGTATATTTAATTTTAGCACATTGTACATTCACATATTAAAATTGCATGTATAAATATTGAAATGAAATATAGAATCCATAGGCCTTGTTAATTTTATTGGGATGCATAATGTAATTAGGTACCTTAATTTTGTAAAATTCACTATTTCATAGAATTTCAGAACCTAATCCGATAGGAGCCACAATAGGCCCATGCTTGATTTGTGAACATATAATATTATTTTATTTACGTTAGAGTCCACTTATGTCCCAAACGCTATTTATTATTTCATGTTATCCTCATAATGGGAGGAACTCATATAGGAGTTGCGTTTGTTTTTATTTTTTTATATTAGTATAGATTAACCTTCTTTTCAGGTGCTCCCATTTACAAGCACGTTTCTATGGTACTCTCTATCCTTTATTTTCATTCCATACTTTGGGGACAAAGCATGATTATGTTTGGGGGTGATATAGAAACACGTTGTAAATATTTAAGCACATATTAGGTTGTATATTATGTATTATTTGTCTTATAAAAATTAGAAAAAAATAATAAAAAATATAGTTTATGCTATGCACTTTGAGATAATGGTATTGTTCCCTTCTCAATGATGATATTAGTCTAGAAATCTCACGTAGATTAATATATAGGTAATAGTCGTTGCATCTTTTCATGAACATCTTGCATGAGCATCTATTATTATACTTGACAATATTTTTCTGAGACTTAGGTTAGAGTACTTAATACATATTCTGTGAGCATCTAGCCAAACAGCCCATATGAATTAATATTTGAGTGATGGCACAAGAGATAAGTTAATTATGAGTGGAGAAATCACACATCCACTTGCTTGATCATCATACCATATCCTAAGCGAGAATTTAGGCCCTCTTTGGATCGATATAGCCAGAAATTCACACCTATATGAAATTTACTATCCACTAGTCGCCCTACTGAGCCTTTCATTAGCCTTTTTACAAACCACAAATTCTTTACCCAATAAAACAAAATAAAAAAATAAAATAAAATCAGCTTACCTATCTGGATAAGTCTGAGAAATAGGATGAGTGAAGAAAATAGAAGAGAAAAATCTGTTTAAACAAAAATTAGTTAGTTGATTAAAAAAAAAGAAATAGAAAAAAGAAAGAAAAGAAAGCTTCCAAAAGGAAAGAGAAATAAAAGTTAGAACTCCAAAAATATAATCAAAAGGAGTCGAAAGCCAAAATAAAAGGGTTAAGGATGGAAACAAAGTGTAGAAGCAAAATAAGAACGAGATTTTCTCTAGTTACATAATATGAAGACCATATTTTCTCCTATTTGTTTTTTTTTGAATATCCATTTCCTTCATTCTTTAACCAATACCTATGCCCTGTATCACCTAATAAAGACCTCTAGCTCAATTAGGAATAAGTTGGTATGATAGTAAGTGGTAAATGTGTTTGATCGACCTCGGCTTCCATGGATTGTCATTGAGATTGTGAGAAAATGTGTGCCCACTGCACACTGGAGTTAGCAAACTTGAGTGGAAAAATTAGAGTGTTATGTGTCTTGACACATTCCTTATGAGAACCTACTTAGGCACGTTACCCAAAAGTTTCAAAAAAAGACCTGCCACTGCATTTCATAGTATAGTTCATTGTATAGTTGTTTATCTTAAGATGATTTGATTATTATGCATGTATTAATTTAGAAGTTAGCTTAATGATCATTGTTTAAATACTAGTTAGATGTATAGATATCTGAGATAAATTTGGGGACAATTACTTTTATTTCTTAGTCATAGTATGGTTAAGTTTGTGAGTGCCTTCTCTAGAAAACTCTCACAAGGCTATAACTCGTCCACTAGGGAATTCTTAGTAGTTTAAGGCCTTATTGCATATGGTCAATGCAGTCGCACTTAGCGAAACGAGAGTAGTTGGGAATATATTTTTGACAACTTATTTTAATTTTACATATTTGCTTGAAGACAAGCAAAATGTTGTTTGGGGGTGGTTTGATATGAGCCCAAAACTGTAATTTCAATCCCTTAATAGTATTATATTTAGGCCAATTATGTTTATAATAAATAAGAGTTAGTAATGTTTACGTGTTTTTGTGTATTTCAGGTCTTGGAACAAATTTTATAAAGAAATACGTTATTTTTGCAAAAGAAAGGAGTTAAATTGCTTTCTAGAGAAATTATATGATTAAAGCCTAAGTTTCAAGGAGAAAAAGTCTTTTTAAAGCCTAGTCAAAGTTGAAAAGTCAAAGTCAACGCGGGTAGAAAAATAGTAGAAAAGTCAATAGAACTTCCGCAAGCTATATCTTTGGATTTAGACCTTGGAATTGGGCCTATTATATTTCAAAACGACCGTCTCGGAAAGAGCTTTCTAATGGTCTAAGCCTTGACCCAATCGAAGTAGTAAAAGTAGACGAAAACGGTATTACAATAAATTATAGTAGAAAAACCCTTTTTGGACTTAAGTAATTAGGTTTTTGGCTTGATTTAGTGGCCCAAAATACAACTCCAAATCCCATGCACGAAATTGTAAACCTAATCCTCTCCTATAGAAAGAGGATGAAGGAAAAACTCTATTATCTCTCCCTCCCATTAGTTAGAAAAATTTAGATCTCTCACTTCCATTAGTTAGAATAATTTAGCTCTCTCTCCCCTCTTCCCTTTAGTTTACTTAAGTAATTAAGGTTTATAATTGTAGCCTCCATAAAACCTCCATTAAAATACCTTCAAATTATTATTATTTTTGAATTCAATTACTTCTCTTTCTTTTATGTCTTCTTTTCATTTCTTTGTTCATGATAGTCCCATGAATCAAAGCTAAACTCTCATTAGATGGAGTTTGAATGAAGTTTTGAGAGGACTTGATTTGTTAGTATAGATTTGTTGTTTAAGGTTTCAAGTTTGGGTTTTTCTTGACTTAGAGATAAAAAGAGTTTAACGTAAACTAGAGAATAGTGAGTTTACAAGCTTTCTCTCATGCTAATTAGTTTATGACTATAGATAGTATAAATTAATTAGAGATCATTAAAGGTCTAGTCTTTATATTTTAATCTTGTGTGAGAATATCTAGACTAGGGTTTTCTATACAAATCTATGCTAGCATGTTAAGAAATTAAAAAGTAGATTTCAATCTCTTTCTATTCTTCTCCATATTTTATTCAAGTCATATTCAATTGCTTTAATTAAATTAGTATAAGTTAAATTAATATATTTAGTTTCATAGTATAAATTCACATCCATAAATATTGCTCTCACCATTGTTTCCTTGTGTTTGATTAGTTGAATTCGTTTAAGTCTAAAGAGGTAAGAGTGGAACGATTCTGTACTATATATATTGCATGAATATATATGTGAGAGTATGAAATAAATAATTGATAACGTAAGAACAAGTTAGAGAAATCTAGTACTGTTTTTACGGTTTATCACCTGGTCAGTCAGAATATGGGTTCATTAACAGTTCATTACCACTCACATCACCATCTATTTCAAATTCATATCCTGCTCCACCATTTTTCACAGACCAACTTTACCAGGTAATGGCTGAGCAAACAATACAAATTCAGCAAATAGCAAAGATATTGTGTTTTCTCCAATCCACTTCAATTAATACCATATCTAAGACTAATATTCTCCCCACTAATCCAGAACCCAACCAACAAGTGAAACAAGGTGTTACTATAGCAAAACCAATTGTTAAAGCCCATCCTGATATTTATGACCAATTAAAACACCATTACCATCCACTTGACTATCGTGTGAATTCCAGATTCTATGATGATGACTATATGCATGAGAACACTCCGACAAAAGAAACTCTAGAATCTGTGTTGGAAAGTAACTCGACACACTTGGACAATGATAAAGAGGACAAAAAAAATCAAGTGCCCGAGAATAAGGAAATAAAATCTATGATGGAAAGTGGATCCCAATTTAGTTTGGCCGTTAAAGACTTATCGATGGAACAGATATGAACCACAATCTTGTGAAAATGCTAAAACTAGATGAAGAATTCTCTGAATCCTCGAGATCATGTGAAGAACCATCACCATCCCAATTTAACACCTCTTGAAATCCAACCTCCCTTTATAAAAAATCCACCAATTTATGAGGACTGCACCACTAAACCATTTCAAAGAAACCACAAATTCGCACTTACACCAATTGCCTTTGAGATCATTCATAATTTTCTCAACCTTCCTAGTAAAGAGACGTTACTCAATATACAAACTCACGAGTCTATCATTCCAATTGATAAAAACCCTGCTTTGATTGAAGTGCCAGAAAAAAAGGAAACAAAATCTATGGCAGAATGTAAATTCTTGAGAGCATACGATGATCCTTTTATTCAAGTGGTTGAAAAACCTAGTATGTCATACTTCGCATCATTTGAGCTTCTTGAAGAACAACTACTACCACACTCACACTCTCTTGGACAATTCAAACATGATGGGTTACTACATAAGTTCCATGATGGGTTACATAAGTTATCTCTTATCATTCATCTGCATCTTACACTCCAAATGCATCATTTCATTCTGTTTGGAGGTATATGTTTTAATATGTTTTTCTATATTGATACCCAACTGTTTAGACTATTAGTATATAGTTAACAACATATCATCCATCTTATACATAGTCTTGAATATCTTACTATAAAATATTCATATTATATTTGGTAACCGGGCCCTCCTCTTGGAGTGTGTGGTTATAAGCACTGGAACCTTAGTCCACATATATCTCACGCATTCTAGTCTATCTAGCACTTTTTACTCGTAGTTTGAGTAGTGTTACTCTATTAAGCGAGTATATTATTCTTCATTTCTTTATTTTACACTTCTTTATTTCAAAAAATGTTTGTTTTTCCCTGTTCTCATAATAGAAGATTCTCGATACAACAATAGTTATGATTTTCTAAAAACACAGGCAATGGATTCCACCTAGACCAACCCTTAGATGTACTCAATCTCCATTTTTCTAGGGGCGGTTTAAGGATCAGTTATGTGTTACTAAGGGTCGACCATATCACCATGCTATTTGAGACATCTTACATCTTACACAGTAAATCCCCCAACACACATAACTAAAGCCACAGTCTGACCAGATTGGGTTCAATAAAGAGCCAATATGAAAGTTGCCTAAGATCACCGGTTATGGTTTGTTTCCAAACTTAGGTTAGAAATCACTGCTTTTGTACGAGTTATCTGTAAATATCTCTACATAGTTTTCAAAACTTGAGGATATAAAAATGAAAATCTTACATCCCAGAGTAACCAAAATGATACTGGATAAACGTATGATTTTATTCTCTTGTAAAAACCCTCTATATGGTTACATATACATTTTGATTGAAAAAAACAACCTTTAAAAAAAAAAAAAAATAAAAATTACACACATATTTCATATGTGTTTGTATAGATAGTTGTTTACATACTTTACATGTCGCACTTTTTATTTCTTAACATGTTACTATTATATTAGTATTATGTTAGTAGTATGAATACATGTTTAGAATTTTCTTATGTGGAATTTGGTTTATGAGTAGAAGGTAATACAAGTACAACATGCCCAAATTTTCATATTTCTGCATTATATATGTTTTTCAAAAATAAATACAAAAACCCAAAAATTTCTTGGTAGAATAATTTTTTTTTTGAACAATAAACTGGGGTTCTGGTCTACCCCTAACCTGCATTAGTTAATCCTCATATACAGTCCATATCATCATTTACAATAGTCTAAAACTTTTCAGATAGAGGAAGGGTGAAGATTATACAAGAGTCATCTATCAACTCTGAATGGTCAGCCAAGGATGCCAAATGATCCGCTGCCTTATTGGTTTCCCTAAAAACATGTTTAAACTATATGAACTCAAAAGCCACTCCCACTCTCTGGATGGATACTACCATATCAACCATCTGCCATGGAGGAGCTTCTATCTTCATTATAGCATGAACTGCTCTTAACGAAGCAGACGCCACTGACACTTTTGGGATTCCAAGTCGCATACATAACTCCAACCCTTGGTGTATTGCATTTAACTCTTGATATATAACTGAGCTGTTCAAGCTACTGCCTATGTAAGCCACCACTGTATCTCCATTGCCTATGTAGAATAATTACGTAACTTCCTATTTAGACAAACCATGTATTTCTTGTTCTATATCCAGCAACCCATACTCCAAACTTGTTTGGGGGTGGTATATTCTCATCACGAAGAACAGAGTACTGGTGTACTGCCATTTTTGCTCATGTTCTTATGTTAATCTCTTTTCTTTTCTCTTTGTACTTTGAGGACAAAACATATTTCTATTTGGGGGTGGTATAGTAACATTCTGCAAAAACTAGGCATTTCTTATATTATGTATATTAGTATATTTCTTCATTTCTTAAAATATTTTTGAAAAGACCAAAAATAGTTTTTCTGTTTAGTACACAAAAATCTTGTTTTCTTTTTTCTATGATGAATACATGGTCTAGAAGTCTCATTATAGCATTAGAGTACGGATTCGTTCTTCGAACTTAGACTAATATATGTACAATAGTTTCTACATCTTTTCATGAATGACATGCATAAGTATTTGATTGTATATAGCAGTGAGCTTCCGATACCAAGGTTAGAACAATTAAGTTCCATATCCTATAAGAATCTAGCCAAAAACCTCATCTGTATGTTTATTGAGTGATGACACAAAAGATGTCCGGATAGAAAGACCACACGTCCACTTGCTTGATCACCATGCCATATCGTAGGAGAGAATTTAAGCTCTTTTTGGATCGATATAGCCAACTAAACGTTAAAACCCAAAAAAAAAAAAAAAAAAAAAAACTCTAGTTTCCCCTTTTTGAGCCTTCAAAAGTTCCATAAACCTTTTTATTATTTGCTATCAAATCTTTAACCCATTGCTACACATAATAAAAAGCTTAGCCAGCTGACGAGTTGAGAATTGATGAACGGTAAAAACAAAAGAGAAGACCTTATACAAAAATAGAACAGTTAGTTGCTTTGAAAAGAAAAGAAAATAAAATAAAGATTCATATAAAAAATCGAAAACTCCCAAAAATTCAAAATCAAATGGAGTTGATTTCAAAATAAACAAAAACAAAGTTAGAACTCTCAAAAATCAAAATCATATGGAGTCACAAAGCCAAAGGGCTAAGGAATGAATCACAAATTCGGAAGCAAAGAACAAAACGAGGTTCTTCTCTAGTTACAAATATCCTGAAGACCCAATTTCTCAACTTATCAGAGTTTGTTTCCCCTTCCTTCTTATTTCTAAACCACCACCTTAGCCCTGTAACTCCTAATAAAAGACATCTAGCTTAACTAGGAATAGGATGGTGTGATAGTAAATGACAATTGTGATCAATCGATCCCGGTTTTCTTTGGACGTCATTCGTGTATGTGAGGAATATAAGTGCCCTTTCCATTTGAGAGAACGAAACTTGAGTGAATCTATCAGAGAGTTTGTGTTTACCAAACTCCCTCTGAGAACCCACCTTAAGGACGCTCTCCAAAAGTTTCGAAAACAACTCTGCTTTTATATTTCATTGCTCATGTTTGCACATTTATATGTAGATGATTTAATTACTGTACATATATTATCCTAAGTTCAAAGGAGGTTGTCCTTATTCACCCGCTAATGAGATGTATAGACTTCTGAGAATAAATAAAGAGACAAGACTCTTTGTGCTAGATAGAGGAAGTTTGGGAGTACCTTATCTGGAAAACTCTCACGAGGTTTAAGCTCGTCCACTAGGGAATTCCTAATGGTTTAAAGCCTTGTTGCATACAGTTAATGCAGTCACACTCTGCGAAACAAGATTAGTATATAATAAACATATATTTGACTTCTTCTATTTTATTTCTCATCTTTGCTTGAAGACAAGCAAAATGCTGTTTGGGGGTAGTTAATAAGTCCCCAAATATGCATTTTTTTCCTTTAATAATGCTTCAAATTATTCAAATTATATGATCAATAATGTAGAAAACTCATGTTCTTGTCGGTTTTTCAGGATACAACCTTATTCTAGACCAAATACCTCAAAAGACGTATTCTAAAGCTAAAAGGAGCCTAAAAGGGACCTTATAGGACATTTGAGAAAAAGTGCAAAAAAGTCAACGGTCAACTCAAAGGTCCAAAAACTCAAAAGCTCATAAAACACTCTAAGGCTCCAAAGACCAATGACTCAACCATTTGCAAGGCAATGACTAAGCACAAAAGTCTCAAAAGACCAAATGATCAAATTCCCAAAGACATGGGTTTGGGCCCAAAAGGCTTGACCCTATCCACTCAAAGAAGGCACAAGAAGCTTCTAGATTAGGTTACTTGTTGGATAAGATAAGATGAGGGAAATTATGTACATCTCTACATATATATAAGTGTAGAGATGCCCACAAAATAGGTATGTTGGTTAGGGTAGTTTAGTTAGGAGTAGTGTAAGTAAGTAGGAGTAGGAGATCATAATTAGTTAATTGTTTTTATTTACTTTTAATTCATTGTTTTTCATTTTTATTGATTTAAAGCTTCAAACTTTAGTGATTAAAGTTAGTTTTCTTTCATTCAAAGTGTTTAATCTTGCTTTTCATAACAATAGTTCTTCAAAACATCTTCGCATTCATTCATTCACCCAATCAAAGTTGGTTATACTCATTTGAATCGATTAAATGAGTATAACTTGCTAACCAAGCTACCTTTCTCTTATCTAATCTTCATATTTCTCAAGCTAAAACAACTCTTATTTTCATGTTTTCAATCATCAAAATAGTAATAACTAGCTCTCAACATCATCATACATGAAAAACCATACCAAAAATAATAGAGAAATCAAGAAAAAGTTGGGTTTTCACCATCACCATTCAACTCACATTAGATCTAAGATGAACAACTTCAAAACCCCCAATACCCACTATTAGATGCAATCAATTTTTAGGACAATTTTGTCGTCATTCACACCAACTTGGTTACAACAAATGTATCTCCTGCCTGTCTTCGCTTTGGTGGCTTTTGCAATGCCTTTCTCCAATTTTATTCTAGTACTACATTTGTAACCCTTCACTTCTTTTTTCCTTCCTTTAGTTTGTGAGATGTTGGGATTTATAAGTAAAACTTGAGAGGCATCAACTACGGCTTGTGAGTTCTCATTGACAGTGCACGGCCACAACTGAAATCTTGCTATGGTCATTAGTCTTTTTTATGTCCTTGAGCTTCGAAGATAGTTCTTGCAATCTTTAATTTTCAACATCAATTGGTAAGTATCATCTGTTTTTGCAGTTTCATAAACCAATTGATTGGCAACCATCTGAAGTTGGGTAGTTCTCAGTACCTCAGAACTACCATGGCCACTAACTAGTCCACCGTCATACTCGGCTCTATATTTGTTAGCCCCTTTCATCCATTTCTTTAGAATAAATTGACCAGATATTATATATATACTTTGGCTAAGTCAGTTGAGAAATTGTATTAAAGAATAAGAAGAGGGTTACATGGAGTAGAGAAAAAAGGATGAAAGAATAGGAAAGAAAATAGAATCCAAGTGATCCTGTGGTATGAGGTTTGCATCATTATGAGGTGTCCACAAGGTATCCCTAGAAACTTAAAAAGTTTGCATTCACAGTTACCTTCTTTTGTGGCTGGGTTGAATTTCACCTTCCACTCATGTTGATCACCTTTCACTCGATACTTGTAAGTGTAAGTTGTGTAGCCATCACTACCCTTTTAATCATCATACAAGACATACTCAATTTGAGCTATCTCACATTCTTTCTTGAACCTATCATAGGCATTCCTCGTATACACTTTTGCTGCACTCTTCAAGAGAAAGGCATTACTATCAACAATGCGATCCGAGTGTTCAGTAGTGTGTGTGTGTATATATATATATATATATATATGGGGAGGGATATATATGCGATCCGAGTGTTCAGTAGTGTGTGTGTGTGTATATATATATGGGGAGGGATCAATATACCATGGTTTTCATACCATGCCTCATAACTTCACCCACAAGATGAACTAGAACCTAATTTTTTGTGGATATGTCCAACAAACCATGAAAATCACCTCCACATAATGTCAACTCATTTGATAGTGTTTAACAATGTCAAAAGATGATTGCAAAATCGAAAAATCTAGGCCGTTAAAAAAAAATTCAAAGTTGTCAACAATTTTTAAATAGGTTAGAGGTTTCCAAATGAGCTGAATTTTTGTGGAGTATCTATCCATAGTTAGTAGATCATATCCACAAAATATTAGCTTTTAACTCATCTTACAAAGGGGTGTGGTATAAACCATGGTATAAAAAACCATGGTAAACGGATCTGCAATTATATTCTACAATTATATATATATATATTTTAATTCTTCAATTATACTCAAACACCTATCATTCTTTAAGACAAACTCTCTAAGAGTTGTAGTTCAGCGGAAAAAATTCTTGTAAAAAGAATTCATGCCTTCGGAACGCCCGGTAGTATTTGTACCAGCATAGAATGTATCCAAGTGATAAACCGGTGCCCATTTTTCCCGAATCTTGTATATTCATGTGAGCCCCCTCCAACTCATATGTAGACATCAATTCCTTCCACCTCGTTTCAAAAACATTAGGAATATAAGTTTCTCGAATACACATTTTGATCTCTTTTTGGAAAGATGACCTCTTGAAATAAACTTGTGGAAGTTTTTCAAAGTATTTCTTCATAATGTGCCATATATAGACAAAATCTATGTCGTGTATTTGGGAATACATGGTTGCAGTCATAGCTCTATGATAATTGAAGATGGGGCACGCCTGCCCATAGCTGCAAGCCAGGTCTCAAAAACCCCACTGAAAAGATTTCTTTCGTCTCATCTAAAAGTAGTGCACAACCAAACTGAATTGATTGTATATGGTGGCTAACTCCAGTAAACGGCGCAAATGACATTTCATATATATTCTTGTGATATGTGGTGTCGAAGAAAAACACCTCACCAAAATACTAAAACTACATACGTGACCGACCATCTACCTAGAAAAAAGTTATTACATGTGCTTCACTATCCATCTGTATTGCCTAGAAGAAATTAGGACCTTCTATACTCTTCTTCTTAAAAAAAATTAAGCACTGCGGTGTGGTTATGGTTGTGCGTACTAGTATACTTCACCACTTTTTACAATCCATTATTTTGTTTTGTCACTCTCATTGATGCAAGACACCCGCATTTCACCGTATTCATGTTTCTCTCTCTTTATTACTTCTTTCTCAGATCCCTCATCTATAATTTTTAATTTTTTTCTCGATTTTTATGAATCCCAAAATGCTCGCAAGTCATCTAACAATTACTTACTTCATCTGAATGAGGAATTCTTTTTTACGTACTTCGAGTCACATTACTAAATCCCAATGTTTTTCCATAGTCTATATAAAATTGTTTCGCAGCTTCAAGACTTATAAATTGCATTCCCAAACAAGGTGACTTTGCATTCTCTATTGTTTCCATTTCGTCTGGGGTTGGAATAGAAGAAGACTTGGCCACATTTTCATGTTCTTCAGATAATCAAGTATGAAGGAGGTCATCAATTGATTCTACAAAAAACAAAATAGATAATCAATTGAAAGCTACATTGTATTACACTTAAAAAATTATGTATCACTTACTAACTTTTATAATATCATATTACTAACTATGGAAATGAATTAAGGCATTCAATTTTCATATTACTCTCATTTAAAATAGATGCAAGCATTCAATTGTCATACTTCTCTCAATGAAAACAGATGCAAGCATTCAATTTTCATATTATTATCAATGAAAACAGATGAAAAAATCACAAAAAAAATATAAGTATGTAAAAATCAAATGAATGTTCACCTGAAACAGTGAACTTTGGCGTTGATTCCATCGTGGAGATTCGAGAAGAACAGAAATAAAATAGGAGCAGAACTACTGTTAAAAAAACAGTTTACTAATTACAGAGAAAGGGATAAGAAGTAGGTCTAATTTTGTGTTAGTTTTGGAGATGGAAGTGATAATTACCAGTTTACCTTTATTTTGGCTGTTTTAGGTGAATGGAGATAACACATCATATCTGTTAGATTAGAAAAGAATCGGTGGTCAGTGGATGCATCCTTAAAGACTTTAACAAAACAATGAATTTCAAGTTTGGATACATTGTTTTGAGGAAATTGCGGAAGTGAAAATAACTGTTTCCTGGTTTTGAAGGGTGTGTAAGAAGAACAACGTAATTGTTTCCTAAAGTAATTTTGGTGTCCATCATTCTTTTTTGCTTAGTTTTTCTGGGTTTCTCCTTTGGCTTTGTAATTTTGGGTTTCTTTTTAGCTTAGTTTTTTCCCAAACTAATCGAGCCATTGTTCTACTCCCCCCATAATCTAAACCTAATCCCATTTCCACTCCCACAGTAGTCCCACCCTTACAAAGTATTACCCAAACAATTCTCACAGAGATATGCAGCCTCCCTCCATTATCATCAAGATTTGTGAGTCCTAATTGCTTCGCCCACGAACACTACATCTTAATCTTAACATACTGGTATCCATTATATATATATATATATATATATATGAGGACGGGAGGGATAAACCCACTCCAAATCCTATCCACTCAACTCGTGAGATCATCTCCAAATCTGACGATCCAGATTAAAACAAAACAAAGAAAAAAAATAGTATCACCAACCCTTCGTTCTCCATTTCGCGACAACCAAAAGAAATTGAAACATAACAAACAATCAATTTCCAACCTCCATTTCGCAACCCACATTCTCTTCTCCAGCAGCAATTCGCACTTAACACTCTCCAGACCAATTTCACCTACGCCCAATTCTCTCCAAACCCATTATCAAGTAATTTTGTGCTCATGCTTTTTTCTTTAATTGTTATTTTGGTGATGCAAATTTTGTTTTAGGAAGTGGGTGTATGGCATTGCTAGTTTAACTGAAAATTAATTGAGTTTTTCTTAAAAGTAGAAAATTTTAATCTTTGATTGGGGTTGCTCATGAAATTTTCAGTTTTTAGGTATATGTTACAATCATTTTGTTGTACACCTAAATCACCGACATTAATACTAGGTCTGTAGATGAAGCGATATTTACTTGTGCATTTCAATATGGAATGGATTATGTTTATGTGGATTAATTATGTCGTTCGACTGACAAGCTAAGTATAGGCTAGGATGTCCTTTACTTTGTCGTTACTCTAACATGTTATAAGTATTAAAAATCTTGCAGAAGTTGCTATTTTAATGGCTAGGTAGTGATTGAGTTTTACTTGTTTTAATGGCTATCTAGATTGGAATGTTTAAATGGCGAAAAGGAGCATTGCATTGGAATGTTGTTGTTGTTGTTTTTTTTTTTTTTTTTTTTTTTTTTTTTCTCCTGTTGTTGTGGTTATCCCAATTGTTGGTTCAGTTTATGTATTTGTCAGGGGTATGGATGAATATGAATTATTATATTTCCTATTTCTTTTTCCATCGGTATACAGAGTTGAGACCTTTTAAATGATTGTTACTCTGTTACCATACTGTTTCGAGTGCCATTAACAGGAGTCTGCAAAAGTAGTTACTATTTTAGTCTCAAACTTGTTTAAGCCTTAGATTGTTGCTTGCTATTTATCTTTTGAATAGCTATGAAACAAACATAGACAAATGAAGATGCTATACAAGTGTTGTTAGTAAACTATCTTTGTTTCAATCAAGGGCAAAAGTACCCTCTTGCTCAAAACATCTCATCACACTCCAAGGTAAATATACCCCATAGGGATGGAGCCTAAGCACAATATAAGGCTTAGAATAGATGAAGAGATATCTTAAACACTGACAATAAAATATAGGGTACACTAATATCCCCATTTTGGCTCTAGACTAAAGAAACTATAAGTTGTCAATATTCATAATTGATTTTCTCTGATAGTGAGTCAGGTTCCCTGTCTAGTAAGCAACCAATGGCAAGGTAGTTTGTCCTTATGAAATATGTCTGACAGGAAGATTAAATTTGTGACCAAACCATGGATACAAATGGCTATGTAGTGATTGATTGATTGATTGTAGTCTTATAAAATTTTAAACAGTCGAGTACGATATTCATTGCTTTCATATGCATTGTAGTTTTGGTTTTTAAATTAGATTGTGTGACTCTCTAATTGATTATGTTTCATTTTCATTTTCATTTTGTAGATGAAGCTTGTTTTTCATATTATTAGATTGAAACTTTTGGTGAGTTTGTGTTTTTATAATTGTAGTTCCGCTCTTTTAAAACTGTAAATATTAAATTAGTTTTGCATTTTGTTTACAGAGTAACATCCTTGATGAAACTACTCTCATGCTTGAGAAAGGTCTACAATTGGGTGGGCCTGTGATTCCCGAGGAAGCAAGGAGATCGTTCCACGAAGCGGAAAACTTGACCCGGTGCAAGTTTATTGGTGGGCGTTACCATTGTGATTGTGTATGAAGTTGGAGCTTTGAAGTTGGATTAGGGTTTTGTATATAGATTAGGGTTTGAAGTTGGATTAGGGTGTGGTTAGGGATTAGGGTTTGAAGTTGGAATTTGAAGTTTGAATTTATACGTTTGAAGTTATTTTATATGAATTTCAAATTTGAAGTTATGTATATGAAAATGTGCATTTGAATTTCACGTTGAATTTGAATATGAATTTGAACGTGAATTTGAGTTTAAATTTGAATATGGTTTGATGTATATGAATGTGAATATGAATTTGAAGAAAATCAAAAAATCAATTTTGCTTGGATTTTGGTCCAAACGACCCAGTCAGGTCGTAGAGAAGTGTTCAAAACAATCTTTTCAGACCGCTCAGCATCTCTCTAAACGACATCTTCAGACCACTGCTCTTTAGACCTAAACGACCACATCAGATTGTTTAGGTATGCATCCAAACGATTTGGTGAGATCGTTTAGGTCTATAGGCAAGCAATCTGCATAGGTCGTTAAGGCTAGATTTGTCTGTGAACGATATTTGGGGATTGTTTTGGATGCTTTTGTGCGACCTAGGTGGGTCGTCTGGACCAAAATCCAAGCAAATTTTTATTTGATTTTGTTCATTTTATATCCAAACCAAATTCATATATGCACATAACTTCATATACATAACTTCAACTTCAACTTCATATACATGCAACCATATTCAAATTCATATACATAACTTCAAATTCAGTTTCATATACATAACTTCAAATTCAAATTCATATACATAAGTTCAAATTCGTATACAAATGATTATAACTTCAAATTCCAAATTAAAATGCCATTATATATAACTTCAACCCCTTTAACTATGGGTAATCCTTCAGTCGTTGTCTTCATCACCATTTCTATCTTCATTGTCATTGTCATCATCTATATCATCGTCCACATCCTCAATCTCCTCATCAATAACTGTAAAGTAAGAATGTGATGATTAATGTCAATTTTAAAGTGAACTCCAAACAATTTAGTATTTACAGTTTAAAAGAGCGGAACTACAATTATAAAAGTACAAAACTCACCAAAAGTTTCAATCTAATAATATGAAAAATAAGCTTCATCGACAAAACGAAAACAAAAATGAAACATAATCAATTAGAGAGAGTCGTACAATCTAAACTAAAAACCAAAACTACAATGCATACGAAAGCAATGAATATCGTACTCGACTGTTTAAAATCTTACAAAACTATAATCAATCAATCAATTAATCATTACATAACCATTTGTATCCATAGTTTGGTCACAAACTCAATCTTGCTGTCAGACACATTTTAATTTGTAAGGACAAACTACCTTGCCATTGGTTGCTTACTAGACGAGGAACCTGACTCACTGTCAGAGATAATCAATTATGAATGTTGACAACTTATAGTTTCTTTAGTCTAGAGCAAAAATAGGGAAATTAGTGTACCGGTCCCTATATTTTATTGTCAGTGTTTAGGATATTTCTTCATCTATCTAATAAGCCTTATATTGTGCTTAGGCTCTATTCCTAAATGGGGTGAATTTACCTTGGAGTGTGATGAGATATTTTGAGCAAGAGGGTACTTTTGCCCTTGATTGAAACAAAGATAGTTTACTAACAACACTTGTATAGCATCCTCATTTGTCTATGTTTTGTTTCATAGCTATTCAAAAGATCATTAGCAAGAAACAATCTAAGGTTCAAACAAGTTTAGGGTTAAACTAGTAACTGCTTTTGCAGACTTCTGTTGATGGCACTCGAAACAGTATGGTAACAGAGTAACAATCATTTAAAAGGTCTCAACTCTGTATACCGATGGAAAAAGAAATAGGAAATATAATAATTTATATTCATCTATACCCCTGACAAATATATAAACTGAACCAACAATTGGGATAACCACAACAATAGGAAAAAAAAAAACAAAACAACAACAACAACAACAACAACAACAACAACATTCCAATTAGGGGTGCAATTGGATATCCAAATATTCGAATCGATTCAAATTCGTATTCAAAAAATCGGATATTATTCGAAAATTTCGGATTCGGATAATTTTTTATATCCAAATTGGTTTCGGTTATTGCCATCTCCGCATCCAATAATATCCGATCTGATTTTAAAAAATTAATAGTTATTATATATATATATATTTATTGTATAAAATATTATATAAAATAATAAACTAATAATATAAAACTATACTAACAAAATAATAATAATAAAGGACAAAATATATATATATATTCAAAGCAAAATGAATTTTAATTAATTTTAATTTTCGGATGGGATATTATCCGATATCCAATATCGAATTCGGATAGCAAAATGAATTATTCAAAGCAAATAAAATTTTAATTAATTTTAATTTTCGGATGGGATATTATCCGATATCCAATATCGAATTCGGATAAATTTTTTAATATCCGTCGGATTTGGATTTGGATTCGGATATCGGTATAAATTTTTGGATTTGGATACAGACATATCCAGATCCGAACCTATCCGTTTGCACCCCTAATTCCAATGCTACTTTCTGCCATTAAAACATTCCAATCTAAATAGCCATTAAAACAAGTAAAACTCAATCAATACCTAGCCATTAAAATAGCAACTTATGTAAGATTTTTAATACTTATAACACGTCAGAGTAACGACAAGGTAGAGAACATCCTAGCCTATACTTAGCTTGTCAGTCGAACGACATAATTAATCCACAGAAACATAATCCATTCCATATTGAAATGCACAAGTAAATATCGCTTCATCTACAGACCTAGTATTAACGTCGGTGATTTAAGCGTACAACAAAATGATTGTAGCGTACACCTAAAAATTGAAAATTTCATGAGCAACCCTGATAAGCACCCAAAAGTGTATTATGAAGCCCCATTAAGACATATAAATTTGGTTCATTATGTGTTTAATAATAATGAAATAAATATGTTTTCATACTTTTGCAGGTATTTGCAGTAAACATGGAAATATTGGTTAAACCTGCAATAAAGCACGAGGAACGGCGTATATATGAATTCTTCCAAATCCACGTTGAAGCATCAAACTTCCAAAGCTCCTACCGCTCGAACCAGGACTCCGAATGCGACAAGAGAGCTGCTCAGACAATCAGGGCGATGAACTCTACGCATAGGCGGAAAGTTGTAAAACTGCCCAAAATACCGGACTGCCACTGGACTGCACATGGACCCACTATCGCGGGGCCACAAGATTGGATGAGTAATCAATCATGGAGCATGTCAAGACAAAGATAACAAATTATTGGTGCAAAGTTGACACCTTGCATGTAATAAATTAGATTAGGTGTTAATAGTGAGAAAAAGGCAAGGTGTCACTTTGTTTTAATGTGGTAGATAAAAATGAATCAATGTGGTTTGTTAATTCACGTGGGAGGAAATGAGATTTCTCTCAAATGGAGAAGAAATTAGACAAAGGTGGGGGATACTCCATTTACTCCCTTGACTTATTTTCCTCACATGACATTATTTTAGTTCCTTAGTGAAAATGAGAAGTTAGTTTTAGTTTTGAATTGGCAAAAAGCTTGTAATAGTTTTAATGGAGGAACACTTGTTCTTCTAGAGATATAATAGAAGTGAGTTTGGTTGTTGTTAATTCTTCTCTCTCTCTCTCTTTCTCTTTGGAGTTTTTATTAGTTCATAAGTCCTTGTCCCAAGGATCATGAGCTAACTTCCCTTTTGGGGAGTTAATCCAACTCATGTGAGGGAAAAACATTGGTTGTGAGTTTGGTAGGTTTTAGGATGAACAACTAACACTACATCCTATCCCAAAATGATAGTTGGTGTAGTGTCTAGTTAGAAATCAAACAATGAGCTTAGAGATAAGTCATTGTTTGGTTTCACTTGCTAGCATGTATGAGCTCTTAAGTGAGCCATGCATGCTAGGGATCAATTCTATTTTTCCATTAGGGACTTGTCTATGAGTCTAGGAAGAATCAAAACCTTTTTCAAATAAACAACTAATGATATTTTCACATGAGGAGGATTAACTCTCCACCTTTCTTTTTAGTAATTTGTATTTTGTTTAAGTGCATGATTTCAAACTTAAATGTTTTGCTTTAATGTTTGTTAGGAAGAAACCTAGTATTATAACCTTACTCCTTAGTTCCCTTATTGTAACATCCAATTTGTAGTTGTTCTATACTTTAGGTAGTTCGAATCCTTATTCTAACTCTACTCAACGAAGATCGTGAGTAAGGAACCTTGATTTCTTTTGCTTCAATTTAGAGAGTTCTAAACTCTAAGTGGTCGTAAAAAGCTAATATCAAATGGCGCCGCTGCTGTTCTAAAGCAATAGAACTTGGGCTACAAAGCGAAAGTTGCATCAAGGGGGAACCCCCATTCTCTTTCTTTCTTTCCTTCTAGTTCGTATTACGTTTTTGTTCATATTTTTTCGTATTTTTGCCTCGCGATTGACCTGTAATCCAAAAATTTTTTTCGTTCCACTGCCAGGTTCCAAAAGTTAGGACTGGGAAACATCATTTCAGCAAATTATAAGACTTCTGTGAAAATTCGAAGTCATTCTGAAAAAAAAGACCCGCGTGCGCCTGGGTGGAGTCGCGTGCGCGAGTGGGACCCGCGTCCTCGGGTGAATTTCTTCTGTTATTGCTCATTTTCAGCCACCAGCATCTCCTGATCCACCTTGATCCATTTCCAGGCCTAAATATTTGGTCCAGTACCGGAAAAATTCGATAATCCTTTGGGATTAATCGCGTCGACGAATCGAAACGTCTGTTTCATATCTTTTTAGCAAAAGCGGGAAGCTCTGAGGTTCAATTTTCAGTATTATTGTAATTTATTTATATTATTATTATTATGTTTTTCTGCATGTATGCCATGTATATAGTATTAGGAAAAATTTATGGATTATTATTTAAGCTTTAGCCTCGAATTATGCATGAATCAAATTAGGTATACCGGTAAATATTTATATCACGATTACACGGACATGAATTGCATATGAATGTATATTTACATATTAATGGTATTGTATTGCATGGGTATATGTCTTTCTACATTATAAATGTTGCTTGTTAAATGTTTGATATTTCTCACGATATCGCATTACGGTATTGTCTAATATGTCGATTTTGTCAAGAAAGAGGAGAACATTCCAACGAGGGTTAAAATCTTAGTTGGGTAAGTTGTTTCTAAACCCTACGGGTAAAGCTGCTCTCTATAGGACATTCACAATCTCAATGAGTATTGTCGAAATCGATTTATTATGCAATACAAGAGTAAATGATTTTAGTTTGGGTATAATACTTTGCATGTTTAGTTTTGTCATCTATTCTGCATTATGTATCTTTGTATTAGGTATGCTAAGGTATTTAGATACGTATGAGTGATTCAAATTCAATTCTTGTTGATATACATTTACGTAATATCGATTTACAAATTAGCGTACATATCATTATTCTTGATGTATATTTGCATTTGCATGCATGGAAATATTTATCGATGACACAAGCTTGCCTATTCGTATAGCTATACGTATGAGTAGAGTATCTTCACATGCTACTGCACCTAGTATTGTATGAGTAGATCGTATTTGTATGTTTGTATTTTAAACCTTGCATAAATCTAAAAAAAAAAAAAAAAAAAAAAAAATTAAATTAAATTAAATTAAAATAAAATTTAATACCACCTTTGCATAAATTTTAATTCCATAAATCTTAATCATATTCCAATGGTGTCTAGGAAACTTGAAAGATTGAGGTTACTTAATTAGAACCGTGCTTGCACGGAAATCCTCCCTCATATCTATCTTGTGACACGGGTTTGTTGGTTTATGCACACGTATTCCTAGCTTCATCGCTCGTTAGCGGCAGCTTAGGCATATGTTGTTCAACCCTAATGCTTAAGATAATAATAAAATTCGAGTCCTCATAATTCCTTCTGTAAGTTAGATCTAATTTTATGCTTGCATGAGATTAAGGTCTGGTTCCACTAAAGAAATTGAACAAACCTATCATCGAAAAAAATACGATAAGCAATTGCGTAAGTTCTCACATAAAAATTGTTCTTCTTACGCTAATTACCTTGATCACAATCCTTCGCCGCCATCAACTTCGTCATTATGGCCGACGATCCTCCACTCAGCAGAGAAGCCCCTCTCGGACTTCTATCTTTGCATTACAGGGAAGGACCTTCTTCCTCACTGCATCAAACTTGAGGACATTGTCGGTGATTTTCATTATCCCACCAAGCGTTTTCAGTTTGTTACCAATATATCATGGTTTGGAGCACGAAAAACCGTACAATCATCTTCGTAGACTTCAACAAGTGGCAACAACATTTCATCATCCGGTGATCTCTAAGGAACAACTCTTGCCCATTTGTTTCCATTCACTTTAGCGGAAAAAGCATCAATCGGCTAGGGGACAACAATCACAATCCATAGACACATGGAATAAACTAGTTCAAGCTTTCATGCTTCGGTTTTACACTCGAAGAAAACAACCGAAATGCTTGAGAAAATTCAATTCTTCGTCAAAATCCTCATGAATCCTTTTACGGAAGCATGGAGTCGCTTTTTCTTGATCTTCGTTAGAATGTCCTCACCACCAACTAGAAAAAGCTGTCCTTGTTCGTTCATTATTTAATGGTGCAATGCGATCATCAAAAAGAAACTCTTGATATAATGAGCGGAGGTTGCTTCATGGACAAAGGAGCTCTTGGAAGCTTATACTTTTCTTGAAAACAAAGCGAAAAAAGGTACACCTTTGGGGTAACACGAGCCGTCTAGATCATCAAAGGATCTTTGTTACAAAAGCCACATCTATTTTTGAGGTAAAACCCGATCACGAATAAAAAATTTGATAGAATCCCTAACTAAAAAGTAGATGCCCTTGCGGTTCAAGTAAGCGATCAACTACCAAAACCGGTCATGAGCGTTGACACCACTCCTTGTGTCCTTTGTCTTAGTCACGATCATCGATGCATATTGTCCTTTGTTATATGCTTCCCCTACTCAACAAGCGGAGGAGGCATGTGCATTCAACATTCCCAATGCACCGTGGAGACAACATCCGAATTTCGCTTGGCGTCAAAATAACCAACAAATGGGGGCTCCTCCTGGTTTCGCTAATCAACCTGTTCGACCTACCAATAATTTTATTCCATACCGCCAAGGAAATAATCAACAATACCAACAAGGTCAATTTCAAAATAATTCTAATGCTAATTATCAGACCAACCGCAGCCTTGTTCCAGCTAATCCAAATCCCAACTATAATCAACAACTTCTAAGCAATAATCGAGAACTACTACCTGTTGCACAACCTGCGCCAACCATTACGGATAGGACAAATGAGACTTTCCTGGCTTACATGAACCAACAGTCTCAAATTTTAACGTCTATCCAACAATCACTTCAAGCAATTGGCAAAAAAGAGTCAGAAAGGCGTGTTTCCTGCACAAGCAGTTCCAAACCCTAAACCAGCAAACACAGCCTTTGAACTCACCAATACCCTGGTACAAGCACCCCCAACCAAGGTGAGGTGCATGCAATCACTACTTTACGATCACGGAAAAACGTCGACAATCGGATCGTATTCCGGATAATCAACCAAAAAACGGGGGGGGTTCCAAGGAATCTATTTCTAATAATGAACCTACGGAAGATTCCCCAGATTCAACAGAGTCAACACCTCGAATGTAGGAACCAAGCGGGTAGACCTTTTGCCAAATTCAGCCCTAAGGCACCGTTTTCCAAAGACGCTTTAGCAAAGAATAAACCTGATGACAATTTTTTTGAAATTCGAGAGACTTTTCAAAATTTAACAATCAACTTACCTTTTCGATGCCTTAAAATTACTACCAAAACATGCAAAATTTCTAAAAGATATGTGCACCACAAAAGGAGAACTAATGTTCCTCAACAAAGCGTTCCTCACTGAGCGGTTTCCCTCCATCACCGAACACAATGGTATTGTAAAATACAAGGACCCGGTAGAATAGCGGTTCCATGCACCTTAGGTGACAAATACACGGCTCTTCGCTATTTATTAGACCTAGGAGCTAGCGTGAACTTACTTCCATATTATTTATTTAAACAATTAGGTCTTCATGAACTCAAACCTACCACCATGACTCTACGGTTAGCGGATCGTTCCATAAAGTATCCAAAAGGAATTGTGGAAAGCGTCCTTTAAAAAGTCAAGATTTCTTCTATCCCGTAGACTTTGTTATTTTGGATCGAAGTTGCTTGTGATTCCATTCCTATCATCTTAGGACGTCCGTTCCTTGCCACCGCTAATGCTCTTATTAAGCTGTCGAGATGGTTCCATGACCATGTCCGCCGAAATCTTTCGGTCGAGGTGAATGTGTTCAAGTTAATGAAACAAATTCGAGCGACATTGATGGTGAAGTCAAGCGGATTGATGACATTCCGCAAGAGTATTTCTCAAACTCTTTTTCCGAGGATGAAGTGTACCATTTTTTTCCTTTAGCGACTCGAGTTTGAGGGCGATGATTATACAAACGAAGTAAATGAGTTATTAGAGTCAATACCATTAATTGACCCTACAACAGTGATGTCTAGTAACTTGGATGATCATCCCTCTGTATACTACATGGATGATGACCTTCCTCAAGAATCTTTAATACCCACTCCGCCCACCCCTGAATTAAAACCACTTCCTTCGGAATTAAAAATCGTCTGACTTGATCTGATGGTCGTCACCCAGTTATTATTTCTTCACAATTAAGCGACGATCGGGGAAGCTCGTTTAATTAATGCCATTCAACAACATCGTTCGCTATTGGATGGTCCCTAGATGACATTAAAGGTATTGAACCTAATGTGTGCACCCATCGTGATACACGGAAGAAAATGCAAAGGCGTCGGCGTGAACCACAGCCTAAACCCTACCATGAAAGATGTGGTCGAGAGGAAGTGTTAAAATTACTAGATCGCGGGTATTATTTACCCTATCTCTGATAGTGTTTGGGTGAGTCCTGTACACGTAGTTCCAAAGAAATCTGGCATTACAGTTGTGCGAAATGATAAAGATGAATGCATTTCCGCTCGTATCCTAGTAAAATGGCGAATATGCATTGACTATCGCAAACTTAATGCCGTCACTCGTAAGGATCACTTTCCACTTCCATTCATCGATCAGATGCTTTCGAGCGTTTAGCCCGGTCATGCCTATTACTTGCTTTCTTGATGGTTATTCCGGTTATTTTCAGATAGTCATAGACCCTGCTGATCAAGAAAAGACAACGTTCACCTGTCCATTTGGTACATTTGCATATAGACGAATGCCTTTTGGCCTTTGTAATGCACCTGGTACTTTCCAACGCTGCATGCTTCATATTTTCAGTGATATGGTTGAACGGTTTATGGAGGTATTCATGGACGACTTCTCAATTTATGGAGATTCTTTCGATAGCTGTTTATCAAATCTTGAAAAAGTATTTACACGTTGTGAAGAGAAAAACCTTGTTCTTAATTGGGAAAAATGTCATTTCATGGTTACTAAAGGAATAGTTTTAGGACATATCGTTTCAAAGGACGGAATCGAAGTCGACAAAGCTAAGATAGAAAAAATTGCTTCACTTCCTATACCAAAAACTGTTCGAGACATTCGCGCATTCTTAGGACATGCAGGTTTCTATAGGAGATTTATTCAAGATTTCTCAAAGGTTGCTAGACCTTTAACCAATCTCCTGCTTAAAGATGCCGCTTTTGATTTCAATTTCAGTTGCAAACAAGCCTTTGAGGTATTAAAAACCGCATTAACTACCGCTCCTATAATTCAACCACCTGATTGGTCTAAACCTTTTGAATTAATGTGTGACGCAAGCGACTATGCTATTGGAGCTGTACTAGGGCAACGCCGAGAAGATAAGCCGGTTGTCATTTACTATGCGAGTAAAACCCTTAATGAAGCTCAACGTAACTATACCACCACTGAGAAAGAGTTTCTCGCTGTTGCCTACGCGTTAGATAAGTTTCGTCCTTACCTAGTGGGTTCTCCAACTATTGTACCTAACGACCATGCGCACGCCGTTATCTATTAGCGAAAAAGATGCAAAACAAAGGTTGATCCGATGGATTCTCCTTTTGCAAGAGTTTACTCTCGAAATTAGAGATAAAAAAGGTAGCGAAAATGTGGTTGCAGACCATTTATCAAGACTTGTAAGTGATGTTGATACTGATACCGATCCTATCTGTGATTCCTTTCCAGATGAACACTTGTACTCTATTTTTTCGTCCCCTTGGTACGCAGACATAGTAAATTACTTAGTTACCGAGGAAGTTCCTTTATCTTGGTCGTAAATGACCGGAAAAAGTTTTTATCCACTGTGAAATTCTATTTCTGGGATGATCCCTACCTCTTCAAGTATTGTTCAGACCAACTAATCCGCCGTTGCATTCCCGACTGGGAACACAACGATGTGTTATCCTTCTGCCATGAACAATCTTGTGGTGGTCATTTTAGTGGTAAGAAAACTGCGGCCAAGGTTCTACAATGTGGTTTTTATTGGCCAACACTTTGTTTAGAGATGCACATGAGCATTGCAAAGCATGCAATATTTGCCCGGCAGATTAGGTCGCATTACTCAACGTAATATGATGCCCTTAAATCCCATTCTAATTGTGGAAATCTTTGATGTATGGGGCATCTACTTCATGGGTCCATTTCCAAATTCTCATGGCTTCCTATACATACTTGTAGCGATTGACTATGTGTCAAAATGGATTGAGGCATTGGCATGTCGTGCTAACGATCATAAAACGGTCGTTTTGTTTGTAAAAGAAAATATTTTTCTCGATTTGGTGTTCCAAAAGCTATAATTAGTGGCGGGGAAAACATTTCTGCAATAAAATTTTGAATCATTAGTAAAGAAATATGGAGTCACGCACAAAGTGGCAACTCCATTATCATCCTCAAACCGATTGGTCAAGTAGAAGTCTCTAATCGAGAAATAAAATCCATTTTGGAAAAAAAACTGTCAATCCATCTAGGAAAGACTGGTCTCTACGATTATCGATGCCTTGTGGGCATCTGAGCGACTTTTAAGACACCTATAGGGATGTCTCCGTATCGCCCTCGTTTTTGGAAAACCCCGTCATCTGCGGTTGAACTTGAGCACCGTGCTCTATGGGCCATCAAAAGCCTCAATTATAACACTAACATGGCGAAAAAGAAAATTGCAGTTAAATGAGCTTGAGGAAATTCGATTGATGCCTATGATCTCGAAATCCTATAAAGCCAACATGAAAAAGAGTGCATGACAAGCACATATTGCGAAAAAGAGTTCAAAGTCGGTCAAAAGTTTTGATGTACAACTCAAGATTACACATTTTTCGGAAAATTAAAAACTTCGATGGTCCGGTCCTTTTCATTTGTCTCTGCTGTCACCCCTTATGGGGCTATCTCTGTGAAAACGAAAAAATGATGGTAGCGAATTCCAAGTAAATGGCCAGCGCCTTAAACATTATCATGAGTTGCGCTCTCCAGATGTCGAAGAGACTCTTCTCAATGATCCAGTCTACACAGACTAATAGATTCGCTGGTGTCTTTCTTTCCATGTATTTAATAGGAAAAGTATGCCATTAGGGTAGCCGGGCCCTCTTCTATTTTCTTTTCTAAAATTCCTTAGAGTGTGTGGTTGCAAGCGCCGGAACCTTAGTCCACAAAAACTCTAATTGAACCCGAGTATAAATGTCTTCTCGATAATCGAGCAAACGTGCCTCCAGGAAAACAATGGGTACCAAAAATTTCAACTCCTTCTTTCTCTTCCCTTTTCTATTCTCTTCCTCGCGAACTCCAACTCATCATTTGGTCCAAATCTCACCCATCTCGAATTGGTAATGGTGTCGTAGTACTTTTGCTTTCGAAAGCGCGGTTTAAAAAGGATGGGGTGGTGTATGACTATCAAACTCCTTTCTGTCTGGTCTTGATCTTTTATCCGAGATGAGCGGTATAAGGTATATTATTATGCGACACCAGCTCAACGGGATAAACTTCGTCGTCGCCCCGTTGCTCCCACAGGTTGGGATTCGTCTTGAGGATGTGACGTTAAAAGACTCACATTCGTCTTGAGGATCTGACTCACATTCGTCTTGAGGATCTGACGTTAAAAGACTCACATTCATCTTGAGGATCTGACGTTAAAAGACTCAACATGTATATACACGTTTTGTTTTATTAGCACCCAGCATGGTGCCCAAAGAGAGTCGTGATATGCACCATCGGATATTTCATAGTTCGTACGGGCAATGGATTCCCCCAGGCCAACCCCATTCAGTTTTCTATGTGACTGTTTCGGGGCGGTTTGAGGCTATACCATATGTACTAAGGGTAATATTATTATTAGACCATTGCACATTGGTCAAGGATGGTACCAATCCTAAACCCACAGGCCCCAAAACATAAAGGATAAGCCACGATCTGGCTGGATTGGGTTCACCAGGAGCCGACATGAAAGTTGCACGAGTTAAAGCTGTTTGTGATGTGTTGTTTTATTTGGATTTCGGTGTTGTTGACCGTTCTTCTCGACTTGTACATTTGTATATAAAGGATAAATAAATAAAACCAAATAAAAAAAAAAAAAAATTGATGTTTGAATGTGATTTTTCATATTCTAGTGGATGGCATTTTTAATACTGATCGTTTCGATATCTCATCCGTTAAATTCGGAGTTGAAACGAATCGAATTTCCACGTTTGAAATTTCGGAACTTTTCGGGACATAAGAGGAATTTCTGTAATTCATTTGTACTTGGGCCAAAAATTTTGACCCGACCCAAAAACCCAAGATCCGGGTACAAAGCCCACGCGCGGGGCACCCACGCGTCCACCCCCCTCACTTCTTCTTCCACAAAAAACGGATCTTGGTCCCCTCACCATCCACTCGCGCGCGCGGCATACCAGCAGAGAATTCGACCCGCGCACGCGGGCCAAACTCCACCAACCTCAACCCCCTTCCTCCAGCAGCACCTCCTCCACCTCCTCTTACTATTTGCACTATCAAAATTCAATTTAAACCGCGCTATGGGCGACGAAGGCGAATTACGGTCGAGAGAAATTTAGCAAATCTATATAATTAGGGATGTTTCACCCATTTTTTGATGAGGAAATTGAAAGTAGAGAGTGGGAATATCTATTGCATCGAATCCCAGCTCAATATTCCGAAGAATTGGTGTTGAAATTTTATAATAATGGAGGTTTCGGGGTGGCGAATTTTGGATTACGGGCGGATGGGATGGAGCGTGAACTCACGTTGGAGTTGATTTGAATACCGCTAGCAGATTCCGATTAACTTCGGATAGCCCGACCCTGTTATTGTCGAGTATCCGACCACGAGGGATTTGATGTTTGACACGCTTCTCGAGGAGGAGAGTACAACACGGCTCGAAGCTGCGTGTACAAAGCATTATTTCGGGCGTAACCAATTAGCCGTCACTCAATGGTTGGCGACAACGTCATTGGAACTTCAAAGGCGTCGGCGTGAACAAGACTTTCTTGCACCTGCTGTGGATCCTACAGAGAGGAAGCACACTTTCTGTATGGTCCACTTCACGGGCCATATTCTTACGACCCAGCGTCAAATAGGTCGACTCCTCTTCTTTGTACTTGTTACTCGGCTTATGCTTAACTTAGGGTTCGATCGCTACTCCTTTCATTGAAACAAGGTCTTTTCGAGAATTTTGGAATTTTTGAGACTTGTGTTTTAGACCATTGGGACCCGGTAGCTAGAGATGACATTGAGCATGATAACATTACCTCCTCCTCCGCCTTCACCGGATTTGTTTTAATGAAGATACCATCGCCCGAATCAATACTCCTATGGATGCCTTGAGGAACATGAATTCTAGTATCGCAGGATGTTTCTTCGCCGGGAAAGAGATGATTACTTCCGAGAATGAATTCCAAAGAAGAAATGAGAAATCGCCAAGGCCAATTCAGGAGAATGATGATGGCTAATCAAGAGCAATTCAAGATCGGTTACTCTGATCTATAGGCCACATTCACCTTGATCATTTCGGCTGAAGTTCGTCCGTGGCGAAGGCGTAGAAACCGGGTTCTTCTTCTCCTAACCGGAGGATTCGATAGATGTTTATTTTCTTTGGTTTAGAAATGACTATGTCATTTATTTCCCTAATGCATTGCTTTTTTATTTTTAGTGCTAAATTATTATATATCGGTTGATTTCTCATAATTTTGTATCTCCGAACGGTTTAAATGAAATTATTTATGTTATCTGCGAATATAGTACTTTCAAAAATATGAGTTTGCTCCTTGATTCATTGGGCCTACTCTCAAAGCCCAACAATCGAGAACCAACGGATCGATCCAAGCGGTCACATGCCCAACGGTCAGAAACCAAGTTATAAATACAACTCTCCTTTCCTCTTTCACTCATTCCCTTCTCTCAATCTTCACAACTTCTTCTTCACAAATTTTCAATTTCTTGACAATAATGAATAAACTAGAGCGATGGGAAAAGGAGCAACGCGAATGGGCTATCACATTAATTGTGATGACAGTGTTTATCATCATTCTCTTGTCACTCATGCATAACACGATGCAGCATAACTAGATCTATGTAACCGTTTTTTTTTTTTTTTTTCTGATTTTCATTTTGTATATTAGTATGGTGTGTTAAATAATTCTCACACATTTGTACGGGTTACGTATTAAATGGAGAAGTTCCGTATTAATTAGTTGTGTCTATTAGTTGTCTTTTCGTCTCTAATATATATATATATATATATATATATATATATATATATATATATATATATATATATATATATATATATATATATAATAATAATAATAATAATAAAAAAAATAAAAAAATAAAAACAATAAAAAAAATAAAAAAATATATATATAATAATAATAAGTAAATAAATAAGCAAACCATAACAAAGAAAGGCCATCCAAAATTCAACAAAATCATTAATGGATACACATGGTGTTCAGAGAAAATCACGCACGCTACAAGGTACACATAACACTTGTCACAGATGCGACTCGATTATTCTATCCATATTCTATTACTGAGTTATGATCATCAATTCTGAAATTACGTGTAAGTTTAACTACCCTGTGAAACTTTCCTCCGTATTTTCTAAACATTCAACAATCTCATTAATTATATGTGGATATCTGACATGACAAAGCTTTATGTGGATCCCCTATGATCGTTGTTCATAATCACATGGGTCATTAACTACACTTGGACTCCAGATTGGCTATAAATCTCTTCTTTTTAAGCCATTCTTATTCATTCAATTTTCACTATCCTTCCCTCAATAATGGCTCAACCAAGAAAAATAACGGCAGAGAAAGACTACCTAAAACTTTCGAAGAAGGCGGTTTTCTCCTTATTTTGACACTGAAATCATCGTCGAGGATGGGCCTCTTCTATATCATTCAAAGCATAGCTAGTTATTCCAGAGAATTGGTTTTGATGTTCTACCAATTTAGCGGTTATGAAGATGGGAAATTCTACTTCAATGCCTATGGACAACGATTGGAATTGAATAAGGAAATGATCTCGACATACTTCAAATCCCAATAAAACCCGGGGAGTCCCCTTGTTCAAGAGTCATCATTCGATTCCGCAAAAACTTTACTGCGAGCTACCGTATCTCATGGCGACGTCGAACATACACATCACATGGTTCTTCAACGCTCTTTGAAACAGAATCAACGTGTTGTGCTCCACTGGTTGGGACATAATGTGGTAGGTACATCACACCAAACTGAAGTCACAAAGCCTCAACTTCACCTACTTTGGATTTTGCAAACTCAAAGAGATGATTTTTGTCTGATCCAACACCTCTGGAACGTAATCACCAAGAAAACAAGAAGGTCGTAGTTCTACCCACTTTGGTTTATGATTATGATTCGTTGGGGTTATCCAATAATATCTCCAGAGACACCCCTTCAAAGAGCATATATAAAGGTACTTCAAACAGATTACTCCGTTGGTTTTTGGACCCCTGATACTCTGATAGATGAGCAGAACACCTCAAGCTCAAATTCTGACAATTTATTTGATGAAAATGCCATGCTGAATATTATTAATCCCATGGAAGGCATTAAACTTCTTCATCAGGGTTTGAGGGAACTACACGCTCGTCAGAATATCATCATCACAACTCTTCAGGATTTCCAAGATCGTCAAGCAACGCATGATGTTGAACAGGAGGAGATCTTGGAAAATCATTCTCAATTCTTGCAAAATCATGCTCTCCTAATGGAAAATCAAACTGTACTCTCTGCCAGCCAAGGGGACATTCAGATGCAGCTCGGCCAACAAATAGATGACCTAAACAGTCTGGTGCAAAATATGCATCTCCTAGATCAATATCAGAATCCATGATATTACTAAGTCAATAAGTATATAATCATATATGTTATTACGTTTTTCCGTCGTACTATGTATTTTATCTTATCTTTTTGTTTTATTTTGTATGAAATGCTTAGTAGGATTGTCATCATTTCCATTGTGACTAATATAATTTTAACATGTGCTCTGAGGAGGGTCTATTTTCTTACATACTCATTTTTCCATCCGGTTGCCGTTACCCTAGTTTATTACTTCATCCACCATGGCATCTTCATCAAACACAGCATTTTCATCATCCATGGTCCCTCCCAAACTCATTCCTGAGCAATCCTTTTCGATCTATGATGGATTCCAATGCCTATGGCCATCTTTTCCATGATTACATCACAAACATTGGGTGGTCTTCCCTAATTCTTCAACGACCAAACTTATTCTCCTAGTTTGGCTGCATACTTTTATGCTAATATGGATGACACACCAAGCATTCAACCATGCGCATGGTTTTACTACTTAGCGGGTTCACAATCCGAAAGTTGATGACACACCTCATATCTTTTCGAACAACAACTTGCTCTATCTTTAGACCTCCCATATCACGAACCTGCATCTTGGCAAGTACATCTTTCATAATTCTTACCGTTCCTTTCAGTGGCAAGCGTTTTGCGACTCTTATGGTGATGGTCTTGAGATCAAACGGGAAGGAGATGGCCATGTGCCATGGCGAAACATCACCATTCCATTAGCAAGCATGACCATGAACATGGGGGACTGCCATGTTATTTGTACTCCTAAACATTATGGGAGATTGGCATTTTCTCGCCAATGAGAGGCTATGCGTTGTATTGATAGGCACTAGCTTCGGGGTCATGCATTATTTAACATTATGGGTTGTGTTATCTCCAGCCTGAAACGAGCTCGAACTTTTCAGGATAAGTATATACTTTTACCAGTCACCGCTTGCCGAATCATGAAGACACATTTCCCACAGTTTGCAGCTACTTTTCATGATGGGTCAAGGTGGATTCCATGTGCCCGACAAAGCAGAATCATTAAGCTCATTGAGGGTTTCATCAATAGAAGCGTCCATTTCGATACGAGGCATGTTGATGTTACCCAAAGGGACGAAAAGATGAAGACCAATTTGAGAGAATCCGGAGACAAAGAATGGGCAGAAATTTGGCGGACTATTATCTATTGGGCGATGCTAAGGAAATGCATTTCCTTAAAGAGGGCCTTGAGACCTTCACGTCCCTTTGGATGGTAAACTTGAGTTTGCCATTGTACATATATCTAGCTAAACCTTTTGTTTGGTGTGCTATTTTTTTTCATGTTTAGGTATCTTTGTGTGGTTTATTATATCGTGTGCTATGTTTAGTGTGCTATTGAACATTTTCTTGTTCTTTCTGAATAATATATTATGATCTCCAACCCTCTCTGTTCGGCAATCTAGCCCTAATTTTGCTCCACGGTTCTCAAGTACTTTCTCTCTTTAATTATTGATCCTTCGAGGACTAAGCATCATTTTGTTTGGGGGTGCTTTAAACTCAGTAGCAAAAATTAGGCATCTTGTAGCCTATATATAGTTTTATTTTCATATTAATAATTGTACTTAGTGACAAAGTCTTGTTTCCTTTTCAATGATGAAAATTGTCTAGAAATCTCACATTAGTATCCGAATTAGGATTTGTTTTAAGAAACTTTAGATAATACGGTACGCAATAGTTTATACATCTTTTCATGAATATTCATGTATGCGAGTATCATTGATTGTACATAGCAGTAAGTTTCTGGAACCAACGGTTAGTTACTTAAACTATAAATCCTGTGAGAATCTAACCAAAAGCCTTGACATGAGTGATTTGTGTGTGATGACATAGAGGAGTAGTTTTTCCGATTAGAGGAAATCACGCATCTACTTACTTGATCACCATCCGAACCCTAGGCGAGAATTTAGGCCTTCTTTGGATCGACATAGCTAAAAATTCTTACCTGTTACAAATATTACCGCTAGTCACTCCACTGAACCTTTCATCAAACCTTTCACTTTCACCACAAAAATTCCTTACCCATTTATTAAACCAAATAAAAGAACCTACCTAAGTGATGAGTATGAGAAATAGGATGAAATGTGGAAAGAATAAAGAGAAAGACTTGTCCCAAATATAAGTCAGTTACTTGCTTGGAAAAGGAAAATAGAATCATGTTCTTAAGCGATAAAAAAAAAAAAAAAAAAAATCCTTAGTATCCGGAGGCTTAAGAACAAGGTTGGAAGAACTTCGGTTAGAAGAAGGAAAGGAAACAAGGATTTCTCTAGTGTAAAATATATGAAGACCCTATTCTCTCATACTCCGTAAATTTTGATTATCCATTCCCATTTGCTTGTACACTATCACCTAAGCCCCACAATACCTAATAAAGACCTCTAGCTCAATTAGGAGTAGGGTGGTGTGATAATAAGTAGTAGGCGTGATTGATCGACATCGGCTCCTCGATTTGTCATTGAGATGTAAGGAAATGTGTGCCCACCGCATTACACTGGAGTTAACAAAACACGAGTGGAAAAATGGCGAGTGAATATGTGTTTCAACACACACTGTGAGAACCCATTTAGGTATGCTCTCCAAGGATCGAGAAACAACCCCCGCTAGTATATTTCAATGAAAAGTTCACTGCATGAATAATCATATGTAGATGTTTTAATTATTGAATACATATTAACTTGAGTTTCAAAGAAATAAATCCTCGTTCCTGCTAAGGAGATGTATGGATATCCGAGATTAATTTAGGAAACAAGTTTAAATCGATTTGAGTCGTTGTAGTATAAATAAAGTTTGTGAGTATCTTTTCGGAAAACTCTCACGAGGGCTATAACTCGTCCACTAGGGAATTCCTAGTGGTTTAAGGCCTTGTTGCATATGGTCAATGCAATCAATCACTCTCTTCTAAACGAGAATTAGTTTAGGACTACACATTTTTGGCCACTTATCTATTTTAGTGTCTCTTCTTTGCTTGAGGACAAGCAAGGTGCTGTTTGGGGGTAGTGTGATAAGCACCCAAAAGTGTATTATGAAGCCCCATTGAGACATATAAATTTGGTTCATTATGTGTTTAATAATCATGAAATAAATATGTTTTCATACTTTTGCAGGTATTTGCAGTAAACATGGAAATATTGGTTAAACCTGCAATAAAGCACGAGGAACGGCGTATATATGAATTCTTCCAAATCCACGTTGAAGCATCAAACTTCCAAAGCTCCTACCGCTCGAACCAGGACTCCGAATGCGACAAGAGAGCTGCTCAGACAATCAGGGCGATGAACTCTACGCATAGGCGGGAAGTTGTAAAACTGCCCAAAATACCGGACTGCCACTGGACTGCACATGGACCCACTATGCGGGGCCACAAGATTGGATGAGTAATCAATCATGGAGCATGTCAAGACAAAGATAACAAATTATTGGTGCAAAGTTGACACCTTGCATGTAATAAATTAGATTAGGTGTTAATAGTGAGAAAAAGGCAAGGTGTCACTTTGTTTTAATGTGGTAAATAAAAATGAATCAATGTGGTTTGTTAATTCACGTGGGAGGAAATGAGATTTCTCTCAAATGGAGAAGAAATTAGACAAAGGTGGGGGATACTCCATTTACTCCCTTGACTTATTTTCCTCACATGGCATTATTTTAGTTCCTTAGTGAAAATGAGAAGTTAGTTTTAGTTTTGAATTGGCAAAAAGCTTGTAATAGTTTTAATGGAGGAACACTTGTTCTTCTAGAGATATAATAGAAGTGAGTTTGGTTGTTGTTAATTCTTCTCTCTCTCTCTCTTTCTCTTTGGAGTTTTATTAGTTCATAAGTCCTTGTCCCAAGGATCATGAGCTAACTTCCCTTTGGGGAGTTAATCCAACTCATGTGAGAGGGAAAAACATTGGTTGTGAGTTTGGTAGGTTTTAGGATGAACAACTAACACTACATCCTATCCCAAAATGATAGTTGGTGTAGTGTCTAGTTAGAAATCAAACAATGAGCTTAGAGATAAGTCATTGTTTGGTTTCACTTTGCTAGCATGTATGAGCTCTTAAGTGAGCCATGCATGCTAGGGATCAATTCTATTTTTCCATTAGGGACTTGTCTATGAGTCTAGGAAGAATCAAAACCTTTTTCAAATAAACAACTAATGATATTTTCACATGAGGAGGATTAACTCTCCACCTTTCTTTTTAGTAATTTGTATTTTGTTTAAGTGCATGATTTCAAACTTAAATGTTTTGCTTTAATGTTTGTTAGGAAGAAACCTAGTATTATAACCTTACTCCTTAGTTCCCTTATTGTAACATCCAATTTGTAGTTGTTCTATACTTTAGGTAGTTCGAATCCTTATTCTAACTCTACTCAACGAAGATCGTGAGTAAGGAACCTTGATTTCTTTTGCTTCAATTTAGAGAGTTCTAAACTCTAAGTAGTCGTAAAAAGCTAATATCAAACCCCAATCAAAGATTAAAATTTTCTACCTTTAAGAAAATCTCAATTAATTTTCAGTTAAATTAGCAATGCCATACACCCACTTCCTAAAACAAAATTTGCATCACCAAAATAACAATTAAAGAAAAAAGCATGAGCACAAAATTACTTGGTAATGGGTTTGGAGAGAATTGGGCGTAGGTGAAATTGGTCTGGAGAGTGTTAAGTGTGAATTGCTGCTGGAGAAGAGAATGTGGGTTGCGAAATGGAGGTTGGAAATTGATTGTTTGTTATGTTTCAATTTCTTTTGGTTGTCGCGAAATGGAGAACGAAGGGTTGGCGATTCTATTTTTATGCTTATTTGTTTTGTTTTAATCTGGACCGTCAGATTTGGAGATGATCTCGTGAGTTGAGTGGATAGGATTTGGAGTGGGTTGGGAGTGGGAGTGGGTTTATTCCTCCCCATATATATATAATATCGAGCCCGTTATATCAACTCCACCTTATATGAACTCCAAATGAACTCCATCACCAAAAGTGGTTTTATAAGATGAATTGAGGGCCGATGTTTGGTGAAGTAGTCTTCTTATAATAAAAAATCTTCCTACAAAAAATCAGCCCAAACGAAAATGTTTAACCTTGAGTTGTTTTGAAATTTGAAAAATATGGACCGTTGGATAATTTTATAACACTGCAAACAAAGTTTGATACGTCTAGACATCTTCAAAAGTGTTGATTTTTTCTAAGGATGATCTATAATGTGGGAAGAACATCTCCATCAAAAATCAACTTCTAATTCATTGTTTTTTCATGGTGGAGTTTCTTTGGAGTTCGTTTAAGTGGAGTTTATATAACGGGCATCAGTGCTGGCCCTAAGGACAGTCCACACAGGTGGCTAGCTGGGGCCACAAGCTTTTGGCCCAAAAAAGGGCCCCCAATCCTCTTGTCTTGTCCAGATCCAACTATAATTATATGTTTAATCCCACTCAAAGCCCGTTTTAATTCTACTAAATATTTTTCACTATTTTGAGTTTTAGGTCCTAAAAAGATCCTTCACCCAGGCCAAGTCCAGACCAATAAATAGAGCACTTACTTCTATACTCTCTACTACATATAACATGACTACATGTAATAAAGTCAGACCAATAACCAAGTTGCCAAGTCATTTAGTAGTGATTATTTTTACAATTGTTTTATTTATAGGGTACTCAAGATTTAAGGTTGACAAAGTTATCCACAATGCTTATATTATATATATTTTCTAACTTTAAATTAACTTTTATTTTTGCAAAAAAGACAACTAGATCATTTTCCCCGTCAAATTTGTCAAATTGAGATGTGTGTGTGTGTGTGTTTTTATTACATAGGCCCTCATTCGGAATTCGCCTAACCCCTCGAAACTCATGGTCGCCCCAGACAGCCCAGCTTCTAAAAGGACCTTAAATAAGGACCAAATCTAAAACAACCACAACTTCACCTACAAAATGATTTAAAACCTAATCTTTTGTACATATGATCTACTAACCATAAAGAATATCTCTACAAAAATTCAATTCGTTTGACAATTTTTAACATTGCCAAAAGATGATTGCAAAAACTAGACATTTCTAGACCGTTAGATATTTTTCAAAAATAGACAACAATTTTTATCTAAGTTAGAGAATATCAAACGAGTTAACTTTTTGTAGAGATGTTCTTTATGGTTAGTAGATCATATGTACACCTGCCTATATATATATATATATATATATATATATATATATATATATATATATATATATTAATATATAAAATAGCTACTTAAGTTAACACGTCGTAAAACTTCACCTACAAAATGAATTCAAACCTAATTTTTTGGAAACCTCACAAAATGATTATCTTCCCAAAATTTCAGCTCATTTGGAAACCTCTAGCATAGATAAAAATTGTTGTCATCTTTAAAAAGAAATCTAACGGTCCAGAAATGTTGAATTTTTGTAATTGTTTTTTTCCAATGTTAGAGGTTTCCAAATGAGCTGAAATTTTGTACAGATGATCTTAATACTGAGTATATCATATCCACAAAACAATAGGTTTAAATTCATTTTGTAGGTGAAGTATATATATATATATATATATATATATATATATATATATATATATATATATATATATATCAGTCCCAATCTTGCCCACTCATCTCGCCCACTCCATCTCGAGATCTATGGGCCCAAATTAAAACAAAACTAAATAACGAAATTAAAGAAAACAGAACAAAAAAAAAACCCAAACCCTTCGTCTCTAGCAACCCCAGCAAAAACGAGATGAGTATAAAGTATATGATTGGTTGCCAATCTGTATCTAGGTTATGCCAATCTGTATCAAAGTTCAAACCCTTTCTTCATCCTCTCTGTTTCCATTTTCCACAAAGGTATTCTTTTTGGCCCTGAAGAAAAATGCACATACCTGAATGCTTAGTAGAGTAGAACAGAACCATGCACAGAGGTTAGTTTTTTGTTTAGTTTGTATTTGATTGACTCCATTTTGTCCATTAGTTATTGTTCTAGAGTTTGATCTAGTTCTTTATAATAAGGTCAACATTGTCATTCTTAATTTGTTATGATATTAAAGATAAAAGAGAAACAAGACAACAACTCTTTGGTTGTGCTTGTATATTGCATATATTTCTATAGCAACTATTAAGTAGATATGTGATAAATCCTACTAAACAATGAATATATATGGCTCATGACTTAGTAATGATATCTGACATTGGATTACTAAGATGTCACTTCTTGTTGATTTTCACTTGGGTATTCTTAGGATGCACCTAGTGTTATATCTGTGTGAAATCAAGTTTAAGTCATCTGGACATGGTGAATGCAAATTGTTTGTGTTGTATATAGTGCGGATGATAAATCTTCTCTTCAGATGGAAAAAGACATAATTCAAAATACGAGTGATAAGTTCTCAAGTCCATTAGAAGGGTTGGACGGTCATCATGCACCAAATATCAGTAAGGAGAAAATAGGAACTGTTTTGGACTCTGACTCATCTAATACTCAAGTCCAGTGCTCGCAAACGACTTTGGTAGTATATTCCCCACCACATAGCATTGAAACTTTCATCCAAAACAGTATGCTTTTCATCCAAACTTTCTCTGTTTGTTTAGAAGCAAAAGATCTAATGTTTGACAAGTTTTTTTATAGTATTGTTTCCTTCTTATGACTTAAATATTGAATTTTGCTAGTCAGCCGTTGAAGCGGGACTTACTGGTAGTAAAATGGCTCGAAGAACTGGAGGCGTCAATGAATTTGAATTCAAACCTGTTGGAGAAAATCACAATCAAGGTGTAAGTTTTCTTTGATTCCCTATTATAAGGTATAAAGATACTTGTATAACATGGTTGAACAATATTAGTTTAAAGTAAGAATTAAGACATTTGTTTGTTTAATTATTTACTCTCAATAAATCTTCCTTTCAGCGGCTGGCAGTTGGTGTCTTGGTTTCTGGACTGGCTTTTGAAGAACAAGATTTCATAAGACCTTGGGAAGGACAAAAGGATAACTTGTATAACTCGATGTAGACACCCCATTTTTGCACCCCAGGCATAATTCATTCACGATTTTGCCTTGAATTAAATTTGATCATATAAGGTGATTTGCTTTCTAGAGTCTTCATTTCTACATCAAACTTCTTTCTTTTAATCTTCTTTTAGCATCTTTAGACTCTCCTCATCATGTTTTAGCTATGGCTGAAGTTTCGTTGCTTTCTGAGTTTTGAGGTGAAAATGACCAAAATGCCCCTGTAACCTTTGGGAGCCCAAATCTCGTTTTTTCCCCTCTTTCTTTGGATGATATTATTTCATATTTGAATTACCCTTGAAAAATCCTTCGAAATGAGTATAAAATTGCCTAGGTTCCTTTTGGATTTCAGAAACCCTAATCTTGCCATATCTCGTTAGGCAGATTCTTGGCAGATCTTTATTCGATTGCAATACATTATTGGAGTAAGATTTCGACCCAAGGGTATTTTTAAGAGTTCATGGACCTTCCTAATGGATTAATGAACAATTTTTGTGAAGAAGAGTGCGCCTAATTTTTGGCAAAGGGAATTTGCAGCATTGAAAATATGGTCAAAATGGGTTTTTTTGTGGATTTTGGACCTGTGCTCGTGGGCTGTGGATCCAGCTCGAGTTGGACCTTTTCATTAGGGTTTCTAGCCCATTTTTCAAGCCTCTAAAAACCTAGAGAACCTTCCTTATTGTTTGATTTGATTTGATCCCTAAAATCAAGAATATTCTAGAGAATATGCCATTTTGGAGCCATGTTTGGAAACTCTGGATTATGGGCTCATTGAGGACGTGTAGGGCTTGTTTGTTTGCCCTAATCCATCTAAAATATCCAAAAATCAAGGGCCAAGATCGCACCCCTTATCCCACCTCTTGAATCAAGGGCCAGATTTAGGAGGTGCATCCAGAAAGATATCAAGCCATTGGATTTTTTCTTCATCAATACCCAACCATTGGATCAAACTCATTACCATATTTGAATCCATGCCCAAAATCTATAAATATGAGTCTCATTCACCCACAAAAAAACATCTGGAGCTAGGAATTCGGAGTTAATAATCTGGACCTAGCTATTCAGAGCTAATAGCCTAGTCGTTTTTTTTTCTTGAGTTTTTTTTTTTTTTTTTTTTCTTTTCTAATTCATCATTCTAGAGTAGAATTTCTTTAGTTTAATCTGGAGTTGAAGTTAAATTTTCGATTTTGAGGTTTTTCTAATGAAGTTCTCGTGTTCTTCGTCTTTAGCTTCTTTTTCTCCTCTTTCGATCTTGAGTAGAAACTTTTTTTCACCAAAAGTTATTTTTTTTCTCAAATCACCTGTTTCAATCCAAAAATCACAGTTGTCAATTCCAGATCAAGTTTATTATCATCATTCATCAACAATCAACCAAGATCATCAATCAATCAATCTACAATCAAGTATGAGACAACATTCAAAACAAGGTGACATCTTTCTTTTCTCTTTTATTTCATTTAGCATTGCATATTAGGTTATTTTTTCTTAGTTTTATTATAGCATATATGTTTCGGCAGTAAACTGCTTCAACACAACGAGAGCAATGGTAAAGAACGCACTAAGAAACAGAGGAATTTGATGTTGAGGGAGATGAAACTGAACCAAATAATGGTTGCCTACGTACCTAAGATCTATTCTCTAGGGATCAAGTTTCCACGTAGTTCCTTATGAAAAATAATATGGTATTTATAGAGGTAGAGTAGAGAGTCCTTGTAACTCAAGTAATTATGATAGATTATAACTCTCATCTGATAATTATCTCTTTGATAAGAAATGAATCTGGACATAAATCAATGTACATTAGTGGCAAGCCATGTGGCTAAGGTTCAGCCTTAGACACATGAGTTAATGGGCCTGTACATTGATCCATGATATTGCGAATTGGGCTTTAGCCCTGTTGATTAAATGAATAAAATAGAAACCCCTACTAATGGATATTTGCCACGAAGGTGGGGGTCGAAACACCGCCCCCTCTTTGTCATGCGAACAAAGTTCACATGGCAAAGAAGAGAAGACAAATCATGGAAAACTTGAAATAATAAAAGAGTAAGCGGAGTGTATAACAAAGTATCGTGCGAACGTAAACGATAAGAAAATGGACAATCGGAAAAAAGTCGTGAAGTAGCGGAAATGAAAAATGTCAAATTAACATTATCACGGGGACCAATGGCGTAGTTAAATAAAAATGGCGAAAATGCACGGATAAAATAAAAGATGCACATAAAGAAAATACGGGGTGAAAATATCAAAAGAAATTGAGTGCGAATATCACATCAACGAGCATTACGTAACAAGGCGAAAGTGATGTCAACGACGCGTACCAGCGGAATAGCGATACTAGGATTAGACCGTTGAAAACTGTTGAGAAAAATTCGCGAATTATTGTGAATGAAATAATTGGAATTCAAAAAATGTACAAGAGTCAAAATGTTGTTCCGAAATATGAACACGAGTAGCGTGATAAATGAGCATAAAGAAAAATAAAAGAAGTGTACAGCACATAAAACTAGGACTCCAAAATTCAATCCGGATTGGATAAAGCTTAGAAGTGCGTCACCCATCTTAAGTCGGTTTGTATAATAGACTTACACAAGGACTTAGATACTGGACCATCGCAAGTTTAGGAAAAAAGCTATAAAAACAGATGGTTTTCGTGAAAAAAACACAGAGAACATAAGGAGAGAGTTCTGAAAAACAAACCCCTACGTACCACAAACCGCAGAGAGAGATAAGTGTGATCGAGCTAGCAATGTTAACCGAGAAGAAAATACAAGTAAAGCACTGTGAGAGTGATCGAGTGTCCGTACTGTGCTGTTGTCGGTTGTCGAAGACGAAAAAAGGTTAGTACTGTGTTTGCTTATTTATACGGCCTTCTGTTTTCAGGGAAACATTCTTCTCATCTTCTACATCCAATCTTCTATCGCACCAGTAAAACTGATCAGAAAGATCACGAAAAACGGCATATTCACAAAGCGCACCCTGTTATTGGCGCCTTCAAAAGAACTTGTTGCATCTTGCCTGACACAGCAAGATTGGAAAGCTGCTATAAAAATAAACCTGGCGTGTATACACAAGTTCCGTAAGGGAACCGGCAGCGAGCAAGAAAACGACCAACTATCGCTATATGTCTAACGCCATGCATGAAAACAGAAACTTGTTTTTAGTCTACTCGGTAACAAGCATGAACTAGCTCACGCCATTAATCTTGGTATAAAAACAGATTTGGTTTGGATTGAATATAGTTTGGAGGAAGCTTTGGAATCGACTTTTGTTGTCGCTGTGAAGAAGAAACGCTGTGCTGGTGGCGCCTCTTATTTGAAACTTGTTGCAATAAAACATGATACCGTGCACTACCAGTAAAGGAGGGGCACCATACCTGCGCTCCTTTAATATAGCCCAGTGAACCCGGTTTTGGTGCTTTCTGACCCGGTTTTTTTTTTTTTTTTTTTTTTTTTTTAATTTTTACAGGGAGAAATGACCGTATTAAACAGGCGAAAAAACACTCGAGAAAAAAACTCGATGACGATTGCAGACTTGGTGAGGTGGAAAGAAGGTGGCGGATCAACGACTACACGGAACGGCGATCGATGGGCTTAAGGAAATACTGAGAAAATACTAGGACTCGAGAAATTTGAGATGGAGGAAGTGTACGACTTTGAAAGCGAAAGTCAAAGAAGATGAAGTAGTAATGGCTTACACACAATTAAATTACGGGGAATGCAATTCCGTTGAGCAAAAAATAAGCGCAATTATGGAGTGGTGGCAAATTGCACCGGGACAACCGCCAATATCGTTCGGTTAATCTTTACGAGAGCACCGTTTACAAAATGAATTTATGAAGGTTTGGGGCTCAAGAAATCTTCGGCGTTGATCTGACCGAAAAGCCCATCTTGGCGTAAGGGTACATAAAATTTGAAATTGAATTCAAGGATTCAAACAGAAGTTTTAAAGGGTTCCCAAAAGTATACACCGGATGGGATAGATTTCTGTACCGCTTGCGAGGGAAGTGGAATCCGACAGAATTTAAAGTGCCGAACAAATTTCGAGGTAAGCCAAAACATAATTATTGAAAATTGTACTATGAGTAAACTGTTAACTAACATAAGTTATTTTTGTGTCTAACAGAAAACACAAGTACACTACCAGATATTGAATTGGACAAGGAAGTAGAGAACAACCTTCGTTTCTTCTTTCATGAATGCTCTGACGAAAGATTAGTAGATTTGAGCTACTTTGATGATATTGTTGATTTCCGACACTATGGGGGTATCGAACAACGGCCCGATAGGTCCATGGAGACACATAGTGAAATGGCGAAGAAGAATAAGAGTCTCAGAAATGCAATATTTGGCAGCGATAGCGATAGTGAAAAAGAAGATGGAACGGAATTAACACAGCGAGAATTAGTGTTGAGCTTGCCAACCACAAAAAGCGAACTGTACAAAAGAAGATGTTCCACAAGAAAACGGGCGAACGAAGACCAAAAGAGACAACCAACGTTACAATGTATGATGCCTCGAGGGACGAGACTACAATGCACAAAACACCCCAGACGAAATATAATACATTCTCAACATAAAGAGGAAAAGGTATGTACCGTAGAAAACATAGATTTGTAAAAGTGTGGTGAGATGTAATATCTCGCCTGTTTTGGTATATCTGAGGAAAATAATGGTGGGAAAAGAATGAAACGATTGATACTTACAAAAGATAGTCAAATGAAAGAACACAAAGTCGGTGAAAGAAAATAAGCGGCAAAGCAAAATGAAGGAGCAAAGAATCCAACCACCAGCGGCAAATCTTTGTCGAGGGGGTAAGACTACTCATGGAGGAAAACCACAGAATCATTAACGATAAGTTGACCGTTGACTTTTACTATTGCGTTAGGGCCGGTAAAGAAAATTGTGTCCAGCACTAAACCGATGAAATTGGTAGATGAAGCAAAGATGTTCAAGTCTGGAAGACGAAGCGAAGGTATCGCCAGGGACCACGCCACTGGAGGGGCTCGAAAAATATAAAAAATGTGACCAGAATACGGAGAAAGTCGGAGAATATGACAGAGCAGTGTCAATGATTTTCGATAGTATGAACCAGGTATGATAGTATTTTTTTTTATCAGTTATTGCAAACTTGTGTTTAAGTCTGAAAGATTGATGAAATCAGATATTTTTCGCCGCAGGTTAAAACGGCGGTAGTACGGGCCAAAGAAATTCATGAAATAGTCGCGAAGAAAAATATCATTCCGAATGAAGTCAATGTCTTAGAAGAAATAGAGAAAGTGAAGATACTCAACCAAAAATTGGAAGAGGCAAACAAAGCGTTAAGCGGAACCATCAGAGAGTTAGAAGACGAAAACAAAAGCTTAAACGAGCGGACGGAAGAAGCAGAGGAGAGATCGTATGAAGAATTTGGGAAAGCCTGTGAGATAATGGAGGAACACAAACACTTAAAAGCAGATGTGATAGAATTGAAGTCACTCGGGCGACCAAAGATCGAGGGAACTTAAAGCGTCAAAAAAGAGGTAGAGAAAATAACAAGCGTTTAATGACGATTTAAACGAGCTGCTCGACCAAGATCACGTGCAAATGGCATAATCGCGGAATGAATCGTCCGTAAGACAATTAATGAGAGAATTTAATAGAAACGGGAGATGAACTAGAACGTGAGAAGATGAATTACAAAGATTTGTACAAGTTGTATACGCGAAAAGTTGGGAAAGAACCATTGGATTTTCCCAAACCAATGATCATGTGATTGCGAGTATGTAATACCGTAGAGCTAAAAATTCTTTTTATGAAAATAAAAATAAAGTATGTGTTGGCTATTGAATAGCATTGTGATGTCAGATAATATACCTGTATAAAACTTAGTGTTGTTGATTTATGAATGTAAAAGAACGAGACGCCCCCATGTAGAGAGAAAAACCTCCCAATATAGAACCATTGGAGAAAGTTATTGAAAGGCAAAGGGGACATGATCGTCCTCAATGAACCTAGCTATTCAGGTGTTAAAATATTTGTACGAGCGTGAAGCAAGGGCGACAACCTGTTGGAGTTGTCCACAGGTTCAAAGTCGTCACCCCGTACTTTGGGACCAAACTAAAACACAAGCGTCATTGCCTTAGTAGTGGAATTAGCGATATTAATTGTGGGAGTATTGCAATAATTGTTCCGAGCAGAATAACCATCTTATTGACTCGGATTTCCGTCAAGTAGGCATGAATGCGACTTACTTGGACCGAAAAAGGCATAATATGAATGACCTCCCTAGAATGAACGTTAATGAATGACATTGTTGAAAGTAAATTTACAGAAGAATAGAGTAATGTATAATGACAACCAAACTAAGAGAATGGAAGTTGAATGTCTTTATTGATGGATAAAATAGAACGAACTACATAGATGGATAGATTCGTTATTGATGGAGTAATATAAAAATTCAAAAAAAATTTCTAACGGTAAAACTTGCGAAGGTGGTAAGCATTCCATGGCTTCTCTATCATTCTTCCAGAAATAGTACGGAGGAAATATGACCCCTTAGATGCTGGACGATCTATGATGTAGGGTCCTTGCCAATTTTCACCAAACTTTCCTGATTCTATAAGCTTTGGGTTTCTACAGAGAACCCAGTCTTCATGAGCAAAAAACTTAGGACGGATCTTCTTGTCGTAGTTCCGTTTCATGTCAGCTTGATACTGAATAAGCTGTTATAGTCCCTCAGAGCGAACCTCATCAATAAGAGCTTTTGACTGAGCCAAAGTATTGTCATTGGAACCTGTTTCAACAGCAACTGATCGAGATGTACTGGAAATCAGTTATGTAGGTAAGACTGCTTTAGCACCATATGCAAGGTTAAAAGGTGATAATGCAGTTGAATATTTTGGCGTTATCATATAAGCCCACAAGACAGCTGGTAACTCCTTGACCCAATTTCTTTTGGCGCCAGTCAAACGCCTCTTTAGGTTGGCCAAAATCACCTTATTGGTGGCTTCGGCCTGCCCATTGACTTGTGGATGATAAGGTGCGGAGAAGTTATGTCGTATCTTCAAATTAGCACAAAACTGACGAATTTCTTCAGCATCAAATTGTTTACCATTATCTGATACAAGTGCCGCAGGGATGCCAAAACGACAAACAATATTTCTCCATAAAAACATTTTGACGTTGGAAGCATGGATTTGGACCAAAGGCTTTGCTTCTACCCATTTGGTAAAGTAATCGGTTGCCACAAGAAGGAATCGTATACTACCTGGAGCTTTAGGTAAAGGGCCAATAATGTCTAAGCCCCATTTGGCAAATGGCCATGGGCTAAGCATGGGATGCAAGTCAGTAACAGGTAGTTTACTCATATTATCGTGCTTTTGGCATGGCTCACACCTCTCAAATAGGTGTTTTGCATCCTTTTGCATCTCTGGCCACCAATAGCCCTGTGTCATAGCCTTATGAGCTAAACTTCGCCCCTTGGAGTGGCTTCCGCATAAGCCGGAGTGAATATCTTCCAAAACTTGAAGTCCTTCTTGTTTTGAGAGGCATCACAACATAGGGTTTAAGTCCGAGCCTTTGCGATATAAGTGCAAACTTCCGTCAGTAACAGATATCACCAAAAACTTCCATGCATCGCGTTTGATTCTTTTAACGAGTTTTGGTTCTGGCGGAAGTGAAGAAACTTGCAAGTAGTGGATATAAGGAAGACGCCAATCTTGCACATCGGAGATCATCACTGGCTCTGATAGTATCATATTGGGAACTTCAGGACTATCATCTGCTTCATGTACCAACTCACTATCTCGTTTGGGTTTAATTCGGGGAGGAACAAATGGATCTATAGATTCTAATAGAAGATCCAAAGTATGGTCATGTTGTGAATTTTCCATCTCTTTTTTCGCTTCGAAGTCATGATTGGTGCGATTATCGTGGGTCGATTTATTTGTTAGCATTACAAAGCAAAACAAGTAATTGCTTTCATGTACATACAAGTCATGCAATTCTTTTTCGGTAAAGTCAATGCTTGGCTCTTTCTGGAATTCCATAGTGATGTGTCTTGACTCTTCACTTCTAACGGCGGTGGAGAGATAAGCCAATGAATCAGCATGACGTATGTCATTACGGGGTCGTTGAGTGATAGAGATGCTATCAAATTGTCGAGCAAGGCTATGTATCAAACCAAGATAAGCCGCCATACAGTCATCTCTTGCTTCAAAAGACCCGCCAAACTGATTGGCCACAAGGCGAGAATCCGTGTATAACTGGAGCTTTCGCGCCCCCAGTTTCAAACCTGTTCTCAAGGCACAAACGGCAGCCTCATACTCGGCTTTGTTGTTTGAAGCGGCGAAGCCAAGTCGCACAGATTTCTCAATCTTCTCTCCGCCGGGTTTAATAAAAACGCATCCAATTCCAGACCCAGATTTATTATGGGAGCCATCTGAGTAAACAATCCATAGGTCAATGGGATTAGGAATTGCGTTTGCAAGTTGGTCTTCGTCGCCCCCAGTTATGGGTGGCAGAATGTCTTCCATAGATTCTTCTTGGCGCAAGAAATCGTCAATAGGAGAATCATCAATCGGAAAATCAGCTATCAAAGAAGCTAGAGCATGTCCTTTTTCAGCAGTACGACTTTCAAAGACAATGCTATATGCACTAAGATAACTTTCCTATTCGGCTAATCTGCTTGATTCTTGTGCATTACGAAAGACCTTGCGTAAGGGATACTCAGTATAAACTCTGACCAACCTCCCCTGGAAGTATGGTTTTAACCGACGAGTGGCATGAACCAATGCAAGTGCAATTTTTTCCATCTTTGAATAACGAGACTCAACTCCGGTTAACGTCTTACTGATAAAAAAGACGGGTCTACCATCATCGACGAAAAGAACAGCACTAACAGCTTGAGTTGTAGCTGCTAGGTATATGCCAATAGGTTGACCCGTTGAAGGACTTGTCAATATAGGAGGACTGACCAAGTATTTCTTCAATTGTTGCAATACCATCTCACAATCAACGTTCCAAATTGCCGCCCCCTTTAAAGTCTGGAAGAAGGGATGACAACGATCAGAATATTTAGAAAAAAATCTATGAAGAGCGGCAAGACGACCAGAAAGCCGTTGAATTTTCTTCTTATTTTTTGGTGATGGCATATCAATAACGACGATCGATCGGGATTAGCCTCAATACCTCTACGAGTCATGATGTATCCCAGAAATTTTCTAGAAGAGAGGCCAAAAGAACATTTGGCGGGATTGAGTCTCATGTTATACTTGTTAAGCCTATCAAAAACAAGTTGAAGATCGGAAAGATGATCACCAGTAAGCTTCGATTTTACGACTATATCATCGATATAAGCCTCCATTATTATCCCCAACAGATCGGAAAAAATTGTATTGACAAGCTTTTGGTAGGTTGCACCGGCATTTTTCAGACCAAAAGGCATAATAGTGTAGCAGAAAATGCCTTGGTCGGTAATGAAGGCGGTGAACTCTTGGTCATCCACATTCAAAGAGATCTGGTAGTACCCTGAAGAAGCATCCATGAAAGATAGGCGTTGGAATCCCGAAGTGGCATCCACTAGTTCGGAAATTCGTGGCAATGGATACGGATGAATCGAACAAGCTTCGTTAAGGTTTGTAAAGTCAATACAAATTCTGATTTGTTCGTTCTTTTTTGGCACTGCGACGACATTAGCAAGCCATTTTGGGTAAGTAACTCGTCGGATAAAGTTAACCGCACGTAGCTTATCAATCTCCTCTTTAACTTTGAGCTTCCGATCATGTGCCATTCTTCTTGGTTTTTGGCGAACTGGCCTGAAACTTGGATCAATGTCAAGTTTATGACAGGCAACATAAGAGTCTATTCCCGGCATTTCCTCAATTTTCAAAGCTTAAGATACGCTTTTATTTCATTTGTAACGAGGGAAACCAACTATTTCTCGTTTCTATTTCGAAAGTTATTGAGAAATAAAAGTGGTTTCTTCTGCTGAATCTCCTACTTGCACTTCCAAAAGTCGATCCACTGTAGGCAGCCCTTGCACATGAGCCTCAATATTATAGATGGAGGGCACGCCGCTTGGTAACTGTAACTTGGGCAGGGCACTTGCAAGGATCGTATTACCTCTAACTTCAGATTTTTTATAGTCATCCATTGCTTTGTCATGACAGGCATGGGCAGATATCTGGTCACTACGAACCTTGCAAATATGCCCATCGAAGGGGAACTTGACACACTAATGAAATGTGGAGACTACAGCCCCCATGGAATCTATCTAATCTCTGCCCAAAATTGCGTTATAGTGGGCTTGACAATCCATCAATAAGAAATCGAGCTCAACTTCTTTGTTCATTAATTTGATTGGTAAGGTAATTCTTCCAACCGCTGAAGATGTTGTCCCATCAAAACCGATGATAGGATTTTCTTCGGCGATGATCATACCCTCGCGAAGCTGCATCGAGAATAACATCCACCGAAAATGGCAGAGGTGGCCCCCCGGTGTCGATCATTACCCATTGAACACGAGAAGCACCTATAGACGAAATTATAACTGCGTCCACAATGAGGGTGATATACACCAAGGAGATCATCATCGATGAATCGGAGAGGGCTCTTCTTGAAGTCTCGGTGCGGATTCCTTTGACAAAATCGACTTTGTTGATACGGTTAAACTCACCAACATAACTAACTTTCAAACGCTTTTGATTCTTACTTTGACTTTTGGAAAGAGACTCAACATGAGAATGGGAAACATTAATGACATGCTCATAAGTTGCAGCAACTGCCTGTTGAGAGTCTTTAGTAAGATATTCATTTAAAAGTCCTTTCTCCACTAATTTCTGAATCCGACCCTGGAGAGAGCGACAAAATTCTGTCTCATGGCCATAGTCATTATGGAATTTACACCGTAAGGCTTTGTCCCTTGTCCCTTTGGTATCTTCTGAAAGTGGATAAGGCGGGGAAAGAAGATTCCCACTTTTCAACTTCTCATATATAACAGAGTACTTGGCATTGAGCGGGGTCAGTTTTAGCTCAGGTAAAGTCTTTCCATCACGATTGAAACTAACTTGCTTCTGATTGTCATTCTTTCCATCGTTATGTTGTTGATCTGACTGTCCTTGCTTTGGCTTAGAATTCTTGCTGTCAGAAAAATCTTTACTCCGAATATCTTTGTCTCTTGCTGCTTTCGCCGATAAGTTCTCCTCGATACGGATGTGTTGTTCAGCCCTAACATACAGATCGTACCGAGTTTTAGGGACATCTTTAATTAGAGAGTGGTAAAGATCCCTTACAATGAAGTTCGAACTTTTGTCTCTTTCATAATATAATGCTTCTTTAAAGGCGAAAAGAAGCATCCCATCAGAAACTTCTGGAACATCTGCTGCTGCCTTTCGAAACCTAGTAACAAAAGTACGTAACTTTTCGTCACGTTGTTGCTTGATGTTCAAAAGTGAGTCGACATCCTTTGGCGTCTTGCAATTGTGGCGGAAACGATTAACAAACTGATTTTCTAGTTCATTGAATTGGTGAATTGATCTTGAAGGCAACTCACTAAACCCGGTAATGCTTCTCCCTTTAGAGTTGATGGAAAGAGCTTACATATGAGCGGGTCATCTCCACCCTATAACACCAACTTATTTTTGAACGATAGAACATGCAAGCCAGGATCTCCTTCTGATTCATCATAAAGTTCAAAATCGGGTTGTTTGAAGTCGGGATGGTGGTAAGCTTCTTGAATGTCGATCGAAAACTTATCAAGTACGCCATCATTGACTGTCAAGTTTTTCATTCTTACATCCCTTGACTCTCTATCGTTAAGTTCTTTTGCAATCAACTCTTTCAGCTGTTGTTCTGTTAGAGTTAAAGTATTGGCTTGAACAACTGGACGCTCCCGGTCGTGCCCATGTGGAGAAGGATACCTTCCATTATCTCTTATTGGAGTTAGAGATCTGTGGCGGTACGCACGATCAGCTCCGACCGGTGATTGTCTTTGTCTATCCCTATAACCAACCTGTTTAGGCTAGTAGTCACCCTTGGCCGGGTGGTCGGAATAATTATACCACTTCTCCATGTTTTGTTGCTCTTGTCTGGGATGCCCTCCTTCCCAGTCATGTCGGACATATCTCGGACGGCGGTCTTCCCTGAAATTGCTTCTCAGAGGTAAATCTTCCCTTTGAGATCGGACATGTCTAGGGTAGGAGTTATCCCTGCCAATCCGATTCTCCCCATAAGTACGGGTAATAGGGTCATTACTCCTAGAGCGTGCACTGGTTGATTGTGCTTGAGAAATAGCACGTTCTCGGGGGGACGGCGAAGTGGATTGTCAAGACGGTCCCATACACTGGAATAGCTGTGTCCCGCCGCGGGTCGCCTTTGATGTTGTTGAATTTGCAACATCGTCCACCGGCCTTTGCCTTTTTGCCAGCTTCCTTCTCAAGTTCCTATTTAAATTTTTGACTCGTCGTAACTCCCGCTCAACCGTATTAGGGGTGAATTGGCTGTTACTATCACCTTTTCCGTTAGTTGGCGTGAGAGTAATGTCCATGTCCATATCCATGTCGGTGAAGGATCGACATGGACGACCAACGGACGGACCGCATGGAGGATTACTGACTTGTCGGTTTTCTTGTTGCAAGGCTGTTAGGGTTGGCGCCGACGGTTGTACGGCCTTTTGCGATGGTGGAGGCGGTGGCGGTTGCGCTGCTACAGTCGGATGTTGAGAATTGATCCTACCACTAGGATCAACTTGATTGTTCAACGGTTCTTGCATTGGCCGATTTGAATTTCGAGGGTTGCGAGTATTATTAGCAGGAGGAATATGTCGACTATTTGGTATGCTTCTTGTGCATACCATCTTGATTGTTTCACGTGATAATGAATTCTAAATCCCCACAGACGGCGCCAATTATGTTTCGGCAGTAAACTGCTTCAACACAACGAGAGCAATGGTAAAGAACGCACTAAGAAACAGAGGAATTTGATGTTAAGGGAGATGAAACTGAACCAAATAATGGTTGCCTACGTACCCAAGATATATTCTCTAGGGATCAAGTTTCCACGTAGTTCCGTATGAAAAATAATATGGTATTTATAGAGGTAGAGTAGAGAGTCCTTGTAACTCAAGTAATTATGATAGACTATAACTCTCATCTGATAATTATCTCTTTGATAAGAAATGAATTTGGACATAAATCAATGTACATTAGTGGCAAGCCATGTGGCTAAGGTTCAGCCTTAGACACATGAGTTAATGGGCCTGTACATTGATCCATGATATTGCTAATTGGGCTTTAGCCCTGTTGATTAAATGAATAAAATAGAGACCCCTACTAATGGATGTTTGCCACGTAGGTGGGGGTCGAAACAATATAGTTATTAGTTTTTTAAATAATTTAGTGAAGATCATCCAACTTGGTAGATTAATTTTTCAAGATTTCTTCATTCGCCTATCTTAATACTATCTTAATACATTACACCTCAATAGAAGTAAGGCTGGTTTTACCAGGCGAGCGTGGGTGCGTAACACCTTCCCACATCATACCTTGACTCCCGAACCCAATAATTATCTAGTTTCGAGGGCTAGTCCTTCATATAGGTTTTACTCAACTTTTCCTTAATAAAGTTACTGGTGACTCTAAAATCAATTGTATAGACCTAGGTACATATTTTTGTGCGTACACTCGATTTGAAATCGGTTGGTGTCAGGGAAGGGGTATAAGTTCACCGCTAACAACTCTATTTAAAGGTTTCACGATATAGCCCTAAACTAGTTAAGTTAGAAAACACATGATGGATCTACTCAAATGGGAGAGCCCTTGGGAGTTAGAGTGCACCTTCACATATCCCAGGTGATGGTGGTTCAAATCCACCAGGATCCTTAATTTTTTTTATGGGTGTGATGGTTTAATGTGTTGTGGTTTAATGTGTCATGGTTTTCAGTCTCTGCATTTCATTCAACTTCAGATATGCTTTTTGTTGGTAGCCTTGGGGAGTTACTTTGTTACGATCCGAGCACGAAGAGATTGGAGAGAATTTGTAGACTAAGGGGAGACACTGTCATATGCAGCGACCAGTCTCTTGTTTTTCCTTTCTCAGTAAACCTGACTCCTCTATGTGCACCCCTGAAAGAAATAGTTGGTGAGTGTTATTGGTGGGCGTTACTATTGTGATCGTGTCTAAAGTTGGAGCTTTGAAGTTGGATTAGGGTTTTGTACATAGATTAGGGTTTGGTTGTTACGAATTAGGATTTGGTTATGGATTAGGTGATAAATGTAAAAATAGTAGAATCCTTAATATTAATGCTACAAGAACACTAATACGTAATCCTACCGTTCTTACGTTTAAATCAATTCTTCTTACTCTCAAAACATAATCATGCAATACAACGAGTAAGGATTTCGTTCCACTCTTAAACCCTCAAGACTTAAATAGAATTCAATTATTCAAACACAAGGAACAGTGAGAGTGATGTGTTTGGTGTTTAAACTAAAACTAATTATAAATTTAAGACAACTAAATCTAAAGATTATAACTTTATGAAATTTAACAAACAATAATTAAAATCTAACATCAATAACTACGAAATGACTAACAACCAAGAAATGAAATTAGATCTAAGGAATAGATAAATGACAAAATCGAATTTGATCAATAATAAACTACTTTATTTATCTAATGAAGCAATAACAATATTTTAATACTTTAAATTAAAACAAGGGAAATGAAAACTAATTAATGGAATGAAAACTAAGTAATTAACTAATCTAGATCTAACTTTTTCTAACCCTAAACTCCATTAACATTAGCTTCCTAACCTAACTACTTTTGCTACCTAACCTAATTACCATTAACAAAGAGTCAAGCTTTTGTTTTTATACTTCCAGATCCAAAAATCGTGCATGGGCTTGGAGCCATGTTTTCGGCCGGAAAATCGGGCCCAAAACCCAATTTCTTTAGTCCAAAATGGGCTCTTCAGCTGCAGTTGGCTTCGACAGATGTTTCGTCCACTTCTGCTCCTTTGATTGGGTCAAGGCTTGGTCCATTGGAAAGCTCTTTCCGAGCCGGTCGTTTTGACATAAGGTAGGCCCAATTCCAAGTTCTGAGTCTAAAGATATGGTCTTCGGAAGTTCTCATTGTCTTTGTGCATTTGTTTACTTTTGCGTGGACTTTGACTTTTCATCTTTTGACCAGGCTTTACAAAGGCTTTGTCTTCTTGAATCTTGGCCTTTAATCACCGAACTCCTTAGTAACCAACCATTGCTCCTTTATCTCATCAAAGTGGCACATTCGCACATAATTGACTTTGAAGCCCGAAATACATAAAAACACGTAATCAGTATTAACTCTTACTATTACTCACCTAATTGGTCTAAAAGTATGACTGCTAAGGGGTTAAAACTACAGTTTTGGGCTCTTATCAACCACCCCCAAACAGCATTTTGCTTGTCCTCAAGCAAAGATGAGAAATTAGAATAAATGACCAAAAATGGAGTTCTATCTACTCTCATTTCGCTGAGTGCGATTGCATTGACCATATGCAACAAGGCCTTAAACCACTAGAAATTCCCTAGTGGACGAGTTATAGCCTCGTGAGAGTTTTCCAGTGAAGGTACTCATAAACTTCATCTATACTACAACGACTAAGAAATAAAACTATTGTTTCCTTATTTATGTCTCAATTATCTATACATCTCACTAGTAATGAATACAGAATAATCATGTCAAAACCTAAGCTAATATATGCATAATAATGAATCATCTATGATACCAATATATATACTATGAGTAATACTATGAAATGCCTAGCAGGTTCGTTTCTGAAAACTCGGAATAGCGTCCTTAAGTAGGTCCTCACATAAAAGTCAAGACAAAAATCACTCGATTTTTTCCGCTCGTTTTCAAGCTACTCCATTAATGCGGTGGGCACACTTTACCTTACAATCTCAATGACACACAAGGAAGCCGGAGTCGATCAAACACAACTGCCACTTACTATCACACTAACCTATTCCTAATTGAGCTAGAGGTCTTTATTAGGTGTTGCGGGGATTAGGAGATGGTTTAAGAAGGAAGGAAATGGATATACAAAAGGACAAGTCCGAGATAATAGAGTCTTCATATTATATAACTTAGAGAAAACCTTGTTATTTTCTTTTTGCTTCTATACTTTGTTTCCATCATTAGCCATATTTTTCTTTTTCTTTTCTTTGGCTTTTGACTCCCTTTTTTATTCTATTTTGGAGTTTTTATTTATTTCTATTTTTCTTTTTCTCTTCTTTTCTTTGGATGGAAACTTCTTTTCTTTTTGAAGCAACTAACTAATTTTTTTTTACCACGGTTTTCTCTTCTTCTTTCTTCACTCATTCTATTCTCGGACTTATTCTAGATTGGGTAAGTTGAATTTTTTATTTTGTTTTTTTTTTGTAAGGGGTAAAGGAATTGTGGTTTATGGAAGGCTAAAGAAAGGCTCAGAGAGGCTACTAGCGGAAAATAATTCATAGGTTTGAATTTTTGGCTATATCGATCCAAAGAGGGCCTAAATTCTCGCTTAGGATATGGCATAGTGATCAAGCAAGTGGACGTGTGATTTCTCTATCCGGATTTTACTTCTCCCTTGTGTCATTTCTCAAATGTTTCGTTCATATAAGGCTTTAGGCTATATTCTCACAGGATTTGTAGAATAAGTACTCTAGCCTAGATTTCAGAAACTTACTACTAACAATCATAGATACTCATGTAATATATTTATAGATAGATGCAAAGATTATTACCTACATATTAACCTAAGTTTCTAACAATTATTCTGATGCAAAAGCTACGTGAGACTTCTAGATTGTTAAGAGCATAGAGAAAGAAAACAATACCAATATTCCTAAGTGTATAGCATAAACTTATTTATTTATATTTTTGAAATTTTTAACTTGAAAACAAATGCATATTATACATATCTATATCCTAACAGATGCCTTAATTACACGTATTTCTATGCCCCCAAACAAGAAGAATGCTTTGTCCTCAAAGCATTTAAATAAAGAGGGTAGAAAAATACCATGGAAATGCGTGAAATTCTGGAACATCTGCAAAACAAGGTTAGAATATACTAATATAGGAAATAAAAACTGACGCAACTCTATAAGAGTTCCACCCATTATGGGGTTAACAGAATTAAATTGCTTGGGACATAAGCGCATGAAGAATTGAAACTAAAACTTACCTCCACTCCAGCGTTGCCATCATCCTCCTTCTATAAAGAAGTGAGGTTCCTTCAAGCATCCTGCCATGCCATTATAATTTGCCAAGCTTGCCGCCATTTATCATCTACGGATCCTAACCTGTTAAGCGCCACTTGGTCGGATGGGGTGTAAGGTGCAACCTGATGAGGTTGTATCCTCCACCCTTGCCAAGTCATTGCACGGAAAGATCGAATAATAGAATTGGTGGATCTCACAATGTCGACCCCAACCCAGTCCGTGAAACGGGCACAAAAAATAGGGAAGAAACATAGTATAATACGGCAAACTAATATAGGCATAAGAAGATACTTATGCCTCATGCTATGGGCTCGTGCTAAACTAGACATCAAAGTTCTGGGAAGGTCATGGCACATACGTCCCGTGGCTAAAGCAAGGAAGAAGACGCGCAAGTGGCATCATTCACGTAAGAAAAATGTCATTCCCCTAAAATGTTTAGCATGATCCAAAACATAACAGTTCCTATGTTCATGGACAGGCTACCAAGGGCGACGTTATATTCCCCTTGGTCCTCGATACGGAAAATGCCTGCCCCATACGACTCATGCAAAACTCATAAGTGTAGACATACATATTATCTACCCAATAGCACCATGGGTCTTGTATTTCAGCGGGCATGGCAAGTCCAAGAACAAATGCTAGCAAGAAACATAAGCGGTTCCCAGCCTTACGTGTGTGATCACCTCACAAAACCAAGCACCATAAGTAGTGCTTTGAAACAAATCTTTGAAAGACTGTTCGGTATTATTATAGGAGATGTCATCTCGAACTACTCTAGAACAACTGCCGCGAATGAACCGGGAACAACCCGCTGAAAACTGGAATTTTTCTCGTCGACGGAAGTCGGCGGAAAGGCCAACTAGGGCGAAGTCATCTGCTGTATTTGGAATTCCAGTGTTTGAGCGCGAAGTCGCTGACCCTTGGCGCGCTCTGAACAAAATTTCGACAAAAGTGTAGGGCGCTGGCGCTGAAGGCTTCCTCCGCAGGCGTGGGCGCCTCCGAGGTGTTGATTTCGTGAAAAATGCGAATTTAAACGTGGGAAACGTGGGAGTGAAAGGTGAGAAATGGAAGTTAGGTGTAGTGTGGGTTGTGAGTGTAGAATGAATGAAGTTTTTATAGGTTTTGAATTGTTAAACGAATCGGTAAGTTGCCAAAAGCTTTAAGGCAATTTCCGGAAACAATAAAATTTCGAACCCAAAACGGAAACAACTCATATTCTTGAGTCTATAACAACCCTAATATCTTTTTAATCGGATTTAGACTAGTAACTTCTAAACTCTCTTAGATTTCATCATACCACCACATCTAATCATAGGTATGCCAATTATGACAATATTCTCAACCTTCACTCCAAAACAAACTCTAAAATGGAGGATCTTCTACAAATCATGATAGAATAAATAATACCACCCCCAAACAATTCGGGAAGGTGGGATTAACAATAAAATCCATGCACAATTTGAAAAGAACAACATTATATTAAAATTAAAATTCAAACAACATTTAACTACCAAATTCAAAGTTAACTACGGAATTTAACAACGTAACATCCTATCTACTAAAAATAATAAAAGACAACATCAAAACAACAAACAAAGAGAAATCTAGCTACTCTTAAAGGGAGCGAGGTGGGGATAAGAATAGGAAGTTTAGTGATCAAGCATGGAAAAACCAAACACCCCATTCCCCAAACAAATTTTTGAAAACAGGTTTGTAAAAATTTGTTTTAAAACGGGTCTTTTAAAGTCGATTCCCTAGACTTAAAGTGATATATATATATATTTACATGCAGGTTTCCCATATATCAATAATCGAAAAAAGTTGTGGGTCTTTCCACAAATAATTAACATGGAATGCACCATCAAACAGAATTAAGCACCAAGATTTCCTATGATGTAGCTTAGTGGAATGAGAGTAAAGCCTTATAGATCTAAAACCTAATCGAAAGCATACGTTTCTTCTTTGTCCTCCTACGAAGGGAATGCCAAGTAAATGAACATGAGAAAATTGATGGTTGTGGAAGATAATAGGATGTGGATAATTTTGAGAAGGGAAAAATGGAAAAAATGAAAAAGTGTCCGGTGGCTTGTCCTTGGGTGTTACTTCTTCACTAGTTGGTTTTAGATAGTTATGAAGCATAGGAGAAACACCAAGGTCAAGTACAAACTCAATGGTTCTTTGAAAAGGTAGAGGGCGAGGAACATTCGTGATGGAAGGTGAATGAGTGACATGAGGATGTGAGGTGGGTGAATGGTGTTCAACTAGTGTTCTTAGGTCTATATCATCGAGGCCTTGAGATATGCAAGACATTCCTCAATAGGTGGGTAAGAAGAATCACTGGGATAAAGGGCAAAAAATTCTTCTTCCGTCATGGCGTCAAGAGATGAATGGATGTCAATAGGAGAGAACTCGCGAGGCGGCAAAGAAGGGTTGCAAAAGAGTCGAAGGAAATCCTCCTTGATGTTATCTACGTCTAGGGAGTAGAAATTATGATCCTTGTCTTCTTCCATAAGAGGGGTATCTACTAGTGTGGGGACTAAAGTGTCAGCCGCACTAATGTGAGGTACAAAACTCTCAATGGACTTCACTTCTCCTTCTATAGGCAAACCTAGTTGTCCCTGTTTTTGTCTAAACATGTTAACTTCTACAGAAAGATTTCCAAAAGAAAGAGTCATTGAGCCATCCCGACAATTGATTTGGGCATTGGCGGTTGCCAAGAAAGGACGCCCTAAGATGATGGGAATGGAATCATGAGCAACTTCTGTGTCGAGAATAACAAAGTCGGCAGGATAGTAAAAATCCTGAACTTTAACAAGAATATTTTCAACTACACCCTTGGGATACTTAATAGAACGATCGGCTAACTGCAAAGTCATTTTGGTTGGTTGAAGTATTGTTAGACCCAGTTGTTTATATAAATAAAAAGGGAGTAAGTTAACACTCGCCCCGTGTCTAATAAAGCAGCTTGTTATGAAGGTATCACCTAAGGTGCATTGTACAAGGGGCGACCGAGGGTCCTTGTACTTAACAATTCCGTTATGTTCAGATAAAGAGGGATATTGTTCAGTTAAGAATGCTTCGTGGGGTATGTTGGTTTTCCTCTTCTTGGTGCACAACTCTTTTAGAAACTTAGCGTGTCCAGGTAGACTTTTTATAGCTTCTAGAAAAGGTAGGTTTATAGTCAAATTTTTAAACACTTCCCTAATCTCATCAAAATTCTCGCCCTTTTAAACACAACTAGTCTTTGGGGATATGGTGCTTTATCGCCATTTTAGCGAAGGGATAAAAGTTTTATTAGTCTTTGCTTTATCTCTAGCCGTTTTCCAACTAGGTGTCCATATTGGAACCTCTACAGGTGTAGGGTCTTCACTTTCTATTATTGGGTCTTGTAATGTTTTCCCTTTTGGTTGTGGTTTAACTGGTACTTCTACAGTTGTAGAGTCTTCAGTTTCTATTATAGTATTTGGTATGGTATCATTTTTAGTTTGCGGGTAATCTTTAGGCATAGTCACTTGGTTATCAACTACTCGCCCTGAATGAAGGGTAGTGACTGCCTGTAGGTCCCCTTGGTTTATATTACCATTACCAGTAAATACCTACATTTTATTTCAAAGGCGGTGTTTGTTGACTTAGGATTAGGGTAATCGCGCTTGACTTGGAAACGCCGGTTTGGTTATTATTTTGGTTAGAAGACATGTCAATAACCTTTTGGCACAAAGACTGCATCATTTGCATCGTTTGTTTCATCATATTAGAGTTTTGATCATGCTGATCTTTCATCAAGTTGGAGTTTTGTTGCATAATTTGATTTTGTTTCTCCAACAAGGTCACTACTACTTTTGTCGTAGATGGTTGTATTGGAATTAAAGCTTGTTGAGCGTTCATGTCTTGATGTTGATAGTTATGGGTTATGGGTACTAAACCTCTATTCTGGTCACCTAAGTTCCCTTGTCCTTGATGTTGAGTAAACTGGTTGAAGTGTGATGGTTGTGGTGGTGTTTGTGCATAGACAAGAGGACAATAGAAGTCAGAATGCTCAAGACTACAAAACAGACATTATAATAAAAGTAGAGTTAATGTTCATGACTGGAGTGGGTTGTTGTTGAACAGAGATGGCATCTACCTTTTAGTGAGGGCATCGATAAGAGTTTTAAGCTCGGGATCATGTTTAACCTCAAGAGAAGAAGGAGAGGGCGGGAGGAATCGTTACCTCCCCAATTGTTGTTCCTCTTAGATTGATCTTCTAAGAATGTATAAGCCTCCAAGGCTCCTTTACTAAGAAAACTACCCCGCACATATGATATCTAGAACCTCCTTATGATAATGTGAAAGCCCCTTGAAGAAAGAACGAACAAGCGTGTCTTTTCGCAAGATTATGATCTTGGGCATTCAATGAGAAGATCGCTGAAGCGATTCCGTGCCTCCTGAAAAGGATTCATGAGGATTCCGATCAAGAAATGAATCTTGTGAAGCATTTCATCTGTCTTTAGTGGTGGGTAAAATTGTTCCATGAACAATTGAACAAGTTGAGCCCATGAGTCCACGAGTTTGGCGTTTGCAAGTTAACCAAGACGCCGCTTTGTCGGCTAGGGTGAAAGGAAACACCCTAAGTTTAACTTGATCCGACTTACGCTAGGATGATGGAATGTAGTGAGAACTTGGTCTATCCCACGATGTGCTGGTAAGGCTTCTCGTGGGTCTAAACCATGAAAACCGGTAACAAGTTAAATATATTAGGGGGATTCAAAATCCCCCACTAGGTCTGCAAGAAACGATGCACCCACTTAGGGCCATCGTTTAGGGCTTTATAAAAATCGAGAGAGGAGTCTCTTGTTCTTTAGCCATTGATGCAGGTGTAGTGTGTGAAATTCTAGATAGGCGTGTTATATTTATTTCTTGAAAAACAAGCCCCGATTATACTAGAATTAAAACTCCTCCGACGTAAGAGAGGAGTGGAAGAAGGAGTACCGAATGCCTCCTTGCTACGCGTTTGAATAGCGTCTTTGTATACGCTGATTTCAGTGTATTTAACAAGTTAGAAACACTAAATAACTTTAAGGAATAAAAATTTGCATTTTTGGGTGAAAATTGGGCTGTTCACACTGAATTTTTGTCGAGGGCGCGAGTGGGTTTTGGGCGCGAGTGGTCGCTTTGTCGAATGTCCGGTGTTTTGGGCGCGGGTCGCGCTCCAGGGTTTTCAAGTTTTAGGCCTTTTATCGTACTCGAAAAAATCTGAAATTTTTACAGTAATTTGCTAAGACGTCTATCAAATATCCTGTAAAATTTCAGATCAATCGGAGCTGTGAAAGTCCCTCTACAGCCCTTCAAAGTTTGCAAAACGGTTTTCGGACACAATACAAACAACCGAATGGTTAACCCATCAAAAAAAATCCAAAAATTTCCAAATTTTTACTGGAGACTCCTGACAGATCCTACTTGTTCCTGTAAAAAATTTAGAGCAATTGGACTCCTACAACCTCTCCTTATTGGCTGGTGTTTCAGATATTAAGTGTTTGCAACACTGCAGAAACACACTGGAAACACTCTACTATTTAGGAGGTCAAAACAAATCAAAAACTTGTCAAATTTTTACTAAAAACTTCTGACTTAGGATAGATACTCCTGTAAAAATTATAGAATTTTTATAACTCCCTAAGTAACCTTATTCGTCTGTTTTTCAAGAACATACGGTGTGAAATCTGAAATGCAGCACTGTAAAGATCGTATTTGTTTCACAAGGTAAACCAACTTTGAAAAATCTGAAAATATTCCAGTAAATCAACAACACATTCAATAATATGTATGAAAATTTTCAGAATTTTCGAAAATTTAGAAATACCTTCACCGCAGTGTTTTTCTCAGTGAATCCGCAGCCCCTATGCCCGAAAACAAAGGAACAGTTCCGAAAATCAAGAAATAAGAATGAAAAATTAAAAGGGTGGGTGGGTAGAGAATGGGGGATTGCCCCTTGGATTCAAGCAATTGAATTCTTGTCATGAACGAGATTAAGATGGCAGCGGCGCCATTTGATAAATGTAAAAATAGTAGAATCCTTAATATTAATGCTACAAGAACACTAATACGTAATCCTACCGTTCTTACGTTTAAATCAATTCTTCTTACTCTCAAAACATAATCATGCAATACAACGAGTAAGGATTTCGTTCCACTCTTAAACCCTCAAGACTTAAATAGAATTCAATTATTCAAACACAAGGAACAGTGAGAGTGATGTGTTTGGTGTTTAAACTAAAACTAATTATAAATTTAAGACAACTAAATCTAAAGATTATAACTTTATGAAATTTAACAAACAATAATTAAAATCTAACATCAATAACTACGAAATGACTAACAACCAAGAAATGAAATTAGATCTAAGCAATAGATAAATGACAAAATCGAATTTGATCAATAATAAACTACTTTATTTATCTAATGAAGCAATAACAATATTTTAATACTTTAAATTAAAACAAGGGAAATGAAAACTAATTAATGGAATGAAAACTAAGTAATTAACTAATCTAGATCTAACTTTTTCTAACCCTAAACTCCATTAACATTAGCTTCCTAACCTAACTACTTTTGCTACCTAACCTAATTGCCATTAACAAAGAGTCAAGCTTTTGTTTTTATACTTCCAGATCCAAAAATCGTCCATGGGCTTGGAGCCATGTTTTCGGCCGGAAAATCGGGCCCAAAACCCAATTTCTTTAGTCCAAAATGGGCTCTTCAGCTGCAGTTGGCTCCGACAGATGTTTCGTCCACTTCTGCTCCTTTGATTGGGTCAAGGCTTGGTCCATTGGAAAGCTCTTTCCGAGCCGGTCGTTTTGACATAAGGTAGGCCCAATTCCAAGGTCTGAGTCCAAAGATATGGTCTTCGGAAGTTCTCATTGCCTTTGCATAATGCTTTGTTTACGCTTTGCGTGGACTTTGACTTTTCATCTTTTGACCAGGGCTTTACAAAGGCTTTGTCTTCTTGAATCTTGGCCTTTAATCACCGAACTCCTTAGTAACCAACCATTGCTCCTTTATCTCATCAAAGTGGCACATTCCTGCACATAATTGACTTTGAAGCCTGAAATACATAAAAACACGTAATCAGTATTAACTCTTACTTATTACTCACATAATTGGTCTAAAAGTATGACTGCTAAGGGGTTAAAACTACAGTTTTGGGCTCTTATCATTAGGGTTTGAACTTGGAATTTGAAGTTTGAAGTTGAAATTTATATGTTTGAAGTTATTTTGTATGAATTTCGAATTTGAAGTTATGTATATGAATTTGAACGTGAGTTTGAGTTTGAATTTGAATATGGATTTATGTATATGAATATAAATTTGAACATGAATTTGAATATGGTTTGATGTATATGAATATGAATTTGAAGTTATGTATACGAAGTAAGTTATGTGAATTTGATCTGGTGTTTGGATATTAAATGAAGAAAATAAAAAATAAAAAAATTACAAGTTTTTTGTCCAAACGACCTAGTCAGGTCGCATAGAAATGCTCAAAACAGTCTGAAGCAATCGTTGCCCGAGAGATTTGCCTTTGACGACCCATGCAAACCGCTTTGCTTTAGACCTAAACAACCCCATCAAATTGTTTAGGTATCCAGCCAAGCGACCCATCCATGTCGTCCAAGAATTCCTTGCTTGAGACATTTGCCCTTGACATGACGACCCACTAAGACCGCTTGGCTTTAGACCTAAACGATTTGGTGAGGTCGTTTAGGTATATACCTGAACAATCTGGTGAGGTTGTTTATGTCTATACCTAAATGATCTGCACAAGTCGTTTAGGTCTATAGGCGAGCGATCTGCATAGGTCGTTAAGACCAAATTTGTCTGGGAAAGATATTTGGAGATCGTTTTGGATGCTTTTGTGTGACCTGGCTAGGTCGTCTGGACCAAAATCCAAGCAACTTTTTTATTTGATTTTGTTCATTTCATATACAAACCAAATTCATATATGCACATAACTTCAACTTCAACTTCATATACATACAACCATATTCAAATTCAAATTCATATACAAATGATTCTAACTTCAAATTCCAAATTAAAACGCCACTATACATAACTTCAAATTCTAAAACAAATTGCATTAAAAACCTCTTCAAACAGTTCAGTAACATCAATATTTACGGTCAATAGACAGTTAAACCGTGGTTCAATAGAGACATGCTTTTTGACAAAATCAACAATAGCCAACGGAGACAAGTCCTTTTCTAAATTTTCTATCAACAAAAAATGGAAAGAGGATGGTTCTATAAGATCTTCCATAGAAACATAGTTTCCTTCTAAATCTTCATCCTGTTCGTTCTTCTTCCCAAGACCATTCATGCGCCTTTTAAAAGTCCGAGGTGTAGTGACTAACTGCTTGTAACTCCTGAGTATCTTGGGAGTTGACCTTATCTCGTTATTAGTGTTGTTCCCATATGCCTGCATTGTTTATCATCTTCTCCCCCATTGTTGACTTGTTCCTGTAACAAAATAAGCGCATGATTAGATTCTCCATCAAATATTATGAAACATATGTATCTTTTAATATAATGCACATAAAGTATCCAAGATTAAGACTTCCCATATCAAGGATGTCAAAGAAACGTATACATAGTAAATGTCTTAAGAGTCCCACCATATCTGGCACAAGCAACTCCCAAACACTAAAAACAAAATAATAAAACATTATTTCATAGTGATTTAGTATTAGATACTGCCTACAAGGATAGTCTAAGTTGAATATTTGACCACAACAATTCCTTTTAGTGTAAGTGAATGATTGACGACCTCACGTTCATCATATTGACATAAAAAAAAATCAAAAATTCAGTTAGTCAGGTAACTTCGTTACAACATATGTGTTGCAGTTTTGCAGATACAAGCATATAGCAGAGGTGGCATTAAAAGTGTCTATTCTATTCTCCATATTACCAAATACTCTAAATGTGAATAGCCATAAGTATGAAGAAAACAAGAAAATAATCAGGGAAAAAAGGCTAAAAAACAAGAAAATTTAACCTTATCTTTTTCTTTGATCTTCTTCAAAACTATCAAACAATCACCAGCTACAAAAGAGCTTTCTATTCTTCGCTTCTTTCTTCTCCTTTCAATCTTTCTCTTTCTTGTGTTTGATTATTAACTATGACGCAGACAAGCTATAGCTCTGCCAGATGAAGCATTCATTCTCCTCATATCAACTTGATTATGTTCTAGCTTTAGATCTTGAAACAAAATCCATCGATAATCAAATCAACCGACAAGTTCAATACTCTCATGCCAAACATATATTTATGCATGCTCCAGAACATACATGTAGGGGACATAACAAATACATAAATAGTCTATAAACCCACATTCACACCATATACAACACAAACAATTTGCATTCACCATGTCCAGACGACTTAAACTTGATTTCACACAGATATAACACTAGGTGCATCCTAAGAATACCTAAGTGAAAATCAACAAGAAGTGACATCTTAGTAATCCAATGTCAGATATCATTACTAAGTCATGAGCCATATATATTCATTGTTTAGTAGGATTTATCACATATCTACTTAATAGTTGCTACCTAAATATATGCAATATACAAGCACAACCAAAGAGTTGTTGACTTGTTTCTCTTTTATCTTTAATATCAGAACAAATTAGGAATGACAGTGTTGATATTATTATAAAGAACTAGATCAAACTCTAGAACAATAACTAATGGATAAAATGGAGTCAAGAAAATACAAACTAAACAAAAAACTAACCTCTGTGCATGGTTCTATTATACTCTACTAAGCATTCAGGTATGTGCATTTTTCTTCAGGGCCAAAAAGAAGACCTTTGTGGAAAATGGAAACATAGAGGATGAAGAAAGGGTTTGAACTTTGATACAGATTGGCATAACCTAGATACAAATTGGCAACCAATCATATACTTTATACTCATCTCGTTTTTGCTGGGGTTGCTAGAGACGAAGGGTTTGGGTTTTTTTGTTATGTTTTCTTTAATTTCATTATTTAGTTTTGTTTTAATTTGGGCCCATAGATCTCGAGATGGAGTGGGCGGGTGAGATAGGGAGTGGGTGTATCCCTCCTATATATATATGGAGTAGGTTCCGTTTACAACACTTTTTATATAACATTTTATACCATACCCCTTGAAAATATGAATTAAGCCTTGATTCCTTGTAGATATGATTTGCACACCATGGAGATCATCTCCACAAAAATTCAACTCATTTGAAAACTCCTAACCATGAGAAAAATTGCTCTCAATCTATGAATTTTTATCAACGGTCCAGAAATATCGATTTTGCAACCCTTTTTTGTCAAACTTAGAAATGGTCAAAGGACCCTATTTTTTGTGGAGGTCATACCCATGGTGAGAACATCTTATCCACAAAAAATTAGCCCTTAAATCATCTAATTGAAGGGTCCGGTGGGGGTATTGTATAAAACGTTATATATATATATATATATATATATATATATATATATATATATATATATATATATATATATATATATATATATATTCTTGTGATCTCTTAACAATAGATAACTATCGATAGGCGAAATTTATTTGTCCATTTCATATAGCTTTTATTAATACAAATGACATCTAATTCTATACATCCATCCTTAAGCTAGACAAACCTACGTTTCTCTTCCCTCTTGTATGCATACTCAATTGAACACAAATCTATGATATGATCTTGATTTGATGAAACAATGAGTAATATTTAATAACTAGGTTTTGGGTTTAATCTCCCTGACTCATGAACAGCCTACATAAAAACCCCTTCACTACAGACTAATCCATAAAAACTCCATCTTTTTCTAAAATACCCGAACTGACTAAAATACCCCCACACATAATTGACCCGTGAAACCTATCTCAAAATTTTCTCTTCTCTCTTTCTTTCTCGCCGCTTCCTCTCTTCTTGCAAACCCTAGATATCCTGTAAAACTAAATTCACATAGAATATAATATGGCAAAACAACCCAAAAAGGAGAGAGAACCAACAAAACAAAGAAATTAAAAGTTTCAAAAGAAGATGCTCCAGTAAGAAAAGCAATTACATTGAAGTCATTAACATGCCGAAGTTTTTTTTTATAGCTTGGTCGTATATAGATGTGTGCATGGAGATAGATTAATAGAGTTGTAAAAATACTGAATGTAACAAGCCAATTACTTGTTTATTGTTTTGTAAGAGTGAATATGACTTGGGAATTCAAGTTTTGGGGAGGAAGCTCTATAGTGTGGCTGTTGCTTGTTGTGATCTCCTCCATTTCAAAAGAATGAAACTTTTGGATTCTTAATGTAACTTTTGGATACTAATTTTGTTTGAATTCTTGTTCTTTGAATTATGGATGCAATGCAAAAAATGAGTCTGATGCATTTGGCAGTTTGTCAGATTTCCCTAGCCATGTCAGAAAAAAGTTTATGAGAATTCATATTTGCACATGTAAATTCAGATTTGTATAGACCGTGTCACCTGTCAGATGACAAAATAAACGTTTATGAAAATCCATGTGTATATGTAAATTCGATAATATTTTCATATCTGTATTCATATTTACATAACCTGTGTCACCTGTCAGATGTCAGAAAAAATATATATGAAATTTCACATTTTCATATGTAAATTCATATTTGCATATGAAAATATGAATTTACATCACATAGCCTATGTTACCTTTCAAAACTCATGTCAGAAAAAACGTCTATGAAAATTTTGAAGTTTGCATAGTACCAATGTTTAGCTAATGTTGAGTTTTTTCGGTATGTTGCGTAAGCTTAAATTATTGAGAAACTTTTTTTTTTGAAATATTTAGAGGGTTCAGGCAGACCCACACCGGTTACATTAAAAGGACCCTAGCTCGAAGGCTTACATTGCCCGTAGGCTCATCAACCCCAAAGGGAACCTAGCCTGAAGGCTCTCGCCGATGCGCTATTTTGAGTAGACCCAACCACCTCCACTTTGTCCATGAAAACTTGCTTTTGCTCCTCGGTCCACCCATTATAGCAGCACTTTGTCTCTAGCCCGAAAGCTCACTTGGCCCAAAGGCCCATCACATAATTACACAAGAAATAAATCCCAACCAACACTTGGTGGGATTCGAACTTGCAACCTCTCCCATGAGGAGAAGGGTACACAACCAATTGAGCTAGAACCAATTATTGGGAAACTAACAAAAGATAAATTGACAACCAAAAATCCAAGGTCATCACATACAAAGAAAATGTGAGGGTTTGAGCATTTGGTTTGGGTGAAAGTTGTATGATTACAATGGTGATTCATGAGTCGTATTTGTTATTCATCTTTGTGAAAATAAATGTAGTCCAATGTCAGAAAGAAAATGTTATTGTAAACCTTTTCATTTTTTCAATAGCAATTATCCATCTTGAATAAAAAGAACTCCTACATCTTATGCGGATTAAAATTTTCATAGGTTAATCTTCTGTGTAATTAAGATTTTCATAGCATATGTCCGATATTAGAATTGTTTTATTTTAGTAATCTACTACAAAAATCTAAATTTTCATATGTAAATACAAATGTGCATAGGTTAAACAACTATGAAAATATAAAGTTTCATAGATTATCTAAGTTTTTACCGACATGTTTAGTTTCAAAAACTAATATGTAAGAATATATTTCCATACATATTTTCATCAGGCTTGTTTTGTTTCACCAATTTAATATGTAAACTTAAATTTTCTTATATCAAACTACTCTGTAAACTTAAATTTTCATGTCAAATTTGTATTTGAATGTAAATTAAATAAACTATGTGAATTTCTATTTTCATATGTAAATTTGTATTTAAATATGTGAATTGTCATTTACACATGTGAATTTGTATTTACATATGTCAAGTTACTATTTAAATATAGATTTACATATATTTTGTCATGGCATCGGACAATTTTAACTCTCCAATTTTGTCTCTGCATTTGTTTTGGTTTCTCCTTACCCATCACTTCTGAGTAGATTAAAACGATCGTTCTCTCTTATACAAGATCTCCTATTTCACTAATAACCTCTTCAAATAAAGTAAACACCCACTTATTTCCTACAAACATTTCATCAAACAAATTTCATTCAATCTACTGATCTCTCATCAATCATCAAGTGCTAATAACGCCCTGGTTCAAAGTCCCTAAAATGTCTCATTGGCTTATAAATATCATCATGAAGATGTATGTGGTAAAGAGTATTTTCACATAAAAATCAAATACCAGTGGCTCTCGTTTGGAATCTATTTTGTTCATTTTTTCAATAGCGAAAGAAACGAAGTTAAAATTAGTATTTTCGTTGGATTCTTCGTTGGAGCGAACTCAACAAAGAAAGAATATACGGTGGTTATTTATTGAGAAGGGCAAAAAAGGAAATAGATAAGTGTGGAGATAAAAATTAGATCGAGATTTGCTTCCATGGTTAATTGGTTGGACATGAATAATAGAGAGGTTTTATTGGTACGTCCGTAAGCAGGGGGTTTATATGTAACTGAACTGAAACGAGGGGGCTAAGGCCCGGGGTTTATATGTAACTGAACTGAAATGAGGGGGCTAAGGCCCATTCCTTGATTTAATAACACCCAAGCGTAGCAGAGTAGTGGAACTCTAAAAATTTGGAACCGTGGTGGCCTAGTGGGACCCAAAATATCTAGAAAGCAAAATCTAACCAAAGTGCCAGCAAAGCAACAAACAAAAGATACCCAAATCTAATACCGCCCACGACGCAACTTCTACTTCTTTATGTATGAAAAAGGAAAGACTCGTATAAATTGATTCCATTCTCTCTGTCTTTTTCTTCTTTGGTCTCTGTGTGCATGTGTGTGAACTGATGATGACGATAACGAATAATAGAGTAAGAAGAAAAGAAAAATGAAAAAGAAAGAGAGAACCGAAGTATGCGAACACTTTGTGACGTGTGTGAGAGTTCTGCTGCTATCCTGTGCTGTGCTGCTTATCCAAGTATTCAGCAATTGCATGATGAACAACGGCTACCTTTGTAAAAGCAATGCAGAAAATTTAAACCACATTCTTTGGCACTGTCCATTTGCAAAACAGATGTGGAACTGGGTAGCCTCCAAGTTTAAGACACGAGCAGACTTCAACAGCTTCAATGCGGCAGTGAATCAGTTGAGGAATACGAGTAGTTTAACAAAAGAATTGTGGAATACAAGTGTGGTAGCAGGCATGGTGGCATTATAGAAGCATAGGAACAAAATTTGTTTCGAAGAGGAGACGGTATCTTTAAATAAATGTCAAATATTCATTACAAGTCAAGTGAGTTATGCAAGGCAATTTTCTAAAGGTCACATGTGGAGTAATGGATATAACGAAGAAGTTGCAATGAACTTGGGTGTTCTGATCAAATTGGGTAGAGCTCCAAAGATGAGAGAATCCAGGCATCATCAAGATTAACTCTGACGAGGTAATCTAGCTAGGCAACGCTGGCATAGGTTCTGTTTTCAGAAATAGTAATTGCTTAATTCTTCTGGTGCTGGCTAAGGGAATAGGGGTGGCAACAAACTTTACAGCTGAATGCAACGCTATAGTTGAATCAGTGGAAGTGGCCATTGCTCAGAGTTAGTGCTCTCTATGGATTGAGTTGGACTCGATGCCTGCAGTGAAGGCCTTTGCCTTGGGCAACATTCCATGGAACCTTATTGCCAGATGGCAACAATGCAAAACTAGACTGAATTATTGCTTGATCTCTCACACTTGGAGAGAAGGGAATTTTGCAGCAGACTTGGCGGCAAAATTTGGTGCGATTCTTGATAAGGATTTCTATATGGTGTATGAAGGGAGACCCGTGGTTATATAAATGGGAGGTTCCTGGAATGAATGATCTAAGGATGGTGTGTATTGCATACAACCATCCCAATCTCCTTGTAACTGTCTTTTCTAGTTTCATTAATACAATTCTTTCTTATCCAGCAAAAAAAAAACTTCTGTGCTGCTGATGAAGCTGCTCTTTGCCGCTATTGCGATGACAAAGTATACTTTCTACTTCTCTCTTGCAATACTGTATTTGTTCACTGCGGTGGCAACTTCTTGATGTGATTGTGTTATATATTGGCTTGCTTCCATAATTCATTTGGTTTGAAACATTATATAGCGGCCTTTCTAAATATTGGAGTGACAGGTACACAGTACACTTGTGTAACAAACTTGCTAGTCGACGTGTCCGAGTTGGGCTTGCTGACCCCGTTGACGTTTCTCTCTGTGACATATGTAATAATGCACCTGGTATATTTTTAGAAGGCACTTTTCTTTTTCTATTTTTTTTTTTAAATTTTGTGAGGAGACTTAAAAACATGTTGTTTTTCTTTTGGAAATGGGATGTAGCTTTCTTTTACAGTGAAGTAGATGGGACCTCACTTTGGTTGGAATGTGATATGATTGTACACGTCGGAGGTAATGGTAGATACCTATTGTTCAGGCAGAGGGTTGAGGTTTGTCAAATTGTACTATCTTCTTTCTGTTTTGCTTATATAGTTATATTCCGTTTGGCTCTTTAGTTTCCAGGAGATAAACCTGGACATCTCGAGGACCTGGCCTTGCAACGCATGAATCCAGGTGAGGGTTCAGGGTGGGAGGCAACAAATTCAGCCACCTTAACAGACGTCAAAAGTGAATTTCCAAAATCATATGCTAGATGCTGAAAATGACAAACATAGAAAGATGGACATGATTGATCTCAACACGAGGCCAAACCGAGTTAATGGGCAGACGTCAAATAGCAAGGTGGCCAACTTTTTAGTATCTGGAAATGGATAAGAATTAAGTATTAGCAAATATTAACTATTTACATTTTGACAGATTCCTTTTAATCACACGGTGCATGGTATCAATTTAGTAAATGGCTGTTATGAAGAGTCTTCGAGCCTTGTTCCTGAAGGACCTTTAGAGAGATTTCCATAAAACTAAGGTATATCTGCTGTACTGGTGCTAGTTAACAGGTCTGTGTCCTCGTGTATTTTTTTTGTTTGTTTCTATAATGATAAATCTGGTTTTGGAGTCCTGTGATATGGCAGTTTATCAATTAACTTGGGTAATTTAGATCATTTCTCGAAGTATCATACCTAACTAGTAGCACATGTTGTATTTGAATGTTACTGTATGGTGGTGTTGTTAAGCATTTTGAAAGTTTGGAACTTTGAAATTGTAACATTAGGTAGCTAAAAGGCAAAACTTTAAAGACTTGCTCCAATGATGGTTTTAAACAATTTGGAGATTTGACTATTGTATGAAGCTGCATAATTTATAGATGCAAGAATGAATATCCTGTATTTCTAGTATCTTTCTCATTTTGACCTGTAAGAAATTATAATTAAGACGCAAGGTATCATTTGCACATCTTCTGAGGTTAGAGAGTATGTCCTTTCATACTGACAGCCTTTTTTTGGTTGTATTTGTATTAAGAAAATGGGATATTGTTAGACTGCAGCCTGAAGATGGCTGCCTGGCGTTTTTCCTCTTCAATATGTGTCCATGTAGTGTATCCACTAAGGGATTTTTTATATGTAGCGACAAAGAATAGACTTCATCCAATATGAATCTGTTAAACATTCTAGTCTGGCAGACGTCTTCCACTAGCCCAAAATAGAAGATGTCGATTAGTATGCTTGCCTGTTTGGTTTTGTTTTTGTGACTGTGTGGTCTTTGAGATATCTTTTCTTGGAGCATGAAGATATTGGTTTCAAAAACTAGTTACGGATCCATGTAGCGGTCTGAGTAATTAAGGAGAGGAAGAGTGAGTTTTGTCAAACAGTGAAACGGTTATCACTGCAAATAATGTCAATGCATTCTTGTACATTTGGCACTTTTCTTTGTTACAATACAGTTGGAGCTCTTCCTATGGGTTGCAACTAAATATGAGGCGGGGGTTGCAACTAAATAGGAGACGGGGGCTCTTAGCTAGGCAAAATGAGCATTTGAAGAAGAAGATGTCTGATTTGTGGTACTGCTATTAATTAGTGAGTTCCCAGTAACCTTTGGGATGGAAGTTATATATAACTGGTACAACGTACGGGCTTGTGGACTTTTTGTTTGTCATTGTTAGGGTTTCTAGCATTTGCATTATCGTAAATGCCGTTTGGTAGTGGTCATAACTCAACTCTACCTTTCTAAGAATGCTACTTATCATATTTTCTTACGAGTCCTTTTTTTTTCATCAGCTTTCACCTTTGTGGTTCCTGAGGTGTCAACAACCATTACCATTCAAATTACTTAAGGAAATATTTTGTGAGTTGTTTACCTCTTTAGGGTGAGAGTATCCTTTCGGCATCACTTTTGGTTTGGGCATATGCTGACTCAAATGTAATCTTTGGGGCTTAGTGCATGGGCACTCTGGATTGTCCCTGCAGGAGTCTGTCTACGTCTCAATGGGTAGCGGGGATTGCCTATGCCACATTGAACGCCGTTTAACTCTTCCCAATTTCTTATTGTATTTTGCACTTTAGAGAAAGCTGTGACAAACATAATAGATTTACAACTGATTTTAACAACTGCAACTAACTACTAACCAAATTGTGTTACAACATCTATAACTAACTTAGAAAGCAGTGCAACTGATTTCTTGTTGGGTGTAATGAACTGTAGTTTCATTACTCCTCAATCTGACAATTAGAAGTAACCAAAAGATTGGGCTTGAGAGTCTGAACCCTAGAGTTAATAAACCCTTGGTTTAAGACTAAAAGCGTTAGCAACCTTGCTGTGTGTGCATATATGTAATTCAACTGTAGACATTCTGTGTTACAACCGCTTTAATATAATGTACTCCAGTTTAATGTTTTTAGTCCTAGCGTGAATAGCCGGTATGTCTGTCTGAGATGCATCCTTGATGAGGATTGTCATTCTGCTACAGATTTTCTTCTGGCTGAGATAATGAGAGGCCTTTAATGTATCAGTGCTTCTGTAGAAGGCCTTCTGTAAATAGCAATGGGCAGTGGGAATGGGGGAATAGAAGCAGGATGATTCAGATTTAGATATGGAGCCTTGGAAGGTCTGATAAACCTAACTCCAGTAGAGCTAATTAGGTGCAAATGATAGAGCAGTGATGTTATTACCCTATAAAGTAGGTGGTAGGGTCCCCAGAATATGCCAGTCACGAAGCAAATGGCACAGCCAAGTGATCTCTGCTGTTGTTCATGCTAAAAAGTTTTATAATTCTGTTGAGGATATTCCAACTGTTGGTTGTTTCTTAGCACTCCAGCAAATAGGATTAGACCCAGAAATGTACAAAAACCACTTGTGGATCTCCTATCTACAGGGTACCCCTGCCCAATCATTCTCACAGAAAGCACTAAAGCAGTAATATGAAAAGTTCCTTTAGTGAACCTTAAGCCATTAGTTATAGTTCTTTTCAAGTATCTCAATATGCGCTCGACTGCAGCAAAATGAGTTGTGGTAGGGCAATGCATAAACTGACAAACTTTGTTCGCAGGGAAGGCTATATTAGGACGAATCAAAGTGAGATACGGAGGAGCTCCTACAAGAGGTCTTTAGGTACTGACATCAGCAAATGGTTCTCCATAAATCTTGTTGAGCTTTTGACCCGGTGAAGCAGGTGCTGTACAAATTTTAGTTCCTTCGTTTTGAACTTTACTTGGTCAAGTAGATAGTGGTAGGTGTTCTTTGAGTTCAAGGCCCAAGAAATAATGTAAGGAGCCCAGGTCTTTCATACAGAAATTCAAACTAACCAATGATTGATGTAGGAGGATGAACATCCAGTGAGTACAATATCATCTTTTAGAGTCCATTGTAAGAAGAGTCCATTGTAAGAAGGTCGTGCTGACATCCAGCTAATCTATTACCCATTGGAAATTGGTTGTGACAAATAGAATAATTAGAATGGATGATTTGTTGCTCGTTTAGCGACTGGGCTGAACGTATCATATTTGTCATGATTCTGGTGACAGCCCTTGGCTACCAGCCTGGAGTTTTACATTGCATAATCCCATCTTGTTTATATTTGATCCTAAAAACCCAACTGCAACCTACATGTGTTTTTTCTGCAAGGCATCAAATTCTTCAGCCGTGGCTTTGTGCCTGTGTGTGACTCCTACAGCGTGGGTGTAGGAAGTAGGAACATCTGTAGTAGAATTGCTGTTAAAAAGAAACTTCGGTAAAGGATTTTGTTGGCTGAGAAATTTTTTCGTTTAGGTATGACATGACAGACTTTGATCTTGTTTGCTCAGGATGTGTACTTGGGACTGGTAAAGAGGCATCAAAGGTAGACTAAGATGGCTTATGGCTGCGGTAATTAAAGTAGAAGATGGTATTGCTGGGGTTGAAGGAATTTCATTGGAAACCTGAAGTCTATTAGGATTTAGGAACAGGGTCAATGTTGAGTGACAAATTGGAGTCAATATTAGGGACTGAAACAAGAAGACAGGAGGTGTATGTTATTTATGCTAGGAGATACATATGGTGGTTAGCTTGTTAGGTTAAAGGGATTGAGTGTGTAGAAGAAGAAGAAGAAGAAAGGATGGAGGCACAAGAAGAAGGTAGGGTTTAGAGTATATTTACCCTAACCTACAATGCATATATTTATACTAGAGATGGAATAACCTAAATAGCAACAAGCTAAATAAGGTACGGTCTCACACTTATAGAATGTGTGAGACCGACACTACATACTTCAACACCCCCCCCTTCAAGCTTGAGCATAGATATCGCTCATGCCCAACTTGTTACCAATATAACTCAGAACTGGACGAATCACTGGTTTGGTGAAGATATCAGCTAACTGATTTCGAGAAGCCACATAAGGAGTACTTATCTCCTTTGTTTCAACCTTATGTCTGACATAATGACAATCTACCTCTATGTGCTTAGTTCTCTCATGAAATACTTGGATTAGAAGCCGATATGAATGGTCACCGATTGTCACAATGAAGAGGGATCGGTAGTCGTACCTCGAAACCTAACTCATGTAGCAGACATTTAATCCACATTAACTCACTCATCCCCTTGAGCCATAGCTCTATACTCACCGTGACTAGACTTTGACACAACCTGTTTGCTTTTTACTCTTTCATGTCACCAAATTTCCACAAAGGAAAGTACAATACCCAGTGGTGGAACGTCTATCCGAACCGATCCCCGCATAATCAAAGATCCGAATATCCAACAACATCAAAATTTCCATTAGAACGATAGACCAATCCACGACCAGGAGAACCTTTCAAATACCTCAGAATACGAATAACTGCCTGGTAGTGAGGAATCCGTGGTGCATGCATATACTGAGATACTACACTGACTGCAAAGGAGATATCGGGGCGAGTAATAGTAGCATAGATCAGCTTTCCCACCAATCTACGGTATCCCTCAATATCGGCATACATCTCTCCAACATCCGACTGGAGTTTGTCGTTCGAATCCATAGGAGTCTCTACTGGGCGAGCTCCTAAATTACCTGTTTCACTGAGCAGGTCTAATACATACTTTCTCTGTGAGAGATGAATTTCACCAGGGAACCTGGTAACTTCAATGCCTAAGAAATACTTCAGTTCTCCTAGATCTTTGGTCCGAACTGTCTTGAGAGATTGACTTTTAAGTCGATCAATACCCCTCATTTGTCGACCACGTGACAATGATATCATCAACATACACAACTAAGACAATAATCACTTGTCGGGTCTTTTCGCAGAAAACACGGAATGATCATATTCACACCTAGTCATTCCATTAGCCATCAAAACCCGACTAAACTTTCGCAAACCAAGCTCTAGGAGACCGCTGAGCCCATAAAGAGACTTCTTTAATCGGCCGGACTTTCCCCTTGAGCAACAAAACCAGGAGGTTGAACCATATAGATTTCCTCCAGAAGATCGTCATGTAAAAAGGCATTCTTAACATCCAACTGAAACAGAGGCCAGTGATGATGAACGGCAAGAGAAATCACAATACGCACAGAGGCGAGCTTTGCAACCGGAGAAAACGTCTCGGAGTAATCAATACCATATGTCTCGGTAAAGCCTTTTGCAACCAGACGAGCCTTTAAACGAGAAATAGTACCATCCGGATTATGCTTAATAGTGAAAACCCACTTACAAGCAAACCGCTTTCTTCCGGAAGGAAGATCCGTAGAACCCAAGTGTCATTAGAATACAAGGCACTCAACTCCTCGTCCATTGCTTGCTTCCGGCCGAGGATGAGATAGAGCATCCCCAGTAGTTAGGCGGACGAGACAGACAACAAGGACGTAGCAAAAAGACTTGACGGATGGTGGTAAATGATCGGTGGAAACATACTTAGAAATAGAATACCGAGCATACTTACTAGGAAGACGATATCTTGGCGGTGGGCGTTCAAGTTTCGGAGTGCAATTGGAACATCAAGGTCGATGGAATGGCAATAGGATCCACGACACCACGGTGGGAAGAGGTGAGGGCAGCGGAGCAAATTGAACTTTCGCCTCAAACTCGAATGGCAACTCGAAGGTCTTGGGCGCCCGTGCTCTCCCGAAGGCTATCGATTGGGCGCGGTGGTAGGTAGCCCTTCTTCACTCACTCCCTCATTTTCACCAAGATCATATCCAGCACCACCAGATGGCATAACACAATCCTCAAATGGTTCAGAGGACATCTTCCCCTCTGAAGAGTAAAACGGGACATCTTCAAAAAAGGTAACATCAGCACAGACAAATGATTTGCGCAGATGAGGACTATAACACTTGTACCCTTTCTGTGTACGTGAATACCCAAGGAAAACACACTTAATAGCACGAGAGTCTAACTTATCACGACCTGGCTTAAGATTATGAACAAAGCAGACACAACCAAAAATCCGAGGGGAAGATGGAAAGAAGATTGGGGGAAAAAAACGAGTATGGTGTTTTGCCTCCTAATCTTGAAGAGGCATACGATTAATCAAGTATGTGGCGTAAGGGGACTCGCCCAATAAAACTTTGGGAGATTTGTTTGAAACATTAAGCGTGGTGGCGACTTCAAGAATGGGTCCGTTTCTTTCTCAAAGAACCCCATTTTGTTGAGGTGTATCCACACAGGAGGTTTGATGTGTAATTTCATGGTCATCTAAAAAACTCTGGAATATTGTAGAGGTATAGTCTTTGGCATTATCAGTTCGAAAAACATGCATGTGTGCAGAATACTGATTAGTAATCTTAGCATATAATTTTTGAAAAACAGAGAATACTTGAGAACGATTTTCCATAATATAAACCCAACAAACACGAGAAAAATCATCTATAAATGTAATAAAATACTTGGCTCCAAAAAGGCCAGTGGTTCTACAAGGACCCCAGACATCTGAATGGACTAACTGAAAAGGAGCACTAGAACACTTATTTAACCTATTTTTGTAAGTAGCACGACGATGTTTAGCTAACTCACAAACCTCACAACCTAAAGACTGAATACTAGAAGAAATACTGGGAACTAAACTTCGCAAACTAGCCAGAGGAAGATGACCAAGACGCGTCTATGCCATCGAACAGAGAGATCGAGATCAGAAGAGCTCCGCTTCGGTGAGAGTGCCCATAATCATCTTGAAAGTAATAGATGCCCCATGCTCATACCCCCACCAACTAGTGTCTTTGTCTGCGTAGATCCGAAACACAACATGAGTGGAAGAAAACATGACATTACAATTGAAGAGATTGGGTGAGACAATGAACGGATTAATAGATTAAAGGGAAATTTGAATAAGCAAGACTGAGACAAGTGATATATTACGAAGTTAACTGAATAGTAACCCGACCAAGAATACTAGCCTTAGCCCCATTTGCTAATGTGACATATGATGGTGTGTGAGTATACATAAAGACTAGAAAACAATGGGGATTACGTCATATGATCGAAGCTCCTGAGTCAATAACCCAAGAGTTGTTACCACTTGTATGAAGACATGTTTTACCTGAATCGGCTAGGGTCGCAGTGGGGTAGTCGGACAAACTTGATGAATTGGGAATAGCTTGTATCCGCTTCATCAGGGCTGCAAAGTCTTCTTGAACTCGTTGAAAATCAGTCACTTTCTGATCAACTACTGTGGCATTGTTGGCTTTGTGAGGTGGGCGTCCTGTTATATCCCAACAAAAATCAGCACTATGATTTGTGCGCCCACAATGCTCACAAAGCTCAAAACTGCCAATACCACGGCCACGGCCACTCCCTTGGGTACGACCACCCCCGACCACGACCCCCCTACCTCCTCTACCGCCATTACCACGACCCGTAAGAGGGTTGTTATTACTTGCTTGGAGGGATCAATAAAGCCGCGACTTGTCATTGTGCCTTGGAGGAGGTGCAAGATATCTGAGACAAACGAGAGTAAGCCTCGCATTGAGTAGGGAGCTTAGATTCAGCTTGAACTTGGGCTTTCACATTAGCAAACTCGGGACGTAGCCCAGATAGGAATTTGGAGACTCGAAATTCCTCCCTTTGTTTCTTCAACTAATTTATGTCTGTAGTAAGTGGGTGATATATATTCAGTTCTTCCCACTTGCTACGAAGAGAATTGTAATATTCAGAGATAGACATATCTCCTTGAGTGAGATCAAAGATGTTCTCATACAACTGAAAGATACGAGAAGTATTCTGAGATTGAGAGTATGATTCTTGTAGATACTCCCAAATCTCCTTCGAGGTTTTAAAAAACCGCACAGTATTACAAACATCTTTCTCCATAGTATTCCACAGGAAATTCTTAACCAAGGCGTCATCTTTTGTCCAGGTTGTCTTTCCTTTATCATCTGGGGGATCTGTCAAATGATTTTCCTTACCTTTTCCAGTAAGATAAACAGTAACTGCCTCTGCCCATTGAAGGTAATTGGCAACACCCTCCAATTTGACAGAGGTCATACCAACAGAGAAAACAGACGTATTACCGAATTCATCGGATTTTGGAACAACATCAGTCATTGTAAAGAGAAGAAAAACTCACTTGATGAAAACGAATACAAAATGCAAAACTGCGAGACAGACGTCTCCTCTTTATCAATACCGAGAGATTGCGGAAGCGAAACAATACTAAGACACCAACTAATACTAAAACTGGAACCTTGGAACTGAGGATCTCTCTCCTAGCATTCTCTAAACAGAGTCGGCTCCGATACCATGTTATTTATGCTAGGAGATACATATGGTGGTTAGCTTGTTAGGTTAAAGGGATTGAGTGTGTAGAAGAAGAAGAAGAAGAAAGGATGGAGGCACAAGAAGAAGGTAGGGTTTAGAGTATATTTACCCTAGAGATGGAATAACCTAAATAGCAACAAGCTAAATAAGGTACGGTCTCACACTTATAGAATGTGTGAGACCGACACTACATACTTCAACAGTGTAGTAGTTGCAGCTGACAGATGTTTTACCAATGTTGATGATGAGAAAGTGGAGTTGGATACATCTGAAGTAGGAGAAAAGAAATGAAATGATAAATTTTAAAAAGAGAAATTCACAGGCTGTGAGAAAGGGGAAGTTAAGTATCCAGATGCAAAACAAATCGATTGAAGAGTAGTAGTATATGTTTCAGAGTTCATACTAATACTGCAGCTCGTTTTAATGGATAGTTGAACACAGAAACAGTGAAATTGCAGTTACTTAGCTACATCTTCTTCTTCTTTTTTTGGTAAACTTAGCTACATCTTTATTAAGTACCAAGCTACATGCAAAATAAATGAGTTGAAGCAGGATAGTATTGTTACATCAAAACACTAACCGACTAATCTCATCGCCAAGAAATCCTTTAACTTGCAAAAAGTACACAAGTAATGAACAAAAATAGTCCATGGCTATAAGCATAAGACTGTAAAGGAGCATTCCTCAGTTCCTTCATCATTCCATTTTCATCTTAAGTTTCAGTAGAACTACTTAGTAAGTGTAGCCCTTAACGAACATTCCTTGCTTGGACTCCTCGGACTCTCCCTCTCCAGTGTATTTTCCAAGCTGAGCCAAAGAGTTTGCTTTGGCACGGGTTAGCAGGGCTTCTTGAGCTACCTTTACGTTCTCGGGAAGTCCACCCCATGTCTTGAGGCAAGTGTTTTGAAGAGCTCTTGCATATGAGAAGGACACATGCCATGGGTTAGGAGCTTGGTTCATCGCGTTCAGGTTCAGGGTTGCTTCAATTTCAGATTGCCCACCAGACAAAAACTGCTTGTTCAACCAGTTTAACAAATTAGTAAACAAATTTGTAGAAAATAAAACTAAGATATGAACAATATTGAATATTAATCCTAAAACTTACCATAATTCCAGGGACCGCTGGAGGGATTCTTCTTTTGAGGAGATTGAGGGTGTACTCAGCAACCTTTTCAGGTGTGGCCCTCTCTTTGCACTCAGCTCCAGGAGTAACCATGCTTGGCTTTAGGAGAATGCCTTCAAACAGGACATTGTTCTGTGCAAGGTAGAAGAAGACCTCGGCCCAGACCTGTTGGGCAACTTCAAATGTCCTGTCAATCCCGTGTTCGCCGTCAAGCAAGATCTCTGGCTCTACAATTGGAACCAACCCGTTGTCCTGCAACATCATGTCCCAGAAGTTAATTCAAGTAAAGATATACAGAAGGATGGACGTAGTTACGTAATTTCTTTGACATATTTTTCTTACTTGAGAGATGGCAGCATAGCGAGCAAGACCCCAAGCTGCTTCTTTTACTGCCAGTGCTGATGGACCATTGGGGATGCTCACAACAGTACGCCTGTTCCATTGAAAGCAATTTATTTCCATTATTAGCTAGGCGTTACCATAATCATCGGCGTTCAAATAAATAAGTTCACATATAATAGTTTACTGATTTGGCAAGATGTTTGCTTATGTTTTACCATTTACAAAACCGAGCTCCCTGCTGGTAGTAAGCAGCACTTCGAGAAGCAAGACCATCGAGACCCTGGCACCATGATTCATCATTTGAACCAACCAAGGGGACTAGACCCTGTTGTAACCATGATCCAAAAAAGATGTTAATGTAATTTAACTACTAACATCTACTGAGGCTGAGGAGGTACATGTAGCTTAGAGGAAAACGAATTAACAATTTCATCCATTATGACTACTGGCTCACCTTGTCAGTCTTGATACCAGGAACAATGTTCTGCTCATTGAGGACGTCAACGATCTTCTTACCATCAACTGTAGACTGGTAGAGTGTCTCCTCGAAGAGGATAGCACCGGAGATGTAGTTGCCAAGGCCTGGAACACTGACAAGGAGTGTTCTGTATGCCTGGCGGTTGGCCTCGGTGTTTTCTAGTCCAATTGAGGCTAGACGCTTTCCACAAGTTGCGTTTGACTCATCCATGGCCAAGATTCCACGCCCAGGAGATGCCACAGTTTTCTGTATGTTTTAAGGGGAAATAAACCTACATTAGTGTTTATTGAACTATATAATTGTTTCCTCAAGTTTGAGCTCTATTTGGTGTACTGTACTAAGCATCTTATCCTGGTTTATACCAACTACTGAATCATGAAGCTCAATTTTCACTACTTACATAGACGATTACTTCAACGATGACAGTAATTGGGGTCCTACATATTGAAAGAGAAACCAACTGGAGACTAAATGTTGATGCAAGTTTACATGTAAAACATACCGCAGTTTTGACAAGCTCATCGTAATAAGGCCCAGCGCGAATGGTGAGAGCTGAAGGAGCAGCAGCCCTGCATCTTACAGTGCTAGCTGAAGTCTGTCGAAGAGTCTGACCCTTCACCCATTCTGACTTGTCGATAACAGAAGACGCTTTGAAGAGAGAAGCTGATGCCATTTCTCACTTGAGTTTAGATTGCTAGTGCTTCCCTTATCTTCCTCACAAGCTCTTCTCTGCCTCTCTTTGTCATCTCATCTTTGTACTTATAGTTCTACATTCTGTTAAGATGTAATATTTGAGGCTGGAAACTCTTGACCAACCAATAATTGCCAAATGGATGATAACTTTTGCTGAAATGGCATTTTTTTTTTGTGGGTGGTGGATATTCAGTGGAGTTTGCTCACCATGTAAAATTTAAAATCTCAATGTAACAGTTGGTTTTTTAATTTATGCAAAACCATAAAAACCGAAATATAAGACTGTCTTTTGAAAGTTCAAATTGGAGCATTAGAGTATTCCTACTTGGTTTTGTTTCCATCTGGGCGATATATAGCTTATCAGGTCATCAAATTCACTTGATCACTTTACTTGGACCTGGAAGTTATATTTTCAAGGTTCAGAAGTGGACCATCCCCAGAAACTAGCGACCATAGATCATCATTCATAAACTTGTTTGTTTGCTTCAACCAGCAAACAAATATTAAACGTTCTTACCCTTCTTTCGCCAAACAAGATGGTTGCAACTTCTGAATGCTGATTAGGTTGCTAAAAAGCCTAAATTCAGCATTTAGATCTCGTCCAGAAGTGGTGAACGGAAGATGTTTCAGCCACGGAACTTTAATTTTCATCCAAACCATCAGCATCCAGCAGCTTATGAAACAAATATAGCCTAAGCTCAGTAATCATTTGCAGTCCCTCCGCCATGTTTGCCTTCTTGCAAGTCTATATGTGAACCAAACATAGCCTTAGTTCTCATTTTCAAGAAGCATGACAAGCTAAGAACGTTGGGAAGCAAGTCGAGCAAACTTAAAGGAAAGAGTCATTTGAAGCCATATCTTGGGTTCTGAAACTTCTCCTTGATACTAATTTATTTTCAATTACTAAATACTGGTTATGCTACAGGTTGGCATCAAATCTTTGATTGCGCTATGGTCATCCCCATGTATGACTTCTTTCTTCCTTGTTCATTTCTAACTTGCATTATAATAAGTGTTAATTGGTGTCCGCCTCAGATTGAAGTACAAAAGGCTTATGAATTTAGCGTACTTATATTCTTACTAGTTATGTACAACTTTGAATGCTGCTGAATATACAGAAGGAAACTTTTGTGGAATAGAAATTTCGAAGAGTAACTTTTAAACTTAATAATCAAAATTTACTGACATCCATGTTGATCGTTTTGAAATGAATTTCAACATCAAGGATGCAGATTCATCCAGAAGGAGCATGAGTTGCAGGTCATGGTGTTACATCCATGATCCATGGATGTGCTCAAGCTAAGTTTATATTCGGTTTATATATAGAGAAAATTAATGCATGATGAGTATAGGTAGGGATTCAAGTCTTGCAGACTTGAACTCAAGGCCAGTGTTTTGCAGACTAACGTACATAATAACTTAATAAGTCATTTGGACATTCACAGGAATGTAGACAGACAACCATGAAGGGAAGTAGCTACATCTCTATTAAGCATCAGCCATACAATTTATCAGACTCTTCAAGAAGCAACAATTTAAGGCGTGTAAATGCAATATGAATTAGTTGAAGCATAATGTCATATGTTACATACAAACACTACTGACTAACCTCACCTGGAAGAGATATATTTATTGGCTAAAAGTACACAAGTAATGAACAAATATAGTCCCTATGGCTTTAAGCATAAGATTGGGAGAGCATTCCTCAATTACTTCATCATGTTCATCGTCATCATAAGGTTCCAAAGAGATACTTAGTAAGTGTAGCCCTTAACGAACATCCCTTCCTTGGACTCCGCAGACTCTCCCTCTCCAGTGTATTTTCCAAGCTGAGCCAAAGAGTTCGCTTTGGCACGGGTTAGCAGGGCTTCTTGAGCTGCCTTTACGTTCTCGGGAAGTCCTCCCCATGTCTTGAGGCAAGTGTTTTGAAGAGCTCTTGCATATGAGAACGACACATGCCATGGGTTAGGAGATTGGTTCATCGCATTCAGGTTCAGGGTTGCTTCGACTTCAGATTGCCCACCAGACAAAAACTGCTTGTTCAACTAGTTTACAATTTAGTAAAAACTTTAGTAACAAATAAAACTAAGAGATGAGCATTAATCCTAAAACTTGCCATAATTCCAGGGACCGCTGGAGGGATTCTTCTTTTGAGAAGATTGAGGGTGTACTCAGCAACCTTTTCAGGTGTGGCCCTCTCTTTGCACTCAGCTCCAGGAGTAACCATGCTTGGCTTTAGGAGAATGCCTTCAAACAGGACATTGTTCTGTGCTAGGTAGAAGAAGACCTCGGCCCAGACCTGTTGGGCAACTTCAAATGTCCTGTCAATCCTGTGTTCACCGTCAAGCAAGATCTCTGGCTCTACAATTGGAACCAACCCGTTGTCCTGCAACATCACTCCCAAGAAGTTAATTCAAGTAACGATATGCAGAAGGTTGGACGTAGTTACATAATTTCTTTGACATATTTTGCTTACTTGAGAAATGGCAGCATATCGAGCAAGACCCCAAGCTGCTTCTTTCACTGCCAGTGCTGATGGACCATTGGGGATGCTCACAACAGTACGCCTGTTGTTCCATTGAAACCGATTCATTTCAATTATTAGCTAGGCCTTACCCTAATCGTCGCATTCAAATAAAGAACTCCACATATAAATAGTTTATTGATTTCACAAGATGTTTGCTTATGTTTTACCATTTGCAAAAACGAGCTCCCTGCTGGTAGTAAGCAGCACTTCGAGAAGCAAGACCATCGAGACCCTGGCACCATGATTCATCATTTGAACCAGCCAAGGGGACTAGACCCTGTTGTAAGCATAATCCAACAAAGATGTTAATGTAACTTAACTACAGGAATCTAGTGCAAAAGGAACAAGTAGCTCAGAGGACAAAGTACTAACAATTTCTTCCATTAGGACTACTGCCTCACCTTGTCAGTCTTGATACCAGGAACAATGTTCTGCTCAACAAGGACGTCAACGATCTTCTTACCATCAACAGTAGACTGGTATAGTGTCTCCTCAAAGAGGATAGCACCGGAGATGTAGTTGCCAAGGCCAGGAGCACTGACAAGGAGGGTCCTGTATGCCTGGCGGTTGGCTTCAGTGTTCTCTAGTCCAATTGAGGCTAGACGCTTTCCACAAGTTGCGTTTGACTCATCCATGGCCAAGATTCCACGACCAGGAGATGCCACAGATTTCTGTATGTATTAAGGGGCAAATAACCTACATAAGTGTCCATTGAACTAACTTTTCCTTAAAGTTTGAGCTCAGATTACTGTTGTAACTTGTAAGCATCCTATTCGTTTATTACCTTGCCCTGACTTATTTAAGCTAAATTGTATTTAAGAGACTGATTACTAAAATGTCCACAATTGTTGTTGGTCTCCTATCAAAGGACTAATAAGCAGGAGACTAAAATGTTCATGCATGTTTACGCGTAAAATGATGTGAAGCTTAACATACCGCTGTTTTAACAAGCTCATCGGCGTAAGGACCAGCACGAATGGTGACAGCTGAACGAGCAACAGGGGTGCATCTAACAACAGAAGTCGTTGGCTGTGGAAGAGTCTGTCCCTTTACCCATTCTGACTTTTCGACAACAGCAGACGCCTTGAATAGAGAAGCTGATGCCATTTTTCACTTAAGATAGATTGCCAAAGCTTCACAAGCTCTCTGTGCCACTCTTTAGCAGCCAATCTTTCTCTTATCATTTTACTTATAGTACTGTATAGTTTGTTAAAAGATGTAACTTTTGAGGCTGAAAGTTGTATACCAATCATTGATTGCCATATATGGATGAAATGGCACTTGACTACGTGGTGGATAGGGAGAAAGTACCCTCACGTTAAGAATTGAAAGACAAAAAAAAATACCAGTTCTGTTTTTCAAAATTTGCAAAACCAAAAACATAAAAGTGCGGAGTTGCAACGTTTTGGTGTTAACTGTTAAATTGATGGAAATAGACAAAAATAAGACTGTCTACGAGAAATCAAATTTGGAGTTTCTGCAAAGATTCTTGAATGAATGTGAGGTTGTGATCTTACCTTGATTAGAGGTAGGGTATAATCATATGTTAATAGCCCTATGGACGGTACAGAGCTCACCCCAACATCGAATTGACACCTTCACTTATTCACTTGTAATGTTGACCCCACAACCAATTAATTACGTTAAAATCAGAGTGCTGATGTCCTATTATAAGCTCAGTGACGATTAGAATGTGGCGCTCCTAGGTTGCACGTACACTTCAGCTGTGCGGAGATTCTACGCTCAGTCTTGGGTCTTCATGGGAAATTGGGAAGGTAGATTGACGATCGCCAGACAAGTTTAACCATCATAATTCTAATAAATAAATTCAACTTGAATTAGTTACGTTAATGAACAAACACTTGGAAGGACACCTGCACCTGGTAGAAAATACACCCCGAAAACCACCAGAATAATGAAGCCAAAACGTTGCAATATAACCCCAATATAATTGCTGCAAAGTTTGCAAATTTCTCCATCATGAAATATTTCTACTATGCATGGTCGCACCACTGTAATCCTCGCAGACAAAAAAATTCTCAAATCCCATTTCATACACCATGTTGGTATGTTCCACTCAGTACTACTGTAAGAAGGTTTTGATTATGATAAATAATTAGATTCAGAAAAACATAAAACACGACCCAGACAAATGGAATTAGCTTACACCGTCACCTTTTTATGGAAGTTGTTTTAGTGTTCTCCTTTCATGAAACTTCTTTGTGGGTTCCCCAATCAATGTTGTTGCGTACTTTTTCTTTCTTGATGCCTCCTTTATTCCATCATTAAGTCATTCAACGCTGCCCCATTCAAAACACTTTAAGGCCCTGTTTGGTAGCCTGTATTGCCCAACCCATTCATGGGTTAGGGTGCACTATCCCGATTTTTATGTTTGGTTCCTATTTTTTGAGCCCAAGCCTGTAGACCTTAAGCTACTAGTTGGTTGGCCCAACCACAAAAGTATGAATAACGGTATCCATTGGAAAAGGTTGGATTTCAATCTACATCATACTAAATAAGAAAAGGACCGACAAATAAAAAAAAAAAAATGAGAAAAAACACACCGCATTCTCTTCTTCTTCACCACTTCAACAATTTATTCCCCCCCATCTTCCTCCACACCTTGTTTCTCTTACTTAAACAAAAGAAAAAGTGCAATATCTCAAAGCAAAACCCAGCGTTTTTCATCACACAAAATCTCTATTTTCTCAAATTTGAACATCTCTACTCATATCATCTCTTGATTTTCTCCATTTTGAAGATACAAAATGAAACCCACTTGATTTTTATGATTTCCAAATTGTTGCTACTAAAGAAGTTTATGTAATATTTCTTTGTAAATTTCTTTCAAGAAAATAGAAATATATATGTGGTTGTTTTGGTATATTAATTTGGGAGTTTGATTAACAATATGTTTTAAGATTACATTGTATTGGGTTTTCTATTTGAAGTTTTTCATGATTATTTTGTGTGTTTCTGGTGCAATAAGTTTTGAGGAAGAGTAGGCAAGAACCAAACAACTTGTGTTATTGATCATCTCTGGGACATGAACCACGAGAATTGGATACTCCAAATTTGGCTAAGTACCACCTAGTACAGCATAAGTTGTTACTGCCAAACAGAGCCTTAAAGTTCGACAGTTCAACATTAGAATTAAATAGTTCAATACTAACCATACCAAACACATAAGACATTATCAAGTACGCCCTTCTCTCTGCCATTGGATACTATCTCTGATAAAGAAGCATTATATATGGAATAAGAGCACTAGTGTGTAAAACCAAGAAAGTATTATTGCTAATTAATTAAGTGTAGGACAAACCTCGCTTTTACCATGCAACATCTAGCAAAAAGGATCGTTTTTACCGCGGGACAACACTCAAAACTCCATTCATTCATCAAATACAACGCCCATTAGGATCACACCATAAAACACACAAATATTCCATACAAGCATTACAAATGAACCATTTTATCAAGCTTTACAAAATTATTAAAAGTTAAATTGCATGACATATCTAGATTTCTCGCGAACAAGGTTTACTCGAAAGTGTATGTACCTCCTGGAGTACAAGGTTACAGCTCCAACTCCCAATATATAATAACATCAAATACCACAAATAATGATACAAAACCATTCCAATTTGCTAGAAGAGTCATAGGGAGTGATCACATCATACTAACAATCTTTAGAAGATAATTGCTACACTAAACATGCAATTCGTAGTGAGGAGAGAGTAAGGGAACATATACACATGATAGAAAGTCCAATTTTCACATAAACTATGATTTCTACTCAAACTACAAACATTCACTTAAACTAGTGAAGAGGAGGGGTAGATGTACTTGCATTTAGCACTCTTGGTATCGAATTCCAGCGACCCATCTTTGGTTGGCTATTCCTCCACCATAGATAATAGCTCCAATCAATGACATCATAACTGATTTTCCTCAAATAAATGGGGATACTAAACTCAAAGTGCGATGAACAAGATGATTTATTAACCTCCTTGGTAACCTTGGTTTGCTAATTAGGAAGAATGAGATGAATCCCCCCCAAATTCGAAAGAGGGAGACCGAGAGAGAAAACCCCATACCGTGTCTCTATTTTCCAGCCCCAATCCCCCCTTAATCCCGTGGGTTCTATTGCATGCTAGAAATTCACCTTAGGCCTATTATTAGAAGTAATGGCCCAACTCATATCAAAGCCCAAAAATGTGGTTTTACATACATAACCCCTTTTTGTTTTACTCAACCGCTTGGACAAAGTGGTGTGAAACTAAAAGTTAAAACAAAGCTTTTAACATATGTCCCAGATGATGTGTTTTTGTATTTTGGAAAAATGTGTGGGAACAGTTGGATATGACCATGAGCCCCAAAATCGGGCGGTTTGGGCGAAGTTATGATTGTGTTTTTGGGAATATGAAACATTTTTCTATTCTCGAGGTTTTGTGCAAACCGGAAGGGTTTAGAGTTTCTTGGTGGCTTCTCATTTTCATTCTATCGCCAGAGTCAAGAAAAGCAGAGCTTAAAGAAAGAAAAACTTTTCCAACCTTTCGCCTTTACGCGTGTTCTTGATCTAAAAAATTTGATCTTTCGTTTATATTGTTTTTGCAATGTCTAAGACCGTGATAGTTTGAAGTGGTGAAGTGGAGATTGACCCGGAGGAGAGAGAACCGTAGTTTAAGAAGATGTTGAAGTTAGGGCTTGTAGTGGAGTCACCGCCGCCGCCTTCTATTAGAGACGATAACCGAGGAGGTGGAGTCCAGGTCTAGAGGTTGTTATTCTTCTTTCGGAGGAGGAGTTTGGTGGGTAGAGTCCGACTTGAAAGTGAGGAGAGGAGGATATATAACAATGATTATGTTCTTCGGGATGGGGGAGTGGTGGTTTGTTATGGGCAGTTGAAGCCTGGGATGAGGTTGCTATTTTCCCGTCTTACTATTGAGGTTTTGAACTATTATGAAAAAGCCCCATGCCAGTTCGTAGGGAATAGTTGGAGGATTTTCCATGTGTTGGATTTATTGAATGAATGGGGTTATAATATCCTCTTAGGGGATGTGTTGGAGCATTTTTCTGTGAAGAGATCGTCTGCAATGAACTGTAGTTTACAGGTCATAAGGGGGAAGTCTACTGTGATTGTGGGGTTGAGTAAAGAGGAACGGGGCGAGGCCATTGTTGGTTGTGGTAATTACACCCCCTCCGGGTGTGAGCTGAATACCCCTCCAGAAAGTGGGTCGGTAGGTAACTATTTTGTAGGTTGTATGTAAATCTTTGGTGGTTTGATATGTTGTATGTTATGATATTTTGTTTCCTTTTGTGCGAGGTTTCCATTTGGGGTCGCCCCCTCGCCTTGACGCGTTATAGAAAAGTTTTGCTTGTTCGAGTTGGGAGGAGAAACGAGCTATCTTGGGGAGGTTGCCTACTACTTTAAGAAGTGTGGTGGTGTGAAGATTAACAAGAAGAAAGCCGAATGAAGAAAAGCGGCTTGTAAGCTTGTTCTTGATATCTCTCGATTCTAGCTCTGGACCGTGAGATAGAGAAGGAGAGCTAAATGAGAGCACCCGGTTCTTGAGTGAGAATGGTCGAGGAGCCGCCGATAGTTGTTCCGCTTGCAGGGGCGACAGCTTAGAGCTTCGTGAGCGCTCGCGATCCAAACGCCCGGAAGTGGGTGATGGTGGTCGGGTCACGCGGTGGGAGAATCTTGGTGGTAGTGGTGATGTAACTTTTCGGAGGAGGCCTCACCAAGAGGGCCCGAGGTGGTTGAGACCGAGGGGGTAAAGAAGTCCCCGAATCGGACTGAACCGAGGAACGACCTAGTACCGGGGAGGTCGTTTTCTTCAGAGGTTGGGCTCCATTGAAGAAGAGCGGATATGAAGGAGCTTTCACGATGCCGGGGGCAAAGAAAAAAGGCTAGTGAGAATGAGCCCGCCGCCTAAAAATGCGGGGGTCGGGAGCGCGCCCCAAGTGAGAAGAGTGTTGATGATGTCTTGGATCGGGTGGTGGGTTACATTACACTAACTGTTGATTGGTTGACCAAGCCGGGTGAAGAACTTGATTGTAGTTTCAAGTTTTCATTTTTGGCCGGAGAAGTGTCAGCTCGATGGGGACAGGGCTCCACTGGAGACCGGAAGGATCCGGGGCAAACCCAGAGATATGGATCACTTCTTGTGCTTCGTAAGTGTCCATCCGATCTCTGTTTGTGCTTTGTTAGTATCTTTTTGATCTGACTCATTTTGTTGGTTTTGTCAGGTTCTGGTCATGTACAAGAAGCTGAGGGAGATGGCCACCATCTCCGATCTATACAAGAAGGAGTTGGATGCGACCAAGGAGGCTTATGACAAGTTGGTGGCTGTGCAGGAGGTGGAGAGGGCTGAAGTGACGGGGCTGAGGTCGCAAGTCAGGGATATGGCTGGGAAGGTGGCCTTGCTGCAACCAACACTTGATGCTTCTAGGGTGGAGGTTCAGCATTAGGTTAATGAGAGCAAGCGAGCACAGGACGTTGCTAAAAGAGCTAAAAAAATACAACGACCTGGTCAATTTGGTAGAGAGTGGGGATGTTTATGTTCTAGTGGATGACTTCATGGAACTAGAACGTAAATACAAAACCCTCAAGAGGTCGGTCGAAAGTGGGGCTGCAACAATAGCTGTGGATAGTGCTGTTGTAGATGCTAGTAGACGACCTGATCTACCAGTCGACCTGGGTGCTGCTCCTGCTGCTTAGCCCACTGAAGATGTTGCTCCCGAAGTGTTGGATGCAAGTGGTGATCCGGCCAACAACTCTGTTGGTGAAGAGGGCTGCCAACTGGATCCTTTGAATGTGGAGAATCTTCCTTGTGTCAATTGATCTTGCTTTTCTTGTCAGTTGTTTTGATGATGGATGAACTATATATTTTTTTACTTGTTGTGTTTGATACTGATAATTGATATTGACAATTTTGATTTTTGATGGGGGTACTGAGGTCGTTTGCTCAGGATAACCTGGGGGCCTCTAGTATCTAACCAAATTTGTATATAAGTAGAAATATTTAAATTACTTACTTGTTGAGATTGTGTTTGAATTTTTGCATGGATGTGATTGCCTTATTGCTGTTTTGATTCGTTGTATGACGACCTGTGCTGCATAGTAGTAGTCTTGATGATTTGTTGGGCTATGGTAGATCGTCTAATGTTCGAAGGTCATAATTGTTTGACTCACAACCTGGCTAGATGATTATAGTAATCACCTAGGTTTCCTTTGTGTGTTAGATTGGGTCGATTCCTTTTGGGGAACTCCAATTGACCGATAACTAGCCTTTGATTTGTAGTTATAGTTGAGCCAAGCTTAACCTTGTTCAAAGGCCTTATGTTGATTGTGGGTCCTTTGGGGTCCCATATGTTTGAATTTGACTAATAATTGCATAAAATTTACAGTTGAATCATGCTTAACCCTGGCGTTGGTGTTAAATTGATTTAGGGTCCTTTTGGGGGACCTTGGGTTGGATTGATTGATAATTAACCACTGCGTGGTAATTGTAGTTGAGTCATTTTTGACTCCGTCTTTGATGTATGACCTGACATTGTGACATCCTAGGTCGGATTGCGTAGTGTGAGATGTATGGTACTCATGTAATGCAATAGATGACATTTGTACTTGAAATGTTGATGAAATTTTATTCATATTGACTGATACACTTGGAGAAAAATTATTGATAATAAAATCGTTTCGAGGAGAGTCAGATTCCAAGGTCGGGAAGCATATCACCGAAGTTGAGTTTTGATCCAATATGCTCCATTTCCAACGATTTTGTCAACGATGTAGGGGCCTTTCCATGTTGGGTCGAGCTTACCGAGCTAGAGTCTTTTGAGGACTAGGTCGCCCGGCCTTGAAAGATCTTGGGATGACCTTCTTGTTATAAGATCATTGGATTGTTTGGTGGTACCGAGCTAGGGATATTGGTACCGTTTCCTTCTCTTCTAAGAGATCGACTTTTTGCCAAGATGGTGTCATTTTCTCCCGATTTGACGATGTCGAAATGTGTGGTTGTGGATTGTGAGTTTTGATGGTATGACCGCCTCGTTCAAGTAAAGTGTGAAAGGAGATTCATTGGTAACCGGCTCGGGCCGTTGTTCCGTATGCCCATAGAATGTTGTTGAGTTGTCCGCCATTGGCTTTTCTTGCTCTCCGGCTTCTTTTGGAGATTTTCCTTGATTGCTTTATTGGTAGCCTCGCTTGACCATCGTTGTGCATATCTAGGTGTAGAAAATGCTTGAATGATGCACCATTTTTGCAAGTAAAATGCCTTGACTTGTGAGCCAGCAAATCGAGTTCGGTTAATTCATGACAAGAGTGTGGGGAGACCAAATCTTGTGATGATATTGGTCCATATGAAGTTGATGATGTGGACTTCTTTTTGACTTGGACTAGTGGGATTGCTTCCATCCATTTGGTGAAGTAATCTGTGGTCGCTAAGACGATTTGAGTCCTATTTTTTTTTGTGGGATGAATGGTCCCATGATGTCTAGCCCCACATATGGAAGGGCCATGGGTTGGCTATGTTGATCAACTCTCGTATGGGGCTTGGACTCGGATGGTCAGGTCTAAATGTTTAACATTGGTGGCATTTGAGAACATATGTCTTTGCCTTGATATGAATGCCCGCCAATAATACCCTTTGGTCGATTGCTTTGTGAACCGTAGATCTTGCTCCTGCATGGTTGCCACATTCGCCTTTGTGAATCTCGTCAAAGATGAGCTGGCCTTCGAGTGGAGTTATGCACCTTAGGTGAGGTCCTCCTGTGGATTTGGGGAACAATTGTCTGTTGATTACGGTGTATCCGGGAGCTCGAACTTTATGGCACGAAGCATTTTTTCTTCTCACTGAGCTCCCCATGTAGGATGAACCGCAGAAATGGGCCCATCTAAGATTAAGTGATCTCTTCTTTGGATGATGGCTAAAAGTCTGTGAGGCTGTTGACACTTTCTTACTCGCATGCGGGCCTCTCTAGGATGTCAATGTAGACTGTGGTTGGACATGTTTCTTGTGTCTTCGAGGCTAAGAAAGCTAGGGTCGTTCGGTGATGTCCATTGGTCCCTTTGAGGAATATGTTCCAATGAGAATGTTTTGAACGAAATGATGATGTCATTGACAACCTTAGTGTATTTGGCAAGATTTGCTCCGCTTTGTTACATACTCTTTGGTGATTTGTTTGACGATTAGTCGTGGAGTCACTATGAGCTTTGAGCTTCTAGACTTTAGCATTGTGCCATGTGGAGGCTTTGTGATTAATGCTTCAGACGGCTTCATTGTTGGATGTTGCAAAGTTGATCTTGATTAACTTTTGTAAATGTGTTTTTTCCGTGAAGTTAACAAGCCCCCCACCCACTACCACTATTGTTGCATGCCTCTATCTATGTAGAGGTGTTATGTGTTTGGGGTGTTTGGTTGATGAAATGAAGTGATTGGCTCGGGTTCCCGAGTTTGACATCTTCGACGGGAAGTCTACCAAGAAATCAGCAATGACATGTCCTTTTCGAAACATTCTGGGAACGAAGTCGATGTGGTGCTCGCCGAGTTCTTCAGCCCATTTGGCCATGCGGGTTGTTTTGTTGCTAGAACTCAAGACCTGTTTGATTGGTACACCTGTGATGACTTTGATGCTATGAGCTTGGAAGTAAGGTTGGAACTTTCGAGCTAAGTACAACAAAGACAACATCGTTTTCTCCATTGGAGAGTAATGCTTTTCTAAATCTGCTAACATCTTGCTGGTGAAGTAGACTGGCTTTTCGATTCCTTCGTGTTCGCGAAAGAGAACCGAGCTGATAGCGAAGTCGGTAGTTGCAAGGTAAAGCCCCAGTGTCTCTCTTTTAGTTGGTTTGGACAGGACGAGCGGAGTTGACAGGTAAGCTTTCAAGTCGTTAAAAGCTTTGTGGCATTCGTCTGTCCATATGAATGTTGCACCCTTTTTTAGTATTTGTAGGAATGGTCTGCACTTGTTAGATGCATGTGAGATGAATCTGTTAAGGGTTGAGACCATGCCAGATAACTTGTAGATTTGTTATTTGAAGTTGGCTCGCATCTCGAGGAGAGCTCAGACCGCTCTCGGTTTCGATGTGCCTTTGCGGAAACGAGGTATCCTAGGAATTTCGAAGCTACCCCAAAGACACATTTTGCCGGGTTGAGCTTCATTTTGTTTTGGCGCAGATCTTTCAAAGGCTTCCCCGTAGTGGGAAATGTGATCTTTAGCCTTTTCGCTTTGACTACCATATCGCCTATATAAACTTCCATAGTGTCGCCCGGCCAAGTCTTTGAACATCTTTGTGACCAGTCTTTTGGTAGGTCGCTACCGCTTCTTTCTTCAAGCCTAATGGTAGGACGCGTTGAAGCGTAACGCTCCCTATTCGGGTTATGAAGGACGCCTTTTTTTGGTCTTCCTCCGCAAGTGGTATTTGATTGTATCCACCGTGATGCATCCATGAACGATAGGAGTTCGTGGACTACAAGTTTGATCTACCAAGATGTCAATTCTTGGCGTGGGGAAGTTGTCCGGGGCAATGCTTGTTGACGCTTGGTGAAGTCTATGTAGAGTCGCATTTCGGGGCTGTTCTTATTGAGAACGGCTACGATGTTAGCTAGCCAGTGCGGTATTCGACTTCACCGATGAAACCAATATTTTTGAGCTTTTCTATTTCTTTATTGATGGATTTTGAAATTTGAGTGCAAGTTTTCTAGGTCGCTGTTTGATAGGCTTTACATTTGGATTGACATTCAATTTGTGGTGTTTTAATTCGAGGGTCGATTCCCGGCATATCGATATACCACCAAGCAAAAACATCTTTATTGAGAGATAAAAATTTGACAAGTTGCTTGATAACTATAAAAATGATAGTTTTACCTACTCTTAACTAGTTATGATATGAATAAGTAAAACTAAATGATGTTTACGCTATATGATCAAAGTTCTACTCTCGTGAATCAAAATATTATCGAGTAGAGAATTTGTTCCGCTTCTTAGCTCGTTTAGATGTAACGTTTTCTAGTTTATGTAATTCTAACAAAATCGAAGATAGTAATGAAATGAAATTATGCTAAGACGGTGATTTAACTAATTTAGATGTTATAATTTAAACTATGGCAATTCAATACTACGATGTGAATATGGGAAGGAATTATGGGGATTTGATTCCACTTGAATTAAACTTAATAAACTAACATAGATTTGTTGTAATTCTAATCTTTATGTTTTCATATAAAGATTGGCTTTTTCTAATCTCTAATTATTCATGACAATCTCTGCCAACTAATAATTAGCATGTGAAGCAATTTAAACCCATTCTCATGGCGAATTAACTACTTTCTAGAGTGGAATAGATTATTACAACTATTTCTACGCTAACACAATCAAGTTTTCATCGAAGCTTCCTTTAAACCCTCTAATGGAGGTTTTAGCTTCGATTCATCAAACTATCCTTAATAAATGAATAAGAAGAAGACATCTTGAAGAAATGTAAAATTCATTTTATTTAATTTAATGAAAAAGAGTCTAATGATTCAAAAATTGTATTAAAACTAAGTAATCTTGACTAATTAATTAAGTATAATCTAAATTTATGGATAACTAACTACATATTTTAGAGTGATGCTTAGTCCTCTTTATATAGAAGAGGGCTAGGTCTACAAATTCGTGCATGGGCTTTAGAACCATGTTTTTGGGCCATAAAATCGAGCCCATAACTTGATTACTTCCGTCCAAAAGGGGTTTCTCTCATTGGAAATTATTGCAACATACTTTTGTCCACTTTTGCTCTTCTGATTGGGTCAAGGCTTAGACCATTAGAAAGCTCTTTTTGAGCCGGTCGTTTTGACATATGGTAGGCCCAATTCCGAGGTCTGAGTCCAAAGATACAACTTTTGGAAGTTCTGTTGACTTTTATGCGCTATTTCTGCCCGCGTTGATTTTGACTTTTCAACTTTGACCGGGCTTTAAAAAGGCTTTTTCTCCTTGAATCTTAGCCTTTAATCATAGAACTTCTTAGCAACCAACCTTTGTTCCTTTATCTCGCAAAAGGGACACATTTCTGCACATAATTGACTCCAATGGCTGAAATACATAAAAGTACGTAAACAACACTAACTCTTATTTATTAATCACATAATTGGTCTAAAAAGCAATATTGTTAAGGGGTTAAACTACAGTTTTGGGCTCTTATCATCGCTCCTCGAAGTTTGGGGTATATATACCATAAGCAAAGCAAGCAAAGCGAGACTTTTTCGTCCCGACATAGATGAACTTTGGGTCATCATTTGTGCCCAAATCGACTTTTTCTCCCCGGTTCTATTTGTGCTTGTTTCCCTTTGAACTTGTATCCTGTTGCACGGTGGAGGGCTGGAAGCTTGAGGATCTTGTTTCTTTGGGACGCCCTTGCTTTCAACGCACCGAGGCTCGGGTGGGTTGTTATGCTGATGTGATTGCATCGGTGGGCTTCTAGTTGGTTGCTTTGGAGCTCTATGATGCCTCGTGGTCCGGGGAATCGCAGGACTCGTGTAGGTTGATGGAATTGCTTAGATCATGTGAATCCATCGACATCCTAGAATGGTAGTGTAGACGACTTGACATCGATCATCACCTGGCTTGGTGTTGAAATTTTGACCATGTCCTCCTTTTCTCCAATGGAGACCGGTAGATGACGCCTCCAATGGCATATGTGCAATCTCGGATTGAACCATAGAGCGGTGCATTTGATTCTATTATCACCGAAGTCCGCAAGTGCATGTCCTTGTATGTTTGATAGAAAAGTATGTCTCAAGAGCTACCGGATCGATGAGGACTCTTTGATCGGCCCACCCTTTGATTTTGACGCGGCACTACTAGGGCATTATTGTGGGTAGGCACACCTTGGCTAGATCGTCCTCCTCCGCGGAATTCTATGGAGTCGCCGCCGAGAGCCGGGTAGGAGTGATGACTTCAACTTTGTGGGAGAGGTGATAGATTTCTTTGTAGCGCTTCTACCCGTCCTGTTTTTCTCGACTGATGTTTTCGTCTATCGAGGTGTCCGAATCATGTTGATTACTTTTTCCTCGCCGTGGGTCGGAGAAGTGTTGTCTCCCTGTCAGGCCTCGACCGACCCGGAGATTTAGATCGCCGGATTGTTCCGCTCCTCGCTTTCAATTATCGCGTCGCTCGGGGATGCTCCCCGCATACGCGTGGCACACATCCAGTTTATGCCCGAGGTTGCTTTCCTCGGTAGGAACTCTTTCAATTTGCCCTCCTCGATTAAGTCTGGAGGTAGTGCTTCGGGCTCCAACATTCATTGGTGTCATGGTGGTGGAGCTTGTGAAAATGGCAATATGGACGTTTTGGTATGGTGATCACCTTGTTGATGTTGGGTTTTGAAGTATGGTGCTATATATATTTTCTTCGTGATCCGCTCGGCCCCAGAGAAGTTGGAGAATTCCCTTTTGTGTAAAGAGGGCTTGTGGGAGTTGTCCCGAGCCCTTTGTTGTTGTTGTTGTTGTTGTTGTTCTTTGCCCGAGTAGTGTTTGTTTTCTTTGGGTTCTCGCTTGTTGCTTATCATGCGAGAACTTCTTTGCCCTCAGGCTTGGCCACCACTCTTTGTACTTGATGTATTTTGTCAATTTCGCGGATACGTGTCGCCTAAAAAGCTGCTCGGTTTGTTGCGATCGAGATCTTGCTAGGTCGGAGTCATCCAAGAGAACGTTGGTGAATGCAGAAGTTGCAAAACTATCCTTTAAGCCTGGCTCCATTAAGAGGAGCTCCTTTTTGAAACGTCCTAGGAAAACGTGGATCGTCTCGCCATGTGCTTGCTTTAGTTGAAACAAGGAGTCCAGTCGGCTTGTTTCTTCCTTGTTGGGATTTAACTCGCCGCTTAACGCCTCGGCTAGCTTGTCGGGTTGGCCGGGATTAAGTCGAGTGAACATGTAGAACTATTCTAAAGCCCGCCTTTCTTCTAGCTGGCTAGAAAGAGCTTGCACTTCGTAGTCGCACTCTGTAGAGTGCCGTAGAGTGTGGGAGTCCGGGTTGAAACGAAGCTACGCGGCCCTCGACATGAGCTACCGTCTGCCCGAGAACTTTGGTTGGATGAACTCTGAAGGAGGTTGCTTTGTCCCTCGATTTCAGTTGTGAATGGTGATGCCTTGTATGTCCGGAGTATCTTCTCGAGCGATCCGATCGCGCTTTGTCTTGTCGTTCGACTCTCCAATCTTTGTGCGTAAGTCTTCTAACCTTTGATTGGTGGTGGTGAGGGCTGCGGACGGCGATGGTTCTCCATTGCGCCCGAGAGTGCCGTTGTTGGCGCTGGAGGTGGCTTGCCCGCGATCGCTTGGTTTTCTTGTTGTAACGCGGATAAAGGGGCCTCGAGGCGTCTTCATCCGACCGCTAACATCTGAAGTGAGGGGTCCATGGTGGTTTTCTTACCGGTTTTCGAGCTTGAAAAGAGTGTGTTTTTTCTTAAGGAAACGAACCGCGCAGATGACGCCAATGTAGATGTTTGTGTTTTGGGTTCACGACCGATATTGTGGATGGTTGGAAATGGTCGCACTCTCCTTGGGACAAGAGTTGCCTACGATCAAGTTTCTATGGGTAAAACTTGAATAAAGCCTTATGTAGTTCATCTCTATTTACTTATAGATGTTTGAGCTGACTTTCCTTATTTGCTCCAGGCCATTATGAAGTGTAGATCCACCTTGTGTGCTATCTTGGTGATTCGCCATTACTATGATGTTACAAAGTAAATGTCTCTTTAATTGTTGCGTTGATTGAGCTAGTTGATTTGCTTCCTTAAATGGCTGTAACTGATGTTGGGGACCACCGAGTTTAGGTCGTTGGTACGCTCTGATGGATAGGTACGTGCTGATGGGATTGGTATGACCTGGGTTGTGGACATGTGTGCTGTAGTGATATGTAATGTAGAATGGAGGGTACTTACAACTCGTTGATCGATCCATGTGTATATCGGTCCTATACTCACTCTATGCTGCTTGCAATTCAAGTGATTCGCCTCTGGTAACTACCTTTATGCACCTTTCAGTATTTTAGAAAACGGGCCAAAATCTGTGAGGCGCTCAGGTGTTTTACAATGCTTTCTATATACAGGCTTAGGCAATCAGGACACAGTCTTATTGTCTGGCAACACAGAATTTGCTAAAGTTAGAATTTCTGGGAAGGGGAACCCTGCTGGTACAGGGTGCCCAAGAAATCATGAGCTCGACAAGAACAATTGCAATTGATAGAACTAGAGGAGCTGATTTCATGAAGCCAAGCTTATACATATACAAGGCTTCTCTTTCTTTGAAGTTCTAAGAAAGCTTTAGTGAAGGTATCATTGTATTAGCAGGGGTGTGCAACTTAGTCTAAAGGTTTGTAATTTGACTTTCAATAAAGCAAGGAAATGTTTCGAGATCTTGTCGTGTTAGTGACTTAGTTCACCACCCTAAGCTTCTTTCAAGAAAATATCAATTGTTTTCTATGTTTCATTCGTTTTTGCATGAATAGGTTAGATATTTTCAAACTATTGGGTCAAAAATATGTTGGCTAGCTAACATATGATGAGAAAATAGTGATTTCCAGTTTAATAGAATGCTGATTTAACTAGAGAGCGCATACGCAAACATAAATAGTTTTAAATTACAAGAAGGTAGTTGAAACTTGAAACCAAATTAACATTGGGCCGGGTTACATACGTATTTGTGTTTTAATATAATAATCTACTTTGATCTGAAAATAACGATAATACGAGTACACCTTGGGGCTTGGGGACAGATGGTTCGTGGGTGGGGAGGTGAACTAACAGCCCAACTGTTAGTTCTTCGGTTCTTCCTGCTACCAACTGCATCTCTCTCCCCGAAATTAACTATAAAATCCCAATCAGGGATTGTAACTCCTCACAAACAACACAATTCAACCTCTTCAGTCTACATAAAAGCATATCCACATTTTTCAGTTTACGCTAGCTCGATCAAGTTTAATGGCTTCATTCAAGGATTTCATCCTGTTTTTGTTTGTTGCTTTGACATTTTCTAGCATCAATGTCAGTATCGCAGCACGCCATTTATTGGACACACCACCTGCACCAACCTTGCCTAGTATTCCCAGTATGCCTATGCCTACATTACCTCCTCTGCCTGCAATTCCAACTCTCCCTACAGCGACATTGCCACCATTGCCGACAAGCCAAATGCCTTCTCTCCCAAGCATTCCATCTTTACCGAAGCTTACAATGCCACCATTGCCTAGTACTAACTTGCCTACATTCCCTACAATGCCTACATTGCCCAGTATTCCAAATGTCGCATTGCCTCCATTGTCTGCGGTACCATTGCCCACTATCCCAACCACAATCCCTCAATCCCTACACTGCCCACAGCAATTCCCTCATTCCCATTTTTCTCCCTCCACCTTCAACTGCAAGCCCGTGAAAATTTCTTAGCATTGGTGTACTGAACTTAACCTTTTAGAATGCGTTATATATTTCATTAATTACCGTTGTGCCGATTTTTGCTTGCCTTGAGCTATTTCGAATTCGATTTTCATTGTTTTATTTCTGTTGATTCATCTATCGAGCTTGATTGTTTATCACGTTCTTTATTTACAATTTTATAATATATAATTTTTTCATTTATTATCTTTAATTGTTAGTGTGATTCTTTTCCAAACTCTGTGAAACCATATAAAACTATCACCCAACTAATACATGCCTTAACGGGAGAAGCACTTTGAAACAGTCGCCCTGATCAAAAGTTCATAGAATCGAACCCCCCTCATTCATCCACCCGTGCTGCTTTAACATACAAGCCAAAACTTGAAATACACAGAGGTATATATCTCAAGCTAGGGGTGGTACGGTTCTAGTAACTTACGATTAACACGCGCTCTATCACCAGACCTACAGCGAAGGGAACTACTAAAGCAGCTTTTACAGGAACAAATGAATAGTTACATATAAAAACTGGACACACACAAAGAAAGCGATCAACCCTACATACAATGACAATCACCAATAACAATAAGGAAACAGAGTAAGTAAGAGTGCACTGAATCAAATGAACTAGATCCAACCACGAGTCCACGATGACTGAGGAGCTGCATATGGTGATCTTGTACTGATCACACTTCCCACAAGCAAGAAGAGTGAAGAAATTCAGGTTTAATTACCATCAATTCCTGTTATCTTACAGAATGTCAGTCAAAACAACCATGAGCAATGAAGGATCTAAATTAAGACATGAAATGCAGAACTAACGAACGTTAAATCCCAAGTTTCGATTTAGGTATTTATTATTCGTTCAGTTCAAGTTAAGAAGGCCAGTGCAACAAGTAAACTAGATATGACTGGAAATGGACCTAAACAGTATTAGTTGGACGCATGTTTGAGCAACAAAATCACCATAGTTGAGGAGTTGCTGTGTTGATCCAATATGTAGATACACAGAACTAAGTGTTGGGGATAACGATACTAATCGATCCCCACTACACAAATAACTTGTGTAGAGAAAAAGGGCTGTTTTGAGAAAAAAATAAGTTTTTTTTACTTAGTCAAATTTTGGGTCAAAGGAAAAAAGGTATTGGACTTTTTCACCAAAATTTTGTCGCCAAGACATGCTCAAACAAGCCTAATGCTTAGCGCTCCTCCAATCCAGATTCATAGCAACCGATCGTTTTAAAAACAATACAAAGCATAAGTTTTTTGGAAAAACTTAAACTAACCAAAAAGAAAGAAAGAGAGATTGTAAGAGAAAAATTCTTAGTGAGTTGGAGTGTTCATTCTTTGTGAGTGAATTGAGAGCTCTTGTAATCTGTTACTTTGGACATCTAGTAAAGCTTGGAACTCGTAGTGTGGGCGTAGTAAAATTGCTAAACCACGATATATCCGTGTCTTGTGGTTTGTTCTTCTTTTACATTAATTGTTTTACTTTATATGCTTGTTTAATTGACATTGAAGTGTTGGGATAGTACTTGGAGGGTTCAAGTCTTGTCTAGTGAGAAAGATCAATCCTTGTGCGGTGGTTGATTTATTTGTAGTGAATAACATTGTTTCCGCATTAGTTATTCACATAAATTGTATCGAGCTTAGGTATAGGACTTAAGATTTTGAGTTTTAAAAGAACCATAATGCTCGGATTTTGCGTAGACAAGGTGTTCGATAAAATTCCTGAGTGAGATATTTTTTTGGTTATTGTGTGTGACTTGAAAAATGGCTCCCAAGATGTCAAATGCTAGATTTGAAGTAGAGAAATTTAATGGGAAGAATAACTTTGGGATTTGGCAAGTCCAAGTAAAGGACATCCTCATCCAACAAGATTTGCATAAGGCTTTAAAAGGGATTAAATTAAAGGCGGCGAATATGAGTGATGATGATTGGGAAGAGTTCGATCTACATGCTTGTTCATCAATCCGGTTATGTCTTGCAAATGAGGTCATATATAATGTGATGGGAGAGAATACCAATCATGCCGGTATTTGGCTCCAAGCTAGAATTTATATATATGACCAAGAGCATGATGAAGAAGATGTATCTAAAGAAGCGTATTTATCGATACATGATGGTGGATGGTTCAATGATGCAAGAGCACGTTAGTGAGTTCCGCCGACGCCCTAAGCGGATTATTTGAATGTTGGTATGAAGATGGATGATGAAGATCAAGCCGGCATGTTTAATATTCTCTTTGCCCAAAAGCTATGAACATCTAATTAATAACTACTTTTATGAATAGAGAGATGTTGATCTTGACGAAGTTTAAAATGTTCTTCATTCTTATGAGTTGATGAAGAAGACACGAAGTCGAGAATAACATTGATGCATGACAAGGGCTAGTGGCAAGAGGAAGGTCGTGATGAACATGCCTCTACAAGCAATGAGAGGTCTAGGTCCAAGTCAAAGAAGCCGTTGAAACATGTAAAGTGCTACAATTGTGAAAAAAAAAAGACATTACGCAAGTAATTGTCCTCAGAAAGAAAGATAAGAACAATGATAAAAGAAAGGCAAGGCTAAAGTTGAGGCAAGTTTTGTTTTCCGACTGAAGGGGACAATGTGAGTCCTCGCGGTGTCCACACAAGCACTATATGGCCGAAAAGGTGGATTCTTGATTTCGGATGTTCCTCCCATATCCCGAATAGAAAGTGGTTTACTTCTTTATGAGAGCATTAATGGTGGTTCCATTTTGATGGGTAATGACATTGCTTGTAAAACGGTAGGAATTGGAACTATATGGGTCAAGATGCATGATGGTGTAGTGAGGACTTTAACCGATGTGAGACATGTTCCCGAAGCTAAAGAAGAACCTTATTTCTCTTGGTACCTTGATTCCAAAGGCCACAAGTTTGTGGGAGAAGGTGGAGTCCTAAAGATTGTTAGTGGCTTTTTAGTTGTTTATGAAGGGTTAAAGACATGGAATTTTGTATACTTTGATGGGTAGTCCGGTGACTGGTAATGTAGCAGTGGGTGCATGTAGTGATGATTCTGAGTGCACTAAATATGACATGTGCGTCTAGGGCATATACGTGAAAAGGGTTTGTCTGAGTTATGAAAGTGAGGGTTCTTGAAGAAGCCAAGTATGGGGTTATGTGAGCATTGTATCTATGGGAAGCAGTGCAGAGTCAAGTTCAATTCAAGCAAGCACACAACAACAAACATCCTTGATTATGTGCATATGGATGTTTGGGGACCCTCCAGAGTGGCTTCAAAAGGAGGTAATCATTATTATGTCTCCTTCATTGATGATCATACTCGCTATGTGTGGGTGTATATGATGAAAATAAAAGATGAAGTATTTGAGACATTTAAGAAGTGGAAGGCAAGGGTTGAGAATCACATAGATAGAAAGGTGAAGACTCTACCCCGACAATGGTATTGAGTATACTTATAGGACTTTCAAGAGTTTTATGCTAAGAACAGTATTGCTGACACCGGACGCTTATTGGGCATACAAAAGCCAAAATGGGATGGTCGAGAGGATGAATAGAACCTTGCTTGAAAGAGTGAGATGTTTGTTGTCTAATGCTAGTCCGGGGAAAGAGTATTGGGCAGATGCAGTGTCCATGACGCGGTGTTACCGTGATAATAGGTCACCGTTCCAGCCCTTATAGATTGCAAGACACCTTATGAGGTGGTCGTAACCCACTGATTATAGTATTTTTGATGAGTGTTTGGATCGACCGCTTACTACCATGTGAGGGAAAACAAGTTAGATCCCAGAACTAAGAAGGCCATATTCTTAGGCTTCAAGAAATGGGGTAAAGTGGATACAAATTGTGGTGTCTAGAAGACCACAAATTCCCTGGGTCAGCCAGAGATGTTAACTTTGATGAGACTTCCGTGTTATCTTTCAAGAAGTTAAAAAAGTCGGGCGAATGGTGAGTCCATAGAAGTTCAAGCTCTACCGAGCTTGAGTTGTGCGATATAGTAGATGACTTCGGTTGGTTCATGATGAGGTACCGGATCATGGAACCACACAATAACAGGAAGAAGAGCATGAGCATCCACAACTTGTAGTGGTTGACCTAAGCCAAAGAGACAAGTTAAAGAAGTGCACAAGTATATATGCACGGCGGCCGTGCAACACTATGGTCGTGGATTTAGTGGCATATGCATTGAATATTGAAGATGATGAGCGGATAGCTTCAAGGAAGCTGTTAGAGATGCTCATTATAGAGATTGGTTGGTTCTTTATGCAATAAGAGATAGAATCTCTTGATAAAAATCACACATGGAACCTAGTTTTATTGCCAAAAGGCAAAAGGACTATCGCCAGATAAATGGGTGTTCGTAAAGAAAGAGGTCCTTCTTGAGTCCGGACAAGATTGGGTACAAGGCAAGAGTGGTAGCAAAGGGTTTCTCACGAAGGAAGGAGTCGACTCTGATGAGGTATTTTCCCCGGTGGTCAAACATACTTCCATTAGGTGTGTTATTGAGTTTAGTTGCTTAGAGCAACTTGATGAAAACCGCTTTCTTGTGGGGACTTGGAGGAAGATATCTATATGAGACAACCTAAGGGTTTTTTTGTTGCTAAGAAAGAAGATCATGTGTGCAAGTTGAATCGGTCCCGATGGTTTTAAAGCAATTGCCAAGGCTACAAAGTGCTTTGACACGTTCATGATGCAATATGAGTACACCAAGTAAGTATGACCGTTGTGTTTACTTTGTAGGCTTTGTGGTAATGACTTCATCTATCTCTCGCTTTATGTGGATGACATGCTTATTGTTTCCAAAAAGCATGGTGGAGATAGACAAGTTGAAATCTCAACTTAGCTCGAGTTTGAGATGAAAAACTTAGGTGGAGCCAAGAAGATATTGGGCATAGAGATTGACAGAGATAGGAAGAAGCGACAGATAGTTGTATCTCAGAAGAAATACCTTCAGAAAGTAATTTCTCATTTTGGTATGGAGAATGCAAAGTCGGTTTCTACTCCTTTTTGGGCATTTTAGGCTTTCATCTAAGTTCTCTCCTAGTTCGGTGGTGGAACAAAAGCATATGGCTCATGTTCCGTATGCTAGTACAATGGGCTATTTGATGTATGCTATGGTGTGCACATGAGACATTTCACGTGCGATTAGTATTGTAAGCAGGTATATGGCAAATCCCGGAAGCGGCATTGAGGCAATGATGAAATGGGTATTGAGGTAGTTGGGCGGTACTTGGATGTGGAATTAGTTTATGGTGGATGCACTTATTATGTGATGGTTATGTGGATTCAGATTATGTAGGGTGATCTAGATAGACGATGATCGACTATTGGTTATATGTTTATGATGCATAAAAACGGTTAGTTGGAGGTCTATGTTACAAGGCTACAATTGCTCTATCTACTAATGAGGCGCAGTATATATAGGTGGGCGCAGGCGTGAAAGAGGCACTATGGCTTTGAGGTCTTTTGGATGATATGGGTATTGAGCGATTTAGTGTTGTTTTGTATTGTGATAGTCAAAGTGCTATTCATTTGGCGAAAAACCGTGTTCATCATGCTCGGATAAGCATATTGATGTCCGTTACCATTTTACATGCGGGATGTCGCTGAGGATGGTGATGTAGTACTTGAGAAAGTGGACACCCATGACAATCCTCACGACACGTTGATGAAGGTTGTCACCGAGTTAAGTTCTAACACTTTTTGGACTTACTCCAAATCCTTATGTTTGATTAGAGCCCTGGTAGGCATGGCCCTTCGGGGTAGACAACGGCGAGTTCGAGATGTTGTTTTGAAGACTAGTCGCTTCTTGATGGATGTGTTCGCCCGGTTTTATGTGTTAAAACCTCACCGAGGTGGGAGAATGTAGAAAAAGGGGTGCTTGCGAGAAAAAAGTTTTTTACTTAGTCAAATTTTGGGTCGGCGAGAAAAAGTCTTGGACTTTTCTCACCAAAATTTTTTAGGCGACGACGACTCAAACAAGCTTTTTAATGCTTATGGCCAAGGCTTCTACCCAGATACACAAATGACTCCCGGGTCGTTTTCGAAACGTAGCGATTAAAAACATAAGTTTTATTTTTTGGAAAAACTTAACCCAACCAAAAAAAAGAAAGAAAGAGATTGTACGGGAGAAATTTTAGTGAGTTAAGTGTTCATTCTTTTATGAGTGAATTGAGAGTTTTTGTAATCTATTACTTTGGACATCTAGTAAAGCTTGGAACTCCTTAATGGGCGTGAAAGTAAAATTGCCAAACCTTGATATATTTGTGTCTTGTGGTTTTGTTAACTGCTTTTACATTAATTGTAGAAATCTTCTAAAAGCAAACAGCGAGCTGTATTCATTAGCATGTGGGCACGATGCGTCGTGTGACTCGATTATAGTGGCTGCATTGTTAGCGGAGTTAGATTTCATACCAAGGATCCGAAAGCTGACACTAGAACCCTAATAGTGGGCGTGGTTGTAAATGGCTAACACCAAAGAAAAGAAAATGGACTTTTGTAGGTGTCCTAACAGATGTTTTTGGGTTAAATTACCTCTTTCGAAGCTTTTTCTTTTCAAATGTGATTGGTGGGATGTTGGAAATAGGGATGGGAATAAATATAGATGACAATTTCACTAGTGTTAATGTCTCAAAGAAGTGGTATAGTGATGAATCATTTGTGTTGGCACCCAAAGCAACTCAAGTTTTCTATTTGGAAGATACCAAATTGCATGGTACTTGGCAAGTTGTGCAAAAGGTAACTTATTGAAATGTGTATGACGCTCTAGAGAAAGATGAAGTGACTACTCTAGATAATGATGATGAGGCTTATCAACAAGAAGAGCAACTTTGGAAGGAAGAAATCCAAAGCGAAGATATTGCACTTTGTACAATTAAACGTGGAGGATGGAGCCCGATGAAGTTGATGAGAATGTGGTAAATCAAAATCTGATGGTTGTGGGCAATGACTTCATTGATAATGATTCTGAGGTTGAAGAAGATGATACATTACTAAACTATTACAGTGAAGAAGAAGGGAATGCTTCTAGTGATAGTGATACTGACATTGATTAGAAGTTCATGTAATAACATTATAAATCATGAATGAGTATAGTATTCATTCTAATTTTTCTTATAATATTAATTTTCTTTTAGTTATCTTCTTTTTATTTATCATTTATGGTTTTCAATAAATAATTATCTATTTTAAATGTATATCATTGTTATTTGTCAATTTATTGCTTATTGATATTATGGGATTGCATTACTGACACTTATTGAACTAATCTATATTTCTCGCCCTAATTTTTTGTTATATTTAACATTGTGGTTTTATTATTTGTGATTAACCCTTCATGTCTCTTGTGTAGTTATGGCACCTGGTTGTCCTCGATGCCCATATGCTATTGAGCAGCCTCAATCCAGTCAGGGTGGTTCTTGTATGGGAGATAAACTCATTCTTTTAATTTGTTTTACTTTTTTATTACGTACAAATACCTAACCTTCCTTGTGACTATTTTTTTGTGTTCTAGATAGCTTCTGCAGCCAATCGTAAAAGGGTTAGAGGAAGGGCAAAAAATAAATATCTTACAAAACACATCAAGCGGGGTGGCGGGAAACCAAGAATAGAGATTCTTCTTGGGAAAGCGAGGCCTATAGGCGATTGGGGCCAAGAATGGATTAATGAGCTTAGCATGATAGCTAAGGATGACATGCCTCCTTTTGCCCATAAGTGGAAGGATGTGGATGATGATGCAAGAACGCTTCTTCATGAAAACGCTTTGGTAAATGAGTAGTAATACATATTAATTATTGAATTTCATCTCTTACTTAGCTCCACGAAGTTTATTATATTACTACTATTTAAAAAAATGTGGTATGTTTTTCAAATGAGTTAATTATGAGTGAGATTATTGCTTACTAACTGATTGGTAGATGCCTTGTATTAGTTAATTTAAATTGTCTGTATAAAATGACAATTTCATTGGTTAAAAACTTGTGTTAGTTAAGTTGTTTATTTTGTCCAACTTATTTATTTATTTATTATTATTATTTTTAAGGATAAGTTTGATATGGATATGAGTCAACCACATGTGGTGTCAGCTGTAAATGGATATTTAAAGGACCGCTTTAAGGATTACAGGTGCATCCTTCACATGCACTATGTGAACCTACCCAATAATGTAAACAAACGCGAACACCCAAACAGTAGTATTTCACAAGATGCGTGGAAAAGTTGGTGTGATTTCTGGGAAACTGAAAAGTTCAAGGTAATTTAGAATTTTAAAGGAGAAATCTTATATTGAACTAAATGTATAAATTTTATATTGAACTAGCTAGATATGTGTGCCCGTGTCTCATTGGTCTTTGTCGGTTACATAAGGGTGTGCTTCATTCTAGTATACATAAGGGTATGCCCTTTGGTTAGTAGTTCCTTGCTAATCTTGCTAATAAGGAAAGTCAGAAGGTAAGAAAGGGAAATAGGAGTGAATAACAAGCTAAACGAAAGGGAATTCATAAGTTAGAAGCATGCAAAAAGGTAAAAGGAAGGGCGGGTTGAAGGATACAAGCTTTCCAGAGGGCTAGACTTAATGGTGACTATTCACTAAAGGGGTATTTTTTTATGTCTCCCCAAGGGGACTTAGGTTGTGGTAACGATCTGCCTTTAATGGTCTATCCGATCCGAACTATAAGGATTAGCTTCATTGCAAATCTTAACTTTCTTTATTAACTACTTGAAGACTTTTCAAGAGGAAAAACATACTATGGAGGAACTCCCTTCTTCCTTGCTTCCCTTCTTGCTAGCCTACAAGATAGGATAATAAGTACTTGCATTCATTCGATTCCTAATACAAATTAAAATGCATTTGTTTGATGTAGAATGTCAAGGAAGAACAAGTATAGTCACCGTGATTTCAATAACCGCCACCGTGGTGGTTCAAAGTCTTTATCCGGCTCTTGCAGATATGGTATGTATATAGGATTTCTTATTACTTAGATAATTATGTTTTTGTTTCTTAAACAAATGGTATAACCCGTCTCTCTTTGGAAATGGTACAAAATGATCCTCGAGCCAACAAGAGCCTAATCGATTGAACTGATAAAAATACCCACTATAATAATGAAAAAAGGTTGGATTTCTTCGTCAAGAAAACTATGTAGGTAATATGTACTTTGAAATGCCCACTATTTGTTTGATATTTATTTCTAACTAACTAACAATAATATAGGAAAGAATGTGTGAACTCCCGAAATGAACCTCCACAAGAAGGCTCACCCTTGACACGAGCAACAAATATTGGGTGTAAGACGGGTTACAATATAGGCCTTGGTCACGGATAGGTAGCTCCATCAAGCAGAGCGGAGGTGGATATGTGAATGCAGAGGAGGGCAGCAGATGAGAGCCACCTTGGAGGAGTTGGGCGTGGTTTACACAAGAGAGAATGAATGCCCAACAACATGAAATGGATGCCCAAAAGGCAAGAATCGATGAGCAACATCGTGCATTGACTTCCTTATGTCGGGTTCCATAATGCTCCTTAATTGTGGTACCTAACAACTTTTGCCCCTTTATCATTTGTGGTTTAATAGTTGAGATTTTACATGGATTGGTGAGTTTTTTGGTAATATTTAAGGAGTGGATATACGTATGTGTTGTTGGTATTATTTTGGCTAGTTGTGGTTTCGATCATTAATTGGCGATATATCTAGTCCATATAAAATCCACTCCTAGCTCTAGTATTGAAACCATTACGTACGCTTTTAATTAGCCTAGTGTTTACATTAAATGGTGCTTCATTAGGGTCCTGCTCTAATATAAACATACCGAGATTGTAGTTTTAGAGGTACAATACCAACTTAAAATACATTGCTTAGTCGTGAGTCCGGTCCTTCCATTGTTTTGTAATGAAGTACACTATCATTAGGTGAAAGTTTGTTGAAGTATTCACACGGTAAGGTGCAAGTTTGAAATTAGTTTTCTTGCTGCCATGATTTTGAATAACTATCCATGTTTCCTAGTTGTTTTATTTGAGGTTGTAGGCATTTTGGTTGGTTGAAGTTTTGGTGTGTTTATAGGAATGAGTTCATTCTAGGTTGGAAGTGAGCTGCTTGAGAAATGAGGAGAACACGCATCTCCTATATCCAGAGTTGGTGAACTTGCTTTCAAGTACAAAGTACTGCAACGGTTTTGTCAAGCTAGTAGTTTAGTTAAGCTTGTTGTGTGTCCACTGTCCAGTGTCAACTCTATTTATCCTCTTTTTATTTTTTTTTTCCTTTCTAGCATACTTATCATAAAAAAAAAAAGAATAAGAAGATAAATTATCTTCTTCCTTCATGCCTAGCTTGTGCCTGTACAAGGTCAGAACAAACTTTACCCCATATCTTTTTCACTTCACCTTTTTATTAAACAAACCGAATTTTAAAGTATTTGGGACAGAGTGATAGAATCGAGATACACACTAGATGTGGCGCGATCGAAGGCGCTATCATTTCGAATTTGTTTAAATTGAAGTTCGATTTCTTCTTCTAACTTTCATTAATTAGTTAGTTAATTAAATAGATTTTGCATTTAAAATTTGTTGAATGTGAGATGTTGTGTAGAACTTAAATTGGGTATTATGTGGTAGTAGGTATATGATAAGTCATGGTTTGAAGAATTAAGGGAGAGGGTGCAATAATGGAGTTACCTTGTCGAATTGGTAAGAAATTCTTTTTAGTTTGGTGAATGAAGATATTTTTAGCTTGTAGCAAATGTTGGAGGTGAATATGCTTGCTCGCTTAGTTGTGCTAAATTTTGTAACAAACTATGGAGTAAGGGGGTGTTAATGGAGATGACTTGAGTATGGAATGGAATTGCTATGATTTTGTATGTAGGAAGTTTATAACCATGGGTTTATCTAATGTTAATGTTGATATGGAGACCCACCCAAGTAGAGTACTTAGATACGAGTGATCTTAGGGCTAAGGGTGTTGGACAAAATACTAGCACAACAAGGAATTAGTTTTGATTAGATGATGAGAATAGACTTCAAGACTTATATATGATGGGGGTTTGATTACATGGTTCATTTTATAACGATCTACATACCTAATGTTAAACTTGGTATGGAGACCCAATCATACCTACATTGTATGATTTGTGGTGGCCACTAATGAGTCTTTGAATTGTTGCTGTGGTTGTTGCATTTCATAGCCATGGCTCAAGTAGCCTGCTTTACTACTACTAAAATGGATTTGGCTTTTTAAGATTTTTTAGTTTTTTTAGTCCTATAATTTATCTCTGCCACACTTACCCCTTTGATGAGCAATCTTGTTTACAAACCATGGGAGGAGAAAGTGTGAACTTCCCCCAATGAGTCCGGCGACCATCAAGCAAATCCATTGGCGCTTTCACTCGGCCGTCTTTACCTTTTGAGGATTTGTGTTGTTTACCTCATCTGAAATCGGGCTTAAGATAAGTTTTGAAATGGAAGGAGGTGCAAGTTCAAGAGGGTGTCACTGAGTTTGTCTAATATGTTGAAAGAGTCGGATGCTTCTTTGTTTGATTTTTCTTGTTCATGCTGTTTTGGAGAGAGCTTAGTGTTTCTTAAGTACAAGGACATCTAATCTATAAGTATATATATATTGTGAAAAACATATTTCACAAATTTGAACCCCCCTTTTATATGCTTCATTACTCCGCTGTAAATGCTTTTTCTTTGGAATTAATAGAAGGGATCCCTTAATATAATTGTTGTGCCCCTCAGACTTTACAATTGATTGAGTGAGTTGAGGTTGGAATGAGTTCAAACGACCAAAATCAGCCTTCAAAGACAAAGTGACCTTGCCATATGTGCTTTTTGGGTGTCTCTTCATGCTTACATAATTACATACTTACATAATTTACATCAAACAAAATTCTTTTGACATATGATATATTCCATATTTCTAATGCTAGATTAGTGTTAGCATTTAGTATCTCATTTTTTATCGCTGTACATATTAACATATTCCATAATTTTACATTAAATAAATATCATTATAAGTGATTAATTCTTAGATTTTAATTATGTGTATGTGAATTCTAGGAGCCAACGAGGGGTATAGTTGTTATTTGGATTACATGTCCGTGTTGGATTATTTGGATTATCTTTAAATACATGTTGCCATATCTTGGTTTGACATTTCAGTGGATGTGAACTAAATGTTGTCATATTTTGTTTATAGGTTCTCATGCGGTTTGGAAGAGACAATTTATATGAGTTTGTTTTGGGCATACTTCTTTTTTGGGATATAAAATACTATGCGATAGATGTTGGATGTTCAGACAATTTCTTTTGATATTTTGTTGTTTATAAGACTATTATATATATGTAATGAATCATATTACTCTTAAATATGGAGAGAGCGATTTTTATAAATTACTTTTAGGAATGTTGTTGGTTAAATTTAATGTGGTTGAATTGAAGTTATTTATATGATTATTTTAGGTTTTGTGATTGAAAGAAACGAAATAATGTAAATATGTAATTGAACAAAACAGGTTAAAAGAAAAAAACAAATCGGTGCTTTGTCAAAGCCGCCGTTAAAAATAAATTTATAGTGTGCAAACAAGCCGCCCTGGCAGTGCATATAATTTGCGCATAAATTTAAAAAGTGTCGCCATTACGAGTTCATTTTCAGCGATTGTAAATATTATCGCCTGTATGGATTTAGTAACCAAAAGTTTGGTGTTGTTGCTACTGAAACAAAACATCGGTAGTATAAGCTTTACAACGACGAGATGCACAACGCTGTTAAAGTTAATCTTTAGCAACAGTAAATAACGCCGCAATAGTAATTTAAGTAACTAAAAATTGGTGTTCTTGGCGATGAAACCGAACGCCGGTAGTTCCGAGTATTATTGACGATTTTGGAAACGCCGCTACCAATCCATCTTTAGCAACGATACATAACGCCGCAATACTAATTTTAGTAACGAAAAAATAGGTGTTTTTGCCACGATATAGAACGCCGGGTGCTCATCACTACCAACGTTTTCTTTAAATTGTCGACAAAACATAGTTTTTGCCACGCTTTTAAATAATCAAATAAAAATATATATACCGATGTTTTTATGGGCACTACCGACATTATAAAATGTCGCTGATATGGTACATTCTCCCGACGCTTTTTTGTAGGTTCGTGATCTTTAACGACTATATCTCTTGCGACGATTGAGCGACGATTTAAATAAACGCCGCCACTAACAATTATCGACGCTTTTATTACTTTTTTCGACACTTTTTTTCAGAGCTAAAAATCTTATATGTTGTAGTGTCTCACAAAGTTGGGACAGACAAGTTTTGCCGCCCATAATTTTTTTTATTTTTGTAATTAAAAATTAAAATGGCTCGATTTTGGATGTGGGGCCCAAGAAATTGAATGAGACAAGTTTTGCCATTTAGAACATTTTCAATTTTTTAATAAAAAATTAAAATAACAAATTAAAATGGTTGGATTTTTTTTTGGGCCCAACGGATATATTTAAATTGAACGAGACAACTATTCCCGGCCCAAAATAAAACCCCAAATTTTGTCCAAATGAGTTGGTACTTGACACATTTTTTTAGCAATTTGGATCGACGAAAAAAAAACCGATGTGTCACAAAAATTTTAACGCTTAATGATGCTCTAAGGCATTAAGACCTTTAAAACATTTCTATGAGGCGCTGAGGACAATAAGAAGGTACAAGCCCACAAGATGAAGTTTTGAAAGTTTCAAGTCCATAAGAAGCAAAGGTCCAGGGCTCCCATTCAAACGGGCCTCTATTTCGGCCTCATGAATTAAGATGGGTGCAGTCACTGAGCTCTAGCAAAGGCCCATTGTTTCAATTTGGGGCTCAACGTTTTTAGCAGGAAGCTGCAAAAGAGCCATCGCATAATTTCTGTTACAAAGATTTGTTGTTGTGTATAAAGGGTTATGTTTTGCTTCCAAGGTCGCCACTTTTATCATTGTTGCTACATTCTTTGGCCACTCACCAGCCGTTGGTCATCGTTGCATCAATTTGTAAACTCCATGAAAGAAGATCGACCTCACCTCATTTGATTAATATATATCTTATGAGACTAGAAGAATGCGGAGTTGATTTATTTGTTCCATGAACCCACTTCGCGGTGCCAAAGTTCATAGAGGCTTACAAATGTAAGTTGTTGTTGTTGTTCTTTTATTATTATTATTTTTAATGTGGAAATTTTATTGATAATGATAACGAATTTTACAAATAATTAGGACAAACGTGTAATAAGTCATGCTAAACAAGTTCTTTCAATAGCAAATCCTATCCTCTTAAAGACAAACTCAAGTAGAACCAAATTTGTCATTACGCTTGGAGTCCATAACTTTATGCAATCTCTTAAGGTGCTCAAATGACTATTGTGCCAATAAACAAAAAAAAGAGTATATATAGGGGAGCACGACATTTTTAAAACAAGAAAGTCTTATTGCTTTTTCTTTTATTATCAATCACTTACCCAAAGATGATATGCAATAACACTAACTCGTAAGTGGGTTCAATTCACTTAGGTCCACCCACATGGATCAAGGATCCATCCCTATTTAAGCTACTCCCCGACCGTAGGATCGTAGTCCTACCGGATAGAATATACATCTATAGAATATAATCTATCATGAATCTCTTGTTGCAAGAGTCGGGGAGTTAGCTATATGCTTGGTTGGTTTTATATATCTTACGGGCGGTATTAGAAAAAGACAAGCTGAAGGAAAAAGGAAACAATTCTCGACTCTCTTCTTTCTCCATTCACTGAAGGGGTGGGCTTAAGGTGTGGATACAAAGGGGATTGATTCTAGTAACAATCCTTCTCAAGAGACAAGGCTAGTAACAACAACAAGGTTATCATTCTTTGACTTCGGGTTTCTTCCGCTAGACAAGAGGTATGTTCTATAACTCGAATAACATGTTAATGTATTATTTACATTGGTATCAGAGCTGTTTATGTTTGTTGAATCGCCATTGTAACATGCATTGATAAAAAAATCTAGTTTTGTTAGTTTTTCTCAAAAACCATTAATAAACAATCTGTTGATTTTCGATTTCTACATGTCATGATTTTTAAAAACTAATTACTAGGGTTTGTTGCTCTTAGTGAGAGGAACGCTTTCCCCAAAATTTCATGGAAAACCGCTGAGTAGAATGAGAGAAAACTAAAATCAAAGTTTTTGATAAAAACTGTTTTTGTGGTTTTTTCAGAACTTTGAACTGTTTTTGATTGATTTACAGATCTTATTAATGCTTAATATTTGCATGTTAGTAATCTATGTTGTGAGATCTTTGTAATCGTGATAAAGCATGTTTCGCTTGGATCTATAATGTGATAGATACACGCCTCTAAACATGCTTACCTTGCCATAATTTTTTTGAAGTTTATCAAGAAGATGACCGAAAGTTAGCTCATGAGTTGACTCGGTCGAGCTTTTAAAATCAGTGTAAAAGGTTGAGTTGACTCAGTTCTTCGTTTTTTTTTTACTCGTTTCCTGCACCTAAACCAACCCGACATCAACCCGGTTCTATCCGGTTGAGTGTGAACCGGTTATAGTTTTGGTCCGGTTCAGCCTTTATTGACATCTAATTAACCTGAAATTTCGTACCCAAGGGTTTTTGACCCTTCTGAATCTGTTGAAATCATCGGGTTGATAGAAATTCCAGGTATAAGTTGCTGTGACAGTATATATTAGATGAACCGGGTATAATGTTTATAAGCCGGTTCAAAGCTTTTGGAGACGGCCAAATGATCTCGCTTTTTTGTATACATGGGTTTTGACACTTCTGAATCCATTGGGATAGATCCCAGGTCATGATTCTGAGCTTAACATATAGTTACAGTAGAATTATATGATTATTTATGCCATAAAATGATAGATATTATTCTTTGTTTATGTTTGGCATATTTTTTTTTTTTCAGATTAACGAGAATATGATTAGTAGAGGTTTTGTTCCTCCTAATATGGAATTTGTTCAAAAATCAATTGGAAGATATACTCTATATTTACATTATTGGGAGATGATTATGAGCTTTGCAAGTTTTCGATCCCAATATGTGGAATAAGATAATATTTTCTTGATTGGATTTTTTTTTGAATAAATTTAAAAGAATGTGTATAGACTAATGTTATATCCACCATTGCATATATGTAGAAAATGGATACAGAAAACTTAGTTGCCGACATATGTCAATCCTTGTAAATCGAATGTAGTGATGGCCACCAAGACCGTGAGTAGCGGCACCTTAACCATGGAACTAAACTTGATGGGACAAACTATGATATATGGCATAGGAAAATTCAATACCTCTTGAATGAGCAAGAACTCCAGTGAACACTTAACCATTTCGATGGCCCAACTTGAGATTGGGACCGGACTACGTTTCAAAATCGCCGCGGACCTTGAGACTTATCAAGCATGGACCAAGTCGGATCGTCGCGGCGCTTACATTGTGTTAAGCAAAGATGCATGATGATCCGATTGAGAATATGAGACATTCTCCACAGCCTAAGGACATGTGGGATCAACTGAAATTTGCTTCGTGGAACATCAACTACTAGACTTAGAAGTCTAGTTTTAAAGTTTGAGATGTTCAGAAAGATCCTAAGGCAACCATGCCCCAACACCTTAGGGTGTTATCAAGCATGATTCGCGGAGCTAAAGGTCAGCAGGAAATGTCCCATCGGGATGAAAGCAAAAAGTCCAAGCTGTGATAAGATCTCTCCCTGATTCTTGGATGCACATGAAGCAAATCATGACTCACAATGAGAGTATTAAGAATTTTTTGATATTTCTACATTGTGAGCTTGAGGCGAACGCCAGATGCTTAACCGTAATGCTTCGCCCCTAATCGCGATCGGCGAAAGCAAGACAAATGGGTCTAAGCCGCTAAAGGGTAATAACAAACCCAAGAAACAAGGAGGGGCTAATAAGTTGGCTCCTAAGGCAAGCATATAGCCAAGCCGCCATAGAGGCAAGCGCAGTGGAAAGAAAGAAATTGATATGACCAAAGTGAAATGCTACAACCGTAAGCGATGGGACACTTCGCCGCGGATTGCACCGGTCGCAGTATCCATTTCCCCGACTCTCATCACATAAGTGTATGTACACATGTTTTAGTTGCTCATTCTCTCCCCGAATGTATTGTAGATACAGAGCAACCAGTGCATGTAGCTCGAGAGCCAGTAGGTTTGTAGATTATCATCGAATTCCGTAAAACACCCAAAGGCTTTATATGGGAAATGGCAATAGTGAAGATGCATTAGAATTGGTACATACCAACTCTCATTACGACCGGGCCAGATTTCTTCTACATGATGTGCTTTATGTTCCCCGAATTCAAAGATAATCTGGCTCGCTTTTAGCACTTCTTTCTTTGGATATTCTTTTGATTTTAAAGTCGATAGGTTGGATATTAAGTTGGATGGTATTGTTTTTGGACATGGATTTCTTATGAATAATTTCTTTAAAGTTGAATTGAATGATTATGTTTCTTCATTATCTTACATGGCTAGTGCAAGTAGAAATATTGATTCTGTTACTTGGCATGCTAGACTAGGTCATATAGGACAAGATAGGATGACCGCATTCTAGCTAGAGAAGGCCTATTGGCCCACTCGCCAAGGTTGACCTACCTATATGTGAACCATGTTTAGCTGGTAAAGCATGTAGAAAGCCTTTTGGAAAGGCAGTAAGAGCTACTCAACCGCTTGAGCTAATCCACTCAGATATTTGTGGGCCTATGAATGTTAAGGCACGTCATGGCTCCTCTTCTTTTCTCACTCTTATAGATGATTACTCACGATATGGTTATGTCTATCCGATAGCTCACCGCTATGAAGCTTTGAATTGTTTTAAACGCTTTATAGCAGAGGTTGAGACACGTAAAGAGAGGAGCTTAAAACTCTTCGAACCCACCGGTGACGGAATACTTATCCGACGGGCCAAGGAATTATGTGAAAAAGGGGATACGCAGACAATTAACTATTCCTTATACTCCACAAACAAAATGGTGTAGCGGAGAGAAGAAATAGAACTCTTTTTAGATATGGTTAGATCAATGATGGCGCAAAGTAATCTCCCTATATCATTTTGGGGATGCACTTTGATCGCCGCTACATACTTAACCGAAAGTGCCTTCTCACCGTTCCTTCAACACCTTATGAACTTTGAAAGGCTTAAAAGCCCCGCTTGGAGCATTTGCCCATGGGGTTCAAGAGGTTTTGTTCACAACATCTCCCATAAGTATGGGAAACTAGGCCCTAGAGCTAAAAAGTGTATCTTTGTAAGGTATTCCGATAGCTCAAAAGGTTATGTTATGTATGGTGAACACCCGATGGAGGAATGACAGAAATAGAGTCTCGCGATATAGATTTCATTGAGAATGATTTTCCTAGCATAAGTAACGAAAGAAAGATCTTGACCTCTATGAGATAGAGGAGTATGAAGACATCCTACCATCTTCGCCGAAGGGAATTAATTTCTCATCCCGTAATCGCCAAGATAGTGGGAGTGGTTTTCAAACTAGTGGGAGTGTACCACATGTGGAGGTACCACTAGATTCTCTACAAGATCCTCGCGCGTAGAGTAAACGCGGAAATATTCCCCGTCGCCATTTCGAGATTGAAGGGATATTTTTATGTGTACTCCATTAGATGAGGAAGAACCTACTTCTTTCAAAGAAGCAATTTCTTCTCCCTCGCTAGAGACAAGTGGATGGCTGCTATGCAAGATGAGATGAGCTCAATGGGTAAAAACGAGGTCCGAGAGTTAGTTAATCTTCCTCACCGGGCTAAAAACCGTTGAAAATAAATGGATTTTAAAGTTAAACGCAAGCGCGATGGTTCAATTGACAAGCATAAAGCACGCCTTGTGGCAAAAGGTTATACCCAACAACAGGGTATAGACTATGAAGAGACATTCTCCCTCGTGGTGAGATTCGCCTTCAATTCGCCTCATTCTAGCTATTGTCGCGACAACAGATTTAGAACTTTTTCAAATGGATGTTAAGACCGCATTTCTCAATGGAGAATTAAAGGAAGAGATCTATATGGCTCAACCGATTGGTTTTGAGGTCCAAGGACAAGAGCAAGAAAGTTTGCCGCCTAAAACGCTTCTATATATGGCCTTAAAACAAATGCCTAGGCAATGGTATCTCAGATTTCACAATTCAATTACCTCAATTGGTTTTGAGATGATTGAAGAAGATCATCAAGGTACACTAAACGATCCGAAAAGAGTTTTCTTATCCTTTCGTTGTATGTTGATGACATTCTTTTTAGCCGAGAATGATATGGATTCCATTGTTGCCACTAAGAAGTGGTTGTCCTCCAATTTTGAAATGAAGGATATGGGTGAAGCAGACTATGTGTTAGGAGTTAAGATCATGAGAGATCGCGAAAAAGAAATTTCTTGGTTTGTCTCGTGAGACTTACATTAGAAAAATTCTTGAAGCGTTTCCGCATGCAAAACTCCAAACCAATAGACACCCCATTGGAAAAAGGATGTGACTTAAACCTTGATCGGTCCCCAAAACTAAAGAAGAAAAGAATCAAATGTCCAATGTGCCATATCGCGGCCGCAATTGGTAGTCCGATGTATGCCATGATGTGTACTTGACCGGATATCGGTTTTTGCGGTCGGGTTAGTCGGGCGTTATCGAGTAATCCCGTCCGTTCTCATTGAAAGCTGTGAAAAGGATACTCAGATATCTACAAGGGACTGCTGATTTTGTCCTAAGTTACCATGGTGGAGACTTGAAACTGAAAGGTTACACCGATGCAGACTGGGCTGGTGATAAAGATGAGCGCAAGTCCACTTCGGGTTATGCTTTTATGCTCGGAGGTGGAATTATTACTTGGTGTAGTCAGAAGCAAAAATGTGTTTCTTTGTCTACAATGGAGTCAGAGTATGTTGCTTGCTCAGCTGCAGTCCAAGAAGCTGTTTGGCTAAGGAAATTCTTGATACACTTAGATATCACAGCTCATGCAGAGGATGCGATATTTTATAGTGATAGCACCGCAGCCTCGCATTTGCAAAGGATCCTAAGTATCATGGGAAGGCCAAACACATAGAGACTCGCTTTCACTACATTCGAGATAAGGTTGCAACAGAGAAGTGGTCTTGAAACATATCTCCACGCTTAACATGTTAGTGATCCCATGACTAAACCTATTGCACGAGATGCTTAAATCTCATGTTAGGTAGTATGGGACTTCGTAGGATTTGATATGTTTGGACATCTTTTATGTACTTGACATTGTTTATGATATATTTCATTAATTCAGATTTTTTTTTTGGAATATTCTTTTAATTACACATTCTTGATTTGTTTTGTCACCGGGCTTGAATCGACCTACTCACATGGGTGATTCACCTTGGCTGAGAGAGCGAGCAAGATGAGACATCTATATTCTTGGCTAGATGAGCCGAAAAGAATATTTTTAAATTCTTGAATGTCGCCTTTAGTTAGAACTAAGATGAGACCTTATAAAAATAAAAGGTCGAACATAAAATTTATCCACAATTTTATGGAGCCCTCAGAGTTAAGCCGAATATGAGTGTTTTTTTTTTTGACAGCGCTTAGAAAGTGACTGGATAAAACTCAAGTTAGGCTTTGTTTAGCGACTAGACTAAGATTCGTGATGGTGTTACAGTTTTGCAAGTGACATATCCATTTTATGGGATAACACCATAGCATACATAACATATTGTATGTGTTTTGCCGACCAATAGTGAGAACAATGAATGAATCCCTTCTTCATTGTTATGTGAGCCAATCGATAATTGAAATTTTTCCCATCTTATGCCTTTCTTAACCTAAGGTTATGTCATGAAGAGAATATTTGGTGACGCTTACTTTAGTGTGCTTCCTAAGCACGACGAGATTTACCGTGATACGGGGCATTTCTAGGAAAGCGACTGAATATAATTGAAATGACATGAATGTTTAGGGAAGATTTTTTTGATATTACATCTATTTTGTGACTCATAGCGGGCCCGCGACCATATTTTAATATGTCATGAGTACAAAACAAGGAGGGGATGTAACACTGCTTTAAACGAGGGATTAAGAGTGCTGATTCTAGTGTAATCAACAATGTCTAAGGCATATACGAGATGCTTCTGGGTGATGCGTTTTTATTAGTTGGGTGAAAACTTAATAATATCGCTCCTGTTGCTCTTTGTTCTTCTCGTGAGGTCGCACACCTTATTCCCTATATGCAAAGATGAGTAATAGAGATATTGAGATTTGCCCTATGTGGGTTCGACCACTTAGGTCCGCCCACATGGATCAAGGATCCATCCCCTATTTAAGCTACTCCCTGGACCGTAGGATCGTAGTCCTACTGGATAGAATATACACTGGATAGAATATAATCTATCATGAATCTCTTGTTGCGCAAGAGTTGTGGGAGTTAGCTATATGCTTGGTTGGTTTTATATATCTTACGAAGGTATTAGAAAAAGACAAGTCAAGGAAAAAAAGAAACAATTCTCGACTCTCTTCTTTCTCCATTCACTGAAGGGGTGGGCTTAAGGTGTGGATACAAAGGGGATTGATTCTAGTAACAATCCTTCTCAAGAGACAAGGCTAGTAACAACAACAAGGTTATCATTCTTTGACTTCGGGTTTCTTCCACTAGACAAGAGGTATGTTCTATAACTCGAATAACATGTTAATGTATTATTTACACTAACTAATCAACAAATGCTTAGCCAGAAAAATGTATAATGCATAAAGTAAAACTAAAGTGAGCTTAAAATGGATAATTGGTGATGTGTTGTTGGCTTGTTGCTTGATGAGGAAAAAGTGTTTAGAGAGAGTCCATTTCAAAGGTTCAGATTCTTACTGGACCCTCTAAGGAACGCCCCTTGTGGTGCTTACCTTAAGTTTTTGTAATTGTCATCGAATGCATTGAAAGATCGAATTTTTGTGTGAAATATACGGCTTACGACCACTACCTTTATGTCATTTTCCTTGTGGGCCAATATAAGTCTCAGGAGTCCAATTATGCAGTTTGCCTTTGGAGGCCGAAACGCACTTGTTCTATGTTGAATGCCACTATTTCGGTTGGCCTAGGTTCAACGTTTAAGTTCCATTTCAGTCAAGTTTTTTTTTGGTGATGCTGGAACAAACTGGTATTGTTATACCGACCTATAGGGAGGGATTTATGTTTATAGCCAGACCACTTAATTATCTGAAAAATGAATTTCAGTCCGGACATTTTTCATTCTTCATAAGAGAATGAAAACTGGTATATGCTGCTTCTAAGTATTGATATTTTGCTGAGCCAACTCAATGTATGAAGCTAGAGGATCAATTGAAGTACAAATGTAACAGATTTATAGAATAGCATGCGCCGCGTATATGCATGTGTCTCCAACTGAAATATAAACCATACAGAAGCACACAATGTATACTAACTTAGGGAGAGATATTTGGTTATTTTTTATTTTCCAGCTTCGACAGAGGGAGAAAGAGAGGAGCAGAGACTAATATTTGAAGGTATGGATTATAAATGTTTAAATTTAGAAGCCAAAGAAAATTAAGTATGCTTAAAACATACCAACCGTTTTCGGATCATTAATTCTATCTATGCCATTTGTGAATTCTCTTTAGCAAATTAATTCCCATTGTTCTTACTTTCAATTTCTTATCATCCTTGCCGTACTTAATCAGATCAAGCGTAAAAGTTTTACAGTAAAACACACCTTCAAAATTCACATTTGATATGATATAGCAATAGCATGCATTAGATTAAATATTAAAAAAGGGGCCTTTCCAACACTCTGTTTCCTAAGTCAGCAGTTGTACTACATTCTATCAATCATACTAAGATGTCAGATGTGCCATGTAAACACTAGACAAAAAGGAAAAAGAAGGTCAAAAACAAGAGGGTCAGAGAAACATGTGCAGCTCTATATCTTTATTGTCTCCCTCTCTTTTCCCTTCTCTGGCAGGCCTAATCCGATTTAACGCGTGCTCTATTATGTTGCCGTCACCCACTTTGTGGGTTTCGAATGTTAGTTTGAAGTCTTATTTTTTGATGCACTCTTTGTACCTTTATCTCTTGGAAAGTTGGAAGTCCATTTCTCTTTTCTTATCAGGAAGAAAGTGATGGTGTTCTATTTCTTAATGTTTCAAATATAAATATATGTTTTTTTTTTTTTTTTTTTTTTTTTTTTAGCGAAAGAGATAGCTGGTCTCTGCGTTCTTGCTAAACAAGACACAGAGTTCATTTTCCATTTTTTTATATTCCTAAAATCGACCATCTAATCTCAACTCAAAAGCAAAATGTATGCAACTCAGAGCAGTTTCTTAACATATTTCTTCGTCGATCACATAAGTTATCTATTCTTTCTAACATATGGCTATAATTACCATCATCCTCGCCTACCTCAAGAAGTTGAACGATATGGATGGTCCATAAGGCATGGATGTCACCATTGTGGGGCTATCGTTAGGTGTCTAGGTGGCGGCCTCTCAATTTATGTGAAGTAACTTTATTTCAAATTTATTTTTCCCCTTCGAAAGAGTGAAACCAACAAATTAAATCTTCATCTACGCTCCATATTCATTTGTCGGCAAACAAATATCATTTCATCATTCACTCTTATATTGAGCCTAAAAATCTTAGACCATCATTCACAAGCGCAGTTGTTTTTTTATTACCAAATCACATTTCGACTAGATGTTATGCATAAGTATATCTTGTTTCTTTACTTTTCTAAAATATTGTTTATTATTAATAATTTTTACCCGTATAAGATGGAAAAAGGAAAATTATTATTTCAACAGTGAGATCATTTTCGTTCTTTGTCATCAGTATATAGAGCAACATGGTTTGCTTGCAACAAATTAACTCACATGTTTCATCCAGACTGAATACATCGATCTGAAAATCCTTCTAAATATTATGCATTGCAAGTGTTTTTCCAGTTTTCTGTATTCAACAATCAAGAGTGCTGAATATAAATGATTCGGCATTTAGCCTGATACTTTTATGAAGGTCAATTAATTTATAACACCAGTTTCGAGTCACAGAGCGTTCTACATTCAGCGTTAATTCTATCACTGATCAATGCTTACTACTACTGAAAACAGCACGCATATGTACTTAACATTCAGCATCTAGCAGCACTGAAAATACAAACAACACGCCTAAGCACAATTTCATAATTAGGGGACACATTTCTTTAACTCATTCTACTGATGGAAAGAGTAAAATTTGAAATGAACTCCAATTAGCTAGCTTGTTCACCGAGAAAAATAATAATAAATAACACCGAAAAAAAACTTCTAAGTACTATAAAGAATTCCTTTTACGGTTTTACCAAAGAAATTCATACAATTCTATAATATTACGATCTTTTATAATTTTTGAAAAAACATGTAAATATTATATAAACATTAAACAAGCAGAGCTGGAAAAAAATTTAGGGTGAACTAGTGTTACCCCCCTACTAGATGAGCCAATTAGGATTCCCCCCACTAGATGGGAAATTAGAGTCTTCCCCCTAAATACACACAAAAAAAATTTGGTCAACCCACTTTGACTTTTTGTGTGTGTGTATTTAGGGGGGAGACCCTAATTTCCCATCTAGTGGGAAGGAAATCCTAATTGGTTCATCTAGTGGGGGAGTAATACTAGTTAACCCAAAAATTTATGTTTAATCATATCATTTGCAATAGTCTAGAACTGGACCGGACCAGTGGTTGAACCGGTAAATTTTCTGTTTGGGTCGGAGAAAATTAGAGTTTTTGGTTAGACCCTTGGTCTAAACTAAACCTTCGTTAAACTGGTGAAGTTCTAAACATAAAAAAAAAAAAAAACCGGACCACCTTATTATAATTTTTTTTTTTTGAAAAATTGATAATGTGGGGAGTTGAACCGACCTAACACTTACACAAAATAGTCCAAGCTCTGAACCAACATACAAAAATTTATTTATTTTATTATTGTAATTATTAAAATAAATTGCTAAATAAGCATCAATCTTGATCGGCCAAGTCGAACCATTTCGCCCAAGTCGAATTATGATGGAACCTTGAACCATTTCAACAAAAAATCGGTTGGATCACCGATTCGGTTTTCAAAACATTGGTCTAGCCTCTAAACAAATGTCACCATTTTTTCGTAAATTATACTTACACTTTAAACAAGAGCCAATTCTTGAAGAATCATTTCAAGCATTCACTATCAGTAGACAACATCATATCATTAACACTTACGTCCACTTGTCAGTTTAACTAGACCTTACAATGGCACCCACTGCAATGAAAGCCCTAGCTCTCTAAAACACTCCAGCTTCTTCACTTATATTTCACTAAACCAAGTAACCAACAACCGCCATGATACAGAATGCAGTTTTCTTCTCTTTATCATCTCAACTCCTTTTACACTAGGAATGATTGCAAGAGAAAAAAAAAGAGTGTTGTTTATAACACGCGCTTATTTCCCTTCAGAGATATATGGTGCACCAAATGAGTTGATGATTGTCTTTCACAACTCATGTCCCCGTTCCGTTTCATTTCTCTTTCTTCTCTGAAGTCGATCCTTACTTTCAGTATTCATCATTCTTCTTTCTTTGTTGTTGTTATGATTCTGAGATGATGCATGGTGTAAAGCTAGGGTATGTAGTATTGTGCGTGGTGCTACTAAATTTGATGAGGTAGTGGTAGTTGTAGTCGAAGTGGTTTCACTATATAAAAAGAAAAAAGTAGTCGAAGTGGCACGCGGTTTTACTTGTGGCAGTGGTCTATCCAAAGCTGTGGTTCTGCAATGTCCTCGATCCAAAGTTGTGTTCCACCGGGCTTTAGATTTCACCCTACGGATGAGGAATTAGTTGGATACTATCTAAGGAAGAAGTTCGCATCACAGAAAATAGATCTTGATGTTATTAAGGATCTTGATCTCTACAGGATTGAACCATGGGATATTCAAGGTAGACCACAAAATCTTCTAGACTCTACAGGCCACAGTACAGCTTCTTGGTTATGGTCTCTAACTTACGTTTTAGGGTTTCTATGTATTTCCCAGTTATTTGTGTATGCTCATAATTAACAAAGAATCTGAACTGCATATTAGTCCATTCTGATTTGGTTATTCTAGCTACCTGATCTCATGGCTTCAGTTAAGGATGCTGGATGCAGGATGAGCAAGCTAGAAACTGCGTTACCAAAAATCTAGTGTGAGCAGTGGGTGTAATACCAACTGTATAGCCTTTAATACTTACAATGATCTATTAACCCTTTGTTTTCATGTCCATGCTTGAGTGTACGTGCTTTTTAGCAGTGGTTATTAACAGAAAATGAACCAGAAAGATGAACTACTCAGCCTACTCTATATATGCTAGCTACTTTTACATGTTCAGTAGTCCTGCTTACATCTGCGTTAGCAAAAATCTAGTGTGTGTATTTGTCTGACGATCGGTCTCTATCTGTCATGAATTGGACAGAAATATGTCGGATCGGCTCTGAAGAACAGAAAGAATGGTACTTCTTTAGTCACAAAGACAAGAAGTATCCAACAGGTACTCGAACGAATAGGGCAACCATGGCAGGTTTTTGGAAGGCTACAGGCCGCGACAAAGCGATCTATGAGAAGGCAAGGGTTATAGGCATGAGGAAGACGCTCGTCTTCTACAAGGGGAGGGCACCTAATGGACTGAAATCTGATTGGATCATGCACGAATACAGGCTCGAGTCTGAAGAAAGTGGACCTCCTCAGGCAAGTACCATACCTAAATATTTGTCGGAATATTTTCTTTTTGCTGTGGGAATTAGATTTGACACTTATAGGAAAATTTATTGAAACAAATTTTTTGGGTATATTATCTTCCTAATTAGCCTTGAATTCTTGGACTACCAATAGCCAGAGACTATATGGTTTGTGTTTTGTGACCCAACATTAAAATGCGCATGTTTTTTGTTTTCTATTTCTAAAGCACCATTATTTCAATTTCGGACACTAAAGTGAAAGCTGGGAAAGCCTAAAAACATGAAACCTCAAAAGCAGGCATGTTAGCAGAACGGGGACCTGAAAATACAGGATGTTGAAATATAGTGCTTGAGCAGGTCAAAATTGCACATTCTCAACTTGTGAATACTTTTTTTCCTTTTTCTTATCCTCTTGAAGTCCAGCATCTCCCAAGGTTTTTGTTTCTCTTTGCAGCAAGTATTAGACTTTTCATTCTTTTATTTTCTTTTCCAGAGAGATTCCTCGACAAATTCATTTGATGATATTGGAATCATCTAAGTTGACGCTTACCACTTCACCCATTATTTATAAAGGAATTAGACATACAAACATTGTCACTAAGAGATCAATGATAATCTTTTTGTGATGGTAGAGAACCTTCTAACACCACGGTTCACCACCTTTTTGAGTGCTTCATATCAGAATTGTGTGTTGGTCGGTTGTCTTTCTTGAGCAGTTTGGTTTATTATTGGGATGTTTATTATTGGGAATCTTAGCTGCACATAATTTAACTGTTGTTTAGGTTTGGGGCCGGGGTTTGGAGCTTAGTATGATGGGGATGGTTATATGAACTCCACCTTATGGTGACTCTAAAGTTACTCCACTCATAATAGTGGACTTACAAGATGAATTGAGAGCTAATTTTTTAAGAGGATATACATTACATGATAGAGAACACCTTCACAAAAAATCAGCTCAATTGAATACATTTAACATTGTCAAAAGTTGTACCAAAATTAAAAGAATATTGGCCGTTGGATAACTTTATAACATTATAAACGATTTTTGGCAAGATTGTACATCTTCAAATGAATTAATTTTTTGTGAGGATGATCTCTATTGTGTGGAGAACATTTACACAAAAAATTAGATTCTAATTCATTATATTTAGTGGTGGAGTTTTTTTGTAAGTGGAGTTCATATAACCATCCCCTAGTATGATAGCTCTTGGGGAGTGGAGGTTTGGTATAGTCCCTATCTCGACGATGGGGTAATATGTCTTTGCATGTGAGCTTCCCTCTAATGACCACACTCTTAGGGAGGAGTGTAGCAATGTAGCATTGCTTTGTTGAAATGTACTCTCTTTAAAGAACATAGTCTTTGGGGAGCTTGTAAGATTTTATGCTTTGGTCTAATATACAAGTGGGGGTCTGCCTAACTCCATAATCTTTTCGAAAAACTGAAGTGATTTCCCACCATTATTTAATATAGTGGCTGTAAGCCTACTGTAAGTTGAATTTTTTACTTCCCTTTTCAGTGTTGACTAACTTTCTATTAGAATGTCAACTCCCTAGCTCTTTATCAAACAAAGAGCATAATTTGCTCATTGCAACTAAAAATTTATGAGGAACATCAATGCTTAAGAAGTTAAGATCACCGAGCCCAATCTGCATATGTGCATTCGATCCTAATGCTAAAGAAATCCAGTTCTACTGACCCTTTAGGCAGCAAAAAATGAGTAGCACAATAAGGAATTCTCAATGCATGAGACTTTGTATTTAGAGAAAGGAAAATTCGTCTTTCATATGTCTCTGTGTCTTACTAGATTCATGGAAGTTTTTGCAGGAAGAAGGATGGGTGGTTTGCCGAGCATTCAGAAAGCGACCAAGCATGCAAACAAGAACCGATGAAAGGTGGGATTCAAGTTATTTCTATGAAGAAATAAATGGTATAAACTCCATCATGGATCCAATACATACTACTAGGAGAAAGCCTCAAAGATTTAGTCCAGAAGCGTGAAATAGAGTTCAATAATGTGAATTTCTTCCATTCATGATCCCTTTATGCGGCCCTCAGCTAGAGAGCCCTTTCTCCACCTCTAATAAAACACCCAATCTTAGTGTCATTGTTATCGAGAATTATAAAGAAGATGACGAGGCAATAAAAGATGCTCTTGACACGCCGGAAAGTGACTGATTGGAGGGCCCTTGACAAGTTTGTTGCATCTCAATTGAGTCCAGAAGAAGATCGAAATAAAAGTGAAGGGATCTCCAACTTTGGAACTCAATATAACACAGATACGGGATGGTTGTTATCAGATAGTAGTAGGGATAAATATGATGGGCTGTTGAGTTTGGGTTCAGATGCTGATATTGGCATTTGCATTTGAGAAATAAAGGGCGAAGAAAAGGATACAGGTGTCTCCATTGCTTATTGTATGTTCTAGCGATACTAGGGGTTTAATATATATTTGTAAAAAGATATATGGTTATATTGCATGATTTCAGAAATTCTCCGCCTTCCTATTCTTTTTTTTAATTTTCTGGCATGGGAACTACTTTGATCAATAACTCTCCTATATATGGTTTGCATTGGCATGGGATAAACAGGGATATGTGGAGCCAACAATGAGGTACACATCCCTTGACCTTTGTTTGAAATTCAATAATAGATTTAGTGCCTTTAATGCAATAATAGATTTCAGCTTTCAGTTGACTTACAGCCGGTATAGAATCATGCATCTCAGCATCCCAATCAAGGACAATAATGAAGAAGTTGGCTAACATTTTATTTGGTGGTTGTTAGTGAGTATGTTCATATACAAGCTTACCATTGTGATCACGATAAATGTCATAGGGGGTATGCTACTGAGGCTGAAATCTTTGTGTGATGTGATTGTGATTGCCTCATCTCAAAATGTGAAACATGATATACTCTACCTATTCTGAAGCGTGAATAGTCAGTTCTATGTATATGCTTATATATTTCCATGTTTTACGTACTGTTTTATTTCATATCATATGCATTTAGCACCTAGGTCTACGCGTTCATTATATATGGATATTCTTGAGGGCTTACCCTCTTTATGCTCCTCTATGTCCACTGTACATGTGTACGATGTGCTGTGTTATCTAATTGACGGGGCCGGTAGGGATCTGCCTAACACCCATTGTCTTGATCTGTCGTAGTTAGCACTATTAGACCTGGTTTTCTAGGAAAGGCCAACATTTTTCAGGACAATTATATCATCTACAGAGTTTTTCATAAAACTCTAGCAAGATGGAAAGTAAATTAATTAACATGTGTAGAGACTCCCATATATGCATTGATTTCTCCCATGTCTGTGCAGCCTGTGCTAAATGTTCAACTTCTCAATGGAATATAATGTAACTTTGACAATTTGGTGAGAGATTGACGTATACTTCAAATACGCGTAGAGCTCACACAAGCACGAAAACACACACAAAATTAAAGAAATGAACTTCAACTAACATTGGCTGGCTTTAACCAATGTATGGGATACATTGGTTAAATGCCGAGAGAGAGATGTTTAGAGAGAGAAGCTCCCGTTTTCTCTACTAGAGAAAACTTAGAGTCTTTGTCTTATCTTTTTAAGGCCTTTTCTAGTAAGGTTTGAAAGGCCCATAGATAGACTATCCGTTCGCCTGATTAGAACTTTCCTTTTTTAGCAAATAAAAAAGAAAAGAAGAAGCAAACTTCGATCCAACCTTCTCCACCGAACAACCATGTCAACTGCTTTTGGCTTCGGTAATGGAAGGAATCAATCCTTTTATCCTGCTACCACTCTTCCAGTTGCTAGTAGGAATCAGCCCTCTCTTCCAAGAGTTACTGCCGTGGACCCAAGAGAAGCTTCAAATGGGTCACGGATGATCTCTTTCGCCGATAAGGTGCGAGGAGAACAACCACAACACATGGCCATTGTTGACCTTCCTACACCGGAAATGAAAGTGGGTATGCCTTCCATTAAACTGCCCAAACGTGCTTTGCACCGACGGTTGCAGTACTGCAAATTTTGCTTGGTCGGTAGGCTAGATTTTCATAAAATCAAAATTGATGAAGTACGAAGAATTGCTACAGAAAAATGGAAACCTAGAGGGGATTGGAAACTCATACCACTAGGCAAAGGATTCTTCATGATCCGCCTAGTGAGTGAAGAGGACTTGAGGCTTATTTGGGGAGGAGAGCCATGGAAATTTGGAGATCAAACTCTCAGACTTACCAAATGGACACCGGACTTCAACCCAGAAGCTCAAAGTGCATCAAATGCGCTTATTTGGGAGAAATTTCCAAAATTGAGTCAACAATATTGGGACTACGAACGGCTAATGGCTATGGGAAAAGCATTGGGTGCGCCTGTTGGTGTCGATAGGCATACTATTGATCGAGATTTTGGGTTCTTTGTCAGTGTGCTGGTGGAGATAGATCTGTCCAAACCTATTCCACCTCAAATCTGGGTCGAGGAAGAGGATGGTATATCTTTCATACAAGAGGTGGAAGTGGTGAAGATGCCTAAATATTGTCCTCACTGTAAAGCAGTTGGTCATGTCATGGCTGAATGGAAGGTTCTCAAGAAGATCCGAGTTGAGGAGGAAGCTAATAATAACGAAGCTAATGAAGCTCAGAAGCAAAAGACACACAGACGCAAAAAAAGAAGAAAAAGAGGAATCGGAACAAAAACAGAGGTACTACTTTGGAGGCAGGCCCTAGTGGGACTAAGGACACACAAGGACAACCTAACTCTACAAAGACAAGAGGGTGCGGTTCAGCCAGCCAATTCCGGAGGAAGTACAAACTAACCATGTTGAGGGTATTGTTCATACAACCCGCACGGTTGAGCCGGGGGCGTTGGTGGTGCACTTGGATTGTAGTGATCTACCTTCTCATATAAGGATCATGACTCCACTTGGTGAGACTATTTCGGTTGAAGGGGAGGTCGATAATGGCGTGATACCACCTGATTTAGTTGTTTCACGAGGCCTTAGTGGTGATGTCCGACTCTCGGTTGGTAACCGAAAGCATCTAGCCCTCGAACTCCAAACCAGCTTCCAGCTCTACAAGAGGCAGACAAACTACTAGGATCAAGTAGCTGGGCTGAACAAGTGGAAGAAGGGGAATGGCAAGTTCAGAAAAAGAAGAATCCCAACTCCAAGTGGATGGAGCAGATTTTGTCACCTCCACACACAAGGGCCAGAAACACTACCTCAGGCGATTAATGAATTGCATTCTCTGGAATATAAGGGGGATCAATAAAGAACAGTCCTTATCCTACCTTGTAGATCTAGTTAATGAATACAAGCCTGAAATTGTTGGTGTCGTAGAGCCTTTAATTGCTCCACCTATCTTTTGTCCTGCTGCTCTTAGTAGGTTAGGCTTCAGTAGTAACTTTATTCACAATAATATACCTTCTAAGCGAGGTAATATCTGGGTATTTTTGAAGGAGGGAATTAATGCCACTATTGTGGACATTTCATGTCAGCAAATATCTATTAAGATAGAGAAATTCACTATCTCTATGGTGCATGCTAGCTCCTATTATGTTCAAAGAAGAGTATTATGGGATGAGCTGTCTCACTTTGGCCTTAGTGTGGAGGCATGGATGATTATAAGGGATTTTAACATTGTCACAAGGAATGCAGAAAGAAAGGGTGGGAGACTGCCTTGTCAGATTGCTGTTCTTGACTTCAATGACTTCATCAACTCTAATTGTCTAGTGGACTCTACAACTCTCGGTCATAGGTACTCTTGGTCGAATAGAAGATGTGGTAATAAAAGAATGATACAGAAGATTGATAGGGCTCTAGTCAACCATCACTGGTTGAATGCAGCATCAAATTGGAAGAGCAAGATAGCAAAAAGGAAATTCTCTGACCACTCTCCAATCATTGGGTGGAATGCAAGAATTCCAAAGCCGGGAAACATACCTTTTCGGTTTAAAAATGTATGGCTGCAACATTTGGATATAAAAAAGGTTGTCGAAACTAGCTGGAAGCAACCACTTCTTGACGTTCCTATCAGAACCGTCACAAAAAAACTCAAGAGACTGAAAGCAGATTTGAAGAAATGGAGTTGGGAAACTTATGGTAGTATGAGCAGAAATCTAAAACAGATGGACGAAGAACGAGGATAGATACTGAGAAAGCCTAGAACAAGACCCTTTCAACGCCATTCTACAACAGCAAGAAGAGTGAAAAGGAGATGGAAATTTCAGAACTGAAGAGTATGGAAATTAGCATTTGGAAGCAAAAGGCTAGAACTACCGAAGCTCTTGAGGGGGAAAGAAATACCACTTATTTTCATGCACTCGTGAAAAGCAGTCTTAACAGGTCTCAAATAGTGGAAATAGAGGATGACCAAGGTACCATTATAAAGGACCAACATGGGATAAAACAATATTTGGTCAAAGCTTATGAAAATAAGTATAAGTTCCAAGAAGTGGATATGGATTACCACCTCATGAACTTAATTCCTCATCTGATTACTGATGGTGACAATGACCAGCTGACCTCAATTCCTTCTCCAAGTGAGGTGAAAGATGCCGTTTTTTAGTATGGATGCAAACGACTCTCCGGGGCCCGATGGCTTCCAAGGAGCATTCTACCACTTTTTCGGTACTTGATTGGTGGCGATGTAAGAAAAGCCATCATCTCTTTCTTTAAGGATACCAAGCTGCCTCAAGGTATGAACTCCAATTTTCTAGTTCTTATTCCTAAGATAGCTAATGTAAGAGCGATACATCAATTCAGACCTCTCTGTCTAAGCAATTTCCTGTTCAAAATTATTACTAAGATTCTTTCTATGCGTATTAAACTTATTGTTGACAAGTTGATTAGTAAAGAACAGCTAGCCTTTGTCAAAGGAAGGACAGGGAATCACAAAAGGCACTTGCTTCCGAGATGGTTAACGAATTGGACACCAAAAGAAGAGGAGGAAACCTAGGGCTTAAGCTTGATGTAGCTCAGGCTTTTGATTCTTTAAGCTGGGAATTCCTTATTGAGGTACTGCGAAGGCTTGGGTTTAATCAAAAGTGGTGCAATTGGATAAAAACTCTCCTTAGCAGTGCTAAAATATCGCTTATGATCAATGGAGGTCCGTGTGGGTTTTGAAGCGTAGCGAGGGCTCAAATAAGAGGACCCGCTCTCTCCTATTCTTTTTGATTTGGCTGAAGATGTATTGAGCAGGGGTTTGAACTGGTTGTACTCTCGAGGGCATGTTAACCATATGACATATATTGGGGGATGCCCAGGCCCATCTCATTTGTTATTTGCAGATGATATTTTTCTCTTCGCCAATGGTGACATCAGGGGATTGAGGAGAATGTGGAACATGTTACTAGTCTACCAAGGATCTGCAGGGCAATTCTTTAATGCATCCAAGAGTAAACTTTTCTTGGGAAGCATGAATATAGGGAAAAAAGGCGAGTTGAAGAACTGTTTGGCATTAAAGAAGGGCAGCTGCCTAAAAAAGTATTTGGGAGTTCCTTTGTTTAAGGGCAAGGTCTCTTGGCGGCACATTCAAGTATTGGTGGACAAGATTAGAAAGAGGGCTACTGGGTGGGCTGGAAAGATGTTGTCCTTTCAAGGTTGAGTGGTGCTAGCTCAGTCCATTCTTAATAGCCTACCGAAGACACAATATGTCGTGTACAAATGGCCAACCAAGTATATAAAGGAAGGAGAAGCAGTAATTAGAAATTTCATCCGGTCGGGTGACCGCTTCGATAAGTAAAAAATAACTTTAAAATGGGAGAGTGTTTGCAAACCTAAAGAAGAAGGGGCTTGGAGTCCGAGAAGACTTAGGGATATCAATCTCGGGCTCTCCTTATGAAGGCGGTGTGGCAAGTTCTCACCATGGACAATGATTGGAGCAAATTTATGCTTCAAAAATACAGAATGAAGGATGGGCAATGGCTCACTTATCACAAAATGTCTTCTGTCTGGCCTGGGATCAGGTGGGCTCTCTCTGAAATTAGAACAAACATGGGATGGGTGGTAGGCCAAGGCAAGAACATCGACTTATGGAGAGATCCATGGGCCGGGAAGTCTGTTGCGGATTGCCTGCCTCATGTAAATTGGAGAGGTTTCAAAGCCAAGGTGGAAGATTTGATTTCTAATAACCATTGGGACTTCCCTGCACAAGTCTTAGAAGTATTCAACAGGCTGGGCATAAATCTTATGGAGCTTCAGCAGCCAACTAGAGATGAACACGACCAGAGAATATGGAAGCCAGATAAAAATGGCCTCTTTACTGTGCACTCTACTCACGACTCTATAAGGAAGACGAACAATAAGGTGGGATGGTACAAATGGATATGGGCTGATCATATACATCCTAGAAGCGGCCGGTTTGTATCGCGTGGAAACTCATCCAGAGAGCTGTTCTCACAGATGATAGAGTGAAGAAAGTCGGCGTCAGTCTAGCATCTAGATGTTGTCTGTGTAAATGCAACGAGGAAACCATCGACCACTTGCTTTGGGAATGCCCAAGACTACGAGAGATATGGGACTGGATTGCATCAGTTTTTGAAGTTACCATTAGGTGTTATAACTTCAAAGAATTGATCATTGCAACAAAGTCTAGAAGCCCTATTATCAAGGCTCTTTGGAATGCTACCGTCATACATGTCTTGGTACAGGTATGGAAAACTAGGAATAAAAGATTCTTCGAAGGACTAGCATACAACAAGGTACACATCCAGACATCTGTTCTTCAAGGTATCATAGTTGCTGCTATGTTGAGCAAAGCCACTATGCACAATAATGTCTTGGACTTGCGAGTGCTTCATAGACTTGGAGTTACTTGTAGACCAAGGCCAAACCTATCATTAAGGAGGTACACCGGACGCCACCTAAAGCGAGAAGAGATCAAGGCGAACACCGATGGTTCGTCAATTGGAAACCCGTGCAACATGGTGGTGCCGGAGTAATATTCGGGGGCGACAAATCGGGTTAGATAATCGCTCAAGGCTGGTGTTGCAACTAACTATGATCACGGAATACTTGGCGGTTCTACTAGCAAAGGAGAAGGCAGTAGAGAACAATTGGCTATGCATTTGGATAGAATGTGACTCAAATGCAGTTGTGCATAGTCTTAATGGGAACAATACACCTTGGAATTTAAGGTCCAGATGGAAACGAATTACATCTAAGCTTATGCGGTGGAAGCTAACTCACATAAGTCAAGAAGCCAACTTTGGAGCGGATGCAGCAGGAAGGAAGGCCTCAACTTTGGATAGGGATCAAGTGCTTTGGAGTACTACAAAACCTGATTTTATTTCTAGATTGGAATCACCAGTTAGGACATATTACAGGTTTTGTTAAGCTAGTCTTAATGTAATCTCTTGACATCTCTGTAACAAAACTTTATTCTTTAATATACTCCCTACTTGCATGTAAAAAAAAAGTATGGGGATACACACTGCATAAATGGGACTTCACTGGTTTGCATTGTATGGTACATCTGCGTAATCTAAGTGCTTCTGAACAATAACGTACACTCTAATGGTGTGAATGGATTTCAACTTCTCTATAAGCAAAAACCTTCTAGGCCGATTCATGTGAAAGATCGAATTAATGATTTCTTTGGTACATTTGGCGGTGAACTAATTAACATGTGTTTGAGAGTCATTGAAAAGGTGTTGTTGATAACTTCAGTATAAGCATTGAAGAGAGGCTTGCACCTCCATCTCCCATGATCCTTGTAGAGGTTTGGTGTTTTGGGTCTATGACCTGATGTTGTGGATGGTTGGGAATAGCTGCACTCTCCTTGGGACAAGAGTTGCCTACGTATCAAGTTTCTACGGGTAAACTTGAATCAAGCCTTACGTAGTTCATCTCTCTCTACTTATAGATGTTTGAGCTGACTTTTTATTCGCTCTAGGCCATTATGAAGTGTAGATCCACCTTGTGTGCTATCTTGATGATTCGCCATTACCCTGATGTTACAAAATAAATGTCTCTTTGATTGTTGTGTTGATTGAGCTCCAGGATTGCGCTAGTTGATTTGCTTTCTTAAATGGTCAGAATCGATGTTGGGGGCGACTGAGAGTTTAGGTCGTTGGTATGCTCTGATGGATAGGTATGAGTTGATGGATTGGTACGACCTGGGTTGTGGACATGTGTGCTGTAGTGATATGTAATGTAGAACGGAGGGTACTTATAATCTTTACGCCCAAATCCAAGACAATTATATACCTAGGATCCGTGACCTTTCCGAAATTTTTTTTTCGGCAGAGTCTCCTCTCAGATTTTCAACATTTCATAAATACAATAACCTTTTGTCATGACCTGAAAATCACAATAATATATTTCACATTGGTTAACCCAACTACTTAACCGTCTCAACCAATGCCAAAGCAGTTAAGTAACCGACTTACAAAATTGAGATCACTTCAACATTGAGACCTAGTACGCCAAAGTACTTGAATGTCTCGACTAATGCCAGATCATCCAAGCACCTCGTACCAAGTCATTATCGAAAACACAAGTTTAATACATACATCCAAGTCCCATAACCATCAAAAGGTTTACGCCCTTAACAATAAGTACTTACTATAAAACTTTCTAAAAGAGAAAGATACTAAAGGCGTCTTGACAAGTTGTCGATCACCGGATTACCAAACGAATATCGACTAAACAATCTAAACAAATAAAGATATCTCTAATATACCAACCGGGTAGACACAAACACAATTAGAAATAATGACACTCATAGCAATAGATGTTTAAGTTATAATAAAACTTACTCTCAGTGCCATTTCTGCATCTGTCTATTTGCAACCAAATGACATACGTAAAACATTAAACTTGAATCGCTAAATTTTAGTTTATCTAAGCAAAATACGTAAGGATTCGATATTAAACAGATCACACTACACTAAACACGCTCTAACATATATGGTTACGAAATAAAATAACGATCGAACATTAGAAACAAAAAACTCTATGGAAGCGGCTATGCCAAGTGGCTGCCTATGTACCTTTTTTGGGATCAAGCCATACATAGTTCTTCCTTTAGAGCTCGACAGTTCAACATTAGAACTAAACAGTTCAATACTAACCATACCAAACACGTAAGACATTATCAAGTACGTAACCCATCTCTGCCATTGGATACTATCTATGACAGTAAGCATTATATATGGAATAAGAGCACTAGTGTAAACCAAGAAAGTATTATCGCTAATTAATTAAGCGTAGGACAAACCTGCTTTACCATGCAACATCTAACAAAAGGACTGTCTTTTACTGTGACAACACTCAAAACTCCATTCATTCATCAAATACAACGTCCATTAGGATCACACCATAAAACACACAAATAATGCATACAAGCATTATAGTTGAATTGTTTATCAAGCTTTACAAAATTATTAAAAAGTACGTGTGATAAGAGCCAAAAACTGTAGTTTTAACCCTTTAACAATAATACTTTTAGACCAATTATGCGAGTAATAAATAAGAGTTAATGCTGATTACGTGCTTTTATTATATGCAGAAATATGCCACTTTGGCGAGATAAAGGAGCAAGGGTTGGTTGCTAAGAAGTTCTGTGATTAAAGGCCAAAATTCAAGGAGAAAAAGCCTTTGTAAAGCCCGGTCAAAAACTGAAAAGTCAAAGTCAACGCGGGCAGAAACATCATACAAAAGTCAGTAAAACTTCCGAAGACCGTATCTTTGGACTCAAGCCTCGAATTGTCGCATCTTTATGTCAAAACAACCGGCTCGGAAAGAGTTTTACAATCGTTCAAACCTTGACCCAATCAGAGAAGAAAAAGTGGACGAAAAGTCTGTTGAAATCAAAGCCAGCTGAAAAGGGCCCTGTGGACTGAAGAAATTGGGCTTTGGGCTCGATTTTCTGGCCCAAAACATGGATCCTCAGCTTATGCACGAAAATGTGGATCTGGTCTCCTCCATTTCCACACACAAGACTTAGCTATTAAGTATGAATTAGGTGAGGATATAAAGTAGCCATTATAGAATAATCTAGATCTAGTTTTGAGTTTTTGAATTAGTTAATTAATTAGTTTTCATTCCATTAATTAGTTTCATTCCTTATCTTAGATTAGTTATTGGAATCATTGTTTATCATTCATTAGATAAATAAAATAGTTAGTTCTTGATAATTTCAATTTTGTTATTTAAAATTGCTTAGATCTAATTTAAATTCTTGTTATTTAATGATTTCTTAGTTGCTAATTTAGATTTCAATTATTGTTTAGTTGAATTTAATAAAGTTAGAATCTTTATATTATGTGTAATTCAATTTCATATGGAAATGATAACATAATGATTCTAGGCTAAACCTCCATTAGAGGGGGTTGAAGAAGCCTTGATGAAGCTTAATCTTTGTTAACTTAGAAATCGTCGTGATAATCTATTCAATTCTAGAAAGTAATTAGTTCACTATGAGAATGGGTTTGGTTGCTTCACATGCTAGTTATTAATTGGTAGAGATGCCATATATAATTAGGGATTAGAATTACCATTTTGATATCTTGAAACATTGAAATTTGGATCACTTACGAATCTTTGTTAGTTGATTAAATTAGGGTTAAGGTGGATTCAATCCCCCCTAATTCTTTATCTAGATTCAAACCTTAGTATTCCGTAGCATTTCGTAGTTGAATTATTATAGTTAGTATCTTGTTATTTGAATTTGCATCATAGTATAATCCCACCATTACTCTCATTAACTTTGGCTAGGATTGATAATATATAGAAAACTTTGAATGCTAAAGAACTAGGAGTGGAACAAATCTTTTACTCCACTCTATTTCGATAGATTCGAGAGTATAATAATCTTTGATAAATTAGTCTTCGTAAAGTTTTAGTTTTACTTGCGTTTAAGTTTTATCATTTATTCATAGGTAGAAATATCATTTTTACGTTTTATCAACGTGCATGACATATCCAGATTTCCTGCAACAAGGTTTACTCGAAAGTGTACCTCATGGAACACAAGGTTACGGCTTCAACTCCCAATATATAATAACAGCAAATACCACAAATAATGAAACAAAACCATTCCAATTCGCTAGAAAAGTCGTAGAGAGTGATATCACAACATACTAACAATCTCTAGAAGGTAATTGCTACACTAAACATGCAATTCATAGTGAGGAGAGAGTAAGGGAACATATACACATGATAGAAAGTCCAATTTTCACATAAACTACAATTTCTACTCAAACTACAAACATTCACTTAAACTAGTGAAGAGGAGGGGTAGATGTACTTGCATTTAGCACTCTTGGTATCGAATTCCAGCGACCCATCTTTGGTTGGCTATTCCTCCACCATAGATGATAGCTCCAATCAATGGAGTCCTAACTGATTTTCCTCAAATAAATGGGGCTACTAAACTCAAAGTCGATGAACAAGATGATTTATTAACCTCCTTGGTAACCTTGGTTTGCTAATTGGGAAGAACGAGATGAATCCCCCAATTGAGAGAGGTAGACCGAGAGAGAAAACCCCATACCGTGTCTCTATTTTCCAGCCCCAATCCCCCCATAATCCCGTGGGTTCTATTGCATGCTAGAAATCCACCTTAGGCCCATTACTGGAAGTAATGGCCCAACTCATATCAAAGCCCAAAAATGTGGGGTTTTACATTCTTCCACCCTGAAAAGAATTTCGCCCTCAAAATTCAACGTACTCGAGATTACACACACTTGAATACCTTTGAAGAATCAAATTATAAGATTAAACTAGTTATGGTCATACATAAAATAATCACCAAGGTCCTCTGTCTTCCAAATAGTTAGCTAAATACATAAAGCAACTTAATCTATCATCCCATCTTAATAACATAATCAAACACTCTAGCAACTCAAAAGGTTTAGACACACACCAAATCAGTAAAATTCAATGACCAAACCTAAATTAGACTTGAGGGATAGAGATAAGATTTACTCACTTTCAATTTGCACATGAATTCCCTTAAATAAGAATGCTTTAAATAGAATTCATCCTCCAAGAGGAATCTCTCTTTCCTTTGACGTTCCAAGATGATTCTGAAAAGTGTAGGTTGCCAAAACCCCTAATTCTCCTCATTAAATTTGGCTCTCACACTAATTTCCATTTCACCCAGAAAAAGAGATCCACTAGGTGCCACTGAGAACCAAGAGCTGAAAGGGCGAGATTCCTTTCCGAACCCCTTCTTAATTCTTCCCATCCTCTCCTTTCTCTTTTTTCTTTTGAGAGATCCTGGGCCATACACTAAAAAGCCCATAGTATGGGGTTTTACATATTACTTCTACTCTTAAAAGAATTTCGTCCCGAAATTCAATAACTTCGAGTTACCAAACGAGACATGCGACATGAGGCCCAAAGTTTAAAACACAAACACGTATTAAAGATTACACTAAGAGAATTAGTAACTTATTAGCGCAGAAGGAAACCAACCATATAAAGAAACACCCATATATATACTCGAGGGTGGAACATACCATAAACACAGCAAATGTAATAACACCAAAAATATTGGGAAACTACTTCTTTCCCTAGCATAAACTTCCATTTGCAAGCCATATACTCAATTTTGAGAGAAAACGATAATTCAATAAAACAAAACTTAAAGTGAGAGTTAGACAAGTAATTAATTTCTTCAAAACATAATAAACACGAGGTAAAGCATAATTGCCGTTAGGCCTTAAATTAATAATGAGTTTCTCATGAATTCATTTCTACGAACTAATTTCACTAAGCTTAACAATCAAACCATATTAAAAACCCTGCCATTCAAACTCTATCTAACAGAGCACAAGGACAGTCATCGTAATTACCACCCACAATTAGCTACAATTATCTAGCACCAAGGTAGAATCAACACACAATACTCACTAAGGCACATAATTAATCACATATCTTGCTCTTGCACCAAGGCATACCATCTCAAAGGAGATGTTTAAAACATCACAACAACAAACAAATTGAAAAGAACAATCAATACGAGTCAATCGAAGAATCCAACATACTCAAGTTCAAGCAAAAGTCCTTTCAACTACCAGTGCTCCACAATTCAATTTTATGACACCCTATAAGTTATTCGTCATGTACTCAATGAGTTTGACCGCCATGTGGATTATGGGTTCAATGTGGTTGCATGCCTTAACTGCCATGCCAACATCATGGGTTCAACATGGTTAAGTACATCAACCGCCATTCCAACATCATGGGTTCAACGTGGTCATAACTCCACTAGTCACATGATAAGTTCTTCACCATTCACTCAAGGCATCAATCACCACATTTAGCAGTGGGTTCAACATGGTAGTCCCAAACCTACCGCCACTCTAACCCATGGGTTCAACATGATCGAAGGTGCCACTTTCGTTAAAGTGGTACGCCCCTTGAGCGACATGGGTTCAACATGAAGAACAATTACGAAAAACGCGTATAGAATAGCTACGACACAAACAAGTCAAAATAATACAAGAGACTCAACACACAACTAACCATATATATCACAATCCTTCAACTTAAAACTATCATACAACCACACAAATTAATCCCTCGAGGCAAGGTGAATTAAATCTACCCACAATTATACAACCAGAATTATAAAATGATCAAAAACTCTTAAGGAATGCACTATTCAATAAAATTCTAATTCGATAAAATTTGAAAAATAAAATCAACATCTTAATGACTATCATTATCAACAAGTTGGGATCCAATGACCAACAACATATCAACCATAATAAAAACATTTCATTTCATTCATAAGCCCACATTACAATACACACTACAAATCTCATCCACACAACCTATGTAGAAAAAGTATTTACAAACTTATCATATAAACAAATTTTGCACAATAAGCACAAACAAATCAAATGTCTACTGTCAGACATAAAAGAGGTGATCGTCACCCTCCAATTTAAATACATTTAACAAACACGGATAAAATGCAAACCAATAAATCATTAACAACTTTATAAACCAACAATATAGTTAAACGTCCTCACTCATTTATTAACCCAAAGTTTAAACCTAAATGTGGTTAGGAGATATTTAGGATACCCAAGCTTGCTAGGACACTTGAACTTAAAGCTCTGATACCACTTTGTAATGCCCTAAATCCAAGACAATTATATACCTAGGATTCGTGACCTTTCTGGAAAAAAATTTCGGCAGAGTCTCCTCTGTATTTTCAACATTTCATAAATACAATAACCTGTCATGACCTAAAAATCACAATAATATATTTCACATTGGTTAACCCAACTACTTAACCATCTTGACCAATGCCAGAGAAATTAAGTAATCGGCTTACAAAAATGAGATCACTTTAACATTGAGACTTAGTACGCCAAAGTACTTGAATGTCTCGACTAATGCCAGATCATCCAAGCACCTCGTACCAAGTCATTATCGAAAACACAAGTTTAATAAATACATCCAAGTCCTATAACCATCAAAAAGTTTACGCCCTTAACAATAAGTACTTACTATAAAACTTTCTAAAAGAGAAAGATACTAAGGCATCTTGACAAGTGTCAGATCACTGGATTACCAAACTAATATCGACTAAACAACCTAAACAAATAAAGATATCTCTAATATACCAACCGGGTAAACACAAACACAACTAGAAATAATGACACTCATAGCAATAAATGTTTAAGTTATAATAAAACTTACTCTCAGTGCCATTTCCGCATCTGTCTATTTGTAACCAAATGACATACGTAAAACATTAAAATTGAATCGCTAAATTTTAGTTCATCTAAGCAAAATACGTAAGGATTCGATATTAAACATATCACACTACACTAAACACACTCTAACATATATGGTTACAAAATAAAATAACGATCGAACATTAGAAACAAAGAACTCTATGGGGTGGGTATCTACCTATGGAAGCGGCTGTGCCAGGTGGCTGCCTACATACCCTTTTAGGGATCAAGCCATACGTAGTTCTTCCTTTAGGCCCTGTTTGGTAGCCTGTATTGCCCAACCCATTCATGGGTTAGGGTGCACTATCCCGATTTTTATGTTTGGTTCCTATTTTTTGAGCCCAAGCCTGTAGACCTTAAGCTACTAGTTGGTTGGCCCAACCACAAAAGTATGAATAACGGTATCCATTGGAAAAGGTTGGATTTCAATCTACATCATACTAAATAAGAAAAGGACCGACAAATAAAAAAAAAAATGAGAAAACACAGCCGTACTCTCTTCTTCTTCACCACTTCAACAATTTATTCCCCATCTTCTCTCCACACCTTGTTTCTCTTACTTAAACAAAAAAGAAAAGTGCAATATCTCAAAGCAAAACCCACCGTTTTCATCACACAAAATCTCTATTTTCTCAAATTTGAACATCTCTCTACTCATATCATCTCTTGATTTCTCCAATTTTGAAGATACAAAATGAAACCCACTTGATTTTTGCGATTTCCAAATTGTTGCTACTAAAGAAGTTTATGTAATATTTCTTTGTAAATTTCTTTCAAGAAAATAGAAATATATATGTGGTTGTTTTGGTATATTAATTTGGGAGTTTGATTAACAATATGTTTTAAGATTACATTGTATTGGGTTTTCTATTTGAAGTTTTTCATGATTATTTTGTGTGTTTCTGGTGCAATAAGTTTTGAGGAAGAGTAGGCAAAAGAACCAAACAACTTGTGTTATTGATCATCTCTGGGACATGAACCACGAGAATTGGATACTCCAAATTTGGCTAAGTACCACCTAGTACAGCATAAGTTGTTACTGCCAAACAGAGCCTTAAGCATTTTCTCCCAGAATTCCCCCCATTCTTAGTACTCTCAAGTCTCAACTGTCCTCCTTCCCCAAAATCCTTGGTTATGCATTGGCATTCCACCCAAGGGCATTCTCTCATGCAATGTCCAGTTCCACCACTTAAATCATGTATTGGTGGATGAGCTTGATCCAACACCATATAGGTTTTCAGAAATAGCTTGATCCAGCCATTGCAAATCACTTGGACACTTGGACATGATTCATGTTGGCACTTTAGGTACTTCCTTCCAGGATTGGCTGTTGTATGTGAGATTCCGAGCATTCGCAACCCATCACAGTTAGGTTGTTTGCAAGAACTGTACACAAACTCACACTCAATAGCTGAGTGTCCAAGTTGCTCACAAATTTGACATTTAACCTGAGAAAGAAAAATACCATGGTAGGTCATTAATGGAATAACACAACACTAACTACACACTTGACATTTATAACGATTGAAATAACACCACCCCCCGCCCCCCCTGTCACCTTTTCAAATTATCCTCTTAAAAGCACGTTAAAGCCACAAACAAGTTTTAGATACAACATACCAGCCAAAAAAAGGTTTAGATACGACCCATTACTTTAATTTGCCAGAATGAGGTTGAAAAACTGATATGGTGATTTGAAGATTACGTCTTCTTCGTGGTACTTCTAATCTCACTGGATTCAACCAGTAATGGTTGTCACAGCTATTCGTCTCGCCTAACATGAGCAATAATGGTGGTCACAAGCAGGAGGCAGTTCAGATAGAACTAGCATTGCTGAAGAAGGACAAAGCCAGTATTTGTTGTGAATTTTTTTGCTCCAACGGTCTAATTTTCATATCTTAAAACGTCGATCTGATTCTTTCAGTTATAACCATTGAATTCAGAGAAGAGAAATGACGTTATGAAAAGTTGATTCACATTAGAATGAGGCTTACCTTCCATTTCACTAAATGCAATATGGCTTACAGATCCAAACTAAAAGTCACTCTACACTGTGTACCCTCAACGCTGTCCATAAAAAAATGCTTTGTAGAACCTCATAAGCATCATTCAAACATTGATCTAGAGGGAGAGGTCTAGTTTAGCGCATATGTAATTTTCCTTTTCAAAGAAGATGAAAATAGTAAACCATGATAAAATTACCAACTCCAAAAGTCTTGAATTCTTGATATGATGATGTTGATAAGCTATACCGTGATAATGGTGATAAGTGAAAATGAGGTGTGTTGGTTAGCATAATTTCTGAAAAGTTGCTTGCAACTTCCTCACAAGGAGAAAGAAAATGTTTAGCAAAAGCTGTTGTTGACGAAAAAGATGACAAATCTAACTGTAGGAGGACAACCTTGTGTATTAACTAGTAAAGCAAAAAAGTAATAAGAATTCAAATAAAACTTATCACTGAGGATTGTGCTCGGCACAATTTCCTTAAGACGAAAAACACCGCCGGTAACGTAGCTGCCAGCCTCAAGCGCACGCCTCCCAGGATACAACAGTGAAAGGGTAAGTCACCAGCAAATGACAACCCTTGGAACTCTTAGTACTCCAGACATAGTTTTTTTAGAAGAGAAATCAGATCTATTTTTCATGGTTTGAAAACGGGAAAACGTTTTGGTTTATAGAAATTTGAAGTCGCAACTGCGCAACTGAAGGCAAGGCAAGAATCACGCACGCACTATCCTAAGGCAAGAAAAGCGTGGTTTTTCTTGAAACAACTGTTTTTGAAACCAACAAAAAGAGATTTGCAAAAACGAGCCCAATACTCGCACCCACGCGAAGCCCAAATGGGTGGATTTGCACCCCCACCCCCCCTGCGCGCGTCGTACACTAAGGTTTTCTGGAGCTCCCACCTCCCGAGAGCCCCCAAACCAAGGTGGCCTTGTGTGCGCGCGAGCACCTCCTTATATTTCTCTACACTATCCCTCCATAAAGACACAAAGCAATATAAACTCAAGTGACTTAAGTTTAGTAACCAATGTAGGACTAAAGCCCCCACATTAGAGAGTAGTAGAGACATAAGGTCATGGGTTCAAACCCATGAGGACACAGTTTCATTCAAGAGTCCAACAATCCTCCACATGAATGAAATTATAAAAAAAAAAAAAAACAAGAATGCCTAGAGTATGAAGAAGTTATGAATGGGCTGAAGGTGTCATACAACTTGAACCTTCGCTTGGTGTTTGTCTGTCAGGATTACTAGTTGACCAGTGACCTTAGTCTTGAACTGTTCAACATATATGTAATCCAAGTCAACAGGTAACACACATAACTTCAAAAATCATCATAGAGTTCCCTCAGTTGTGCTCGTATAGCCATGAGCTTCCCAGGTTTCATGAGTGTTCTAGAGAACAAACCTATAAGTTCTCATAGGAAGCGGCTTTACTTCCTCACTCATATAGGTTTAATCCTTGTCACAGAAGAGTAAGTATCAAAGAAATCAAACCCTTCTCTCTGTTTATAGCCTTTTGCTACTAATCTCGCTTTATATTTATCAATAGATCCATCTGCCTTAAGTTTCTTTCTAAATAACCATTTATTTCCAATAGTTTTACAACCAGGGGGCAACTCAACTAGCTCCCAAGTGTTATTGGTTATAATGGACTCATATTCACTTAGAATGGCCTCCCTCCAAAATATAGCATCAGAAGATGACATGGCCTCTGAATAGGTTTGAGGATCATCCTCTACCAAGAAAGTAAGGAAATCAGGTCCAAAAGAGGTGTTAGTCCTAGGTCTCTTGCTCCTCCTGAGTTCAATTTCATCTTCAGCAGAAGAATCTTCTCGAACTCTAGGAGCAAGTCTTAAAGAACTCGGAGTCCCTCCAGATCTCTCAATAAATGGAAATTTATCCTAAAAAAAGACAGCATCCCTAGACTCAATAATGGTATTATCATCAACAAATTTATTTTTAGATTTGAAAACTAAAAACCTGTAGGCGCTTCTATTCTGTGCATACCCAATAAAGACACAATCTACAGTTTTAAGGCCAAGTTTAGTCCTCTTGGGTGTTGGTATAGACACCTTAGCCAAACACCCCCACACTTTAAAATATTTATAAGACGGTGTCCTATTTTTCCACATCTCATATGGAGTTTTATCTGTTTCTTTAAAAGGTATCTTATTCAGAATATAACAGGCCGTTGGCAAAGCCTCCCCCCATAGGTTCATAGAAGCTCTAGAGCTATTGATCATATCTTTGAGAGTCCTATTTTTCCTCTCTACTATCCCATTTGATTGGGGAGCATAAGGGGCAGTGGTCTCATGTACAATACCATTATCTTCACAAAATTTATTGAAAGGACCAGAATATTCACCTCCTATATCGGACCTAACTATTTTTATTTTCTTGTCTGACTGGTTCTCAACTTCAGTTTTAAAGGAAATAAATCTAGCTAAGCTATCATCCTTACTTTTAAGAAGATAAACATGGCAGAAACTTGAAGCATCATCAATGAATGTAACAAAATATTTATTACCTCTTCTAGTCATGTAACCTTTAAAATCACATAAGTCAGTGTGAATCAATGCCAACAACTCAGTGTCTCTTTCTACCTTTTTAAAAGGTTTCCTAGCATATTTAGATTCTACACATACTTCACATCTCTTGTTTTCAGAAATAGTATTCTTTGATATGTTGTCTAGATGCATCAGTTTTTTAATCGAAACATTATTAACGTGTCCAAGTCTACTATGCCACAGATCAAAGGACTCAACCATATAAGAAGATGGAAGAAGATGCTTTATTAAATTCAAAATCAGTTACATTGAGCTTAAACAAGCCTTCATCTAAATAACCTTTACCCACAAAAGTTCCCCCCTTAGTCAGAACAAATTTGTCTGACTCAAAGACAAGTTTGAACCCCTTCTTACTTAAAAGGGAACCAGAAACCAGATTTTCCTAATATCAAGAACATAAAAAACATCCTTCAAATTAAGAACATTTCTAGAAGTGAACTTCAAATTAACAGTCCCTTTTCCTTCAACTTTAGAAGCAGATGAGTTACCCATGAACAGACTTTCTCCTTCTCCCAAAGGAGTGAAGGACGCAAATGCACTTTTAGTGCCACAGATGTGTTTGGTAGCCCCAAAGGTTCACCCACCAAATATCATGTTACTCACCAAGTTAACCTCAGTAACCATAGCAGAAAAGTTACCATCCTGAACTACATTTGCTTGTGCCTTATCTTTCTTCCCATCATTTGGACCTTTTTTGAATTTACAGTCCGGGGCTATATGACCTCGTGATCCGCACACATAGCAATGAATTTCATAATTGTAAGTTTTCTTTTTAAAGTGAGGTTGGGACTGTTTATTCTTGTTCACATATGGTTTCTTTTTGGCTTGGAATTTAGATGATTTAGACTTAGAAGAGCTAGCAGCGTTACTTTCAACCAAGTTAGCCTTAGCCTTCATTTCTGAAGTCTCCACATTGAGTTCAGCCTTCCTGTTATCCTCCTCGATGACGAAGGTTGACGATCAGATCTTCTAAGGCCGTTTCTTTCCTCTTATGTTTAAGACTGTTTTTGTACTCCTTCCACGAAGAAGGGAGTTTCTCAATGATAGCAGTAACCTGGAAACCTTTATAGATTTTATACCCTTCCTGCAAAATCTCATGAACAATGATTTGCAGCTCCTCCACTTGAGAAACAACAGATTTCCCATCTTCCATTTTGAAGTCCATAAACTTTCCTACAAGAAATTTTTTCGAACCTGCATCTTCAGTAGCATATTTTTTATCAAGCAAATTCCATAACTCTATAGCAGTCGGACACACAGCATAGACATCATATAATTCAAGAGAAAGACAGTCAAGTATGTAATTTTGACATAAATAATCCTTATTTTCCCATCTTTCCACACCACCAGAACGACCAGGTTCTTCTTCATCGTCATTTGAAATGGGTTTCTCAATCGAAATCCATTCAACCAGTTTCAGAGTAGTCAGATAAAAGCACATTTTCATTTGCCATCGCTTGAAATTTCTGCCATCAAAAATCTCAGGTTTGACAGACTTACCACTGGGTTTCTCCATTTCAGCAGTATAAAGAACAAACGAGCACAAATACAATACTAGATAATAGTTTTTTTGTCTTACGATTGTATTAACTAGTAAAGCAAAAAAGTAATAAGAATTCAAATAAAACTTATCACTGAGGATTGTGCTCGGCACAATTTCCTTAAGACTAAAAACGCCGCCGGTAACGTAGCTGCCAAGCCTCAAGCGCACGCCTCCCAGGATACAACAATGGAAGGGTAAGTCACCATCAAATGACAACCCTTGGAACTCTTAGTACTCCAGACATGGTTTTTTGAGAAGAGAAATCAGATCTATTTTTCATGCTTTGAAAACGGAAAAACGTTTTGGTTTATAGAAACTTGAAGTTGCAACTGCGCAACTGAAGGCAAGGCAAGAATCACGCACGCATTATCCTAGGGCAAGAAAAGCGTGAAACCAACAAAAAGAGATTTGCAAAAACAAGCCCACTCGCACCCCAAATGGGTGGATTTGCACCCCCCACCCTGCGCACGACGTGTGTGGGCACACGCGCACTAAGGTTTTCTGGAGCTCCCACCTCCCGAGAGCCCCCAAACCAAGGTGGCCTTGTGTGCACGCGAGCACCTCCTTATATCTCTCTACACTATCCCTCCATAAGGGCACAAAGCAATATAAACTCAAGTGACTTAAGTTTAGTAACCAATGTGGGACTAAAGCCCCCCACATTAGAGAGTAGTAGAGACGTAAGGTCATGGGTTCAAACCCATGAGGACACAGTTTCATTCAAGAGTCCAACACCTTGAACTATCACAAATGGTGACAACCGTCTAGATCGATTTACAGAGTTGTTATATGCAATCTCAATATGTCTAACATCCCTAGTTTTAAAGTTATCACCTGCTAAACAACGAAATAAATCGCCGAGACTATAACTAACAACCTCTGTGTGGCTATTATTTGTTTGTGGGTGAAAAGCAACAAATAAATTTTAAGATATAAAACTTTCATTTGTTGTTGGTTCAGATTTGATTGAAGCACAGGTACACCAAGGCAATGGATATAGACAATAAAGATAATTTCTCCTCTTCCTCCCCATACCTTGACAACCACTTCTCCATATTTATTAATGGGCGAAAGATGTTTACATTCTAACACTCCTTCAAATGGAAAGTCTATCCCACTTGACAAGGTGCATTTTTCTCTTCTCTCCCACACTCCCCCAAATGAAACCCCTAAACAACTTCTCAAGTTTTTTTACCACTCACATAGGAATTGAAAACAAAGAGATGGAATAATTAGGAAAGTCACTCAAAGTGGATTTGACCAAAGTACATATTCTACCCATATAAAGGCACTTAGGTTTCCTCCCTGTAAGCCTTGAAGCGACCTTCTCAATCACCTTCCTCCAAATTGCTTCAGACCTACTTTTACCTCCCAAAGGCATTCCCAAGGAGATCTTCCCTATTTGCAGCCTTAAACCCATTAAGAAGACCCTCATCCACCAAGCAATTAATCATCCGACTAAAAATTTCAGTACCCATAATGAACAAGAAAGGTGAAAGAGGATCTCCTTGTCTTAATCTTCTTGAGCTACGAAGAAACCATGTGGGACACCATTGATAAGAGCCATCGAGATGCAAACCCTAACCCATTTTCTCCATACTACTCCAAAACCCATCTTCTCCATCACGAAATCAAGGAAACTTCAATAAACATAATATAACTTCGTGAAGACCACTTCAGTAAACATCATATAACTTCGTGAAGACCGCTTTGAATAACATGCCTCCACCACCCATTTTCCTCTGTGCGTCCACTAGCTCATTTGCAATTAAGCAACAATCAAGACTTTGCCTTTTCCTCACAATAGCATTTTGAAAATTGGATATAATGCCTCCCATTACGCCTTTCAATCTCAAAGCTAGCACTTTAGTAATAATATTATAAATAGACCCAAGGAGACTAATAGGTCTATAATCCTTGAGATCTTCGGCGCCTTCCTTTTGGGGATTAAAGTGACAAAAGCTGTATTAACCCGCCAATCAAGAAAGCCTTGGTCAAATAATTCCTCCAATACTCTTATTACCTCAACTCTAACAAAAATGACAACATCTTTTGAAAAGAAGAAATAGGAAAACTGTTTGGTCCCAGCGCCTTGTCACCCTTGTTATATCCACCGCCTCCTGCACCTTTTCTTCAAGTATAGGAGCTTCCACTCTTCACTTGAAACTCTATCAAAGTGTACCCCATCCACTATTGGTCTCCATCTATTTGGTTCGTGGTACAATTTTTTATAATAGTCCACAACATGACAAGCAATGGTCGTACCATCCTCCACAACTCAAAAAGAAGATTAGATAAATAGTGTATTCTCCCCTTTTTTCCTTGGCCATGTCGTGAAAATATTTAGTATTTTTCTCTCCTTCCTTCACATCCTCCACCCTTAACTTTTGCCTCCAACAAGTCTCCTCCATAAGAAAATGTGATGCATATAATATTCTAAACTTTTATTCATATTGGTCTATACATTAAGTGATTGTTAGAAGCATGTTTGATTGCTATTTTTATGTTTTTAGGCGTAGGCTACTTTTAGGTTGAATTTTAACTCCGAAAATTAGGTGTTTTAGTTTCCTAATCGAATTAGAAGTCTAACTTCATAATTCAATTGTTGTTGGAGTCTATAAATAGAGTTGTACACCGTTGGCCAATTATTCAAAGTTGAAAATTGATAAAGTTTAGAGAGTTTAGAAAAAGGTTTTCTCAGTTAAATTCTTTGTGTTAATTTCTTTGTGTTCTTCTTGAGGAATAAGATTGTCAAACCCATACTTTGGAATTTGGTTTCAAAGTCATATCTTGATCATATGTGACAATCAAGAAGACTATCAAGCTCTTTCTTAAGATAAATTTTTCTCAACCTCCTCACTAGATAATGGATTCACCTTAAGGACCAATCTCGGCCAACTCTTCCAACGTCACTCTTATTTTTATGTCCACCTTTCAAAGATCTCCTTGTTCCACACCTTAAATTTTTCTTTAAGGCTATTCATTTTTTTCCATAGCATGAAACCCGCATTTTGAATGAAATTGAAAAATATCCCACTAATCCTCAATCAAAGGAAGAAAACTATCATCTCTTAACCACATCATTTCAAATTTGAAAGGCAAATTCCACGAATTTTTAACATAGTCAATAAAATTAGGACCCTCAAACCACATCAACTCGAACTTCAAGGGGATTAGTGTTCTAGCGTCATATCCACTCTCCAAAACAATCAATGTGACTAGCAAGGCATCGGGTTAACTATAACACATGAAAAAGTTGGTTTTACCATTTCATCAAGTTCAGCATTAAAATGTTGTAAAATGGGAAATATAATCAATATGTGGGAGCCTGGGAGCACATAAGGTTTATGTTCAATCCCACCATTTTTATCACTAGAAAATTGTTAGCCTTAGCTTCTTCCCAACAAAGTTTAATCTACTTATTTAGTAAAACTACATATAAAATCTGCCAAGTTCTAGCCCCCAAAAGTATAAGAGCTTAAAAAGGAACCAAAACCACAACAATAACATCAAGATGCATGTCTATAGTAGTTTTCATTAACAAACTTATTATTGAATAACCCCACCCACCTGTTGTAATTAGTGCATCTTTCGGTTATATTATTTATGCATCTGGAAGATAAGTGAAGCATTGGAAGCTTTTACAATAACTTGATATTTAGGGGTCATCATTACGTATCCACTAAAAACTTCGAGTTAATACACTTAGGTGTTATGTTGGTTGAGTTTACTTTATATTTCTGCTCTAGGTAAGTGAAACCAATGTGTATAGCAAAAGATGATAAAATGATAAAGAAATCACCATGTTCATCTCCTCTGAAGTGGTCAGCTTTAATGACGGCGTCTCCTCTAGGGCGTACTTTAAAAATCTGTTAACAATTACCACCTATCAAAAGTGCATAGTGTGCATGTTGTTGGTTGAGTTTATTTTTTATCTAAATAACATGGACACTTCATATCATTGTAAAAATCAGTGTCAGACACACAAACACTCTTGTTGAACACGACACATTGTGCAAACGGTTTCAAACTAGAATTTTTTATACCCAAAAAGACGAAGAAAATGATCTATTAATACAGTTACAACCCTATGATATGTCACTTTCATAGTTATTTATTTGTAAGGAGGCACTTTGTAAGGTCTTGAGCCCAAAAATTAGTTGTATAACTAAAGAACAATAATAGTTTTGTTTTGAATAGTTGTGTCCCGGTATCTATTTCATATAGGTTGTCGTGTCAAACACTCCGCGTCCGTGTCGGATACCAACACGCGTATCCGTGTCAATGTGACTTAGCTTTATAATTTCCACTCAAGATAATTAAAACCCAATGTTTATTGAAAAAATGATAACATGATAAAGAAATCACCATTTGCATCTCCTTTGAAGTGGTCATCTTTACTGACGGCATCTCCACTGGGGTGTACTTCAGCAATCTGCTCACATCGACCAGGCCACCTATCAAAAGACGCATAGCGTGCATATAAGACAAAATGATTTGTGAAGATACATCATTTCTATTTCATAAATGAAGTATAAGACGAATAAGATATGTTACAAAAAGATTTAAGAGTAAGAAAAGTTTCAAAATCTGAGATTCATTGCAATCAACAAGACAAATATATATATGTTCTTATATATATATATATATATATATATATATATATATATATATATATATATATATATATATATATATATATATATATATATATATATACGTTTGTCTAGGGTGCCACTCTTAGAGTGCCACCCTTATCTCACTCTCCTCTTGAGCCGTCGGATCCACCTCAAGATCTCATGATCTAACACTTCAAATTCTAACCAATCAAGTGGGGGTAAAAACGTCTTTTCTTTCTCATCTTCTCAAAAAAAGAAAAAAAAACAGATCTACCAAAAAAAGAGAGGGATCGACTAATCTGAGGGATCTACAAAAACAACCAACCTGACTTTGCTTTTGGAGTGTCGTTACATCTCATTTTCTCAAAAACAAAAGAAAAAAAACCAGATCTACAAATATAAATCAGTTCCTTAAGCTTTCCACCCCGGAATTGTTATTAAGGTTTGGTCGTGGATTTGTTTAGTACCGGTTATTAATCTTTGGTGTTGTGGTGGTATTCAAGCAAGCAAGAATACATATATTGCTTTGTCAGATTTGATTTCCATCTCGTGCGACTCTTCTTTTGCTGCATGCCTTCACTGGGTATGTGAACTTACTGGTCTAATTCACCACATCTAATTTAAGAAATGTTTTCCGTTTATGTTGTTAGGTTCTAAAAAGGTTATTTTTTGTTGCAGCGGTATATTTGGTGGCTCAGTATGCTCGCGTTGAAATCAAAAGGATAGAAGCGGTACTGATACTTCCTTTTTCTGATAGCATTTCATATATCTTTAACTTATATTAAACTGAACCTTATTCGTAATAAAATTAAACCCGGTAATATTCTTTTTGTTTTAAGAATGAAAATTTGCTTATGAAGTGGATGTGATTTAACTTGCATCTATGTCATATGACTAGAAGCAACAACTAATAACCGATAGAAATATTGGATTCGAGCATTTTGCTTCTTCGATTATTTGGAAGATCCAAATGCAATATGACTAGAAGCAACAACTAACCTATCCAATATCCTTGAATACTTTCAACACCACCCCTATTTGTATTAGCTTTAGAGTCGTTTTAACTTCAAATCGCGTCTTAGCGGTTCAAGGAGCTAAATGTGTTTAATTAGGTGTTGGTGCAAGTCCGTTCAAGGAGCTAAATGTGTTTAATTAGGTGTTAGCATATTTGATGAACTCTGTCGAGTTCGGTGAATTGTCGAGTTTTGAACTCTATCGAGTTCGGTGAATTCGTCGAGTTCTAAATTCTGTCGAGTTTCGGTGAATTCAATCGAGTTTTGAATTCTCTGTCGAGTTCTTTTTGAACTCTGTCGAGTTTTGAATTCTCGTCGAGTTTTGAATTCGTCGAGTTCGGTGAACTCGGTCAAAGTTTTGAATTTCGTCGAGTTTTGAGCTCGAGTTCTAAATTCTGTCGAGTTCTGAACTCTGTCGAGAGTTTAAAATTCGTCGAGTTTTTTGATTTCGTCGGAGTTTTGAACTCTGTCGAAGTTCGGTGAATTTGTCGAGTTTTAAATTCTTTGAGTTCTAAATTCTGTCGAAGTTCGTGAATTTCGCGAAGTTTTGAATTGCCGAGTTTTGAACTCGTCGAGTTCGTGAATTCTCGTCGAGTTCTAAATTATTCGCCGAAGTTCGAATGAATTTCGTTCTAAATTTAAATTCGCCGAAGTTCGTGAATTTCGTCGAGTTTTGAATTCTCGTCGAGTTTTGAACTTTGTCGAGTTCTGAACTCTGTCGAGTTTGGTGAACTTCGTCGAGTTTTGAATTCTGTCGAGTTTTGAACTCGCCGAGTTCTAAATTCTGCCGAGTTCGGTGAACTCTGTCGAGTTTTGAATTGTCGAGTTTTTGAACTCTCGTCGAGTTCTAAATTCTGTCGAGAAGTTCGGTGAACTCGTCGAGTTTTGAATTGTCGTCGAGTTTTGAACTCTCCGGAGAGTTCGATTGAATTTCTGTCGAGTTTTGAACTCTGTCGAGTTCTAAATTCCGAGTTCGGTGAATTGTCGAGAGTTTTGAACTCTGTCGAGTTCTAAATTTCTGTGAAGTTCGGTGAACTAAAAACTTAAGTTCGGTGAAGTAGCATATTTGGTTAACTCGTCCGAGTTTTGAAACTCTGTCGAGTTTCGATGTTTAAGTTATTTACACCGTTTATGTACATTGGGATTTTTGACTGTTTAAGTTATTTATATTTTTAATTTTTTCGATTTATAGAAATGGAAACAGAGACATCAATGTTATGTTTATCCAAGTTCAAAATAAATAAATCATTAAATCAAACAATGAACTTATGAACTTATTGTCTCTCCTGTTGATATCACTAGATTTTTATTTGAGGCCATATCGACCGAGTAATTTGCTTTTGCTTGATTCAAAATAAATATATAGCTCGCTTTTTGAGTAACTGTTCTATCTTTCTATCTTTTTTTTTTATATATATAATGTTATGTTTGATTCAATTCTTTTGAATTCTAGACACCCATTTTGTACTTTCCCTCGTTGATATCACCCATTCTCGTTGATATCACCCATTCTTAAAATGAAGTTAAGAATGCATGAAAACCAAAAATAAAGCTGAACCTAGCTAGTGGTCATCCATCTAACACAAGTTTCACAAGATTTCGAAAGTATAACAAAATTTATATTTTCAAGTATAGCGATATATATATAGATACGTTCCGTAAGATCCACATCAAATGATATCGAAGTTTTGCATTCACCAAACTCGGAAGGATAAATCAGTTGATAATCGAGAAGTGAAGTTAGACAAGCTCTTTGTGACACCATTTAGAATGGTGTAATAGGAAGTAAATACAAGCACAAACTAAGAGAAAACAAAGAACTCACGCCTATGGAAATCCACCAAAGGGATAAGAGTTGTGTTACTAGAACTCACCACTCTATGGAATCCACCAAAGAGATAAGAGTTGTTTCACCAAGAAGAACCACTTCTTCTCAATAAAAGTCCTATATCTTCATTCAAATACTGCTCTACTTCCATTACAAGTCTTAGAGAATTTATAGCTAAATACAAACTTCGGATGCGAAGAGACAAGCATTAAAACTATTCCTGATTTTCTTCTAAGTTCAAAGTCAAACTTGAATCTGAACAGGACGTTTCTCCATACATAACACACACCACTAGAAAGCTCATGAAGTCTAGTTTCCAACCAAATTTACGGTTCGCAAAACAAAGGTTTCTAGAGAAAGTTATGATCATTTTGTCGTATGTTGTCAAACTGAACTGCCAATCCAAATTAGACTTATTTGGGCTATATCTTGGACTTTCGATTGAATGTTTCGTCATCACTTTGGCTTATCGTGAGGAGTCAATCCTGCTACTTGGGCGTACTTCCTTCTCAGGAACGGTGAATAAAGCTAGGTACTACGAGTACAACAAACCCTTATGTGAACTAATGACCAATTCATTGTCCTGAATCAAGCCAAAGCGTCTGTGCTTTATATACAACCAATATACTTAGATGCTTATTGTGTTTCAGTTAACCGATCGGCACCAATACATAGTAAATCGAACACTTCAACGCCGATAAACTCTCAAAGGTAACTAATCAGAAGTTACTACTCTTCAAATTCTCATCAGATTACTAGTTTATGGTACCGATCTCAGTCAACTAAATTAAATCTTTAAGTTGTACAAAGTCACAAACCTTATTCCGAAATATTTCTCAAAAAGCTAACCGAATCCAAAGTCTAAATCTTCCAACAAAGATGCGATCAAGAGAAATGTAGAAACGATACCAAATTCAACATAGAGTTCATACAGATCGATCAAAGGTGAAAAGATGACAAGACACCACTTGAGCACTAATTCGACATCACATATATTATTTATTTGGGATATTTTCAGTAATGTAGGGTAGCATTCTAGCAAAGCGCACTGACAGTTATAGGTCGGCATTCATGGCGAGGAAGGATATCATGGAACAAAGATCCTTTTCACACACCAAATGTAAACACTCATTCTTTTATGTTAGTACATTATTAGTAAAGAAAACGTTTGTTAAGCAAAGTAGATTTAGGTAACTCACACATAGAGAAACAAGAGAAAATCCAATAGCAGATCCAACTAAGCAAACACCCCAAAAATCTTATCCACACAATACAATCTTGATACATAATATCCCACTATTTAGCAACAAAGTGCAGAAAATTGAGTTTTCCAAAGTCAGAAGCTAAATACACTAATTAATAGAAGAGTTATTCAGTTTCCTTTTTCTCTTTTGTGTGTGTATGTGTATCACTAGATTTTTATTTGAGGCCATATCGACTGGAGTACTGCTTGCTTGATTCAAAATAAATATATAGCTCTGTTTCAGGTAACTGTTATATCTTTCTATCTTTTTTTTTTTATATATATAATGTTATGTTTGATTCAATTTAGTTTTTGAGTTAGAGACTTAAGATCGAGTATCGACAGTTGTTCCCCTTTGATTAGGGGTGGTCATCGAGTCGAGCGAGCCGAGTATTGGCATGCTCAGATTCGGCTCGTGAGTTTTCGAGTCGAGTTCGAGCCGAGGTCAAACTCAATGTCGAGCTCCACTTTGTGCTCAAACTCGACTCGATTTGAATTATAATTAGCTCGAGCTCGAGCTCAACTCATTTTACAAAACGAGCTCGAGTGAAGCTCGACTGCTCGAGCTCGAGACTCGTAGGTCATGAGCTTGCATCTAGAAATAGTGGCATATATACTCAAAATTGTTGAATAAACCCCATTTTTGTATGATTTAAGTACAAAAATTCCTAAAAATGTAACCAAGGTCTGATTCTAAGTCACATTAGAACCGGTGCTTACACCGGCGGTTTGTCGCTTGCCTTAAAAGTTACTTAACTACAAGTAAAGAGAGAGTCCCCTGATGAACTTGATTAGGATTATATTCGCTTTTAGCTAGGTCTTGCGGACATACCAAAGATGCGGGATGAAAACAAAAGAGGGAAAGAGCTGCTTTACGGGTTGAAGCGCCAAGCCTTAGTAAAACAAGATATGTGATTTGATCTCAACCTCGATCTCTATAGTTACTCATCACACTACAAAAGACCAATCTCTTGTTACTAATATTCGTAATCCGGGGACCACATCATTTATGTACGCTCTCGCCAAGAAGGGGTACTACCTTCACAACATCCCTCAAGCGAGGGTAGGTGGTAGTTTGGCTTAGCTTTTACCCCCAACCCGCACCAACTTATATCTAATTTAGGCAGGGGCGGGGTAGGTGCAGAAAGTCGTCTTTCGGGACATACTTTGTTGAAGACATCTCTATACCCATTCAGGAGTGAAGGGCCTAGTAGGCTCCTCCTTGGAGAGATAAGTACTGATTGAGATAGGGCGCAGGTCCTTGTAGAATTGGTTGGGCGCAGGTCCTCGTAGCTAGGCGCATGAAGGATCGAATCTCTTCTTGTTGACAGACTTCTTCCCTGCTTCCTCACCCTAGGAGAGAGCAAGATCTTCCTCCTATAGGTAGGTTTATAGGAAGCTAGGATAGATTCTAACCTATTAGATGTAGCCATCTGGTTCTTCCTGTAATCCAAGATTGCAGCTATCGAAGAGCGTAAGAAAGGAAAAGAAGTAAGAAAGGGTATGCAAGCAATTTTATATAATGCATTTTGCAATTTTTTATGGATCCAATAAGTGTGCTACTATTACGTCCATTCTGATTTTGTGGTTAGACCTTGTTAAGTTAGGATTCATACTGTGTTTATAAAAAAATTGATGTTTCAAATAATTTAGCAATTTTGATGTTCTACTGAATTGTAGATCTAGTGGTCATATCTTTGTTTCAAGCTAGCTTTGATGGGTTTTTTTGTCCTATTTTTTATATCTCTCCCCAATGTGTTTCCATTCAGAATTTTGTTGTCCACTCCCATTGCTATCAATGTGTGTCTGAACTTAAATGACATTACCAAATTCAGTTTACCCATGTATATAGAGAGACTAGCAGAGTTGCTTTAGCTAGTCTTGTGCTCAATATGTAATGGAGGACAAAGAAGGCAAGATATATGTTAGATTTTAATGATGGTCATGGTCCTGCATAACCCTAAAATAAGTTTAAAAAAAAAAAAAATTGCAAAGCTGAGGGGTTTTAATCTGTGGGTGATTTGAAAAATTCGAAGTTTTGTAGTAAGTTAAATTTATGCAAAGGATGTGGGAGGATGGGTTTTGACACACTTGAACAACTACAAAACTATATAGAGAGACTATAGGGAAGGAGAATCTCTCTATCTTCCCTATAGTCTGTGTAGTTTGTAGCTTCATTTCCTTCCTGCATCTATTCTAGAAGGAGATGCAACCTATCTTCCTATGGATTTTCGCTTCTTCTTTCCTCCTTAGTTATATTGCCCAGAAGCTCTCTAAGGTGGTTATTCCTTCTTAAATGGATGTTCCTAGTGAGTTGTAGTACTTAGATTAACTTCCTTGAGTTTGCTGTAGTTTCTCTTTTTAAGTTTATAACAGATAAGGAAAGACAAGAATGTATTAGATTGGGCTTTCCCTTTTGGGAAGTAGGATGTAGCCTCACTTCCGTAACTAGCTTGCGTTCTCTAAGGAGTGAAGCGAGGTCCCCCTCTATCTAGAGGGAGGAGCGTAACGTCTAAGAGTATGATCTACTTTTTCTTTTGATAGCTCGATAGTGAAACCTGAGGCAAGTAGCTAACTGCGAGTGCTTTCAGATTCAAATAGCCCTGGTTTCTCATTCAGTAGTATCATAAGGGTGTCACTATAAGGCGGCGAGGCCAGTTGTTCGTGTTGGAGAGAGCGCTCGACCGTCGCCATGCTTCTTAGACTGAGTCAACGCGCCTATTTACTGTGCGCCTATGTTATCTAGGAATCTGAGATTCCGCTTTAACATTTATCACTTTAAACTTATGAGTCGGGTAGACAAATGTTCCATCCATCCGGATTTTGTACGGCAATGACCAAGTATAGTCCCATTCAATTAAGAGGAATGACGATGTTGGCCGGACCCTATTTCTTATCTTGTCTTGGAAGGTCATTTGCTTCACGCAGATGGAAGTTGCCAAGAGTTACGCTCACCATGGCGGAGTGATCCTCTTCCTATTGATCAAAAGCGCCACGCTGGTTTAGAATTCTATTCTAAGGGCACCCCCAAAGATCTCAAGTGATTAGGCAGGCTTTCAAAGAAATAACTGAACTTCGCCGCAGCTTTTCAAAGTTGGTTTATTGATGCTTGATGACATACCTTGATTGCTAGCAGCGATATTCCACAAAGCTTTAAAGGCTTTGAAAAGTCCCACCCCTTAATAAAAGCTTATGGCCTAAGAAATTCTTTTAAGTTTAGATGTTGTAAAATTTCAACTCACACGCCGCATACAAACTAAAAGGTTACCCGACTTGCTAGTTTTCCGAATCACGATGTCTTATATTGTCTTTCTCTTATGCGCTACGTCGACTATTTTCATTTTACAAATGTGCTTCTTTTTTCGATGTTCATTATCTCCATGGCGGCTTTAAAGTTTTACATGAGTCGTTCTCGCAAAGTTTTCCTAGTCGATTTCGTGATGCTTGAATTAGATTGGGTTTTTTGTTAGTGTGTGGAGGGGGATTTAATAGAGGAGTATAGTTTGCCTAGATACATGCACACCTTAGATATAGATTGGCATGCACACCGCCTTTATTTCGTTCTTTTGTTTTTCACGTTGGTATTGCAACAATTTGAATTAGTTGAATGTCTTATTTTTAACTCCTATTTATTTTGTAGCAATGCCTCGAACAAAGAATCTGAATGTGAAGAATGCAAAGAAAAGTGTTTTCATGGGTGCTAAGAAGTTGTTAGGTAGGGGGAGTAGTAGTTCGGTCGCGATGAGGAGCCCGAAAAAAGAGAGGAAGGAGAACAACCACTTCGCATCAGTTAAGTAGAGGGGATCGGAAAGCGGATGATCCCAAAGAATGTTGTAAGTGGTGTAGAGTTAGGAAATCAAAAGAGAAGAAAGGGGAGAGATGATGATGTGAGATGTAGATGTAGATGTAGATTTAGATGTAGATGTAGATGTAGATGACCATGACCATGACGAAATATGGATCGTGGGAAGAGTGTAGTTCTAAGTCATGCTGATAGTGAAGAAGAGGGTGTTGATGATGCAGAAGAGGAGACTGACGAGGAGGAAGAGGACGCGGAGGACGCGGAGGAGGAGGAGGATGACGAGGAAGTCCATGTACCTGTACCTCCAGTGAATATTGTGAGAAAGTCTAACAATGACTTGGAGTTCAAGAGAGGTGTTTATGGAGGTGGCCCTTGTGTGTCACATCTATTGTATGACTATGCAAAGGCACGCGGCTCGCGATGTTTGGGAGAGGGTAATATTATCATATAGTGTCTATTAGTATTTAAATTTTGTATTACTTAAACTTGTGCATACATTAATACTAAGTTTTTGTTGTTTTTTAGGGCGAGGGTGTTGAAGTGCCATGGGCACCTCAACAAGTTGGTACAATGGGATATTAGAGGAGAGTGTTCATCTTGTTCTACTTTTCACGTGGAGCTTCAAAGGACCGGCTTATGTGCTCGGGTCTTAGGTGTATATGAGGCATCGATCCCGTGTTGGTCTCTGCGTTTGTGGAGAGGTGGCATCCGTGAGACCAACACGTTTCATATGTCGTGGGCGAGATGACAATCACGTTGACGATGTTTCCCAACTCTTAGGAGTTCCGATCAGGCAAAGCGGTGGATCGGGGACACCGATTTGACCTTGAACAGAACAAAAAGACTCTCCACAAAAATCTTGGCATACCCATGGATAAGATAGATCTTGGAGATGAAATCCAATAAGTTCACTTCCAAAGTTAGGATGGATTTCTTGATGAAGCAGTTTTGTCTTTGGGAAGGTAAGAGATGAAGATTTACGTGATGAAAATGGGGTTGTTGTGAAGAAGGCGCCAACCCAAAAAGAGGTGCAGTTTCTTTGTGAGAGCTTATCCGTTATTTTTCTTTGATGTACCGCCTTCACCGACATCGCCCTGAACTGCAGTTCCGCTTTGTTATCCGAGATCGCTTTTCGAAATTTGCCGAGATCGAGACTACGCGTGGGTGCAGCCTTCTTTACCGCTTACTTGTATGCAGGGGTTCTTGGACTGCCACAAGTGCCAAGGTGAAGGGTGTTTCGTGCTATTTCACTCTCCTACGTATTAGTTTTTTTTTTTTCTTTTCAATGTCAATTTTATCTATCTATTACAATATTAACTTCGGTGTCTATATTAATGTAGGCATGGATTTATGAGTACTTCCTTAAGAAATTCAGGCCATACCCAAATGAGGACTATCATTTGAGCATGTCCCGCTAATAGGTACTCGCCATTTTTTTTTTATGCTAGCAATAACAAACATTGAAGTATACCCGAGCCACCATTGATAATATGACTTGTACCGATGTAAGCATTTTTGTATGTAAATAGTTTTATTTATTAATTAATATTATTAGTATGTGATTAATGATTAATTTCCTCGATCATATGCTATTTGACAGGTTGAATGGTATCCCTATGTTGAAGTCCGAGCTACACGGCGGTGGATGAAATAGCATTTTTCGAGGGATTTATATGCTTTCTTGATAATGTCGAAAGCGAGATAAATGTTACGAGGGTTGTCGCATCGGTTAAGGTCATATGCAGTTTGTACCCCTCGGATCCCCCAAAACCAAAGACCTCGACGCCAACTACTTCGGACGCTGGTATGATGTGAAATTTAATATTGGCCTTCCCATCGAGTAATTGGCGTAAATCACTTGATTCAACTTGAACAACGCGGACCCATTCCGTCTTATCCATGGGAGTGTGTTAGTAGATACATGAGTTGGTACGAAAAACAATAGTCATATTCAATGATAAACCCCGATCATCTTAGTCACTACTCCCTACGAGTCTTCCATATCATAATCCGTGAGTTAATATCTTACAACGTTAATTTTGTTTTGTTTTGTTTTGTTTTGGTATTTTATAAATGTAAATGTATATACTAATGTAGTTTTGTGTTTTAATTTTGACAAAGACCGTCGTCGATGAAATTTCTCGCTTGCTCAATCAAGGCCCGCAATTGGGTGGGATCATGCGATTCCGAGGATGCACGAAACGAGTTTCATGGAGGCATACAATTTGACCCGTGCAAGTTCATTGGCGACGATATCGCGAAGGAGCATAGGATTTAGGTATGTTGAGTTTGGTTAGTTTAGGGTTTAGGGTTTAGTGGTTAGTTTGGTTAGTTTACCTCCTTTTATCTTGTGTTGGGGACGAGTGTTGGAAATGGAAATGGTTTGTTTGTGTTAGTTGAGATGATGCGGGGGAGTGTTTATTGGCATTTGAGATGATCGCGGGTTTTGCTTTACTTTTCAGTTTGTGTTAGTTGAGATGATGCGGGAGTGTTTATTGGCATTTGTCTTTCTTTGTTCTTTTGATTGATCATGACTTAAGTTCAAGAGTTTTCCACCAATGAGGTTTCTAGATTTGGTGTTGGATTTGACATATGTGGTACTATTTATACTTGATTCATGTGTTTTATTGGGGGTAATTAGGCAAATGGTGGTGGCGGAAGATGGTGAACATGAGGAAGCAAGTGGAGAGGTTAGTTTTTCTGTCATACCTTAATAAAGCAGGTTTGATTTAACTTTGCTTGACTGATCTGTTTATTCAATTTTTTTTGTTTTGCAGGAAGGAGATAAAGTCAGAAAGTTAGATTGGAAATCTCTTTGTAGTAAAAAAATGTTATGTTAGGACTCTTTTGTAAGTGCAAGTTGTTGATATGTAGCAACTTAGCTTTATGTTCAGTAATTCAGACAATGTATTTCACATGGCAATGTATAGCTTTATGTTCAGTAATTCAGACAATGTAATTCAGACAATGTATTTCACATTGTTGAAATATGAAATGATAGTGATCTTGCTTTGGACTTGTCATTCTTTTCATGTTCACCTAAGATCCTAGGGTTTCATGTATTTCATGTCACATTGCCTTTGGTTATGTTTCTGCTATTAGCAGGCATTGATTTTAATAGGATGTCTGCTGTCAGTGGAGTAAACAGTTATACTACTTACCAGGGCTGCGCGTATGTGCATTGCTTAGATCTCAGTTTATACCCATTCAATGGCTCTTCTTGTGCTCTCCGACAATTTGCGCATTTTAATTTGTCACATCGAAGTATCTCTATTAATAATCTAATGCAGAACATTGTCCCAATGTTATCTCTAATGTCCCAATGTTATCTCTATTAGTATCTCTAATGCAGAACACAAAAATCCCAATGTTATTTACCAAAACACAAAAATCTAATGCAGTACGCAATGTTTTTGCCAAAACACAAAAGATCTGTTTTTTTGCCTCTTGAACGGTGGTCACACCAAAACGGTGTGGCCATATCGTTTGGATTTGAACTTGCAAAAAAAATGGCGTGTCTGTTCAGACTTTGTCCCAAACGGCATGGCGTGTCTGTTTGGACTTTGAACTTGCGTCAAAAATGGCGTGTCTGTTTGGACTTTGTCCCAAACGGCATGGCCAAACCGTTTGGACTTAGTCCCAAACGGCATGGCCACTGTTTCCAGATGCAAGCTCATGACCTACGAGTCTCGAGCTCGAGCAGTCGAGCTTCACTCGAGACTCGTAGGTCAGACTCGTAGGCCATGCCGTTTGGACTTTGAACTTGCAAAAAAAAATGGTGTCTGTTTGGACTTTGTCCCAAACGGCATGGCCAAACCGTTTGGACTTTGTCCCAAACGGCATAGCCACACCGTTTGGCCTTAGTTCCAAACGGTGTGGCCCGCCATGGACAAAGTCCAAACGGTCTGGCCATGCCGTTGGGACAAAGTCAAACAGAAAAAAGTTGCAAAAAAATTCAAAATTTGCATGGAAACTGCAAACGCTTGGCCTTTAGTTCCAAAACGGTGTGGCCATGCCGTTTGAGACTAAGGCCAAACGGTCCATGCCGCCATGCCGTTTGACTTTGAACTGGCTTGAAAATTGAACTTCAATTTGGACTTTGTCCCAAACGGCATGGCCACACCGCTTGGAACTAAGGCCAAACGGTGGGCCATTTTTGAAAAAGTCCAAAACGGCCCGCCATGCCGTTTGGACTTTGAACTTGCAAAAAAATGGCGTGGCCACACCGCTTTGTCCCAAACGGCATGGCCAAAGTAAGGCCAAACGGTGTGGCCATGCCGTTGGGGACAAAGTCCAAACGGTCCCAAACGGTTCCGCCATGCCGTTTGGACTTTGAACTTGCAAAAAATGGCGTGTGTTTGTTTAGACTTTGTCCCAAAACGCGGCATGGCGCATCGTTTGGAGTTTGTCCCAAACGGCATGGCCACACCGCTTTGGAACTAAGGCCAAACGGTGGCCATGCCGTTTGGGACAAAGTCAAAGTCGGACGGCGCGGCCATGCCGTTGGACTTTGAACTTGCAAAAATGGCGGTCTGTTTGGACTTTGTCCCAAACGGCATGGCCAAACCGCTTGGACTTAGTCCCAAACGGTGTGGCCATGCCGCCGTTTTAAGTCCAAACGGTCCAAAAAGGACAAAGTCCAAACAGACACACCATTTTTGCAAGTTCAAAGTCCAAACGGCATGGCCGCATCGCTTGGCCTTAGTTCCAAACGGTGTGGCCATGCCGCTTTGGAGACTAAGGCCAAACGGTTCGCCATGTCGTTTGGACTTTGAACTTGCAAAAAATGGAGTCTGTTTGGACTTTGTCCCAAACGGCATGTCCCCAAACGGACTTAGTCCCAAACGTTTGGACTTAGTCCCAACGGTCCAAACGGTAATATGCCGCTTTGGGACTAAGTCCAAACGGTTTGGCCATGCCGCTTTGGGACAAAGTCCAAACAGACACACGCCATTTTTTTTATCCAAATTCAAATCCAAACGATATCGCCGCATTAAGTCCATATCGTTGATGTTGATGTTTTGGCAATTTATCGGTTTGGTTTGTTTGTGTTGATGTTCATTGATGATCATATGAGTTGAGGTAAATTTGTTGTTGACAAACGTTGGCATTATAATCGGGTGGTATAGTATCTCGCATCAATACATCATATCAACTTACTTTAACAAAATTGCAAGTGGGCACACTTGTGTAACAACAAGAACATTTATAATAAGCACATCAAAATGCTTTATGCAATCCCAAATATTATTGTTCTCAGATTAAACATTTAAGCACATCGAATGAATTAGCAACAAGTATAGCCTCGCCAAGACCTAGCTTTGGCTTGTTCAAGCCTTTCACTCAAGTTTCAGCTCTCTTCAACTTCTCCACCTTCTTTCAACACTTCGCTTCTTCTCTCGCTCTTTTCACGACAATTTCTCCCGCTTATAGCTAATAACTCAATTTTGACGCACTTTCTTCAATGATGCATAGTCAAGGTGGCGGTGATACTCGCGGGCATCTTGTGGAACTGTAGCGGTCGTAAACATAACCGCAGAAATGATGAAAAGATCAAGATCGATTGATGCAAAGTCGAGGGGCTGGAAACGAACGGATGAGTAGGCGAGATTTTTACCTAAAGCAAAGCTTTGCCTCCAGATTCTCCATTTCTCCTTGAGCCATACTTCTTTTTCTACAATATCAATGAGATTAGAACTCAGTCTAATTAAACTCCCCAAATGTAACCTAAACCAAAGAATATTAAAATTTGAAAATAAAAAGGAGAAAAGAAGTTATCAAAAAAGCACCGGGTCTATCATTATGATGTTTCCTATCTAGAGCCTAGCTAGCGGACAACATTAGATACTATCCAATGGACATAATGATGCAATGGAACACAACCCTCGACCACAGTTCAACTTAACAACACTTGATAAAACTCTAACAAGGCTGCCATATCTAAACCACTCTTAACAAGTCCGGACATCAATGAAGTCCATGACGCTTGAGATAAAAAAATCATTAGAACTAGTGAACATTTAGAATCAAAGAGTTTTGAATAAATCTATACTTACAATCGACATGATTACGATATTTTTTTCTCCCACAATTTCTCGAGTCATGGTTAGCAATCATTCCACATCCGTGACACTTTCTTCCCGAATTGTTTAGGGCTATCTCTTTGGGGATTTCCATCTATCCGCTTTCTTCTTCCCTCCCTTTTGTTTGAGAAATGTTGGGATTCAAAATCAATAGCTGAAATAAAGACCTAATTAAAATAAATATTTATATCAAATTAAACACCAATTAAACACTAAATTTATATCAAATTAAACATTCAAATAAAAAACTCGTGGATGTATTAACCGAAGGTATCGGCTCTGAATTGGAGGCTCAAGAACTTCAAGGTCTCCTTTGTAGGAAGTCTTATTAAACTTTGAAATTTCAATAGCCATTTCACCAATCTTTTCAATAAAATATGAATAACCCTCAAAAGTATGCGACGATCGTAGTTTCACTTGAGAAGCAACCTTGATAGAATGAGCCACTCTCAAAGGTTCATTTGAGACATTCCCAACCACAAATCCAAAGATCAAACTCCGGCTCTATAAGTGTTAGACTTTTGCATCCACCGTCAATCTAAAATGGTTTGGAATCTCTTCAATCTCAGAAGCATAAAACCTTTTTAAGATATGACCACAAAGCAAACCCATAAACTGAAAGTACTTGCATTCGCATCTCCTCTAAGGTTCCTCTATCGAAACTCACTCTCCAAACTGAATTCTTCAGGGGTCTCTCCATTTCACCATGTAGCTTCCGGTTCCATACACGCCAATTTGTTCCCCATCAATTTTGTACTCCATCTTTGCCTTTTCTAGTTGCTCTTTAAATTTATTGAATATTGAGATCGATAGACCTTCAAGGCATGCATAAGGATGAAAGCATCGTTAGGCACAATCCGTGAACTATGCTCGGTGCGTAATCGAATCTCTTTTTTTTCCTAGCAAGCAAAGCCAAAGACTTCTCATTACCATGTACAAACGTGATAAAGCGTAGTCGTCGAATTGACAAACCGGGTCATAATGAGCATTCATCGATTCACTTCACTTCGGTGGTGCATACCAAAGAAAAAGGTGCCACCGAGATAACAAGGAACCCATTTCTCCCGCGATTGAATATATCTCTGTCAACCAAGGATTTTCGGACAACTCATACTTCTCAATGATTGTACACCATCTTCTCTCAAAATCAACAATCCTATACTAAAAAGAAATAGTGTTCTTCAACTCGCCACCAATGTCTCAAATTTGGTAAATGACATCTTCTCTTGAATTTCTGCATAATATGCCAAAGACAAGAACGATGACGAGTATTAGGAAACACTTTGGCAATGGCTGCTGCCATCGCTTCTATCCCGGTCGATGATGATTGCGGTTAAACGACGACCACCCATGGTCGCAAGCCGCCTTAAATAGCCATATGAATGTATCTTCTCGTCTCATCAAGCAACAATCGCAAACCAAACTGAATCGACCGATAATGATGGTTGACTCCAATAAAAAGGGGCAAAAGGCATGGAATATGCATTGGTACGATATGTGGTATCAAAAGACACAACATCTCCTCAAATATTCATACCGGCATCGAGACCTCCCATGAACCCGGAAAAAGTTCACCGCATGATCCCATTTTCATCTAAATCAATAGCGTAATAGAACCGGGGATCCTCAAAGACTCTTCTTGCATAAAATATTGCAAAGACGGCGGTTGCATCACCTTCTTTAGGCATCTTTAAATCAAACCATAATAATGGTTCCAACAATCTTTCTATGTAAACCCAACTTCCTCTCCATGGAAAACAGATGCCACTTTCCCAACGGATAAACCGTTATCACTAAATATCTCGGTCAAGCACTTCACCGCTTCGTGCATATGTTTGTTAGTTTTCATGCAAATTCTCTTCGATGGGGTCACCGTGACCGTAACTATGGTCATTATGAGCAACGCCGACCTCATATATCTCTTCATGTATTCTTTTCTTAATACTTAATTCTAGCTTGGCAACCACACCGATAGTTGATGTATTTCTTGATCGGACTTCATCTCTTAGAGTCTTAACCCCCTTCACGGAGCAAACCAAGAAAACAACCACTAACCAAATCCACCTGATTTTGTTGCTTAGAAGTCATCCAACATGAGTCTCAAATCCCTCTTGTTGACCATACTCTTTGTAATAAGTCTTTGCCTCACAACACTTGTAAAAGTCATTCCTATATAAGGAGCAACTAATGTTTGCGTGCCTTGAACGAGGGCTTTAGTAGACGAAGACCCAACCACGCCTTCTTCGATATTGATTGATGTCTCTGTCTCCATTTCTATAAATCGAAAAATTAAAAATATAAATAACTTAAACAAATCAAAATCCCAATGTACATAAACAAAGGTAAATAACTTAAACATCGAACTCGACAGAGTTAACCAAATATGCTACTTCAATCAACTCGGCCGAGTTCAAAACTCGAATATGCTAGTTCACCGAACTCTGTAAGTTCACCGAACTCTGACAGAGTTCAAAACTCTGACAAAGTTCACCGAATATGTTAGTTCACCGAACTCTGACAGAGTTCAAAACTCTGATAGAGTTCACCGAACTCTAACAGAGTTCAAAACTCCGAAAGAATAAACTCCGAAAAGAATACTTTATGAAGAATACGACAGTTCACGAACTCGAAAGAGTTCAAAACTCGACAGAGTTCACCGAACTCCCGATGTATCACGGCATGAAGAATAAAGTTCACGAATATGCTTCACCAAACTCGATAGAGTTCACGAACTCGAAAGTTCACAACCCCGACGAGAATACACGGCATGAAGAATACGGCGAGTTCACCGAACTCGAAGAGTTCAAAACTCGACAGAGTTCAAAACTCCCACGAATCACGGCATGAAGAATAATGACAGAGTTCACCGAACTCTGAAAGAGTTCAAAACTCTGACAGAGTTCAACGAACTTTGACAGAATACGGCATGAAGAATACGACAGAGTTCAAAACTCTGACAGAGTCAAAGTTCACCGAATATGATACTTCATCAACTTCGAGTTCAAAACTCGATAAAGTTCATCGAACTCGACAGAGTTCAAAACTCGGACGTATCATCGGCATGAAGAATAAAGGCGAGTTCACCGACTTCTCGAAAAGTTTTGAACTCCGACAAAATACTCATGACGAGTTCAAAACTTTGACAGTTCACCAAACTCGACGAGTTTACGAATATGCTACTTCAACGAACTCGACAGAGTTCAAAACTCGAAAGAGTTCAAAACTCGATAGTTCACGAACTCGACGAGTTCAAAACTCGACGTATCACGGCATGAAGAAATACGACAGTTCACGAACTCGAAAGAGTTTTGAACTCGGCGAGAATGAGTTCAAAACTCGGCAAGATTCACCGAATATGCTACTTCAACGAACTCGAAAAGTTCAAAACTCGAAGAGTTCAAAACTCGATAGAGTTCATCGAACTCGGCGAGTTCAAAACTCGACGAAGAATACGGATGAAGAATACGACGAGTTCACCGAACTCTGGAAGAGTTTTGAACTCGGCGAATATCAATACAGCGAGTTCAAAACTCGACAAAGTTCACCGAATATGCTACTTCAACGAACTCGACAGAGTTCAAAACTCGAAAAGAGTTCAAAACTCGATAGAGTTCACCAAACTCGACAGAGTTCAAAACTCTGACGAATCACGACATGAAGAATACGACGAGTTCACGAACTCTAAAAGAGTTCAAAACTCGACAGAGTTCAAACTCCCGGCGAGATCTCATGAAGAATCTGGACAGAGTTCACCAACTCGAAGAGTTCAAAACTCGACAGAGTTCAATGAACTCGGATGAACGCATGAAGAATACGACGAGAGTTCAAAAACTTCGACGCCAGTCAAAGTTCACCGAATATGATACTTCACGAACTCCGACGAGTTCAAAACTCGATAAAGTTCATCGAACTCCGACCGAGTTCAAAACTCTGACGAGAATACGGCATGAAGAATCTGACGAGTTCACCGAACTCGAAGAGTTTTGAACTCGGCCCGAATCACGACGAGTTCAAAACTTTGACAGAGTTCACCAAATTCGGCGAGTTTACCGAATATGCTATTTCAACGAACTCGACAGAGTTCAAAACTCGATAGAGTTCATCGAACTCCTCGAGAGTTCAAAACTCAAATGAAGAATCGACAGAGTTCACCGAACTCGAAAGAGTTTTGAACTCTACGGCGAAATTCAGTTCAAAACTCCTCGAAGTTCACCGAATATGCTACTTCAACGAACTCGACAGAGTTCAAAACTCTGAAAAGAGTTCAAAACTCCGAAAGAGTTCAAAACTCCTTAAATATCAACTCGAACGGCGAAGAATCTGACGAGTTCACGAACTCGATGAGTTCAAAACTCGACAAAATCTTGCATGAAGAATCGTAGTTCACCGAAATTGTCGCCGCCTTTAAACGAGGGTATTAATCATAACTATAATCATAGCAACCTAAATTAAATCAAAATTCAAGTTTTATGGTATAATGACAATCCAAGTGTCAATTAAAACGCGTTCAATAGGCAAGCACCATAACCAAAAGTGCACTATAGTTGAAGTGCCAAATGATACCGTCGCAGGAGAAGAAGAAACCAAATGAAGAAACCTAATTGCCAAATGATGAGAAGAAGAAGCCGAGAGAGCCGTAGAGAGAGAGAACTTGAATTTCGGTTTTTTTTTTGTTAGATCGGTTGGTTTTTTTTGTTAGATCGGTTTTTTTTTTCTTTTTTGAGAAGATGATGAGGAAAATACATATTTACCCTCATTGAGATCTTCAGATCTAGAGGTCGGATCCGACGGCTCAAGAGAAGAGTGAGATAAGGGTGTCACTATAAAGAGTGGCACCTAGACAAAAACCGATATATATATATATATATATATATATATATATATATATATATATATGTGGTGGAACTTGATGTACCATAGATTTTTCACATTTGCAATGGATCCATTAAAAGTTGGATTAAGCTCGATAATTATGACTTGGTAGATCATAGTTGTTCATAATAATGGGCCTGTTGAGAAAGCCTTCAAAAGTTGGTGGATCTCGGGAAGCAAAGGGTTACATTACCTGTTTCAATTTAAGTTGGTGGATCTAATAAAATTTTATTTTTACTGATAAAAAAAAAATTACATTAACTGTTACAAAATTGGAAACACCTCAATCCAATTCTTCAATATGCTGATGATACACTCTCTTTGTGGAACTTAAAGATGAATGCATGCCGATTATCAAGGCAGTCTGTATGCGGTTTGAGGCCATTACAGAGCTGGAAGTGAATTACCGGAAAAGAATGGCATTTGGACTCAGCTACATCCCAAGCTTCCTACACATGGCTGATTTTGGATGCAAAACTCACAAGCTTCCGCCTAATTACCTCGGACTTCCTCTTGATACATCGTACAAGCTCAGCTCAACTGCTCAAGTCCATTTGGTATCCATTAGTGAAAATTTTAACAAGAGATTGGACCTTTGGAAAAAGAAATATCTTTCTAAGAAGGAAGAACTGCACTTATGAAACCGTTCTAGCTAACCTCCCTCTCTTTCACCTTTCCCTCACCACTATTCCTATAAGCATACCCAACACCTTAGAGAAATTCATACGAGCTCTCACTTCGTATCTTCTACTGAGGCTAGAAGATATCACCTCGTCTGACGTGATAAAGTGCATTCTACAAAAGATTTTCTCTTTTTGTTATTTTTTTGGCCTGGTCTTTGAACTTAGAAAATCAAAGATGTGAACAAATACTTTTCTTGTAAAAGGCCATGGCAATATTGGTAATGAAGAGGTCTTGGAAGGACTATGGGCTTAGGCTGGTACACTAAGTAGGTGATTCCACCACAAGTTTCTGACCTCTGCAGAATGGGATAATGTGGCACAAGAAAGACATTTCTACGCTCATCAAGTTCAAAATTGGGAATGGAGAGAAGATCCTATTATGGGAAGATATGTGATGTGATAAGTGGTCCCTTAAAGCAAGCTTCAATTGCAGGTGCCGAACAAATTCGGTAAAATCTTTGGGTGATGATACCAGAGGTTTGGAGAGAGGGGGGAGCAAGGATACATTAACAATATAACACCACTAAGATGCCCTTCCTTCTGATCTCTCTACCATGAATCCAAAGGCACTCCAAAATCCAAATAATTTTCAAGTCATTCTGTGTCAAATAATAGTAAATTGTTTGTCCTCAACAGCCAATCTCACCTTGGCATTTCTTATATAGAAATCCCCCTTCTAGCAAAAGAAGCAACTTTACACTTTCCTAATCAATGGTTGGTAAGATCTGTCCCTTATTAGTGCTACCCAGTTCTTGGTTATTTAATTACTAATTATCTTTGTTGTCCTACACAAGACATTTCAAAACGAGAAACATGAATAAACACATTACTAAAAGATATATGGAAGAAATAAGAAGGTGATCGTGTTTAGTGTGTTTCATAATACTAATCTACTATCAAATGGCATGGGTTTTATGGAAGAATAATTCAATATAGAGAAATAGATCAAAAAAGAAAATTACCCCGTATCAGGATGAACGTATCTATATAATAAGCTAAGGTTTTTTTTAGCACTAAAAGACAAAATTACAAACAAAGGACGGTCTAGATCTATTTTGAGAAAATCTAACGGCTGTTGAGTTTGAACCCAAGAAACATTAGTTTCGATTTTTTAGTTTCGATTTTTCTTACCAAAAAAAAACTTCTCACCTCATCGCTGGGGAACTTCTCACCTCATTGTCGCTGGGTTTACCCATCTTCTCACCTCAACGTCGAGCACTCGAACTCCAAAATCCCCAAATCCTAACAGCAAAGAAGGCAGCAAAGAATGTTTGAGCTGTCTTGATTGATTTTTTAGTTTCGATTTTTCTTACCAAAAAAAAACTTCTCACCTCATTGCTGGGGAACTTCTCACCTCATTGTCGCTGGGTTCTCACCTCAACGTCGAGCACTCGAACTCCAAAATCCCCAAATCCTAACAGCAAAGAAGGCAGCAAAGAATGTTTGAGCTGTCTTGATTATCTCAATATACAGGTAATTCTCTGTCCTATGATTGCCATTGGTTTGATTTAGAGTTACATATCTAACATTGATTTAGAGTTGTAGAGTTTTGACTTTTGTATACGAAGTGCCATCTACGAAGTGCCATTGGTTTGATTTAGAGTTGTAGAGTTTTGACTTTTGATTGTATAATGGCGCAAAGTTGTTTTTGATCAATTGGCCTGTTGTTTTTGATTGTAGAGTTATATTTAATGGTGTAATGGCTCCTGTTGTTTGATTTGAATTTATTGGTTGGAGTTTAAATAGTTTAGTTTTGGAAACATTGAGCTTTCATAGTCTCGAGACTGCTTCAGACTGTTTTCTCCTTATACATTTTGGTTTTTATACTTTGATGGAAACATATTGAGCTTTCATAGTTAAGAACTTCACTGACTTTATTAGTCTCGAGACTGCTTCAGACTGTTTTCTCCTTATACATTTTGGTTTTTATACTTTGATGATTGAAAGCCATAAACAGTAAGGCAGTATGATCCTTTGGTGCATGCCTTTTTTCTTTCCTTAGTTTATACATCATAGATGGTGTGTATAATGCAATTTTGGTTATATCGCTCTATGTTTAGTTAATGTACTTCAAGTATCATGTGGGCTGGCCTCTATTTTATTTGTTTATACACATTCATCGGTCACTTTTGGTAACAGTCAAAGCCTTAGCAGTAATAGTTTTTTCCATCGGTCACTTCTAATACTAAACTTATGTTTCAGAGTATTGCTACCTTTTGATGAATAATTTTAGTAATTTATGCTACTTTATGTAAACTCTGGTAGACTTTTGTCTCTGGTAGACCATTTACTGGTGAACATCGATAACTCACTCCCATGGTTTACAATTCTGAATTGGGAGAAGGTTTTATACTTTTTGTCTAGGTTCAGTTTTGATGTCTTTAGGCAAGAATTTTAGTAATTTTTGCTACTTTATGTCAACTCGGGTAAACTTGAGGTAAGTGAATGGTGGGAAGTTACGATGTGATTCCTGAGACTTCTTGTGAAATAGGAAAGCTTTAACCGAAAGTACTCCTTCCATCACTTTTCTTCTTCTCACGACAGCTTTGCAATCTCCATATACCATTTTCCTATTTACTGTTGCTTTATTTTGTATGATGTATTGTATGATATTGGTGCCTTTAAGTTAGATATTTGGCAAACCGGGTTTACTTCATGTTATTTTAGGTAGTATTTGAAATTTATTTTTTACTTCCAAGTGAGAGGATTGGAGTCAATAGCTTACAATAAGGATTTGTAGTATTTCAAATCCCATTTTTGTTCAGAGGATATTCATGAGCTTCTCTTGAGTTTCCAAGAAGTTGGTCAGAGCTCCCCTAAACCAATATTCTAGGTATAATATTTCACCCGCTTTTGTTCTTAAAACTCTCCTTATTAAACCATCATTTCAGTTATGATACCATTTAACTTTCTGCATAATTTCTTTTCTAGGCAATCATGGTGAAAGAGCGAATTCAGGCTGTGCAAGAGCAAATTACCTTGACAAGATGAAATACTATTATGTGATTTCACTTTGTGTCATAACCACTTTTAAATATCACTTGAACATAGTCCCGAGTAACGAAATTGATTTTTTTTTTACATAGATTTACACACACCTACACACATATATATATTTGTCCAGTTCCATAGTTCCATATATATTATTATATTGATTGTTTGTTATTTACGAGTACAACTATATCAACATATTAACGGGAGTATCTTAGGTCGCGACTTCATTACCACAAACTGGAGAAATGAAAGAGAGGGGAAAGGAGTCGTTAATTCACACAGTCAATTCCATAGCACGACATCCTATTACGCCTCCCAATCCGATATATGTGCCTCCCCATCGAAGATATGCTACGCCCCCGAATCTGGTATATGTGCCTCCTAATCGAAGATCTACTCCTCCATCTGATGTGCTTCATAATCGAAGGTCTACTCCTTCTCCATCTGTTGTGCCTCATAATCGAAGATCTACTCCTTCTCCATCTGTTGTGCCTCCTAATCGAAGATGTAATGCAGCTCCTAATAGGCTATCTGTTGTGCCTCCTAATCGAAAATTTACTGCAGCTCACAATAGGCTATCTGTTGTGCTTCCTAATCGAAGATCCACTGCAGTTCCCACTAGGCTATCTGTTATACCTCCTAATCGAAGTTCTATTGCGGTTCCCAATATGTTATCTGTTGTGCCTCCCAGTCAAAGATCTATTGCACCTCCTAATCGGAGATCTGTTGCACAACGTCTTCGAAGAGAAAGGGAAATGCAAGTGCCTCTAGATCACGATCAAATGACTATAGCACAACAAAATCGGAGACAGAGAGAAAAAGATGTTATGTCTGATTACACAGCAGATTCCTTTAAGAAGACGAGGTCAACGTACGAAGTTGGGTCCTCTTCATCAATGTATGATATCTCTCACAGAGAAAACCAGCCTCCATTCACAAAAGATGTAACAATGCAAAGTTGTGAGAATAACACTATGTAAGTCAAGTACTTAAATTCTCACTCTTATGTTAAATTTCAACATACCGTAAAGCGTGATATATCATAGGTCTATTTTTGCAGTGATCATGATATGATTGGATTTGACGAAAGTGAAGAAGAAATTCTTAATCCTCATAGAGGTCATGCGCTTCCAGTTCCAAATCGCCGTCACTTTTTGGGAAAGATGGATGTTCTTTGTCCATTTTGTTCGGCCCTTCATTGGAAAGATGAACAGTTATCGAAATCAAGGCGCAACCGACCTTTATTTGGAACTTGCTGTTTACAAGGAAAAGTTAAGCTACCGCTTCTTTCTCCACTGCCTCGCACTTAAATCTTTATTCAAGGATCTAATAAACGCGTGCAAGATTATTCCGTGGAGCGCATTCGGCAATACAATGTGTGTAATGCCTTTACCAGTCTTGGTTGTAAATTTAACGATCGTGTGTTACATGGACGTGGTCCTACCTCATTCACTGTTCATGGAGAGTTGCGGCATCAAATCGGTTCATTGTTGCCTGATCCAGGGATGGAACCTAAGTTTTCACAACTTTATATTTATGATCCCCTAGCTGCTTTGGATCACCGCCACAATCGTAATCCGAATTTGTCAAGGGAAGTGTTGAAAACTGTACAAGAAACTCTTCTACAGACCCACAAGTTTTGTGATATCTATAAGCAAGCATTTGAGGTTTTAACTGAAAATGCTTTTGAGAATAACAATGTTCCGGTCCATCTACACTATGATCCGCGTTCGGATAGACGAAGGTACAACCTTCCGACAACTGATGAGATTGCAGTGATATTGCCTGGAGATGGGAGTAAGGTTGATGCCATGCGTGATATTGTACTTCGCTTGAGAGGAGGGCATGAGTTGGAACGGATAAGCGAATGTCATCCCGCTTATTTGCCTTTGCATTATGTTCTTCTGTTTCCTTATGGGGATTTGGGTTGGTCACCTGATTTGAAGTTGTGGGACGTCAAGAGAAATGCTCCAAGCAATGCAAGACTCACCCAATTATTGTATTACGCCTACCGTTTGTTTGAACGACCCACAGAGTACTCATCCATCTTGCTGGGGTGTAAATTGTTGCATGAATTTTTAGTTGATGCTTGGGCTGCATATGAGCATAACCGTCTGCGATACATTAGACTAAATCAAGACACCATCCGTTCGGATGTGTACAAGTGCTTGACAGATGTTGCACTTGAGGGATTAAGTCCTGATCAAATTGGCCAACGGTTCATTTTGCCTTCCTCGCATGTTGGAAGTCCAAGGCACATGTCACGAGATTTTTCAGATTCAATGGCTATCACCCGGCACTATAAGCACCCGGATATTTTTCTTACGGTGGATCGCAAATCCTAATTGGCGAGGAAATTAAAGATGCGCTCAAGGAACACCAAACTTGACACCGGCCTGAAATAGTTGCACGGGTATTCGAAATAAAACGAAAAGCAATTATGAAAGAAATCTTGAAGAATGATATCTTCGGGTCGGTGGTTGCATATGTCTATACCATTGAATTTCAGAGCGGTCTTCCACACATGCATTGCCTTTTATTTCTTTAGCATGATGACAAGATCCCAAACAGATGAGCAAGTTGATGAATTTGTATGTGCTTGATTCCCGCACTCGACACCCACCCCGCATTGTTTGAAACAAAGGAAGAAGTGCATGGTTCATGGCCCCTGTGGTGATCGAGATCCGAGTGCTTCATGTATGGAAAATGGTCGATGCACTAAAAGCTATCCAAAAGAGTTTGTGGAGGAAACAATTATGGATAAAAAAGGGTACTCCATTTACCGAAGGCGCGACACTGGCAATAAATATTTTGTGAAGAGGAAGAATAAAATGGTTAAAGTTGATAATGGAGATGTTGTTCCCTACAATGCATATCTGTCTGAAATGTTTGACTGCCATATCAATGTTGAAGTTTGTGCATCGTGTCAAGCTGTTAAATATATTAACAAGTACATCTACAAAGGCTATGACAAAGCAACAGTGGTAGCGGCAGGAACAAATGATGAGATTCAGCAATATATCGATGCAAGGTACATTGGACCAACAGAAGCTGCATGGCATCTATTTCAAAATCCAATGCATAAAGAGTTTCCAAGTGTCCAACGATTGGCGCTTCATTTGGAAGGTATGCATAGGGTTGTTTTCAATAGCAAAGAGCCCATGGATGCAATTCTTGCCCGAGCAAGAGAGCAAACTTCAACACTGACAGCTTTCTTTAAGCGTTGTGCTGAAGATCTAGATGCACGTGCATATACCTATCAAGAGTTTCCACGACACTATGTTTTCCACAAAGACTCTCAAGAGTGGACTCCTAGGACTCAGGGACCTTCCATTGGTAGGATGTATTTTGCAAGCCCTAATGCCGGGGAGCGGTTTTATCTACGCTTGCTACTTACTGTTGTAAAAGGGCCTACCTCCTTTGCATATCTTTATAAAGTCGGTGATACCGTGTACAGCACATACAAAGAAGCATGTATTGCCCGTGGGCTGTTGGAAGCTGATGATGAGTGGATACAATGCCTAGAAGAGGCGATAATGAAAACCGGATATCAACTCACGGAGGTTGTTTTGTGTAATTCTTTTAGAGTGTCATCCGTTACGACCAGATATACTTTGGAGCAAATTTGCATCGAGTATATGTGATGATCTTGGACAATCGGCTTCAACAAAGCCACGACATCCCGAGATCCAACCGATGAGCAAATAACAGATTACGGCTTATATCCGTGGAACAAATCCTTTTAGAATGGGGAAGACATTGGAAGATTTCCGCCCATGCCAAAGCAAAAGGAGGATTGGAGCAAAATTGTTGGCAATAGGCTCATTTGGGAGCAACGCCAACTTCAAAGATGAAGGCATAGGAGAAGAGGCTGCAGTTGATGTGAGTCGCCTTAATGCCTAACAACTTCATGCTTATCTGCTGCGGATCGATTCAAGATATGGTGACAAGGGCAAACTTTTCTTTTTGAATGGAGCAAAATTGTGCAGGGAAAACTTTTTGTATAATACAATTGCAAAGGCTTGCCGCAAAGACGGGTCTTATTGTCATCATGGTGGCATCATCGAATTGCATCTCTGTTATTATGCGGTGGACGACCTTTGCTCATTCTACATTTAAAATTCCAATTGATGTGATGGATACCACTTTTTGCGGCTTCACTAAACATTCTTCGACCTTTGTCGACCTATTTAAAGAAACAAAACTAATTGTTTGGGGACGAGGTGCCCATGCAACATAGATACTTGTGTTGAGGCCGTGGATAGAACACTTCAAGATATTTGTGGAAACAAGAAGATATTTGGTGGTATCACTACAGGTTCTTGGTGGTGATTTTCGACAAACACCTACTTGCTATATACGTTAGGCGGAGAGAGCAATTTGTTGGTGCATCACTACGCGCTCTTTCCTTTGGAGTTATTTAGAAGTTTTGCACTTGATACGAGAACATGCGGCTTGAAATGGCAGAGTCCAAGAATGTCGAATTCGCCGATTTTTTGTTGGAGGTGTGCTACTAATGCCTTCTAATTAGAATGTTTTTTTCTCCATTAGTTCCATATATAAACGAACTATTTTAGAAACTAATGAATTCATTTTTTGCTTTGATTCATTTAGATTGGTTCAAATCCCAAAGAATGCGTACAATTGCCGAATGGAATACGCAAGTGTACCAATATCCAAGAACTCATCTTCTCTGTCTATCCCCAATTGGATGTTATGGACACACCGTCTCCAAATTTCTTAACTGATCGCACTATTCTTGCTGCCTGTAATGATGATGTGAGTGCAATTAATGAGGTTGCACTGAATTTGTTTCCTGGTGAAGCGCTTGAGTATTTGGCGGCAGATAAAATCATCGAAGATGATATTGATAATCCAAGTGGGGCTCACTATCCCACCGAGTTTCTGAACTCCCTCGACCCTTCTAGCTTACCACCTTTCAATCTCAAGTTAAAACCTGGATGCCCTATAATGTTGCTCAGGAACATAGCACCTAAAGATGGGCTTTGCAATGGGACACGACTTATGGTGCTTCAATGTGCGAGTAAAGTCCTTCAAGCCAAAATTTTGACTGGAGAGAAAGCTGGAAATCCGGTACTCATCCCAAGAATATCTCTGGCTCCCTCAAATGCAGAGTTGCCTTTCAAACTATCAAGACGACAATTCCCTGTTCGACTAGCTTATACCATGACAATTAATAAGTCGCAAGGCCAGTCAGTGAAATATGTTGGCATTGATTTGAGGACACCGGTTTTCAGTCATGGGCAACTCTATGTGGCCATGTCCAGATGTACTTCTTCAAAAAGAATATCCGTTTTCTTCCACCTAATGCAAGAAATTGTACTACAAATGTCGATACCCGAAGTTCTTCTCTAAGGACATCGATACCAATGAGAAAAGGCAAGTGAGAAATTAAAGAATGTTACTTTTATTGATTTAGAAAATAAATAATATATTGTATCCATATATATGCTATGTAAGTTTTATGATAGTTTTTTTGTTGATGATAAGCGTGGATACTCAAAAAATAAGAATAGAGATTATTTTATTTTGAAAACCATCTCTTTTGTGCTAAATGTATCAAGTCTAAAAATCATCATGTGTATGTGGTTTGTTTTGCGGTACCAAGTTAAATTGCCATAATTTTTCAGCGACATGATTGTAGTCTTTGCTCCATGGCGGATTTATCCATATGGTAGCAGAATGGTGTGAACAGTATGCATAGAGAGGAGAATGAGAGAAATGAGGAACTCGATAAGTGGGCGTGGAGTATTTATTTTATTTTATTTTTCACTAGAATTAGCCCCGTGAAAAAAATTATGCAAAGTCTTCTTTAATGTTTAATGAGTTGTCTTTTAGTTTTAGAAGTAATTTGTGTTATGTATAAATATGAAGTTATATATTTTGGTATGGTTGATCTATGAGAATTGTATTGTTTGATTTTCAGGTTATGACAGGATTTAGGTTTTTGAAATGTTGAAAATACAAAGGAGACTCTGTTGGATTTTTTTATTTTTTTTTTAAAAAATGATGATGCTCTTAATTGAAGACTCTCTCCCTTTATTTTCATCATTCTCATTCTGATATGTATTAAATTAATGAATGTATAAGAGTATGTGTAATGAGTTGGTTTGTGAGAAATGAAATGCATAGAATTGCAATAATTAAACTCACTTGAGTATGCGTATGAAATGATTATGAAGTATAAAACTGTTGGAAATGGTTATATCATCGATACAATGCTACCATAGAGATGGTCTCTCTTGGGGTGTTGTTCAAAAGCAATGTGTCTAGAGTGCCGACTGGCACGGGCATTCACTAGTTGATGAATAGGACAAACAAAAACTTGCAGACCGGCTCAGCAGCTAGCCCACATGTAATTTTTGGCTCGTAATGCCATTTGTTTAGACTCTATCAACTTCAGGATTTTTACATTTTGGTCCTACTATTAATACTGAAATTAGGACTTGGTACACGATTAACAATTAGGCGTTCATTCAAAGACTCACTACTAAGTACTAACAATTAGGCGGCTCAAGCCAATCCGTGGCCCTAAGCGAAAGTTAAAAATAGACTTCTCATATCAATAAATTAAATTTTGTATGCACTGTGCGTATCAATTTTTTCTATGGAAACGTAAAACTTTGCCAATCATATTGAAAATAAAATTATGGATAAATATGTATAAAGGACTTAATTATATTTTGTACGCAAATTCATGTGCATTTCTTTTATTTTTATGAAGAAAAACATAGCAGCACGGAGTAATGGTATTTATTGTAAATTTATCTTGTTGTTTTTATGTTAAACTCAAATGAATTGGAGACTTTGGAGTAATCACAATTCACAAAGGCCCAAAACAAATAGAACTAAGTGGATCTTTAGTTTGGTTAACTATGTATAATTTGGATTGGACTTTTTCATTTTTTTTATAATAGCAACACATGGTCTTTTTTATCGGGTCGCAGTATTGACACTCGCAGTTTATGGGATTGGCACCCCTTTGACCAATTTCAAGGTATTGGCACCCCTCTATTAATTACAAAAAAAAAAACTCACGGCAAGAAATTTGCCGTGATATCACATAATCCACGACATCGGGTTGCTGCGAGATCCCATATCCCAAGGAAGGTTGTTGCCGTGAGTCTTTTTTTGTTTTAAATTTTTTTTAATAGCCACCATAAAAAAAGTTAGTTGTCGCGAGATGGTTGTGTTCACTAAAATGGAGTCTTTGCTTGTGTTAATTATCAAAACTTTTCTTCATTAATTTGATCACAAATTTTCTCTTATAGCATATGAAAATATTTGTCGCGAGATAGTAAAATTATACTTCGATTGTACTTTTTTTTTTTCATGATTTTGGTGTTGTGTCTTGGAGTGTATAAAGAAATTTTAAAGAAGAAAATGAGGTATCCATATGTCGTGAGTAGAAAAAAAAACAAAAAACACAAAAAAATCCTCCGTGGCAACCCGATGCCGTGGAATGTGCGATCTCGCAGCAACTGCCTACCATGGGATATAGGATCTCGCGGTAACCCGATGTCGTAGAACCATCAGGCATATGGGGGTATAAAAAGACATATAAGGAATAACCATTATTGTTATACTTTTTGTCAAAGGGGTGTCAATCCCATAAAGTGGGTTGTCAATACCGCACCCTTTTTTATCTATAATTTTTATCCATAAGATTTATTTGGGAAGAGTAGTACGGGGCCATTTTTCAAGCAGAGCTCTAAACAATTGCATATTTTGCTATAGGGTTGAGCCAACCTTGCTAACAATCGTAAGTTTAAATTGGAACTCAAATCTCTTTTTGTTGATTTCTCCGTGTTGAAAGGATGTTTTGTAGGATTATTGGTTGACAAAGATCAAGGGCGGGCCTAGGCCTATGTTGTCTAAGGCTTTGCATAGGGCCCCCAATATAAACAAAAGAAAAAGGCCCCCGTGAAGCTCTTAAAAACCCACTATAGTGTTAGAAACCCAAACAAAAGCCCAATTTTTCATATTTTGCATCGGGCCTTTGAAACAAAGGGCCGGCCCTGACGAAGATGAGAACATACAAATCTCATAAAAAGAGTAGTAGTGTTCTTATTTGTTATGTTGGAGGTGATATCATCAATTGATCGAAATGCATGCAAGTGGTTGAAAATGAACTATTAGATTCAAAGCAGGTGATTAATTGATGACCATTGATTTATTCATGTGCAGTACACGTGTTAGGACAAATAGATAGGCTAAAATAGATATAGGCTAACGGTAATTTTAGATCAAAGTGCACTAAACGATTGTAACAAGAAATTGGTCCAGAGGACCAATTTTGAGCCAAAATCACGATAGAGGACAACCTATTTTAGAAACCACTCACAAAACCAAATTCCATGTTTTAATCACTTACGGACTCAGTCTTTTAATTAAAATAACCCTCAAAGACAAAATAAGTTGGCCCGGTTTTTAATTTTTTATTTTATTTCCCCTTTTACCCTTATGTGAATAAAACAAAACTATGAGAGAGAAAACCCAAAAGGCCAAAACTCCTTCTTCTCCAACCAACCAAACCCTTTTTAGACGATAATAACACCTCCTTGCGAAGAATAACCCTTTTTATACGATAATATCAATGGCTAATTATCAAACAAAGCTAGAGATAGCGGCACTAGACTAATTATCAAACAAAATAGTATTCATAGCTCCAATAGGTATGAACATTCATTGTTCATAGCTAATGTTCATAATTGGGGGTATGAACAATCAATGTTCATAGCTAATGTGAATAACTTATTCAAATTTGGGTAAAAGTTATATCCAAAGGTGATGGTGGTTCGATTCCACCAAGATTCTCTAAAATTTTAATGTTAATCAAACAATGATTGCTCATTTTTTACTGTTAAACACGTATTGTTCATACCTACTTTAAGTATGAATACGTATTGTTCATATCTGTTTTGGAAATAAACATTTATTGTTTATATCTACTTTGGGTTCATGTTTTTTTGTTGGTATGAACACGTATTTTTCATATCTGTTTTGGGTATGAACAATCAATGTTCATATATGTTTTGGATATGAATAATCAATATTCATATCTGTTTTGGGTTCATGTTTTTTTTAAGTAGGTATGAACAATCAATGTTCATATATGTTTTGGGTATGAACATTTATTGTTCATATATGTTTTGGGTATGAACAATCAATGTTCATGTCTATTTTGGGTATGAGCATTTATTGTTCATATATGTTTTGGGTATGAACAATCAATGTTCATATCTGTTTTGGGTTCATGTTTTTTTTGGATATGAACACGGATTGTTCATACCTAAAGAAGGTATAAGAAGGTATGAACAATCAATGTTCATATCTGTTTTGAGTGTGAACATTTATTGTTCATATCTATTTTGTTCATACCTATTGTTCATAACTAATGTTCATAATTTGGGGTATGAACAGTTATTGTTCATATCTGTTTTGGGTTCATGTTTTCATAGCCACAATCAATATTCATAGCTGATGTTCAACATGGGTAGATATGAACAATCAATGTTCATAACTGGATCAATGTTCATACATGGATAGGTATGAACAATGCTTGTTCATAGCTCAAATAGGTATGAACACTCATTGTTCATAGCTAATGTTCATAATTGCGGGTATGAACAATCAATGTTTATAGCTATTGTTCATACATGGATAGGTATGAACATACCTATTATGGGTATGAACAATCAATGTTCATAACCGGGTTATTTCAGTTGGGTCGGGCCGTTTTTTTTTTCTTTAGGGGTATACTTGACTTTTCATCTACTCGAGCCGTTCTTATTTCGCGTCAAGGGTAAACTTGAACTTTCATCCACCCAGTTCTTGTGAATGATTACAAAAATAACGTGTCCTCTAGAGTTTCTCTTTCAGCCGATTTGTCCTCTAGAGTCGTTCCCTGTAATTGTAAACCAAATCCTAATATCACTATTATTAGTAAGACCAAAATACAAAAAATCCAAAAATTAATATAGGGTCTTCCATTACTAGAAAGTAGTGTTTAAAAAACAAAAAAATAGTGAAAATTGCTTACTTGGGTGTGGTGACTCATGTGCCGGCTCATACTCTCATGAATCATTAAGGAGAAGTGGAAATTGCGGCAACTGAGAGAGGAGGAGCAAACTCACGTGGCAGAAACTGTTAGAAAAAAAAATGAATTTGCACAAATCCATTAAAATATGAATGAGTAGTTTGTCTCCCAAGTTACCCCACTTGAGATGAAATGGGTTTTTTCTTAAAACAGTACGTAATGTGAGAAAAACTTTTTAAAAATGATGCACTTGTTCGAAATAGTGCATTATGCCAAAAAGGTACGACCTTTCGAAATGTGCACTGGTTCGAAACAGTGCATCATGCCGAAAAGGTGTGACCTTTCGAAATAGGCACTAGTTCGAAACAGTGCTTTATGCCGAAATGGTGTCTTTTCGAAACATGTGACTTTTTAAAGAGTTGCTTACTTTTTCCCAAGAGTCACTGTGTTGTTTCGAAGAGGCACCACTCACCTATAAATAGTGGATGAATTTGGAGAGAAAAAAACACCAGATCACACAGAGTTCTGATCTTTCTCTTCTCCCTCTGTTCTTAGTCAAATAATATGTTGTGTTCGCTGATTCTATAGAATTGAAGTGCTAGCTTTCTATAAAAGGAAATATGTTCTATCTTGGGAGACAGTTTCCCATCAACCTTCAAGCACCGTGAGGGGGAAAATTTGTCTTAAGGACATAATGTATCTACACTAGGCTCGGATTTAATTAAGAAGTACAAGACACTTACAAGACAAAAGGTTTGTATAGTTTGGTAATTGGTAAAGAGTAAGTACAATTAAGTTGTATATTCCTAACAACTTAAGCCAGATTTCTTTTTCCTTGAATTAATTTTGGTTATACTTATTGTTTAGTACAAATGCACTAACAATTTTGAAAAGAATTTTTGTTCACATCTCATTAAAAAAGTGGAGGAATCAAAAACGCAAAGGGTTAATATAGATATGTTGGTCACTGAAGTCGCACGGTTTTATTGGTGAAGAAAAAGGTGGGATAGGGAATCAAAGCATGGTCAAGTGCACATTTAGAGATTTCAAAGCATGGTCAAGTAGATTCCGAAGCATGGTCAAGAAGATTTCAATTACTTATTGGGCCTATTTAGGACTCAATTTGATTTTTCAAGATTTTTAGATATATGTTTTTTGGATTGACACCTGGTCATTTGGTAAAATATTGACTTTGGAGAAATGTTTGAATCGGTGCATGGAGTATATGATAGTTATATCTTATATAAGGCATCAGTTGGCAAGAAGCGGATATTTGAAAAGGCAAAACACGGTACCACCTGTTGGCAAGAAATGGTTAATGGTTTAAACCGTTTGGTTTAAACACGTACACAAGGCAACTGTTGGTGGTTGATGTCTTGAAGTTCCAGTTTTTTTTTTAAAAAAAAACATATAAGCGGCGGCTTTTCATGATTTTGGTTTGCAAAAGGTGCTTAAAATTGACTGTTATTTTAATAACTTACGCAAAATTAAAGGCAAATGTCTCAAAAGCACTATCTGAAACCAAGAAGTGTTCAAGGCCAAAATGAACATAAACGTGAGAACCAACAGTATTCGAGAAGGTATTGCGTGAAGATGATTGTCTAGGTTTATACAAACGGCTGACAATTCAAAGACATTAATTGAAGTCTACTGATCGTCCAATTAAATCCGATCGTCTTTCACTAAGGCAAGTTCAAGGCCTCCCATGCTACTTGACCTGATGCGGTATCTTTTCATTTGTAAAAGAACAAAAATCCGATGTTTATGATAGAAGAAGCCATATTTTCATTCATGTGGGGGATTGTTAGAAAAAAAAATTAATTTGCACAAATCCATTAAAATATGAATGAGTAGTTTGTCTCCCAAGTTACCCCACTTGAGATGAAATGAGTTTTTTCTTGAAACAGTACGTAATGTGAGAAAAACCATTTAAAAATGATGCACTTGTTCGAAAGAGTGCATTATGCTGAAAAGGTGCGACCTTTCGAAATGTGCACTGGTTCGAAACAGTGCATCATGCCGAAAATGTGTGACCTTTCGAAATAGGCACTGGTTCGAAACAGTGCTTTATGCCGAAATGGTGTGTCATTTCGAAACATGTGCCTTTTCAAAGAGTTGCTTATTTTTTCCCAAGAGTCACTGTGTTGTTTCGAAGAGGCACCACTCACCTATAAATATGGATGAATTTGGAGAGAAAAATACACCAGATCACACAGAGTTCTGATCTTTCTTTTCTCCCCCTGTTCCTAGTCAAATACTATGTTGTGTTCGCTGAGTGTATAGAATTGAAGTGCTAGCTTTCTATAGAAGGAAATCCATTCTATCTTGGGAGATAGTTTTCCATCAACCTTCAAGCACCGTGAGGGGGAAAATCTGTCTTAAGGACATAGTGAATCTTCACTAGGCTCGGATTTAATAATTGGTAAATTAAGTTCATTAGTTGAACTAAAGGTTTGTTCATGATATATTTGTTATATCAATTTGATTTTCTTGTTTACTTAACAATAAGTATATTTTTTTGGAATAAGTTTCGTACAAACTTAAGATAGAGGTCTAAGCGAACCAGTTCATTAGAACAAACCTTATTCCTATGCTTTGAAAGCTAGGAAGATACAAAGGTTGATGGGAAACTGTCTCCCAAGATAGAACGGATTTCCTTCTATAGAAAGCTAGCACTTCAATTCTATAGAATCAGCGAACACAACATAGTATTTGACTAAGAACAGAGGGAGAAGAGAAAGATCAGAACTCTGTGTGATCTGGTGTATTTTTCTCTCCAAATTCATCCACTATTTATAGGTGAGTGGTGCCTCTTCGAAACAACACAGTGACTCTTGGAAAAAAGTAAGCAACTCTTTGAAAAGTCACATGTTTCGAAAAGACCCACCATTTTGGCATAAAGCATTGTTTCGAACCAGTGCCTATTTCGAAAAGTCACACCTTTTTGGTATGATGCACTGTTTCGAACCAGTGCACATTTCGAAAGGTTGCACCTTTTTGGCATAATGCACTGTTTCGAACAAGTGCATCATTTTTAAAAGGTTTTTCTCACATTACGTACTGTTTCAAGAAAAAACCCATTTTATCTCAAGTGGGGTAACTTAGGAGACAAACTACTCATTCATATTTTAATGGATTTGTGCAAATTCATTTTTTTTTTAACAATCCCCCACATGAATGAAAATTTGGCTTCTTCTATCATAAACATTAGATTTCTGCTCTTTTACAAATGAAAAAATACCGCATCAGGTCAAGTAGCATGGGAGGCCTTGAACTTGTCTTAGTGAAGGACGATCGAATTTAATTGGACGATCAGTAGACTTCAATTAATGTCCTTGAACTGTCAGCCGTTTGTATAAACCTAGACAATCATCTTCACGCAATACCTTCTCGAATACTGTTGGTTCTCACGTTTGTGTTCATTTTGGCCTTGAACACTTCTTGGTTTCAGATAGTGCTTTTGAGACATTTGCCTTTAAAATTTTCATAGAAGCGACCCCACTTCGCACTAACATAGGTGATTTCTATAAAGAGTATCCTGCAATACTCTACTTGGATAACATAACTTTCCAAGATATAGTAAATCATTTAAAGCTTGACTTATCCTCGTTCTCCGCGGCCCGGATATGCACTTTTCTTTATATAGGAATGGGTTAGAGTATAATATTACTCTCCAGTGCTAACTGAGTCACAAACATAATTTAGTTGGCCCATTGAACCTAGATCTTGGGATCTCCAGTCAACTAGGTTGGTTTTTCCATTATGATGACTCTTGGTTGATTATCTCAAAGGCTTTAAGCCCATTCCCCTTGATAATATTTCTACTTGCTCTCTTGTTAAACCTTTTGTAAGCGGATCCGCAATGTTATCTTTTGACTTTACATAGTCGATTGAGATAACTCTATTTGAGAGCAATTGTCTAACGGTATTATGTCTACGACGTATGTGTCGAGACTTCCCGTTATACATGCTACTCTGTGCTCTACCAATAGCAGATTGATGTCACAGTGTATACACACTGCTGGCACAGTTGAGCCCAGTTTGGAATATCCTCTAAGAAATTTCGAAGTCACTCAGTTTCGTCTACAGCCTTGTCCAACGCTATGAATTCTAATTCCATAGTGGACTTTGCTATGCACGTTTGCTATAAGGATTTCCTTGAAATTTATGCATCTCTCCTAGAGCAAAACACCACATTTGATGTCTTTTGAATAATGCTTCAACAAATTTCCAATTTTGAATTGATTAATTCAATAAGATACATAATCCCCCACATTTTTCCCAATTTCTCATGACAAAGTCAATAAATTGGAAAACCATTTAGATATATGTTTAGCAAGTGAGACGTCTTGTTAAAGAATGTCACATATCATTCATATAGTGTCGAAACACTTCTAAGACCTCAATTTTGCTTATAAGTATGCTTACAGAACAATATCTTAAACAATTTTCTTTATTGGCACTCTTTGGCGCAATAGTAAAATGCATACATCTTACAAATAATACAATATTTTTTAGAACCCTTTTAGCACCGACCATTCCTAACATCCTTGGATCATAATTCCCTCAAGTGTGGCATTACCACCACCTTGTTTGCTTTCAAGAAGTCCATTCCAAGAATGACTTGAAAATGGTCTAAGCAACCTTTCCTCTCATCAACTTCCAAAGCGAGCTTTCACCGGTTCGGCTACTTGGTTCAAGCCTTTTAGAGCGTACATTTTCGCGAGTTTCAATCCAATAGCCTCGGATACATACTCGAGAGATTAACGATGAGTTGAACCAAGATCCACCATTGCAAGTAGACACCCGTAGTTGTTAAGTTCCACTTCTACGAACATAAGGTCATCATCGGGGACCAAAATGTTCATACCATTCAACGAACTAGTAGGTAAAGCAAATGAAATAGGAACAACATGAATAGGAGAACCTGGTGGTGTTGTCATTTCTATTCTGAAATAGAAACCCACTTTGTTATTCATGAAAACCAAAAAGCATAAACAAATTATATTCACTAAAGAGGATACACTCACAAATTCAACGAACCTTCGTTGTTTGCTGTTCTCAAGAGGCTTTACTATTCGCTGCTCTCAAGAGGCTTGAACTTCCCTCTGTGTATAGACCAAGTGATTGTTTGCGTAAGTTATTAAAATAACACAGTCAATTTTAAGCACCTTTTGCAAACCAAAATCATGAAAAGCCGCCACTTATATGTTTAAAAAAAAAAAAAAAACTGAACTTCAAGACACCAAGCACCAACAGTTGCCTTGTGTACGTGTTTAAACCAAACGGTTTAAACCATTAACCATTTCTTGCCAACAGGTGGTACCGTGTTTTGCCTTTTCAAATTCACTTTTCGAACATGTGTCCTTTCGTCATATCAATATGGGATAATTTTGGCTTTACTGTGTACAATGTCCGTTCGAATCAATATCAATTAATTTTTAGAACATGTGTACAATAAAGGCATGTGTCCTTTCGAACATGCGTTATTCCGAACATACGAACCTTTTCGATGTTACTGCCTCAGAAGGGCCCAAGCCATAATTAAAACTGTTTGCTTACTTGTCTTTGCCTTTTGGTCTATGGGTGCGCTCCAAGGGCATGCAATTAACTAGAAATACAATAATACATACCTGCCCCAGTTACAAAAAACGTGTCTGCGACATATCAATATTTGGACCACCGCTTTTCAACGAAACGTGAACAAAACACTTTTAAAAATGTTAGTTCATTAAAATAAGTATAGCCAAAATTAATTCAACCAAATTAATATAAGGCAATCAAAAAAATCTGTCTTAAGTTTGTAGGAAACTTATTCCAAAAATATACTTATTGTTAAGTAAAACAAGAAATCAAATTGATATAAAAAATATATCATGAACAAACCTTTAATTTCAACAAACAAACAAACATTTTAGTTCAACAAAGGAACTTAATTTACTAATGATTAAATTCGAGCCTAGTGATGATCACTATGTCCTTAAGACAGATTTTCCCCCTCACGGTGCTTGAAGGTTGATGGGAAACTGTCTCCCAAGATAGAACGGATTTCCTTCTGTAGAAAGCTAGCACTTCAATTCTATAGAATCAGTCAACACAACATAGTATTTGACTAAGAACAGAGGGAGAAGAGAAAGATCAGAACTCTGTGTGATCTGGTGTATTTTTCTCTCCAAATTCATCCACTATTTATAGGTGAGTGGTTCCTCTTCGAAACAACAAAGTGACTCTTGGAAAAAAGTAAGCAACTCTTTGAAAAGTCACATGTTTCGAAGGTTTGTTCATGATATATTTGTTATATCAATTTGATTTCTTGTTTTACTTAACAATAAGTATATTTTTGGAATAAGTTTCCTACAAACTTAAGACAGATTTTTTTTTCAACTTAGGAATATACAACTTAATTGTACTTACTCTTTACCAATTACCAAACTATACAAACATTTTGTCTTGTAAGTGTCTTGTACTTCTTAATTAAATCCGAGCCTAGTGTAAATACACTAACAACTTAAGACAGATTTCTTTTTCCTTGAATTAATTTGGTTGAATTAATTTTTGTTATACTTATTGTTTAATACAAATGCACTAACAATTTTGAAAAGAATTTTTGTTCACATCTCATTAAAAAAGCGGAGGAATCAAAAACGCAATGGGTTAATATAGATATGTTGGTCACTGAAGTCGCACGATTTTATTGGTGAAGAAAAAGGTGGGATAGGGAATCAACGCATGGTCAAGTGCACATTTAGAGATTTCAAAGCATGGTCAAGTAGATTCCGAAGCATGGTCAAGAAGATTTCAATTACTTATTGGGCCTGTTTAGGACTCAATTTGATTTTTCAAGATTTTTAGATATATGTTTTTTGGATTGACACCTGGTCATTTGGTAAAATATTGACTTTGGAGAATTAATGTTTGAATCAGTGCATGGAGTATATGGTAGTTATATCTTATATAAGGCATCAGTTGGCAAGAAGCGGATATTTAAAAGGCAAAACACGGTACCACCTGTTGGCAAGAAATGGTTAATGGTTTAAACCGTTTGGTTTAAACACGTACACAAGGCAAATGTTTGTGCTTGGTGTCTTGAAGTTCCAGTTTTTTTTTTTAAAAAAACATATAAGTGGCGGCTTTTCATGATTTTGGTTTGCAAAAGGTGCTTAAAATTGACTGTTATTTTAATAACTTACGCAAACAATCGCTTGGTCTATACACACAGGGACGTTCAAGCCTCTTTGCGAAAGCAAAATAACAAGAAAGCCTCTTGAGAACAAATGAAAATAAGGTTCGTTGAATTTGTGAGTGTATCTTCTTTAGTGAATATAATTTGTTTATTTTTTTGGTTTTAAAGAATAACAAAGTGTGTTTCTATTTCAGAATAGAAATGACAATACCACCAGGTTCTCCTATTCATGTTGTTCCTATTTCATTTGTTATCCCTACTAGTTCGTTGAATGGTATGAACATTTTGGTCCCCGATGATGACCTTATGTTCGTAGAAGTGGAACTCAACAACTACGGGTGTCTACTAGCAATGGTGGATACTGGTTCAACTCATACGTTAATCTCTGAGTATGTATCCGAGGCTATTGGATTGAAACTTCGTAGAATGTACTGTGCTCTATGAGAGGCTTGAACCAAGAAGTGAACCGTGAAAGGACTCCGCTTTGGAAGTTGACATTAAGATGCACAACTGGCGAGGAAAGGTGGACCTGATGGTAGCTCGCTTAGACCATTTTCAAGTCATTCTTGGAATGGACTTCTTGAAAGCAAACAAGGTGGTGGTAATGCCACACTTGGAGAGAATTATGATTTAAGATTCCGAGAATCCTTGCTTCATTCCAGATGTTAGGAATGACTGGTGCTAAAAGGGTTCTAAAAATATTATATTATTTGTAAGATGTATGCATTTTACTATTGTACCAAAGAGTGCCAATAAAAAGATTGTTTAAGATATTGTTCTGTAAGCATACTTATAAGCAAAATTGAGGTCTTAGAAGTGTTTCGACATTATATGAATGATATGTGACATTCTTTAACAAGACGCCTCACTTGCTAAACATATATTTAAATGGTTTTCCAATTTATTGACTTTGTCATGAGAAATTGGGAAAATGTGGGGGATTATGAATCTCCTTGAATTAATTAATTCAAAATTGGAAATTTGTTGAAGCATTACTCAAAAAACATCAAATGTGGTGTTTTACTCTAGGAGAGATGCATAAATTTCTTGGAAATCCTCAAAGCAAACGTGCATAGCAAGGTCCACTATGGAATCAAAATTCATAGCGTTGGACAAGGCTGGAGAAGAAGCTGAGTGGCTTCGAAATTTCTTAGAGGGTATTCCAAACTGGGCTCAACCTGTGCCAGCAGTGCGCATACACTGTGACAGCCAATTTGCTATTAGTAGAGCACAGAATAGCATGTATAACGGGAAGTCTCGACACATACGTCGTAGACATAATGCCGTTAGACAATTGCTCTCAAATGGAGTTATCTCAATCGACTATGTAAGGTCAAAAGATAACATTGCGGATCCGCTTACAAAAGGTTTAACAAGAGAGCAAGTAGAAAGATTATCAAGGGGAATGTGCTTAAAGCCTTTAAGATAATCAACCAAGAGTCCTCATAATAGAAAAACCAACCTAGTTGACTGGAGATCCCAAGATCTAGGTTCAATGGGCCAACTAAATTATGTTTGTGACTCAGTTAGCACTGGAGAGTAATATTATACTCTAACCCATTCCTATATAAGACAAACATATCCGGCCGTGAGAACCGTGATAAGTCAAGCTTTTAATGATTTACTATATCTTGGAAAGTTATGTTATCCAAGTGGAGTATTGCAGGATACTCTTTATAGAAATCACCTATGTTAGTACGAAGTGGGGCCGCTTCTATGAGAATTTTAAAGGCAAATGTCTCAAAAGCACTATCTGAAACCAATAAGTGTTCAAGGCCAAAATGAACACAAACGTGAGAACCAACAATATTCGAGAAGGTATTGCGTGAAGATGATTGTCTAGGTTTATACAAACGGCTTACAGTTCAAGAACATTAATTGAAGTCTACTGATCGTCCAATTAAATCCGATCATATTTCACTAAGGCAAGTTCAAGGCCTCCCATGCTACTTGACCTGATGCGGTATCTTTTCATTTGTAAAAGTAATAGAAATCCGATGTTTATGATAGAAAGTTATGTTATCCAAGTGGAAAGTTATGTTATCCAAGTGGAGTATTGCAGGATACTCTTTATAGAAATCACCTATGTTAGTGCGAAGTGGGGCTGCTTCTATGAGAATTTTAAAAGCAAATGTCTCAAAAGCACTATCTGAAACCAAGAAGTGTTCAAGGCCAAAATGAACACAAACGTGAGAACCAACAGTATTCGAGAAGATATTGCGTGAAGATGATTGTCTAGGTTTATACAAACGGCTGACAGTTTAAGGACATTAATTGAAGTCTACTGATCGTCCAATTAAATCCGATCGTCTTTCACTAAGGCAAGTTCAAGGCCTCCCATACTACTTGACCTGATGCGGTATCTTTTCATTTGTAAAAGAACAGAAATCCGATGTTTATGATAGAAGAAGCCAAATTTTCATTCATGTGGGGGATTGTTAGAAAAAAAAAATGAATTTGCACAAATCCATTAAAATATGAATGAGTAGTTTGTCTCCCAAGTTACCCCACTTGAGATGAAATGAGTTTTTCTTGAAACAATGACGTAATGTGAGAAAAAAACCTTTTAAAAATGATGCACTTGTTCAAACAATTGCATTATGCCGAAAAGGTGCGACCTTTTCAAATGTGCACCGGGTTCAAAACAATTAGTATCATGCCGAAAAGGTGTGACCTTTCAAATAGGCACCGGTTCGAAACAAAGATCTTTATGCCGAAATGGTGTGTCTTTTTCAAACATGTGACTTTTCAAAGAGTTGTTTACTTTTTTCAAGAGTCACCGTATTGTTTCAAGAAGCACCACTCACCTATAAATAGTGGATGAATTTGGAGAGAAAAAAAACCGATCATCACGAGTTCCTCGATCTTTCTCTTCTCCCTCTGTTCTTAGTCAAATACTATGTTGTGTTTGCTGATTCTATAAAATTGAAGTGCTAGCTTTCTATAGAATGAAATCCATTCTATCTTGGGAGACTGTTTCCCATCAACCTTCAAGCACCGTGAGGGGAAAAATCTGTCTTAAAGATATAGTGTATATACACTAGGCGCGGATTTAATTAAGAAGTACAAGACAATTACAAGACAAAAAGTTTGTATAGTTTGGTAATTGGTAAAGAGTAAGTACAATTAAATTGTATATTCCTAATAGAAACAAGACTAAAGGCAGTAGAAGTGCAGAACTAGCAGTCATCATCTAATATCACCAGCAGATGGAGTATCATTTTAAAACACTTAACAGGTGGAATTATCTCCATATACTACAAGGAAGACAAGCTCCAAACCTCCAACACAATGGACATGGATAATTTTTATAGAGCATATAAAAATTAATTGGAACGTAACTAAAGAACTTTTAGACTAGCTAATTGGGATTTTGACAACAGTCAAATACAAACTATATCTGCCTGACTATATTTCGGCCGCTTTGCGATCGAATTTAAATTAGTACTCTAAGTTAGTTAACTAATACAAATAATCAATGTTAGGTTTATACTGTAGATAAAACATATGTAATGCTTTCTAGGAAACAGTCAAAGTCCATACCAACCAGCTCATAATTTGTCTATCAACTTGAATAATCCACAAGGAACAGACAACCTTCAAGTATGGGGAAACGAAGTACAGTAATGAAATGATAAAAAAAAACACAATCATTCAGTAATGATAGAACAAAGTTGTTTTCAAGTCCAAAACAAAATTAAAATAATTTGAGCTAACCAAAAAAATAACAATTGGCCAATAGAAACGTAACTAACTAACCAAGTAACTCATTTCCAAACAACCATAACAAACAACCCAAACAACTTCTCTCTCTCTGTTCAGTCTTCTTTCAAAAACATGAATCTTTCAACCAGAAGCAAACTCACTCTTTATATTGCCTCATTTTCTCCACTTTTGTTGCTTTACAAACTGTTATAGTAACAATGGCTTTAAGAGAAATGAGAGTGGAGAAAGTGAAGAAGATATTCCAAAAGTTTGACAAGAACAAAGACGGAGGACTCAACACAAAAGAAATGTCATCTCTGGTAATCTCTGTAAACCCAAGAGTTCAATTCAGTGATGAACAAATCACTGCCATCCTTGAAGAAGTTTTTAGAACATATCATGAGTTCATTGATGTTAATAAAGGACTTTCATTTGAAGGTCTTCTTAGAACTTATGATGATGGGGCCGGCGATGTCGATAGAGATTTTGATGCCCTTGAGCTTAAACTTGATGTTCAAGACTTATCTGGCACTGGGCAAGCCTCTTCTTCTTCGTCGTTGGTAAACGAGGATTGTGTTACAGTTGCAGAACAGCCTAAGAAGTATAAGTGGGGCGTGTCGCCGGATCAGGAAGTTGTGTTTGGGAGTACAAGGAAGATAGTTGAGGAATTGGAAATTTTGATCAAGAGGTTAAAAGGGAAACAGTTAAAAGATGGGAGGTTGAAAGTGAAAGGGGATGATTTTGATACATTTTCTGAACCAGGTTGGTCTTCTGAATTTAGACCATCTACTGAATTTTCAGATATAGGGGTTGTTTGGGATGAATCTGGGAAGGATTATAGTGGTTTTATGAAGAAGCTGGTGGTTTTGAGAGGGAGAGCAGAAGACGCAAAGTCGGAAGATGAGATGTTTGATGGGCATATGGCAATTGGCAGGGTTTTGTATGAGCACCATTTGTTTAAAGATGCTTTAGTGAGTTTCAAGAGGTCTTGTGAGCTTCAACTGGAGAACTTTAGACCGCATTTTCGTGCTGGGAATTGTTTGTATATTCTTGGGAAGTGTGGAGAAGGAAAGGAGGAATTTCTGTTGGCTTTAGAAGCGGCGCAAAGCGGTGGTAATCACTCATCTTACCTTCTTCCTCAAATTCATGTTAATCTCGGGATTTCGCTGGAAGGGGAAGGTATGGCTTTAAGTGCTTGTGAGCATTATAGAGAGGCTGTAGCTCTTTGTCCAACTCATTTCAGGGCTATGAAGCTTTTAGGTAGTGCGCTTTTTGGAGTAGGGGAGTATAAGGCAGCTGAAAAGGCTTTGGAAGAGGCTATTTTCTTGAAGTCAGATTATGCCGATGCACACTGTGATCTAGGGTCTACTTTGCATGCAATCGGAGAAGATGAGAGAGCCATTCAGGAGCTTCAGAAGGCAATTGATTTGAAGCCTGGGCATATTGACGCATTGTACAATTTGGGTGGACTTTATATGGATATGGGGAGGTATCAAAGAGCTTCCGAGATGTATACCAGGGTTCTAGCTGTTTTGCCGAATCATTGGCGGGCACAGCTTAACAAAGCTGTAGCTTTGTTAGGGGCTAATGAGGTGAAGGAAGCGGAAAAAGCCTTGAAAGAGGCTTTTAAGATGACTAACAGGGTTGAGTTGCATGATGCAATTGCTCATATGAAGCAAATGCAGAAGAAGCCTGCCAAGGGGAAGGATTTTGTTGTTGTGGAGCCATCAAATTTTAAGAGGGGGAATGAAGAGACTACAAGTAGGGAAGACTTGGCCAATGCCCTTGAGATCAGAGCCTTTCAGAGGCTCACCAGATTGGGTTTCTGCCATGTAGATTTTTTGATGAAGGAAATAAGCGAAATGAAGGTTCCAGTTTCCTATGCTCGCACCGTTGGCCTTGAGAAATATGTCCGGGAGTCTGCACTGGAGGCAATCCTCCGCAATCTGCTTCATTTTTTGAAGCCTGAAACGTTCCAAGGGGCAGTAAAAGCTATTAACAAGAGAATTCTATCTGTATTGAATAGTTGGGAATCAAGTAAGGTGGACTTGGGCATGTTATGTGCTCTTCTTGCTCCCATTTGCAGTGGTCCCCCAGAGCAGCGCAAGCGGACAGTTTTTGATGCTCTCCTGTGGCGATATGTTGGTGAAGGTAGTTCAGTGGTTAAGAAAGTAGATGCCATGAGATATATCGAATTGCTTAGAGCAGTTTACCTTCCTTCTCAGTCGACCAATAGAATGTCGGAATTTTATGGAGAAGTTGATGTTTCAACAGTTTCTTTTTCCAAGTTCCTGGAGATGTTTGATAATCCGGATTGTGGATTTGGGATCATGGACACCCTGGTGAATCTTGAAAATGGAGACAGAATCCGTTACTGCAACTTTTCTTGCTCTGTGTGCCACTACCCTATTACTGGGTCCTGCTTCAAGGAAACAAAATCTCACTTCAATCTATGTAGTAAATGCTACAGTGAAGGGAAGGTGCCGTCTGCCATCAAGTTGGTTGAGTATAGCTTCAAAGAGTATGGGAATGAGGCTGAAGCAATTAAAGATAAGTGCACTATCTTAAATTTGCATTCTAGAAGCTGCAGTCAGGGAGTTTCATAAATACCTTGTGTGTTAACCTACCAATTTATTCAACTGTGCAGTGTGCATTATAAATTTTTGGTTTGTTTGATCGTCACTTGTGCCCTTCTGTAAGAGGTATATCCTTGGAATAATATGTTGTGAAGTGATTACACATCCTTTTGTTCTTGACCCGTTTTCTCACATTATACATGAAGGAGAGCTTGATCTCTTAATCTTTATAAAACTCAATCTGTTGCATTTCTAGTTAAAGCTTTTAACAACACTGATTTATTTTGACTGTGGATTGCTTGTTCCCATTTCTAATATATGCTCTTAGCAACTCGTTTACTCCCACTCTATGGTGTCTGAAAAGTCGATTCCTAAGGGAATGTTCTGTTATTTCAGGTCTTGGTCACTTCACTTTTAACTAAATCTTATACTATCAGTCTTATCAGTCTTGGGGATGACTGCTTTTTGACTAACAACCAACTCAACACGTTCTTCTTCAACCATATCCTTATGCTATGAGGTTCTTAAAGCTTCAGGTACCAATAGATTGTAAGCAAAATTAGAGCTATGCATCTATTTCATTATGTTTCCTATTCTAGGAATTTGAATGTACACAAAGATTTTCAGATTGAGGGAGAACATTTGCAGTGCTTTTGAGGGCATGAACAAAGGAGTATTTTCCCCTTGTCTTGTGAGAAAATAAAACTGCAGTTCTAATTGCTTTCGCAAGATATTCAACATCTTGAGTTAATGCAAGTACGGATATGGTAACCTGAACAATCATATGCTGTTTAAACCCTCATAACCTGGACAAAGCACTTGGAAGGTACTAAGTGTCCGTAGAGTTAATCATGACGTGAAAAAGCTTTGTGGTAAATGTATTCTATTGTTGGGATTGTCTAATGGTATTGGTGTGTGTAACCACGAAGACTATATCGCCATTGATAAATTTGGTTTGTGAAGGCAGTCTAGGAGGATTCCCTATGGAGGCAGATTTATAGGATGTAATACCAATGTCATAGTGATCTAATCGTTTAGAGGTTTGGTAGCAGATATTTCTTGACCAATCTGAACAAAAGTATACCTGGAGTGAACTCATCACGGATAGTACGTCACTGGAAAGTGGTAATCGACCAGGTGGAGGAGAAGAGAGGGAACAAAAGAGCAATAAGGATGTAAAGGAAGAAAATAAAGCCGAAACTTAAGAGATTTCTCCACAAATTTGAAATGGAAGAAAGAATAATGATAAAAACCTTCTCTTCTAGCAAGAAAAATCAGGTGTACGGAGGGTAGTAGAAGCGAGAAAAGAGTTTGATATAGTTTTCAAGACAGATCAGACATACAACAAACAGGAATGTAGCAACTCGTTCATTTGAGATGTGAAACCGGTTGGATTGTCTTTTGAACCTAGAGACTTATTTGTGGAGAGCTATTTGTTCTGAAATACGAAAGTTGCATTTACTAATCCCTCTGAATGTCTTTGTGGGTACGTGGGATGAAAGAGCTTAACTTCATACCCATTTACCACTACAGCATCCATTTGGGTGTAGAATTTACATCTTATATGCCTGGACAAAAAACAGAGTGGTTCATAAGGTTCCGAGAGTTATTTGGCATAAAAAGCATCACTGTCATTAGTACATTTTTGGGTATCTCATATACTTGGTTTGCGCTGTATTGCTTCTTGTTTTCACTATATTTGCCAGTAGAATGACCCACCTGAAGTACAGAACACTCGTGCTATTCGAGTTCCCTCTGTGGTGAAGTCCAATATAAAGTATTTTGACCTTAAAAACAAGAGTTTGTGCGGCATTGAAGCCTCCACCCGTTACATCTTGAAATAGAAGTATCAATGAAAGTGATGGTAAATCCTATATGGCAATTCAAGCCTGTGATCAAAATCAGGTTTGCCAGTACTCCTGTAGGATTCTCCTTGATCCATGCCTACAGCAAACTTGTGTGCAACCAGTATTCCTAATTTTTTCTACAAGCGGTGATCCATCTACTTCTAAATTGGCAAGATCAGGGGTTAATTAGACTAAACCACCCAAAAGCAAGATCAGGGGTTAATTAGACTAAACCCCCCAAAATATGTATTCGTTTAGATTAAACCCCATATTGTTTAAATCATTAGACTTAAATATCTGGTTTATGTTTTACTTAATTCCAGAACTGCTTCTGTTATTTTTTTCCTCGCCCTAAATAACACATAACACCCCATGTAACACCATAAACCAAAACAAAGTCATAAAAGTGCGGAAGTTTCACCATTTTTGAGCTTTTTTTCTTGATTGAAGACAAACAAAAACTAGAAATTGGGTTCTAGACACTTTCTTTGGTGTGTTTTTTGTTTAGAGAAAGACCAATATTATCTTTTGATTCTACTCCAATTTTAGCAACACGTCACTTTTTGGGTGTATTAACTGTTTTTAAAACTTTTTATTTCTCTTTTTACCCCTTTATTTGTAACTGCCAATTTCTTCCACAAATAAATAATACAAAAATCTAATGTGCGCAGGCTGTACGTGTGTATGTCAATCGAGGCCACTCATCAGACAAGGGTCCGTGTGTATTGCTCCAAGATGTACTGCAATCAAATAATACAATTGTCTTATAAAAAAAAAAACCCATTTGTCTTTTCACAATTTCACAATTTGAATTACATCAAGCTTAAACATGCTATTCAAAATTATTAGAGATGCATTTTAAATTATTAAAGCTGTATTGAAATTAGTTGTAATCAACATACATTTTTCCGTTTTGAAGTTGATGTTTTCCACATTATTTTGGTCTCTCCAGAAATTCATCTCACTTTTAATTGGAATTTTGTAAATTTCGGATGAATTTTAGTTATTTTGATTAACCCACTACTCTTTTGGTAACTAATTTAGTACGTAGTTTTTTTTTTGTTGGTAGTTAGCTTCTTTAGTTGGGACTAATAAAAGAGGTCAAAATTGTAAAAGTCAGTCTGAAATTTGAGACAGATGTTAAATTTCAGTTTTTATGGAGGAAAAACAAAAAAAAAATTTGTTATTTCCTCTGAACTTAAAATTTTTGCGTATGTGTACCTATACCCAATTTCCTGCAAACAAAAATACATAATAGGGTTTTAAATACATAATAGGGTTTTCTAATCGTGTTAGGGAATGTTCGGTTCTATTTTGGACTTTTTGGGATTTGCAACTTTATATATGATATCATGTTTCAACCAAAAAAACATTTTTCCCATTAAGCCTTTTTTTATAGAAGCGATTATTCGGAAATTGCCCTATTAATCTGCCTAAATTGCTTTTTTTTTTATCCTCAGACCTGGCCCCTAGACATTTTTTTAATAAATTGGATCGTCAAACAGCGCATAGCTATTAGTGGACTATTAATCACTGATTAATAGGCATTTAAATTGCCCAGCTCAGTTCAATAGACCCATTAATTGGCCGAGTTGACCAATTTCTCACCAAACCAAGATAAAAAAAACCATTGAAATTATCAGTTTTCCACCCAAAAAAATACATAAAATTAGACTCTTAAACTAGATTAATAATAAAATAACATAATCAACACACAAAACTAAAAGCTTATTTATTTTCTTCTCTTTAAAGAAAGTTAGGCGTACAAATTCTTATATTATATCTCTAATATATATTCTCTCTTCTTTCTTCTCCTTATTCCTTAAATAGTTAATATAATTGTTGTGTTTGACATCTCCGTAGTACTCTGAAATTGAGTTGGTTGGATGTGATGGTAAAAATTTGATATTTTTTGTTGCATCTTGGATAATTGTTTAGTAACTTTTTGTATGATTATACTCTTATATATTTTGAAAGGGCTAGATGTATACATCTGATATATCCGATTAATCACTGATTTACCAATTAATCGCATATCGATTTTCGATCGATTAGCTCCAAAAACCAATTTTAATTGCTTAAATTAGGTTGCAGGTGACAAGTTAATTTGTCGGTCAAATATGTTGTAGCTCTTTGGCTTTTATGGCCAGCCCCTACCTTAACTTCTTTTTCATTAATTAATGTTGCTTGTTTGTTGATCAAATATGTTGTTTTTTATTTCCCGATAATAATATATTATATTATAATTAGAACCAAAGGAGCATAAGTTTCAAGTTTTGTTCCAACATATACTTTGGAAGACTGCTCATTGTCAGTTGATGGTTAGCCCATTATCTAGCTAACACATGTGCATCCCCATTTAAAATCCAACTTATCCAATTAAAACTACTAAACTGGAAAGAAGTTAACAAATTGTTCACTAAGACTCGCAAGCTTTCTATAGCCCAAGGACAAGTAGGACCATTCAAAGCATTGATGACCTCTGAGCAATCTCCCTGGCCACTTCCTTCCACCTTGATCATATATCTAGCTAGTAGAACTGCCACTTCAGCCGCCACCATCATCTCTACCTCTTCAGCAGTTCTAGTTGCAACTCTCATTGTGCTTCCCACACCATTCCATGCTAAGCATCCAACAGTTGCCCATCCTGAGTCTTGTGTGAAGGATGCATCAAACCTGATAATCACACATTCATTAAAGAAAATACTAGAATAATCATATGGATATATTAGTAATAACTGAGGGGTTAGGGTTAAGAGTTTCCTTTTGTGAAAGTATGCATGTATACACTTCTGGGCATCCAAAGTGCTCCTTCTGATCACCCTATCTCAATTAGTTTTCCTCTGCTCAAACTTAAGTTCATTTATGGTTTTCCATATGCTACTGAGAAGGTAGCAAGCCCTAGTACCAGCTTGTTCTCCTCAGTACTATGGCACCAATTAATGAAAAGATCCACCCAGACCTTAATAATGCTCTTGCTTGGGCTTTCCATCCTTAAGCCAAGATCAGAGGCAAACCACAAGGCCTTGGACCAGTCACACTAAAAACACAAGTGAGTATCAGTTTCAAGAGTTTTGTAACAAATAATGGGAAAGAGAAGCCTCCTAGAATCTTACTTATGTACTGCCAATTGGTCACTTATAGGTAACACATTGAATTATAGCTTCCAAATCTGTCAATTATTCCTTACTGCCAATCTGGGTATTGGCAGGCAATTTAGAATTCCAAATGTGAGATATGGTTATAGAATTATAACTTGAAGATTGTCCTTCCCATTCCTGTTTGTGTAGGAAAGAGTACACTATTTTCACAGTTAGCATTCCAGACCTATTTGCATACCATATCATATTATCCTTGCGAGGCCCAACTGGTCTGATAACTACTTCTTGAATCTTTTGGCTCATGAAGGGATAAAAAAGACCTTCCAGTTTCAGAATATCCCAACCATAACCATTTTCCTTAAACAAATCAGATACATACATATTGTCAAGCAAGAGGTTAACTACTTTAAGTTCTTTCAGAGTTCTTGGTTTTCAATTACAGATAAGCTAAGGATCCTTAAAAACTGATGTAGAAACCCTATGGTGTTCCACAACAAACCACCACTTATAATATAAACACCCTATGTGTGCCTTTCTAGAAGAAGGAAGCATAGTCAGGTGGTTTCTTTACATTCCATATCCAGTTTTTGTTGTATATATTGAAAAAAAATTTATTCCAGATGGAATGAATATCTATTGCAGCCTGTTTCCAAGGAAGTTTTGTTAGGATGCATGGCAATGTTCATATATCTTGTTTTTCTGAACCCCAAACCCTCATAAGATTTAGGTTTGCATATGTGTTCTCACCCAATGGTGTATACACTTTTTGATATTTTTGTATAATTACAAAAGAAATCTCTACATGCCTTATCAATCTTTCCACAAGTAGAGACTGGAAACATGTAGGTGGACATAGCATACAGAGGTGTAGTGATAAGCACTCAAAACTGTGTTATAAACCCCGTAGAGACATTACATATTGGTTGATTATGTGTTTAATAAATGTAAATTAATTGTATTTTCGTATTTTCACAGGTTTTAGCAATTAATGACAAAATTCTAGCAAAACCTGTGTTTTAGCATGAAAACGTTGTACGGAATAGTGTTTGAACCTGAAGTCTTCTCTCTCAGCCCATTTGAAACTCAAAAAGGCCAGAATAAAGCCTGTGGACTCAACACTGATCATTTCTGGATCAAATTGGGACAACGGTGCAAAAAAGTCGCGCGTAGAACTTCTGACGATCATATCTTCTAATTCTAAACTTTGAATTCAACAAGTAAATTGTCAAAACGATCAGTGCGGCGAGCTCTACGCAAAAATGTGAAGTTGCAAAAGTCCACATAGACCCACCACTATTCAAAACCTGTGGGCCCATAACATGCTTGACTTTTCCATTATTAGCTCCATGTGGAGTCAAATACAATTTGAACAAAAGAAGGAATAAAAAATGACAGGTGGAGAGAGCATTCACAAATTGAGAGAGCACTCATGTTTTGCACTCATTTTTCCATTTAATTCATAGTTAGTTTTCATACATATCATATCATGTTTTTAGTTTTGAGAATAGCTTGTAATTAATAAGTTGTTAATGGAGTCCTTTCCATAAGAAATAAAAAAAATTCTTTGATATTCTTCTCTTTCTCCTTCTTTTTCTTCTTTAGTTTTTAGCACTTTGATCTCCTAGGATCATGAGCTAAACCCTCCCTTGTGGAGGGTTAATGATGCTCATGTGAGAAACAAATTCCATTTCTGGGGACCTGAGTCATTTGCTTAAGTAAAACAAGTTTTAATTTATATCATGTCACAAAATTAAATGATAGTGTACGACCAAGTTTGGAGTATGGAATGCAAGATAGAGTAGTGCACGCGACCCAGGTGACACTAGTTCTAGTCACATGCGCTACTCCCTAGTAGTAAACATCCTTAAATTTTGGATGGTTGGTGTAGAGTAAAGCTAGGCGTTGAAATATCACTTCAACTTCTCATGCTAACATGGTGTTCTCATAAATGAGTTCATTGTGTTAGAGATCGAAACTCGAATCGCCTTTGGGTTTGTCTATGAATCCAAAAAGAGTTAGAGATACAATGATGAAGTCTTTAGAAATGGTAGTTACTTTTAACATAAGTGGATTTAACTCTCCACAATTCTTTCTCTCTTTTAAGTCTCTTTGTGTAAGTGTTTAAAAGTTAAGTTTTCATAATTTGTAAGTTAAGGTAAAAAGAATTCAAGGGTAGTGTAAAAACTTCTATAAAAATCCTTCTCACTACAAGGTTTCCCAAGATAATATTTCAGCTCTATTGTTATAACATGCTCAAATGTTTAGGTATGGGTACGAATTCTTGCTCCAGCTATACGACAACATAAATTTGTGAGCAAGGTATTGATACAAGTGTAGGTTTAGTGTTGTCTTACATAACAACAAGTTTACACTTATCAAGTAGCCTGAGCCACAGACTTGATGAGTATAACTCTCCCAGCCTGCGACAAAACCTTAGCTTTCCAACCTTTAATCTTTTTATGAACATTATATCCACCAGATACTCAAAATCTTCAGACTTCTTTTGGGAAAGCATGATAGGAATACCGAGGTACTTCTCTTTGGTATCGATCAAACAGTCTATTTCTCCATAATCTTTTAAGCTTCAGCTTATTCCTAAAGCCCACATTTCTATTGAAAAACATACTAGACTTATCAAAATTAATATTTTGTCCAGATGCTTCATAGTATTCACTTAAGATCTTTTTAAGATACCCCTATCCTCCATATTAGCTTTAGTGAAAAGGATGAGATCATCTACATAAAGCATATGCAGATGAGTGATAGGGGTGATCTCGTTTTGATCTTAATACAATGAATCTTGCCATCATGCTCATCTTTGGCAATCATCCCAGAAATAGCCTCAAACACCAAAATAAAAAATAAAAAAATGGAAAGAGTGGATCTCCTTGTCTTAGTCCTCTCTCAGGTCTAAACTTATTCAACGGTGAGCCATTTAGTAAAACTTGGAAAGAAACACTAGAGAGACATTGTGCAATCAACTTCCTCCATCTTTCACTAAAACCAAATCTTTCAAAAATACTATTGAGAAAAGACTACTCAACTCTATCATAGGCTTTTCTCAACTCTATCTATCTTTAAAACTACTCAACCCTCTTTTGTGGTTTTCATGTTATGAAACAATTCACATGCTAAACATGTGTTATCTCCTATACTCTTATGAAAGCCCCTTCAAAAGGCGGCACTATCTTATTAATATGCATGGCACTTAAGTCTATTAGCAAGGATTTTAGAAATAATCTTATAACAAAAATTACAAAGACTTATAGGTCTAAATTTAGAAATGTGATCAAGATTAAAGATCTTAGGTATCAAAGCAATAAATGTTTCATTGAAAGCAGAGTTTAAAACACCTGTAATGAAAAAACTTTGGACAAAAACAGTAATGCTGGGTCCAACCACATCCCAACAATTTTGAAAAAACACCCCGTGAAAGCCATCAAGTCTAGGGCTTTCAAACTACCAAGTTTCTTGACTACTCTCCAAATAACGTCATTACTTGGAACTGCGGTAAGAAGATCATTTTCCCTAGCCAATCAGTTATACAAGGAGAAAACAGAGCAAGAATAGCTTCGTTTGACTGAGGGAGATCATAAGCAAAGATGTTCTGGAAGTAATTATCATTGATAATACCTCCTACTTCCTCCTCACCAATGCTCCATTCCCCTTCATCATTCTTACACTTTTCTATTCTATTCTTCCTCCTTGTATAAATGGTAGACAAATGAAAAAACCTTGTATTTCTACCCCATCCTTAGTCCAATGATTAGTAGACTTTTGTTTCCAGAAATTCTATTCCTTAACCAGCCAATCAAAAAGCTAGCACTTGAGATCGAGTCTTAGCTTTCTCATAATTAGCTTGTGAGAAAGGTTTAGATAAAATAACCTTAGAAAGCTCTTTTTGGATCACATATGTTGTAACCATATTGCTTGCTGCTTGTATGTTTATTTGTATTTGTTTTTGTTCGTAAAAAGGCTACCAGCAATTTACTTACTGGCCGACATAGTTAACTGATTATTTTATTTGTGCTTAATATGGATGAAGTAAGAATCTTACAAGAAATGCTTTGAAATAGTCGCGTTAGTGATTTAGTGCCACCCCAAGCTAAACTGCCATCACGCATGTATTTACATCTACCAATTTCAAAAGCAAAACATGCTATAGAGCAAAATTTAATTAATTGCTTCCTAAGATAGTTCATAATAGTTGAATTTCGTCACATATTCTAAGCACATAAACGATCTAGTGTTGCTAATTATCGAACTTTTAGTGTGAGATCCACCAAGCAGGTATGACCTTCATATCTTTATGCTCAGGAGTGGCTTGTCAGCATTTTCTACATTTATTAGTTCGCCTCTTTGAAGTGGTGGTTCTATGCTCTTCTTGCAAGTGGGCAGTCTTCAATTCTACCCAGTACATACTACCACAATACCACCACTTGTTAATGTAGATAGCAAAGAGAAGAGAAAAGTAAACACCATGAGTCCATGAGATATATATCCCTGTCAACATGAGTGCGTGCCTTCTCCTTCAGTCTGACTGGCCACAAGCATTCTGCATTGCTTTTATAGGATGATTGATCTCTGAACAGATGAAGTTTCTGTTTCGGACACCTGTTCCAGTACTAGCTGCTTCCATGACCCAATTAAAGAGCTCATACCCTGGTCATTATATACTGATATAAACTGAAAAGGCTCACTGAAGGAACTCTTCTCGATCTTCTTTTTCTCCTGGATAAGTTAATTTTAAAGAGAATTACATAGAGAAATACCAGCATGTTTAGGTGAGGGAGATCCTCACGCACAATCTGTTGGTGGCACTATGGCATACAGCAGCAAGCGCCAAATTAAGTTCGGTCCCAAAAATCCTTGTAAGTATAGGTTATCGCATAGGCCATTCCATCAGGTTCTCCACTGGAGCAAGGTGTTGGGATGTTCTTAGGATATGCTAAAGCGATGCTGTCCACATTTCCAAACTGAGAAGATTGTTTGCTGAAGTAATTCACCAATAAGTAGAAAGGTAGTCGTAAAATGTTGTTCCTCAGGCAATTCTTCTAGGGGATTCCACCGATAACCTGTCATATTAAGATTGTCAATTAATGTCATTAGTGTGTAATGCCATATTGCTGGCACTGCTGTTCAAGAAAGCAAAGGACTGTAAGACATGCAATATTTGTATTCTAAAAAGCTCAAATTAATTATCCGTTTAAAATATGCTTATGCACATTATGACTCGTATCACACCAAATCCCATGCATGTTTGGTGTTTCTGTTGGGTTTGAGTCTTTAAAATGGTCTAATATCAGTTTCATACTTTGAAAAGATTTTGATTGGTCATCATGTCTAATGATCAGCCAAACGGCACCTCCCTACTCCATCATTATATGTTCTATACGCACTTAGTTTATCTATATAAATTATCAGATAGATGAAGAAATAATGCTCGATGACACCTAGAGTTCCTCCAAACCCTTCAGTAGTAAAACAGGTTTCAACTCAGGATCGCTACTGAAGTGGCAGGAGGAACTCCAGGGGATACCAAGCGTACCGTACCATGCATAATTTTTCAATAGAAGGAGCTTAAACTTAATGTCCACAACTATTCACTTAAATACAGAGCCCAAGTTCACTTACTTTCTCACACTTGCATCTGCTGTAACTTTAGTCGATGAACTTGGTCGTTCATTCAGCGTTGTTCAGAGTGGATGAGTTATATTCATTGAACTTGGTCAGTTCTCATCTGTGGTACGTAAAGGGATAGAATCTTCACTTTAAGCAGCTGCACTGCAAAGTCTTTTTCCAGGACAATCTATCTCTTATCAGTAAATGTTGCAATGTGCGCATGTGGCCTTTTTCTTCTGTTTCTGTTTTTATCAATATATTCCTTGACCTTACAGACTATTTGAGTCAATGAAGATGTAAACTACACCATCCAATAGATGGAAATAGTCACTGGTTGTTTTTCTCTGTTATTAATAACATTCTTTAGAGATACTTTATATTCATTTTTGGTGATCAAAATCCAAGTATACATTGGAAAGATCATGATACCACGTAATGGGTTATGACATCTGATGTAGGAATAGCGGGGCGTTAGCTCACAAACAATCTGAATAATTGATCGCTAACCGAGAATCGATGATATAGAATTGTTCTTTAATCAAGAAACAATGAAGATATTAATATTTTTTTTTAAAGATTAAGTTGAGGTTAAGGCAGACTCCCCACTTGTTATTATTGCAAAAGGTTAAACCTTACAAGCCTCCCTAAGAGTTAGATCATTGAAAGGAGGAACACAAAGACTCTATACCGACAGGCTTCAAGCCTAACATACATAATAACATACTAGTCGTCCTGCAATCGAACCTAAGAAAGTAGAGATAGTAGTCCTACTTCCTAGTCATGATTTCTTTAACAATCTTAGGATTATCCTTCCTAAGGTGAGTCAGCGCTTTCTCATAGTTGCCAAAAGAAACTTTTGCAAGCATAACACACATAAGTGAGTCCCAAAGCATCATCCAAATTTTTTTTTGGTGTAGTCCTCAAGATTTCTCATCTTTTTGTTTTTCAGTAACGACTTTACTTTCTTCATCATTGCCAGCGTAGGCTTTACTTCTCCTGAAGCACACTCTTGGATCCGCTTGCTTCAATTCTTTTTGGCTTCACAGTAGTCCATTGATTTTGATCCTGAGAAGGCGCTACATACCTTGATGAGCTCTTTTGCAAAACAAGTGTTGGGGATATTGAATCCGTAAAGAACTCAGTCTCATTCTCTGAGAGATCATCATCTTCATCCTCATTTTCAGCAACTAGCCCTTCATACATGTTTCGTTCTCTACTACATATATGGCAGTTAGTTAATCGGAATAACTCTAGGCTGACTTTGGATTGGTATAACCATATTACTCTTATCTCTCTGGTTACTTGAAGTTTCTCTTTGCGAAAAAGTGTTCACATGAGGAATATCCATAGTTTCACAAATCATATTTATTTACTATAGGAGTTGTTATCTCAGTAGGCACAAAAAGTACTAGCTAAAGTCCAATGGAAGGATCGGTTCCAGTCTCATGTACACCAGTATTGAGCTCTTCAACCTCTGTCCCATTCTCCTGAGCACCACTACTCTGGCTATTTGGTTCATGCTGGGCAGTTGTACCAGTGGGCTGCTCCCTAATCTTTTTGCTTGTATCATTTCTTATGCAACTTGTTCCTGCACCTTCAGAGAGGGCACTAGGACGACTCCTAACTCTCCATATTCTTCTATTCATATCTTCTCCACTTCCATTGCCAGCATACGTTACATTCCTCATAACATTCTCATAGCTTACATTGGCATTAGGAGTCATTCTTTCATTCTGCCTTCCTGCTTCCTGTGAACTGGTTACATTATTGTTAGCATCCAATCCAGTAGATTGTACAGTATTGAGTCTACTCATTCTTCCACTTCTGTTAGTGGTATTCAGCTTCCTTGAATTTGCATCACCCAAACATTTTTTAGTTTCATGCCCAAACTTTTGACACTTCTCACATCTTTTTGGGATCCAAGGGTACTCAAACGAGATAATTCGATCATCTCCTGGTGCTAGTTCAACTGTAAATGAATCTGGAAGCTCAACAGAAACATTTACCTCAATACATAGTTGAGCATAATCAATTTGCTTCTTTTGCTTTGTAGCTTCATCCTGACTGAAAGGAATGCCCACCTTGCTAGCTACGAACCCCAAACCATTATCAGTCCACAGCTCCTTAGGGACGTTGTGACATTTAGCCCACACAGGGATTGTTGTTACCATTGCTCGATGTTTTTCAACACCTCGAGTCCATGGACTTATGATAAAGTAACGACCACCAATAAAGATTGGACCTTCCTCTAAAACTGCTTGACGAGCTTCATTGCTAGAGAATTTGAAGTAGAACAGATCTTTATCCGCAATAATCTCAAATGACCCTTTATCTTTCCATCGCTGTTGAAGGACGTTTTTCGCATATGGGAATGAGAGGCGCTGCTCTATAAAGAATCTCACCACGTAGTCACTCCATTTATTACATCCTTGCATACTCAAATCTATCGGTACCTGAGTAACACCATTTACTTCTTGTAAAGTGAAGATATCTATTATTTATATACTAAAGCAGAGACCTCTAATGGAGGATTTTCTCTCTCCTATGTAGCACTCTAATATGAGAGTTAGTTTTTTTTTTCTCTCCTATGTGACACTCTAATATGAAAGATAGTATTTTCTAATAGCCTACAATCCCACATACATAGAACCTCTTTGAAGAGTTTGAGTGTATTTATAATTCTTATATATTGGAGAGTTTGAGTGTATTTCCAATTCTTATATATCTGATCAAATAAAAAAAATTACTAAAAAATAGGTGATTTGTAAAAGGTAATTTCCTATTACGAATCAAACACTTTTAGTGTTCTAATTATTATATATTTGATCAAATAAAAAAAATTGCTAAAAAATAGGTGATTTGTAGAAACTAATTCCCTATTACAAATTATACAATTTTAGTGTTTATGATAAAGCACCGACTTATTTCGAATATATCCTTAACACGGCCTCAAAACATAGTTAAAAACAATTATACAAAAAATAACATCACAAAATATAAAATAGAAAATGAAAAAATAAAATAATAACGGCAAAGCAATAATGACAAATATTTTAAAAAATATATAATACTAAATGAAACTAACGTCAAATAATCGGAAACTAGATGCAAATGCAACTTAATTTATCAAATAATAAACGGGAAATTGGAAATTGGAAACTGGATGCAAATGCATCAAACTAATCTCACATGATAATTAATGGGAAATCAGAAACTGGATACAAATGCATTGAACTGACCTCAAAGAACAATTATTAACAGAAAATTGAAAATTGGATGCAAATATATTGAACTAATCGAAAAGAATAATTAACGAGAAATCAGAAAGTGGATGCAACTGCATTGAACTGATCTCAAAAAATAAATAATGGGAATTGGAAATTAGATCCAACTGCATTGAACTAACCTTAAAATATAAATAACGGAAAATCAGAAACTGAATGCAAATGCATTGAATTAACCTCAAAACATAGTTGGGTTATATGTTGTAGGAATGTCTCGATTAGTATAGTTTTGCATTTAAAATGGTGTTTATCTTATCTCTTTCCGTATGATTGGGAACTCTTTGTTATTCAAGTAGCTTCAATATATATGAACTTCACCTTATTAGGCAATCTCACAAAATTTCAATCAAACTTCTATTATTAAACAACAAAATAAAGTTGAAGGGTTTTATCAAAGGCGAGTTTTTTTTTTTTTAATGGAGAGTGAGATTTTCACGTTATAAGAAATTTGGTTGAGTGATCAATATAATATTAATATATAATAATTCTGCATATTTGCAAATATCAGAATAATTAATATAATAACACCCGTTTGCAGGGGCGGACCTAGGAGAGGGCTAACAGGGGCTATAGCCCCCCCTAGCTAACTTCCCCACCAAAAAAAAAATTACTATATTTATAGTCCTATACTATGAAAATGGCAGGTTTCTATCCATATTAATATGTGGGCAGCACATGTACAAACCCAATAAAACATCCTTGATATACTCATATAGGCCCACTCTATATATATACCTACTTTCATCTAGGCCCACACCCTTCATAAAAAAATTTCTATAGTTCAACTTCATAACCCCTGAGTAAAATCCTGGTTCCGCCCCTGCCCATTCATAGATAATCTTTGAAGATTATACATAGTGAGTCATGCATAATTTAAAGAATAATTAATGGGAAATCGGGAACTGGATAATCTTCGATGATCCTACATAGTAAATCAAACATAATTTACTTTTTATGTCATGTTTGCAAAGACACTGTAAATGGATCAGTAGAAGTTGGTATTACACACCACATTGGATAATTAAAAGAAAATCGGAAACTGAATTCAAATACATGACTGAGCTCAAAAAGTAATTAACGGGAAATCGGAAGCTTTATGCAAATGCAATAAACTAAACACAAAAAGTAATTAACTAGAAATCGGAAACTGGGTGCAATTGCATTAAACTAACGTCAGATAATAACTAATAGGAAATTAGAAATTGGATGCAAATTCTTGAAAAATATTTAATGGAAAATCGGAAACGGTATGCAAATACATCAAACAAACCTCAGATAATAATTAATGGGAAACCAGAAACTGGATGCAAATGCATTGAACTAAACTCAAAAAATAATTAACAGAAAATCAAAACCCGAATGCAACTGCATTGAACTAACCTCATAGAATAATTGGTGGGAAATCAGAAACCGGATATAATTGAATAAAAAAACATAAATAATCATAAACTAGATGCAGATGTATTGAACTAACCTTAAAGAGTTATTAACGGGAAATCGGAAACTGGATCCAAATACAATGAACTAATATCAAAGACTAATTAACGAAACATTGAAAAATGAATGAAACTGCACTGAACTAACCTAAATGAATAATTAACGAGAAATTATAAATTTGATGTAACTGCATTGAACTAACCTCAAAAAATAATTAACAGAAAATCAGGAACTTGATGCAAATGCATTAAACTAACCTCAAAGAACAATTAACATAAAATCGGAAATTGGATGCAACTGTATTAAACTAATCTCAAAGAATAATTAACGGAAAACCAAAAACTGGATGCAACTGCATTAAACTAAAATCAGAGATTAACTAACGGTAAATCAGAAATTGGATGCAAAATCATTGAAATAACCTAAAAAACTAGTTAACTGGAAATCAGAAGTCGGATGTAACTGTATCGCACTGACCTCAAAGCATAAATGTCCGTTTTTTTAGCCTTCTCACATGAGTAATTACGAGTAATTAGGAACCCAAAAATGAAAGTGAGTTTATAAAAACAGACTCTTACATGCATGTATGCAAACTGTATAGAAATTGTAAACTATAAAACTAACCTAGAAAAACAATTAACGAGAAATCAGAAACTGGACGCAGATGTATTAAACTAACTTCAAAGAGTAATTAACGGGAGATTGGAACCTGGATGCAAATGAAATAAACTAATCTCAAATACTAATTAACTAAACATCGAAAACTAGATGCAACTGTACTGAATTAACCTTAATGAATAACTATTTGGAAATCATAAAGTGGATGCAATTGCACTGAACTACCATCAAATAATAATTAACGGGAAATTGAAAACTTGATGCAACTACATTAAACTAACCTCAAAGAATAATTAATGAGAATTTGGAAACTTGATGCAACGTATTACATTAAACTAACCTCAAAGAATAATTAATAGAAAATCAAAAACTTGATGCAAATGCATTGAACTAATAACCCTAAAACATATTTGTATTATATGTAGGGAAAATAAATGTCTCAACAAATATAGTTTTGCATTTTAAGTAGTGTTTATCATAATTCTTTTATTATGATTGGAAATGCCTTGCTATTCAAGTAACTTTAATATTATATTCGCCACATTGGACATTCTCACAAAACTTCAATCAAACTTCTATTGTTAAACCTAACAATAAAAAAAGTCAATGAGTTTTATAGTTATCAAGGTTTGATACTTCTTTTTTGTAGAGAGTGGTGCAAAAAATTTAAATGAATAATTAATATAATTTTCATATCTCATAGCTATGTATAGTTGCTAATATTTTTTAGAATAATTTAATATAATGACACCCGTTCGTAAGACACGTTTATGTGATAAATCTTTTCAAGTGGGAGTAGTGTATTCTTTGACGATATGAAAACAATCAATCTGTTTTAGTGATTTGTACACATTAATACGTAAGCTGAGCGGTGATGATTTACCGCTAAATCACCATAAATCTAATAAAACTATTATATAAGCTAGATCGAGTTTAAGATAATTCTATTTGAAAATTACAGATTAATATCATAAACCACAAAGTGAAGAGGTTATCTCAATTTGATCCCTTAGTTTCCAAGTACTTAAGCACTATAATCGCTGCTTATTAACGTATTTCAGTTTATTTTCAATAAAAATATATTCTGATTCGAAAATTTGTGTAAGACATTTTGTAAAGCATTTTCAACACACAAAATATTTAATAGATCCCAGGCGGAGTCCAAAATCTAGTTAATATTACTAAACCAAAGCTCGCGTTTACAAACTGGCCTTTTATAGGCATCCCTAAAACAACCATAATAGAAGACTTGATGAAAAGACTAAACAGTCTTTTGCGTAAAGACCTAGACCTAGACCTGATGTTTAGTAAGACTAATCCTGCATTCCTGCATAGGTCGTTGTGCTTCCAGTTCGTTATGCATCCAGGTCTTCTTCATTTAGTTCGTTGCTAAACAAGGCACCCAGTTCATTACGCTATCCTGCATCAACATCCATCTCTTTTTTTCATCATTTGAAATCTAGTTAAAAGAGAAATTTGCCTGAAACTATTGCTTGATATTATAGTTCTAGCATCTGCTTTACTCCGTCAATTCGGGGACAGGTGCTGGCTGCTGCTCTGAATATCTCATATGGTGGTAACCTGTAAATGTCAAAATGCGTCACCACAACATCAAATATTCAAGTGGAACAACGTCATATTCTTGTACGCTGTTAGAAACTTTACACAATAACATTACTACTTTTAAACTACAGCTGGATTAACAAGGAAGGGAAAACAACAAAGAATATAGCTGGATAACTGTGTAAATAGCTATATATGAAGTCCCAGAAAATTTTGTAAGGGTTTGGGGATCTGGAAAGTAACCAGTAAGGTTACAATGGTTGTTTCGGCAGGGGTTCCTGAACCTATTAAGACTGAAACCTATAAAAAAAATGTAGAAATGTTCAGATCAAAATATTTAGGTCCTAGTTTATCAAAATTTCTTATCCACTTGGAATTAGCAAGAAAATACGTTTCTTTTTTTCTTTGCGCCTGAAAGTTGTTTCTATCTCATGAATCACCTAAATATCCACATTCACAAAGTCAGCAGCAGCTGGTCAAGGCAGCTCTGCTGCGACCTTCTACTGTCAGCCTAACCAGCCTACTGAGAAAGGTCAAGGGATTTGTTTATTGGCTTCCGAGGCACCTGCAGTCAAAAATAGTAATCTAAATCCTCCACCATTACTCCACATTTCAGAATATTGGTCTCAACCAAAAGATTAACTGAATTATGTGGCATAACAATCAATAGGATAAGCTTGGTAAGCATAACCACCAAAATAGATCATGTTGTATCCCCTTGTTGCTACCTTGATTCCTACTTCCGTCGGTAGAAACCACAGCCTCCTCAATCACTACCTACACAATTGCTTTCTCTTTCTCTCCCGCTGCTCCATTAATTCTCAACATACATCACTGCCAAGCAGGAAAGTAGGTTTCTGATGGTTTAGGAAAAAAGAGAATTTTCTGGGATCAAGAAATCGTTTGTGTTGGGCATTCATTGGTATAGAAGAACAAAGAAAATGGAGCTGTGACAAGCAAGTATCCCGCTTATCGGGTGCGAATAGCCTAAGGTTTTTATCTCTTTTAATTGTATACACTCGTACAATTATACTATTTGGAATTTTATTGTACTATGATTCAACTACTATAATGATATCAGATGACTATCCAAACATACAGTAAAAAAGGTGTTCAGAAAGTAAATTTAATTTTCTGTAATGAAAGTGCTTGATAAGTTGAATACCTAGCTGGTTATAACGGCCTAAAAACATTCAAGAAGCATGACCAAGTCATCTCTTGTCCGTGACAAGTAAACTGAACCGATTAAACCATCTTTCTATCCCTAGCTAAGTGATTAAGCAAAATGATCATTTTTAAAAGCCAAAGTTATCTTTATAAAAAAAAACAAAAAAAGCCAAAGTTATAATAATCTTCATGGTTATTCGTCGAAGAAAGACATTTAATAGCATCTAATAAAATTGACAACCTCAAGTACAGATCAGTTCTAGATATTGAGCATGAGATCATCGTTCAGATGTTGACTGCAAAATTGGTAAGACACATACTATGTATCATTGTGATGCTGATGCTCTTAGACAGGGCATCAGTAACGGCATGTTTTCCGTCAGCCTTATCTCCTTCACAAGTAAATGAACTGACTGGAGGCTCTCAAGCTGGATCAGCTAATACAGGAGAGGAAGAAGACTATGCCACAGTGGACCCTTCACCAATACTTTATCCTGGCAGTGGTGCACCTGTTCCGCATGAAAACATTTTGTGTTCCTCTGGTCCTCAGCAACCACCTGAAGTTGTTGTTGTCTGTTCTTGATCCACTCAAAGAACACATCAATGTGCTCCTCAATCTTGCTCCTTATATGCATTTTACTGAATGTTACGATGATCAAAATTTTCGAAGTATCAAGCTTCAAAACAGGAGCCCATCTGCTAGCATGCTTAACAAATGCTTGCAATTTTTGTTCCTTCTTCAGCCGAATATCCATGTATCTTTCAGTTAGGTTTTGTACGTGTGTAGCAGTCAAATCGGAGGTAATAAACTGTAGCCGCATATCCATGTATCCATGTATGCTTAACACTTCCATTTGCATGCTAGGTAATAGACTAATAATCACTGGAAAAAAAATAAAAATAAAACAAAAACAATCGCTGTAAACATTGTACGAGATGAAAGAGTTGAACATCACAATAATGTTGAAATGACCAATATAAGAAAAATCTAACAAACCCTACATTTTCGCCTATACATCCACAGGACTTTTGACACAAAATTATGAACCAGATAATGGTTGCAACGACAAATCGGTAAGGCCAGCAATAAGACTGTCAATTGTCCCTATGTCCCAATCACTGCCTGAATTTTCAAGAGCCAATGGTTGTGTTGCAAGGTAACTCTCCGTAAGGGACTCCTCCAACTGCTTCACAAGCTCATCTTCCTCAGGCACGGGTGTGTTCAGATCCCAAACCTTGAAGATATCATCAATTGGAAATTCTGTCTCATTTGTAAGACTAACTTCAGCTTTTATATCTTTTTTCAAAAGAGAAGCCTTTGACTTGTTCTTCAAGTAACTCTGAAGCTGTTCAGTTTCTTCTTCTTCTTCTTCCGATACCATGTTTAAATCAATTTCTTCCAAGACTCGTTCACCCTTGGTTCCACTAGGAGGATTTTGTGGCATTTCTGCGTCCTCACTCATCAGAACGTCTGTAACCGTTCCACTTGGAATTCCATCATTCTCGGCTACTGCAGTATCATAAGTTTGAGGATTTTCAGGAGTGAGCACGACGTCTAGTAAGACATCTTTCATAGCATTCCAACTACTGTCTGACAATTCTGGATCTTTAACTAGGCAAGAATCCACCCAAGCAGCATCCTCTGGTGAGAGTTCAACATCACTCTTGGTGAAGTTTATGGAAACAATAGAAGAAAGAAGATCTCTCCACACTTGATCATCTTCTACTGACATGACTAAAAAACAATAACGTCCATGGTTATAAAGATAGTTGGTAAAATAATGATACCGAGATTGTATTGTGATTACTAAATTAAAGAAAGCAAATAATATAATATAATAGTCAAAATGTAACATGAGAAAATAGAGACTTACTGATTCTTGAATTAAGAAAATTTAAAACCCTAATAATTTCAACCGATGGACTTAAAAAAAAAAAAAATGTTACTCCGTTGTCGGAAATGGAATATAAAAAGCCAAATCTGAACTGGGCCTAATTAAGCCCAAACAAGTATGGGCCCGGTCCAGCCCTAGTTAAACCTTAAACCCTCTTCTGTTTCCTGCCTTTTCGTATTGATTAGTCCCCCATTTGTTTTTTGGTACGATTGATAGATGATGACTCTGGTGGCAGGATCCTATGAGAAGTTCATATGGGGATTCAAACTGAAAACAGGAGACTCATCAACTCTAAAACCCCTCTTCTCGTATCCATCCCATCTCTCCACCATCAAATGCGTCGCTGTTTCTGGTCCCGTAGCTGTCTCAGGTGGTGCAGACGATGCCATCAAAATCTACGATCTTTCTTCATCCTCCGAAGTTGGATCATTAATGGATCATAAAGGAGCTGTTACTTCCGTCTCTTTCTACAACCCCTCTTCTCTTTCTTTCCCCAGAAACCTCCTTAGTGGTTCAGATGATGGCACTGTGTCCATCTATGATGCCGATCCCTTTCTTCATCTCAAAACGATTAAGGCTCACAAGAAGGGTGTTAATGATCTTAGTATACATGCTTCTGGTACACTGGCTTTAACTGTGGGAAGAGATGCATGTCTGGCTATGTTGAATCTTGTTAGAGGGAGAAGGAGCTTTTTATGTAGGTTGGATGAAGAGGCAACAATAGTAAAATTTGATTTGGAAGGGGAGAGGTTTTTTATGGTGAAGGAGAAGAAGGTATCTGTGCATGAGTCAGAGGATGCTAAGTTGGTTCTTGAGATGGAAAATCAGAAGAGGGTTCTTTGTGTTGCATCGGCCCCGGTAAGGTTTCGTTTCTTCATCAGCCTTTCAAGCTACATGTTTACAGCTAGCTTTCAATGTTTATTTTTCTTCCAACATCAAAATCTTCTTTTCCAGAGTTTTTGTAACTATAAATGTCCAGAAACTGTTGCTGCATTTTAGCGAAAAGATTCTCATGTAGTTTGAAAGTATCACATTTATGGTATAAAAATTTCCCGAGGATAGGTACTAGGATGTCTTAATTTGATGTTCTCTAATGATCTAAACAAACTGAAATGCATAGATGGAAGTCCAGATGGATATGCATATACAGAGCCAAGAGTCCCCTTCTTTTAAATCTTAAATACTGTTTTTGATTGAATCTAGTATACTTCTAACAGAATGGCCTTCTATTTACTGGTGGAGAGGACTGCAATGTTATGGCATGGGACACAACCAGTGGGCAGGCTGCATATTGCTTGGAAGGTGCGCACTCTGCTCGTGTGAAGGGCATCGTGATTCTTGACAGTAGCACAGTAGCATCCGCTTCATCAGATGGGGTCATACGTGTATGGGATGTGCGCATGGCCAAGAAGGAAAAACCAACTCCATTGGCTGAGGCGAGCACAAAATCAAGGCTTACTTGTCTTGCTGGATCTTCTCTCAAATGTGAGTTATTGATTACCCACTTACATTGTTTTATCTTTCACTACTGCAGAAAAGTACATAAATAGCATCCCAAAGATGCTATGAATTTTACTTGATAGCACTTACAAAACACTATCAAACCTTAGTCACAAAAACCATGGTAATGGTATGGAGCTCCCGTTCTCAAACCGCGGTTTGGCGGTTTTAGAGCAAAACCTTGTTGAAACTATGCTCTGAATTTTTCGAAACCGCGCTCTCAATTTTCTAAACCCCGCTCTCAATTTTCAAAGTTGCTCTTGACGATGAGAGATCAGTTTTATAAGTTTTTGATCATTTATTTGGTAAGTTTACAACTGGATTAAAACCCAATCAATCTTCTTAAAGGAACAATAATTATAAATCTGGAGTATTATCAGAGATTCTAAACCCCAAATGAGCAAATTGAAGATCAACAAAATTCCGTATGATTTGGAACCCAATTGAAGAATTGAAGAGATAAAGATTTAATTAGCAAGAGTTTTTTCACGAGTTTCCGTGTTATTTTGAAGGAGAATAATGAACCAAATTGGTTTTTTGTATACATTCAGTTGATAGATTCCGTGGGTCTCTCTCTAAACTAAAATTGCAAAGGTCTGGAGAAGATGACTAAGTCCATTATACTATACTCCCCATCCCAACATATCCTGACATAGAACTAGTTAGTACTTGTACAACTCTTTTTTGTAGTCTGTAGGGCCACTAGTCCTTTATATAGTTATTACTACTTAGGAGTGAAAATGTGGTGGCATACATACACGATTTAGTGGGCGAAGACACTGCATACGGTTTGTTCTTTTGTTCCTTGATCAATTTTTTTTAATCTGTTTTATTCTTTTATTAATTGAAAAATCATTGGTAATTAATATTCATGATTTAGTAACTCATTAATTAATAAATTATACTAGTGTATATAAGCGCTCTATAGGCGTTCTCAAAATGGGAGCGTCTCAACTTAGGCGCTTTCGCGCTCCCGCTTCTGTTCTCACTCTCGCTCCCGCTTGACGTTCTGGTGACCAAGTATCAAACACGATGCTATGCTTTTATTGATAGTGTTATCCAAAACAACGCAATTAATTTGATAGTGTTTTCTAGTAAATGTTATTAATTTAATTGCGTTTTTTGTTAGCACTGTTAACATATCTATAGCGTTTTGTGTTAAATGCTATTAATATGATTGTGTTTTATTTTAGTGCTATTAAAAAATCGATATCGTTTATTATGAAAGTGTTATGCATTTCAATAGCGTTTTTCTTTAGCGCCATCTTTGTTTCAATAGCGTTTTTTTAAAACAAATGTTATACCTCTTTTATGGCGTTTTAGAAACCTATGCACATTTTATTATCAAATTGAAAAACAAAAATGCAACCGGATCCAGATGGGATTCGAACCATCAATCTCTCAATTAGTTGAGTGCTCTTGCCATTTTGAGCTTATGGATCCATTATATCACCTAACTTAAATTGACTCACTACTAGAAGAAAGGCAAGAGTTAGCCTAAGAAATTAATACAGAAAGAAAAGTTATAACCAAGCACATTGGTTCAATGGTATCTCTACATGACTAATGAGCCATAGATATTAATAACAATATTTAACTACTAAAAACAATCATGTTCAAATATACTAACAAGTTGAGGTCAACAAGATATATGAAAAAGGTACCAATTACCCGAGTCCTTGTGGAAACTAAATGTGGTTGAAATTAATAGTAGAGATTTATCCAATGCTTAAATAGGTACTGACCTCTCTTCCATTAACATGAAACCATATGTTTACTCTTGCACGGGGAATTTGGTAATAACTAAGGAGAATAAGACATTGGTCTAAAATAATTAGGCCATGATACCTTTGTACAGAACGTGCAAATAACACATTAACACCTACACAACATGGCATTTGCCAATTTGATGGGGATTAGAGACAGCGGTGCACATGCCCAACCTGCAAGTCAAACCACAACCTAAATCTTCAGTCGATCTAAGGCAGTATCTACTTCAGTTTCAGACCATCATTTGACATAAAATTCAGTACACAAACATACTTTAAAATGTGCCAAGAAACCAGTCTACATAATGAGGTCTGGGGTGGCCTGTTGAGGACCCTGCAGTGGTCTAGGGTGACTAGATGTGGCCTGCAGTGGTCTAGGGTGACTGGATGTGGCCTAAGGTGAGTGAATGTGGCCTGCAGTGGCCAGTTGATCGAGGGACCCTGGAGTGGTCTCTGTTATAGCCTGCATGGTCAAATGGGGCTGGTGGAGGGCTTGGTCTGTAAAAACTTTAATTCCAACCTCACAGAGTTCACAAAGTGATAAGAAGCACCACCATAACTTTATACATCCAAATATCTGTGCTTCAATTAGACCCAAATATCTGTAAAGGATTTGCATATTGGTTAGGGCTCCACTAACTTACATATTTGATTGACTTCTCTATTCTCATTATTTTTTTCCTGTCATCTTTATTTCCAGTAGTTTAAAGAACAACACACTTAGCAAACATGTTTAGAAGCTAGCTAGTTTCGATCGTTTCATAAGATCTTTATTATGGATGTAGACCTGATCATAAGGTACATCCAAGACCATTTCGAATGTCCTCGATAATACAATATCTATAACCCCCTTCCTGTGTTTGCAAAAATATTCTACTCCAGTTTGCAAAAATAATCTACTCCAGCATTCCCACTCAAATCAGCAAGCACGCCCATTCTAAACATATCATCTTATACAAATAATCCAAGAAAGGAAAAAGTAGAAACACTAAATTACTGTCTAATTCACTTTATCATCTTCCAAAATCTATCGTTATCGAGTGAGGGTTGTAAAGGATCATCCTGTAGCACCCAAGTTTTCATTGGCCCTGTACATGAAATTTGGACTGAAGGTAACCCTTAGCAGGAGAGGTATTCCAAGTATTGGCCAAGGTGTTACAGGGTGAAGTCTTCAGTCAAATGGACTGGATGTGGCTTGCAGTGGCCTGTTGAGGGACCCTGGAGTGGTCTGTTTTGGCCTGCATGCAGCTGGTCAGGTGGGGCTGGTGGAGGGCTTGGTGCGTGGCTATGAACTTACAAAACATGGTGCAGGACTTCCTAAACAATGTTTGCTATATGTAATACAATTACTACACATTACACATCATTACATATACTCAAACATCTATAAAACAATATAGACAACAACTTACAATTTTTTCTGCCACCTCCCTCGTATCATCATCATAATATCGACCTACAAAGAAGCGACAAAAACAAAGTTTAAAAATGACATTGGAACTTGCAAGAGAAAAATATACATAAGTGGGAAGCTAAGCAATTGTGTAAGTTAAGAATGAGTACCTTGACCCTTACAGAAGGTTCTTGTCTTTCAGTGGTCCTCGTGGAATCTTACTAATTACCTTGGCATCAAAAGACTACATATTGTTTCTTAACCTCATGCATGGCCTTCTCAGCAAAGGAGTCGAACTGGTCTTCATATTTCTCAGAGTACTGTCACCGTGTGTAGCAAAACGAACACTGCTCATATCAATTAAAACATGTTAGATATACAAGAAGGCAGAAGAAGAGAGGCAGCAAGAGAGAGCGAGTGCAGTTTAAACCTATATAGAACAAGGTCACAAAAACTTTAATTACCTCGGGTTGGTAAGACAAATGGCGCATCCCTACGGATATTGATGAGCAAGATTCACGAGAACTTAATAACGTCATCCAAGATTATACACTTAACAATTAAACAAATGAAACAAAAATGAGATGTGTCTCCAGATAATTCAAATTACAGAACAGTACCAACCAACCACACAATGGTGCAGTGCCAACAAAAACTTAGTAGTAATAGAAAATATTTTCTGAGTTGAGAAGGAATACAAGGAAGCTACCATGATTAGGGACTTCAAGTCAAGTTCGTCAGGTGCCATTACTTTCTCTGCAGCGACAATGGTTTCGCTTAAAAGAAAATTGAGTAGGAGCAATTTCAAAATAGTGCACTAAGTTATCATTATACCTTGCTCATATCCAAAGGGACAAACTCTAAACACAATTATAATTACAAAATCAGGCCACCAATGTAAAACTACCACCAACCCATTGTGTAAGTCTGAAACAGGGGTCGTCTAGGTCCAAAGGTACTTGTATAGCCTGGGCTCATACCCCTAAAACTTGTCTGCAATTCTCCGTTAGTTGCTTTGCACTTACATCTGTTACCCTGTACAAATTCCAAATGATTTATTTTAAGTTAAGAATTTCAAAACATCAAATCAAGTGGGTGAATGTGATAGCAACTTGGAATCATAATGGTTACCCAAACACACAAAAATCACCCAATAGGCTGAAGATTTCTCTTGACAGTGTTCTTCTGTACATGGAGTCTCATTAATAGAATGAAGTTATAAGCAAAACATAAATCTAATAAGTATTTCAAGAGACTTACCCCATTTGGCTTTGAGTAGCCTGCACCAGATGACAATTCCATAACCATGACTCCCATCTACGATGCACCTCCCACCTCAACTTCACGTTCAGGAGAACTTTTACTGTCTGCATAATCTACCATTTTGTTTTATAGAACAACAAAAAATAATATAAAAATGAATGCTTTTGAAAGTTAATTTCTTTCAAAAGAAACTTAAGAAGATACATCCGAAATGAAGTGCTTAAATATTTAGAGCAAGCTACATGTATCCAAGATTGAGGCTCTTTGAAGCTTGAGGCTTTTTATGGGCCATAATTAATCTCTGAATATACAAGCTTTGTATTCTGAAGTTGAGTATGAGATTTAACCCTAGGGCTAGGTAGTGAGTACTTGGAAGAAGTTAATTTCTGTGTATAACTTACATTATAGTGTGACCATGTTTCAGTTGAAAAGGCCCTCGAAATTATAAACTGATAAACTGTTACAAGCCAAGTATGTATACTTATCATGCCAATCTAACATAATCAATGGGAACAACATAACTGAATTGATGTAACCACCTGCCTTCCAATGTGGTAAAAGATCTGTTGAACGAGTCTCAACCTCTTTCAGTGCAGTGACAACAGGACGATACGTATTAAGTGAGCCAAAATTGTAATTGAATAGTGACAAACCTATAACATCTAAAGTTAACTGAGAAAACTTTGCCTCCATATTGACTGGAGCACAACTCACATATTAAGAGTGGCATTCAAGTGGGAGTGCATCCAAACACTAAGTAGTCTAGAAAACATTCTAGAAATATGAAAAATAGCAAGCTATAAAGGTGCAACACATGCATAGATAAAGAATATACTCATGGAAAGTTCACCCCTAGTCAAGAGTTCCTAACGAATTTGGTGATAACTAAGGAGAATAAAACAATGCATCCAATTCAATATGCGCTTGACAATGCAAGGGTCATATTGTCAATTTCCAGAATCCACCCAAAATACTAATGACTGGATGCAACATCCTTGAGGTATATATAACAAAATTGCACCCTAATTAGAACATAATACAAATCCTTTAAGAATCAATAAATGCTATCCCTCATTCCCTCTAAGAAAATAACAAAAAGGGGTTGAAGTTTAAAAAACTTCTGCAAAACCATTCTTGTAAAAAATTGTCACTCTATTTGTATTTGGTCTAGCAGCCAATCACAAATCACCGGCTAAACCGTAACCCCGCATTTCTCTAATATGCCCCAGGAATCTTATTAGGTGTAGGAAGATTGGTTAAGTTAAGTGGAGATGTTGTTGAGGGAGAAACTCCAGAGCATATTATCAACTAACTTTTTATAACCAAAATTAAGAAGAAATATCTAGAGTCAAGCACTACAGTTAGTGTTAACTTACAAGATACAAAATCTAGTAGTCTGAAATCATAAACCATAAATCATCAGTAGTTAGGAGTATCAAAGCATTCAAGAGAACATGTTCGTTATAGCCTATTATATGTCTTTACTAAAATGAAATCTATTATATATACCATTTCAACTTAATAAAAATGTAAATCAAAAACAAATTTCCATAACATATTCTTCAGCCTTTGAAATCATGTTGTGTGACTAAATCCGTTATAAACAGTGTAGAATAAATGAATAAATCATACAATTGGAACACACAACACTTACTTGAGTGTACCTCTCCCTGCTTTGCCTGCAATTTAACACTTTTATTAGTCGAATATTTTCAATTGAAGAACCTTTAAAATATAAAGGAAAGATTTTTTATTTAAGTTTAAACAAAGAAGAAATTGTAAAAAATGAAGACTGGGTTTTTCAAGGAGAAGATCAGTACCGATAAGGTTTCCGATTTTGATGGGGGTGGTGATGGTGGTGGCGGTTTTGATTAGAGAGAAAATTAGACGGGAGCTATTTTGCTTCTTTTGGAAGGAGATGGGGAAAAAAAAAAAAAAAAAAAAATGCGGGCTGAAATTTTGGAATTTCATTTGAAGCGGGGGCTATACATTTGGGGTAAAGTCCAATAACTGACTTGCCAACAATAGCACTTCTCCACAAATGCAATCAATTTTATTGTGCTATTCGTCCAAATGCTATCCTTAGTTTTCCATTGAAGCACTAAACCGAGCCACGCTATCCCAAAAAGATTAATAGCGTTTTTTTAATAAAAGCTATCTATTGAATAAATGCTATCTATTTACAGTTTTCTAGTAGTGTTTGTCCTTGATCGTCTAGCACTGTCGTCATTTGTTATTGAATGTCATAGTAAAATATCTGGTGTGAAGTTGTCTTTGTTCAGTGTCCTAAATATAGAGGTCTACATATCTTCTTCTTTTTCATTTGAGTGTGTTTATTGGAAAAGGCTTAAGATGGATGGTATTGTACTTCAAAAAATGTTACTTAGACCCTTGAAATCTAATTATCAGGAAAAGAAAATTTTCAACAACCAATTACACACCATGAACTTTATTTGTCCCATTAGGGTCTGTTTGGAAGCTTTCGTTTGGAATTGGATTTGAAAATATAATGTCAAGACTTACAATTTCAAGTAGTTAAAATTCCTAAATATATGGAAATCTCACGTTTCTGCCCCTATAGAAACTTACAATTCTTTGATTTTGGGAATTTGAGGTTTCCATTCCAGTGCAGAAAAGGTTGCCGAACAAGGTGACTCTTAATTTTCGCAAATATATTATGAATTCCACCCTAAAATCCTGGTTGCCAAACACACCCTCAGTGAATAGCTTTTATTATTTACTTGAGAATTTTAATATTATCCCTTTGAGAATATGTTTGTTTTTCTACATTACAACTAATGGAGATCAATTGTGCACATTAATGATTTCCTCTTTAATTAATTTTCTGCAATTGTGATCGTTTTCGTCTCAGCTATTAAAAGACCACAGATTGGAAACTCTGAACCGAAGAAAGAGCAGGATCAGGAAGACTAGTTGGACGTGTCAATTGATTGGATATAAGGGATCAACACAATATCAACCTATCATTTCAGATGAACATGTTTGGAGATTGAGAACATTTTTGTACTTCTCATGTATGCTAGAGGAACTTATTTTTATGAATAGACATGATTATACTTGAAGTTTAGGTCTCAGTGAATTTATAAGCTCACTTTTGACACGTCTGTTTTTAGACAGATTTGATTTCCTCACCACATGTATGAGTATAATTTGCTTATGAAAAGAGAATCTTCCCTTGAGTTATTCCCTGTCTAGTAGCTATGTCCTGAACTATAAGCATAGATATCATATCAGTCACTAACGCAAATGAATGTAAGAAGGGAAGATTCTTCTTGGTGTCATCACTAAAATCCAACACTCTACAAGTGGTTGTGTTCGGATTAAGTTTTTCATTGATCTTCCTAGCTCCATGGCTTGTATGGTTGTGGGACTGAAGTAGGAACTTAATGCATAGCTCAACTCCTAAATGTGCTTCGTGGTTTGGTTTTGCCTGGGTTCAGTCTGAGGCGTAGCGGATGTAGCAATGGTACCCACATTGTAGAAAACATACTGTAGAAAATCGCATATTGACAGCAAAGTTTAACTGGTGATTAAGTACAGATCACTCAATAAGGATTGCTGTTTTATTCTTCTCTGTTTCCAAGTTCCTATAGGCTTCTCTCTTTACTACATAACACACAATAAAAAACACCCATCAAGTACGCTAGCCTTGTGGGTGCAGGTATAGACAGGATCATCGTCCAACCAACCGAAAGTTAATTAACGGCACGATTGGGTACATTTGGCTGTGGAGCAATTTCAATAAATAAATTTTGTTTATCTCGTTGCCAAGAGCATTATCCTGGCATTTCAAGAGTTAGTTGCTACATGTCACAGGGTTTTAGATTTTAGATTTTCAGTGTTCCAGCACCAATAATAATTCAGTAGTTGTTGACATGGGCCAAAATATCGCCGATATATCCGATATCTCGCCGATATATCTCGATAAATTGGTACACCAATATCGATATTTCCGACATATATCCACTGAATATTGAATCCCTTTTTTTCCGAGATATATCGGAATTTCCGATATGAAAGTTTATATCGCCGATATAATCGATATTTCTGAGATAATCGATATATATCAGTTGACTTTTTGACTAATTGTTAATAACTTAATATTGAAATTTCCAAAATTTCTGAAATATCCGAGATATATCGGCGAGATATCCAAAATATATCGGTGAGATAGCCGATATTTTAGAAACTTTAGACTGGTCACCAAAAAAACCGAGATATCCGATATATCTCGGTTTTTAGGTATACCGATATATTAACCGATATCGAAATTTTGGGCCTTGGTTGTTGTTGCACTGCCGAACTTGGAAGTGAGTGCCTACTAGGAGGACTTCAAAAGGCACTGAACGTTGAATTTTTCTTAGTTAAAATTTGAATATGTTTCTAATGGCATTGCGATATATCATATCAACATGGTTTTAGCCAGAATCTTGTGATATATCATATTTTCATTAAGATTTTTTTAGTTAGTATATTGGGAAATTATTATGCATATTTGTTAGTTTGTTTTTCATTAAGATGTTTTTTAGTTAGTATATTGGGAAATTATTATGTATGAGAATAAAGATGTTGGAGGCAACCAAACGACAATTCTTCTTAGATCAGTTCAAAATCACTAAGGCTGAAACAATAAAACGTTTTGATGCTCATAGGTATCAAACATATAGAATCCAAACTTAATTAAGACTATATATTACCAGCAATAATCATGATCAGAGTAGTCATCAATTGATTCAAATTTCAACATTGCTTTTACTAACCAAAATCCTATATAACTTAAGCAGACAAACTAAGATAGATAGCAGTAGCAACACCAAGTGCATAAACACCCATAACAGACCCAACAACTTCTTTCCCAGACTTGGTCAAAATTCCAATTCCAGCAATTCCAACAATTCCAAACGGAACTCGCTCAACAACAGCTTTACCGGCATTATAAACAATCACATCCTTAAACACCTCCACAGCAAACTCCTTAAATATCGTCTGATTTAATGTTTCGATATTTTGATCAGGGGAATTTTTTGTGATGGTTGATAAAGCAGTGTCGACTTGGTTTTGATTAGGTGGAGATGGAACCCATTTTTTTATGAGAGGATGTGTGCTGGAGAGTGATTGGTGGAGGAGTGTTGAGGCATGGAGGAGTTGGTATGGGCGAATGCCTGGAAAAGCGTGTTGGGTTAAATTAAGGCAATTTTTGTAGACGGAATTGCAGGTGGTTGTGAATTGAGGAGAGTCTTGGAGTGATTTTGAGACTCTCTTTGATGCTGAGACTCCCATTCGACTCGCCTTGATTCACTTCAAGTGTTCAGCTTCAGTATGTGGAAATGAGAATGCCCAAGTGTTCATTTACTTTGTAATCTGAAAAAGGCCTATATTGAGGCCCATGAGGTTTGAATTAAATGTATTGCCCAAAACCCAACATGCAGTTTGTGCGCAGTGCTAACAATTACTGCATCCACAAAGTATTGCAAAATATCGCACCATCTGTCTGTTGAATACTTGAATTATGAGGAATCGGCGTTATAATGCTGCGGGTTGAACTGTTATTCAACCTGGATACAACTGTTATTCAGCAATACTTTTAATTTATAGATTCATAGCAAATTCTGTCGGCGTTCTCATATCGTCCCAATTTTATTTATTTTTTGCTATTTTTGTGCTTAAGAATACAAATGGTTGAGTGTGAATGTTTTGGGCTTTACTTAAGTTGGGCCGGAGACCTTTTATAAGTTGAACTCTTCAATTCCTGGAACAAAGGCTCCTAACAGGAAGTCCACTGTCTTCAATATGAACTAGGGGGTAATCAAAGACCATTAATACTGAGTAGTTGAGAATGCTCCCAGGCACCCACGTCAGCCCTCTTTTTTTCTCTGAGACTGACACATCAGATTTTTCATAAAAAAAGAAATTTTACGCTTTTTTTTGCCGATTTCAATTGTTCGTAACCCAAAATAGATAAAAACCTCTCTCCACGCTCTTTTTTTCAATTCTACAAAACACTCCCAACTCTCCCAAAAAAAATTCATCTCTTCAAATCCTCTCTCTTATTCTTCTCTTCTTCCAAAATTAAACTAAGAATGATAGAGTGATGTCAAAATTAAATGTCAGATTCGTCATCATCAACTCCCTATTGATTAGTTCAAGCAATTTTTGAGGAGTCAGAGAGATGTTTGAATTTAGGAAATCTTGATTTCTTTCGGCAATTATTTATCATGGCTTTGATCTTCAAACCTTCAAACAATCTCTATCACTCACTTCCTCGAAACTCAACTTCTCATTTCATCGAGAACACCATCTTTCTACACTACAATATCCTCCCTCCTCCCTTCCCCAATCCCCAAATCAAACCCAAAGCTCGGATGACAAGTTCATTAACGTTGGTGGTTCCAAGCTATTTGGTCATGTTCACATTAGCGGTCAAGAACTTCGGCAGATTGGCATTTCTTGCCTAACTCTTTTGTTGTTCTCGAAATTCAAAACTTCATAACATTCCTAATGTTTTCGACATTAGAACTATGATATTAGTTCTCGAATCATTAGGGGGTTGAAGTCAATGTATATAATGGAGAGGTAACGGTTGATACCCATGGGATTAAACGCCTCATTGAGCCATGTGTATGACGCCGGGAAGATTCGAGGTGGGTTTTTTGTTGGTGGCCCATTGCTTGCTCGATTTGGTGAGGCAATGGTTGCACTCCCTGGTGGTTGTGAAATTTGGGCTCGACCTATCGACATATACGTCCAAGAATTCCGTGCGCTTGGAGCTACTGTTGAAATGAGGTGATATTCTTCAATTCCTTCTACTGCTAAATACCCTTTAGTAACAGAGTAACAACTTAATTATCTCTACAGCTGGTGCAAAATCTAAACTCACTCCTAGAAGAACCAAAAATAAAAAAAGAACCTGGATTTCTTGGTTCGTCCAATTCTAATCCATTTGATTCCAACTCGGACTCTGATGCTAAGAAAACCTTTACTCCTACAAGACGTACTTCTTCGGAACCTGTACTGCTGAATCTTACATCAATGCTTTTAGTGATGACGAAGGAAGTGGAGCTTCTACAGTTAGTTATGCTTCGAGAAACAAATACAAGAATGACTTCCGTGATTCTGGAGGATTGGAGAACCGAGGCGTCTCGCGAGAACCGGAGGGCTATGCCACGCAAAGGCTAAGGAGACAACAAAAGTGTCGATAGTTGCCTCAAGATTCTTGAGGATATTTGAGATGATGCTACTAAGACTTTGATCACCTTGCATCGCCAGGGTGAGCAAATCACAAGGACTCACGAGGTTGTTGCTAACATTGATCGGGATCTCACCGGGTATGGCTATTTGTCCCATTTGTCGTTGTATTTTGCCTTATGACCGGAATATAAATAACGTTGTGAATTTGTGTGTTTTGGGGTGGGGTGAGGGGTTGAAGCGAGAATATATGCTTGCTAAACATCCGCTAATATCTTTTTCTTAAGAACTTACCGTTAAATTGTCTAAGAAAGTTAAATTTGATATAACTGGAACCAAAACATCATTTTTGGTGACAGTATTTAACAATGTATTGCTGTTTAGCTATTATAAGATCTTCAAGTAATGAGTTTTCAGTAAAGATTGTGAACTATGCGTGTGGAGCATTAAGTATATCCACTAGCTTTGGGAATATGGTTATTTGACCTTTTGGTGGTGATTGAGTGTTTGCCATTAATGTCTGAGCTTGACCTTTGCCTTCGCATGCTCGATATACTGGAGTACTTATCCCACACTACTACACTGTATAGAGATCCATTTATTTATTTATTTATTTATTTTTCTGGATTCTTAGTTGCGCTTTCAGTTATTGGATAACTTAGTTGCGTGTTTCATGGTGAGAAGCTATTGGGAAGTCTTGGTGGTATGTTTTCTAAAACATGGAAGCCTAAGAAGACTAAAGCAATTAAAGGGCCCGTAATTACGAGAGGTAATTATCAGATCACATTCAATCTTTGGACTTTACTAGCTGGAAAAGTTTCTCTTTGCTTACCCAGATACACGTGTTGGGTTGCGATGATTCATTTAAAAGAAGGGGAAATCACTTGGAGCAAAGGGAGAAGTTGGGACTGGCATCAGTTCCTAAGGGAAGATCGAACCCTCGAAAACCGGCATCTGAACCCACAACTACAGAAAGTTGAGGTACATCTTGGCGTTGAAAGTAAAACTCACAGATAGTGTGGAGGAGAAAGTAGAGAGTGAGGTGGAGATGGAATCTGCTCAATCTGAATGCAACAGACTAGATAAGCCCGATTCAAATTTTAATGTATGTTGATGGGGAGATAAAGTCTTGAGAGCAAGACACATTAGATTCAGGAGTTGTGATGTGAAATAATGAGGACTCGCAGTCTATGCCTATTGAAATTGTTGAAAGCAATAGATTAGAAACAGCTAGAGTGGTATCAAGAAGTGGAGAATCCGATGAGGATATCTCTATGGAAGAACCTTTAGACTGCTCCGCAAAGGAGCAAGGCCTCGAATTGGAAATAAACTCCTCTCCTGTAGATAATACACAATTAGAACTAGAATCTACCGATTCTATTTATCGAAGTAGTGATGATAATGGGGATTTGAGTGGAAGGTCAGATGTGACTGATGAACGAATTGGAAATAGACTCCTCTCCTATAGATAATACACAATTAGAACTAGAATCTACCGATTCTATTTATCGAAGTAGTGATGATAATGGGATTTGAGTGGAAGCTAGGTCAGATGTGACTGATGAAGAGGCTAAGGAAGATGGTGACCGTTCTTATGTTTTTGTCGATGGAGGAATTCTCTTGATGGGATTGTTTCGGATTGTTTGGGATTGTTTTTTTTGGTGTATTTTCAGTTATGTGAGAGTAGATGATATTAATGATGTTCAGTACTTCTACTACTTCGTCAAGTCTGAGAACAAGCCAACTGAGAACCCTCTTCTTTTTTGGATCACAAGAGGTCCTGGTTGTTCTGTTTTAACTATGGGGCGTGTGGATATTTGAATACGGTTAACATATGATGTTTCAAAGGAAAGCATGGGCTAACCCAACAATCCATTTAAGGCCACTGAAGATGGATACCAGCCATAAGCTTATGAATTTTTCTCTGTGATGAAGTATGTGGTAAGTGAAGGCAGAAATGATACCACCACCTAGGCAACCGAGAGTTGTAGCGTGAAGTGACAGCTAACTTCCAACTGACCTACTCTGAGGGAATTGATGTTGTGATTCTACCGATGTTGAGTAGCCACAAACCATCACACCTAGATGACGAGTGTGGGAGGCATTACAGACTACACTTGCGGCCACAATTGCTGCAATGTATGGTGGGAAAATCCATGCTACGTTGAAAAATCCGGCAGGGAGACAAAAGAGAGCCTATGGCAGTTGCACCACCAAAGATGAGATTGTGGTTCCCGCCGCGGTCCAAAGGGACGGCCGATTAAGATTAGGATTGGAGTGGCAAGAAATATACCAAAGTGACCCATGAAATTGCGGTCCATTCCAAAGTGGTGTGAACGAGTAATTGCTAACCTTTATTGGTACCTGAAATTGGATCCGTCTATTTCAACTATATTGTTGTATTGCTATATGAATTGAAGTAACAATACGTGAATGTTGTTGCTTGGCTTTTGTTTGTTCAGCACGATAGTTTTTCATCTTATTTACATTATTATTGACACACAGGAAATTGTGTTCTTGGCTTTTTTACATTTTGATAGTCTATTGTCTATACTGCAAGGAAGTTTTCATTCAGACAATGCCATTGCTTAGCCATTTCTTAGCTTGCAAAACTAGGTCAGGCTGTTTTTATATTTCATATGAGCAACCTTGATTTGTTTACTAATGCACTACCGTAGCCCTTAAGTGCGTTGATTACATATGCTCTACATTCTTTAGTACAGCTATTAATGTAGTAAGCCCGGCGAATGCCGGGCAAATTATCTAGTTGCCCTACACACTGGGGGAGGAATGAACACTGGAAACTTTTGTGACATTTCCAATCATATCTATTACCCTTTTTTTTTTTTTTTTTCCAATCATATCTATTACATTAAACCCACTCTATATGCATTCCATGTAATTTTGTAACAAAACCTCTGACTTCTTTTTTTTTTAACAAAGATGAGAGATTTTTTCACATTTTTGTGTTAGTGTGTTAGTAATTAGTGTTTGGGTTAGCAACAAAGTAGGAAAGAACACCAACTAAAGGAGCATTGATGTATGTTGTGGGCTCGGACTTTCTAAAATCAGCCCGATCATCTTCATATGCATCATCTTCTCCTGGCCCACCCACCACGGCCCCAACCAAGGTGTTAGGATTGGGGTCGGATGAGTTGTAGTAAACTGAGCCTTCCTTGCAGGCAATGAATTGTGGATGGACTTTTATCGATGGTATAGATGATCCACGATGGTGGATGCGTTGTGGGTACTTGTTGCTATAGCCCACCATGTATGACATGCCCATTGGGTTGTCCCCCAAGATGTAATCAACCTGCACAACAGTAGCAATAATATGCGTAACATTTTCACAACAAATCAAGCAGCAAGAGTGCAGACACAAAGTTCAATCATTGATATTTTAATGAACATTCTCATGAGGCTAAATGCCTAAATCAATTATTATTTTACTTTGCTTAAGGGAATTAACATCAGTTAAGAAACAAGAGTGGGCTAACATTAATGAGAATGGACATGAATACTAATGTGCTTTAAGATCGTATGGTACCTGCTTCTTGGCTTGTTGATGAAGAGACGTCGGACCAACACTGATGCCCCCACAATTAACTGTCTGTGATGTCCGCGAAAGATATTTCGCGTAGACAAGAAGGAGAAAGGAGATGGAAGTGACATGCTGCATGTTGCTCCCTCCAGGCTTGTAAATGAGGCCACCAGGAGTGTACTCAATGTGCGAAGACGACGATTCTGGTATTAATGTACACATGAAGCTATCTGCCGATACTTTGTATGATTCGAGGCTGTACACATTCCCTTCGAGGAATTCCTAAAGCATGATCACGCAAATCAGTATCTGTAAGAAAATTTGACGCGCAATTCTCACCGTTGCAGGATTTAGTACAGCTGTTAGATTAATGGCTCGTATTAAGGTCTTTTTTTTCCATATGCTAAGTGTACTATACTTGCAAAATGTTAACCTTAGAAACGAGGACGTTAAGACCAGCATGTTTATTGTCCCATCCAAATTCATTAATGTTGTCATCAGCACCAAGTGTTTTTCCATTGGTCTGTATGTAATTAAGATAGGCGTCGCTCTGGGTGGCCCTTCTAAGCCATGAAGCTCCCCATAGCAACTCATCCTGCAAGAAACCCAACAAAGAACACGTACATCTGATCAAGCATATCAGTGATAAAGATTATTATTATGACTAATAATAAAATGATCCCCAAAAATGACCTTTAAATTAACAAGAATTGATGTGAGAGATGAGCATTTTTTGTTGTTGTTGGTAAAGATAGCATATGTAGGAACACAACAACACAGGTTGCACAGGCATGTTTGCTATACAGTCAACGGTATAACTTGATTTGAAGGCCAATCTTACAAACTATGCACCAAATTGGCCTATAAAGAATTGCAACTGTAAAATGCACATGGGTCTTCTTCCCAATTGTGTGCGTCTGCAATCTGCATGTGCTTTGGAAGTTCTTAACAGCAAATTGCAGCAAGATGCTGTGAGATCCTTACAGTTATGTTCTTTCTATTCATCATATAGTTTATACTTTGTTCAAGTAATTAATATTGTATAGAAGGGAAAATTTTCTACACCAGGCAAGACATAAATTCTATCCCAAATAAGACTAGGCATACAGGCTAACAGGCAACAGGTCGCATGATATCAGCTGTTGACAAAAGCACTGTTAAATGTTAATAAACAAACTATATGTCAACTTCTTTCCGAAAAGAAATGTACAGGTTTTTTGTTTGAGAAGTTGAGAAGTTTCCTGTATTGTTGTACTCATTTCAGTCATGAGAAATTTATTATTATGGTTTAATGCACCTACTGTCTTATAACTGTTGTAAGTAATACAGAATTACAGACACCAGTATCAGTAAGTCCATAACAAACATATAGCTTACCTGATATCCATCAAAATCACAGTAGAATGGACACACACCGGACCTGATATCCTCATTATCACTATAAGCTCCTTTGTAATTATCAGCATAATCGAAAACTCGTACTGCATTTCGCAGCAATGTCTCCGAGTACCCTGGATCAGCTGATTTGAACGCCATTGATGAGGCTGCTAAAGCCGCTGCAGTCTCGCCCGCAACATCTGAAGCAGCCTTAGGTGCCACCACACTGTAAACGGTCCTAGCCGTATCCATGTCCTCTGGCCTCTCCCAACAGTTGTGGTCTATTATTGGATCCCCCACCTAAGGAGCTCAAAAACAAAACTAAAATCAGTGTCAACACAAATGTAGCATGCACCCATCATTAGGGTGCATAATAAGACATGAGGATGTGGATGTTAATCGTGGAATTTTCCCGTTTGGCCTGCATAAATGAGAGGCGAGTGTTTGTCCTGGAATGTCACACTTAAGTCGAAATAAATGCAGTATTTACCTACATTAACGTACTAATTCCTCATGTTTAATCCGTGAGGATCAACATCATTATGGATTCCAAGACCAACATTAACAGTATTAAACAGTAAAAGTAATTTTTACCAAGAAAAAATAGTATATATTTTAAGAACTGACAAAATCAGCAATAAAGATTGTGGGCCCCAAAATAAAAAAACAAGAAAAGCGACGTGGTGCTCCGATCACGGGTTACTTTACCTACATGGCACCCATACTCCCTGAACTCATCATGCTTACCAAAATACCCATACTCTTAAAGTGTAAAATTACTAAAAAGGGCTACTCTACACTTGTACAGGTACCTGCACAAAAATCCGGTCTGGTTGTGAAACAGTCTTGAGGAGATAATCAGTAGACCACTTAATAGCAACCAATGCATTCCTAAGCTCGCTAGGTGGCATCAATTCTCCGAACTCGATGACACTCCAAGCCAACATTGTCGTCGAAAATGCCATAGGAAAACCAAACTTAATGTTGTCACCTGCATCATAGTACCCGCCTGTTAAGTCAATCCCATTTGTCGAACCATCGCCTAGACCGGAATTTGCGCTCCAATTAAGTCGTTGATCAAGAGGGAGCCAACCGGAACGTTGTCCCTCAAAAAATAATATACACTTGGACAATGCATCTTGGTAGTCATGAGACTTGGCCAAGAAGACAAACTGAGAAAGGAGGCCAAAGAAAACCAAATGCAAAGAAGGGGATAGTATCATCTTCTTCATATGGAGTCCTTGGGGAGGGACTAGTTTATTTTCTTTGTGTGGTTTGTCTGTGGTTATGTTTTTGTTTGTTGTTGCATTGGTTTGTTGTTTACTTGAGTGGGAGTTGGTTGGTTTGTTGGTGCTGAAATTTATACTAGTGGCAGGAAGTGAGTGAAAGGGAGTAGCGAGTAATAAGGTAAGGACTAAAGAGTGGAGTTGATCACGAGAAAAAATAGAAAAAGAGGTGTGGTGGGGTTTTGGTTTTAGTTTGAAGTGGTAAGTATAAGCGCCGACACTACTGCTACTGTCAGTTAAACTCACATGTTTTTGTGAAATCAGCGGTGTACTCAACTTCTCAAGCCACAAATATTTTTGTGGGGGCCGGCCCTTTGGCAGGTATCTGAACTAGAATGAGTATAGACAATGGAGTTTCTATTCCCTATTTCAAAGAATCGGATGTTACTCAAAACTCACACCACTTTAGTCTTCTTGATTTTATTTATTTATCTAATTTTTCATTTTAGATGAATTTTTGTTATTTCCCACCCTCTAAAAGTCTTTAGTCTATAAACTTGAGCCCAAGAATTTGATGAAAGAAAGCAGCTTGTGATATTCCAGAAAAGCCGTGCAGCAGCCTTGGTCATGTTCTGACGTTGTAAAGTGGAACATTAGCAGGAAAAGATTATAAACTTGCGTATATATGCTGCCAAGAATCTGTTGTGAAGGTCTGGCCGGTTCACCACTTAGTTCCGTTAATTGTGACAGTGAACAAAGTGAACCTTTTTTTCGGTAACTGAACAAAGCCAACTCAGTATAATTAAGTTGACAATCAAATGAGTTTTACTTCTGTTTAATATAAACTTAAAAACTAGATAATCTCCTCTAGAAATTAAGTGTCCGCTATATATGTCTCCCACTATCTGATACATATACCGAAGTACCGTGGTTAAAGACTTGTTGTAGGCACGAATTTTATGCCAATTCACTTCTTATATATCCCTTTTTTCGTTTTTTTTTCTCTTTTTTCGTGTGTACTTAGAATGATTGAAGAAGTTTTTTTCGCTTGTGCTTAAACGATTGAAAACTTCAAGCAATGATTTTCTCTCTTTGTTTTTTTGGTCAGTTGTTATTGATACCATGCCGAACAATGTACATATATATTAATCAAATAATTGAATGCCCTTACCTAGCGCTCGTATTGGCACTTTAAAATTGCCCAGTGCTAGTGTGGTACACATTCTAGATCCTGATCCAATACTTTTGTTGGACCTTCATGTCCAAGCGATTGGTTTTAGGCCTTCCTGTTTTTTTAATAGTCTTTTAGGCATTGTTAATCCATGGCGTGGCATGGCGTGGTTTTAAAATGATGCAAATTGTCATTTAAAACACACAAATCTGCCCATCGTCTAGTATTGTAAACGAGAAACATGCTCAGCAGAGTATCACATGAAAAATGTACTTATTAGTTACTACTTACTAGGCGCACAATTGAGTCTCCACACTCGTAGTTAATTCTTTGATGGAAAGTATATATTCTTCAGCTAAACAATACTAAGTACTTGCCAATACTGAAGAGTGACTTACAAGTCGGTCATTTTTTTTTTTTGGTAAAGAGTCAGTCATAAGTTAGTATTATTTAAGCATATCTACCTCCCTTTTTACTTCGTTCCTTTTTTTCTTTTTTCTTCACTAGGCATCAGTTTAAGAATACTCTTACACTCAAAGTGAAATTCAAAAAGATCTTTATTCTCTCAGTTATGAAGAACTACTCTTCGCAGTGCAACCAAAAGTCCAAAAGTGCCCTCCCCAAATGTTGTTTCCCAGCTCATGGACTAAGCCTTCTCAAAGCTAATTGGTTGTTAGTTGGGTGGACAGGTGAATAAGACAGTATACTATATTACTGTAGACTCTTCACGTCAAACGAAAATGGAAAGTCTGCAACAGCAACAGTTCGTCTGTTAGACTGTCACATCTTACAAGTTAAATGAAGACTCGCTCCTTTGACTGGGTTGTTTCTCTACCAAGGCAGTTAATAAATAGTTAAAGACCCAGTGTCTGTGCCAGGGTGCTCCTACATTTCTCCCCGGATGCCCAGAGCTGTAAACTTGAGTTAATAAATGTCCTCTTCAAATTATTAATATTAATACGAGATTCTAGTGAAGTAGTGAGGAGTGAATAGTGAAGTAGTCTATCTACTCAGCTACCGAAAGGAGATAAGTGTAGTCAAGATTTTTGGATAAGAATTAAAGCATTCCAGAAAGCATAGTTAAATTAATTAGCAACTCGTATTTTTTTTAGTGAGGCAAGAACGTTGATATTTGTATAAAATTATCATTATAAAAAAAACAGACAACGGATTTGTCAAATATCAATGAAACCAGTATTTGGAAATCACAAAATCCATTCAAATGATACTATACATGTCAATGACTTCTCTCTCACTTCAGACAATTGATTCTTATTTTGATGACCTTCACATGATACTAAAGTTTATTCCTAATATTAATATTGGCTCTCTCTCTCTATCTATATATATATGATGATTATTATTAGTAGTATATATATATGTTGATTATTTTTTTTTTTTAAAGTATAAAATTCCATGGGAAATAAGTTCTAAACATGCCATATCCATAAAATGTGTGTTATAGATGGTGTAATAGTGTTTTAATTTTTTAAGAGTAGGTTCTACAAATGTTCGACAGACGAACACATGCTACTAAAAAAACCTCTTACATTTTGACGGCAGATTATTTCGAAGGACTTCTGAAGCTCACATCACTGCAAAAAGTAGTCAATCATTTCATCAACTGACATTATGGCGTACCTTCAGTTTATTATGGCGTACTTCACTAGAATAGAACTCACAGAAGTTTCTATTGAAAAAAAAAAAAAAAAAAAAAAAACTCACAGAGCCTAGATTTCAATGTAGCCATGTGAATATGTGACGACCCTTAGTAGGGGCCATGAACTTTGAAACTTCAAGTGTCCCATTTGGAAATTGCAATTGCAGCATTTCAGCTTCCGTATTTCGTCCTTTTAAACCAACAAAATCAATTTATGAAAATTTGCATTGTTTCTCGAGGGACCCACAAACAGTTTATAGTTTTATTAGTTTTATTAGTTTTGTACACTTCGCATTTGTGCAACACAGGTTGAGACACGAACTCAGATACGAATTTGAATTAATTCAAAGCGGCTCCCTTTCCTCTAGCAACAACTTGTAGAATCATACTACAAAATACACAAAAGTTCAAATAATAGGCCAATTTGCATCTACTGTAGCCTTTGAAAAGTGTAATCTCTCGATACAGACATGGATATCTGCTATATGTCAGCATTTTAGTGGGCATTGAGATTTCGATTTTAAGAAGAACGCATGTGATTAAACTGATAATTACTGTACAATCATGATCTATTCATTTCCATATCGTGAATATACAAGTGTGCACTACAACTGTACATGTTTTTTGACAGTGCTGTACAATTTTTCAACAGTTTCTTCGAGCAGAAGACAGAAGTAATAACTATGAGGACTTGATCCTTTCATAATGTACAAAGACCAAGTGCTCCCTGTAAATAGAAACATTTGGCCCATTAATTATTGGGAAAAAATAAATAAACACATTGCTGAAATTCAAACTCGAGAAAATGCTAACAAGACTAGTTAAAGGACAAAGAAATCTTATTCTATCTAGTTGTGTGTTTCTAGAGAATCGTTTCAGAAGTATATCTGAAGTTACTTAAAACACAAAGAGGACATTCAGGACACTAAGGCCTTACAAGACACTGGCAGGGATTAAAGAACCAATTACCATATGTGGGGCATTGGGCACCTGTCATTCCTGTCACAAAATGCCAGCAACAGAAGCAAAACGGACTAGTTGGAATGGGTCTACAGTGCAGTGCGTGCATTGGAAAATTTATTTTGATATAGTACTGCTTCAATTTAATTCCTTGAATGAAATACAAGGCACCAAAAAAGAAAGAAGAAGACGATATATAATTTCTAGCAGATCTAAAACTAAAGGATTATGTTTTCGTCTATAGTACTGTGTGGTTTCAAATGCTTTATAGCGACAGTGTGGCGCAGTATGTGCAAATTTAAGGTGTGGGGGAAGAAAAACTTTAACATTTGCATAGAGAGAGAATGGCGGGTTATTCATACCATATATATTTCATCATGACTGGAAGAGTGTAACAGTGGCAATATAGCCATTTTTCATCACCTGTTAAAATGTAAATAATGAAGTAATTATATTTATAAATCGTGGACATATTGAAAATGATGTGATGGCAAGGAAAGAGTTGCCAAGCGCAATCTAATTCTCACCTCAAATGCAACATTTTGATACCCATAGACAAAGGTAGAACCAAAAGGATTGCTTGTGGATCCTTGTGTTTGGATTGCAGCTCGCCCACAGTCACCAAGGATCTCCTACAAATAAGTGTGTTAAAACAGAAAATGAAATCTCTATTCGACAATGCGAAAAGCAACAAGGGCCAAGTGAACCTAGCCCGAAGGCTCTTGCCGATGCGTTATTTTTTAATAGACCCACCCGCCTCCACCTTGTCCATGAAAACTTGCTTTCGCTCCTTGGTCCACCAATTGTAGCAACACCCTGTCTCTAGCCCGAAGGCTCACCTGGCCCAAAGGCCCATCACATAATTACACAAGAAAGAAATCCCCAATCAACATTTGGCGGGATTCAAACTTGCAACCTCTTCCATGATCGATTTGAAATATTTAGATAGAGTGAGATTTGAAGTAATTATACTTCGATGAAAGTCATAAGACTCGGGTGTACCGCACTATTTGTTCCCTTTTGTCTTTCCAGAACCAAATAAGCTTGTGCTAAAAGGATATATGTATCTGATATTTCTACCAGACTCACTACAAATAATCTATATGGTTATAATAGAAGGAAAATAATCCTAAATACACAGTGAGACTTCTATGTCAATAGTAGAAGTCGACATTACTAGAGAGGCTTTTCACACCTAAAAACATGATATAAATAAGACCTATCATGGAAGAAAAACTATGCATTCTGGAGACCAAGTATTACCTTTACTTGCTCCCATTTGGTGCTAGGCGTAATGCAGTGCTTGGAAGCATTTCCTTCCCGAAACAATCCCCCACCTGGAAAGGGGAGACCCATCAGTATAGAGAAGGTATACATATTTCCCTACTTCAAATACAAAAATGGCAAAGTAAAATGACTGGTAGAGAGAACCAGAGAGAGAACCTTCAGAACCATAGATAAGAAAGTTGCATTTTAGGTATGAATTGAAGTCTGCATGTCCAGGAAAGTTGGTGTGCAAAACGAACTTCTTAATTTTATGAGTCTGCGCATTCAACATGGTTATCTGAGTTGAAGACATGGTGGTGCAATGAACATGTTACTAAGAAGATAAAACATACCTGCCCATCAAATAATATGTCAAAACCGCGGGTGAAATAATTGTAGAAGTAATCCCCACATAGAGTCGTTCGTGGGCGAGGATCAGAAGCAGAGTGAATCACCATTTGATCAACCTAGGTAAAAAAATACAGAAACAGCTCGACTATAATATGAAATGCAAAAATCATCAACGAAAACAATCAACTACTACAATTAATGTCATCGTTATATCAAGTTCAGCAATAATGTTTAAGGAGAAATAGAAAGACGGGGAACATTTTGGTCTAAATTGATAGCAGCTCTAGAGGAACGATATTTGCCAGCATAATATACAGTAACCATTTGTAACAATCATATAAAACTAATAATACGGGAAACACTCCCCAAAAAAGAAAGAACAAATAGAAAAACAGAATCCATCTTCTTTAGAAATAAAGGATGGCGAAAGGTTCCAGTTTCTTTAGAAATAAATTTCATTCCTGTATTATTCTAATGCTCACCTGGTCACCTTAGTTACTAAAAGCACCAAAGATGTCAAACAGTAAGACTAATAGTTCAAGTGTACAATGCAACCAAGGTGGCCTCGTGAACCTGGGGTCAGAGTAAATTTGAAACAAAGGTGTCGCGGTGTAGATGATCTGGTCCATAACTTTATGTTAAATATTCCATAAGTAAACTTACAGCTTCCAAGATTAACAATCTAACTTCGTGGCCCAAAGTATTATGCACTAATTTGTCAAATTTAACAAAAGAATTTGGCTCCGCTTGTTTGCTCCGGAAAAGAGGGCAATTTAACTATTTTCGAAATGTTTCCCCCACTTCCAATTTTACTATTGGTTGGTTGTGTGATTTGGTGGTGGGACCTATGGAAAGATTTAACCAAAGAGATAAAACCGGGCTAAGCTTTTGCCATTCTGAAGTCATGACAAAACTTTCCCTAAAATTACAGCCCCATCATCCAACATTTTCTTCATTCCATTTAACTGATCTCAAATTTCATCTTCTCCACCTACCAAGCACTTCTTAAGTTGGGGAACGTTTTGTTTTGCAAAATCTTCCAAAAGAAAAGTTTTCAAAACAGAAATTTACAAATTTGCTGCTATTTGTGTTGATACCAAGCAGAGCCTTTGATTCAAATTTCAAAAATAATTACAACTTTACGGCGAGCTGCTTACCTGCTTTTGATGAATTCCACATGGACGGCCTAAGTCAGTCCAGACGTCCTATAAAACAAGAAAATATAGGAAGAAAAGTGATGAATAATCCTCATAGAGTTGGCTCCACATGAGATATGAATTCAAAGAAAATTAGATAGAGACCAAAAGAGTAAAAGATGATATGCAAGGCAACAGCAGAATGATCCACAAACGAATAAGGTTGTCCAAGATCATCTTCGGCTGATCCTGAAGTACTGGTACTGAAAAGACGAAGAGTGTAACAATACCAATCTTTATCCTGACAGTGTATCCTATATAACGCTGCAAGTTGGGCCGGCCAACCCGAATCTAACCCCAACCCAACCCAAAATTTTTGTCCCATGGAGAGGTGTAACTTAACATTTACAAATTGGACCAAAAAAAATTAGAACCATCCGAATTTGGGTCGGGTATGGGTTACAATTTAAATAACCCAAAAAACCCAAACTCGACCCCAGCTGTCCATGTATTGCTAGTCTGAATTTCTGCTACGACTAAATATCACATAAAACAAACAAGACAAGATGTATATTATTTGTATGTCTTACTTTTCTTCAACGACTACATCTTTGGGATTGTTTGACCAGCTTAGTATAATTAAATCTCAGTTATTTATCTTGTTTAACTCTTATATGATTAGGTGTTTTCGATTTTGAAAATGTTAACTTGTCCTTAGTGGGAAGCAAGTCCAAACCTGTTAACCAAGACTAACTCACTGTAACCCGACAAACCGATGCAACCTGATTGGGTTGGCTTGGGTTGCTATCATTGGGTTTGAATTTGGATTGGGCACGCTGTGGGCTGACCCTCCAAATCTTTCGGGTTGAGCATGGACAGACCCCCTAACCCACCTAACCCGTCCGACTTGCAGCCCTAATCCTCATGCAATAAGGTGGTGCACTGCGTTTGCCTCAGGCAAACCCCACTCCTGCCCAGTAGCTGCACCTTGATTTCCCTTATTTAGTAATTGACTTAAGCATATGTTTTATCGACTATTAGTAATAGACTTAAGAAAGTACTTTTTACATATCTAACGATGAACATGATCTTCATATTTTAACACATTTTTCATAACTAATGTCTGTCTATTAGTTTCAGACGGAATAAAACAGAAGTAGTTCATTTTTTTTTATCAATTAATTAAATAGCAAGGAAACATCATCAGTCAATTACAATTCGAAAATAACGAATCATCCAACAAGAAGCTTCAATTTTAGTACAAAACAAGTAAACCAACACAGAAGAAGCTTCAATCTTTCTCATGTCAACCCTTAAATTTTTCAAAAATAAATAAAAATCTTTGCGAGTTTGGACTCTAGTTGACATTATAATGAAAGTTGAGACGCTTATCTTTGGGAGGGAGAATGTACTCTTAGCATAAGAGTGCTCTTGTATTTCAGTCTCACCTACCTTCTAAGGGCATGTTTTCTCTCTCTTGGGCTCATACAACGTAACAGCTTCCTAGTTCAATTTTAACTTCCAGCTGTTAAGCAGATAGATTGTTTTCAAACAGTGGCCTACTGGTCAAGACTTAGGGAATGAAGTTCTAACTATCCAAAAAAAAATTCTAAAACAGTCAATAGCAGCAGTGGCCATGGGACAAAGTGACAAACAATGTTCGAAAAAGCGACCTAGGAGGTCTCTAGGTGCTGGGTGGTGCCCAACAGACTACCCTCAAAAAGTGAGGCAGACTAATCGGCCTCTAGACGGTCTACTCGGGCTCAATCTTTATATTTTATTTTATTTTTTTTTAAACTGATTAAATGTCGAAAATAAGAGGCCTATCAAGGCTTAAGATTTGACTAAGTTTAAAAGATTGGAGCCGAATGTAAATTATACGCCACTCTAAGAAAGAATGTGTTTTTATATGAAATCGCTCTTCGGTCTCCCTATTCAACTCGAACAAATCACTTGCCATCTTCTTCAATTGGTACACCTTTTTGTAATAAGTACTTTTGCTTGTGTTTATTTTTTTGAATTATGGTAAATGTTTGATTTCTTCATCTCTTATTGTATGGGTGTGTGTGACTATATATTATTAAATATATATAGGAAAAAAAATAACTAGCACGCCTAGCCCGCCTAGGCGCTCTCTCACTGCCCGATTACCGCCTAGTGTTTTTAAGAACATTGAGGACAAACATACAATAAAACAAATATAATAATAATAATAAAAAACTCCACAAATAGTGGTTCTCTATCTGAAAGGTTTTCCAAATAAGGCAAAAGAATCCAACAAAAACGAAGGCAATAAAAATACTAGAAAAAAGTACAACGCAGTAGCTAAATATGTGTTTATACAAGTAACGAATAGCAAATTATTTGTGGTGATGATACCAGAGGTCTGGGGTTCGAACCCCGCTACACACAATTGAGTTACTGATCTCTTTAAAAACAGGCTTGCCCACACATTTTAGTGAGTGCCTTCTAGCTTAGTTGGTAAAACCTTTGGGTGATGATACTAGAGGTTTGGGGTTCGAACCCCGCTACACACACAATTGAGTTATTGATCTCTTTAAAAACAGGCTTGCCCACACATTTTGCAGGTGCCGACTAGCAAAGTCGGTAAAACCTTTGGGTGATGATACCAGAGGTCTGGGGATCAAACCCCGCCAACATCAAAGAGTTACTGATCTCATTTAAAACAGGCTTGCCAATCAAAAAAAAAAATTACCTGTGGTGATGCACCAAAGGGAATATGTTGACCACCCACGCCAAACCATAATTCTTCTCCCAGCTGCATGAAACATAATGCGCAAAACTCATCACTCATAAGACATCACTGGAGTCAAAGTGATGCCTTAGTCTTATTAATCTATAATCTCTTTGCAATAAATTATTTTCATCTTTTGCGAAAGACCAATCCAGTATAGACCAACAGATGGGAAATTTATAGGCAATCAGCAGAAGAGCTGGAATAACATGAAAAATGAAAACTTAACCACAATGAAGGCATTGCTGTAAGAGAAAGATGTCAAACCTTAGCATGAACCTCTTCCATGTATATACTGCCCGCTGGCAATGGTGGTGCGGTAGCTTTATTCATAAGGGAACCCACACCAACTTTACTATCAGCAGAACTATCATATATTGACACGCGGCATGTAACTGGAGTAGTCCCATCTGGGAACTCAAGAGGCAACTCCGCTGTCAAGGCAAGGTTAAATGTATGATGCCTTTTATAGACCTTGTTTCGTCTAAATATTATTTGCTTAATGTTTGGAACGATATAACAAACAAGCTACTTACCCTCTCCGTCATTGCAGCAGTCCATATACTGGCCAGGAATTGGAAAAGCAAATGACAATCCCTTTAAAATGGCAATGACATGTGAATCGTCAAGATAAAATAATACATAGAACCATGGGTCTAAATAAGGGGAAAGAAAGTAAAAAAATCACTTACAGGATAAAAAAGAGTGTAAACTCCTCTATCCTTATCATAAATTCCAGGAAATGTTGGACCAAAAAGTGCATACACAGCTACGAAAGTTGCCAAAACAGACGGTCCCCTGAGAAAGTTAAAAGACGGGATAAATTAAACATTAATATGTGTTTGGCACATGAAACTGGAAGTACTAAAGGAAAACTCAATACAAACCCAATAATCGAAGTGCCATAGCGCATTTGAAGGCGTTTGACATCAAAGACTTCAATAAGGCGTAGCCTCTGAAAAGAAATTAAAATCAACATATAATATATTAAGTACAAATATCAGGTCACGAGGCAAACACGTGAGAGACATACCTGAGACCAAGGATCAAAACGAAGATGAAAACCATGATCAGGAAAGCTAATAACGATATCCAATTTAAGTGGTTCCTATTAAATAAACAAAAAAAAATATATATAATAATACTAAAATTAAACAGTTAAAAAAAACAAAAAACAAACAAACCTCGTCAAGGTACTTGACATGAACTACATCGTATATGTTCGGTTGTTGTTCAATTTGTGCAAACGCTTCACATATTGGCATCCCTGGTTCAAAATTATTATTATGATTACATTTAGAACCGAAGAGTGGTTAGTTAAAATTAAAATTACCGAGTGTGAAGGGGCCGATTCCTAGACCGGGACGAAGATCGAGAACAATAGCACCCATAGCTGTGCCTTCACACCTACGTCTAGATCTTTGTTGCATCATCTCACAAGTTTTTAGTTTTCTCCCGCGAGCATCTTGGCTTGTTTATTTATAGACCAAATACAATTTTGATGCGAACGGGTCGGGTTTTAGCGGCTTCGGTTTCGGTTTCACTATTTGCGGTTCTAATTCGGATCTTTACTATTTATTATTATTATTAAACAATTTCAATAATTTAAATACTAAAACTTGTTTTTATTTTTTTCTTTTCCTGCATGATAATATTTTATGTATAATTAGTGATGTATCAACAATTATATATACATCAATCTATGAACATGTATTAATCATACACGTTAAACATTTACCATTCATGTGATAATTTCAAACTTTGATATAGGAATTAAAATAATCAAATATCTAATCCCAAATTTTTTTTACGTGTATACACATATATTTATTTTCTTACATTGTATTAACTCGATCGTATACACGTGCAATTAATCACATATATTTGTTACCTTTATATATTTTACGTGCATACACATATATATATTTGTACACATGTATTAACACACATTTTAAATCAAACATGCGAGTACATGCGTCTTACAATTACATCCCATCACTAATTTTTAACATGAACACTACATATTGGTTTATAATAAGTGCGTGTACCACAATATATCAAGCATGTGTATCCTATTTAAATATACACGTGCAAAAGTTAATAAATATAAAATGTATTAGTTAATTCATAATATACACGTTGACATTATTATTAACATCTATGATACACTTGTTTAACGTATTGTTATAAACTATATATTTAACAATACACATTCACTATTATGCTATATATATTTAATAGACTTTTATCCGTAAAAAATATATTTTATATTATAATGTATGAGTTTGATTATCTTAAATGTAATATAATACTAAATTTTATATATCGAAATCATAATAATCGTTCTGGTTTCGGTTCGGGTATCCATAGATTTTTTACCATTTGGTTCTACAATTTCGGTTTTTTATCGGTTCGGTTCTTAATGACCCGTTTTAAATGGATCTAACTTTTTAAAACTCATAACCGGAACATTTGGTTTCGGTTCCGGATAATCAGATATAATGCCCCCAAAATGATTCTTAATGCCAATAAATAATAAACGCGCGGGGTGGCCTTGTTAAGAAAGCCCAATGGGTGGGCTATGGCAAATGTAGGGAAGCCTTTTCCATTCCAGTTCTTCAATATTATTATTAGGTCGAGTTCAATAGTTTTGTATCATGTTCACTTCACCATAACCGAATATCAAGTTTTGGGACTATTTGTTTTTTTGGGTTAAGTTATAAGAGGGTCTTATAATAGTCTTATAAGAGGGTCTTATAAGGTGGTCTTATAAAGTGATTTGTTTTTCATTTTAAGTTCCTCTTATAAGTACTTGTAAAAATAGAAAAAACAAATACAAAACATCCTATAGATGGTTATTTGACAAATATAACTCTGCTTTACATCACATTTAACTTTAATAGATTAATTTAAAACAAACGAATAATTTGATTTTTGGTTTTAAATCAATTTTGATAATTAGAATATCGATTTTAGGAAATTACCTTAATAGCAAAGAGGTGGCAGTGGTGGAAGCGGCGGCGGCGACAGTGGTAGTGGCCTTAATATCACTGTGGTAATGATGGTGGTGGTAGTGGAGGTGATGGTATTGGTATTAATAGCATGGTAGTGGTGGTGATGGTGGTGGTAGTGATGGTGGTGATGGTGGTGGTGGTAGTGGCGGCAGCGGTAGTGGTGGTAATGGTCTTAATAGCACGGTGGTGGTAGTATTGCTGATTCTACGAAATCAAAGTCCACAAGTGGGTATGTATTTACCTTAGCAGGAGGTGTAGTTTCTTGGAAATCTACCAAGCAAACCTGCATTGCTCGTTCCACCACTATGGAATATGAGTTTATAGCTTTAGATAAAGCTTGTGAGGAGGCAGAGTGGCTCAGGAACTTGTTGTTGGATATCCCTATTTGGCCTAAGCCTATTCCACATGTTTTTATTCACTGTGATAGCCAAGCAGCTATTATGAGGGCCCAAAATAATTTCTATAATGGAAAGTCTCGACATATACGTCGTAGACATAACACTGTGCGACAGATGTTACGAGATGGGATCATAGCTATTGACTTTGTGATGTCAAAAGATAACATAGCTGATCCACTAACTAAAGGCCTAGCTAGAGAGTTTGTCTTTAGTACATCGAGGGGGCTGGGGTTAAAGTCTATTAAATACTAAAGTATATTTGTTAAAATCACCGATAATTGTCACCCAACCTTAGTGAATGGAGATCCCATAAACAAGGTTCAATTGGAAAACAAGTTATTTGAGTGATTTGTGGGGGTACTACAACCTAGAGTGAAGACTCTATACCCATCCCTATGATGTAGTAGTACCTTTTGTATCTTCTTAAGGATGAGTTTTAACTCTTAATGCTTTCTATAGCTAGGATCTAGTAGGGTGTAATGATACAGTACACTCCTGATAGAAGCACCTATATAAGTGAGGAAGTGGAGTCGCTTCCTATGGGAACTGGATAGGCTAGTCCCTAGTAGCACTTATGAAACCTGGGAAGCTCATGGCCGTTACAAGCACAACCGAGGAACTCTATGATGATTTTTGAAGTTATGTGAGTTAATTGTTGACTTGGTTTACACAAAAGTTGGGCAGTTCAAGACTGAGTTCACTGGTCAACAAGTAAACCCGACAGACTAACACTAAGCGAAGGTTCAAGTCTTATGACACCTTCAGCCCATTCATAACTTCTAACGCACTCCAGCTTATATTATTTTCTGATTTCATACATGTGGGGGATTGTTATAAAAACCTTACTTAGTTTTTTAATATGTATGAATTTGTTTTTGGAAAACAGGTTTTGGGCTTTTTTCTTACTTTACATTAGAAATAGTCAAACCACGTTTTCTTCTCCACAACTCCACACATGATCTCCTCTTTCACACTACATGATAAGTGGATCTAGAGCATTTATCGCCTTACCTTCTTCTATAAAATCAGTCGAACTACACAAGAAACTTCAACTTTTTAACTCTGTCCTTTTACTTCTGTCTGTTTTACATAAACTATGGTTTTGCTTATACTGGAGTGCATCTGAGAGTTCGATCTTAGAATCTACTTGAGTGTTGTCTTGCGGATCCTTAGTCGTTGTATCCTTGGAGGTGTGGGCTAGAGGCCGTCAGCGTTCATACCGGCGGCAATTTCACCTTCAGGGCATTGTGTTTTCGATCACAAGCCTCGACTGTTCGTCGCAACTGCTTTATTATATTGGTTATTATTGATTAATAGTGCTGACTTCAGGTAACATAGTATTAGTTTTCCAACACCTTTTTCATATGGGTTTACACACACCCCTCCCTCCCACCAAGCACCCCACCTTTTTTTGTCCAAGTAAGCACTCCAAGTTTGAAAAAGAAAACCAAACTTTATATTTCCCATTCTCATCTGACACTTTCCCTCTATTTCTTTTCTTGTCCTAGCGAAACCAAAAGGCAACGACCACGGCATTCCGCTGTTGAAGCTCTCTTTTTTTTCTTGTGCAGTTTTTAATCAAATAGCAAGCTCCTAGTCCGAAAGACTTGAGGCTATTTGATGAGTTTTCCCTAAGCAAAATAAGACCACAACTTTTTAAAAGACATTCTTAAATGAAGAAGCTTCTCATTGGTTTATTCAATTGAGAGTTTGGATTATAATTTTTCATGGCGGATTATAATTTTTCATATTTGGTATTTACACTTCAAACACTTAAAAAAGAATTGAACAATAAAAATATAGAAACATCTGTTAGAAAATGGGAAATATACGGCTACGGAAGCTTTGTTCCGTGAGAACCACTCTGTGGCGGCAAGAGCCTTCCATGGGAACCTCTTTGTGGTGAAAACTTCATGCTATGGGAATCCAAAAGCTTTGATGGGTGGCAACAACAGACTTCTGGGCAAGAGACTTCCGTGGGAACCCCTCTGTTGCGGCAAGAGACTTTCGTGGGAATCCAGAAGCTTTGATGGGTGGTGGCAAGAGACTTCCGTGAGAACCCTTCTGTGGCGGCAAGAGACTTCCGTGGGAACCCCTCTGTTGCAGCAAGAGACTTCCGTGGGAATCCAGAAGCTTTGATCGGTGGCAGCAAGAGACTTCCGTGAGCACCCCTCTGTGGCAGCAAGAGACTTCCGTAAAAACCCTTCTGTGGCGGCAAGAGGCTAACTCCATTTTCTAGGGTGTAGATACTGCGACCCTTTTGTATGGTTCTCGATTGAAATCCAAATGTGGGTTAATTGAATGATCTTGTTGACCCATTTATCAAGCCCATATTCGTTTTACACCATTTGGGGATGTGACATGAAAAGATATTCAACAACATTGAAATCACACCAAATAAGTCTTATGTCAGCTACCATCTTGGCCTAAGATATGCTAAGCTATATCTCTCATGAGAAATCTGGTCGTTGCATTAATGTAGTAGCCTAATTCATGACCTACAAGGTTACATGCATATGTTGGCTGGCTAAGATAGATTTCTAAGTGTATCCAAGCTGTCAACAACCTTGATCAAGGGCTAAGAAATTCTGTAGTTGGCATTGGTGAAGAAACATGTAATCAACATAAAGAGTGACATTAGCCTTGAAAAATTCTCAGTTGCTGATCAGCTCCCAAATGTGTGTTTTATTACCTTTACATTACTGCATTACAACCCTTCCTACGCATAATAAATAGACAACTTATAGCTTTTACTACCTTTTGCAGGTTACATGTCATTTCAGACCACTTATCATAAAAGTTACATTTTAGCGCCAAAAGGAGCCTTATTAACGATTATTATGAAGACTCAAGCTGTTATTAAAAAGTGCTGAAAAAGTCAAAAGTCAAAGGTCAAAGGTCAAGGACTTAAAACCAGAGGATTGAAAGTCACGTCCTTAACTCAGAAGACTGGAGATGGATGACATTTTCACAAAAGAAAACTTGCTCAAAACCTAGCTTGCTCAAGAAGATAGAGAAAAAGAAAAAGCATAAGCATAAAAAAAAAAAGTAAAAAAACAACATGGTGAGGTGTCTTGATTGTAGAGGGAGATGGCAAATCAGTCATTATAAAAGTAGGAGTATAAAAACCCAAAAGTAGGAGGAGAGAATGCACCTAGACTTAATCTATGGTCATGTAGGAGTATAGTAGATTTTAATTTCAAGTCCTTTATATTTTCAAGTTTTTATTGTTTTATTTACTTTTTGTTCTTCAATTCAACTTTTCAATCTAATTTGTTCTTCATACAAGTTTCCATTCAAGTTTGTTATTCAATCTTCAATCCAAATTTGTTCTTTAATACAAAAATTTTCATTCAAGTTTTAGTCAAGTTATAATACAAGTTTCATTCATTCAAAAACAAGTCATAAACTTTAAGAATACTACTTTCTCATTTTCATAAACTCCTATCAATCCATCTCTAAAAATCTAAGGTGAACCTCAAACTCATTCTATTTACAACTTCAAATGACGCCGCCGTCATGGATTGGAAGAAGTGGATTCATGGTTGAGCTCTAAGGAGGGAAGCAACATTCTACCATCTCCATTTCTTGTTTTTCATTTTTTTTCGTCATTTTTTTTTATTTATTTTCAATACTGATCTAATTTTTTTCAAATCCAGGTACGTAGTTAAACTACTGGAGATGAGTTGGAGCTGCTGACCAAACTTTGCCGGAACCGAAGGGGTGACCGCCCGTTGACCATTCCGCGATCGCCCGACCACCAGCTCGCGACCGCCCAGCCACCTCCAGACACTTTTCGATAGTTTTTTTGACAGCCTGATCTAATTTATCTTGTGGTTTCAACTACAGATCCGGATTTTGTAATATAGTAGTAGAAATCAATGAACTTTGTTGTAAAAAAAATATATTAAAAATGGTTGATCACTGTCAACCGTATGGTGTATGCTAACGGTGACAGTACCTCTCTTTCTATGTTGTTGGTAGATTTTCATAACGCTTTTAACATGGTTGATTGGACCACCATGCTGAGAGAGGTTCATATATGATGCCCAGCTATTGCCCCTTGGGTCGAGTACTTGTATTGTCAACCTGCGTGGCTATATGTGGGGGATGGCTACATATGGTTTGCTACTGGTGTCTAGCAAGGCGACCCTTTGGGTCCCCTTCTATTTGCACTGGTGTTGCATCTTCTGATTCTACGGATTCAGTCCAGTTGTCAGTTATTGCTACAAGTTTGGTACCTAGATGATTGACCAGCCTCTTTTTGTGTGTGTAGATGTGTATGGATGATGTAGATGTATGATGGTCGTTGAACAAATAGAAGCGTATCAAAACCTAATTATCCCTCAATAAGTAAAGGATGAGTAGGGTATCGTTCCACTTTTAAGTATATGTTATGTGAAGAACAGGACTGGAAAGGGGGTTTAAGGGATTAAAAACTATGATTATAGAGATTTAGATTCTAAACTAAGCTAAACTAACTAAACTATTGAGAATTTATAAGAGAGGGAATTCAAGAGATTAGAATCCACCAATACTTTTAATCTATGACCTTCTGCTTCATGGTTGTTCTTACAAGTAGACTACAATTAGGCAATCGAGCGAGTGCCGATGCCCTTGGGATGAAACATCGTTAACAATTAACTCTACTTAAGGTTGTTCCTATGTTTATGCTATTAATATCTTCTTTCCTTTTATGTAAGCTCGGGCAGCCATTCAATGTATTACCAAGAGCAACATCAAGGAGTACTTCCTAATAGGGCGACCATTCAATGAATCACCACTTAAGGCAAACACAAAAAAATACTTCCCCTAGGCCCACCCCTGAGCTACCCCGCTAAGGTAACACAAAGAATACTTCCTAACTCTAAAGAACTATACTACTAGAAGAAAAAGTAAAGAACACTAGCATGATATTAATATTGCAAAACATAAACCCTATTCTATACTTCCATCCCCCGGTGTGGGCAAATGGAATTAATAACTACAAACATAAAGAACTAACCCGATTGAATAACACCATGAACCGGAAGAATCATTAAACCTTAAGCATCGGCTTCATCTTCTCCCTTGAAGGAGAAGATTAGCCTTCCATATAGAAGGAAGAACACGAAGAACGAGAAGAAAGAAGAGTCGAAGAACATAAGACTAGAAAGACTAATTTATTAAGACTCGACTAGTTAAAACCGATCTTTTATTATTAATCTCTCTCTGCCTCAAGTTCGAGAGACAAGAATATAAGTGAATTGGCCAATTACATGAGGCACTTAGGTCCTCTATTTATAGGGGTTACAATGAGCTCTAGAAGCATTCCAAACCGTCATTTATTTCCTAATACAAATAGACTTCTTCCAGTCCGACCGACTTCGCCTTCAAAACCGAGAAGAAATTGGCTACAGTGTCGATTCATGCGTTTGGACGCATTATTCATGCGTCCCAGACTTAATCAATGCGTCTGGACGCTCAATCTATGCGTCCCAGACGCAATCAATGCGTCTGGACGCTCGATACATGCGTCCCAGACGCATAAGCCGATTTTCTCTCTTTTGCTCTATCCTTCTATCCTCTTTTGCGGGCTTTGGTCCAAGCAACAAATCCTCTGGCCTTGGGCTTCCAAATAGACTTTAAAATAGGTCCAAGTCGCATCTTTAACAGCTCCAATTCCTTGGCCTTCTCCATGATTGTCCACGGGCCTCCCATGTGATCCTTAATGCTCCGAATTGCTTCGTTTTACCCCATTTTCTCTAATATTCTACAAAACTCTCTTTTTCACCTGTAGAATCTTAAAACACAACTTATAAACACTATTAGTCCACTAAGATGGCTAAACAAGAAGTATAATCGAGGGTTAAATAGCACTTTTTGAGCACTTATCAATGATGGGACTCCGATCGGGGATACAGAACAGGTAGACAGCTTTGGGTATGATTCAGGAAGAATGACCTTCTTACGGGTTGGTTCTTGATAAGCACCCAAAATTTTAATATTAAACCCTATAAAGACATAACAATATGGTTAATTATGTGTCTAATAATCATGAAATAATTATATTTACATACTTTTGTAGGTTTTCACAGTTAGTGTTAAAATGATGATAAAACCTGTATAAATGCACGGGAATAGTGTATATATCTACTCAGCCCCTGTGAAGCCCAACAAAGTCGGACTAAAGCCCGGAGACTTAAACAGGACAGAATCAATGTCAGAACGAGATTACGTGCACAGAAGTATCAAACTTTCGAAGCTCATATCATCTCTTAAACTGGGACTCCGATTTCGGCGAATGAGCCTCTCAGTTGATCAGTGCGACAAACTCTACGCAAAGACGGGAAGTTGAAAAAATGCCAAAATCCCAGCCCCACCACTAGACGCAGTACGTGGACCCACAAGATTGGAACCATTCAAGACAAAATGTGCAAATTATTGGCACAAATTGACACCTTGCATGACATTAATTAAGTTGACTAGACTTTAGGTGCTAATAGTGTCAATTTGTGCAATGTGTCAATTGGTTTGTTTTAGAGATAAGATGGAATTGAATGTGGAAGGTGGTTTCACGTGGAAAAAATGAGGGAAGGCTCTAATATGTATTGAATGGAGAATGGGAGCATTGACTCTCATTCATGCATGTTTTTTTTAGCAAAAACTTAAGTTCTTGTAATAGTGTTAATGGAAGCCATTTTAGTTTTCTTAATAAAATCTTTTGCCTTCTAGTTTAAATTCACCTCTTTACATTCTTCTTATTCTATTTCTTTTCATTTTAACTTAGCATACATCAAACATCTTGCATAATCATTTCTAGGATCATGAGCTAAAACCCTCCCAAGAGGAGGGTTAATGATGCTCATGTGAGGATCAGGTTACGAATTAGGATTCCAGTTTCACTACTTAGATACTTAGGTTTTCTTTGACATACCATCACAAAATGATGGAGATCGACCAAATTTGGAGCCTGGAGCTTTAGATTAGCTCACGCACGCGACCCATTGACACTGGGATAACTCACGCGCGCGAGTTTCTGGCGAAGTAGACCCTTGAATTTGACCGGCTGGTGGAAAATTAAATCAGAGTTGAAGGGATATTTCAGAGATGAAATATTAGTTCAACTCCTCATGCTAGCAATATGGACTCAGAAATGAGTACATCTTGCTAGGGATTGAGACTCAAGTTCGTTTTCGGGTTTGCCTACGAACCCAAAATGGATTAAAGATGTAGTGATCTTGTTTCCTAAAAGCTATGTAACTAATTCTTGCATGAGTAGGTTAATCCTTTCCATATCTTTCTCTCTCTATCTCATTTAAGAAAACAACTAGTAATCTCTAGATAATTTGTGTAGTAAGTCATCTTAGGAAGTAGAAATATATCTATCAAATTCTTCTCACTAGTTCCCTCTAAAAGATAAATTTTAGTTATGATAATTGTCCTAGTCCTGAGGTTTGAACGAACATTCCTTACTCTAATTATACACGTGAATCACGTGAGTAAGGTGAAATTGAATATTAGTACCTTTTGAGGATTCGTGTCTCAAAGACATTAAACTATCAAAAGGGTTAACATCGAATGGCGCCGCTGCACGCCTAAAGACTAAAAAACATCCCTAAACACCTGGATTAACTCAACAGGGACCCCCCTCCCCCCCAATCTCTAAACCCTTCATCTCTTTCATTTTTTATTTCCATTTCCGTTTGTTTGCCGCAACGTGCCTGACGTGCTCACTGGAGTATTTTTCCACAAACAGGCACCTCGGACCCAGACTTGGAAAAGGACTTGCAGGAACTTCTAAGGTAACCTGACTCATATTTCATCAGTACGATAAGATTTCACTAATTACATATGAGCTCGATCGGACGCTTATTTCTTTGGCGGAGTTGCGGGACACTCACAGGTTCTACGTTTTGCATCTTTTAAATTGTAAGGCTATGTTATGATACGTATCGTATATATGCATGTTATGTTTGTATCTATATAATATATGTTTTGTTTAAGCATATAGATATATTAGCATGGTAGAATATCTTTCCATTTCCATGTTTAGCATATATATTACTTTATGAGTGGTTTAACATTGCCTAATACCATTTCTATACAAATAAGTGGTATATTTTTGCCTGTTAACATATATATTTCTATTAGTGGAATATCTTTGCCGTTTAATTTATATATCTGTCTGCATAACGAATCTTTGCATGATAGTCGATATATACACATTAATAGAACTAGCATAATTGCACGTGCTCTGCACGCAGATGACAATTATGTGAACCTAATATTGGTGTCCAATGCTAATTTACTCTTCTGTTGTTAAAGTGCCATTACTTTCAGTTTCTTAATTATTTCTAAATCAATTTTATTAGTGTTAAACTTCAATTTAGTTTGCATCACTTTGTAAAGATTAAGGTTATATCGATTCAAACTCTGACACCGTACCCTTACCAATGTTCCTTAATAAAGGTTACCCCATCAAAGAAATTTGGCAAAATCTGTAATATCTAAACATAATCCAGTTTCTACCATTTCATGAACTTAATGCCTTAATGGAAACCAACTAACGTAATCAAAGTAACAAACATAAACCATGAGTGACATTCAACTGGCCATTTACAGTTAAATCAAGTGTGCTCAAGCAAGTTGTCAACATAACCAAATAATATAATGCCTTAATGGAAACCAACAAACATGTGCATACATTGAAATCAATTATGCTCAAGCAAGTCCACATCGAGTATTTAAATAGAGGATTAAATGAATTTCCTAAACTTGATAAACTGCTTAAAAAATAACCAAAACGTGTGTCCTTTCCCATTGCTTCACATCTGCATAGCTTTCCCATTGCTTCACATCTGCATAGCGAAAAGTTCCAACCAAGAGTATGCATGTGCCGACCAAAAAAAATATATGCATGTCCTACAAAACAACAGGCCACCAAATTGGCAAATTATTAAGATTCCAAGATAACTACCATGAACTATGGTGCATAACTTCCTATTTGTAAAAGATAAACATAACCCTTAGATAGCAATACTTACAGCGAAAAAAACAAATCCATAAATATATTAAAGTTTTAAGTGATTTATATTCGTATTGTGCTATCTTGAAATATCATTTACCATCGCTAACAAGACATGCATGAAGAACATGACAGACTAGAAGTCTTGAAAATCTAACTTCAGGTCAGAATTGTTTTAAGTACGTCTATTGCTGCAAGATCAATGCAAAGGAAAGTTCATAACCAATACAAAACATAGACATATATGAAAATTAATATTATCTATGGCAGACTATTTAATAGAGGCCAATAAAAAAAACTATTTAATAGAGTCATTGCTTTGTAAAGAATGGTGCCTTCCTTTCTGCCAAGGGGGTTTCAAGGCATACCATTCTCCCAGAGCCAAAACAAAGAGAACTCGTGTTTGTACCTACAAAATCACTAACACTACCTAAGTCCAAGAACGTACCTCTTTGGTCTAAAATCAAAAGGGTTGTCCCAAAATTCAGGATCACTTGGAAAGACTTGTGCACCTTTTGGGACGATATAACAGCCCATTTACATGGTTTACTTGGGATTCTAGGCACTACGAAAATAGCTAGTTGGTACAAACATAAGGTTTATATTCTATCAATATTGCATTCAAGTATTTCAATTTCGGTAAATGTGACACCTATGTGTTTAAGTAGTTCGAAAAACTTTAAATTAAGGATTGATATTGAGGGAAAAAACTTGAACAATTAGCTCTAGATCTAAATTTGTTCAAAATCTAAGATAGTTGCTGCTAAAGAAAAGACCAATCAATCACCTTGTTAACGACTTCCATATATTGGTTTAGTTAATTGGAGCTGGAAAAAAGGCTAATATATGATACCCAAAACACACTTTCTTTGACTAAGCACAACATGCTCTAGGCCTCTAAGTGACCGGCCTATATGTATTATGAATAAAACCTTGTTGACATATTGTTTGGCTTTAGCATTCAACCTATCTGAAAGCAAGTAAAGGAGTTAAAGATGGAACTATGTGACTAAACTCTGAAGGAACTGAGCATATAAACATGATATATGCGAACAAATAAAAAAGCTTATTCTTCTTTTGCCTCCACTACATCACATTTCTTAACACACTCTAAATCCATTTAAAGACAATAGCTAAAACAATTTCATTAAATAAAAAGGGGTAGTTAGACTTACCCCCATTACTAGTTGCAATTAGTGTTACACCCCGTTTTCAAAAATATTAGTGATACCTTACGAGATGATTTTTTTTTTCAGATGAAGAAATCTGACCGTTAGATCACTCAAATGGGGGGGTATCACTAATATTGTTGAAAATGGGGGGTAACACTAATTGCAACTAGTAATGGGGTAAGTCTAACTAAAATCCATTCAATCTAAAAAGAACCTACAAAGACCAAATCATCTATACTTATTTATACATATCATTTTATCTACTCAACCCATAATCCCAAATTATATATCATCAATCCCTCAGCGAGTCGTATTACCAATAAACAACACCTAAAATGCAAATCAAATTCCTAAAAAACAACAAAACATGCAGAGGACTTACCTCTGCAATCTGAACAATAATGGTTAAGGCTATTCGCATCGCTATTGAAACCATACACTGATATACTGCTCTTAATGAATTCACTGAAAATACCAACATTCTTACTAACATTTGAATACAATTAACAATAGAAACGCCTATATAACTTTCTAGATCGCACAACAGGAACTGTGGGATTAAGATTTTTCCCTCACTTTAGCAACATGGTAACTATTTACACTGTTTTATGCTTAAACCAATTCATGCAGTAGCCAAAAATTAAAAGATATAGTTGAGATAGATATCGTCTCTTTTGGTAATTTGGGAAGTTGATCAAAGGAGCAACAAACATAGTAATATGGATTTTTGTGGATAATTAACAAAATTAAGAAGAGGATATAAAAGATGGCATGCATGCATACCATGTTTCGAAGGCGATTAATTAAACATTATCAAAGGATGTAGACTCAACATATAACCATTTTACTTGTTGTGCACATAAACATTGACAAACACTTGTAGGTAAAAAAAAAGATTCAAAAGGACTGTCGAACCTCTAAAAATTGTGTTGCTCACTGTTTGAGCCAAGAATATGTACCAACATATGGTGATTATTACTCTTAACTGGGTTGACATGTATCGAGTTGATCAGTAGCCACCCCTAACACCTAATATTGAAAAACTCACTATGGCAATGCAAAAAAGAACGGTCTATAAAGCCATTATGTATGCTAGAAGAACGATAGCATTATAATAGTGCATACTCTTTACTAACAGGCCGGTTGATAAATGTAGGCTTCTTTGATGCACTACCATAATTGTTGTATTTAATAGAGTGATTATATAAAATGAAAGGATCGGAGAAACTTGAAAGCAAGAGTTACATGTTTGTCACTTATCAATTGTTGGTATCGAGTTGTAAACTGCAACATGATAGAAATTAATATAGTTTACCGAAGGGAGTGAAAGCAAACTGCACCATTTGGTTATCAGTTCCACAATCTTGTGAACCTAATTGATTGCAAGGAGATACCAATATCTCCAAACCTGCAAGAAAACACTAATTTATTTGACGTAAGAACACTAACAACATATCATCACACAAAATTAAACACGATGAATTCTGTTGAATTCTTTGATGTAGTACAACTAATGCATTTATGTAAAATGATTAACAAAGATCAAAACAAAAAATATAGCAAGCCATAAAAATACCTCTTTGCTTTTGGTTATATATATTAGCTGGGTGTTGTTGATGCCGCACTATAATCTAAGATACTAATATATCAGCTTGGAAACTTAAATATTGGCATAGAATCCTTACATATGTTATGGTGTGTGTATGGCAATCTGGGTGTAACTCAAATGAATGAAGTCTAGCATTACTGAGTCTAAAAACTTAAAACTGATTGAACAATATAATAAGGAATTCTAAATGTCCCTAGATTTATATATTGTACTAACTGTTGAACAAAATCTAACCTAAAACATTTTTTTTTGTATTTTCTTTTTCTAAACCCATATTATATAAATGTCTATTGTTGACTGGTGTTTGGTGTTGTTGTTGTCAAACTTGCAATATTTCATTGGTACATGCATATCCTGAAAATTTTACAATACAAACTTTTTACATTTGAACTCAAGTAAAAGTTTGAAGATGCAATAATTGAGTAACAATAAGTCACTACTACCCTACATAACACTCAACCAACACCGCAACAAACATTAGAGTTTTCTCAAGGCTTATAGCTCCCAATGCCAAAAGTGCAAATATATAGAATGAACTAATAGCCTCATACAATTCATTAATCTATTTCGAGAACAAGGCGTAGTAAGGAAATCCTCGCAAAGCAAATACAATAAAAAGGAAAAAAATCCACGAGATGGATTCGTAAAGGGAAAAAATAGCAAACAAAGTTTGATTTACATTACAAAGAATAGAAAACAATATAAAGAAATCCAATTACCTGAACTAAGAAATTGATACTTCTGTATGTGTAATCCGGTAATTATTCTTCCATGTTTTCCAAGCCGTTCTGACTTCCTCAAGCTTTTCATCTGGAATGCTCGTGTTTCCATCCAATGTTTCAACCCATTGCTTCCATGGAGGATTCCAAAGGCTCCAAGAACTTTGATACTTGAGGCAGCATAAAGGACTCATAAAACTCATTCACCGCCTTAAGTCTTCGAATAAACAAAAAATGGTAAGTGATGAGACAAAGAAAAGAAACAATTCGAATAAGGAGAGCATATTTACCTGGTTGTGACCACGATTTGGTAAAACACCAATCAAATCGAATGATATTTTTTCTCTCTTCAATTTAAAAGCAACAATATTGATTTCTTGAAGTTGTGAGAGAGACAATGTTCTACTTCTCTAGGGTTTTTGTTTGGTTTGTAAACTATTTGTAGTTTCAATTTAGTAACTATATGAAATAGACCGCTATATGTTAAAAATTCGGAAATTAATCGGAAATCGGATCTTCTCGGATTTTGAAAACACATTCAATTCCAATCTAATTATTTTTCGGAAAAATCGGATATCGGAATTTTGGATATCGGAACACAAATATCATGGCCAAATTCGGAAAAATATCGAATCGGAATTTGGAAATTTTGGGTTTTCGGAAAAAAGTGGCACCCCTAATCGTAGGTCACTTGCGTATATTTGAAGAAGATACATATAATGGTTACATAAAACCAAAACAATGTACTTACTATAGGTCCATTGCTAAGAGAATACTCCTTTGCAAACTTGCATGCCTGCTTACTGCGAGAGAATCCATACCGTTCACCTGTTACGGTACATTCACATGTGAGAATCCATTGGTAACAAAAATAATCTAAAAATAATTACTTAAAAACCACTGTAACTAATTATTCTTTCTGTGTCCTGTAAGTCTTCTGGTTTGAATTGAAATAAACCTCCAAATACTTGTTGGATATAACGAAACAAACAACTATGGCAATGAATTGTAAGACCATGACAGAAATTCTCCCTTTCCACCTAAGTAGTAGCACCTATGACGCTTAATCAAAACTCTTACCAAGAAGGTACACGCAATTATCTAGGTTTCGGCTTACTTGAATAAAGTCTGATCAAGCATTGAGGTTTAGATTCACTGACACGCTCAATGGCATATAATATGTAGATACAAATAAAGTAAAGCAAAAGAAAGGAAGAAAAAAAGGTTGGAAGGAATGATGTACACGTGACAGAGAGAATTAATCTTGTACTATTAACTTTACAAATCTGAAAATGCAACCACTTTTCACCTACAAGCGCTATAATGTTATGACACATGCACCACATAGCATGTGCTTCGGTTTTCAGAAGTTCATAGGATGAAGAAACTCATATTGCTAGGACGTGCTATAAGGATTTTCAACTTACAAGAATAACATCAACCTTCAAAAACTTGGAAGTTGTATAAAGGATTAAGAGTAACTTCAATCAAATGCAACAACTAATATTGCTTTCCTCGAAACAACCATGTTAATGTACAGGAAGTATTCATGTCTTAAAGGTAAAACCAATTTCGAGTTGTCACAAAAGTTATCATTCTTTTTAGTTAGGCAAAACATATCCTTCTTTTATGTAAATCCTAAGAGCTACTTGACTCCACCTCGCCTACCCTAACATGGTACTAAGGAAGGACATTACCCTGAACCCACACATGCTAGAACATCATCAATTATCCGAAATTCTCCAATTACAAAAAAGTCCTTGGAAGTTCAAAATTCTAAAATATGGGCACGTACCCCAAAGCGAAATCATAAAAAGGCTTCTTTATGTCAAGAACAACGCTTTGGCACTTTCAAATTATCACTTTTGGAGTTTTAGGAAATGACAAAACCTCAAAATGCACTATGTTCCTGTACTTCCACCTTTGAAATAGTACTAAACATACTAACACTAAATGTACATCAAGACCAAACATGATAATTACAATTTTTTATGAGCAAACTATCTATTAAACAATGCATGGACGTCTGTCCCTGACACAAGGAACCAGAGCAATCAAACATCTTGCAAAGGCAGATTTGTAGAGGAATAACTTACATAAGGGCGGGTCAAACAGCAAAGGCTCATGCTGCATGTGTTAGTTCCAACTTCCAAGTCACAAAATTTAATTATTTTAAATTAGTAGTTAAAGTTGAAGAGGATCTCATTGCAGAATCCCAATTACAAACAAAACCTTGGAACTTCAATCTTCTAAAAGATAAGGTCCCAATAGCACAATCATGCAAGGCCTCTTTTACATCAAGAACGATCCTTTGGTTCTTTGCATTTACTCTCTAGCATCTGTGCTCTCTAGCATATTCTAACACATACAGAGTACATGAGATGGTGAGATGGTGCTAAGGACCAACGACACAAGCTCCTTAGCATATTTAATGGCCACTATAAAATGGCTACAACTGTTATACTGCAGACAATCAAGAACTCTTTATCTCTTATTTTAATGCTTACAAATACTTTAAAATGGAATACAATACTAACATGTCTATAATGACAGAACATATGGAAAGCATATTGGATTAAAGGACTACCATGACAGAACATCCCCACTCTTTGCATACAAATTAAATAAAACAAAGGGTTACTGATTATTAGATAAGATTCCAAACCATATTGTATAATCTTATCAACACCATCGCAACATATTCAATTTTAGTTATTATTCAATCAAATGCGTGCCACTAACATGCCCTAAGAATAGTATGGAAAGTAGCAATATTAAGACATGTACCTCCGTCTGCTAAAACTCTCAAAAACAAACCAACACTTGACAATACAATTTCTTTGCGAGCAACACAAACAATACGTATACCATTTGAAGAATAAACATCAAATACAAAAATGAATGAAAGATTGACTACATACCTTCATGTTTACCGTTACGCAAATAAGTCTCCATAAGTTGAGCACACAAATGACAATCTCCATCCAACCCAGAAATAAAAAAAAATCCCTTGAAGACTCCTAGCGTCTCTAACTGACCCATGTACCAAAATAAACTTTCAATAGCCAAATATTAAAAAACCTGAAAGCCTACAAAACAATGAAAAACAAAAGGATCTTAAGCAATCTAAAGCTCAACATATCAAAAAAAAAAAAAAAAAAAAAAAAAAAAAGAAGCATCGAGACATCAGGTACTTTGATTTGAAAGTAGGGATTTCTATATAATAAAATTGGTTTTATTTTTTGTTTATTCTTGATGAAGAATTGGGATTGTTTTTGAAGAATTGGAAATTTTTGGTTGATGAGAAGCAGGCGAGAAGAGCAAGGGGTAATTTTTTTTTGTTGTTAAGAACCCTTCGTACTCTCTCTCTCCGGTATTTTCAATTTCTACCCGTCTAATTAAATTAAATGGTATTTATTTATAGTAATTAAATTGTATTTATGGTGGGCATACAATTCAAATGTGGCATGGATTTGGGAATTTAATTTATCACCACAAGAAATTATCGATTACTCCAGTTCAAAAGCAATAAGCAATACTTCAAGGTGAAGGACAATATAGGTACAATAAATTTGCCAAAAGCCAAAAAGACCAATTAGTCCTTCTAAATGGTATTTTGATGTTTTAATTTAAATATTCATTCAGGGGTATTATGCTAAAAAAAAATACCCGGATGAATTTAAGGGTCTATGTTAGTTATAGGAGATACTACTAGTAGAGATATATTTCCATGGTAGTATATATATAAGTATGATGTAATATATTTGCATGTTGGCATATATAACTTTTGAGTTGTACACATAGTTGGGATGTGTTTTGGTATTTTGGCCATAACTTTGGCTACGGTTGTCAGAATCACAAGTGTGACCCCAATTCGGAAAGATCTCGGCGGCGCGCACGCCGTCACCACTAAGCCGTTTTCGAGGTCAAAATCTACTGTTTTCCCTTCCAAATTCATCATTTTATATTTTCTTTCCTTTTTTACTGTTTCAGAAGTAAATTAATCTGAGTTCAATTTGGGCTAAGTTTTTGGTAGATTATGAATATATACGCATATGCATGTTAATGTATATATACATGCACGTGATTATATTTTGCATAGTTATATTTATATATACGTATAAGTGGACATTGTTGCATGCTTACTATCTAGCTACATATGGGTAAACTGTCTTGTTTAATAAGTTGATTTTGTCATGAAAGAGGAGAACATTCCAACGAGGGTTAAAATCTGAGTTGGGTTAGTTGTTCCTAAACCCTTCAGGGTGAAGCTGCTCTCTATATGACATTCGCAATCTCACTGAATATTGACGAAATCAAATTATTATGCAAAACACGAGTAGTATATTATTCTATATATAATACATTGCTTGTTTAGTTTTTACGTATATGTTACGTCTTTGCCTATCAGTATATATATATATGCGTACGTAGAATATCTTCGCCTGCTACCATATCTAGATACGTATGAGTAGTTTCAATTTGCCTGTTAACATAGATATACGTATACGTAATATATATATTTGCCTATTAGCCTCCATATATGTATTACTGATGTGTATTTGCCTGTTCGTATAGAAATATTTATAGATGATACATCTTTGCCTATTAGTATTTATATACGTCTGAGTAGAATATCTTCACATGCTACAGTCTCTAGCTACATCTGAGTATATTATCTTTGCATGATTAGATTTTATATGCCTATTTAGTAATTTTAATTAACTTAAAAAAATAATAAATAAAATAATAATAATAATAAATAATAAATAATAATAATAATAATAATAATAAAAATATTTTGTGCCTTTATCCTATGCATAAATTTTAAATAACTTAAATAAAAAGAGATAAAATATAATATAATATAAAATAACTTTAAAAAAATCACATAAATCTTAAACATATTCCAACGGTGTCTAGGAAACTTGAAAGATTGAGGTTCCTTAATTAGAACCGTGCTTGCACGGAATACCTCCCTCATATCTTTCCTGTGACCTGGCTGTTGGTTTATGCACACGTATTCCTAGCTTCATTGCTACGTTAGCAGCAACTTAGGCCTACATTGTTCCCTTCTAATGCTTAAGAAAATAATAAAATAATAACTTCCTTTTGTGCATCAGATTTAATTTTATGTTTGCATGAGATTAAGGTCTGGTAATAATAAAGAATTTGAACATATTTATTGTAGGATAAAATACGATAGGCAATTGCATAAGTTCTCACCTCAACAAAGTTCTTCATCTGTTAATAAAAATCATCAAAATCCCTTGTTGCCATTAACTTCATTCGTAATGGCCGACGAAACTCCACCAGCTGAGAAGCCCCTTACGGACTTTTATACTGCCTTATAGGAATGGCCTTCTTCCTGCATCAAACTCGAGGATATTGCCGGTGATTTTTTAATCCCGCCCAACATTTTTGGGTTGTTACCTATTTATCATGATTTAGACCATGAGAAACCGTACAATCACCTTCGTAGGATTCAGGAAGTAGCCAACACATTTCACCATCCATCCGTCTCTAACGAACAAGTCTTGCTAAGGTTGTTTCCTTTCACTTTAGTTGATAAAGCGTCAGTTTAGCTAGCTGGACAACAGCCACAATCCTTAGAAATATGGAATAAACTTGTGCAAGCTTTCATGGTTCAATTTTACACTCATAAGAAAACTACTGAAATGCTTCAGAAAATCCAATTCTTTCGCCAAAATCCTCATGAATCCTTTATGGAAGCATGAAGTCAATTTACTGATCTTCTTTTAGAATGTCCTCATCATTAGCTCGAACCGCTGTCCTTGTTCGTTCATTCTTTAATGAACTTTCCGATCATAAAAAAGAAACACTTGATATAAGAGCTACTGAAGCATACAATTTTCTTGAAAAATAAGCAACAAAAGGTACACATTTGGGTAACACTGATTCTTCTAGATCATCTAAGGACACTGTTACAAAAGCTACACATATCTTTGAGGTAAAACCCGATCCCAAATTAAAAAATCTGATAGAATCCCTGACTAAAAAAGTAGATGCCCTAGCAGTTCAAGTGAACGATCAACTCCCAAAATAGGTCATGAACGTGAACACCTCCCCATGTATTCTTTGTCTAAGTCCTGACCATCCTGATGCTTATTGTCCCTTGTTATATGTCTCATCTTCCCAACAATCAGAAGAGGCTTGTGCATTCAAAATTCCTAATGCACCTTGGAGACATAATTTGAATTTCGCTTGGCGCCCAAACACCCAACAGATAGCTCCTCTAGGTTTCGCCAATCCCCCTGTTCGACCATCTACCAACTATATTCCATACCATCAAGGAAATAATCAACAGTACCAACAAAGTCAAAATCAGTTTCCAAGTAATTCCAATTCTAACTACCAAAACAACCACAACCTTGTTCCAGCCAATCCAAGTTATGGCTATAATCTTCAACTTCTCAGCAATAATCGTGAACTAGTCCCTGTTGCACCACCTGTGCAACTCGCTAATGATAAGACGAGTGAGACTTTCTTAGCTTACATGAACCAATAATCTCAAATACTGACGTCTATCTAACAATCACTTCAACTATTAGTGCATGAAAAGAGTCAAAAAGGCGTGTTTCCTGGACAAGTAGTTCCAAACCCTAAGCCAGCAAACATTGCATTTTAACTCACCAATGCACCTAGTACAAATACTCTAAACCAGGGTGAGGTGAATGCAATCACTACTCTTCGATCTGGCAAAACCGTAGACAATCAAATACGTATACCAAATGATTAACCAAAGGTAACTGGAACTTCCAATGAATCTGTTTCTAATAATGAACCTACGCTAGAAGCACCAATTTCAACCAAGTCACCAACTCAAAAATTGAAAAAATGAGCAAGCGGATCCCTATGCCAAATTCTGACCTAAGGCACCATTTCCTGCCCGTTTGGTAAAGAATAAACCTGACAAAATTTTTGATGAAATTCGAGAAACTTTTAAGACGTGACAATAAACTTACCTTTTCTCGATGCCCTCAAACAATTGCCAAAACATGCAAAGTTTTTGAAAAATATGTGCACCACAAAAAGAAGGACAAATGTTCCTTAACAAACGTTCCTCACCGAACAGTTCCCTTCCATCACTGAATAGAAGTGGATAAAGCTAAGATTGATAAAATTGCATTCCTTCATATACCAAGAACAGTTAGAGACATACGTGCCTTTTAAGGCCACGCAGGGTTCTATAAGAGATTTATTCAAGATTTTTCTAAGGTTGCTCGACCTTTAACAAATCTCCTGATTAAGGATGCCGTTTTTTATTTCAATTTCAATTGCAAACAAGTTTTTGAGACCTTAAAAACTGTCTTGACTACAACTCCTATAATTCAACCACCTGATTGGTCTAAACCATTTGAACTAATGTGTGACGCTAGCGACTATGCTATTGGAGCTGTCCTAGGTCAACACCGAGATGACAAACCCATTGTCATTTACTACGCTAGTAAAACTCTTAATGAAGCTCAACGTAACTATACCACCACTGAGAAAGAGTTTCTCGCTATTGTTTATGCCTTGAATAAGTTCCATCCATACCTAGTTGGTTCTTTGACAATAGTCTACACTAACCATACGACACTTCGTTACCTACTAGCGAAAAAATATGCAAAACAGAGGTTAATCCGATGGATCCTCCTCTTGCAAGAGTTTACTCTAGAAATTAGAGATAAAAAAGGTTGCAAGAATGTTGTTGTCGACCATTTATCACGACTCGTCAGTGATGTCGATAATGATCTATAATCCATCTATGATTCCTTTCCTGATGAACATTTGTACTCAGTCTTTTCGTCTCCTTGGGTACGCTGAAATAGTAAACTACCTAGTTACTGAGGAAGTTCCTTCATTTTGGTCTCGTACTGACCAAAAAAATTTCTTCTCCACTTTGAAACTTTATTTCTGGGATGATACCTACCTCTTCAAGTATTGTTGTTGCATTCCTGACTGAAAACATAATGATGTGTTATCCTTCTGCCATGAACAATCTTGTGGTGGTCATTTCAGCGGTAAGAAAACTGCGGCCAAGGTTCTACAATGTGGTTTTTATTGGCCAACACTGTTTAGATATGTACATGAGCATTGTAAAGCATGCACCCGCTGCCAGCAGCTAGGACACATTACTCAACGCAATATGATACCTTAAATCTAATTCTAATTGTCGAAATTTTTGATGTTTAGGGCATCAACTTCATGGGTCCCTTTCCAAATTCTCATGGCTTTCTCTACACCCTGGTAGCTATTGACTATGTGTCAAAATAGATTGAGGCAATAGCATGTCTTGCTAATAACCATAAAACCGTCGTCATTTTTGTAAAAGAAAATATTTTCTCTCGTTTTGGTGTTCCCTGCAGAGCTATCATTAGTGATGGGGGAAAATATTTTTGTAATAAAATTTTTGAGTTGTTATTAAAGAAATATGGAGTCACACACAAGGTGGCAACTCCGTATCATCCTCATACCAGTGGCCAAGTGGAAGTCTCTAATAGAGAAATTAAGTCCATTTTAGAGAAAACAGTGAATCCATCTAGGAAAGACTGGTCCCTATAATTATCTGATGCTTTGTGGGCATATAGAATGGCCTTTAAGACACCTATATGGATGTCTCTTTACCGCCTCATTTTTGGAAAACCTTATCATCTGTCGGTTGAACTTGAGTATCGTGCTCTATTGGCCATCAAAAGTCTTAATTATAATACCAATGCAACAGGTGAGAAGCAAAAATTGCAATTAAATAAGCTTGAGGAAATTCAAAGTGATGCATATGATCTTTCGAAGTCTTATAAAGCCAACATGAAAATAGTGCACGACAAACACATATTGAGAAAAGATTTCAAAATTGGTTAAAAAGTGTTGTTGTACAACTCAAGATTACACATTTTTTTAGGAAAATTGAAAACACGATGGTCTGGTCCTTTCATTGTCTTTGCTGTAACCCCTTATGGGGCAATCTCTTTGAAAAATTTAAACGATAACAGTGACTTTCAAGTAAATGGCCAACGCCTTAAACATTATCATGAGTTATGCTCTCCAGATGTTGAAAAGACTCTTCTCCAAGATCCAGTCTACAGAGACTACTAGATTCGCTGGTGTACTTCCTTCCATGTGTTTAAAAAAGGGGAAGTACACCATTTTGGTAGTCAGGCCCTCTTTTCTTTTCTTCTCTCAAATCTCTTAGTGTGTGGTTGCAAGCATCGGAACCGTAGTCCACAACAACTCTATTTCAGAACTGAGTATAAATGTCTTCCGATAATCGAGCAAACGTGCCTTCTGGTAAACAATGGGTATCAAAAATTTCCCCTCCTTTCTTCTCTTCCCTTTTCTACTCTCTTCCTCGCGAACTTTAGCTAATCATTTGGTGTAAGTCTCACTTCATCTCGAATAGGTAATGGTCGTAGTACTTTTGCTCGTAAACGATGTGCACGAAGGATGGGGTGGTATATGCGTTGTCAAACACCTTTCTGTCCAGGTCTTCAATCACTATCCGATATTTGCCGGTATAAGGTATATTTTTGCCTGACACCAACTAAGCAGGATAAACTTTGTCCCCGTGTTGTTGCTCCCACGGGTTGGGAATTGTCTTAAGGATCTAACGTTAAAAGACTCACAATCGTCTTGAGGATCTAACATTAAAAGACTAACAATCGTCTTAAGGATATGACGTTAAAAGACTCAACATGTATATATTCGGGTGTTTTTTTTTCCATTTCCCCTTAGCACTATCACTGTGCCCAACGAGATTTGTGTTCAACATCGGATGTTGCCTACTCAGGACACGGACAATGGATTCCACCATACCAACCCCTAGTTGTTTCCTACTTGAGTTCGTTTTCGGGGCAGTTTGAGGCTATACCATATGTAATAAGGGTAATATTATTAGACAGTTGCACCCCTCGCACAGTCAAGGATGGTATCATCTTACCCCTAGGCCCTAAAACATAAAGGTTAAGCCATAGTTTGGGTGGATTGGGTTAGCTCCAGCGCCGAAATACATGATAGTTGCATAAGATTTTACGTGGAGAGTCTTCTGGTCGTCCAGTGTTGCAAACATGTTACTCTTCCCTTGTACATTTGTATATAGTTCCAAAAAAAAAAAAGGTAGAGTTCTGTTTCCACATAACTTAACCCCATACCATTGGTTGGCATTTTTAATGCTGATCTTTTTGGTAGCTCATTTGTCCCATTTGGAGTTAAAACGAATCCAGAATCCACGTTTGAAATTTTAAGAACAATTAAAGACATAATGGGTATTTCCGGATTTCATTTGGGCTTGGGCCAAAAAATTTGTATCTTGAGAGGAATTAAATTAGAAATTATTTACCTATAAGATTATTGTCTTCCTTATATATAAATATAGATTAATCTGTTGCATTATGCACTGGGCCTAAAAAGTAAGTCCAACGGACTGATCCATAACTATGATTAACAGCTATGACAACGGTCTGATCCACCACTAGGCCCAACAACTATATTTCGCACGTTCCCCCACCAAACAGTCAGATTTTCGACTATAAAATTCGAGCCTCCTCACCATACTTCACTTATCCCATTCTCTCACTCTCCACAACTTAATCTTCGCAAACTTTCATTTTCTTCAACATAATGGATCCGATCGAGAAATTCGAAAAGCAGCAACGTGATGATGCATTCAAGGTCTTCTTGATAACAGTATTTATTGTTGTAATACTGTTAATTATGCATAACATCCTCCAGAATATCTAGATCTATGTAACATACATCTATCTTTTCTTTTGTCGCTTTGTATATTAGTGTAGTGTGTTAAATAATTCTCAACCATTTGTATAGTTTACGTATTAAATGGAGAAGTTTTCTATTTAATATTTGTGTGTATTAATTGTATTTTTACCTTATCATAAACATAAAAAATCATAAAAACCCAAAAAAAAAATAAAAAATAAAAAATCAATCACTCACAAAACTAAATCTAACTCGACTCATTGTGTTCAAAGCAAGTCGCGCACGCTACTTAGGAACGCCTAAAAAAAATGTTGCGCACGCAGCTCTATCAAATCTAACCATCTTCCATTATTGAGGTCTGCTATATCAATTCAGAATTTACGTGTAGGTCTAACTATACTATGGCGCCTTTCTCTGCACATTCTATCTCTTTGCATACCTCAGTAACAATCTTAGGGACGTGACTTTAAATGCCCTATTTGACAACTCAAGATAGAAAATATGTGTTGGTCTAATTGCCATATAAAACCTTCTTCCGTATTTTCTAATATTGTGAACACCTCATTAATTGTCATGGGAATTTGACATTAAAAGACCTATCATGGCTACGCCTACTTGCTACGTCCTGTTACATAATTATGTACGACAACAACACATGTTTCACTTGTGCCTTGTCCACACATTAATTCTGGATCTAACCATTCATTCCATCCTAATCCGTGAATTATTATAAGATTGAAATCTTTCGCCATATACATTTCACTCATACTTCTCCATTCTTCCCTAAATTCAAATTACAATGAATCCACAAAGAGGTATAGTGGCCGAACAAACTTTTTAATTTTTTTTTCATGAAGGCATGTTTCAGCCATACTTTGACACTGAAATTGTATGAAGAGGATGGATGCCTCTTTTACATCATTCGGAAGCGTTTTATTCCAGAGATTTGGTTATGAAGTTCTACAGACATAGCAATTTCAAAAACGGTAAATTCTTCTTCTGACCCAATAGACGGCAGTTTGAATTGATTTCGGAAATTATCTCCGAGATCCTTCAAATACCAATGACGTACCCTGAGCTGCAACTTCAGATACCGATATTCGACACCGTCAAGCAATTAATGCTTGCTGTAAGGGGGATTTCCCGTCATTGAACAAATGACACGTGTATGGGAAATAACCTAAGACTATAGATGTCCAGAATGAGACGAGGACCATCGGATCAATTCTGTGAATAAGTGATCTCGTGCTTAGCACAAGTGTTTAGTGGACATGTGCTAGGCACGTGGCTAACCGCCTCTAAGTATGACAGTTCTCCAAGTCATTAGGAACTGATATAGACTGTACCTGAACGGAAGGAAACTGAAGATGGCGATCTTTGATGATAAGGAAGGAATCGTGATAACATATCTTAGGAGTTACCTTTTAGATATAATCTTCCCATACACGATGGGACATTATGATCAACAAGGAAACTTACCTCTCATAAGATATGGTCTAGATTCAGACTTCCATAAGAAGAGGAATCCTAATAGGAAAGCAAAGTCCAAAGATGGAAGGGAACTCACAAGCGGTGAGAACAGTCCTAACCCTAGGACTCTCGTAGCTCTTCCTATATAAACCATAGGGATTCGCTCTTAGGAACTATGCAAAATAGGGTTTGATTCTCCTAAATAAACAAGGAGATACGTAGGCAGCCGCTAGGCGGTTCAACCTTGAACTCACAATCATCTCATCCCTTCTCTACTCAATCAAAGCTTCTGGATCACAAGGCACAGAGAAAGATTAGGGGATACTCGAAAACTCCACTACATCTTTTGGCGCCGTCTGTGGGGACGAAAGCAGGTAAACATTCGTTCAAACGACTGATTTAGTTTAAAAATTCTTACCACTATGATGGCAAGAGCAAAGAAAACAAAGGGTGGCGCTACCATGCGTAGCATCGCCGCGAGAGAAGAAAAGCATGAGATACCTGAAGAATGGGAGAACGTCGATCACCATGACGCGAATAACCCCCTCCAAAGACCTATGACCAGCACTGACGGACCAGCTGCTCCCAGTGCAGGCCCCAGGAATAACGCTCAGGAGGAATGTCAAGACGGTGAGAATGTTATCTTCACCAACCCAGAGTCTGTTCAGGCAAGTCAGGCAGTTCAGGCTCTGGAACAACAAAGAAGCAATCTTGAACGAGAAGTACAGCTGCTGAGGCATTTGTATCAATCTGACACAGGAAAAGAGCCACTCATCGATATTGATGATAATGACCTTCCAGAATGTGGTCATGCAAAGAACCCAAGGCGAAGGGGCCCAGCTCGATGCGAGACATTTGAGTTGGAATATAGCAACTCAGATGAGGACTCAGATACGGCATAATGGGGGCAAGCCAATCTCCTTTCGCATCTCGAATAATGAGAAAGTCTTACCCCCGCGGCTACTGGCAACCAAAGTTTAGTGTCTTCAATGGCAAGTCAGATCCGGTGGATCACGTATTCAAATATCGAGCAACTATGGGACAATACGAAAGGTATGACCACGTCATGTGTCAAGAGTTCAAAGCTTCCCTGTCTGGATCTACGCTCCAGTGGTACCATATGTTACCAGAGCGGCAGATCAGGTCCTCAGAAGAAATGTTTAGGACCTTCATAGACAGGGTACTCATGCAACAAGCACCAACCAAAGCGGATCGACGCATTGTTCAACATCAAGAAAAAGGACGGAGAAGCATTGGGTCCTACATGCAATGATTCATGGAAATTTCAATTCAGATAGAGTCTTGCAACGAACAGACTGCCATAATAGCTTTCAAACAAGGGTTGGATGAAAACAACGCCTTATTCGGATCCCTCTCTAGGAAACCACCTCGTGATTTAGAGGAACTCCTAGATAGGGTTGAAACTCATGCGGGGTGGGAGGAGGATGTCCTGATAGACGTCAAGAAGCAAAAAAAGCTAGTTGGACAGCTCCTATGGCCCCTCAAGAAGGTAACTCTTCCCCTCTAAAGCTGAAAAGAGACCGTAATCGTGGCTGCCAAAGGGCTGGATCCCCATCAAAGGGACAGATTCCCAGAGGACAGTACCAGAATGTAACCAGTAGCACAGATGGAAAACCACAGAAGAAACCACTAGTGGAAGGAGCTGAAGAAGCTCTTCCCTCGATGGACAGAAACTTTACCCCTTTGAACAAAATGCCAGATGAGGTCTTGGACTCGATCAAGAATCAGAATTACCTCAAATGGCCAGCTCCGCTTAAGCCAGACTCCTTTGGTACCAGAGACCAAAGGGCCTACTGCAAGTTCTATAAGAGTAAGAGTCACATCACCAGAGAATGCATGACCCTAAAAAATGAACTATAGGATCTGATTGAAAGGGGGTATTTGAAGTAGTTTGTAGCATTACCGCAAGCAGTGACACGCAGATGCTGACGGGAGATTAGTACGTCGATTCGGGATCCCCGTGAATTAGACCGCTCAATGGCCGCCTCCAGCTAAATATGATTTTCGAAAAGGCAAGCAAATGAAGTAGGCAGGTCACTGAAAAGGGCGTGCGATATCAAATGCGCATCGCTAAGCAAATGAGGATCATGAATAATGAACTGACTACGGGTGCACAGGTCAATGCGGTACCCCATAAAGATCCGCTTATCCTCTTCACTGAGGCCGACTATTGTAAAATCCAAAGCCCACATGAAAATGCACTTGTTCTGACACTCATTTTTGGAGATTATGATTTGCATCGCATATTGGTTTATCCAAGCAGTTCAGCAGATGTGCTATACTACAATGCATTCAAGAAGCTGCGGATTCCAGATTCTGAGATGGTTTCCACCAACTCCAACCTATATGGATTCAGTGGAGACAAAGCTCTGATAGTTGGGGAGATCCAACTATCCATAGTTACTGGTCCAGTAACTCTCATCATAAACTTTGTTGTAGTAAAAGCTAATACACCCTATCACATTATCTTGGGCAAAACTTGGCTGCACAGACTCTGAGTTGTTCCTAGCACCTATCGCCAATGTCTGAAGTTCCCACACAACTAGAAAATTAAGACAATCAGAGGGGATCAGGTAGCTGCCAAAGCATGCTATGATATGGCAATAAAGCAGTCCCCACTCCCTTTTGAACCAATAGAGGTGGGGCAACCCGCCAAATAGCAATTACAGTTGGACCCCCCCTCTTCCAGATCTGGTCCCAAGAAAGAGGGAGGGTCCCCCCTCACTGGAGCCGTTAGAGGAAATGGAAATTGTGGGAGGCAGCTCGCCAAAAACCACTTTTATCGACACCTTGTTGAGTTCAGAAAAGCGACAGGCTCTAGTATATTTTCTTCGAGAACACACAGACGTGTTTGTTTGGTTATTCGAAGAAATGTCAGGAATTGATCCCCACGTGGCATGCCACCAACTCAATGTCCGCAGTGATGCATTAGTAGTCAAGCAGAAACCAAGAAGGATAGGTGTTGACAGGTCCAAAGCGGTAAAAGCCGAAGTTGAAAAACTAAAGGCAGCTAATTTTGTCAAAGAGATCAATTTCCTCACCTGGATCTCTAATATTATCCTAGTACGTAAGAAGAATGGGTTATGGAGAATATGTATCAACTTCATGGATATAAGCCACACATGTCCGAAAGACAGTTACCCTCTACCGCGGATTGACAAATTGGTAGATGTGATGGCTGGACATGAACTATTATCTTTCACAGATGGGTCATTTTGCTATAACCAGATCCCATTGCATGAGGAAGACCACAAGCAAGCAAGTTTCACAACCGAGGATGGCCTGTACTATTATCAGGTCATGCCATTCGGACTAAAAAATGCAGGGGCCACATACCAACACTTGGTGAACAAAATGTTTGAAAGATTGATAGGAGACATTGTGGAGGTGTACGTAGATGATCTCCTGATAAAGAGCCTGAAACGGGGAGATCATCTCTCCCACTTGAAAAGTGCATTCGACGTTCTCTAAGAGTATCCATGAAACTCAACCCTGCGAAATGTGCTTTCGTTGTATCATCAGGGAAGTTTTTAGGGTATCTGGTTACTAAGCGAGGAATCGAGGCAAACCCAGATCAGATTCGGGCGCTTAGAGAAATTGCCTTCACCTAAGAATATGAAAGAGGTTCAAAAAGTCACGGGCAGGTTAGCAACTCTGAACAGGTTCATCTCCAAGAGTTCAGATAAGTGAAAACCTCTATTTCAGTTACTTAGAAAAAATACCTCCTTTGCATGGACGGAAGAATGCCAAAAAGCATTCAATCAGATCAAAACATACCTGGGGGCACCACCAATCCTTTCCAAACTAATTGAGGGAGAAGTTTTGAGTCTTTATCTCTCATTAATCGACTACGGTATCGGGTTAAATGATCGATACATGTGGATGAAAAGAAGGTTGAAAAACCTGTCTATTTCTTGAGTCGAACGCTCCTACCAGCCGAAATAAGATATCCTAAACTCAAAAGAGTCACTTTAGTCCTTGTTTTTGCAGCAGAGAAGTTATGATTGTACTTCCAGTCCCACACTATCAGGGTAATCGCAGAGTACCAGTTACGATCAGTTCTGGAAAGGCCAAACAAGTCAGGGAGGTTAGCTAAATGGTATGTACAACTGTCATAATATGATATTATCTATGTTCCATGAATCTTAGAGAAGGGTCAGGCACTAGCAGAATTCTTGGGAGATTTCCCAATTACCTACATTGGGTACGACTCAACAACCCCCAGTTCAGATGAGGGCATCCTGCCTAAACCTCCAAACACCCGTCTAGACCCATGGGAGTCGAGCTCCGAATGGCGATTGTTTGTGGATGGGTCTTCAAATGACAAAGGTGCAGGAGTGGGAGTTGTATTAGTTACTCCTAACAACATGCGACTGGAGAAATCCATCCGGTTGGGTTGGAACGCTTCCAACAACGAGGCAGAATATGAGGTGACACTTGCTGGCCTCACAATGGCTCTCGACTTGGGCCTGACATACTTCATAGTGTTTAGTGACTCACAAATGGTTGTGTTCCAAGTTGATGGAGGATATGAGGCTAGAGACGAGCGAATGGCCAAATACCTAGAACTGGTAAGGGGTCTACAAGGCAAGTTTGAGAACATTCAGTTCTACCAGCTGTCTCGATCAGAAAATCGACACACAAATGTTTTGGCATATGTTGCCTCGATGTTGAGCAACAGTGAGTCTCATTCTATCCCAATAAAGTTCCAAGAGAAATCCAGCATCCAAGCACTCACAGTTACAACAGTTTCTGTTATTCCAGCCATCACTCCAAATTGAATGGATCCATACAAGTCCTACCTCAAAGATGGGACACTCCCTGAGGATAAGAATGTAGCAAGGCGCCTGCTTGCAAAGATACAAAAATTCACCCTCATTGAAGATGATCTGTACAGGAAGTCCTTTCTGGGACCTCATCTCAGATGTCTCTCCCCATAACTCACTGAACAAGTTCTGCGAGAGGTTCATGAAGGAATTTGTGGCAACCACGCTAGAGGCAGAACACTAGCTCTCAAGATCCTAAGGCAAGGATACTTTTGGCCTTACATGCAAAAGGATAGATGTAGAGGTTTTTGCCCGTAAATGTGAAAGTGTCAACGATATGCTCCATTTATCCATGCTCCAGCAACGGAACTGCACCCATTAGCAAGCCCATGGCCATTTGCACAGTGGGAAACTGATATTGTAGGACCTCTACCACCGGCTCTCGGTAATATTAGATTCTTACTGGTTGCAACGGATTACTTCACCAAGTGGATAGAAGCAGTTCCCCTGGTCTTCATTTGAGAACAGGATGTCAGAAAGTTCATTTGGAACAACATTGTCTGTAGGTTTGGCATACCCAAAGTTATCATCTCAGATAATGGGCAACAGTTCGCTGGGGGATTGGGCACTGAACTCTGTGAGGAGTTTCACATTACCCACCTATTTTCAACTCCAAGGTATCCGCAAGGCAATGGCCAGGCTGAAGCCTCCAATAGGGTTATTTTGGATAACATGAAGCGTAAACTAGATGACGCCAAAGGTTTATAGGTTGAGGAACTACCTAAGGTCTTATGTGCATACCGAACTACACCCAGATGGTCAACTGGTGAGTCCCCATTTTCACTAACCTACGGAACTGAAGTTCCCACTTATAAATCTGACGTTGTGCACACCCTAGACAATGAGGAATTGTTATACAGAGAAATGAATCTCTTAGATGAAAAGAGAGAAAGTGTCGCTGCCAATCAGCAGATTCTGAAAAGATCATACGACAAGAAAGTCCGGATTCAGTCTTTCAAATCTGGAGATCTGGTTCTGCGCGAGATCCCAAAGCCCAATGGCAAGCTTGGGCCCAACTGGGAAGGACCATACATTATCGACAAGGTTGGTCGAACTAGTTTTTACTACCTACGCACTGTTGAAGAAGACGTTCTTGTCAAACCATGGAACGCACAGCACCTTCGCAAGTACTATCAGTAAATTGTTATTAATGCTTCTTTATGCATTGTATACTCCTCTCCATGTCATCAATAAAGTTCTCCACATTGCCATCAAATTTCTTTCTTGCATCAGTTCTTTATTTATGATCCACACTAGACTAAGCCTTTAGGGAATTATCTTCTCACTATCTATTCAAGAATATTGTATGCCAATTTGCTTTAGAACCAGTGATACTAAGAAAGGAAAAGTTGAACTGTATGCCAGTTCCTTTCACATCCCCATGCAACTGGAACTATACGCCAGTTCTTTCAAACTGCGATTATCCTCGATGGGTTAAGCCTTTAGGGAATCTGACCACACTAACTGTTCAGTAAACTGTATGCCAGTTTGACTTGGAACAAGATATAGTGTTCTTGAGAGCCTAAACTGTATGCCAGTTCCTAGAGCTCTCGATACATCAAACATAGGGGTTGCTGGGTTAGATCCAGATCCTAGCACGCAATCATTGGCACGAACTATATCAAAGATGATGGCACCGAGGAAAACTCCCCAATGTTTGTTCGATGATAACCTATTCATTTTTTAAATAAATAGGACCTGTCGTTATGAAACACAGTGTCGTGCTCATGGCACCAAGTTACTTTCGCAAAGACATATGTCTCTACTGCGAGTCTGCGATCAAACTCTTAATTACAGTTAACTTGAATGGCCTCCATGATATCCTTATCATATTCTGATTATGCCTCATTTTAATCTGTTTAGCCTACTAGGGACACCTATGGTTGTTCCAAATGAACTTTAGGGGCATCAGGGGTAGAGTATGCATAGTAACATATGTCATATAACATAAAATGCTATAAATGCATGCATAAACTAGAAGAGGTGCAGAGTTCAGTAAATAAGTACCATGCATGCATAAACTAGAAGAGTTGCAGAGCTCAGTAAGTAAAACAGTATGTGAGCTACATAGCTCAATATTATAGACCCATAGAATAATTGTTTATGTGAATCATCAACTGAAAGGCTTATGAAGCAGGGGTAGAATCAAACTTTGGTTCGCCATCAGTGCTTGCTGCTGCACCATCGTCAAGAACTCTTATTTCACTTTCAAGAATAGACTATGTGGTCGAATTATCTGGAACAGTTGAAGGCTGAACAGAACACTAACCTGAAGCTGGAACTGGTAAAAAAAGAAGCTGAATGGGAGGTATGTCATCATCGGTGTCTTCTTCAGAAGATGAGGAGGCATCAGGCATAAGTTCTTCCTGGATAGCTGAGATACTGATGTCTAGATCAGGAAACAAGATGAAAGGGTTGGCCACTCGCCCCTAAGCATCCAACTGAGAGACATATCCAGTAGCATCAATAGCCTCCTCAAACTTAACTTGTCTGGCAGCATCGAAGGGCTCTTGAGAAACATTAAGCACTCTCAGAGCAAAGCGAATAGCATTTCCAGCTGACCTATTCTTCACCTCCTTCACCACTTGAGAATAAAACTCAGAGGTCTCCGCCAAGAGATCATCAACCTTTTTATTAGAGCGAAGACGTTTCTCTTTTAGAGCCCTCTCATAGCCTACCATGACCTCATTTGCATAGGCAATGACTTGGCCAAGGGTCTTCATCTCGGTGTTCCTATAGTGAAGTTCCCCTTAGACCTGGTCATGTTTTGCTTGTAGGGTGGTGAAGAGGACGCACAGTTCCAAGAACTTCACTTTCCAAGTGGCAGCGTCAGCAACTCCTTTCTGGGCTTTTTCTAGAGAGCCCCGGAGGTTGGAGATCATATCTCTCATGTTCTTAAAACTAGTATCAGACTTCTTCTCTTTGGCCAAGAGCTGATCAACCCGGATCTGTAGCTCTTCAGCTCTCTTCTCAGCAACCTATTTTGCCCAGATCAGCTCACTAGTACCCATGTCATCAGTGGTTGTACCAGCTGAGGCCACAAAGATGGGCTCTTTCATGGCTAAAAAGTTATTCACTAACTGGAAAAGGATACAGAGTGTGTAAGTGACATAATGAAAGAAACAGAACATTGAACATAGAGGGAAAGGCTTACCTTGGCAAGATGAATAACAGACCGGAGAAAGGACAGGTCTAGGCTCCCAACCATGCTGGCTTCAGTTGTCAACAGGAAGTCGCGCAGCTTCCAGAAGTCCAAGCGCGATATCAACATATATCATTAACAGAATGCTTGTTGGCAACAGGTAGTTCATCAGCTTGTCCCCAACGCCTCATCTCCACGATCATCTCCCTTTCAGGGGAATTTGGAGATCTTGGCAAAAATGGAATGTCATCACTTACCCCCCTCCTATCACTGAATCAAGGAGGAGGAGGGAGAGGCGATTCTGGCCGATTGTTTGATAATGCCCTTTCCTTTCTCGATTATCAAGGAGGGAAAGGTCAACAGTCAGAAGGAGATTGTGTCTAGAACCTGTGGGAAGATTTGGAACTGGTAGGGGTACAACTACTTTCTCAAAACCGAAATGGGGAATAGTCACAGGAACCTTAAAAAGTGTTTCTTCATTAACAAAGAGAGGGCGAAACTTCATTTTCTTACCAGACATGGCAACATCAGAAGCAGAAGCAGGAGCAACTCTCTTCAATTTATGACGGTTGGTCACACGTACTTCCCTTTGAAAATTACTAGCCACCAGAAGTTCATAAGGCAGTTTTGGGCCTCTCTCGCCAGTGATCACACAATTATCACTGACAGTAGGCTCCAGAACTAGGCCCGATGCCGCAGCATCACTAGAGGCGGCCACAGAGCTCTTTTCCTTGTGGTTTCCTCTTCTTCTAGTACTCAAAGAGGATTCATCCTGAACTAGAGGAGGAAGAAGTCTAGTATCCTGATGCATAGGAGGAGGAGGCGTTGTGTGCCCAGAATTCACAATATTTATCCCAAAAGGGGAAAAGCCATGGGCAAGTTGCAGCAATTCTTCAGTAGATATGTTAAAATATTCAAAAAGACGGGTAGGATCAGGAATTATCACCCAAGGCATCCTCTGTTCCTTGGGGATCTTCTTGATGAAGTCCACCGTAGCAGCATCAGTTTCAGTTAGTTGATTCCAGGGGGAAGAGTCATCTAAGGAATAATAGGAAAGAAATTTAAGCGAAAGATTCTTATAAAGTTTTCTGAGTAAGAAGACTTATTGGTTGGAGCATGGGTGTGTTTTCTGGAAATAGGAATTCCCATTGGCTCACCATCAGCATCAGAAGGACGAACGTCCCACGCATCACCCAACACACGAAGGTGGTGATCAGCCCAGCCTTCGTCACTCTGCTTCCCCTTAAAAAAGACGATCGGAGAGTTCTTATCTCTGGTCATAAGATAATAGTATGATTGGTCTCGAATACGCCGGACCTCATAAAAGTAACCAAACACCCAACGGTTCAGAGCGAATCCATGTCTCTTGGCAAGAAGGGCAAAATACATGACAGTTCTATAAAACACTACCTGACCAAGAGCAAGATTGAAGTGAATCAGACACTCTCTTAGCAATGGGTGAAGAGGAAGAGTGAGTCCGGCCCTAAGCTGACCAATGGTGATGAGCGCCACATCCTTATAGGCCAACTCATCAAATAACCTCCCCCACTCCAGGCCGAGATTCTCAAGGATGTGAAAGTTCTCTCGGATCAGTTCCAAGGAGGAAAGATCTCCGAAGTTTACAAGTAACCAGTTGGGATTCATGATCGGAAAAGAGAGAAAGTTTCAAGTTTTGGTTAAACCCAAATGGGATATCAAAAGGTTCAGTATGCAGAAAAAAAGTAGCAGAAGAGATAATGAGAGTTCTCTCACCAGATCTTTTTATATACAGATAAGATGGACGGTTACGATTAGCCCAAGCAGTGCGTCTTTTCGGGATGGAACTGCCATCATTACCTTTTTCAGGAAACAGAGTGTCTTCAAGCCGCCTTTTCAGAGCCTTAATTAGTTGGATCGTCGCCAGCCCGAAGAATAGATTTGGAAAAAGATTCTCACACCAAAAGTAGTGTCGCTTCAAGTGCCCACGTGTTAGATGGCATGAGAGGGGGCATCTGTAAGGGGGATTTCCCGTCATTGAATAGATGACACGTGTATGGGAAATAACCTAAGACTATAGATGTCCAGAATGAGATGAGGACCATCGGATCAGTTCTGTGAATAAGTGATCTTGTGCTTAGCACGAGTGTTTAGTGGACATATGCTAGGCACGTGGCTGACCGCCTCTAAGTATGACAGTTCACCAAGTCGTTAGGAATTGATATAGACAGTTCCTGAATGAAAGGAAACTGAAAATGGCGATCTCTGATGATAAGGAAGGAATCGTTATGACATATCTTAGGAGTTACATTTTAGATATAATATTCCCATACACGATGGGACATTATGATCAACAAGGAAACTTACCTCTCATAAGATATGGCCTAGATTCAGACTTCCATAAGAAGAGGAATCCTAATAGGAAGGCAGAGTCCAAAGATGGAAGGGAACTCACAAGCAGTGAGAACAGTCCTAACCCTAGGACTCTCGTAGCTCTTCCTATATAAACCATAGGGATTCGCTCTTAAGAACTATGCAAAATAGGGTTTGATTCTCCTAAATAAACAAGGAGATAGATAGGCAGCCGCCAAGCGGTTCAACCCTGAACTCACAATCATCTCATCCCTTCTCTACTCGGTCAAAGCTTCTAGATCACAAGGCACAGAGGAAGATCAGGGGATACTCGAAAACTCCCCTACACTTGCCATTGTCTCTTATAACAAACTTAGCCCCCGAAACCATGTTGTTCTCTAGCGATCATTGCAGCAAAATCAACGAGTTGTACTCCACTATTTAGCCCACAATGTGGTTGGAACTTCAAAAATATCTAAAATCTCTAAACCCCTCCTCCATCTACTCTGGGTACTACAAACTAAAATGGAAGATTTTTGCATCATCCTATTTCTCTGAAACTCGATTGTCATAACCAGGAGAACGTTAGCCCCTTTGCCCACCATAGTGACTTAAATCATGTTGAGTTGGGAGTTCCAATCTATATACCCAACCATTCCTCTCAAAATAGCGTGCCTAATTACACTCAACCATGATTGGGTCCCAGGTTTTTGGACTCCAAAGGCTCACATGAACCTGGCAGACGCCCAAGACACCGAAGAACATGTACCCTCCTCTGACAACTTCTTTGATGAAGATGCTCTGCACAACATTTTTAATCTAATGGAAAGACTTAAATTTCTTCACCAAGGCATGCGGAAACTGCACGCACGCCAGGAAATCATCATCAAAGGTCTTTTGGAATTCTAAGAACGTCAAGCAATGCACAACATTGAACAGGAGGAAATCTTAGAAAATCACTCTCAGTCCTTGGAAAATCACGCTCTCCTAATGGAGAATCAAACCATGCTCTCTGCCACCCAGGGGGACATTCAGCTTCAGCTCAGCCAACAAATTGATTAACTAAACAGTCTTGTGCACGATCTGTGTCCCCATAACCATCATCATCGTCATCCTGGTCCATGATCATTTTCTCCAAATATATATATATTATTAATTAAGTGTTTCAACGTGTTCTCTAATAATCAAAATTGTTTGTTTGTCTTTATGTCTTCTTTTGTTAAGATATGTTTAAGGAGTATGCCTACTAGGATTGTCATAATTCTAGTTGTTATTAATAAATAGTCATTTCAATAAAATTTTAAATTGTTGTTTTAAATTTGAATACAGGAGGGGCCTATCTTTTTCCATACTCTTTCATCCATCCCATCAGACTTTATTGGATACTTCTCTTTATATCACCTTATCCATCAGGCATGGTAGACATACTTGATTCCCTTTCGGTGGGACCTTTTCGTTGCTTCTCACAACGTAACTATTTCATTTTGGACATTTTCCCACACTGATTGATAGTCTATCAGGAATCCCTGCCTTACCCTCTCTCTGCTCCAACTGACCTATCTTCATCAAGCATGGCTACACCAAGAATCATTCATGAGCAATCTTTTTAGGCTATGATGGATTCCAATGCTTATGGTCTTCATTTCCATGAATACATCACCAACATCAGGTGGCCTTCCCTAGTTCTTCGACCTGGTCAAACTTATTCTCCAAGTTTGGCTGCATACTTATATGCCAATATGGGAGACACACAAGCTTTTAATCATGCCCAAGGCTTCTTCTTAGACGGGTTCACATTCCAAGTTGGTGGCACACAACATATCTTTTATGAGCCAACACTTGCCCTAACTTTGGATCATCCCTATCACGAGTCGGCGACAACATGGCCATACATCAGATAGAACTCTACCCGTTCCTTTTCATGGCCTGCTTTTCGTAGAACACATGGTGATGGTCTTGAACTTAAAGAAGAAGGCGTTGCACCTGGCAAATGGCCAGACACCACCATTCCCTTAGCAAGCATGACCATGAACGTGGAGAATGCAATGTTGTTTATCCTTCTAAACATCATGGGAGATTGGCATTTTTCTACTACCAATGATGCTGCCTGCGTAGTATTCAATGCGCTTGCTCAAGGTCATACCTTCTTTGATATCATAAACTGTGTTATCACCAATCTGAAAAGAGTTCGCACTATTGGGCATCAGTATCTACTTTTACCTGCAACCGCTTGTCGAATTATGAGGACACATTTTCCATAGTTTTCGGCTACTTTTAACGACTGGGTTAAAATAGATTATATGTGCCTTGCGAACAGAATAATTTGTTCATTAAGGTTTCGGCAATGGCGTGATCGTCCTTCATGGTACCTGAGGTACGTTCGTTGCTAACGACGATGATATGTTGCCACATTTGAACGAATCAGGGGAACAACAATGGAGCACCATTTGGCAAACCATTATCTATTAGCGTAATGCTAAGGAAATGCATTTCACTCGAGATTACGCGAGAACATCAAGACCTAGTGGTTGGTAAATTTGAGTAGGCCACTGTGTATATATATCTAACTGTATATAGTTGCATTGGTGTACTATCATTTTTATTTTTGTATAATATATTATGTTAGAATAACTTTTTGTTGCAGCTATCCAACCCTAATTTTGCTCACGGTTCTCAGATAATTTCTTTCTTTCTCTCTTGATACTTCGAGGACTAAGCATCATTCTGTTTGGGGGTGTTGTAAACTTGTAGCAAAAATTAGGCAAATTGTAGGTTGTATATAGTTTCTATTTTCTTTTTAGTGGATGTACTTAGTGACAAAGTCTTGTTTTCTTTTCTATGATGAAAATTGTCTAAAAATCTCGCATTAACATTCGAATTAGGATTTGTTCTTAAGAAACTTACGGTTTTACATCTTTTCATGAGTATTCATGCACTGAGTATCATCGATTGTACATAGCAGTAAGTTTTTGGAACTCACGGTTAGTTTACTTAAATTATCAATCCGGTGAGAGTCTAACAAAAAAACCTCAATTTGTGTGATATGTGAGTAATGACATAGAGGAGTAGTTTTTCCAAATAGAGAAAATCACGCATCTAGTTACTTGATCACCATCTAAACCCTAGGCGAGAATTTAGGCCGTCTTTGGATCAACATAGCCAAAAAGTCATACATGTTACAAATTATACCGCTAGTCACCCTACTAAACCTTTCATCAAACCTTTCACTTTCACCAAAAATTCCTTACCCATCTATTAACTCCAAATAAAATAAACCTACCTAAATGAAGAGTATGAGAAATATGATGAAATGTAGAAAAATAAAGAGAAAGACTTGTCCCAAATTAGTTACTTGCCTCAGGAAAGAAAAAGAAAAGAAAGATAGAATTATTTTTCTTAAGCTTTTGAAAATAAAATAAAATAAAATAAAAATTGGAACTCCAAAAGCTTAAAGCAAAGTATGGAAACTTATGTAGAAGCAAGAAAAGAAAACAAGGATTTCTCTAGTGTAAATATCTTGAAGAGATTATTCTCTCATACTTGTCATTTTTTATTTTCCAGTCACATTTTCTTCTACACCCCCACCTAAGCCCCATAATACCTAATAAAGACATCTAGCTCAATTAGGAGTAGGATGGTGTGATAATAAGTAGTAGATGTGATTGATCAACCTCAGCTCCTTTGACTATCATTGAGATGTGAGTAAACGTGTGCCACTGCACACTAGAGTTAGCAAAACTTGAGTGAAAAAATTATGAGTGAATTTGTGTTTTGACACATACACCAAAGAACCTATTTAGGGACGCTCTCCAAAGGATCCAGAAATGGCCCTACTTGTACATTTCAATGTAAACTTCTCTATATGCATATTCATATGTAGATGTTTTAATTATTGTATGTACATTATATTAACTTGAGTTTAAAAGGAATTAATCATCGTTCCCTGCTAAAGAGATATATAGATATTTGAGATTAATTTCGGAAACAAGTTTTTGTTACTAAGTCGTTGTAGTATAGATGAAGTTTGCATGAGGACAAGCAAAGTGCTGTTTGGGGGTGGTGTGATAATCACCCAAAACTGTAATATTAAACCCCGTAGAGACATAACAATATGGTTAATTTTGTGTCTAATAATAATGAAATAATTATATTTTCGTACTTTTGCAGGTTTTCACAGTTATTGTAAAAATAATGATAAAGCATGTATAAAAGCACGGAAATGGTGTATATATCTACTCAGCCCCTGTGAAGCCCAACAAAGCCGGACTAAAGCCCGGAGACTCAAACATGACAGAATCAAGTCAGATGAGATTACGTGAACAAAAACATCAAACTTCCGAAGCTCATATCTCTTGAACCGAGACTCAGATTTCGGCGAATGAGCTGCTCAGATGATCAATGCAGCGAACTCTACACAAAGGCGGGAAGTTGTAAAAATGCCAAAATCTCAGCCCGCCACTGGACGCAACACATGGACCCACTCTACAGGCCCACAAGATTAGAGCAAGTCAAGACAAAATGTGCAAATTATTGGCACAAATTGACACCTTGCATGACATTATAATTAAGTTGACTAGAGTTTAGGTGCTAATAGTGTCAATTTGTGCAAGGTGTCAATTGGTTTGTTTTAGAGATAAGATGGAATTGAATGTAGAAGCTGGTTTCACGTGGGAAAAATGAATGAAGCCTCTAATATGTATTGAATGGAGAATGGGAGCATGAACTCTCATTCATGCATGTTTTTTTCTTTAGCAAAAACTTAAGTTCTTGTAATAGTGTTAATGGAAGCCATTTTAGTTTTCTTAATAAAATATTTTGCCTTCTAGCTTAAATTCAGCTATTTACATTCTTCTTATTCTGTTTCTTTTCATTTTAACTTAGCATACATCAAACATCTTGCATAATCATTCCTGGGATCATGAGCTAAAACCCTCCCAAGGTGAGAGTTAATGATGCTCATGTGAGTATAAGGTTATGAATTAGGATTCCAATTTCACTGCTTAGATACTTAGGTTTTCTTAGACATCCCATCACAAAATTTTGGAGACCGACCAAATTTGGAGCCTGGAGCTTTAGATTAGCTCACGCACGCGACCCATTGACACTGGGGTAACTCGCGTGTGCGAGTTTCTAGCAAAATAGACCCTTGAATTTGACCGGCTAGTGGAAAATGAAATCAGGAGTTGAAGGGATATTTTAGAGATGAAATATCTGTTCAACTCCTCATGTTAGCAAGATGGACTCAGAAACGAGTACATCTTACTAGGGATCGAGACTTAACTCTGTTTTTAGGTTTGTCTATAAACCCAAAACGTATTAGAGATGTAGTGATCTTGTTTCCTAAATGCTATGTAACTAATTATTGTATGAGTAGGTTAATCATTTCCCTATCTTTCTCTCTCTATCTCATTTAAGAAAACAACTTGTAATCTCTAGATAATTTGTGTAGTAAGTCATCTTAGGAAGTAGAAATCTATCTATCAAATCCTTCTCACCAGTTCCCTCTAAAAGATAAATCTCAATTGTGATAATTGGCCTAATCCTGAGGTTTGGACAAACATTCCTTACTCTAAATATACATGTGAATCACGTGAGTAAGGTGAAATTGAATATTAGTACCTTTTGAGGATTAGTGTCTCAAAGACATTAAACTATCAAAACGTCTAACATCAGCTCTTAATGTGGCTAAAAAGCGAGATATTTTGGCCATCACCGATCCATGTCGCTCTACTCCTGGGTTCTTTCCTTCAGATTTGTCCCAAATTCGGCCAGGTGTCAAGTTGCTTGGAGGTGCAGTTAGCACTGATGCATTTTTGGTCATGGGTCTTGCTCGCAAGCATATTGACAAGGCTATGACTTTGTTGAACCATTTGGCTATATTGGAAGATCCACAGTGTGAGTTAGCACTCTTACGAGCTTGTGTTAGGCTCTCTAAGTTGGTCTTTGCAATTCGTACTTATCCACCATCCATTTTCAGAGAGGAAGCTCAAACTTTTGATCAGCATCTCCACAGTGTTCTCCAGGGTATTGGCGACAACTTATCCATACTGTATCCCAAGAGACCACCACTTCTAGTTTGTGGAAAACATTAGAAGACCTCTACGAGAAGACAAGAAAGGACTCATAGAGTAGCTCCTGTCACTCAGAGATCCTTGTTATAGAAAAGCAAAAGAGATGCAAAAGTAGAGAGCCATCTCATTGTAGAGGTGATGATATGACAAAAGAAAATCTAGGAGCGTGAGTAGATCTCCTAAGAAAGACTTGTCGTGCTATCATTGCAGTATCCGTGGCCACATCAAGTATGAATGCATAGAATTGAAGAGGGATGAGAAGAATAGTACCGTACATGAAGACAAGTTAGAGTTGAAAGAAAGCACCACCAATCGAGACTCCACTATCATAGCTTCAGAAGGTGAATTAGCAATCGTCACTATACCAAAACAGGACATACCTAACGATCAAAAACCGTTACCAAAAATATTTGTAACGGTTTTTTTGCGTCACAGTTTGGGCATTTCTAATTCGTTATTAATATTCATAACGGTTCTAAACCGTTACATAATTATTTATTCCGTAACTAAAAATATTTGCTAACAGTTTTCTTTGCTCAATTGTATTACTCTTTTGTAACGGTTTTATAAAGTTAGTAACGCTTTTTTGTGTTACTGATTTATAAAATTTGTAATAGTTAATTTTCTTTTGGTAACGGTTATGCTGCTTCATAAGTGTTACTCATTACAAAACTTAGTTACGGTTTTCCACCATTACAAAACTATTCCATATGTAAAAAAAATAATTTCCCCCAAAACCACCCTTTTTGAGAGACTACTATACTGAACCTGCATAAAGATGCCCCCACTTATTGGGTATTATACAATCGTTCCTAACATAAACAAGAAACCTCACAAGTACATCCAATCACATAATCTTTTATTAAAATAACATCACCAAAATGTTTTACATAAATAGGACTTGCCATGAATGAAATACATATTGTTTTCCAAATCAATAGGACTTGTCTTTAAACTCAAGCTCTCACGTCATTTGTACAGAACGAATACAATCAATTGTATAGAAGTCCCGCCTTCAGTAGTTGTAAGCATCAGGGGATGACTTTGGGATGGTATCATCAGAAAAGTCCCTCTCATTGTATACTCCAGTAGAAATAAATAAAAGAGAGTCAGACAATAAAAAACAAATATGTAAAGATACTTATATCCTAATCTTAAGTAGTCACGTGGCTCATTATACTCAAACTACAGAATTCAAAAAGAGGGTCGTGAGCGACTACCAATAAAAAAGCATAGTATAAACATGAAAGTTTATTAGCAAGAGTTGTTAAAGCTAGTCTGGACTTTCTTCTTACTCACTGGTGAGAAGTTTAAAGTAGCTACTAATTGATCTAAATACTACAATACAGCCTCTAAGCTGACATATGCAGATTTGTGATTATCTTTCAAGCAAGTAATATGCCATGTATCACAATATTTTCATAACTTACTGCATTCAATGCTTTGGGATGTCCAATCAGGTCCACATTACATTTAATTTCCTATGATTGGTACATATTACGAGCATAGCAATGACATTGATAAATTCAAAACCAGTAACACTAACCAGAGGCATAGACGCCCTCATCTTCAGCATCATGCTTTTCAACTGCTCCAATGCCAAAACCATGACCAATTTTTCTTGCTGATGATTTCCATGCAAAAGTCGAAACCGGACACAATAGAAACGACTACAACAACATAAACCAGTCCAATCAACTAAGGAAGTGTTGACCGTTAATAGTCAAAGAAAACAAATGATAGTCTGGATGACTCTAGATGGTCAATTTAAACAACATAAACAGCTTATTATACAAGATTACTATACCATAAACATGGGAAAGATGTAAGGAAGGTGCATTTCAACCATCTATCAATACATTCACTTGATCAAAGACCTATCAAACTATGCTTGCTCAGTCAAACCCCACAAAATAATTACATCAAAAGAAATGACACTATCATGCGAAAGTACACAGAATCATTTGCGAGCCAAAAATAAAAGGGAGGGGACTACCTATATAGTTGGAGGGTGAATCATCTTGCTCTGACTACCTTCTCCCCTTACTTATGTAATAGCAAGTCTAGAATAAACTCCACTCCTTGTGATTTCGTTTCTTGATCCTGAAACTATACAAACTATTTAAGATGGAAACTGTGGTTGTGAACAAGGAAATAAAATTAGTGAATCAGATCCACGATGGTACTTGCCAGAATTCTCTAACTGATACTAAAGTAGTTAACTAGAGATTTGCTGCTGGAAAGTACTGGAGCATGAGGAGTATAGTCAATTCTTTTTCAGGAATAGTAGGCCATAGTTTTAGGTCTTAAGGCACTCTTTTACTAAACAAAAGGTTGTGGTAGCCTCTCATTCAAATTCAATGAGAGCTATATAAAATTCTACAGAAGAAAGAGAAACCCCCTCGTAAGGTTGGACTGTTCAATTCAAGAAGCTATAAATGATGTAACCAGGACTAAAACTTATGTTTTGTATAATCATGTGTCTAGGGATAAGTTACAAGGACACGCCTATTTCAAAGAAAATTCTGTCAGACGTGACACATGCCAATATTGCATGTGTATACCACAATTTTTAGTATCTCGCCATGTCGGACACTAGAAAAGGTGAGTGTAGCTACTCTATACCTTCTCTTTATAAGCTACTAAGTTCTATTGTACCAAAAACCAAGACAGGTAGGGGTCTTCCTAACACTCAAATTGTTTCAAAAGGAAAAAAAATAGAATGTCAATTAAGAAAGTATTAATATCAATCTTAAGACTTCATATGGTTCTTTGAACTTTTGTCCACCGCCATTGTAACCAGGGGTCACACAAGTGGAACTTTAATAGCACAACCCCAAAATTAATTCAAACTATCATTGAACATTTTATTGGAAAATGAAACAAAATTTTATGCAAAAACGTAAACTCTTGTTGTTATAGAGAAAATAAGGTACCTGGGACGAAATACTTGACACACTCCCGTGGGGCAGGATGAATCACATAAGGACTAATCTTCTGAATGAAAAATACGTGAAACAGAAAAAACATGCTTTAATCATTCAGAGATCAAACCACAAACCACAAAGTAGGGAAAATAGAAATCATAACATAACAAGGAAAGAGCTTGGAAGTACCAAACATCAATTCATATTAAGTAAGAAAATAACATGGAAAGAACTTGGAATTGAAGTACCAAACATTAATTAATTCATACTAATTCTCCTAATGCTCCTTTACCAAGCTTATGAAGAACCACTTTGTGGCTGATTTGTGCCTACCAATTCCAGCCCTTCACCTTTCTCCTTTACTTCGGAAAGTCGCTACAAATCTCTTCAAATGTTAGTAGTACCAGATGTCAATGGAGAGATGATATATTTCCAAATGAAAAACAAGTCAGAAGAAATTACAACAAAATTAACTATAATGATCAATACTTGTACATTGCCATATAAATACAAGTAGAAAGAAAATATTCAAGCAACTCAATGTAGCCATGGAACTTGAAACTACGAGTAACAAACAAAGATCGTCATCAGTCATCACTTATATCCCAGATTTCAATATGACCAAGATCTAAAACTAGTGGCGTATAGAAACATTTCCAAGACACTTCAGATTACTTAGACATCTTATATTTTCAGGTGCTAGCAAAAGGAAAGAGTACGAATAGCAGTCCTATTATGAAAAATATCTATGGAATGCAACTGCATTTTGAGGCATGACCGAATCATAGAAATAGAGTTGATGGAATTCACAATTGAGTTAAAAGAGTCAAGACCAAACAAAATTCAGGAATGGAGATCACACAAATTCGATCTTTGAATTTCATGGCTGAAAATAAAAAAATAAAAGATAAAAGATAAAAGATAAAATTAGAAAATAAAGAACGATCACAAGTTCACAACTAGAAGCGGAAAATATGCATGTAATATATACATCAAAGAACATATACTGCCTTTTGGTTAGAACTTACAAATTATGTATAAATATAATGCAGCATGTGTGCCAACTGTTTCAAATGATCTGATATTGAAAACCTTTGATTACCATTTGTTTCCCCTATTAATCGTGTGATTTAAAGTAAGCCTGTTACGAAACCATGAAAACAGTCTGGCTTGCCAAACTTGGGGCAGCTGGGCAATCGATCACATACATCAGTATATGTCGCCATTTAACCAACGTTCGGCTGGGTGTGATATCTTATTTGAAAATCCCTGTAATATAACATATGTATCTATCCATTACTGTTGATGTGAGATTATTGGGTTTCATTCAGTCCATCAGAACGACAATCATTGTCATGTGAGAAACTCAAAAATTATTATTATAATCAGTTACATTTGGGAGTTGATCCTAATCATCTAACTGATTACATGGCTAATTTAAGTACTATTAATTTGTTGCTCTAAGCTCCCAAGGTTAACGTTGGCACACACAGAATATACCATGCATGGTGTCACTTGGTTTGACACTCAAACTAACTAAATTAAGTCCATAAGTTTTTTCTTTTTTCTTTTTTGTTTAGTTAACCTAAAAGAGGGTAGTATAATTCACATCAACAAAATTTCTGAAAATAGGGAAATGTATGGAATTCATCTTTCCCTCATTTTTGCAATCTCAATTTGTTGTCTTCTACTCTCAAATAGAGCATGAACTTCTTCAAGACTCTTTCCTTTAGTCTCAGGAAAAACAACCAAAATACAGGATTTAATTGAAAAACACAATAAAATAAAAAGAACAAATAAAAATTATACCTTCGCAGTGAACCGTTGTATAACACTAAACCAACATGAGAATAACATATCTACACAACAATGTAGTAAAAGGAAGAAAGACAGAGGTTAGTTTACTGAAAAGCTCGCTAAATTTAAACGGCAATTAGAGTACGAGTGTCGAAACCCTAGGTAGTAAAAGGATAAGAAAGAGGAAGGAGTACTTACTTATGGCGGCGGAGTGAAAGGACACAAGCGGCGAACCCCAAAATAAAAACTTTGAAAGAGAATTGAGAGAGGGTCGATGAAAGATGAAAAGCCTGAAATTTTCATCTATTTTATTTTAGTTAAGAGGGGTTGTGAAAAGCCTGAAATTTTCCGGTTGAGTTGAATTGTTTTCAATTTCCCTCGTACCAAAATTTCTAATTTTCAATTTAATTTTTTTTTCCCAGTTTATTTTTATATTTTCAACGTTTGCCTAACGATAACTTCCCGCAACAAAATTAAGTAAAAACGTTAGAAATTAATTCAATTATTACTGAAAATTAAAGTAACGCTTTACAATATTTCCTTACGGTAATAAAACAGTAGTAAGTCACTTATTGTAACAAACCGTTACAAATCAAAAAAAGTGTGCGTTACAAATATCTAGTTTTGGTGTAGTGTGTGTCAAATTGTGATGAGTTATGCTTGAGCACTTCATGTCAGGGTACAGAGTGGATGGTAGATACAGGTGCTTCCTACCACGTCACACCCCACAAGAGTTTCTTCACTACCTACAAATCGGGTGATTTTGGTAAGGTGAAGATGGATAATAATGAAGTCTCGAAGATTATAGGCATTGGTGATATTCATGTAGAAACCAATGTCGGCAACACCTTGACACTCAAAGATGTAAAACATGTCCCTGACATTCAACTAAGCCTAATTTTCACTGGAAAGTTAGATGATGAAGGCTTTCAAAACTCGTTTGGTAACAGGCGCGGGTATGAAAACTGGCGCAGAGGTTCCATTGTAGTAGCCAAAGGAAAGAAAAACTTCTCGTTTTACAAGACACAAGCTAGTTTGTGTAAAACAGAGTTAAATGCCGCACAAAGAAGAAGTTTCCTCCTAACTATGGCATAATAGACTTTGTTATTAGGGAGAAAAAGGCATGGAAGTTTTGCCAAGCAAAAGGCCTTGGCAAACATCAAAGGTGCGATTTTAAATACATGCACTCATTATTTCATTGGAAAGCAACACAAGATGTCTTTCCAAATATTCCCTTCTCACCAAAAGGAGAATGTCCTTGAGCTAGCACACACAGATTTATATGGTCCTATGAAAGTGAAGTCCCACGGGGGAGCTTTGTACTTCTTGACTTTCATTGATGATGCGTCAAGAAAGATATGGGCATATAGTCTGAAGACCAAGGATGAAGTCCTTGGCGTGTTCAAGACTTTCCATAGCATGGTGGAAAAAAAGACAGGGAAGCCTTTGAAGTGTATTCACTCAGATAATGGGGGGGAGTACATTGGGCCATTTGAAGAATATTACAAGAGTCATGGGATTCGTCATGAGCATACAGTTCCCAAGACACTGCAGCAAAATAGTATAGCCGAGAGGATGAACCTTACCATTGTAGAGAGGATGAGCTCGATGCATGTTGTCTCACTCTAAGTTACCAAAAAGTTACTGGGTAAAAGCAATGCGCACAGCCGTACATGTGATCAACATATCGCCTTCGAAGCCTCTGAATAGTGATTATCCATAGAGAGTATGGTCAGGCAAAGATGTTGATTATGGATACTTTATGGTATTTAGGTGCAGAGCATTTATTCATATTCCCAAGGATGAGATATCCAAGCTTGATGACAAAGCCAAACAGTGCATTTTTCTGGGTTATGGGGATGAAAAGTTTGGTTACAAACTGTATGATCCGATCAACAAGAAGGTAATTGATAACCATAAAAAGAGTTAAACACTAATATTAATGTTAACAACACTAATACGTAATATTACCATTTTTATGTTATCAATTATATTTCCTTACTCTCTCAAATAGATTCATGCAATATAGATAAGAGTACGGATTCGTTCCACTCTTAACTTTCAAGACTTCAACAAATTCAATTGAACAAACACAAAGAACAATGGTGAGAGTAATGATTTGATAAGAAATTAACTTATTATGATGATACTACGAATTTATACTAAATTAACTAACAATATAATGATGTAAATTTTCTATACTACCATTCCCAACACAAGAACAATAAGAACATGTCATTATGGAATGAATAACAACTACTTATTAATCTAATGAACAATAAGAACAATGATTCAAAATGAATTTAAATTGAATTTAAAACAACTAAATATAACTAAGAATTGAATCAATAATCTAAATTGAAATGAAGAACTAATACTTTATTCTAAAAACTAAATATGATTCTAAACTAACTAATTCAATGTAAAAACTAGATCTAGATCTAAAAAAAACTATCTCTAATGGCTACCTTCTAACCTAACTAACCATGACTTAAGAGTTAAGTCTTGTCTTTTGTAAAGGAGGAGACCAGATCCACATTTTTGTGCATGGGCTGAGGAGTCATGTTTTGGGCCGGAAAATCAAGCCCAAAGCCCAATTTCTTCAGTCCACAGAGCTTGTTTCAGCTGGCTTTGACTCTAGCAGATTTTTTATCCACTTATACTCCTCTGGCTTGAACCATTGGAAAGCTCTTTCCGATCCGGTCGTTTTGACATAAGGTAGGCCCAATTCCGAGGCCTGAGTCCAAAGATATGGTCTTTGGAAGTTCTGCTGACTTGTGCACTGTTTCTTCCCGCGTTGACTTTTCAGCTTTTGACTGGGATTTACAAAGGCTTTGTCTCCTTAAATCTTGGCCTTTAATCACAGAACTTCTTAGCAACCAACCCTTACTCCTTTATCTCGCCAAAATGGCACATTTCTACACATAATTGACTTCAATGCCTGAAATACATAAAAACACGTAATCAACATTAACTCTTATTTATTACTCGCATAATTGGTCTAAAAGTATGATTGTTAAGGGGTTAAAACTACAGTTTTGGGCTCTTATCAGTAATCCAAAATCGAGATGTTGTGTTCTTGGAAGACCAAACAATAGCAGACTTTGATAATTGTGAGAAGCTAAAAGCTTTCATTGATGATCTTGTTGACTTAGAACTAAAAGTTCAAACTGTGGAACATGTAGAAGGCATTGAAAATGCAAAGAACCATGAGTTTGAAGTTCATGATGATGATCCTATTGCTCATGATGGAATAGAACCTATTGAGATAGAAGATACAGATGAAGTGCATGAACCACCACCTGAGCAAGAAGAAGTGCATCCTCCTAAACCACAAGAAGATGGAGTAAAGAGGTACGAGAGAGAAAGACAAGCTTCGACCAGGTATCCACCACATACGTATGGTTTACTATCTGATGGTAGAGAACTTATGTACTATCAAGAGGCTCTTGAAGGTACAGACAAAGAGAAGTGGTTAAATTCCATGCAAGATGAGATGGGTTCTTTGCATAAAAATCACACTTATAATTTAGTTGAGAAACCGAAAGGAAGAAAAGTTCTCAAGAATAAGTGGATATTTAAAGTCAAGCATGAGGAGAATAATCCACATCCAAGTCACAAAGCTCGCCTTGTTGTACCGTGAAGGAATTTGGTCAAAGAAAAGGTATTAACTTTGATGAAATTTTCTCTCCTGTAGTCAAGATGACTTCTATCAGGGTGGTATTAGGTTTGGCCGCAAGTATGAACCTAGAGGCTGAGCAACTAGATGTCAAGACAACTTTTCTTCATGGGGATCATGAAGAAGATGTCTACATAGACCAGCCATAGGGGTTTGAGGTCAAAGGCAAGGAGCACCTGGTATGCAAGCTGAAAAAAAGTTTGTATGGGTTGAAGCAGGCACCGAGATAGTGGTACATGAAGTTTGAGTCATTTGTGGTGAAGCATGGCTACAAGAAGTCCGCTTTTGATCATTGTGTATTTGTTCAGAAATTTCCAGATGGGGATTTCATAGTGCTCTTGTTGTATGTGGATGATATGTTGATAGTTGGCCAGAACATCAACAAGATATCCAAGCTAAATAAAGACTTGAGTAAGTCCTTTGAGATGAAAGATTTGGGTCAAGCAAAGTAGATACTTGGTATGCAGATCACTCATGATAGAAAGAGTAGGAAGTTATGGCTTTCTCAAGAAAGCTACATTGAGAAGGTGTTGAAGAGATTCAACATGGATCAAGCGAAGCCAGTCAGTTGTCCGCTTGGTGGCCAATTCTGCATGACCAAAGATATGTGTCCAAAGGGTGAGCATGAAAAGAGTCAAATGCAAAAGATTCCTTATATATCCACAGTGGGCAGCTTGATGTATGTAATGGTGTGTACAAGACCGGATATTGCTTTCGCCATTAGTGTTGTAAGCTGATTTTTGTCAAATTTGGGTAAAGAGCATTGGAAAGGTGTTAAGTAGATATTGAGATATCTCACGAGAACTTCCAAGGCGTGTTTGTGTTTTGGTGGGAGTAAGACCTTGCTTAAAGACTACAGATCTGAGGCATGGCGGTGATGTTGACTTCGATGAAGTCCACTTCCGGTTATCTATTTTACTTTTGCAGGGAAGCGGTTTATTGTCAATCTAAGTTGCAAAAATGTGTTGCCCTCTCCATTACAGAAGTTTAGTATATTGTAGCCACCGAGTGTTGCAAAGAGATGCTATAGATGAAGAGGTTCTTCAATGAACTAGGGCTAAAAGCGTAACTAGTTTGTAGTTTTGTGTGATAGTCGAGCACTATCCATTTGAGCAAGAATCCGAAGTTTTCATTCTAGATACAAATACATACATGTGCGTTATCATTGGATTAGAGAAGTTCTCAAAGTGAAACAATTGTGCATTGAGAAGATCTATCTTATCGACAAGAACGGGTCGGATATATGATGACCAAAGTTTTACCGAAAAGATAAGTTTGATGTTTGTTGTGGATACGCCGAATGGTACCACACTCCTCCCCGTTGATTCGAATGTTTGGAGTACCCCCCTTATGGCTCGGGAGGGAGATTGTTGGGTGTGAGTCCCTTACCATGTGACATAAATAGGTACTGTTCGTGTGAAGAAGTCAGAGCATGCGCGCGCTCAGATTGGCCTTGCCCAAGGCGCGCCCGTGCCCTTGCTTGGAAAAAGAAGATAGTTTTTTTTTTAGCCTCTCACGAAACATGTCTACTGGAAGTTGGGAAAACTGGAAATAGAAGAGGGCGTGCACGTGCTCGAGTTGGCCTTGCCCAGAGCGCGCCCGCGCTCATGCCTATACATATCGGGTTTTGATATTCTGCTAGAATATTGAGATCGTGTTTTTACATTGATATTTCACCCCCAATATAAATAGAAGAGTTTTAGGTTTTGGAAAACCAAGTTTTTAATAGAAACCCAATTTTGTGAGCAACCAAAATTGAGAGAACCCTTGCAAAGAGAAAAAGCTTGTAAGGAGAGAAGAGTGATCTAGTAAGTTTGGAGAGACTTGAGATGAGTGATTGCAATCTTCATTCCCACACTTATAAAAAGATTTGCTCTTGTGGAAGTAGGCATAATTGGCCGAACCATGTTACATCTTGTGTTGTGGTATGTTTTACTTTCTTTGCTTTATTATTACTTGTTTGTGATATATAGTTGTTGATTGCTTAGGAAGGTTGGGTTTGGTTATTAGTTGTAGTGAAAGATTAGATTTGAGATTGGAGTAGTAGATTGTCCAAGTGCAAGCTATCTTAGTGGGGATCGATTGGTATCATTTTCCCCAACAGTCCCCCCATGTTATTTTGATAACCTACTAATTACTTGTTTGTCATTGATATGTCAGAGATAATCTAGCTTGGGGCTGAGGAGCTTGGGGAAGTTCTAGAGCTAACTTACTGTTTGTACGTGTTGCCTTTGCTAGACGCATGTATGAACTATGGTCGTAGGATCTTTATGCTTATTATTTTATTTTTATTTTTTGCTTTAATACTTTTAAGCTTGTTGCAAACTTCTTTTTTCTCTTGTTTTGGAAATCAACAGTTGCAAATCAAGTGTTTGTATTTCATGAAACATCCTTGCTAGAGAGCTTTGAAATTGGATGTGGATGCTTAATAACACTTCAGTTTTATGTTTCTCTGAGGGGTTGTCATGTTAACATGCCAGGCCAATTCCGAGTCCTAGCAGTGTTAAAAGGGATTCTATAACAAGTTTCTTTAGTGGGATTTTGTAGCAACTTGATTGGGCGTGCACAAGTATCACATTCCTATGTCCATTCTAGTTTATACATTTTGCCGCCAGATCTTGAACCAATTTCCCAAAAGGGAAGGATGCTTAATTTAGAATGTGGATGCAGCCTAAGGATGACTAATCTATGTTTGTAATGTGGTGCGTGATTATTTAGTTGTTCACCGGACCACCGGAGTTGTTTCCATTGTAATCTGTTAGTACCCTCCGTTCTCAAACCTATCACTACAAAGACACGCGTGTCCATATACCAAGTCGTATCTTCACAGATCGTATATCACCAAATCAGATAACACCATAAGGTCGCATGTATGACCCAAGTCTAGATCATCCAAATATCAAATGGACCCATACATGGAAACAAATGATCTACAACGGACACTTGCTCCTAAAGATCAGCAATGCAACCTAAAAGCACCCAAAACCTGTACTATAAACCCCATAGAGACATAATATTTATGTTAATTTTGTGTTTAATAATCATGAAATAATTGCATTTTCGTGTTTTTGCAGGTTGGAGCACCTAACGTACAAATAATGATAAAGCTAGCATTTAAACACGGAATAGGGAGTGAACATAAGCTTTCCAATTAAGTCCATCTGAAGCCCAACAAATCCGCACAGAAGCATCAAACTTCCGAAGCTCCTACCTCTTGAACTAGGACTTCGAATGCGACAAGTGAGCTGGTCAGACGATTAATGCGATGAACTCTACGATAAGGAAAAAGTTGTAAAATTGCCAAAAGACCGGACCCCCATCGATCGGCGCGGGACCCACATGCGGGCCCATAAAATTTGATGAGTCATCATACAAGTCAAGACAAAGATGCAAATAATTGGTGCAAAAGTGACATCTTGCATGTAGTTAATAAAGTTAGATGAGATTAGGTGTTAATAGTGGAAAAAAGATAGGTGTCATTTTGTTATGGATTGTATGGGTAAGAAGGAAGTAAATGTGGTTTGGTGTTTCACGTGGGAGGAAATGAGATTTCTCTCAAATGGAGAAGAAAACAAAACAAGGGGGGATGCACTACATTGATTGTCTTGACTCTTGTTCCATTTAAATTCCAAGTCTTTATCTTTTGGAGGGGAGTTTTTAGTTTTTTTTAGAAAAAGCTTGAAACATTGTTAATGGTGGAAACATTTTCTAGTTTCTAATAAAATTTCCTTTTTTTTACTTAGGTAATCAGTTTGTTTTACATTCTTTTCTTTCTTTCTATCTTTTGTTACTTTCTATCTTGTAACTTGAAATCAATCCAAGGATCATGAGCTGAAATCCTCCAAGGTGGAGGATTAATGAAACTCATGAGAGGATTTGTTAAAATTTCTTAGAAATAGGATTCACTATTTGGACTTAAGGGCACATATAGCACAATACACCAAAATGGTAGTGTCCAAACAAACTTGAGACACAGAAATTTAGAAGGACTCACTTAGCCTCCCTTTTATGCAAGGTTAGCAGCTGATGAAGTTATCTATAATCTCTTTTTTCATAGTTAACAGGATTATGTTGTATAAGTCCAGGGAGTTGAGATGGGATTTCGGAGATGAAACCCCGTTCAACTTCTTATGCTAGGGAAATGAATTTAGAGATGAGTCCATTTCACTAGGGATTGACAATTAAGCCGGTTCGGGTTTGATAATGAACCTTAAACAGTTTAGAGAAGGTAGTAATCCGACTTTAAGAGAAGTTTATAAGACCTCGCATGAGTGGAATGATCTTCCACCTTTTCTTTCTCTTTGAATATCTTAGGAAAATCTTAGGTTTTTATCGTCATTTGTTGTATTTCGCATGTTTAAGCGTCCGTTAGGATTTAAATAACAAAACTAAACTTAGCTAATAATCCAAATAAATTTTACTCACTAGTTTCTCTACTTAGAGTATAAGAAAGATGTAAGTGGTCATAGAATTTAGGTTGGTTCGAATCCCTACTCAACTAAACGCAAAAAGACGTGAGTAAGGACTTGAGTCTACTCTGAACGAAATAAAGATTTCGTATCTTTATACCGAAAAGTGATAGATATCAGCAACATTAAAGGAGACATTTACTTTGTAACAACAAGAGTAATGACAAATCATCAAGAGAGCACAGAATGAGGATCTCCACTTGGTAATGGCCTAAAGCAAATAAGGAAAGTCAGATCAACCTCTATAAATAGAGAGAGATAAACTACGTAAGGCTTGATTCAAGTTAGGTTAAGAAATCTGATACGTAGGCAACTCCTTTCCAAAGAAAGAGCACAGCCAATTCTCCATATTCACAATTTCAGTTCTTCGAAGGTAGAAACGCATACCGCTACAATAACTATTATACAAGTATGCGAACCGTATACGATCAAGTTTTTCAAATCTTTAAACCTATCACTCTAACATCTTTAAAAAAATAATATAAAAACATTAAGAAGGGTTGATTATAATTTCAATGACGGAAGGAGGTTTTCTAAATTATTTTAAATAATATGAAAACTAATTCTAATTTCAAAGAAGTGAGGGGAGTTTTTGTAAATTACTTAAAATGGAGGGAACTGATTAGAATAATTGAGGGAGGTGTTTCTAAATTGTAAAACATGAGAAATTAGAAATAGCCTATTCAGTTCAGAAGTGTGGTTCCTGATAACCCCTGTAGAGATTATGGCTTGTGTGGTAAAAGAATGTGTGATCCAACGTAGTATTAGTGTTATCACTAATACTTTGGAAGGGGGTATCACTAATATTTTTGAAAATGGGGTAGCCATAATTGCAACTAATAATGGTGGTATCCCTATCTAACCCGCCAAACAATGAGATTGGGCGAATTTCTTCACCTACAAGTAACATTATTATCTAGCAAACACACTTTCTATGTTCGTAACTTTTTTAATAGGTGATGGTGCTCGGGTTTTACAACACCATTGCAATTTTTCATTGTTGATTTGGAGGAAGAGAGAGAGACGATGAATGGGGTTAAGTTGTAGAGGTGATTACGTCAAGGGTCAATCTCTCATTTCAAATGGTTAGGACGAACAAGCTCTGCTAGATATACAGCAGCATATTTTTCTCTGTATCACCAATGCCAAAAATGGTAAACATGTATATCGGTCAAGACCGAATAAAAAACTTCACAACTATTTCGAGTTTGCCTGTAATAATTCACTGCGAAACTAGAGCTAGATCTCCACGACTCCACCAAAGTACTTCGAAAGCTTAAATTGTTATTGGCCATGTGTTGGAAACTTCGGAAACTGCCTTCATACTGCGATGAGTGCAATCTAGCCATCTAGGGAAATGAAAAAAGAAAAGCACATTGTGGAAAGTTTAAGACGTCATAGGAACACTAGTACAATGCATTGTTGAGTACTCGAGTTCCTTTAGGTTCACACCAAGGACTTGTAATCGCAAGGGCGGTAATCAGGCACAGTAGGCCAGAAGAGACGGTCCTATACATTTTGCATATACCGTACAACCTGTTTCAATGGAATTCAGACTTTCCCAAAAGGAAAAAGAACAACTAGTCAGTATTTCCATGATGTTTCTTCTCTGTTGTTTATCAGTTGATACTCTGGTTTAAGAGGAAACACGCCCACCAAATATATAAAACTACATTCAGACATTTTCTTATTTGCAAATTACTTGAATAATACAAAATGTTCTATATACAGACATCTAAATTTAAAAATTAATAAATAACAAAATAAAGTACAAATTGATCATTTGATCTACATCATACAACACAGCTCACCTAGGAGGCTAGGAATGACCAAATTACGACTTCTTGATCCCATGAGCATTGACTAACTAGTAACTCCCTTCTTGTTAGAGGTTCAGAAGGCCAGATTGTCTGAATCAAATTGAACCAACAAGCACTGTATGCATGTGTCAATATAAAGATTGAAACTTGAGCTCCCATAAATCAGCTAATCAATCAACTAACACCATCTTTAGACAGCTCTCAGTCTTCTGGCATCAGCCATGCAATAGTCATGTTCGTCGTATTCAAGAGGAATGTTGGGTTACTAATTTTCTATCATCATTGTGGAATCACAAAAACCTTCTTTGATCTCAGTAAGTCTGTGTTATGCACGGAAGGAATGCAATCATCCGAACATCTATCTAGAAGGTGATTCTCAAAATTATATTCAAAATGAACATACTATTTACTTTCCTGGTACATATTCCTTCTCAAGTAGACCGTAAATTGACTTCAAGCGAACAGTCAGATTGGATTGAATATTCTTTGTGACCCTTTTCTGATGCCGGGTGCTTTTGAGCCAAGTAATTCCAAAATAAGCCTGGACATTACATGATTTTGGTCTTGAAGGGAGATGTTCAACTTGATACCTTATCTGAAGCTGCAAGGAGTTTCAAAACAAATAATTGAATTACAAAAGGAAGAAACGATAAAAGCACAATAGGAAGGTACGAATCAATAGTAACAGGAGTTGTCATACAGTGAAATGATCTGCTAAAGGGACACCGTTGAGGGTCATGACCTCTTCAACCACCCATCCATTGTTATTAGAGGAAGGGTATTTTGCTGAGTGCTCGTTATTTCTCCATAGCTCGAAATCTGCTTGGCAAATTGTAACGAATTTGTCTCTGGTACATATCAGATTTTACCAATTCCCCTGAGGTATGCGAATACTCAAGGCAGCCCACTCGCCCATGACCTTCCTCGCTCTATATAGCCTCCACTAAACAATTCCATGAAGAGTTTCACCTGAGAATGCAGTAAAATATTACAATACCAAGGTCAATACTTACAGGGGTAAAAGGTCTGTGTCGAAGAGAGTAACTGGATGCTCTAATAAAGCCCTCTACACTGGACACGCACATTGCAAATGAGAGAGAGAGCTTACAGGAATGGAGAGATGAGACGAATAAACCTCTGACATGGTGGCATCTTCCAGTCCCAGAAAAGCTCCGCTCTCTTCAGTTTGGACATTTTTTTCTTCAGATTCTTCTTCAACTATTTGAACCTTTTGCTCGGGAGTTAACGATATTGCCTTCCATAGTGCCAAAATTGTCCTGCGTGAAGTAGCATATTTATCTTCTTCACTCAAAACCACATTGTACAAGAGCAAGACTTTCTTTTTCCCCCATAAACACTCCCGAATGTACATTTAGTACATTACAAGAGGGGGGTTTGGCTGACCCCTAATACAAGAGCAAGACTGACCATCTTTAGTTTTTCGTTTTTACACACTTGAAAAAGAAATTCACCAACCACACCCCGGGTGAATTTGTCTATTAAAGAAAATCTGGACCGTGCACCTCAGAGATGCTCCAGAAATTCACCCGGAAGGAAGGGAGTTTAATAGATTTGTCTATTAAAAAAATCTGGACCGTCCACCTTAATCTGACGATGCTCCAACACCATCGCCAGTCTTCTGTCTTTGCTATATTTCCAGCCCTTCGAGCATCTGGGTGAATGGATTATTTCCCCAAAAGTTTGTTTAAAAGATGCAACTTTCCATGCATATCTACTCATTTTGTACTTTTTCATAGAATTTATATGATCAAAAGTCAAAGTAAGCAGAGTCAGGTTATTAAGTACCTATTAGCCACATTGAAAGACACGAAAGATTGGAAGTGGAACTTCAGCCTGCCTTCTTGATCATGTGTTTTGGCACCATGCCTTGCATCCATACCTCTTCCAGGACGGAGAATAATGATGATGGATGGACTACCCATAGATGCCAGAGTAGGTGGAAGCACCTGAATGTCTTCAATGTCCTCCCATAAAAAGAAAAATTTTGTTATATTTCCAAACATGTTCGTATGAAACCCCATGATTCTTGCGGACAAAAAGAGCCGACCCTGCAAAGAATCAACGGTAAATGGATAAGGCAACAGGACATAGCCTGCCATAACAAAATGGACCATAAGGTCCGTAACTAATTGCAGAGGATGACCCACCTGCAGGACAAGCAAGGATGAACCAAGTGCAGGGTAAATGAATATGTTGAAGAATGGAAACTCCCCTCTTTTGAGAGTTTAGGAAGTCAACAAACTAGATAGTTTATTGTACAATACCTGCAATGGCAACTTGCGCTTCAGGTGACAAGTAAAGTCATTGATGAGAAATTCTTCCGGGGGAAGCCCAAACACTTTCTGGAATGCTGAATTAGTTTGCGGTGATCTTATATTTATCTACATATAATTTCGGGAATTAGTAGTAAGATCGGGAAAAGACAACTAGAGCAACAGATACAACTCCTAACCAGGAAAGCAACTCACCTTCTTACCAACCTCCTTCTCCATTTTCGCCAAGTACTCTTTAACAACATTATTACCTCTTGTATTGTTCAAGAAAATTCTCAAGTGCAACTTAGAGCGACATGCCTGAGCTAATTTTCCTTGAAGAGGGATCCATATATCCGCCAGATCAGACAAATTAGACTTTAGAAAGTTGACTTCGGCATGTCCCAGAGTTATAGCCTCATCAAAAGGTCCATCAAAATCAAATACCTCTATTTCCAAAACAGATGGAGGATCATCCATTGCATCAAATTCAAAAATTTCTGCAGGTTGAAAAGTGTTCTGTTGCAGCATCAGTGCATGAAGCATTTGTAAAAAGAATTTGGATCCAGTAAACAAGTTGTTTCACTACTGCATGAAGTTAGGTCCAATTTTAAGCTCACTGGTAGGCCTTGAGAGGACACTGATACTAGAAAGTAGAAAGTGAATATTCAAGAAAAGTGAGTTTACCATTCCATTGAGGGGGTCAGCTTTCTGGAACTTGATAGAGCTCGCTCTTGTTTTCCCATTGCAAGTAAAACCACATAAGGATCTGAGAAACCAGTTGCATCAACGGCTGCTAAGCTACTTCCCTCAATCAGAGCAACAGTTAACAACCATCCATCCCCTTGGCTTTCACTCCATGATCCGTGAAGTGCCTAAAGTAGTAATTTTATAACATGGATGAGTCAGCCTATACATATTCTCACAAAATAATAAATTAAAGAGAAAATTTGTACAGATTATGTTTTGGCAGAGAATGCTGCAAGTCATAGATCTGTTGAATCCTAAGCATGGGACTCGAGTGATCACCAAATGAATCGGATAAAGATTTCAAGGTCCATAGGTGGAATTAAAATCAAATATCATCTTTTTTTTTTTTTTTGTGATTGGTAACAATATAGTGAATATACCCTCTTCTAAAAGAAATAAAATTACTATCTTAGAGTTGAGCTATAATGCTGCATAATACTGTTAAGTGAGACGCTTTTTACTTATATACTGTAAGCTTGTAACATGTTCTGATGTACTGATTGAAAACCATGATATTTCCTACCAGTTAGAAGATGACATAACCACTTCGAAAGTTAGTGTAAGACAAACAATGACACAACACCAAGTACGACAAGAGTTAAGAAGTTCTTAAATAGGAGGTACCTTTCTGGTTTCTGGCCTGCATGAAACGATTATCATCCCCAAAGCCCGCTCACCTTGTAGAACCAGAATCCCACACACAACCACTTCACCAATTGAATCTGGCAAGTCTAGTCCATCAAACTCAAGACCTTGGATCGGTAGCTAGGCATGGCTAATAAGATGTGGATAAGAACATACAGACCCACGAGAATAGTGGAAACCACAGTAAAGTTCAATAAATACTGAGTAGCCAGCTTCCGAGTCTGACTGTGGCTCCACCTGCAAAGAAGCCAAGACCTGCTCTTGTTGGATCCAAATTCTTTCATATCGACTGGTTTAACATTGTCAGACAACAGATCTTCAAACTGCTCAAAAATTTCCTTTGAGACCTTACCTAACTCCACCTTCTATCATACCTTTCATCATTGTGGTCTGAAGAAAATTCATCCATGAGATAACCAACCGTGATGATTGCTCTCCTGTTGGCACTTCAGGTCCTGGTGCTATACAATAGAGCAATTCTACCTTGAAGGTGTTCCCATAGATAATATCTGGTGTACTGACACTTACTAAAACTGCAAAATACATTCCCGGCCAGCTTTCAAATATGTTTGCTCCTCAGTGGCTCTCACTGCCTTGACTATTTTGGTAGCAGCCTTCACGTTAAGTTACCACTCTTTTCAACCTGTCCCCTCCATTCTCAACTCATTTTGAGATTATGATTTGCATCGCGATATTGGTTTATCCAAGCAACAGATGTGCTATACTACAATGCATTCAAGAAGCCGCTGATTCCGGGGATTCTCGAGATGGTTTCCACCAACTCCAACCTATATGGATTCGTGGAGACAAAGCTCATAGGTGGGAGATCCAACTATCCATAGTTCTTGGTCCAAGAATCCCTCATCATAAACTTTGTCAGAAAAGCCAATACACCCTATCACATTATCTTGGGCAAAACTTGGTACCGCATTGCACTCGAGTTGTTCCTAGCACCTATCGCCAATGTCCAAGTTCCCTACACAACTAGAAAATTAAGACAATCAGAGGGGATCGTAGCCGCCAAAGCATGCTATGATATGGCAATAAAGTACCCCTCCCTTTTGAACCAATAGGGTGGGGCAACCCGCCAAATAGCAATTACATTGGACCCCCCTCTTCCAGATCGGGTCCCAAGAAAGAGGGAGGGTCCCCCTCACCTGGGAGCCGTTAGAGGAAATGGAAATTGTGGGAGGCAGTCGCCAAAACCACTTTTATCGACACCTTGTCGAAGTTCAGAAAAGTTAATATTGTTTCTAGTATATTTTCTTCGAGAACACACGACGGTTTGTTTGGTTATTCAAGAAATGTCGAATTGATCCCCACGCGGCATGCCACCAACTCAATGTCCGCGAGTGATGCATTAGTAGTCAAGGTAAACCAAGAAGGATAGGTGTTGACAGTCCAGCTTTAAAAGCCGGGTTGAAAACTAAAGGCAGCTTAATTTTGTCAAAGAGATCAATTTCCTCACCCGATCTCTAATATTATCCTAGTAACGTAAGAAGAATGGGTTATGGAGAATATGTATCAACTTCATGGATATAAGCCACACATGTCCGAAGATGCTTTACCCCACCGCCGGATTGACAAATTGGTAGATGGGATGGTGGACATGAACTATTATCTTCATGTGATGGGTCATTTTGCTATAACGATCCCATTGCATGAGGAAGACCACAAGCAAGCAAGTTTCATTAAACCGAGGATGGCCTGTACTATTATCGTGTCATGCCATTCGGACTAAAAAATGCAGGGGCCACATACCAACACTTGGTGAACAAAATGTTTGAAAGATTGATAGGAGACATTGTGGAGGTGTACGTAGATGATCTCCTGATAAAGAGCCTGAAACGGGGAGATCATCTCTCCCACTTGAAAAGTGCATTCGACGTTCTCTAAGAGTATCCATGAAACTCAACCCCGAAATGTGCTTTTGCCAGATCATCGTGAAGTTTTAGGGTATCGGGTTACTGCAGGAATCGAGGCAAACCCAAAATCGATTCTGCTTTTAGAGAAATTGCCTTCACCTAAGAATACGAAAAGAGGTTCAAAAGTCACGGCAAGTTAGCAACTCCTCAACAAAGTTCATCTCCAAGAGTTCAGATAAGTGAAAACCTCTATTTCAGCCATTACTTAGAAAAAATACCTCCTTTGCATGGATGGAAGAATGCCAAAAGCATTCAATCGATCAAAACATACCGGGGCACCACCAATCCTTTCCAAACTAATCGAGGAGAAGTTTTGAGTCTTTATCTCAGCATCCGACTCACGTATCGTCTTCCAGATCGATACATGTGGATGAAAAGAAGGTTGAAAACCTCGGCCTATTTCTTTTGAGTCGAACGCTCCTACCAAATTAAATAAGATATCCTAAACTCAAAAGAGTCACTTTAGTCCTTGTTTTGCAGCGTAGAAGTTATGATTGTACTTCCAAAGTCCCACACTATCGTGGTAATCGCAGAGTACCGCCACGATCATTCGAAAGGCCAAACAAGTCGGGAGGTTAGCTTAAATGGTATGTACAAACTGTCATAATATGATATTATCTATGTTCCATGAATCTTAGAGAAGCGGTCGTGCACTAGCGTAAATTCTTGGGAGATTTCCCAATTACCTACATCGGGTGCGACTCAACAACCCCATTCGGATGAGGGCATCCCGCTTAAACCTCCAAACACCCGCCTAGACCCATGGGAGTCGAGCCGAATGGCGACATTGTTTGTGGATGGGTCTTCAAATGACAAAGGTGCAGGAGTGGGGAGTTGTATTAGTTACTCCTAACAACATGCGACCGAGAAATCCATCCGGTTGGGTCAGGGAACGCCCAACAACGAAAAGGTAATATGAGGTGACATTGGCCTCACAATGGCTCTCGACCAACCGACATACTTCATAGTGTTTAGTGACTCACAAATGGTCAGGTTCCAAGTTGATGGAGGATATGAGGCTAGAGACGAGCGAATGGCCAAATACCTAGAACTGGTAAGGGGTCTACAAGGCAAGTTTGAGAACATTCAGTTCTACCAGCTGTCTCGATCAGAAAATCGACACACAAATGTTTTGGCATATGTTGCCTCGATGTTGAGCAACAGTGAGTCTCATTCTATCCCAATAAAGTTCCAAGAGAAATCCAGCATCCAAGCACTCACAGTTACAACAGTTTCTGTTATTCCAGCCATCACTCCAAATTGAATGGATCCATACAAGTCCTACCTCAAAGATGGGACACTCCCTGAGGATAAGAATGTAGCAAGGCGCCTGCTTGCAAAGATACAAAAATTCACCCTCATTGAAGATGATCTGTACAGGAAGTCCTTTCTGGGACCTCATCTCAGATGTCTCTCCCCATAACTCACTGAACAAGTTCTGCGAGAGGTTCATGAAGGAATTTGTGGCAAAACCACGCTTAGAGTGAAGTAACACTAGCTCTCAAGATCCTAAGGCAAGGATACTTTTGGCCTTACATGCAAAAAGGATAGATGTAGAGGTTTTGCCCGTGAAATGTGAAAGTGTCAACGATATGCTCCATTTATCCATGCTCCAAAGAACGAATCGCACCCATTAGCAAGCTCCATGGCCATTTGGTACGGTGGGGAAACTGATATTGTAGGACCTCTACCACCGCCTCGGTAAATATTAGATTCTTACCGGTTGCAACGGATTACTTCACCAAGTGGATAGAAGCCTCCGGTCTTCATTTGAGAACGTGATGTCGAAAAGTTCATTTGGAACAACATTGTCCGTAGGGTTTGGCATACCCAAAGTTATCATCTCAGATAATGGGCAACAGTCATTTGGGATTGGGCACTTAACTCGCGGAGGAGTTTCACATTACCCACCTATTTTCAACCCAAGGTATCCCAATGGTAACGGCCGCCAAGCCTCCAATAGGGTTATTTTGGATAACATGAAGCGAAACTAGATGACGCCAAAGGTTTATAGGTTGAGGAACTACCTAAGGTCTTATGTGCATACCGAACTACACCCGTGATGGTCAACTGGTGAGTCCCCATTTTCACTAACCTACGGAACTGAAGTTCCCACTTATAAATCTGACGTTGTGCACACCCTAGACAATGAGGAATTGTTATACAGAGAAATGAATCTCTTAGATGAAAAGAGAGAAAGTGTCGCTGCCAATCAGCAGATTCTGAAAAGATCATACGACAAGAAAGTCCGGATTCAGTCTTTCAAATCTGGAGATCTGGTTCTGCGCGAGATCCCAAAGCCCAATGGCAAGCTTGGGCCCAACTGGGAAGGACCATACATTATCGACAAGGTTGGTCGAACTGGTTTTTACTACCTACGCACTGTTGAAGAAGACGTTCTTGTCAAACCATGGAACGCACAGCACCTTCGCAAGTACTATCAGTAAATTGTTATTAATGCTTCTTTATGCATTGTATACTCCTCTCCATGTCATCAATAAAGTTCTCCACATTGCCATCAAATTTCTTTCTTGCATCAGTTCTTTATTTATGATCCACACTAGACTAAGCCTTTAGGGAATTATCTTCTCACTATCTATTCAAGAATATTGTATGCCAATTTGCTTTAGAACCCGCTGATACTAAGAAAGGAAAAGTTGAACTGTATGCGGTTCCTTTCTACATCCCCATGCAATCGAACTATACGCCAGCTTCTTTCTTTCAAACTGCGATTATCCTCGATGGGTTAAGCCTTTAGGGAATCTGACCACACTAACTGTTCAGTAAACTGTATGCCAGTTTGACTTGGAACAAGATATAGTGTTCTTGAGAGCCTAAACTGTATGCCAGTTCCTAGAGCTCTCGATACATCAAACATAGGGGTTGCTGGGTTAGATCCAGATCCTAGCACGCAATCATTGGCCTGGAACTATATCAGCATGATGGCACTGAGGAAAACTCCCCCAATGCTGTTCAGATGATAACCTATTCATTTTTTAAATAAATAGGACCTGTCGTTATGAAACACAGTGTCGTGCTCATGGCACCAAGTTACTTTCGCAAAGACATATGTCTCATCATGAAATCAAGCGATCAAACTCTTAATTACAGTTAACTTGAATGGCCTCCATGATATCCTTATCATATTCTGATTATGCCTCATTTTAATCTGTTTAGCCTACTAGGGACACCTATGGTTGTTCCAAATGAACTTTAGGGGCATCAGGGGTAGAGTATGCATAGTAACATATGTCATATAACATAAAATGCTATAAATGCATGCATAAACTAGAAGAGGTGCAGAGTTCAGTAAATAAGTACCATGCATGCATAAACTAGAAGAGTTGCAGAGCTCAGTAAGTAAAACAGTATGTGAGCTACATAGCTCAATATTATAGACCCATAGAATAATTGTTTATGTGAATCATCAACTGAAAGGCTTATGAAGCAGGGGTAGAATCAAACTTTGGTTCATCCATCGCTTCTCCGCCGCACCATCGCCAAGAACTCTTATTTCACTTTCAAGAATAGACTATGTGGTCGAATTATCTGGAACAGTTGAAGGCTGAACAGAACACTAACCTCAAGCTGGAACTGGTAAAAAAGAAGCTGAATGGGAGGTATGTCATCATCGGTGTCTTCTTCAGAAGATGAGGAGGCATCAGGCATAAGTTCTTCCTGGATAGCTGAGATACTGATGTCTAGATCAGGAAACAAGATGAAAGGGTTGGCCACTCGCCCCTAAGCATCCAACTGCGAGACATATCCAGTAGCATCAATAGCCTCCTCAAACTTAACTTGTCTGGCAGCATCGAAGGGCTCTTGAGAAACATTAAGCACTCTCAGAGCAAAGCGAATAGCATTTCCAGCTGACCTATTCTTCACCTCCTTCACCACTTGAGAATAAAACTCAGAGGTCTCCGCCAAGAGATCATCAACCTTTTATTGTGAGCTTAAGACGTTTCTTTTTAGAGCTCCTCTCATAGCCTACCATGACCGTTCATTTGCATAGGTAACGACTTGGCCAAGGGTCTTCATCTCGTGTTCCTATAGTGAAGTTCCCTTAGACTGGGGTCATGTTTTGCTTGTAGGGTGGTGAAGAGGACGACAGTTCCAAGAACTTCACTTTCCAAGTGGCGCCACAAGAACTCCTTTCCGGGCTTTTTCTAGAGAGCCCGGGAGGTTGGAGATCATATATCTCATGTTCTTAAAACTAGTATCAGACTTCTTCTTTTGGCCAAGAGTTGATCAACCCGGATCAGTAGCTCTTCAAGCTCTCTTCTCAAAGAACCTATTTTGCCCGTGATCAGCTCACTAGTACCCATGTCATCGATTGGTTGTACCACCGAGGCCACAAAGATGGGCTCTTTCATGGCTAAAAAGTTATTCACTAACCGAAAAGGATACAGAGTGTGTAAGTGACATAATGAAAGAAACGTAACATTGAACATAGAGGAAAGGCTTACCTTGGCAAGATGAATAACAGACCGAGAAAGGATTGTGTCTAGGCTCCCAACCATGCCGGGCTGGGGTTGTCAGCAGGAAGTCGCTAAGACTTTTTAAGTCAAAGCTGATATCAACATATATCATTAACGTAATGCTTGTTGGCAACGGGTAGTTCATCACTTTGTCCCTAACGCCTCATCTCCACGATCATCTCCTTCTGGGAATTTGGAGATCTTGGCAAAATGGAATGTCATCACTTACCCCCTCCTATCATCGAATCAAGGAGGAGGGAGAGCGAATACTGCTATGTTAGTTTTTAGAATGCCCTTTTCCGCTGGCGATTATCAAGGAGGGAAAGGTCAACAAATGTAAGGAGATTGTGTCTAGAACCCGTGGGAAGATTTGAACCGGTAGGGTACAACTACTTTCTCAAAACGAAATGGGGAATAGTCACAGAACCTTAAAAGTGTTTCTTCATTAACAAAGAGAGGGCTTAAACTTCATTTTCTTACCGGACATGGCAACATCGTAAGGTACAGGAGCAACTCTTCAATTTATGACGGTTGGTCACACGTGCTTCCCTTTGAAAATTACTAGCCACCGGTTCATAAGGCAGTTTTGGGTTCTCCCGATGATCACACAATTATCACCGACATGGAGGCTCCGCAACCAGGGCCCGATGCCGCAAAGATCACTAGAGGCGGCCACAGAGCTTTTCTCCTTGTGGTTTCCTCTTCTTCTAGTACTCAAAGATGATTCATCCTGAACTAGAGGAGGAAGAAGTCCAGCATCCTGATGCACAGGAGGAGGCATTGTGCGCCCAGAATTCACAATATTTATCCCAAAAGGGGAAAAGCCAGGGGCAAGTTGCAGCAATTCTTCAGTAGATATGTTAAAATATTCAAAAAGACGGGTAGGATCAGGAACTATCACCCAAGGCATCCCTCGTTCCTTGGGGATCTTCTTGATGAAGTCCAATCCGAAGCGGCATCGGGCCAAGTTAGTTGATTCGTGGGGAAGAGTCATCTAAGGAATAATAGGAAAGAAATTTAAGCCGAAAGATTCTTATAAAGTTTTACGAGTAAGAAGACTTATTGGTTGGAGCATGGGTGTGTTTTCTGGAAATAGGAATTCCCATTGGCTCACCATCAAGATCGGAAGGACCTAACGCCCCACGATCACCCAACACGAAGGTGGTGATCAGCCGCCTTTCCAATTCTGCTTCCCCTTAAAAAGACGATCGGAGAGTTCTTATCTCTGGTCATAAGATAATAGTATGATTGGTCGAATCACGGACCTCATAAAAGTAACCAAACACCCAACGGTTCGGAGCTTAATCCATGTCTCTTGGCAAGAAGGGCAAAATACATGACAGTTCTATAAAACACTACGACCCACTCAAGAGCAAGATTGAAGTGAATCGACACTCTCTTAGCAATGGGTGAAGAGGAAGAGTGAGTCCGGCCCTAAGCTGACCAATGGTGATGAGCGCCACATCCTTATAGGCCAACTCATCAAATAACCTCCCCCACTCCAGGCCGAGATTCTCAAGGATGTGAAAGTTCTCTCGGATCAGTTCCAAGGAGGAAAGATCTCAAGTTTACAAGTAACCGGTTGGGATTCATGATCGAAAAGAGAGAAAGTTTCAAGTTTTGGTTAAACCCAAATGGGATATCAAAAGGTTCAGTATGCAGAAAAAAAGTAGCAGAAGAGATAATGAGAGTTCTCTCACCAGATCTTTTTATATACAGATAAGATGGACGGTTACGATTAGCCCAAGCAGTGCGTCTTTTCGGGATGGAACTGCCATCATTACCTTTTTCAGGAAACAGAGTGTCTTCAAGCCGCCTTTTCAGAGCCTTAATTAGTTGGATACGTCAGCAGTTCCAGTAATAGATTTGGAAAAAGATTCTCACACCAAAAGTAGTAGTCGTCAAGTGCCCACGTGTTAGATGGCATGAGAGGGGCATCGTAAGGGGATTTCCGTCATTGAATAGATGACACGTGTATGGGAAATAACCTAAGACTATAGATGTCCGTAATGAGATGAGGACCATCGGATCGGTTTCGTGAATAAGTGATCTTGTGCTTAGCACGAAAGTGTTTAGTGGACATATGCTAGGCACGTGGTCGACCGCCTCTAAGTATGGAGGTTCACCAAGTCGTTAGGAATTGATATAGACAGTTCGAATGAAAGGAAACTGAAAATGGCGATCTCGATGATAAGGAAGGAATCGTTATGACATATCTTAGGAGTTACATTTTAGATATAATATTCCCATACACGATGGGACATTATGATCAACAAGGAAACTTACCTCTCATAAGATATGGCCTAGATTCAGACTTCCATAAGAAGAGGAATCCTAATAGGAAGGCAGAGTCCAAAGATGGAAGGGAACTCACAAGCAGTGAGAACAGTCCTAACCCTAGGACTCTCGTAGCTCTTCCTATATAAACCATAGGGATTCGCTCTTAAGAACTATGCAAAATAGGGTTTGATTCTCCTAAATAAACAAGGAGATAGATAGGCAGCCGCCAAGCGGTTCAACCCTGAACTCACAATCATCTCATCCCTTCTCTACTCGGTCAAAGCTTCTAGATCACAAGGCACAGAGGAAGATCAGGGGATACTCGAAAACTCCCCTACACTTGCCATTGTCTCTTATAACAAACTTAGCCCCCGAAACCATGTTGTTCTCTAGCGATCATTGCAGCAAAATCAACGAGTTGTACTCCACTATTTAGCCCACAATGTGGTTGGAACTTCAAAAATATCTAAAATCTCTAAACCCCTCCTCCATCTACTCTGGGTACTACAAACTAAAATGGAAGATTTTTGCATCATCCTATTTCTCAGAAACTCGATTGTCATAACCAGGAGAACGTTAGCCCCTTTGCCCACCATAGTGACTTAAATCATGTTGAGTTGGGAGTTCCAATCTATATACCCAACCATTCCTCTCAAAATAGCGTGCCTAATTACACTCAACCATGATTGGGTCCCAGGTTTTTGGACTCCAAAGGCTCACATGAACCTGGCAGACGCCCAAGACACCGAAGAACATGTACCCTCCTCTGACAACTTCTTTGATGAAGATGCTCTGCACAACATTTTTAATCTAATGGAAAGACTTAAATTTCTTCACCAAGGCATGCGGAAACTGCACGCACGCCAGGAAATCATCATCAAAGGTCTTTTGGAATTCTAAGAACGTCAAGCAATGCACAACATTGAACAGGAGGAAATCTTAGAAAATCACTCTCAGTCCTTGGAAAATCACGCTCTCCTAATGGAGAATCAAACCATGCTCTCTGCCACCCAGGGGGACATTCAGCTTTACCAACAAATTGATTAACTAAACAGTCTTGTGCACGATCTGTGTCCCCATAACCATCATCATCGTCATCCTGGTCCATGATCATTTTCTCCAAATATATATATATTATTAATTAAGTGTTTCAACGTGTTCTCTAATAATCAAAATTGTTTGTTTGTCTTTATGTCTTCTTTGTTAAGATATGTTTAAGGAGTATGCCTACTAGGATTGTCATAATTCTAGTTGTTATTAATAAATAGTCATTTCAATAAAATTTTAAATTGTTGTTTTAAATTTGAATACGTGAGGGCCTATCTTTTTCCATACTCTTTCATCCATCCCATCGACTTTATTGGATACTTCTTTATATCACCTTATCCATCGTGCATGGTAGACATACTTGATTCCCTTCGGTGGGACCTTTTTGCTTCTCACAACGTAACTATTTCATTTTGGACATTTTCCCACACCGATTGATAGTCTATCGGGAATCCCCTTGCCTTTACCCCTCTCTCTCTCCAACTGACCTATCTTCATCAAGCATGGCTACACCAAGAATCATTCATGAGCAATCTTTTTAGGCTATGATGGATTCCAATGCTTATGGTCTTCATTTCCATGAATACATCACCAACATCAGGTGGCCTTCCCTAGTTCTTCGACCTGGTCAAACTTATTCTCCAAGTTTGGCTGCATACTTATATGCCAATATGGGAGACACACAAGCTTTTAATCATGCCCAAGGCTTCTTCTTAGACGGGTTCACATTCCAAGTTGGTGGCACACAACATATCTTTTATGAGCCAACATTTGCCCTAACTTTGATCATCCCTATCACGAAGTCGGCGATAAACATGGCCATACATCGGATAGAACTCTACCCGTTCCTTTTCATGGCCCGCCAGAGAACACATGGTGATGGTCTTGAACTTAAAGAAGAAGGCGTTGCACCTGGCAAATGGCCAGACACCACCATTCCCTTAGCAAGCATGACCATGAACGTGGAGAATGCAATGTTGTTTATCCTTCTAAACATCATGGGAGATTGGCATTTTTCTACTACCAATGATGCTGCCTGCGTAGTATTCAATGCGCTTGCTCAAGGTCATACCTTCTTTGATATCATAAACTGTGTTATCACCAATCTGAAAAGAGTTCGCACTATTGGGCAAAAGATCTACTTTTACCTGCAACCGCTTGTCGAATTATGAGGACACATTTTCCATAGTTTTCGGCTACTTTTAACGACTGGGTTAAAATAGATTATATGTGCCTTGCGAACAGAATAATTTGTTCATTAAGGTTTCGGCAATGGCGTGATCGTCCTTCATGGTACCGAGGAACGCGTTAGATTAACTAACGGCGATGATATGTTGCCACATTTGAACGAATCGGGGAACAACAATGGAGCACCATTTGGCAAACCATTATCTATTAGCGTAATGCTAAGGAAATGCATTTCACTCGAGATTACGCGAGAACATCAAGACCTAGTGGTTGGTAAATTTGAGTAGGCCACTGTGTATATATATCTAACTGTATATAGTTGCATTGGTGTACTATCATTTTTATTTTTGTATAATATATTATGTTAGAATAACTTTTTGTTGCAGCTATCCAACCCTAATTTTGCTCACGGTTCTCAGATAATTTCTTTCTTTCTCTCTTGATACTTCGAGGACTAAGCATCATTCTGTTTGGGGGTGTTGTAAACTTGTAGCAAAAATTAGGCAAATTGTAGGTTGTATATAGTTTCTATTTTCTTTTTTAGTGGATGTACTTAGTGACAAAGTCTTGTTTTCTTTTCTATGATGAAAATTGTCTAAAAATCTCGCATTAACATTCGAATTAATTAGGATTTGTTCTTAAGAAACTTACGGTTTTACATCTTTTCATGAGTATTCATGCACCGAGTATCATCGATTGTACATAGCGGTAAGTTTTGGAACTCACGGTTAGTTTACTTAAATTATCAATCCGGTGAGAGTCTAACAAAAAACCTCAATTTGTGTGATATGTGAGTAATGACATAGAGGAGTAGTTTTTCCAAATAGAGAAAATCACGATCTAGTTACTTGATCACCATCTAAACCCTAGGTGAGAATTTAGGCCGCCTTTGGATCAACATAGCCAAAAAGTCATACATGTTACAAATTATACCGCTTAGTCACCCTACTAAACCTTTCATCAAACCTTTCACTTTCACCAAAAATTCCTTTTACCCATCTATTAACTCCAAATAAAATAAACCTACCTAAAATGAAGAGTATGAGAAATAATGATGAAATGTAGAAAAAATAAAGAGAAAGACTTGTCCCAAATTAGTTACTTGCCCTCGGAAAGAAAAAGAAAAGAAAGATAGAATTATTTTTCTTAAGCTTTTGAAAATAAAATAAAATAAAATAAAAATTGGAACTCCAAAAGCTTAAAGCAAAGTATGGAAACTTATGTAGAAGCAAGAAAAGAAAACAAGGATTTCTCTAGTGTAAATATCTTGAAGAGATTATTCTCTCATACTTGTCATTTTTTATTTTCCAGTCACATTTTCTTCTACACCCCCACCTAAGCCCCATAATACCTAATAAAGACATCTAGCTCAATTAGGAGTAGGATGGTGTGATAATAAGTAGTAGATGTGATTGATCAACCTCAGCTCCTTTGACTATCATTGAGATGTGAGGAAACGTGTGCCACTGCACACTAGAGTTAGCAAAACTTGAGTGAAAAAATTATGAGTGAATTTGTGTTTTGACACATACCTGTAAGAACCTATTTAGGGACGCTCTCCAAAGGATCCAGAAATGGCCCTACTTGTACATTTCAATGTAAACTTCTCTATATGCATATTCATATGTAGATGTTTTAATTATTGTATGTACATTATATTAACTTGAGTTTAAAAGGAATTAATCATCGTTCCCTGCTAAAGAGATATATAGATATTTGAGATTAATTTCGGAAACAAGTTTTTGTTACTAAGTCGTTGTAGTATAGATGAAGTTTGCATGAGGACAAGCAAAGTGCTGTTTGGGGGTGGTGTGATAATCACCCAAAACTGTAATATTAAACCCCGTAGAGACATAACAATATGGTTAATTTTGTGTCTAATAATAATGAAATAATTATATTTTCGCACTTTTTTTGAGGTTTTTTCCGGTTATTGTAAAAATAATGATAAAGCATGTATAAAAGCACGGAAATGGTGTATATATCTACTCCCCCTGTGAAGCCTAACAAAGCCGGACTAAAGCCCGGAGACTCAAACATGACGTAATCAAGTCGGATGAGATTACGGAACAAAAACATCAAACTTCCTCAAGCTCATATCTCTTGAACCGAGACTCAGATTTCGAATAATGAGCTTCGTGATGATCAATGCAAATAACTCTACAAAAAGCGGAAGTTGTAAAAATGCCAAAATCTCAGCCCGCCACTGGACGCAACACATGGACCCACTCTACAGGCCCACAAGATTAGAGCAAGTCAAGACAAAATGTGCAAATTATTGGCACAAATTGACACCTTGCATGACATTATAATTAAGTTGACTAGAGTTTAGGTGCTAATAGTGTCAATTTGTGCAAGGTGTCAATTGGTTTGTTTTAGAGATAAGATGGAATTGAATGTAGAAGCTGGTTTCACGTGGGAAAAATGAATGAAGCCTCTAATATGTATTGAATGGAGAATGGGAGCATGAACTCTCATTCATGCATGTTTTTTCTTTAGCAAAACTTAAGTTCTTGTAATAGTGTTAATGGAAGCCATTTTAGTTTTCTTAATAAAATATTTTGCCTTCTAGCTTAAATTCAGCTATTTACATTCTTCTTATTCTGTTTCTTTTCATTTTAACTTAGCATACATCAAACATCTTGCATAATCATTCCTGGGATCATGAGCTAAAACCCTCCCAAGGTGAGAGTTAATGATGCTCATGTGAGTATAAGGTTATGAATTAGGATTCCAATTTCACTGCTTAGATACTTAGGTTTTCTTAGACATCCCATCACAAAATTTTGGAGACCGACCAAATTTGGAGCCTGGAGCTTTAGATTAGCTCACGCCTTGTGATCCATTGACATCGGGTAACTTCAGCAAAGTGAAGTTTCTAGCAAAATAGACCCTTGAATTTGACCGGCTAGTGGAAAATGAAATCAGGAGTTGAAGGGATATTTTAGAGATGAAATATCTGTTCAACTCTCATGTTAGCAAGATGGACTCGTAAACGAAAGTACATCTTACTAGGATCGAGACTTAACTCTGTTTTTAGGTTTGTCTATAAACCCAAAACGTATTAGAGATGTAGTGATCTTGTTTCCTAAATGCTATGTAACTAATTATTGTATGAGTAGGTTAATCATTTCCCTATCTTTCTCTCTATCTCATTTAAGAAAACAACTTGTAATCTCTAGATAATTTGTGTAGTAAGTCATCTTAGGAAGTAGAAATCTATCTATCAAATCCTTCTCACCAGTTCCCTCTAAAAGATAAATCTCAATTGTGATAATTGGCCTAATCCTGAGGTTTGGACAAACATTCCTTACTCTAAATATACATGTGAATCACGTGAGTAAGGTGAAATTGAATATTAGTACCTTTTGAGGATTAGTGTCTCAAAGACATTAAACTATCAAAACGTCTAACATCAGCTCTTAATGTGGCTAAAACTGAGATATTTTGGCCATCACCGGATCCATGTCGCTCTACTCCCGGGTTCTTTCCTTCAGATTTGTCCCAGCCTCAGCAGGGTGTCAAGTTGCTTGGAGGTGCAGTTAGCACTGATGCATTTTTGGTCATGGGTCTTGCTCGCAAGCATATTGACAAGGCTATGACTTTGTTGAACCATTTGGCTATATTGGAAGATCCACAGTGTGAGTTAGCACTCTTACGAGCTTGTGTTAGGCTCTCTAAGTTGGTCTTTGCAATTCGTACTTATCCACCATCCATTTTCAGAGAGGAAGCTCAAACTTTTGATCAGCATCTCCACACGTTGTTCTAAAGGTATTGGCACAACTTATCCATATCAGTATCCCAAGAGACCACCACTTCTAGTTTGTGGAAAACATTAGAAGACCCACAAGAAGACAAGAAAGGACTCATAGAGTAGCTCCTGCCACTCGAGATCCTTGTTATAGAAAAGCAAAAGAGATGCAAAAGTAGAGAGCCATCTCATTGTAGAGGTGATGATATGACAAAAGAAAATCTAGGAGCGTGAGTAGATCTCCTAAGAAAGACTTGTCGCGGCTATCATTGCAAAGATCCGTGGCCACATCAAGTATGAATGCATAGAATTGAAGAGGGATGAGAAGAATAGTACCGCATACATGAAGACAAGTTAGAGTTGAAAGAAAGCACCACCAATCGAGACTCCACTATCATAGCTTGAAGAAGGTGAATTAGCAATCGCCACTATACCAAAACAGACATACCTAACGGTCAAAAACCGTTACCAAAAATATTTGTAACGGTTTTTTTGCGCCACAGTTTGGGCATTTCTAATTCGTTATTAATATTCATAACGGTTCTAAACCGTTACATAATTATTTATTCCATAACTAAAAATATTTGCTAACAGTTTTCTTTGCTCAATTGTATTACTCTTTTGTAACGGTTTTATAAAGTTAGTAACGCTTTTTTGTGTTACTGATTTATAAAATTTGTAACAGTTAATTTTCTTTTGGTAACGGTTATGCTGCTTCATAAGTGTTACTCATTACAAAGCTTAGTTACGGTTTTCCACCATTACAAAACTATTCCATATGTAAAAAAAATAATTTCCCCCAAAACCACCCTTTTTGAGAGACTACTATACTGAACCTGCATAAAGATGCCCCCACTTATTGGGTATTATACAATCGTTCCTAACATAAACAAGAAACCTCACAAGTACATCCAATCACATAATCTTTTATTAAAATAACATCACCAAAATGTTTTACATAAATAGGACTTGCCATGAATGAAATACATATTGTTTTCCAAATCAATAGGACTTGTCTTTAAACTCAAGCTCTCCGTCATTTGTACGTAACTAATACAATCAATTGTATAGAAGTCCTTCAAGAGGTTGTAAGCATCGGGGATGACTTTGGGATGGTATCATCGAAAAGTCCCTCTCATTGTATACTCCAAGAGAAATAAATAAAAAGAGAGTCAGGACAATAAAAACAAATATGTAAAGATACTTATATCCTAATCTTAAGTAGTAATGAGCTCATTATACTCAAACTACAGAATTCAGAAAAGAGGGTCGTAGCAGCTACCAATAAAAGCATAGTATAAACATGAAAGTTTATTAGCAAGAGTTGTTAAAGCTAGTCTGGACTTTCTTCTTACTCACTGGTGAGAAGTTTAAAGTAGCTACTAATTGATCTAAATACTACAATACAGCCTCTAAGCTGACATATGCAGATTTGTGATTATCTTTCAAGCAAGTAATATGCCATGTATCACAATATTTTCATAACTTACTGCATTCAATGCTTTGGGATGTCCAATCAGGTCCACATTACATTTAATTTCCTATGATTGGTACATATTACGAGCATAGCAATGACATTGATAAATTCAAAACCAGTAACACTAACCAGAGGCATAGACGCCCTCATCTTCAGCATCATGCTTTTCAACTGCTCCAATGCCAAAACCATGACCAATTTTTCTTGCTGATGATTTCCATGCAAAAGTCAGAACCAGCACACAATAGAAACGACTACAACAACATAAACCAGTCCAATCAACTAAGGAAGTGTTGACCGTTAATAGTCAAAGAAAACAAATGATAGTCTGGATGACTCTAGATGGTCAATTTAAACAACATAAACAAATTTTATTATACAAGATTACTATACCATAAACATGGGAAAGATGTAAGGAAGGTGCATTTCAACCATCTATCAATACATTCACTTGATCAAAGACCTATCAAACTATGCTTGCTCCAAACCCCACAAAATAATTACATCAAAAGAAATGACACTATCATGCGAAAAGTAATACGTAATCATTTATGAGCCAAAAATAAAAGGGAGGGACTACCTATATAGTTGGAGGGTGAATCATCTTGCTCGACTACCTTCTCCCTTACTTATGTAATAGCAAGTCTAGAATAAACTCCACTCCTTGTGATTTCGTTTCTTGATCCCTGAAACTATACAAACTATTTAAGATGGAAACCGTGGTTGTGAACAAGGAAATAAAATTAGTGAATCGGGATCCACGATGGTACTTTGCCGTAATTCTCTAACCGATACTAAAGTAGTTAACTAGAGATTTGTCACCGGAAAGTAACTTTGGAGCATGAGGAGTATAGTCAATTCTTTTTCAGGAATAGTAGGCCATAGTTTTAGGTCTTAAGGCACTCTTTTACTAAACAAAAGGTTGTGGTAGCCTCTCATTCAAATTCAATGAGAGCTATATAAAATTCTACAGAAGAAAGAGAAACCCCCTCGTAAGGTTGGACTGTTCAATTCAAGAAGCTATAAATGATGTAACCAGGACTAAAACTTATGTTTTGTATAATCATGTGTCTAGGGATAAGTTACAAGGACACGCCTATTTCAAAGAAAATTCTGTGGGGACGTGACACATGCCAATATTGCATGTGTATACCACAATTTTAGTATCTCGCCATGTCGGACACTAGAAAAGGTGAGTGTAGCTACTCTATACCTTCTCTTTATAAGCTACTAAGTTCTATTGTACCAAAAACCAAGACAGGTGGGGGTCTGCCTAACACTCAAATTGTTTCAAAAGGAAAAAAAAAATAGAATGTCAATTAAGAAAGTATTAATATCAATCTTAAGACTTCATATGGTTCTTTGAACTTTTGTCCACCGCCATTGTAAACTGGGGTCACACAAGTGGAACTTTAATAGCACAACCCCAAAATTAATTCAAACTATCATTGAACATTTTATTGGAAAATGAAACAAAATTTTATGCAAAAACGTAAACTCTTGTTGTTATAGAGAAAATAAGGTACCGGGACCTAAATACTTGACACACTCCCCAAGGCAAGGGATGAATCACATAAGGACTAATCTTTCAATGAAAAATACATTGAAACAGAAAAACATGCTTTAATCATTCAGAGATCAAACCACAAAGTAGGGAAAATAGAAATCATAACATAACAAGGAAAGAGCTTGGAAGTACCAAACATCAATTCATATTAAGTAAGAAAATAACATGGAAAGAACTTGGAATTGAAGTACCAAACATTAATTAATTCATACTAATTCTCCTAATGCTCCTTTACCAAGCTTATGAAGAACCACTTTGTGGCTGATTTGTGCCTACCAATTCCAGCCCTTCACCTTTCTCCTTTACTTCCGAAAGTCGCTACAAATCTCTTCAAATGTTAGTAGTACCAGATGTCAATGGAGAGATGATATATTTCCAAATGAAAAACAAGTCAGAAGAAATTACAACAAAATTAACTATAATGATCAATACTTGTACATTGCCATATAAATACAAGTAGAAAGAAAATATTCAAGCAACTCAATGTAGCCATGGAACTTGAAACTACGAGTAACAAACAAAGATCGCCATCGGTCATCACTTATATCCCGTGATTTCAATATGACCAAGATCTAAAACTAGTGGCGTATAGAAACATTTCCAAGACACTTCAGATTACTTAGACATCTTATATTTTCAGGTGCTAGCAAAAGGAAAGAGTACGAATAGCAGTCCTATTATGAAAAATATCTATGGAATGCAACTGTACTTTGAGGCATGACTGGAATCATAGAAATAGAGTTGATGGAATTCACAATTGAGTTAAAAGAGTCAAGACCAAACAAAATTCAGGAATGGAGATCACACAAATTCGATACTGAATTTCATGGCTGAAAATAAAAATAAAAGATAAAAGATAAAAGATAAAATTAGAAAATAAAGAACGATCACAAGTTCACAACTAGAAGCGGAAAATATGCATGTAATATATACATCAAAGAACATATACTGCCTTTTGGTTAGAACTTACAAATTATGTATAAATATAATGCAGCATGTGTGCCAACTGTTTCAAATGATCTGATATTGAAAACCTTTGATTACCATTTGTTTCCCCTATTAATCGTGTGATTTAAAGTAAGCTGTTACGAAACCATGAAAACAGTCTCGCTTGCCAAACTTGGGGTACCAAGCAAATGTCGATCACATACATCAAGATATGTCGCCATTTAACCAACGCATTTCGGGTGTGATATCTTATTTGAAAATCCCTCGTAATATAACATATGTATCTATCCATTATTGTTGATGTGAGATTATTGGGTTTCATTCAGTCCATCAGAACGACAATCATTGTCATGTGAGAAACTCAAAAATTATTATTATAATCAGTTACATTTGGGAGTTGATCCTAATCATCTAACTGATTACATGGCTAATTTAAGTACTATTAATTTGTTGCTCTAAGCTCCCAAGGTTAACGTTGGCACACACAGAATATACCATGCATGGTGTCACTTGGTTTGACACTCAAACTAACTAAATTAAGTCCATAAGTTTTTTCTTTTTTCTTTTTTGTTTCGTTAACTGAAAAGAGGGTAGTATAATTCACATCAACAAAATTTCTGAAAATAGGGGAAATGTATGGAATTCATCTTTCCCTCATTTTTGCAATCTCAATTTGTTGTCTTCTACTCTCAAATAGAGCATGAACTTCTTCAAGACTCTTTCCTTTAGTCTCAGGAAAAACAACCAAAATACAGGATTTAATTGAAAAACACAATAAAATAAAAAGAACAAATAAAAATTATACCTTCGCAGTGAACCGTTGTATAACACTAAACCAACATGAGAATAACATATCTACACAACAATGTAGTAAAAGGAAGAAAGACAGAGGTTAGTTTTACTGAAAAGCTCGCTAAATTTAAACGGCAATTAGAGTAATGAAAGTGTCTAAAACCCTAGGTAGTAAAAAAGGATAAGAAAGAGGAAGGAGTACTTACTTATGGCGGCGGAGTGAAAGGACACAAGCGGCGAACCCCAAAATAAAAACTTTGAAAGAGAATTGAGAGAGGGTCGATGAAAGATGAAAAGCCTGAAATTTTCATCTATTTTATTTTAGTTAAGAGGGGTTGTGAAAAGCCTGAAATTTTCCGGTTGAGTTGAATTGTTTTCAATTTCCCTCGTACCAAAATTTCTAATTTTCAATTTAATTTTTTTTTCCCAGTTTATTTTTATATTTTCAACGTTTGCCTAACGATAACTTCCCGCAACAAAATTAAGTAAAAACGTTAGAAATTAATTCAATTATTACTGAAAATTAAAGTAACGCTTTACAATATTTCCTTACGGTAATAAAACAGTAGTAAGTCACTTATTGTAACAAACCGTTACAAATCAAAAAAAGTGTGCGTTACAAATATCTAGTTTTGGTGTAGTGTGTGTCAAATTGTGATGAGTTATGCTTGAGCACTTCATGTCAGGGTACAGAGTGGATGGTAGATACAGGTGCTTCCTACCACGTCACACCCCACAAGAGTTTCTTCACTACCTACAAATCGGGTGATTTTGGTAAGGTGAAGATGGATAATAATGAAGTCTCGAAGATTATAGGCATTGGTGATATTCATGTAGAAACCAATGTCGGCAACACCTTGACACTCAAAGATGTAAAACATGTCCCTGACATTCAACTAAGCCTAATTTTCACTGGAAAGTTAGATGATGAAGGCTTTCAAAACTCGTTTGGTAACAGGCCGGGTATGAAAACTGAGCAGAGGTTCCATTGTAGTAGCCAAAGGAAAGAAAACTTTCTCGTTTTACAAGACACAAGCTAGTTTGTGTAAAACAGAGTTAAATGCCGCACAAGAAGAAGTTTCCTCCGAACTATGGCATAATAGACTTTGTTATTAGGGAGAAAAAGGCATGGAAGTTTTTGCCAAGCAAAAGGCCTTGGCAAACATCAAAGGTACGCATTTAAATACATGCACTCATTATTTCATTGGAAAGCAACACAAGATGTCTTTCCAAATATTCCCTTCTCACCAAAAGGAGAATGTCCTTGAGCTAGCACACACAGATTTATATGGTCCTATGAAAGTGAAGTCCCACGGGGGAGCTTTGTACTTCTTGACTTTCATTGATGATGCGTCAAGAAAGATATGGGCATATAGTCTGAAGACCAAGGATGAAGTCCTTGGCGTGTTCAAGACTTTCCATAGCATGGTGGAAAAAAAGACAGGGAAGCCTTTGAAGTGTATTCACTCAGATAATGGGGGGGAGTACATTGGGCCATTTGAAGAATATTACAAGAGTCATGGGATTCGTCATGAGCATACAGTTCCCAAGACACTGCAGAAAAATAGTATAGCCGAGAGGATGAACCTTACCATTGTAGAGAGGATGAGCTCGATGCATGTTGTCTCACTCTAAGTTACCAAAAAGTTCTTTGGGTAAAAGCAATGCGCACAGCCGTACATGTGATCAACATATCGCCTTCGAAGCCTCTGAATAGTGATTATCCATAGAGAGTATGGTCAGGCAAAGATGTTGATTATGGATACTTTATGGTATTTAGGTGCAGAGCATTTATTCATATTCCCAAGGATGAGATATCCAAGCTTGATGACAAAGCCAAACAGTGCATTTTTCTGGGTTATGGGGATGAAAAGTTTGGTTACAAACTGTATGATCCGATCAACAAGAAGGTAATTGATAACCATAAAAAGAGTTAAACACTAATATTAATGTTAACAACACTAATACGTAATATTACCATTTTTATGTTATCAATTATATTTCCTTACTCTCTCAAATAGATTCATGCAATATAGATAAGAGTACGGATTCGTTCCACTCTTAACTTTCAAGACTTCAACAAATTCAATTGAACAAACACAAAGAACAATGGTGAGAGTAATGATTTGATAAGAAATTAACTTATTATGATGATACTACGAATTTATACTAAATTAACTAACAATATAATGATGTAAATTTTCTATACTACCATTCCCAACACAAGAACAATAAGAACATGTCATTATGGAATGAATAACAACTACTTATTAATCTAATGAACAATAAGAACAATGATTCAAAATGAATTTAAATTGAATTTAAAACAACTAAATATAACTAAGAATTGAATCAATAATCTAAATTGAAATGAAGAACTAATACTTTATTCTAAAAACTAAATATGATTCTAAACTAACTAATTCAATGTAAAAACTAGATCTAGATCTAAAAAAAAAAACTATCTCTAATGGCTACCTTCTAACCTAACTAACCATGACTTAAGAGTTAAGTCTTGTCTTTTGTAAAGGAGGAGACCAGATCCACATTTTTGTGCATGGGCTGAGGAGTCATGTTTTGGGCCGGAAAATCAAGCCCAAAGCCCAATTTCTTCAGTCCACAGAGCTTGTTTCAGCTGGCTTTGACTCTAGCAGATTTTTTATCCACTTATACTCCTCTGGCTTGAACCATTGGAAAGCTCTTTCCGATCCGGTCGTTTTGACATAAGGTAGGCCCAATTCCGAGGCCTGAGTCCAAAGATATGGTCTTTGGAAGTTCTCATGACTTGTGCACTGTTTCTTCCCGCGTTGACTTTTCAGCTTTTGACTGGGATTTACAAAGGCTTTGTCTCCTTAAATCTTGGCCTTTAATCACAGAACTTCTTAGCAACCAACCCTTACTCCTTTATCTCGCCAAAATGGCACATTTCTACACATAATTGACTTCAATGCCTGAAATACATAAAAACACGTAATCAACATTAACTCTTATTTATTACTCGCATAATTGGTCTAAAAGTATGATTGTTAAGGGGTTAAAACTACAGTTTTGGGCTCTTATCAGTAATCCAAAATCGAGATGTTGTGTTCTTGGAAGACCAAACAATAGCAGACTTTGATAATTGTGAGAAGCTAAAAGCTTTCATTGATGATCTTGTTGACTTAGAACTAAAAGTTCAAACTGTGGAACATGTAGAAGGCATTGAAAATGCAAAGAACCATGAGTTTGAAGTTCATGATGATGATCCTATTGCTCATGATGGAATAGAACCTATTGAGATAGAAGATACAGATGAAGTGCATGAACCACCACCTGAGCAAGAAGAAGTGCATCCTCCTAAACCACAAGAAGATGGAGTAAAGAGGTACGAGAGAGAAAGACAAGCTTCGACCAGGTATCCACCACATACGTATGGTTTACTATCTGATGGTAGAGAACTTATGTACTATCAAGAGGCTCTTGAAGGTACAGACAAAGAGAAGTGGTTAAATTCCATGCAAGATGAGATGGGTTCTTTGCATAAAAATCACACTTATAATTTAGTTGAGAAACCGAAAGGAAGAAAAGTTCTCAAGAATAAGTGGATATTTAAAGTCAAGCATGAGGAGAATAATCCACATCCAAGTCACAAAGCTCGCCTTGTTGTACCGTGAAGGAATTTGGTCAAAGAAAAGGTATTAACTTTGATGAAATTTTCTCTCCTGTAGTCAAGATGACTTCTATCAGGGTGGTATTAGGTTTGGCCGCAAGTATGAACCTAGAGGCTGAGCAACTAGATGTCAAGACAACTTTTCTTCATGGGGATCATGAAGAAGATGTCTACATAGACCAACCCATAGGGGGTTTGAGGTCAAAGGCAAGGAGCACCCGGTATGCAAAAAAAAAAGTTTGTATGGGTTCAGGTTGGAAACCGAGATAGTGGTACATGAAGTTTGAGTCATTTGTGGTGAAGCATGGCTACAAGAAGTCCGCTTTTGATCATTGTGTATTTGTTCAGAAATTTCCAGATGGGGATTTCATAGTGCTCTTGTTGTATGTGGATGATATGTTGATAGTTGGCCAGAACATCAACAAGATATCCAAGCTAAATAAAGACTTGAGTAAGTCCTTTGAGATGAAAGATTTGGGTCAAGCAAAGTAGATACTTGGTATGCAGATCACTCATGATAGAAAGAGTAGGAAGTTATGGCTTTCTCAAGAAAGCTACATTGAGAAGGTGTTGAAGAGATTCAACATGGATCAAGCGAAGCCAGTCAGTTGTCCGCTTGGTGGCCAATTCTGCATGACCAAAGATATGTGTCCAAAGGGTGAGCATGAAAAGAGTCAAATGCAAAAGATTCCTTATATATCCACAGTGGGCAGCTTGATGTATGTAATGGTGTGTACAAGACCGGATATTGCTTTCGCCATTAGTGTTGTAAGCTGATTTTTGTCAAATTTGGGTAAAGAGCATTGGAAAGGTGTTAAGTAGATATTGAGATATCTCACGAGAACTTCCAAGGCGTGTTTGTGTTTTGGTGGGAGTAAGACCTTGCTTAAAGACTACACAGATGCAGGCATGGCAGGTGATGTTGACTCGATGAAGTCCACTTCCGGTTATCTATTTACTTTTGCAGGGGAAGCAGTTTATTGTCAATCTAAGTTGCAAAAATGTGTTGCCCTCTCCATTACAGAAGCCGAGTATATTGTAGCCACTGAGTGTTGCAAAGAGATGCTATAGATGAAGAGGTTCTTCAATGAACTAGGGCTAAGGCAGAACTAGTTTGTAGTTTTGTGTGATAGTCAGAGCACTATCCATTTGAGCAAGAATCCGAGTTTTCATTCTAGATACAAATACATACATGTGCGTTATCATTGGATTAGAGAAGTTCTCAAAGTGAAACAATTGTGCATTGAGAAGATCTATACTGACAAGAACGGGTCGGATATATGATGACCAAAGTTTTACCGAAAGATAAGTTTGATGTTTGTTGTGATACCGCCGGAATGGTACCACACTCCTCCTGTTGATTCGGGAATGTTTGGAGTACCCCTTTATGGCTCGGGAGGGAGAGATTGTTGGGTGTGAGTCCCTTACCATGTGACATAAATAGGTACTGTTCGTGTGAAGAAGTCAGAGCATGCGCGCGCTCAGATTGGCCTTGCCCAAGGCGCGCCCGTGCCCTTGCTTGGAAAAAGAAGATAGTTTTTTTTTTAGCCTCTCACGAAACATGTCTACTGGAAGTTGGGAAAACTGGAAATAGAAGAGGATGCGTGCGTGCTTTCGAAGTTGGCTTTGCCCGAAGCGCCCGCCATGCCTATACATATCGGGTTTTGATATTCTGCTAGAATATTGAGATCGTGTTTTTACATTGATATTTCACCCCCAATATAAATAGAAGAGTTTTAGGTTTTGGAAAACCAAGTTTTTAATAGAAACCCAATTTTGTGAGCAACCAAAATTGAGAGAACCCTTGCAAAGAGAAAAAGCTTGTAAGGAGAGAAGAGTGATCTAGTAAGTTTGGAGAGACTTGAGATGAGTGATTGCAATCTTCATTCCCACACTTATAAAAAGATTTGCTCTTGTGGAAGTAGGCATAATTGGCCGAACCATGTTACATCTTGTGTTGTGGTATGTTTTACTTTCTTTGCTTTATTATTACTTGTTTGTGATATATAGTTGTTGATTGCTTAGGAAGGTTGGGTTTGGTTATTAGTTGTAGTGAAAGATTAGATTTGAGATTGGAGTAGTAGATTGTCCAAGTGCAAGCTATCTTAGTGGGGATCGATTGGTATCATTTTCCCCAACAGTCCCCATGTTATTTTGATAACCTACTAATTACTTGTTTGTCATTGATATGTCAGAGATAATCTAGCTTGGGGCTGAGGAGCTTGGGGAAGTTCTAGAGCTAACTTACTGTTTGTACGTGTTGCCTTTGCTAGACGCATGTATGAACTATGGTCGTAGGATCTTTATGCTTATTATTTTATTTTTATTTTTTGCTTTAATACTTTTAAGCTTGTTGCAAACTTCTTTTTTCTCTTGTTTTGGAAATCAACAGTTGCAAATCAAGTGTTTGTATTTCATGAAACATCCTTGCTAGAGAGCTTTGAAATTGGATGTGGATGCTTAATAACACTTCAGTTTTATGTTTCTCTGAGGGGTTGTCATGTTAACATGCCAGGCCAATTCCGAGTCCTAGCAGTGTTAAAAGGGATTCTATAACAAGTTTCTTTAGTGGGATTTTGTAGCAACTTGATTGGGCGTGCACAAGTATCACATTCCTATGTCCATTCTAGTTTATACATTTTGCCAGCAGTACTGAACCAATTTCCCTAAAGAGGGAAGGATGCTTAATTTAGAATGTGGATGCAGCCTAAGGATGACTAATCTATGTTTGTAATGTGGTACGTGATTATTTAGTTGTTCACTGGACCGCTGGAGTTGTTTCCATTGTAACTGTTAGTACCCTCCGTTCTCAAACCTATCACTACAGCACACGTGTCCATATACCAAGTCGTATCTTCACAGATCGTATATCACCAAATCAGATAACACCATAAGGTCGCATGTATGACCCAAGTCTAGATCATCCAAATATCAAATGGACCCATACATGGAAACAAATGATCTACAACGGACACTTGCTCCTAAAGATCAGTCAATGCAACTGAAAAGCACCCAAAACTGTACTATAAACCCCATAGAGACATAATATTTATGTTAATTTTGTGTTTAATAATCATGAAATAATTGCATTTTCGTGTTTTTGCAGGTTGGAGCACCTAACGTACAAATAATGATAAAGCTAGCATTTAAACACGGAATAGGGAGTGAACATAAGCTTTCCAATTAAGTCCATCTGAAGCCCAACAAATCCGCACAGAAGCATCAAACTTCCGAAGCTCCTACCTCTTGAACTAGGACTTCGAATGCGACAAGTGAGCTGGTCAGACGATTAATGCGATGAACTCTACGCATAGGCGGAAAGTTGTAAAATTGCCAAAAGACCAGACCGCCACTGGACTGCACGTGGACCCACATGCGGGCCCATAAAATTTGATGAGTCATCATACAAGTCAAGACAAAGATGCAAATAATTGGTGCAAAAGTGACATCTTGCATGTAGTTAATAAAGTTAGATGAGATTAGGTGTTAATAGTGGAAAAAAGATAGGTGTCATTTTGTTATGGATTGTATGGGTAAGAAGGAAGTAAATGTGGTTTGGTGTTTCACGTGGGAGGAAATGAGATTTCTCTCAAATGGAGAAGAAAACAAAACAAGGGGGGATGCACTACATTGATTGTCTTGACTCTTGTTCCATTTAAATTCCAAGTCTTTATCTTTTGGAGGGAGTTTTAGTTTTTTAGAAAAAAGCTTGAAACATTGTTAATGGTGGAAACATTTTCTAGTTTCTAATAAAATTTCCTTTTTTTTACTTAGGTAATCAGTTTGTTTTACATTCTTTTCTTTCTTTCTATCTTTTGTTACTTTCTATCTTGTAACTTGAAATCAATCCAAGGATCATGAGCTGAAATCCTCCAAGGTGGAGGATTAATGAAACTCATGAGAGGATTTGTTAAAATTTCTTAGAAATAGGATTCACTATTTGGACTTAAGGGCACATATAGCACAATACACCAAAATGGTAGTGTCCAGCCAAACTTGAGACCTGGAAATTTAGAAGGACTCACTTGCGCCTCCCTTTTTATGCCTGGGTTAGCCGCGCGCGCGAGTTATCTATAATCTCTTATTTTCATAGTTAACAGGATTATGTTGTATAAGTCCAGGAGTTGAGATGGGATTTCAGAGATGAAACCCCAGTTCAACTTCTTATGCTAGGGAAATGAATTTAGAGATGAGTCCATTTCACTAGGGATTGACAATTAAGCCGGTTCGGGTTTGATAATGAACCTTAAACAGTTTAGAGAAGGTAGTAATCCGACTTTAAGAGAAGTTTATAAGACCTCGCATGAGTGGAATGATCTTCCACCTTTTCTTTCTCTTTGAATATCTTAGGAAAATCTTAGGTTTTTATCGTCATTTGTTGTATTTCGCATGTTTAAGCGTCCGTTAGGATTTAAATAACAAAACTAAACTTAGCTAATAATCCAAATAAATTTTACTCACTAGTTTCTCTACTTAGAGTATAAGAAAGATGTAAGTGGTCATAGAATTTAGGTTGGTTCGAATCCCTACTCAACTAAACAAAAAAGACGCGGAGTAAGGACTTGAGTCTACTCTGAACGAAATAAAGATTTCGTATCTTTATACCGAAAAGTGATAGATATCAGCAACATTAAAGGAGACATTTACTTTGTAACAACAAGAGTAATGACAAATCATCAAGAGAGCACAGAATGAGGATCTCCACTTGGTAATGGCCTAAAGCAAATAAGGAAAGTCAGATCAACCTCTATAAATAGAGAGAGATAAACTACGTAAGGCTTGATTCAAGTTAGGTTAAGAAATCTGATACGTAGGCAACTCCTTTCCAAAGAAAGAGCACAGCCAATTCTCCATATTCACAATTTCAGTTCTTCGAAGGTAGAAACGCATACCGCTACAATAACTATTATACAAGTATGCGAACCGTGCTACGCATCAAGTTTTTTCAAATCTTTAAACCTATCACTCTAACATCTTTAAAAAATAATATAAAAACATTAAGAAGGGTTGATTATAATTTCAATGACGTGAAGGAGGTTTTCTAAATTATTTTAAATAATATGAAAACTAATTCTAATTTCAGTGAAGTGAGGGAGTTTTTTGTAAATTACTTAAAATGGAGGGAACTGATTAGAATAATTGAGGGAGGTGTTTCTAAATTGTAAAACATGAGAAATTAGAAATAGCCTATTCAGTTCAGAAGTGTGGTTCCTGATAACCCCTGTAGAGATTATGGCTTGTGTGGTAAAAGAATGTGTGATCCAACGTAGTATTAGTGTTATCACTAATACTTTGGAAGGGGGTATCACTAATATTTTTGAAAATGGGGTAGCCATAATTGCAACTAATAATGGTGGTATCCCTATCTAACCCGCCAAACAATGAGATTGGGCGAATTTCTTCACCTACAAGTAACATTATTATCTAGCAAACACACTTTCTATGTTCGTAACTTTTGCAGGTGATGGTGCTCGGGTTTTACAACACCATTGCAATTTTTCATTGTTGATTTGGAGGAAGAGAGAGAGACGATGAATGGGGTTAAGTTGTAGAGGTGATTACGTCAAGGGTCAATCTCTCATTTCAAATGGTTAGGACGAACAAGCTCTGCTAGATATACAGCAGCATATTTTTCTCTGTATCACCAATGCCAAAAATGGTAAACATGTATATCGGTCAAGACCGAATAAAAAACTTCACAACTATTTCGAGTTTGCCTGTAATAATTCACTGCGAAACTAGAGCTAGATCTCCACGACTCCACCAAAGTACTTCGAAAGCTTAAATTGTTATTGGCCATGTGTTGGAAACTTCGGAAACTGCCTTCATACTGCGATGAGTGCAATCTAGCCATCTAGGGAAATGAAAAAGAAAAGCACATTGTGGAAAGTTTAAGACGTCATAGGAACACTAGTACAATGCATTGTTGAGTACTCGAGTTCCTTTAGGTTCACACCAAGGACTTGTAATCGCAAGGGCGGTAATCAGGCACAGTAGGCCAGAAGAGACGGTCCTATACATTTTGCATATACCGTACAACCTGTTTCAATGGAATTCAGACTTTCCCAAAAGGAAAAAGAACAACTAGTCAGTATTTCCATGATGTTTCTTCTCTGTTGTTTATCAGTTGATACTCTGGTTTAAGAGGAAACACGCCCACCAAATATATAAAACTACATTCAGACATTTTCTTATTTGCAAATTACTTGAATAATACAAAATGTTCTATATACAGACATCTAAATTTAAAAATTAATAAATAACAAAATAAAGTACAAATTGATCATTTGATCTACATCATACAACACAGCTCACCTAGGAGGCTAGGAATGACCAAATTACGACTTCTTGATCCCATGAGCATTGACTAACTAGTAACTCCCTTCTTGTTAGAGGTTCGTAGCGTCAGATTGTCTGAATCAAATTGAACCAACAAGCACTGTATGCATGTGTCAATATAAAGATTGAAACTTGAGCTCCCATAAATCAGCTAATCAATCAACTAACACCATCTTTAGACAGCTCTCAGTCTTCTGGCATCAGCCATGCAATAGTCATGTTCGTCGTATTCAAGAGGAATGTTGGGTTACTAATTTTCTATCATCATTGTGGAATCACAAAAACCTTCTTTGATCTCAGTAAGTCTGTGTTATGCACGGAAGGAATGCAATCATCCGAACATCTATCTAGAAGGTGATTCTCAAAATTATATTCAAAATGAACATACTATTTACTTTCCTGGTACATATTCCTTCTCAAGTAGACCGTAGAATTGACTTCAAGCTTAACAGTCAGATTGGATTGAATATTCTTTGTGACCCTTTTCTGATGCCGGGTGCTTTTGAGCCAAGTAATTCCAAAATAAGCCTGGACATTACATGATTTTGGTCTTGAAGGGAGATGTTCAACTTGATACCTTATCTGAAGCTGCAAGGAGTTTCAAAACAAATAATTGAATTACAAAAGGAAGAAACGATAAAAGCACAATAGGAAGGTACGAATCAATAGTAACAGGAGTTGTCATACAGTGAAATGATCTGCTAAAGGGACACCGTTGAGGGTCATGACCTCTTCAACCACCCATCCATTGTTATTAGAGGAAGGGTATTTTTGCTGAGTGCTCGTTACTTCTCCTCCATAGCTCGAAATCTGCTTGGCAAATTGTAACGAATTTGTCTCTGGTACATATCAGATTTTACCAATTCCCCTGAGGTATGCGAATACTCAAGGCAGCCCACTCGCTCCATGACCTTCCGCTCTATATAGCCTCCACTAAACAATTCCATGAAGAGTTTCACCTGAGAATGCAGTAAAATATTACAATACCAAGGTCAATACTTACAGGGGTAAAAGGTCTGTGTCGAAGAGAGTAACTGGATGCTCTAATAAAGCCCTCTACACTGGACACGCACATTGCAAATGAGAGAGAGAGCTTACAGGAATGGAGAGATGAGACGAATAAACCTCTGACATGGTGGCATCTTCCAGTCCCAGAAAAGCTCCGCTCTCTTCAGTTTGGACATTTTTTTCTTCAGATTCTTCTTCAACTATTTGAACCTTTTGCTCGGGAGTTAACGATATTGCCTTCCATAGTGCCAAAATTGTCCTGCGTGAAGTAGCATATTTATCTTCTTCACTCAAAACCACATTGTACAAGAGCAAGACTTTCTTTTTCCCCCATAAACACTCCCGAATGTACATTTAGTACATTACAAGAGGGGGGTTTGGCTGACCCCTAATACAAGAGCAAGACTGACCATCTTTAGTTTTTCGTTTTTACACACTTGAAAAAGAAATTCACCAACCACACCCCGGGTGAATTTGTCTATTAAAGAAAATCTGGACCGTGCACCTCAGAGATGCTCCAGAAATTCACCCGGAAGGAAGGGAGTTTAATAGATTTGTCTATTAAAAAAATCTGGACCGTCCACCTTAATCTGACGATGCTCCAACACCATCGCCAGTCTTCTGTCTTTGCTATATTTCCAGCCCTTCGGGAGCATCTGGGTGAATGGATTATTTCCCCAAAAGTTTGTTTAAAAGATGCAACTTTCCATGCATATCTACTCATTTTTGTACTTTTTCATAGAATTTATATGATCAAAAGTCAAAGTAAGCAGAGTCAGGTTATTAAGTACCTATTAGCCACATTGAAAGACACGAAAGATTGGAAGTGGAACTTCAGCCTGCCTTCTTGATCATGTGTTTTGGCACCATGCCTTGCATCCATACCTCTTCCAGGACGGAGAATAATGATGATGGATGGACTACCCATAGATGCCAGAGTAGGTGGAAGCACCTGAATGTCTTCAATGTCCTCCCATAAAAAGAAAAATTTTGTTATATTTCCAAACATGTTCGTATGAAACCCCATGATTCTTGCGGACAAAAAGAGCCGACCCTGCAAAGAATCAACGGTAAATGGATAAGGCAACAGGACATAGCCTGCCATAACAAAATGGACCATAAGGTCCGTAACTAATTGCAGAGGATGACCCACCTGCAGGACAAGCAAGGATGAACCAAGTGCAGGGTAAATGAATATGTTGAAGAATGGAAACTCCCCTCTTTTGAGAGTTTAGGAAGTCAACAAACTAGATAGTTTATTGTACAATACCTGCAATGGCAACTTGCTTCAGGTGACAAGTAAAGTCATTGATGAGAAATTCTTTCGGGAAGCCCAAACACTTTTCTGGAATGCTGAATTAGTTTGCGGTGATCTTATATTTATCTACATATAATTTGGGAATTAGTAGTAAGATCGGGGAAAAGACAACTAGAGCAACAGATACAACTCCTAACCAGGAAAGCAACTCACCTTCTTACCAACCTCCTTCTCCATTTTAGCCAAGTACTCTTTAACAACATTATTACCTCTTGTATTGTTCAAGAAAATTCTCAAGTGCAACTTAGAGCGACATGCCTGAGCTAATTTTCCTTGAAGAGGGATCCATATATCCGCCAGATCAGACAAATTAGACTTTAGAAAGTTGACTTCGGCATGTCCCAGAGTTATAGCCTCATCAAAAGGTCCATCAAAATCAAATACCTCTATTTCCAAAACAGATGGAGGATCATCCATTGCATCAAATTCAAAAATTTCTGCAGGTTGAAAAGTGTTCTGTTGCAGCATCAGTGCATGAAGCATTTGTAAAAAGAATTTGGATCCAGTAAACAAGTTGTTTCACTACTGCATGAAGTTAGGTCCAATTTTAAGCTCACTGGTAGGCCTTGAGAGGACACTGATACTAGAAAGTAGAAAGTGAATATTCAAGAAAAGTGAGTTTACCATTCCATTGAGGGTCAGCTTTCTGGAACTTGATAGAGCTCGTTCTTGTTTTCCCATTGCAAGTAAAAACCACATAAGGATCTGAGAAACCAGTTGCATCAACGGCTGCTAAGCTACTTCCCTCAATCAGAGCAACAGTTAACAACCATCCATCCCCTTGCGCTTTCACTCCATGATCCGTAGTGCCTAAAGTAGTAATTTTATAACATGGATGAGTCAGCCTATACATATTCTCACAAAATAATAAATTAAAGAGAAAATTTGTACAGATTATGTTTTGGCAGAGAATGCTGCAAGTCATAGATCTGCTGAATCCTAAGCATGGGACTCGAGTGATCACCAAATGAATCGGATAAAGATTTCAAGGTCCATAGGTGGAATTAAAATCAAATATCATCTTTTTTTCTTTTTTGTGATTGGTAACAATATAGTGAATATACCCTCTTCTAAAGAAATAAAATTACTATCTTAGAGTTGAGCTATAATGCTGCATAATACTGTTAAGTGAGACGCTTTTACTTATATACTGTAAGCTTGTAACATGTTCTGATGTACTGATTGAAAACCATGATATTTCCTACCAGTTAGAAGATGACATAACCACTCGAAGTTAGTGTAAGACAAACAATGACACAACACCAAGTACGACAAGAGTTAAGAAGTTCTTAAATAGGAGGTACCTTTCTGGTTTCTGGCCTGCATGAAACGTATTATCATCCCCAAAGCCCGTTCACCTTGTAGAACCAGAATCCCACACACAACCACTTCACCAATTGAATCTGGCAAGTCTAGTCCATCAAACTCAAGACCTTGGATCGTGCTAGGCATGGCTAATAAGATGTGGATAAGAACATACAGACCCACGAGAATAGTGGAAACCACAGTAAAGTTCAATAAATACTGAGTAGCCAGCTTCCAGTCTGACTGTGGCTCCACCTGCAAAGAAGCCAAGACCTGCTCTTTGTTGGATCCAAATTCTTTCATATCGACTGGTTTAACATTGTCAGACAACAGATCTTCAAACTGCTCAAAATTTCCTTTGAGACCTTACCTAACTCCACCTTCTATCATACCTTTCATCATTGTGGTCTGAAGAAAATTCATCCGCCATGAGATAACCAACCGTGATGATTGCTCTCCTGTTGGCACTTCAGGTCCTGGTGCTATACAATAGAGCAATTCTACCTTGAAGGTGTTCCCATAGATAATATCTGGTGTACTGACACTTACTAAAACTGCAAATACATTCCCGTCAGCTTTCAAATATGTTTGCTCCTCAGTGGCTCTCACTGCCTTGACTATTTTGGTAGCAGCCTTCACGTAAGTTACCACTCTTTTCAACCTGTCCCCTCCATTCTCAAATGTCCAAGGTCCCTCTTGCAGTTCTGTAGTTCCTTGCAGTTCAGCCAAAGATTTGTGAAACTTGAATCAGGTGAAAAGAGAAGAGAGTTGAGATCAGATGGGGCAACCACATAAGATCTATCTAGAAGTACTCCTGGTAAATTGCTTGGAATTTCCCCTCCTTGGTCTCTCATTTCCAAGGTTCTTATAAATTCACCAAAACTTCCATATGAGGACTGATTGGAGGGCTGATCCTCGAAACTATTCTCATGAACTTCAGAATCGGATATTTTTGTCTCTGAGGCCGTAACACTTTTACTGGTACTGCAAGCTGTTTCTCCATTTTTAAGAAATATCTGAACGAGACGAGGAAAAATATTCGGAGATGGTTTTTCTTCCATTTCCATTGCAGAAGATGATTTTGAAGTGGCGCTGAAAGACAATCTTGAGGGGCTATTTAAAGACTACAGATGATGATTCACTTGTAAGGTCTTCATTAATCTCCATATGTGATGCATGGTCATCATTAGAGAACAATGTATCCCCTAGAAAAGAATTGTTTTTGGACAATGATACATCAAGAAGAACCTCACCTAAGAAAAGGAGGGAAACGAAAGTCCAATTGTCAATTTGTGTATGAAAAGCAAACCAAGCAACAAAGACAGAGAAATTCAAAATATGAAAAGCATAACTTGAATTAGAATAGATTATGGATGTGTTTGATTTTGCAAGAACTTTTCATTTGAGTATCTGGGAAAATTTCCCACTAAAATCAACTAAAATTTCTGTAAAATGAAATACACATTGTCACACATTGCATCAAATCCAATAAACATTGCACATTAAAGACATGCATAACTAAACTACAAAGCTTCCATCTCTTCTTTTTACCACATACTAAATTTATCAGAACATTACAAATCCTAAAATTTCAATACATTCAACTACAAATGAAAAAACAAAAATCAAGAAAATGTACTAACCACAATCTTTAGTCTTGGACTTGTTATTCTTAGGAAGCAAAGTAAACCAAGTCATACCAAGACTATTATTGTCAGCATCAAAGACTTTCGAAAATCATCATTAAAATACTTATCTTCATCTAAAACAGTTACAAGAAGATCTTCATTTAAATCTTCGACTTTGAAACTGAAATCCTCAGACCATGTTGGGTTTAACTCCTTTTTAACTACTTTTGTTTTCCAAGTTGTACTTTAACGTTCGGATCACTTACCAATAACTTCCATTTTTCTTTTTTTGGATTGGAAAGTCAAGTTGCTTTTTAGGAAAGTAGATTCTGTGAATAGGATAGCTTAAAAAGGGAATGTTTTTAGATTTTGGAAAAAAAATTGTGGGAAAATAGGAAATGGAGTTTTTGTAGCTTCAACTAAAAATCTTCTTTGGGTTTGACTTATTTAGGAGGTGATTTTGACTTGGATTAGTTTAATTTTGCTTTTTCTTTTTTGGGGTTAAGACTTAAGACTAGTTTAATGGGTTAAATTAATTTGGTGTTAAAGTGAAATGAAATGAGATAATCGTTTTCATTGTGACAAAGGCTGCAGCGTGTTAGTCAACAATGGCAATGACGTGCATAGAATTTCCTATGAACTGGTAGAGCCACTTTGTCCACTCTCCATCGAAAAATTGGTCCCGAGGCCATTTTCGAGTGAAAATCAAACGTATTTTTTTATCGCTCTCAAGTAGGGTGTGTACGATTCGGGTCGGGTTTGGAATTAAACCGAACCGACTCTATCGGTTTATATTTTTTTGTAACTGAACCGAACTAATTTCTAGCCAAACCGAACCAATTGAGTTACGGTTTAACCAATATTAACTGACCCAAACCGATCAGTTTTCACATATTTTTAAATTAAATCAATTAACTATGTATATTTTAATATATATTATATATGGCGGGTTGGTTTGGGTCGGGTTTGGAACTAACCGACCACCAAACCAATCCTATCGGTTTTCACATGTATTTAACCGAACCAAACCGACTAATAAACGTAACTGATCCAAAACCGACCGGTTCGGTCGGTCGTTCTTATCAATTCGGGCTATTTTATGCACACCCCTACTCTTAAAGACAATTTAAATAACTCGTAAGGACAAATAGCCCGGATTTGAAATAAATATTTTTCGATTTTATCTTTTCTATCGTTTTGCTATGCCAGTGTTCATACATTATGTTAATGTATGAATAATTACCAAAATAAGTTAACGTAACTTATACAATATATTAATGTATGAATTGAACAATGATTGTTCATACTCCAGGTATGAACAATCATACTCCAATAGGTGTTTTTACTGATCATACATTATGTTGAGGTATAAATATTGATTGTTCATACCCCAGATTAAATAGGTATGAACAATGATTGTTAATAATCCAATAGGTATTCTTACTGATCATACATTATGTTGAGGTATGAACCGTGATTGCCCAAATACGTATGAACAATGAGTGTTCATAACTCATATTAATGTATAAACAATCCAAATAAGTATGAAGAATGATTGTTCATACTCTAATAGGTGTTCTTACTGATCGTACACTATGTTGTGGTATGAACAATGATTATTCATAGCTTATGTTGATGTACGAACAGTGATTGTTCATATCCCAAATAGGTATGAATAATCACTGTTTATACCATATGCATCAAGCCATTTCGATTGGGCTAGGCCGTTTATTATTTCGCGCCAAGGGTATACTTGACTTTTCATCTACTCGAGCCGTTTTTAATTTCGGGTCAAAGATATACTTAACATTTCATCTACCCCGTCCTTGTGAGTGATTAAACAAAAAAATGGTTATGAGAGTTACTCTTTTTTCTGATCTGTCTTGGAGAGTCATTCCCTATTTTTTCTTTGGTAAACATGTGAAAATATTCTGTTCACTTAGTTCTACAGATTCTCGGTGGAAGCTTCTTTATGGAAACTGGAAAGTTAAACTCCCTAGGACCGACTCTACCCTATAGCAAAATACGCAACCGTTTGGGTCCCACAACCCAAAAGGCTCCCAATATATTCTTGCCCACAACCAACTATTGTTTTATTAGCAAAAAAAAAATCCCATTATTGTTTTTAATTTATTTTAGTCTATTAGATAAACAATTTTACATTGGAAACTAGAAAATCACGTTAAACCCCTTTGTTTCCCTCATGTTTTCGTTTTCTCCAACAAAAAAAACAGACACACCTCCATAACTAATTAAAGTTCTTCATCACCTTATAACAAATAATCAAATATGAAGCATTGAAACCAACACTTCAATCTTATCTCTATCATTCTTTTGCTTTATTTGGTTTTTTTATATTGTTTTATTTGGTGTAGAATTCTGCTTCTTCTCTTTCGGTCTCTTGTGCAATTCTTTGTTTAAATTATTGAAATTTCAAGTTTGTGATAAGACTATTCAAAAAAGAAAGAAAAAAAGGTTAGGAATCAATTTTTATAATAATTGTTATCTTCTAAATTATTTGTAAAATAAACTGATGGTTTGCATTCATATGCAAACAAATCTATAAGATGCCCGTATTCAAACTTTGCTTAGGCCCTTGATTGCCTTGAGCCGCCCCTAACTCCTGTTGAGGACAACGATACCAATCGATCCCCACTACTAAGATAACTTGCACTTGGACCAACTACAATCTCCAGACAAAAATCTAAACTTTCACTACAACAAACTTAGCATGCCCAACTCTCTAAACAACTATCACAAACAAATAATAATAATGCAAAGAAAGTAAAACATAAGATGTAATGTGGTTCGGCCAATGATGCCTACTTCCACAAGAGCTAATCTTTTTATAAATGTGGGAAGAAAGATTACAATCACTCCTCTCAAGTCTCTCCACCTTACTAGATCACTCCTCTTTCCTTACTAGATCACTCCTCTCTCCTTACTAGATCACTCCTCTCTCCTTACAAGCTTTTCTTTTTGCAAAGGTTCTTGGTTTCTATTGAAGACTTAGGTTTTCCAAAACCTTGTTTTGTTTTTATACTAAACTTTACAATTTCGACGTTATTGTAGAAATAGAAACTGCAAGTTTAGGCATGGGAGCGGGCGCGCTCTTGGCAAGGCCAATTCGAGCGCGCGCGCCCTCAAAAGTCCAGTAACATTGTTTCGCGAGAGGCTGAAAAAAAAACTATCTTCTTTTTCACGGCAAGGGCGCGGGCGCGCCTTGAGCAAGGCCAATCTGAGCGCGTGCGCGCTCAGACCTCTTCGACAAACAATACTGCTTTCTCCAGCTTCTTTCTCATCTCATGTGAAGGATAACTCCAACAATCTCCAACAATCTCCCCCTCCCGAACAGTGAGTGGGGCACCTCCATGCATTCCTAAATCAACAAGAGGAATTTGCTACCATTCCGGCGGTAGCACAACAAACATCAAACTTACCTTTCGGTAAGACTTTGGTCATCATATCCGACTCGTTCTTGTCGGTATGGATCTTCTCAAAATACAAACGCTTGTCTTCGAGAACTTCTCTAATCCAATGCATGAAAACGCACGTGTATGTGTTTGGATCTAGAATGAAAACTCGGATCCTTGCTCAAATGGATGGCGCTCTGACTGTCACATAGAACTACAAATTATTTCTACTTTAGCCCTAGTTCATCAAAGAACCTCTTCATCCATAACATCTCTTTGCAACACTCAATTGCTGCAATATACTCGGCTTCTATAGTGGAAAGGGCAACACACTTTTGCAACTTAAATTGCCAAAAAACTGCTCCCCCTGCAAAAGTAAACAAATAACCAGAGGTGGACTTCATAGAGTCAACATCACCTGCCATGTCTGCATCAGTGTAACCTTCAAGTAGGGCTGGTCATCGAGCTACCCGAGTCGAGTATTGCCATGCTCAAGCTCGACTCGCACCTTTAGCAAGCAAGCTCAAGCTCGACTCGAACTCGACTTCGAGCTTAATATGGAGCTCAAGCTCGACTCGTCCAATTGTACTAATAGCTCGAGCTCGACTCGACTCGACTCGTTTTGCACTACGAGCTTGAGTTCGAGCTCGAGCTCGAACTCGAGTTAAGCTCATTTATACTCATCTAAACTCAAACTCGAGCTTAAACTCAAAAAAAATATCAAAGACATCAAACAAGACTCAACATCAAATTTACTTAAGAGTCTACTCTGGAACCAAAAAAAAAAAAAAAAAAAACCCCGCGAGACTACATATAACATTCCATTGCAATTCAATTTAAGTTCATAGTGCCATATAATATTAATACTATAATCCACAATCCAGTACCTATTACATTCCAAAATCTAAAAGACTTTAATACCAAAAACAAGTCAGACTATGTCAATCTATGACTCTATCATCCAAAGACTTTTATGAACAAAAAAAAAAGTCATACTATATCAATCTATGGTGCAACTTTGAGTCTTTGACAACTGCAACATCTTGCTTTGAATATGTGCACATTGATCTTTGTCTTTGCCTTCTAAGGCGTCAGCATGCAAGCAAAACTTCAATCACTAGAACACAAAAAAAAACATGTAATTGTACTATGTACACAAGGCTCCCTCACCTGATACAAAAAAGAACCTGCAACAATACACAAAGTGTTAGGTGCATAGGGGTAAATGATATATAGCCTAAAAAGATATGGAAAGTGGTGGCAATACCATATTACCATAGAACTGACAAAGAAACAACCTCCCATTTTCATCTTTAAGTAGATTATAAAGTCAAAGGGAGGCTCACTTACTATCATTCGCAAAACTTACATTCATTCCCAAACCTTCTTGCAAGAGTTAATCATCATTATTCTCTTCCTCAACCTACAAAGTAAATTAAACGCCCAATTTTATATCACAAGATAAATATTACAAAAGCATTATAACACATCAATTTAAACAGAAAATTGAACAACTCTTCAATCCCACTATCACCGCGCAACCAATCTCCGCCGCAAAGCAAAGCTTCAACTGCATCAGCCTTTAATGAGCTACGATACTGATCAAGAACCCTACCACCAGCACTAAAAGCTTATTCCGAAGCAACGGTGGTAACCGGAATAGAGAGTATGTCCCTAGCCAGTTTTGAAAGGTGTCGAAACTTAAGAGTATTTGCTTTCCACCAAGTTAAAGCATCAAAATCAGCATCCTCTTCTCCAGGTAGGTAAATGCTTTCTTCTACGTGATATGTCTAACTCAGATTTGTTTATTGAACCATATCCAATTGCCTGCAAGCACGTATCAAACTCATTCCTACTCTTAGTTTTCACCTTTGAAGCACCAACTCCACTACCACTAGCTACACTACTAGCATTTCTTTCTGCATCTTTTGAAACATAATCATTAAACAAGTCGTACAAAGCATCTTTAACCTCATCTTTACATTCTTGAAGTTTATCGGGTGCATAAATCTTAGGAAAACAGAAATTAATCAATACCATCTTATACCGAGGATCTAAAACTGCTGCAAGTGCCATTAACAGGTTGCACTCTCCCCAATATTTGTCGAACTTATCCTTCATCTCCTTAGTCATGCTCCTAATATACTCTCTCTCATCAAATATCATGTCATTCAACAATTCCTTTATTTTCCAAATTTCGTGGAGAAACCGATTTGAAGTAGGATAGGAAGTTCGAGGAAAAAATAAGTGTGACTTCATCAAAATCTCTAAGAACTTGCACACCTCTTCAGCTCGCTCCCAATCCTCATCAGATGGTAACCAAACATAGTTGGGTTCTCTATCTTGGTACCTCACAAACACATCTTTGAACTCAATAGCAGTTGCTAACATAGCATAAGTAGAATTCAAATAGTAGAAACATCCAAAGGCAAGCTTTTAGAGGTTGCAATTGGCAGATGCAATTGTTTGACAATTTCATTAAACTTGTGAAGTCATGAAGGAGTCAAAGTCACATACTTGACACTCTCCCGCACATTTACAATCACTCCGGCAATCTCTTTCAACCCATCTTGCACCATGAGGTTCAAAATATGGGCACAACACCGAACATGGAATATCTTACCACCAAAAAACAGGTTCTCATTGGATGCAAAAATAGTTTTCAAACTACTTATAGCTTTGTCATTTGAAGATGCATTGTCTAGGGTGATTGTTGAAATCTTAGTTTCGAGTCCCCACTCAATAAGACACTCATGAATTGCATCTGCAATGGCAACACCAGTATGGGGAGGGGGCAAACGACAAAAGTTCAAGATACGCCTTTGTAACTTCCAATCAGAGCCCATGTAATGTCCAGTGAGGCACATGTACCCCACTGTTTGATTTGAGGTCCACAAGTCTGAAGTTAGACTAACTATATCGACACTAGCTAACTTTAACTTTAACTTAGCTTTTTCACAACCATAAACTCTTATGCATTCCTGCCTACTAGCTTTGCGTTTCACTACCTCAAATCGTGGGTTAAGCATTTTACAAAGCAACAAAAAGCACTCATGTTCAACCATTCTAAAAGGGTACTCATGCACCATAATCATCTTAGCAATTACTTCTTTTATCATGTCTTTATCAAACTTGTAAGTACTTAAAGAACTACCACTATCAGCACCAAAATGTAATAGATGTTGTGACGACCCTTACCGAGATGCTAGCCTTCGAGGTATACAAGTAAGTCGGTGCCTAAGAAGGCTACTCGTAGACCCCCTAGTAACAGCAAGTTCTGTAAAACAGTGGCTGCATTTCCCTTTCTTAATCCCACCCACTATTACTTCAGTAAAATCTTTCCGAGCTTTTGACGTCTTCGTTGGTGCCTTCCTCTTTCGTGTCGTCATGGCTTCGTTAGGAGGCTGATCACCTATAGGTGGAACAATGCTATTTTCAGCTTGGGCAGTCACACTACCATCAGTTAACGAAGTTATGGTGGGTTGTTACGTAGAGTTGGAAACCATTTGTTGTGACATATCTGTAAAATAGCATTAGAAATTAAGGACATATCTAACATATAAGTGAAATGCAACCATTGAAAATCAGCTTATATAAGTAGCATACTAGCATTTCAACAATCGCCACTATAACTATTATATGATCAGATCCACCAATAAAAACACACCAAATTCCAAAACTAAAAAAAAATACAATTCTTAAACCAATATAGAAACATTTCATAACAAACCCAAAACATCCAACAGAGAAAAAAAAATACATAGTTTCCATTTCAAATTAAAGTAAAGTTAGTTCTTTTACCTGAAAATACAAGTTCCAAATAATAAAATAAAACCCCATCTTCAAAATCAATAAGTAGTACTACTGAAATGAAGAAAACACACTCAAACCAAAGAGATCTTAAACCAAAAAACAAAGTAAGTAGGAAAGGAAATACCTTGAAGTTAAGATGAATGTGAGCACCAAATAATAAATAAGATGGTTGGTGCAACTGTGCAAAACCACTTCACAAACTTAACTTTGAAAAAAAAAACCATCATTGAAGATGATTGTGAGCAAAAAAATAATAAATGAACAAGTGGAAATTGAAATAAATCAAATTGCTAACCTTAAATTATTAGTTGTTTTGAGTTAAAGAGATAAGAGTTCAAGAAAAGATGAAAGAGAATAAGATGGAGCCATGGCGGCTGTTAGAGTGTTGGGTGTTAGGGTTTAAAGTGTTTAGTTATGTTGTTTAAATACATTGGGCAAATGGGTACGGGCTAATGGGCCATAGCTTCATGGGTTGTGGCCTTGTGGGATACTGGGATAGTGAGATATCTATGTGCTTATAAAACGAGTAGCTCGCAAGCTACTCGAGCTCAAGCTCGACTCGAGTAGTTCACGAGTAGCTCCCGAGCTACTCGAACTCGAACTCGAACTACTCGCTATCTAGAATGAGCTTTAAATTAAGCTCAAACTCGACTCATATCTTTATGCGGACGAGTTTGAGTCGAGCCTTCGACGAGCCGAACTCGAGTTACTCACGAACAGCTCGACTCGATGACCAGCCCTACCTTCAAGTAAGGTCTTACTTCCACCAAAACACAAACACGCTTTGAAAGTGCCTTTGAGATATCTCAATATTCACTTAACACCTTCCTAATGCTCTTTACCCGGATTTGACAGAAATCGGCTTACAACACCAATGGCGAAAGCAATATCCGGTCTTGTACACACCATTGCATACATTAAGCTGCCCACTGCGGATGCATAAAGAATTTTTTCCATTTGACTCTGCTCATGCTCACCCTTTGGACACATATCTTTGGTCATACGGAATTGGCCACCAAGCGGACAACTGACTGGCTTCGCTTGATCCATGTTAAATCTCTTCAAAACCTTCTTAATGTAGCTTTCTTGAGAAAGCCACAACTTCCCACTCTTTCTATCACGAGTAATCCGCATACCAATTATCTGTTTTGCTTGACCCAAATCCTTCATCTCAAAGGACTTACTCAAGTCTTTCTTCAGCTTGGATATCTTGTTGATATTTTGGCCAACTATCAACATATCATCCACATACAACAAGAGCACTATAAAATCCCCATCTGGAAATTTCTGAACAAACACACAATGATCGGAAGCGGACTTCATGTAGCCATGCTTCACCATAAAGAAATCAAACTTTATGTACCACTGTCTCGGTGCCTACTTCAACCTATACAAACTCTTTATCAGCTTGCATATTAGGTGTTCCTTGCTTTTGACCTCAAACCCCTCTGGCTGGTCCATGTAGACATTTTCTTCAAGGTCTCCATGAAGAAAGGTTGTCTAACATCTAGTTGCTCAATCTCTAGGTTCATACTTGCGGTCAGACCCAATACCACCCTGATAGAAGTCATCTTAACTACAGGAGAGAAAATTTCATCAAAGTCAATACCCTTCTTTTGACCGAATCCCTTCACAACTAGGTGAGCTTTGTGCCTTGGGTGGCTCATACTTGACTTTGTAGATCCACTTATTCTTGAGAATTTTTCTTCTTTTTAGTTTCTCAACTAAGTCATAAGTGTGATTCTTATGCAAAGAATCAATCTCATCATGCATGGCCTTCAATAAGTTCTCTTTGTCTGTACCTTCAAGAGCCTCTTGATAGTACATAGGTTCTCCACCATCAGATAGTAAAACATACGTATGTGGTGGATATCTGGTTGAAGCTAATCTCTCTCTGTCAGACCTTTTTACCCCATCTTCTTGTGGCTCAGGAGGATGCACTTCTGCTTGCTCAGGTGGTGGTTCATGCACTTCATCTGCATCTTCTATATCAATAGGTTCTATCCTATCATGAGTAAAATGATCATCATCCTGAGCTTCAAACTCATGGTTCTCTGCATTCTCAATGCCTTCTGCACGTTCCACAGTAGGAATTTCTGGTTCTAAATCAACAAGATCATTAGTGAAAGCTTCTAGCTTCTCACCATCCTCAAAGTTTGCTATGGTTTGGTCTTCCAAGAACACAACATCTCGACTTCGGATTACTTTCTTATTAATCGGATAATAAAGTTTGTAGCCAAACTTCTCATCCCCATAACCCAAAAAAAATGCACTGCTTAGCTTTGTCATCAAGCTTAGATCTCTCATCCGTGGGAATATGAACAAATGCCCTACACCCAAATACCCTAAAGTATCCATAATCAACATCTCTGTCTGACCATACTCTCTCTGGATAATCACTATTCAGAGGCTTCGAAGGCGATAGGTTGATCACATGTACAGCTGTGCGCATTGCTTCTACCTAGTAACTTCTAGGTAACTTAGAGTGAGACAACATGCATCTCATCCTCTCTACAATAGTAAGATTCTTCTTCTCGGCTATACAATTGTGTTACAGAGTTTTGGGAACAGTCTGCACATGACGAATCCCATGACTCTTGCAATACTCTTCAAATGGCCCAATGTACTCACCCCCATTATCTGAGCGAATACACTTCAAAGGCTTTCCTGTCTCCCTTTCCACCATGCTATGGAAAGTCTTGAACACGCCAAGTACTTCATCCTTAGTCTTCGGACTATATGCTCATATCTTTTTTGACGCATCATCAATGAAAGTCAAGAAGTACAAGGCCCCCTGTGGGTCTTTACTTTCATAGGACCACATAAATCTGTGTGCACTAGCTCAAGGACATTGTCTTTTCTGTGAAAGGAGAATATTTGGAAAGACACCCTATGTTACTTTCCTACCAAACAGTGAGTACATCTATTTAAATGCGTACCTTTTATGTTTGGCAAGGCATTTTGCTTGGCAAGAACTTCTTTGCCTTTTTCTCCCATATGACACAGTCTCTTATGTCATAGTTCGGAGGAAACTTCTTCTTGTGCCGCATTTAACTCTGCTTTACACAAACTAGTCTGTGTCTTGTAAAGCAAGCAAGTTTTCTTCCCTTTAGCTTCTACAATGGAATCTTTGCTCAGTTTCCATACTCCGTTACCAAACGAGTTTTGAAAGCCATCATCATCTAACTTCCCAGTGGAAATTAGGCTTAGCCATATGTCGGGGACATGTCTTACATCCTTGAGTGTCAAAATGTAGCTGACATTGGTTTCTACATGAACATCCCCAATGCTTATAATCTTTGAGATGCCACTGTTACTCATCTTTACCTCACCAAATTCACCATAGCTGTAGGTAGTGAAGAATCTCATGTGCGGTGTGATATGATAGGATGCTTCTGTATCTATCACCCACTGTATTCTGGCATGAGATACTAACACAGCACTCACCACAATCTGACACAATTCCCACTAGATCATCGTCGACTAGTGCGGTAGTATCTCGGCATATATTTCCGTTCCTCTTTACCATGTCTTCATGTACACAATTATTCTTCTCATCATTCTTCAGTGTTCTGTACTCATACCTGAAGTAACCCTTGGTGGCACAATAGTAACATTGTCTCTCTGCCTTAGGAGTTCTAGTCTCACCCCTAGATTTGCTTCTGTCATCACCTATAAAATGAGATAGTTTTCTGCTCTTACCTCTCCCCCGCTTCTTGGTGACAAGGATCTCTGAGTGGAGGAGCTGCTTCATGAACCCTTCTTGTCTCCTCATTCAACAATGCCCCGGTAGCCATCTCCATGGAAATAACTCCATCCTTAGCGGCTCCATTAAGAGAAACTGCTAACGTCTCCCAATTATTGGGTAAAAAGTTTAATAGGAACAAAGCCTCAACTTCGTCTCCCATATTAATCTTCATCAAGTACAACTGATTGATGGTATTCTGTACTTCATTAAGATACTCCGACATTAAAGAACATTCTTTGTACTTCGTGTTAGCAAACTTCTTAATGAGCAATACCTTGTTTCCGGCCGACTTCCTCTCATAGAGGTCTTCGAGTTTCTTCCACAAGCCAAAAACGGTAGTCTCTTAGGATACATGGTGGAAAACACTGTCATCAATCCACTTTCGAATGTACCCAATTGCTTTTCTGTCAAACTTGTTCCACTCAGTCACGGCAGTCGCTTTCAGTTTTACTCCCCCATTCTCATTGGGTTGTGTCAAGTCTTTGCAATATAGCAAGTCTTCCATCTTGGCTTTCCAAATAGTGTAATTAGCTCTATTCATACTAGTCATGCGAGTGTTTACAAAATAGTCCATCTCTACAAGCTATTTCAACTCAAACATTCTCTCAGAAATTTTGTCAAACACCTTCCGAGCAAAATTTGGAGAACAACCTAGATTAATCTAACCTAGCACCGATACCACTTGTTGGGGACAACGATACTAATCCATCCCCACCACTAGGATAACTTGCACTTGGACCAACTACAATCTCCAGACAAAAATCTAAACTTTTACTACAACCAACCTAGCATGCCCAACTCTCTAAACAATTATCACAAACAAATAATAATAATACAAAGAAAGTAAAACATACTACAACACAAGATGTAAGTGATGAGTATTAAACAGTTAAACAAAGCACTCCGAGTGCATCATGTGAGTGACGGCTAGGAAGATATTTGGGAGAAATGGTCACATAAATGATCACAAACGCACATTTACACACAAAAGAAGGAAACGAAGTAACAAATTTAGTAATTAAAATGCTCCATTCAATCATAATTAGATGGCTCAAAATGGAAAGGTAAAGATTCTTTTTTATCTTTTTTCTTTCTTTTCTTGTTTTTTTTTCTCTTTTTTATTGGATTGGTAAAGAATATATAACACGTTAAAAATATGGAAGACATTCAATCTGATAAGTGAGATACTTTTTATCAAAAAGTATTTCAAGTCCATGTGAACACATGCATTATTTGTCAAATTTATGTTGAAGAATTTGAAGCAACAATTCTTCTTCTTTTTCAATAATCAGCAGAACTTGCCCAAATCTTAGCCCATTAAACTCCCTCTCCCAGATTATGCTTTATAATCAGACTCTCTGATACCTTGTGACAAAAGAAACAACTCATTTTGACAAATACCGATTGGCGGGCATACACAACATGCTTCCTTATTCTTTATGCTATAAATATGGAACTATTTGGATGTTCTTGCTTGCATGTCGGAAAATATTATCATTAGAGCCCTGTAGGTTAAGAGCTAACAAAATACCCGATAATCAAGAATGTTGCCCGAAATGGAGACAACAATAACATGAGATAATGTGGGCTCGGACACTTGACGGCCTGTATGAGTGAGTTCGACCTCATATCCTTTTTCCACTTCGATTTACAAGATGATAATAATGACCCAAGGGACCTGGAAGAATCAACTCAATCCCACCCAATAATTCACAATAAGATAATGTATAAGATCTTAAAACCACGGTAAAGTTGATGCAAACATGAGAGAGATTAAGTCAAAAGGGCTTGAAAGAGTGAGGACAGTTTCAACCACTCCCTTCCTTAAACGTGGGTGGACAATTGCAGCTCGGCTACAAAACCACCCATAGAATGACCAACCAAGACTACGCTTCTCGGTAAGCTTCCAAAAGGTTCGCACCTTCCTTTGACCGATATATCACGTGACTCTTTGTATAGATCCAAAATCGTGAGTATGATAATAATATAAGTTTTTTTTTTTTTTTGAAACCCAAGATAATAATATAAGTAATATCATGTATAAGGACGAACAGAAAGTTTCTAAAATTAAATAGAGAACATATTCAATGGGATAACAATTTATGTATGGGTCAAACATCAAATTTTGATCACACACAATAGGTAAACCATGAGCAAACGTCTCTAATCCTTCATAAACTAATCTTTCCAACCAATTCAAAATTAAAAACACCACAAATTTATAACACAAGTTGTATGCAAAACTTCTCGTACTACAAAGTAAAATAGCACTTTCGAATCCCAAAAGTAGATTTTGAAATCAGAATTCAACCCGCAAAACTGATTCATGAAAAAATATCCCACCATTTTAAAATATAGATGAATCTTTTTGCAGGAATTTGTGCATATTACACCTGAAACCAACTTTAGTCAAAATTGTATAAGCAAGTAGGAACGAACAATACACAGTTAAAACTTGTGCATCCAGAAATTTATTTCCTCAAATCCTTCACCCAATTTTGGCCAAATGGTCGACGGCCTAGTGTTTTCGGGATTACGTCCTCTTGCCTTAGAGTGCGACCACTGTCTTTCCCTCTATCTTTATTTATGTATGTCGTAAATGACAGATGTTTTAGGATTTTAAATTGGAGAGGGTTACAATTCAGCAACATCCATTTGCAGGTTGAAGATTTGTGCCCGTTCTCCTAAGTAGTGACGTTTGGAATGTCACACTTCTCATAGGTCTTCTTTCCTATTCCAAGACGAGTAAAGCTTCTTCGGAATTGACCTACTTAAGCCCATCTACGTCTATCACATGCAAACTTTCATGAGAATGCCCCCTTTTTTAACTAGTTTGACTATCTTTTCTGTTTTTTTTTTTATCGGTAGAGTATAGATTATATATATATATTGAAAGGAAATAGGATGAAACATCCTATAGTACAAGCTACAAATGTAACTGAAAAAAAAAAACATAGTTTGGCTATCTCAACAAGATTACTCACAATATTTACAACTTTAAGAGAAGGTAAAACTTTTTTTGTTGATCGCAGAATTCTTGTATAGCAAATAACCTGAAGCCTATTACTCACTATATCAAAAAACTTTGGATTTTGTCATTTCACCTTTTATAAATCTGGCTAAACACGGGTTCCTAGAGCTACACAATTTGTGGAATCCGGACCATCCCCATTATTCTCTTTCTAAAGGAATAATCTTTAGAAGGCAATACCACAACTAAGGATTGAAACAAAAAAAAAAAAAAAGATAATAATGAAATAATCTTTAGAAGGCGACCCGATACCACAACTAAGGATTGAAACAGGGAAAAAGATAATAATGAAATAATAAAAAGTCAACGGGTCCGGAGGTTTCTGAAAACTAGTCACTAACATAAATGTTTCTCATTCAATTGACCTCAATATCTTTAAATGAAAAAAGCATAATGCCTGAGGGACGAGGTTAGGTCTAGCGAGATCTTTTTATTCTATATGATTATCTCACATTCCTCCTTATTTGCATTTTTTTTTATCACTAAGTGATCCATTAACCAGAACGAAAAGTAAAAAACCTAAAATCAATACAAAAGTCTGAAGGAATCTAAACATTCTTAAGGGTAATTAGATTCTATTCACAGTTAATATAGCATGATTAATATTTTATACTCTAAAAGAGTGTGGGAGGGGGATATGATATTATCTCTTCTAAACAAGAAGTAACATAATTACGCAGATTTCCCTAGAGACTAGTGGAAAGCACTTCACGAACAACAATGAGCTAAAGCAACATTTCCCAATACGAATAAGCAATGCAAAGTAATACCCGATGGATAGCATATACAACATATTCAGTATGTTCTTCAACTATCTGACCGTCCATGGCAGAATGTTCCTCTTCAAAGTCAAAGACAAACCAATCCATGCGTGTGAGTCTTGATTGGGTATAACCCCGCTCCGTAATAAGCTCCAGGAGGACCACCTTGATATGCCCTATCAGATTATGCTGCTATGGAACGTACCTAGAGAAATATATGAAACAAATGTACAAACACAATACGATATAAATTGAAAAAAAAATAAAAAAATGTAAATTGATATGAAAAGGAGGCTTGCCTGTTTGTAGCTACCACCACCATTACCGGAATAAAAAAAGAAGAGGGGCACCACTAAGCTTCTTAATATGTTCATTAAAATCAATCTTTCTCCATCCTTCATGGTACTTGTACAGATTATATTTAGGAGGAGAAGAAAAATTAGCTGGAGTTGAAATTGGTATATAGGTTGGGTACATATATGTCATTACACATTCATTGGCAAATGAGGTTTTAATAAATCATTACAATCCAAGTGAGACCAATACATAGAGTTAAAGTAATAAGTATAGCTACTCTACACTTAGCTCGGAATCCTTGCATTTTAGTAGAATTACAAAAATTTGTAGATGGAAAAGAAATATGGAATGAGATTGGATTGGACAGATTAGCAAAGCAATGACAATTATTCATGGTGATAATCGTGGGACTGTGAACTTCGTGATATAAGAGGGATCCATCTTCGTGTAGTGCAATAGGTAATAGCAATTGTCACAAAAGTAACAGGGATTTTTCCTGAGCCCACTTATCATCAACTGTTACCTTGGAAGCTCGATAGACCTTACAAACGAGCATTTTCGAAACGGTTTTATGTTGAAACGTAAGTACCCCGGATAGGCTGCCCGGTTCGCACATCCTCGGGGGTGAATCAATCTCATGTCTCTAATCACAAGAATATGCTTGCAATCTCCTGATGGCAATACAAATACCCCAACGCCAACTCGAAACCACAAGTCACAAAATCGAATCTTATGCATGTCAATGACTTTGAACCGAGGTAAGTGGGGGTGGTGGTCGTGACCTAACAATGCCCTTTGCTTCGCTGCAATTCACCCGATAGTATGCACTCCCATTTCTCACACGCCTCGTCCTTAGATTTCCTAAGCCACTCAAATATCGGATCACTATAATCTATAGCGAAGGATCTCTCTTTATCATTACGAAAAACATCTTCTATAAGAAAATAACCGGAAGGGTCATGCTCCCCGCTTTCTGCATCAAATGATCAGTCAAACAATATATCTGATCTCTCAACTCACTTAACATTTGACTACCAAGTACCAAAACTCCCCGAAGTCTTTACCCATATTTTCGACATCTTATACACTTGAACACAAAGAATGACCCGAGGATAAGGAATAGGAATATGTTCACTTACATTGGATGACTTTCTAATCTTAAGTAGAAGACGATGTCATCTTCCCAACGTTCTCTACTAAAGGAACTGACACCTCATTCGAATGTAACTTCACTCCCACTCTATCTTCATCTTGTTTCTCCTTTATCTTAGCTACTTCCTCAATCTTTCCAACAAAACTAGGATTCTCTAGCTCCCAAAGACGCGTGTGTCCCTATCGAATTGTCTCCCCTTTTTTGTACCCTTGTTCTTTCTTTTCTCCTCAACTGTTGTTGTATCAATTTGTAATAATAATCGTCTTTTGAAGCTATTTCGACTAGATCTTCTTCGAGAGAATCTTGAGTTCATTGACTGAAATATCCTCGCCCTTTGTTTGGAGTTGTGAAAATAAATTTTGTAATTTCTATGATGACTGAGGTTTCAATTCGGATGTACGAAGTTAGTGGACTCACAAGGTCGGGGATGGTAAATTGGTCCTCCCCGTGGTACTTGATATTCAACCGCACCATCCTCCATCTCTTTATTTTTGTGGGAGAAACACACAGAATTTACAACGGCTGAAATATGCGGTCTATACCATTATATATGACATGACATCAGAAATATGCGGTCCCATTTCTCACACTCACTCAATACTCAACATGCTCTTAAACAAGTGTGAACTAACATCAATGCTCTAAAATTGATTGAATATACGAAATCCTTACCCGGTCGGCAAGAATAGCTCCTTAGCTTGCTTCTCCACCAAATTTTGCTCACTCTAGCTTCTCCAAACTGTTACTGCCGAAATCCAACAACCCCCAATTCAATAAATTACAATCAATATATCTCCAATTCAATTAATTATATCAATACACCCCCAATTCACGAAATTGAGTTTAAACTATTTGTTTGAAACGAAATTACTCACCTTTCGCGGAAATACGACGCAATTCCCATCAATTTTAGAATCCCCACTCTCGCGTTTAGTGTTGTCAAGGATTGAGTGTGAGGAATTGAGGTTTTAATCACCGAATTTTGGGTGAATTTGGGTTTCTCTCTCCTAGGGTTTAAGAGATTGGGAGAAATTGGAGGGATTGGTGCGATTTTGTTTGTCTGTGCGATTTTTGTTGTTTTGTTTGGTGCGATTTGTTTGGTTTTTGTCTTCACATGTTTAACTAATTAAGGCCCAAGCCCAAAATGTCAAAATTAGGCTTAAAGTCCTAATTCACTCCTAACCACTAACTCATTTGACGTGGCGTCGTAATTATTTTTCCGACCCATCCCGCTAATCTTTAATATCCTACATTCTATCTCACCGGCTATAACGATACTCCACTTATGCATGTAAGCGGTTAACTCGTGCCAGCTTCGGACGCAGAAAACCGCTAACCGACATTTTTGGTCAAATTTTCGTATGTGAGTTACTTACCTAACGTGGCTTATGAGTCGAAGTTAAGTTTCATTAAGTTACGTACGTTTGAAATATAAAATGTGTGAAAGGTTAAATATGAAATTTATGAAAATACCCTTAGCGAGAATTTGAGTCTTTACAGTTTGCCTACTGGATTCACTTCTGTCGTCGTTTCTTTACAAGTAATGTTAAAATTTTAAATTACATGAATTAATTCATAATTTTTTTGTGTGTGCATGTAATTATATATCTGAATACTTCTTTTCTTTATATTAGATTTTTTTGTGAGTGCATGATTAATTTTTTTTTGTGTGTTCAATCTAACTACTCTATATATCTGAGTACTTCTTTTGTATGTGTTCAATCTAACTACTCTATATTAAGTGTCCCTTTCAATTATAATTATGCCTTTTTTTATCTTTATTATAAGAAATCCCTATGGCCAAGGAGAAGAATAAACAGGTTCGTAAATCAAAGCTAAGATACAATCTTCTTCCACAAAGAGAGTTGGTTATAAATGATTCACGTGCTACCAGAATTTCAAATATTCGAAAAGTTCAGTCTATGCACAGAGAATAAACCGTGAATAGGCAAAGAAACATCACTACTGATGTTGATTTTCAGAATATCAACAACAATTCAACAAATTTTAATTTGTCAGATTTTGATTTCATTGACAGCATTCCACTTCGCAAAAGTACTCACAATATTGGTAAGTATTAAATTAAACACGTTGAATATTTCGATTAATAACTTATATCATTTTTCTTATCTTTTTTTTCTTTATATAGAACTATGGGACTTTGGTGAACCCAACAAAATTTGTTCTTTCTGTGGAGCTATACTCTGGAATGAAGAAAGGAACAACAAGAAACAAAAGGGACAACTTCCTATATTCTCCATTTGTTGTCAAGTGGGAAAGATACAACTTCCACTATTGAAAACATAAGATCATATAATTCGATCTTTGCTTTCACATCAATGGGTGGAAAAATAGACTATGCAATTAACAATGGTGGTGGTCCATATGTCTTCAGAATTCATGGACAAATTACCATAAAATCGGATCGTTACTTCCAACATGAGATAAAGCAAAGTTTGCGCAGCTTTATATATATGACACAGAGAACGGGGTGTCCAATAGGTTAAGTGCTCTGCCCAATCAAGCACTCGAACAAGCATTGGATGGTAGTATAGTTGAAGGATTGATAACAATGCTGAATGCGGAAAATGAAATTGCAAAGGCCTTCCGAATGGCACAAGATAGGTTCAATGAAGAGGACTACATACCTGTACGCATTAGACTTATTGGCACATGCTCAAAAGATGCAAGACAGTACAACCTGCCTACATCTACTGAAGTAGCATCACTGATGCTTGGAAATGGAGTTGAATTTCATCATCGAGATATAGTTGTTGAACACCAAGAAGAAGGCCTCAAACGAATTACTGAACATTATCCTAGCTTTATGGCAATGCAATATCCTCTTTTATTTCCATACGGTGAGGACGGCTACACATTCGATATTTTGTATCGAGGAGAAGAAGAAATATCAGAAAATCACCGCAACACAGTTAGCATGCGAGAATATTATGCCTTCAGACTTCAACATAGAGAAAATGAGGGCCAGACTTTAGTCAGAGGTGGTAAAGTAAAATTGCAATTTTTGGTCGATATATACACATGTGTAGAAGAAGAAAGACTTGATTGGTTCCGAAACAACCAGTCCACAATTAGAGCAGAACTATATAAGAATATAGTTGACTCAGTGCACGCTGGAGACACAGATGCAAGATTAGTCGGAAAGCGTTTAGTTTTGCCTTCTTCATTTACTAGTGGGCCACGGTACATGGTGCAGAATTATCAGGATGCCATTGTTATATGCAGATGGGAGGGACCTCCAGATCTATTCATCACATTCACTTGCAATATAAAGTGGAATGAAATTAAACTTGCAATGAAAAGAGTTGAAGGTCTAAAATCCAAATACTGTCATGAAGTTGTTGTTAGAGCGTTTAAGATAAAAGTGGATCATATTATGAAGGGCCTCAAAGAAGAAGAACACTTTGGCAAAGTTATGGCAGGTAATTTTAAATATTTTGCATCTTAATTTTATTTGTGTGATGCCTAAACTATGTGACTCTTGGCTTGAAAACATCTTATTCCTTCTCCCCCCCCATAAATTATTTATTTTTATTTTCTGCTGGTTTTACTTTTATATAGGAAGAATTAGTCGGTTTACAATATAATGTCTAATGTCTCACTTAGAACCTTTAAGCCATGTGTAATAACTAATAAATAAGCCAAAAAAGGAATGATATTCCAACTGAAAAAGGACTTGAGGGACAAAAGGCAAACAAAGCCAATGGTTGCTCAGGGTTATGCAGAACTTTATATATTATACTCCTTTATTAGACGTAGCGGCTTTATAAAAACAAATTTGTAACTTTTCATGTGATATAGTGGTATCAAGCATTTATATTTATTTACTTTTAAATTTGAATTTTGCAGCAATCTATGTTATTGAATTCCAAAAACGAGATCTACCACACGCTCACATACTACTTTGGTTGCACCCTGATGACAAACCTTCTACACCAACTGACATTGATAAGATTATATCAGCTGAACTTCCAGACAAAAATGATGACCCGTTGTTATATGAAATTGTCTTAGACAACATGATTCATGGTCCATGTGGAGAGCTAGACAAGAATTCACCTTGCATGAACGAACAAAAATGTACTAGACTTTATCCAAAAGAATTCTGCGAAGAAACTACATTCGATGACAAGGGATTTGCAAAGTACATGAGAAGACCCGGTGTAAAACGACTACAAAAAACGGAAGAAGAAGACTTTCACCGTTGATAACAGATGGGTTGTTCCTTATAATCCAGCTCTTTCAAAGAAATATGGAGCACACATCAACGTGGAGTTTTGTAATAGAAGTCAAATGGTCAAGTATCTCTTCAAATACTTGAGCAAAGGTCAAGATAGATCCACTGTTGTTGTTGAGACTGATACCACTATCGAAAACACAGAAACCGAATAAACAATAATACAAGTTGGTATGTATCTGCACATGAAGCTTGCTGGAGATTATTTGGATACGATATCCATACGGTGTTTTATTATGACGATGGCAACACAAATGAAATCATCACCCGTGAAAGTGCAAAGAAAACCAAATTTACAGAGTGGATGCGCTATAACCAATTACATGAAGATGGTAGACACCTGAGGTATGTTGATTTCCCATTAAAATTTGTTTGGGTTGATTCTTTTAAATTTTGGCAATTAAGACAGAAAGGAGTAAAAATCGGAAGGATCTTTTATGCACATCCGACGTCAGGCGAACGGTTTTATTTGCGAATGGTATTAAATGTTCAAAAGGTGCAACCTCATATAAAGATCTCGGAACTATCAGCGGCAAAGTGTATGAGGATTTCAAATCAACATGTGTTGCACTTGGATTGCAAAATGGCGACGAATGGAACGATGCAATCGTTGAAGCAAGTCAACGGGCTGGTAGTGCTTCCTTAAAGGCAGTTATTTGCAACACTATTAGTTTTCAGGAGGTGAGTGAACCTTTGGTTCTATGGAACAAACATTGGGAGTTGTTTACGGCGACATCTTGGACAAAAGAAAGAACTTCGAGCAAATGACGATGATCTGATTTTTTAACACGAAGAGCTTAGAAACCATGCGCTGACTGAGATTGACAGATTACTTAAACAAGTAAACCGTCAACTGAAGGATTTTAAGATACTGTTCAAAGATATGAGGTCAGAACCTAGAGACCCAGATAGACTCATCACGGAAGAACAACAATATAGTCACACTGAAATGCACCAACAATTTCATGAAATGCAAAACTGCCTGAATCATGACCAGAGGACTATATATGATGAAATTATAAATGCAGTCAATACAAACTCTTATTTTGTCTATGGAGGAGGAGGAACTGGCAAGACATTCCTCTACAATACCATACTGACCCAACTGCGGCCACAAGGGAAAATAGACATTGCAGTTGCTTCTTCAGGAATAGCAGCTCTACTTTTTTCCGTGGAAACAAGTAGATTCAAGATTTAAAATCCCAATAGAAATTGATGAGTACTCAACCTGCAATATAAGTCAAAACACCATGTTGGCCAGACTTATTCAACGAGCTGATCTTATAGTATGGGACGAAGCTCCTATGACCCACAGGCATGATTTTGAGGCAGTAGACAGGACGCTAAAAGATCTAATGGGCAAAGAAAATGAAAACAAGATCTTTGGAGGTAAAATTATTCTGCTAGGGGGAGATTTCAGGCAGATTTTACCTGTCATTCCAAGAGGTACAAGGGAATTAATAATTTCTTCATCGATAAACAGATCACATATTTGGCACCATTGCAAAGTCTTCAAGCTAACTAGAAACATGTGCTTAGAGAGTGTGGATTCTTCATTGGCGTCAGATTTCAGCAAGTGGGTATTAGACCTCGGAGAAGGAAACTTACCTGCCATTTCCATATTCAAAGGTAAAGAAAAAAATTGGATCCAAATTCCTAATGATCTTCTTATTCCCCCTGGCTATGACATCATAAGTGATATCATGTCAAGTATTTACAAAGATTTACCATCAAAATACATGGATGACAACTACTTCAGAGATAGATGCATTCTGTCACCTACAAACGAGTCTGTAGATGATATCAACTCCCACATCCTGTCTTCTTTCGAAGGACAAATCGTGAGAGTACTTCAGCGTCGATTCAATAAGCTCCATATCTAAAAATATTGAAGAACAGTATGTAGTATACCCAGTTGAATTTCTTAACACAATTAAAGGATCTGGTCTTCCAAACCACAAGCTGGAGTTGAAACTTGGCACGCCAATCATGCTCATTAGAAACATAAACCAAAGCCTTGGTCTTTGTAATGGAACGAGACTTATTGGTATCAAACTAGCTCCAAAGGTCATTAGAGCAAAAATTATAACAGGGAGCAACATTGGCGGGGAAACTGATATACCAAGGATAGATACAACTTATAAGTGCACGAACTGGCCTTTTAGTTTGAAGAGAATACAGTTTCCAATAAAGATTTGTTTCTCAATGACAATAAATAAAAGTCAAGGACAAACATTGAAGCATGTGGGGGTATACTTGCCTAAGCCAGTTTTCAGTCATGGACAACTATATGTTGCAGTATCACGAACAACTACACGATCAAGACTGAAATTCCTAATCAAGAAAAATGGTGAAGAACCAGAAGGATACACTCAGAACATTGTCTACAAAGAAGCATTCAACAATTTACAATGAGGTAAAAAAAAATATTAGTTCAATCTCAAATTTTCATTTTTTTAACTTCGTATAAAGCGAATTACTTATTAACTAATTAATTTTTTTATTCTATTGCAGTGTAGAGGACCAGCAACTACTATGGAGACATTATTCACGTTTGCCTTTTTTTTTTTAATTCTCTTTTGTTCTTTATTGGAATATACGAACCCATTTTCTATATATATATATATATATATATATATATATATATATATATATATATATATATATATATATATATATATATATATGCCAAGTGTTTGAAATCACTACATTTTACTACTTCATTGGACATACCTTTGTTTTCATTTTATATTTATTTTTTAGTTAATTATATTAAATTTGAAAAGATAATCTCCTACTTATCCGTTCTCGGTCGATCTACTTGCATCATTTAGACATGACAAGTCATTATAATTTGATAAAGCAAGTCACCAAGTCAGTTAGGAATTTGAAGCTCAGAGTAAGAATTGATAGAAGTTGGGACCACTATCTGGTTGGAAATGAGACATTGTTAAGTAAGGATATGATCCTCATCGACGAAAAAGTAAGTACCACACTTATTCAATGTCTCTTTTATCACTTTAATATTTATATCCATTATTTTTTTCATTCATACAGGGTGACCAAATCAATGCGTCTATAACTATGGAGATCTATCCACAGTTTAAGGAAAAAGTTCAAGATGGTTCGATTGGTACATTTGGAAAAATTCATGTTAAAAAACGTTAGGTCTTCTTGTCCGTGAACAATAAAAACAAGATAACATTTGAGAAGTATACAACCATGAGGAATATTTCAGATGAAACATCAATTCCCGACAACTATTCAAGCTTTGTCGATTTTAAGAAATTAGCCCTACATTGATAAGCAAGACTTAATTTCTTCTTTGGTAATTCTAACATTTTTTTTTCAAAGTACATTAGTTCGTTTATTGGTAAAATTTTCATAGGCTTACTAATAAAGTTTATCTTATTCAGATGTCATTGGTTTCTACAACAACATCGGTGAATTGCAAAAAAATATTCACACAAGAATGGGACAATCAGATAAAAAATCAATCTACATTGATAATGAGAGGTATGCTTTTTCTTATTAATGATACTTTACTATTTAATAAACCAACTAATCACCAATGGTATATTTTTAACTCTATTTCCTTATTTGTTGTTAGAATGGAATGCTTGGAAATTACTTTCTGGGGAGATCGGATTAAACAAATACCACAAAAATCCTAACAAAAATGGCCCAAGAGATATTATAACTGTGACTTCAACAACAGTCAGATTGTTCTCAAGTACATCTATCTAAATATGTACATTCAATAAATTTGAGTGATATGTGCTAATGTACAAAGTTATTGGGCTTTAGGTAAATATGTACTCCAAGCAACACCGGCAACAAAGGTGTATATAAACCTAGAAACAGATGATGCTCATACTTTAAAAAATAGGTAACAATTACTTATTTCACAGGAAAAAATCATGTACATACTTTAAAGTTTATGACATATCTCTCATGTAAAATGCAGTTCAAACAATCCACGGGCAGAGTTGCCAATTTCCAGAAAAAGACCATCTACCTATGCAACAGAGGCAATTCAAGTGAAAAATTTAGAAGAAATTGACACATTGCTACTGAGTACTTCATCAGTGGTAACTTCCTGCCTTTATCCAAGTTCATGTGTAATTATTCTTTTCAATTATTGTTTGACTGTTTAACAAAATTTAAAATTATCAATGTATAGGGGAAAAGGTACAAATTTAAAGCAAAAATATCAGATATTGACAACAAATACAACTGGCATTACAATTGTTGTGAAAGCGACCAGTGCAGAAGAAAAGTAGAACTAAAATATCCAGAATGGTGGTGTGACTATTGTTCCATTTCAATGAAAGAACCAACAAAAAGGTATTGAAACAAATATTATTAAATAAATTACAAATATTATCATAGAGACTAAAGTAATTACATTCTATGCAGGTACAAAGTCCAATTTGAAATAGAAGATTCAACATGCAAAAAGTTGATAACAACGTTTGATGATGAGGCCGAATATTTGTTGCAACATCCTTTGGATGAACTGTTGAAAATTGAGAAACAGGTATTAATTAGCTTTAACTCTTTAAAATTACATTTATTTACAAAAAATCTCGCACGATGACATTAAAATATTCTATGCAGGAAAATGGCTTCGACTTGGTTTCTGAAATATTAGAAGAACCAATTGGCAAGGAATATGAATTTGAAGTCAGAATAACAAAGTATAACTGTGAAAATGGAAAAGATAGCTCATTAACCGTCTCAAAAATAGACAAAATTGAAAAGGTAAGTACAAATTTTACTGTTGGTTATATGCATTGTGGAACTTTAGCTTCCTTTCATACCCCAGTAATATTCATAGCTAACGTTTCGCTCTACTACTAACCTATCTTAAAAATAGGGCATCAAAATCATCAAACAAGATGATGAAGAACCAAATGCCAAAAAGCAATGTGTAGAAATTCAGGTAACATACTCATTCCCTAATACTTGGAAATAAAATATTGAAATAATAACTAATTATGAGATTTAAAATTATTCTTACTACAGGATTGATTGAATTCATAAGGCTTCTCATCAATAGAATCATGACGAAACGAAGAAGTGCAAGGCGACATACCTAAAAATACACTCAAGTTATATGTTGAAGTTGCTTTATTTATATATTTTTCTTATTTAAAGGGATATTATACATACATTAAACTCATTATTTGCTCATTGTTTTCCACTTAATTGAAAGTTCTTTACTATCTAATAGTGGTAATTTGTAGGTTTGCTTATTTAAACATCTTTCAAAATGTATATGTCGGGGCTTAGAAATATCCATTTGATTAGTTTAAAGGGATAGTGTGCTTTACAGTCTTTAGTTTATCCATGTCAAGACGCTGAGGAGTAGGTACTATGGTACTTTTGTGATAGGGAGATTTCACTAATGTTTGGCGAGTCTATGGAATTCCACCGAACTAGAAATATCTATCACGAGGAGCATGTTTGGTTGCATATCCCGTGGTGTTTTAGAAACACAATCTGACCGTCATGGATCTTTATAAATTCTAACAATGTGATGCAATGTCCAATTTTACATGTTTGGAAATGGTATTTTTTTTTCAACCACATTACGGGCTGGTGGTTGAAGGGGGAGGGGAGATTAATGGAATTGAGGGGATTATAGTTGGCAGAGTTGGAAGTGAAGGGATGGTTGTTGGAATGGTTGCTGGGATGGTGGGCAGTGAAATGGATGATATGGGTGTTGAAAGTGGTGGATAAAGCCGGGTATAAGACACCTTCTCCTATTCAGATGGCGGCGATACCACTTGGGTTACAGCAGAGAGATGTGATTGGGATTGCGGAAACTGGGTCAAGTAAAACTGCTGCTTTTGTACTTCCTATGTTGACTTATATATCTAGATTGCCACCTATGAGTGAGGAAAATGAGGCTGAGGGGTCCTTATGTTGTTGTTATGAGTATAAAGCCAGTAATTCAGCTCTTAGAAACTTTAGCTTTCTTTTTACTCGACGAAATCTTTGGCAATAGAACATTAGACTGAATGGAAACTGCTTTCTTTGATGCTTCAATAGGTATCTCTACTTTACATCCTCCCTGCAGTCAATAGGTATACAGCTGCAGAACATCCTGCAATAGGTATACTTTCAATAGGGTACCATTAGTCTGAAACCCTGCAATCAATAGGTATGTCCTTGAGAACATCCTCCGATACTTTCTGATTGGTGAAACCGATATACAATGTTTATGAGTACTCTACTACATTCCACAGGTAGTATCTCGACTTTCCTCGCAGTTTTTCAGTAATACAGGTATCATGCCCATGTGGAGTCCAATCAGGCAAACAAAAGTACCCAATTATATGCCGCATGCCAGCACATATCTATTTAAGTTTACCATTTTTTCAATTTTCATCGCAAGGGAATGTTACCTATAGCAATTCTGTGGAATATATGGTAAGTGTGTTAAGTGTATCGTGTATGTTAAGTGTGTGTGCTATTTGTACTTATGTAGGTACCCATGTAGGTAACATCGTGCTATATATATCAGTGGCAATGTATCAGGCTATCAGTTGTACCAGTGAATTTCAAATTCAGAGTAGCAGACTAATCGTGAAAGTCCAATGCAAATTGCAACTATAATGAGCTTGAGACGGTCACTGAGTAATTTCATTACTACTTCCACTAACGAGCGCCAAGACCCAGTCCAGCTTCACTTGCTGAGGCCTCCTACATTGTATATCATTCCTTTTGGTATTAAAGAGCGATATCTTATCTAAAAATGATTGTAAAACATAGTTATTTTAGATAATTATCTATGAATCCATTTAGAAATCTATCAATAAAATCAATTGTTGTGTCACGGAAAAGAAACTTTAGTCCGAATCGAATCTCAATCCTCCAGCCCAAACATATACCATGGGACAGGGTAGTGTACATAATAATTGCTCATATAATGATCCTTAAGCAGAATTTTTTTAAAATACCACGTGTGCACCGGCTACTTTTGAAAAACCGGTGCGAAGCTCGGTTCGCATACTAGTACCATTATATATGACATGACATCGTCACGTGTATAGAACTATAGATATTGCTTATCTGGACTGAAATATTGGTATATATCGACTGATAAGAGAGGTTTGATATATCAGCTCATATATGTGTTTCAAGGTTGATTCAAACTTATAATCTAAATCTAAAATACTTTAATTCTCGCGACTAATAGTGATTTAATATTTTTTTAATGTATCTCTAAAACTCATCGTCTTTTTGTATGGCAAAAATCGTTAATATCGTCGACTACAGGGGCAATCACTTCGTCTTTTTGTCTTTTGGTATGGCAAAATCGTTGATATCGTCAACCACAGGGGTAATCACTTCGTCCTTTTGTCTTTTTGTTTCCAAAGTCAACAATAGATGCGTAGAGGAAAGAGAGACGTGAGAGAGAGAAAGAGAGACCGTAAAGCAGAGAGAGAAATAGAGACACGTGCGTAGCACATGCCATTGACTAGTAATATTAAAATAAAAATATTTTTCGAAGCATAGAGATTCGACATTTAATACTTACAACAAATGCAGATATTTGATATTTTGGTCTATGACCTGATGTGGTGTTTGATAGGGAATGACTGCACTCTTTCTTGGGATAAGAGTTGCTTACGTATCAAGTTTTTTGGGTAAACTTGAATCAAGCATTACGTAGTTCATCTCTCTCTACTTATAGATATTTGAGCTGACCTTCCTTATTTGCTCCAGTTCGTTGTCAAGGATAGATCCATATTTTGTGCTATCTTGATGATTCAACATTACTCTTGATGTTACAAAGTAAATGTCTTCTTGATTGGTGCGTTGACTGAGCTCCAAGATCGCACTATATCATTTGCTTCTATATATGGTTGTAACTGATGTTTGGGATGACCTGGGTTTGGGTCATCGGTACGTTTTGATAGCTTAGTACGAGCTGATGAAGTACGACCTAGTGTGTGGACACATATGCTGTAGTGTAGAACGGAGAGTACTTACACATCCCCTTTTATTTTATTTATTCTTTGGACAGCTGTGATGTGAAAATAAAAGATAAAATAAAGCGTTTAACACGTGTTGCGTGTCGCGCGGCTGGCTTTGTTTGGTTTGGAAAATGTGCGGGAACTGTTGGATCTGACCCATAGGCCCAAAATCACAGCGGTTTGTGGGCGAAGGAATGATTGTGTTGTGTGGGAAATCCAATCATTTTGTCTTTTTTGAGGTTTTGAGCAACTGAAGGGTTTAAGGTCTGGCGGTCTTTCATTTCTTCACTCTATCATCTCAACAGAAGAAAAAAGCAGAGAAAAAGAAAGCAAAAAACTTTTCGAGTTTTCGTCTTCAAGTGCGTCACTTTTCATCTCAAAATTTTGATCTTTTGTTTCGTTTTTGTTTTTGTAATGTTGATCACTAGTGATAGTTTGAGTGAGGAAGTTGAGTTAGATCAATGGAGAGAGAGAACTTTGAGTGATGATGATAGTGGTGTTAGGGCACGTAGTGGAGGTGAGGCGTCCTCGTCTTCTTCATTGGAGACGATGACTGAGGAGGTGGTGACTAGGTCGGTGTTTGATAACTTTGGGGACTTCATAAGAGAGTTTGGGATTGATAGCCCCGACCTGATGATATACGACCTGAGTGGTGAGAAGAATGTGTTTGGCTCGGATTATGCGCCTCGAGATGGTGGGGTTGTAATTATATATAACCAACTGAAGGCGAAGTTGAGGTTGCCGTTCTCACGTCTGACTTTGGACGTTATGAACTTTTGTGGTAAGGCACCCTTGCAATTTGTGGGTAATAGTTGGAGGGTGTTTCACGTTTTGGATTTGTTGGGACTCAGAGGTTATAATATTTGTTTGTCCAACGTGCTGGAGCATTTCGCTGTGAAAATATCCTCTACTTTGAACTTTGGTTTTCAAGTGATGACACACACTTGAAATATTGGTATATATCGACTGATAAGAGAGGTTTGATATATAATACATGTTTGACACATCAACTCGTTTTTGTGTTTCAGGGTTGATTCAAACTTACAATCTAAATCTAAAATACCGAAACACAGAGAATTTAGAACGGCTTATGGCGGCACCCCGGGCCAGGTTAACAAATTGGAGACTTTGGTCCTACTTTTTCGGTTTTTCCAATCCGGGAGCAGTAACATTCACTCTGACTCACTCAACCGAGTTTAAAAGCAAACCACGGTAGAGCTTTGGCTGGAGAGTACTTTATTATTTTTTCTGTTTCAATTTATTTATTACTAGTATACTGTGTGGTAGTGGGGAGTGAGCGGAGCTGTGGGGGGAGAGAGAGTTGGGTGATGCGGGGGAGAGAGAGAGATGGGTGAAGGAGAAAGGGTATTGGGGGCGAAGAAAAAATGAGAGAGAAGGTGAGGATGCATTTAAACCAACCAAGTTGGTTTTGCCTCCCCCTTCGCTAAAATCGTTAAGCTCTCTTTTTTTTTTTTTTTTTTTAAATGTTTAGAGATTAGGCATATATCAGAATCTATTGTATATAATACTATTAACATTATTTGTTAATATCAAATGTTGAACACCCATGACATGTGGATATTGTTATATCCCAAAACCCATATAACACACAACTTGGGCAGTTTAAGCGCCTATTAATCGGCACATAAGTGCTATGTGCCACTCAACCGATCCGAACAAAAAAAAAAGGTCAGAGTGGGTGCTATAAATCGGGCGATTTGTTCTGCTTAATCAACTGATTTCCGATAAATCAGCATAACAAAAGAGCCGCTTAATAGTTCTGCTAGTTTTGTGTGTTTGTTTTTTAAATTTAAGTCCACAACAAAACCCAAAATATAAAAACCCACGAATCCACATTAAAAACGGAGGGGGATCATGCATAACTAATCTCTCAGCTAATGATAAACTCTTATAGTTCTCATATTAGGAAGTGGGATCATGCAAATGCTATGATATCAGTTTATTTTATGAGATAAAATTCCTGTGTCAATGATGATATTTATCATTGCAGTATAAATTCATTAAGTGGTATGTTGAACGAAAGGAAAAAAAATTCAACAAACTAATCTTGTCTAAATAGTTGATAATTGGAAAAATTGAACAAAATTATCTAGTATAACAACCTGATATTTGATACATTAAACAGTTTACGAGCTATTCACTTTGCTGTATTAAGATTATGCGACATATATATTATAGATTAACTAAGGCGATTAATTGCCTATAAGCTCTTGGAGCGACTTGCTCCCGATTAGTGCTTAAACTACATATCCCACAACACCACACTGCCGCAAGCATACGAGTACCTGGGGAGCTGGATGCCATGAGAATGCAAGAGTGTACATCAGATTTTATGATTAAGGGAGGGGTGGGAATACCAGGAATTCACTAAATGGGTGCCAATAGACTCTTGAGTCAAGTTGGGTCTGACTAATTTACCATCGTACTTATCAGCAGTCAACAACAGACTCAGCGACCAGTTTCCTGAATCAGCACTTGGCACAACCGGCCTATTGTTTGACTGTTGAAGTAACAGAGTTGGAAAAAAAGATGGAGACAGGTTTTGTGGTGGTAGAAAAAGTAAGAGGAAAGTCAAGTGTAACACAAAGCTTTTCCAAGTATCCTCTGAAACTAATCATACCCAACAAGGTTTGCCACCAGTCATCTTCTCTTTAACATGGCACATTCATTCTAATTAATGTACTTTTGCTGGATGGGTTTTTAGGTGGGCTCTAATAAAACTGATGCAGTTTGGATATACAGTCTTACTTATGGTGGTGGCATTGTTTCTGTATGCCCCCTACTCTACACCCCTCCTCTTAATTTTGTTAAAAAAGGATTCTTTTTTTATTATTAAGGATTAAATGATGTTTTTTTTTATGTAGGGAGATATTATTTCTTGTGGTTTAACAGTTGGAGATGATTGCACTACAGTTTTTACAACTCAGTCTTCAACTAAGGTTCATCAATATCTTATCTTTATCTCATTTCAGCTGTGCCCATATCTGCTTTTATCTGTTTTCAATCAACTTATCTCAGTTTTATCTATTTTACAGGTTTACAAGTCTGTGGGATTCAAGTGCTCAGAACAAAACTTGGAGGTGAATCAAATGACTTGGTGATTCTTTCTTGCTTATGTTAAATGAAGGAATGAAAATGGTGTTGAGTTGTAATTTCATATCGAGTAATGGATTTCCATGATAACCTTTTGATATTCTTATATGAAATCTTTGGTATATATTTGTCATTGTTAATTAGTAGAAATGACTAACGTATAAATAAATCAAACGAGAATACAATTTGTGTTGTATAATTGGTTCATAGCAAAAGGTCATACTGAATTTTTTTGAGTAGTATTACATTTACATGATAGTGGGTAATAATAGTGGCAACTTTCTGCCATGCAGTAGGCCAGAATTGGAAGCAATGCTCTTTTAGTCGTTGTTCCAGACCCAGTGACGTGTTTCTCAACTGCCAGGTACTCTCAAAAACAAGTGTTCAGATTGGCTTCCAATTCAAGCGTGGTCATTGTGGATTGGATTACTAGTGGGCGTCATGAAATTGGAGAAAGTTGGGATTTCAAACTTTATAAGAGCACCAACCACATCTTCCTAGAGGACCAGCCTTTATTTCTTGATTCGGTAACACTTCTATTTCCCTTACCTCTGTGGACCGTTAGCAACAAAACATTCAATATGCTTATAACTGGTGTTACGTACTTACGTATAGTGTTTCTTGAGTAAAGCAAAACTACTAGATTTTCTGCACCTTCTTTTTATCCTATTCTATCATATTGTGGTTCAGATGCAGTCAAAGTCTGTGTATGGTAGAAACAAAAAATGTCTGATTGAGACCATAGGGCGTATGTACTATAGAGATCCACTGGATGTGTCAGCCAATGTGTTATGTGTATGGATATTTATGTGTGCTGATTAAAGTTTCTTTCCTACCATGATCAACATTTAGACATCTTTATCTCTGTTTGGTTTATTTAGAGCCTTCGAGGTCCTGTAACCATGACGACATGCATGATTTAGTAGACCATTAACTGAGGCATTAAAAATCTAAAAGATCAGAAGCCTATTGTAAGCTTTGCAGTTCATCACCTTGCTTTGCATTTCAAAAAATTTAAGTACTTGCAGATGCAATCCATAAGTTTGGTTTTACACAAACAGGTTAATAGAGTATAGGCATTTTGGAAATTCTATATTGTGTATCATGACTATCCAGCTGAGGACATGCTTCTTCAATTTGCTCCTTAAAACTGAAAATGGTTAAGCTATTAGATAAAGAATTAAAGAGTGACCTTGTACATGCACAACCCATGGACCCAAGACTCAGCCCTTATGGGCTAATCGTCCAATTCAACCGATGGAGACCTTAACTTTGTTCTTAACTTTCTTTCTTTCTCGAACTTAAAACGTCTAACTGTACAGATACTCTGGTGTTTGCTCAGCTAATGAATAAGGTAGATATGCTTTTGATAGTATCCCACTATTTGTGAAAATCTACCATGATTTGGTTGCTGTAAAAATTCAAGACTCTGTTCTTATTTTTCAGAACTAGTGGAGTTAATGAAGAAATTGCATTCTTTGATAAGCAGGTGCTACTAGAGGATGGGAGCATCACCAGTATTTCCGAGCGTATGCAGGGTTATCAAGTCATTGCAATGGTCATACTGCTAGGGTAGGCTTTCCTCATTACATCTTCTATACAAAATATAACAATCATATCTAAGTGTTTTATATATTTACCATAGGGAATAGCTAATCTCTCCATTTTTTTGTTTGTTTTTTTTTTTTTTTGAAATGAAAATGCTCGCGTCTTTTACTAAGTTTAAGATGAAGTATCAACTTTTCATGTTTGTTTCTATTTAGGCCAAAGCTGAAGGAAGTTCAAATCCAAGTTAAAGAACATGTGAAGAGAATGATGTATGAGCAGTTGTACACTCCTACATTGGGATGCAAAAAAAGAAAGAGTTTTGGACAGACCAAACCCGACATGATTGCATCTTGTAGTGCATTTGGTCCTAAGGTACTTTCTGCTAGATCTCTCTTCTTTGATGGATTCAATAAACATGTACTATATTAGTTACTTGTCAAGTTATCAAGCAGATGGGAGATGGGAGTCCATTATGAATTTGTTGATAGGATTTTTCTATGTTTTTTTCTTTTTAGTATTTTGTAGCTTGTACTATAGGTCCTATGTTACATGGACATGCCATATTTCTAAAATAATCCGTGTCGGATACGTATCGGCGTGTCCGTGTTATATCTCATCTTTTTCTTTTCAGTATATATATACACTATACTTTACCGATAAATATATATATATATATATATATATATATATATATATATATATATATATATATATATATATATATATATACCTCTGGCGCATCATGTAGAACAGCAAGCTGATAACTTGAAGTGGCTGCCTAATGTAGGTCACATTTGAAGGGATGCCCATTCTTCCTTATTGTTTTGATCGATTCAGATCTTATCAAAATGTGTGGCTGTATTCTGCCTCACTGCTTGTAGGGGTGTACCTATTATTTACTTCCTTTGATAGTCAAGATGTAACTCCAAATTTAGCTTTTGCATTTGACACTGAAACATTAGTATCTTCTTTCATGTGATTTTTACAATTCTAAATTCAGTTTGTACACTGTTATGGTTCTCAGGGAATAGGTGTTGTCGTTCGAATATCAGCAATTACAACTGAGTCAGTGTATAGGTTTCTGCACCTTCAGTTGACCAGCATGGAGCCCCTGCTTGGGGTATCACCATATCACTGACGTAATTCCAGAATAAGGTTTTATGTATACAAGTGAATGGAAGAATGGTGTAACCCACAGATTGTAAGTGATCTCATCATAATGGATTTTAACATATCCCATATTTTTTTTTCCTAATTTCTTTTTCCCCCCCTATGTACAACAACAAATAGAAAAAGTTTTAGTATTTACATTGATATTGAGCACTTTTAGGATAAATTGTCCCTGTTAGAGGTGTTATTAGAGTGTGCCAGGGCAATATTGTCTTTACATGTTTCTGTTTTAGGTGTTATTAGAGTGTGTAAAGACAATATTGCCCTGTCACACTCTAATAACACCTCTAAGTCTCTAATGATCCCCTCGCCATCTCTTATGCTCTGTATGTTATTTGAGAACTACAGACAACATCTTTCCCATAGACCTGCTATCAGATGTTAGACCTGCTATCAGATGTTTTATGTGTTCCCATGACAATAGAATGAAGAGATATTCATAGTCCCTCTTTTTTAAAGCATACTAGTTTTAGTAGTTTCTATAATGGGTAGAGAACTACCAGTTGGTTGTAAATTCTTAAAGCACGCTGCATCCGTGAGACAACAGACAAATCAGTAAGTTCTAAACTCTGAGTGGTTCCACTAATTGAAATAATTTTGGACCATTGCTTGCAAAACTTATGTTTAAGCCTAAAAAAAAATACGAATAGAATGTATAAATGGAAAAACTAGAGTCTTCTCCTCTGGAATGTGATTGTATGGAAACAACTTGATATTATTTCTGTCAGTAGTAGATAAAATTGCACCCGTCGAAACCTAGCACAAGAGAGGTCAAAGAGTTAGTATTCAGATTTTATATGTTTAATTCACAGTTTGTGATTAGTTGTGAGTAACTTACTTGGGTCCATCAGAACCGGCATGCCCAGTACTTCCAAAATCACGTCCCTCCTGCCACCTTCGTCCTCTGCCAATAGCTATTGAAAGCATAGGAAGCGTGGGCATACAATGTATTAGGTTGGTAGCATGAACCACTTGGCTGAATCGACTCACAATTTGCTCCAGACCCACAAGCATAATTCATGGCTTCTTGGATGATTGGATCAGGCACAGAAGGCTTAACAACACACCAAAGGGCATAATGAGGTCCTTTATATGGAAGGGGTGGCACAGAAGGAGGAGGATAAATGACTGGTGGTTGAAACACTGGACTTGGTGTGTAACCAGATGGACTTGGAATGTATATTGGGGGGATGGGTACATATCCTGGGGTACCAGTTTCTGGTGGACTTGGTGTGAAACTAGACGGGCTCGGGATATAAATTGGTGGGCTGGGCTCATATCCAGGTGTGCTTGGTACAGTCTCTGGTGGACCTGGAACATAGTAATCCGGAGGAGTGGGGACATACTCAGGGGTACCTGGAGTCTCTGGAGAGAAGGAAGGTGGGCTAGGTCCGTACTCTGGTGGATTTGGTGATGGTGAGCACTCCGGTGGGCTGGGTACATCAAAAGTTGGGCTTGGAGGTGGGTTTTGGGCAGGGACGATGGGTGCAGAATAGGAGGTTGTTGGTGGGGGTGGTGGGGTTGTGTAGATCATAGGAGTTGGTATCTGTGTAGGTGGCTGTGGTATAGAGGGTGGGTTCTCGCAATATGGAGTATTTTGGGGCAAAGGAAGTGGGGCTAGTGAATCGAAAGGAGGTAGAGTGAAAGGTGAACTTACATATGGTTGTGTGTTGGTAAAATCTGTGGTTGGATCCATTTCCAAGTGTCTCCCCGTTTTAAGGTAATATGTGCTTTTAGTGATTGAGCTTCTTGAGCTAGATATATACTTGGGATGGGCAAGGGACTTAAGTGGCTTTGATACTCTTGCCTCTGCTCAGAATATATTTAGCATGTTTAAAACTGTTAGCAAGGACAAGTTTAAATTTACTGACTTGGCTAAAAATTATATATGGAAGTAGGTGAAGTTCTCAATTCATGGAGTAATGCTTCCTGACATGTGAACACATATTGCTAATCTAATAACTAAATACTTTTGCGCTTTGGTTTTAGTATGTTAAGAGAACTTGAAGTTTTTGGTCATCTCTTCTTCTCTAGAGAATATGTCATTGTGTCTGAGTGTTTTTTCAGGTACTTGAACTTCACCAACACTCTCTGACGACGAATGCCTCTACCATTGAGAGTGTGGTCTTATCAACCGGTATAAATAGGTGCCATGTGGAGTGATGGTTTGGTGTTGAGAGTGCTCGAATGTGAGGGAAGCGGTGTAGTACATACTCTAGATACTGATTAATAATCTTGGAATAATGAGTTTTGACATTTGTTCCTGACAACAAAATAGGATGGTTATGGCATGTAGAGGTCATTGCTTAGATTAGTTAGATACTTCTACAGAATAAAGATGCTCTAAACTCTGAAAACTAGGAGCATATGTAGTAGTCCAGTCATCTCAAAGTAAATTTAGAACTTGGTGGATGATTCGAGAAGCTTACCACATTGAGTGAAGGTTGTCGCTGTAATGGAAAGAGAAAAAAAAGCAAATAATAGCTTCATGCAGTTTCTTCTATGCTCCATGGAACGAACACCAGCTTTCACAGAAGCCATAATGACCAAATAAAGGGTTCTTCTACCTCTGCCCCAACTTAAACAACAGTTTGAACAAGAGTCCTCTTGTTATATCTGAAGCCTGCTTCGATATATAGAGCCAGAAGCTCAAAAAGAAAAAAAAATGAGGATAAAGAAGACGCAATAAAGTAGTTCCATTAAGCTCACATTGGGCACTTAAAAGGGTTTATTAGCAATGTTAGTGTGTTAAAGTGTGTACTAGGGGAGCTTTTTGAGGACTGCATTTTATTTTCATTTATGTTGGTTTGGTATTTGGTATATATTCTTGCTTGGGCTGAAGAACAACAAAAAGGGGGACTTTTTTGTTTACTTGCTTTCTACTCAAAGAAGGCCTTCTAACTTTCTAAGTGACTCTTTCCCCATGAAAAACTATTATCATCTCTGCTCAATAGTGACGATGTTCTGAAATTTAGTTCCATGATGCTTCACCGAAAAAAATAAGGTTCCATGATGCTTCTGTAACTTTAGGTGCTCGTAGTTAATTATCTCTTCAATATAAAAGAGATCATTCGTGCCAACTGGTCATCTTCGGAGCTAAGAAAATGATCGAGTTCATCAAATTTAAGTTACATCCTCCTAAACAAATGAAAACTACCACTTGCAATCCATCATATGCACGGGGAAAATATGTGTGCTACTGTTTCATGACGATCTTATGTAGCTCTTCATTTTAATTTAGCCATTTAGATCTGTTTGAATGGATCATCCAGTGAGCATTTGAGCACCATTTTGCTTTTTAAAAATTTTCACATTTTGAAAGATGCAATTGGGCAACATATTGTTCCAGTAAATAAGAAAGAGGATGGTCCTACCCCCAAAATGGGCAGGACGCTAGCATTTCTCAACAAGAAATTTCAAGTTCAAAGTTCAAACAGTAGGCTTAAAGCCTTTTTATATACACAAGCCATAACTAGCCAGATTCAACCCTGATAATTGAGATTACTTCTCTGCTTGGATGTGAATAGAGCAGAGAGAACCAACCCAACTGGACTCACTAATCTCAGCTTACATACCCCTGTATCTCTGATACACAATACTCTCGGTAGCAGTAATATGATACAACTGAGTCAAAAATTTTGTACGTGGGAACAAGTCTGAGTTGTAACCCACCTGCGGGGGTGATGTCCACATTTCCACCCAAAATCACTGTATCACCAAAAAACCTGAAAAAGGAATTTCCTGTGCCAAAATCCAATCTCTGGACCTTTTAGAAGAAAAGATGCCCTTAATGTCTGTGGAAATGCTTTCTCCCACCACTAAAATAAGCCTCTCCTTTATCCCTATAACTCTTTTCAAGAATCCTCAGCACAGATTACCCCAACGGCAGCCATGGCATAAAATGCTCTATAAGGAGCCAATGCTAAGCCAGATAAATAACAATAGAACCCAGCAAGCATGTAGACAATGCTCAGTCCAACTTGCTGGCCTTGAATGTGTAGAAAGGGGAATGATATAAAATTATATGACCATGGAGAATGACACCTACGCAAAGAGCTGAGTCCAAGAACCATGGAAAACTCTGACCCACTCCGATTCTCTATAAAAACAAAATCCAGGTATTATACAGGCTTGCAACATATAAAGATGTTCAGATCAAGTCAAAATCACTTCATTTGGAAAATTTATCCCTACTCTCTCAAACAAATTTGATTAAATAATCAAGTGTCTGAAATCCTCTGATTGGACATTTGTATCACCGGAAAAACAAGTCTGAACTTTTACTAGACTCCGTATTTAAAAAAAAAAAAAAAAAAAAAAAAAAAAAAGAGCTAAAAAGCATACAACGTAAAACCTAACATAATATATGTACATCAATTGGCATGCTAAACACACATGACCTTTTCCCTTTGGACATGGTGGAGGAATGATCAAGGCAAGGTCCATACAGACCACCTACACTGTATGCCCGAAGTGTTCAAAATGCTTAAGCTTAGTTGTGTGGGGTCAGTAAATTAACTTCATATATACGGAGATATTTTCTATGTAAGAGTGTATACATAGTTGAGGTTCACCAAAACTTGTGAACATTTTAATGTTGGTCAATTTACGTTGAAGACTGTTGCATCCTAGGCAAGAAATGTTAGAATCATCAGCACCAGGGGAAGAATTTGCCTTTAGGTTGTTAGAAAATGTCATTCACATTGGTGGGTGACGGTTTGCAGTGACGGCAAGATAACATAATTACGGTGTAATGACTAGGTACCTTGTCCACCGTGATGAAGTGAACACACGATTTCCATTTACAAAGGTTACATACTTCGACATCTCTTGGAAAGGTTCAATGTCCTTTAAAAGAGTTCTGTCATAAAGATACTAATGGTGCTCTAATTCCATTTCCCAAATTTACTTTGGATGTAGTAGTCCTTCGCCCAAACTAAAAATGGTCTTTTGACTTTGTCCAAACTTAAAGGAAACCTCTTTTCCATTCAATTTTCCAAGAGTAACACAACAACTTAAGAACACAACAACTTAAGATGGCTAGGTATAATGAAAACCTACCTGAAACCAAGCCACAAAAAATGGAACAAACATGAGAACCGCAAGAAGGTGCAACATAAGCAGACCATGCCTGTGATTGAAGGTTTTGATTTGGGTGTCACCATAGCTTCTTGTCGAGTTTGGGTTATTGGGAGACTTCTCCTCTAGAGGAAGAAGTGGATCAAAACCACTGTTAGGTTTGAAATTCGACTTCCCAAGAGCAACCTTAGTTTTGGAATCAAACTCCCTTTTTCGTGCATGACTGCGAAACGAAGCCGCCAAGAAACTGTTACAGAATAACCAGAAGCAACTCTTAGGCTCAACATCCAACAGGATTACTTTTAACAAATTTTTTATAACTTGGTACATTTAACAAATTCAGAGTTATGCAATGGAAGTTAATGGCATCAGTTAGACATCTAAGAAAAGGTAGACGGATATAGTGATCCTCAGAACATACAAACTTTGATCAGAATAAGTTTACTAGAGTTCTAGTTTTGTCTTCAGTGATAGAAATATATATATATATATATATATATAGGCTGGCTGGACATATACAGAATGACATCACATTAATCCTACCTACCTAAGAGCTGATTTTCTGGGGATGTTATCATCTCTGAAAAAAATCAGCTCCTTTGAACATGTCTAACCCTACCAAAAATTGAGTTCAAGTTCGAAATTTATCTAATGGTCTAAAATTTTAACACTCTTTTGACAAGACTAGACATATCCGATTGAGCTGATTTTTTGTGGAGATACTATCCATAGTAGGGAGGTAATATCTACCAAAAATCAGCCCTTAGAGCAATGTGCAAGTCCACTTTTGGATTGCGTATGTCAATTCCGTATGTCATTTCTGTATGTCGACGTAGCCAGCCTGATATATATATATACACACACACACCCAAGAATAACAGTGAAAATAAAATTGCATTGTGAAAAGTCCTTGATAGAACATATAGTAAGAGGAACTGTGAGGTGACAAATACTCCCAAGATTAGGAATGGTCCAACCAGTTGGCACTTAGAAGATATTCATTGTTTCCAAAAATAAATGTTTTCAACCTGAGTTTTTATTTGACTGAATGGTTAAATTATTCAGTCAATTATATGAGAGGAACGTAACATCAAATATAAGTGGCTCATTGATGTGATAGTAAGTGGATGATGCATCCAGGAGTCACATTTAGCTAAAAGGAAACATATATAACTAGTGCTTGGACAACCATCACATTGATCAATCGGATGAAGCAAGGTGTTAAAAAGAAAATTGAAATTTGAAAATTATTACGTACAAATAAAATAAGAAAACAACCTGCAGAGAGCAGTGTGAGAATGTAACGCATGAGACAGGAGCAGAATTAGCAGACCCAGCGCCGGATGAACAAAGCAGACCAAGATAACTGAAACCAATGCTATAGTAACAGTCAGATTGCCTCTAATTATCCTCAGTACCTGTTTCACATACGGATCACAGCTTCAAGAACAAATGATTGGCATCAGTTGACTGAACAACCCAAACTTCTCTTGTTTGCTGTGGTGAACCCCAAATTTTCACCTTAATATGTACAATATGTGCAACTTTATGTATGTTGGATGAGAATTACCTTGAGTGAAAAGAAATTGGAGAAAAGATTGAGAAACTGACTGAAAAAAGTAGGTCGGACATTTTTTCTTCCCCAAACTTTGCCACCTGCAAAATACCAGACATTTTTCAGTTGATAAAAAGAATGAGATATTCGAAATTTTCTATCTGTAATATTGATTTTAGATAATTAAGGACTTCAGTCGAAGATCCAACATCCCAATAGAACTTGGTTGATTTCCATTTTTGCCATTTACTAAGCTGTGGTTATCAAGAAAACTATCCTATAAGTAAAGAGCTTGTAGTAAGCTGTAAGCTTCAAAGTGTTTGCCGAAGGTTTTGCTAGATTGTCTTGTGCAAGCAAAGTCTATGGTTTCGGTAAATACCCTGGTTCAAATTCACTCGTTTAATTAAATCCTTGAGCAGATTTCTTTGTTGAAGATTACCCCATTGATAGTTCACATTAACATCTAGATTAGATCATCAGAAAACCTATAATGTTTAGAGAATCATTATATTACGATGAGGAGTGTAGGAAGTTTTGCTGCTGCTGCCTAGCTGTTTTGGTGTTGCATCTCCCCAAGGTGTTCATGATTTTGCTCGGATACATACCCCTGACGCTATGATTGGTGTTAATTATTGATTCTTGTACCCAACTCAGTATGTGTTCTTGTTGATCAAGCTCTTCCATTGTTCGTTGCATCCAATTCTCAAGCTACCTCTAGATGAGGAGCATTTGTTCTTGGAGCTGTCGTGGCGTATGTGCCTGGAGCCTTTTGGGGCTACCAACACCTTCAAGCCCAGAGCCTTTCATTTTGTTTGTTGATGTTGTTGCGGGTGCTTGTTTGAGGATGATGCTTGCGGCTGGAGCTTGGATTTAATATTATCTTAGTATTTGTGATTAGGCGTAAGGGGAGGGGAGATGATGTCTGTATTTTGTTGTTTTACTCATTGTAGTTTCAATTTGTATATTTCAGCTTGAGGGGGAGTGTTGGAGAAGTAGTATACTAGAATATGTGTTGTCGGTAGCACTAGTAGTATGTCCAGGGGCGGCGCTATACGTAACGTCGAAACAGGGCCTCAACCACAAAAGCAAAAAACACAAAAAAAAATTGTCAAAGTAACCACACAAGCCAAAAAAAAAATTTGTTAATGTAATACAAAAGAAATCATAAACCGAGACATATACTTTTTGTTAAAGTGTTGCTGCAAAATAAGAAAGACTATTGTTTGTCAAAAAAAAAATAGGAAAGAAGTCAGATAAAGAATGGAAAATTCAAAAACAGTAGCTATCCTCAAGCTTGAACACCCTCTCTTTTCTTTGAAAAATCTGATAGCATTTTCTCATCTCTCTGGTCCTTATTTAAATCAATGCCCTCAAACATAATCTTGGATGTCCGATATTGATTGCCAAAGGCAGTACCAAAGCCAAGTCCTACACCACAACCTCCACCTATGCCAAGACCCAAGAAACTCAAGGACACACCTCCAAAACTCCATCCGATTCCAAAACCGCAACCAATGCCAAAACCGTTGTATGAAATTGTTGGAAAGAAAAAGAAAAAATAGAGAAGGAGACGGATTTTTTGATTTTATTTTATTTTTTTTAGTTGCCATGTTGTAGCCGTTGTCTACATTAATTGATTGGAGAATTAAAGTTTTATTTTGGAAACATAACTTAATTAGTTAGAAGGTAAATATTTAATTCCAATTTTAATGGAGAGAATATAAGAATTAAGAGAATAATCTATGTGAAATTTTCAGATTAATTAGATTTGTTAGATTAGTTTTGGATTTTCACGTACGTGTCAACACTTAATAGGTGAGTTTGGGGCCCTCAAGATTTGGGGCCCTGTGCGGTCACACACCATGCACATGCTCAGCGCTGCCCCTGAGTATGTCTACTCTCCTTATATTATGAGAGTCGGCCCGGCGGCCCCTATGTAAGAAATAACTTTGCTTATTCAATGTATTTAAGAAGTTCTACTATAATTATTTGGCTTTTGACAACAGAAACTTCTTCAGTCACTCAGCTTATATAACTAAAGTGAGAAACACTAACCGTATTTTGATAAAAGCGTGCACATTCGCAGTGAAGTAGATGATCAATTGGGAGGTCAAGATCAGAATGATCAAAGACCCATTTGCAAATGCATAGCAAATTATGGAGACAATAAAGAAGCTGCTTAGTGGAGGAAACGATTCTGATATTAGCAGGGAGGATACCAATGAAACCACAATGGGCAATATAGCTAGGAGCAAGAAAGCCAGTGGCATTCTCAGATTTAACTCCACAGCAGCCAAAAGAGATGGCAGAGGCAGATCAAGTTCCCATGCGCGTGCTTGTGTCGATCAGATTTAAAAAAGATAATGGCTATGGAGAAACCAACTATCTGCACATATCAACAAATGAAACAAAGCAACTTAACAAAAACTGAGAGTACTAACTTCCAGTACGAGTACATGAACTGTAAGTAACTAAGTATGCACATGATCGAAATAACTAGTATTCTATCACCATGAAAAGTAGTAGTAATTACTAGTACGCGAATATCTGAGCACATGCACTCTTTTTATGTATACATTTACATTTGGACGTATAAGAAGTTATTATCTCCACGCAAAATATGTAACAATGCCTTATGTGAGATTATGGCCAATGTGTATCGTCAAGCACCCCATGTGTGCAACTTTGATGGAGTTGGTGGGAATCTTAATTTGTGGGTTGTGAGCTAGAAAGGGGGATTGCTTCTCGTGCACTATGCCTCAATGTGGCCAATTTTTCAAACATATTTCACAGATAAGGAAAATTTTCAAATCATTTGATACCACATTAGATTCACACATGAAAAATGGTGTATAATATTCACAAGTTTGGTGCAGCAGAAATGTACAAGTAGGGGATTAACTAGTGTCAATACATGTATCAAGTAATACCGAATCAAGATTTTAAATTACCTCTGAACAGTATAAAAGCAAAAATCTGCCAGCAGCAGTAGTGACAGAAACGCCAGCACCAATCGTAAATGAGCAATGTGGATCTAACTGCATAAGGATGAAAAACAATAATAAAATAAAAGTGACTCCAACAGATCTGGGGGAAAAAAAGGACTTCACTTCTTACCAGTAACAAAACTGTAGTCATGTCAGACTCTTGAGTTGAATCCCAAAAAGCTGGTGATGAATCCACTGAAATAGTCTCAGAATAGAGATTAGGAATTACATGCAGACCTGAAGTAGAATCCCAAGCAATAGCTACTGGAGGAAAACAACGCAATCTGCACAGCCCTGCAATATGAAGAAAGACCGGTCACCAATAGAAGATAGTTACTTGAAAACAAAACAAAAAAGTTCAAAGGAATCTATCAGAAACATGACACAACTTTGCAATACTATGAAAGACCAACAACTCAATTTATCACATAACCTTGAAGATTGTCGACTATTTACCTTGAAGATTGTCACCTAATTTGCCTGCTCAAAATAATGTAGAATACACTTTAAATGCTTAATTTGCATTCCAACCAACTAGGCTTTTGAGTATCATGCAAAATTATCACAACTAATATCAGTACTCCTTGTCCAATGGATAAAGAGAAAAATACCGGACGGGGTGCAACTGAGATAGTTAAAAAACGGAAACCGCGCATATCCTCAGGGCCTAACTGAAGTACTGCAGAAGGAGGTGGTTGTTCTGTTTGGCTCCCTGGCTCAATCTGATAAATAAACAGCACAAATACATAAATCGGCATAACATCCCGATACAATTTTGAATTTTCGTATAATTATCGGGGTTAGAGAACTACAGATTTTAATGGAACCAGCTATTGTTTCTAGGAATGGTAGCACTTTCTTTCATCACTACTATACAAATGAAACAGTAAAAGAAGACTCCTCAAGTGAAGAAACAATTGCAGAAATTGTCGTCACAAATATTTATATCCAAAGAGCATCTGTTCCTTGCAAGATAGTAAGAATATACTTGAAGATTCCAAAGTTCAATACCTGTATTGGAGCTGGTCCTGCAGGAATCTCAACCATCTTTGATGTCACCTCCACTACTCCTTTACTTGGACTTGTGTCTGAGGCCATTTTGCTCTTTTCAGGCCAAAGATGAAGCCTGACCCCAGAACATGGAGCAAGGTTTGTAACAAATGCAAAGTAGTTTTTTCCATCTGATCCCTAGGCACAGAATTCATATTGTGAACAACATAATAGTTGAGAAAGAACACAATGGAACAGAAACAATTTAGAGCCTATAGGACCAGACATTCAGTTAATGAGTAAGATTCAAATAATATTTGCGTCAACATGTAATTTGAACTTTGGATGAATGGACAATATATGAAGCATGGGCATGAACACGCAATTCCTAATACCAAATGCATCTAAGATTAACAATAAAATCAACGTAGAAAGAAAAATGAATCAAAAGAAAATCCTAAGAAACTAAAAAAGTTAAAAAGGTATTAGTGGAGCTAACCAGTTTTAGGATGTCTAACCACCGCCGTCTCCCGTCCATTGCTAGAACAGTGACAGTGGGTCCCTGTATATAGAGATCCCTCTCAAGACCATCGTCATTCCAATGAACAGATTGTGGGCATGGGGAAAAATCATGTGTGCAAGTTCCTGCAAACATGACAATACGCCTTATTTATATGAACATTTTCAATTCATAAAAGTAATTATTATGCCAGCCATACAATTAAAAGAAAAACGAAAAGGTAAGAAATAAAATATTCGTTTGAATTAGATAACGATTGAAAGTTATATCTTCTATAGAATTACATACAGCACACACTTCCCCACGAAGGAAAACCTAGATAAAATAAATTTTTGAGGTTGAACTCGGAATTATCCATATGCCACTGGTACCATCACTAACCAAACGTAACTATTATCTATATGAGAAGTGTTACTGGATGCATAGTTCGGAATGCCACAGTCATTCAAGAGAAGCTAGTTTTTAAGAATATAAGTGCCTTTGAAATCTAACAAACGAGTTTTAACTCGCAAGTCACAACTATGAAACTCCAACACCTAAACGAAAGGAAAATCAAATCACCAGCCCAGGGACTACATGTCAAGTTGTCAATTTCTCCATAAGCTTGAACTGATGTAGAGGGGCAAATTCTATGAATATGAGAGGAGGCTCGGGGAGAGAACATAGGTGGGACACACCTAGAAATTGGGGTGGAATAATCTCAACAAGTCAACAATACATACAGTATAAAGAAGTAACAAAAAGACAAGTATTGCCTCATGGATGTCAGTATGTCACCTGCTTTTCATGAATACTACAGCCAGTATCCTGGACATTATTGGAAAAAGTGACTCAAGAATATAAATGCAATAATACTTTCAAGCGATCAGAATGTGCTATGCCTGTTGAGTGATCAGAAGAGCTTTATTCTTTTTTTCCACAATTAAAGTCTAGCAAAAGGTGGCCTGAGATGTTAAATCCCTGATCTTTCCCTGTAATCATCACTGCCGTTTCTAGCCTATGTTATCTAGATGCTTACGACATTAGATGACTCCATGAGCTCGCCACATGGCCATTCCTTGTCCAAACCCAGATGCAATGCACCATATCCTAACAGGTGGATCCTTTGTCTCAGCACCTCAGTTGCGAGACGAAAAACCTTTTATTACTGAGAGTTGCCGCTGTCTCCCCACGTGAACATCTAAAAATATTATCTGTCAGAGAAATATGGGACATTTCCCGAGGGCACAGAATTTTTTAGAGTGTTTTTTATTATATAAATCCAATTTATTCTTATACATAGATGTTTGAGAGAAGACTGAAACTAATTAAGGTCGTATATTCTTTTCTCTCTTCTTCTCTTATTTAACATCTAAAGTATAATTTGACTTTAATATTAACTTTAATTTAAAAGACAATGGTTTCTCAAAGAAAAACAGGAAGTGATGAAAATGACAAGAGAAGGACGACAACAGGTGACTACAGACAGTACCAGTAGCACTTTTTCCACCCTCAAGTGGAATTTGGATGGAACCGATTGATGATTTCACCTCCCTCATCCAATTAAAGCTTGGTGGCATTTCACTGCGAAGCATTTTAGTGAATACAGTAAGCCTTTTTTGTGTGCTGGGAAACGGTTGACCAATTTTTGGGTCTATTAAGCTCAAAAGAGTGTGTGAAATCTGCATAGAAGAACAGAGTAATTCACAAGTGGCTACAGGATAGATAATAATAGAACAACAGCTTTAATAAGAAAGCTTACTTGTACAACTACTTGATTACACCATAATATAGTCTGGTGTTCTGTTGACAACCATGCACTCCTCATGCCAGTGGTGCCTATCATGAATCGATGGGAGGATGGCACAATTCCATCAAGAGTTTTCAACTTTGACTGAACCTAGGAGCAAGAATTCCCAAGAGTTGACATTTACCATTGAAAATGTGATTCATATAGCAGCATCAAATAACAGAAATACAGACAATCACCTACAAGTCCTTTAATATATATATATATGGGGAGGGATAGAGCCACTCCATTGACTTACAAATTGAATTAAGACCCGATTTTTTGTGGATATGATCTTCTCACAATGGATAGCATGCCCACAAAATTTTATCCTATTTGGATATGTCTAACCTTGCAAAAACTAGTGTTCAATTTGAACATTTATGTAACGGTCCAGAATTTTCCGATTTCATAATAACATTTGATTAGATTAGACATATTTGAATGAGCCGAAATTTGGTGAGCACGTTATTCATGGTGGGGAGATCATATCTACAAAATATCATCCCTTAATTCAACTGGTAGGATGAGATATGGTCTTGTACGTTTTGGGAGTGGCTCGGGAGTGGTTCTAATGAGAGTGACTCTATCCCTCCCCATATATATATAATAGGAAGTTTGCAACAACAAAAGAAAAATAAAAACCTTCAAATAAACTTTAACATAAGCTACATATAGAAAATGCCTAATGGACTCATGCATCATGTCAAGATTTTCACTTTAAGAAAAATGGAACAACTTGAAATGGAACATAGGCTTGTATAGTTGTACCTATGCATGAGAACAGTACCCACGATAAGGTATAAATCATTGAATGCCCAACAACTATCAGGATTAGTTTTGGAAAGGACTCCAGATGTCATAGATGGAACAACAACTAAAATGAGCCAAAGAAGGATGATACAAAGTTCAGAAGAGAACTTTTGTGGCTGTAACCAAGACAGAAATGGTGAATTCATGAATACGTCAATTTTTAAGTGGATGACAATACAAAGTAGCGATGAGCATTAAACAGTTAAACAAAGCACTCCGAGTGCATCATGTGAGTGACGGCTAGGAAGATATTTGGGAGAAATGGTCACAGAAATGGTCACAAACACACATTTACACACAAAAGAAGGAAACGAAGTAACAAATTTAGTAATTAAAATGCTCCATTCAATCATAATTAGATGGCTCAAAATGGAAAGGTAAGATTCTTTTTTATCTTTTTTCTTTCTTTTCTTGTTTTTTCTCTCTTTTTTATTGGATTGGTAAAGAATATATAACACGTTAAAAATATGGAAGACATTCAATCTGACAAGTGAGATACTTTTTATCAAAAAATATTTCAAGTCCATGTGAACACATGCATTATTTGTCAGATTTCTGTTGAAGAATTTGAAGCAACAATTCTTCTTCTTTTTCAATAATCAGTAGAACTTGTCCAAATCTTAGCCCATTAAACTCCCTCTCCCAGATTATGCTTTATAATCAGACTCTCTGATACCTTGTGACAAAAGAAACAACTCATTTTGACAAATACCAGTGGCAGGCATGCACAACATGCTTCCTTATTCTTTATGCTATAAATATGGAACTGACTGGATGTTACTGCTTGCATGTCGGAAAATATTATCATTAGAGCCTTGTAGGTTAAGAGCTAACAAAATACCTGATAATCAAGAATGTTGCCCGAAATGGAGACAACAATAACATGAGATAATGTGGGCTCAGACACTTGACGGCCTGTATGAGTGAGTTCGACCTCATATCCTTTTCTCCACTTCTGATTTACAAGATGATAATAATGACCCAAGGGACCTGGAAGAATCAACTCAATCCCACCCATTAATTCACAATAAGATAATGTATAAGATCTTAAAACCACAGTAAAGTTGATGCAAACGTGAGAGAGATTACTGGTGCGGGCTTGAAAGAGTGAGGACAGTTTCAACCACTCCCTTCCTTAAACGTGGGTGGACAATTGCAGCTCTGGCTACAAAACCACCCATAGAATGACCAACCAAGACTACGCTTCTCGGTAAGCTTCCAAAAGGTTCGGCACCTTCCTTTGACTGCATATCACGTAACTCTTTGTATAGATCCAAAATCTGTGAGTATGATAATAATATAAGTTTTTTTTTTTCTTTTTCTGAAACCCAAGATAATAATATAAGTAATATCATGTATAAGGACAGAACAGAAAGTTTCTAAAATTAAATAGAGAACATATTCAATGGGATAACAATTTATGTATGGGTCAAACATCAAATTTTGATCACACACAATAGGTAAACCATGAGCAAACGTCTCTAATCCTTCATAAACTAATCTTTCCAACCAATTCAAAATTAAAAAACACCACAAATTTATAACACAAGTTGTATGCAAAACTTCTCGTACTACAGTAAAATAGCTTTTCGAATCCCAAAAGTAGATTTTTGAAATCACAATTCAACCCTGGCAAAACTGAATACAGTAAAAATATCCCACCATTTAAAAATATAGATGAATCTTTTTGCAGGAATTTGTGCATATTACACCTGAAACCAACTTTAGTCAAAATTGTATAACTGCAGGAACGAACAATACACAGTTAAAACTTGTGCATCCAGAAATTTATTTCCTCAAATCCTTCACCCAATTTTGGCCAAATGGTCTGACGCCTAGTGTTTTCAGGATTCTGTCCTCTTGCCTTAGAGTGCGACCCTGTCTTTCCCTCTATCTTTATTTATGTCGTAAATGACAGATGTTTTAGGATTTTAAATTGGAGAGGGTTACAATTCAGCAACATCCATTTGCAGGTTGAAGATTTGTGCCCGTTCTCCTAAGTAGTGACGTTTGGAATGTCACACTTCTCATAAGTCTTCTTTCCTATTCCAAGACGAGTAAAGCTTCTTCGGAATTGACCTACTTAAGCCCATCTACGTCTATCACATGCAAACTTTCATGAGAATGCCCCCTTTTTTAACTAGTTTGACTATCTTTTCTTTTTTTTTTTTGATCGGTAGAGTATAGATTATATATATATATTGAAAGGAAATAGGATGAAACATCCTATAGTACAAGCTACAAATGTAACTGAAAAAAAAAACATAGTTTGGCTATCTCAACAGTACTCACAATATTTACAACTTTAAGAGAAGGTAAAACTTTTTTGTTGACTGCAGAATTCTTGTATAGCAAATAACTGAAGCCTATTACTCACTATATCAAAAAACTTTGGATTTTGTCATTTCACCTTTTATAAATCTGGCTAAACACGGGTTCCTAGAGCTACACAAGCTGTGGAATCCAGACCATCCCCCATTATTCTCTTTCTAAAGGAATAATCTTTAGAAGGCAATACCACAACTAAGGATTGAAAAAAAAAAAAAAAGATAATAATGAAATAATCTTTAGAAGGCTGACCCGATACCACAACTAAGGATTGAAACAGAAAAAAGATAATAATGAAATAATAAAAAATCAACGGGTCCTGGAGGTTTACAGAAAACTAGTCACTAACATAAATGTTTCTCATTCAGTGACCTCAGTATCTTTAAATGAAAAAAGCATCATGCCTGAGGGACGAGGTTAGGTCTAGCGAGATCTTTTTATTCTATATGATTATCTCACATTCCTCCTTATTTGCATTTTTTTTTATCACTAAGTGATCCATTAACCAGAAAGAAAAGTAAAAAACCTAAAATCAATACAAAAGTCTGAAGGAATCTAAACATTCTTAAGGGTAATTAGATTCTATTCACAGTTAATATAGCATGATTAATATTTTATACTCTAAAAAAGTGTGGGAGGGGGATGTGATATTATCTCTTCTAAACAAGAAGTAACATAATTACATGAGATTTCCTAGAGACTAGTGGAAAGCACTTCACGAACAACAATGAGCTAAAGCAACATTTCCCAATACGAATAAGCAATGCAAAGTAATACCCGATGGATAGCATATACAACATATTCAGTATGTGCTTCAACTATCTGACCGTCCATGGCAGAATGTTCCTCTTCGAAGTCAACAGCAAACCAATCCTGTCTGTGTGAGTACTGATTGGGTATATCCCCCGCTCCGTAATAAGCTCCAGAGGACCACCTTGATATGCCCTATCAGATTCTGCTGCTATGGAACGTACCTAGAGAAATATATGAAACAAATGTACAAACACAATACGATATAAATTTGAAAAAAAATAAAAAAAATGTAAATTGATATGAAAAGGAGGCTTGCCTGTTTGTAGCTACCACCATTCATTACCCAGAATAAAAAGAAGAGGGGCACCACCAAGCATCTTAATATGTTCATTAAAATCAATCTTTCTCCATCCTTCATGGTACTTGTACAGATTATATTTAGGAGGAGAAGAAAAATTAGCTGGAGTTGAAATTGGTATATAGGTTGGGTACATATATGTCATTACACATTCATTGGCAACAGGTTTTAATAAACCGTACAATCCAGTGAGACCAATACATAGAGTTAAAGTAATAAGTATAGCTACTCTACACTTAGCTCGGAATCCTTGCATTTTAGTAGAATTACAAAAATTTGTAGATGGAAAAGAAACATGGAATGAGATTGGATTGGACAGATTAGTAGCAATGAGAATTATTCATGGTGATAATCGTAGACTGTGAACTCGTGATATAAGAGGGATCCATCTTCTGTGTAGTGCAACAGGTAATAGCAATTGTCACAAAAGTAACAGGGATTTTCCTGAGCCCACTTATCATCAACTGTTACCTTGGAAGCTCGATAGACCTTACAAACAGAGCATTTTCGGAAACGGTTTTTATGTTGAAATGTAAGTACCGGATAGGCTGCCCGGTTCTGCACATCCTCAGGGTGAATCAATCTCATGTCTCTAATCACAAGAATATGCTTGCAATCTCCCTGATGGCAATACAAATACCCAGCGCCAACTCGAAACCACAAGTCACAAAATCGAATCTTATGCATGTCAACAGCTTTGAACTGAGGTAAGTGGGGAGTGGTCGCGTGAGCTAACAATGCCCTTTGCTTCTGCTGCAATTCACCCGATAGTATGCACTCCCATTTCTCACACGCCTCGTCCTTAGATTTCCTAAGCCACTCAAATATCGGATCACTATAATCTATAGCAGAAGGATCTCTCTTATCATTACAAAAAACATCTTCTATAAGAAAATAACCGGAAGGGTCATGCTCCCCCGCTTTCTGCATCAAATGATCAGTCAAACAATATATCTGATCTCTCAACTCACTTAACATTTGACTACCAAGTACCAAAAACTCCTGAGTCTTTACCCATATTTTCGACATCTTATACACTTGAACACAAAGAATGACCTGAGGATAAGGAATAGGAATATGTTCACTTACATTGGACAGCTTTCTAATCTTCGTAGAAGACGATGTCATCTTCCCAACGTTCTCTACTAAAGGAACTGACACCTCATTCGAATGTAACTTCACTCCCACTCTATCTTCATCTTGTTTCTCCTTTATCTTAGCTACTTCCTCAATCTTTCCAACAAAACTAGGATTCTCTAGCTCCGCAGCACGTGTGTCCCTATCGAATTGTCTCCCCCTTTTCTTTGACTTGTTTTTCTCCTCAACTGTTGTTGTATCAATTTGTAATGATAATGCATCTTTTGAAGCTATTTCGACTAGATCTTCTTCCGAGAGAATCTTGAGTTCATTGACTGAAATATCCTCGTCCTTTGTTTGGACTTGTGAAAATAAATTTTGTAATTCTATGACGACTGAGGTTTCGAATTCGGATGTACGAGTTAGTGGACTCACAAGGTCAGGATGGTAAATTGCTCCTCCCCGTGGTACTTGATATTCAACTGCACCATCCTCCATCTCTTTATTTTTGTGGGAGAAACACACAGAATTTACAACGCCGTTTATACCATCACTAGTTTTTTAGCCCGTTCAACAAACGGGGACCGTTTTCATATAATTGATTTGATTTTTTTTAATATTTTTTAAATTATTCTATATCAAAAAGTTTTAACTATTCGTAGAAAGGGCATTAAAGCATAATAATATAGTATTAATAATTAAAAAAAATAGCTCAACAAACATAATTAATTTGATTTATGACCAAACCACTGACAAATCCTAAAATTTAAAAGTATAATCTATTTTTCTTTCATGCACAAATCAAAATTGAAAAAGTCATTGAACTCAAAATTTAACTGTTGACACTTTTTAATTGATTATATTTTGACAACCAATCATTTTTTTTCCCTAATTTATACTTTGATTCATAGGTGGAACATGTTCAATTTACATTTTGTGAAAAAAAAATATTTATAATTTTAAATTACTTACTTAAATTATATAAATCGACACTCTTCACAGAACAGGGACCGTTTTCATAAAATTGATTTTTTTTTTTTTTTTTTTGAATTATTATGTACCAAAAAGTTTTAGCTATAAAATATTGTAATAATTCAAATTTTGATAAAAAGACAAATACTACAACCCTACGTGGGCTATAGTATTAATAAAAGAAACAATAGCTCAACAAACATAATTAATTTTTCATATAATTGATTTGATTTTTTTTAATATTTTTTGAATTATTATGTACCAAATTTTTTTAACTATAGAATATTGTAATAATTCAAATTTTGATGAAAATACAAATACTACAACATAGTATTAATAAATGAAAAAACAGTTCAACAAACATAATTAATTTTATTTATGACCGAACCATTAACAAATCCTAGAATTTAGAAGTAGAATCCGACTATAAAACTTGCGCAACATGTAATACCATCGATCTTTTTTAAAGGTTATGTATAACTTCTATTTCTTTTCTTTTTTTTTAACTCGTAAGAGCATAGTCAATTAGTAATTAGCAACATTTAAGTACCTAATTTTTTTTAAAATTTGAACATTGTAAGAGACAATGACATCAAGTAATTCCATAACAAATAGCATAGACTCATATAAGAAAGAAAATTAAAACACATAATGATCACCTAAGCTATATTGATAAGGTAAATCAACGAATGGAGACCATTTTTATATATATATATATATTTTTTTTCATTTTATTATTATGTATAAAAAATCTTACTTTCAAACTATATTTAAACTCATATAGTAAATTAATTGATCAAAATTCCCAACGCCAATTATTTGCCAGATTTCGTTCTAGACTTCAAACAATAAGAAAAATGATAAGCAATAAAGAATTATGCAAGACATTTATGCTTTAAGAGAGGAAGCTCTTGAGTCCATCCACACTATAACAGTTGCTAATGATAAGCAATATAGCTGTTAACTACTAAATAATTAAGCTCAGTATAAACGAAGAAAGTACTCTCACTGATCTACCCATAACTTCGGGATATTATATACAATATAGACATAATTTTGTATGGCTCTTTACCTTTAATATGGGAAGCAATACTACCATTGGACATGTATAGGTGAACCAAAAGCTTTTGATGTTTGGCAATCCGATATTATCATAGAAGGTACACAATCATTTGTATATAATTTCCCATCCATTAGATTTTAACATGAATTTCGTAGATAAAAATTTATGAATTAAACCATGCATCTACAGGAGAAGCAATAAAGAAATATGGTACTGAAGAAAGAAGAGCACCTTTGGGGGAATATAATAACTACAGTCTTTTGTTCACCATACACAATCCACCTTTCACTTCTTTTCATAGCAACTATGAATGCCACAAAATTGAATAAAGTAGAAAAAAAAATATTAATATTGCAGGGGTATATAAGGGTCGATCAAAGCGAAAGCACTTAAAATTAAAAAGAAACTCCCCCGCTTCAGTATGACGTTTTCATATAATTGATTTGATTTTTTTTTCAATATCTTATAAATTTAATTTTTGAATTATTATGTACCAAAAAGTTTTAACTATAGAATATAGAATATTGTAATGATTCAAATTTTGATGAAAACACAAATTTATAGAAATATTCAATGTGTCCATATTTTTTTGTTTGGCTATTATTTCTCTTTTTAATTTTTCGATTTTTTTTTTTTAATATATATGGTTTTGTTTGAGTTGTCTGTGCTACTGGATAAAGAAATGAATGAAACCTACGATAGAGATGACAAATGTATTTCTTATAATGCAAATAAGGTAATGCTGATACTATAAATTACTCTCTATTTTTCATTCCATTTTGGTTTGTCAGCCCAAACATAATGCCACTTTAAATCCCACTTTAAAAGGGCCGAGTGAACAAAAGATCCTTGATTCCCAACAAAAAAGGTAAGGAACTCCCAGCTACAACAATGAGCTTAACAAACCACATTTCCCACGCCCAAAGTTTAGTATGATACAGAAAAAGGAATTTAAATAGCTTAACAACAATGAGCTTAACAAACCACATCATCAAGCTGCTTGGAAACAATGATGAGTAATTGTTAATATGCCCTTGGAAAAAGCTCATCTCATCGCCACTTGGGAAGTCTAGCAAAGAACTACAATGACATATCAATAGAATCATTAAGGTAATTGGCGTTTGAGGAGTCAGATCAAGCCACTACACCATCCTTGTATCTATCTGACTTGCAGCTCTTATACTCCATGTCCTCGTGTTGATTGCTAACTTCGGTGGACACTCCTGCATTGACTTGTTCCCGCCTGCGCTAACCCCTAAAACCAACTCCGTGATTCGGTTGAGGATGGTGCCCGAGAGTTAGGGCTATACCGAGGTGCTATGTTCTTTGCCTCGCCTACCTTCATATTCATCAACTTGGCAATCCATCCCAATCAACAGGTTGTCCCAAACTTAGTATGAGGTAGTCATCATGTGTTACATTTTGAAAATGGTTGAATTCAATTTAACAAACAATCACTTATACCTGAAAATAGATTTGAGATATTATGAGGTTATTAATCCTAAAACCGATACACCAAGTTAAAATACAAATAAAGGCAGAATGTTGCTTTAACGATACCACAACCTTAGCAACTACAACGAACTTGCACAAACGAATACAATTCAAGCAAAGACCGTCCTTTAAAATGTCATTACAACTATGAAGAAAGCTTACATCTACATACAAATAAGTTAAGATATCAAAAAACTTCTCGGCATAACTCTTATATTAATAACTCTTTTCCAAATTTGAATAAATATAACACCCGATACTCTCCCGAGACTACCTTTACAACTTTGTTATTTCATGCATGCCTTTTGAGAGAAATTAAGTAAAGTCAAAGGAATAAAGAGAAACTAACAACTTATTAAGAATTGGATGCCAACCTTTAAGTATGAGTATGTGTCTTTATCAAGTCTGATGTGCTACGCTGTCCACGATACTTTGGTTTAGTCTTCTTGTATCTTTTTTTGCTAGGTTGGTTAGTCTTCTTGTAGGTAGGTTGAAGTGTTGCGAAAGTTAATGAAGTTGAGCTACACATTGAAGTATTAGGAAACAACATACTATTTTAAAAACCAAATGTGAAACATAAAACATAGGTTAGCGTAAAACACTTGAGTAAATTTACACTCCTACAAAATGAATGTTGAACATGATAGAACTTGGACTAACCATCTTTAGCCACAGTTCCTCCACTTCGGTCTCTCTCCATATATAGTTTAGTTCAAGCTATTAAACCTCATACAACTATATATCCTATTTTTTTTAAGAAATATTGGTCACACAAAGACTACAATAAATTAAGCTTTCAAACAACTGATAGGTATCTTTCACGGCTATGAATGATATCCATCCAACATTGTGATGAGTGCTTGATATTGGCTATGAAGTACATACCATCAACCTCATTAGTGATGGTTTTAACACTGGATTTCCATGCAACCAATGTGTTCTTATTTTACTTTACTATTCTTTTTATCTTATCTATGGATCATCCTAAGAAATGAAATTCTTTCTTACTAAATGTATGTGGAACTGGACACATTACAATCTATAGCATAAATCTGTTGTGCTCAAACTTCCACCACTAAGTTCCTATTCAAAGATCTATTAAAGAGAAAAATGAATGCTGGCACTTGGTTATGCAATTAAAGAACCTAATTGTCTACACAAAGTGGTGTTGGAATATCTAAAAAGAAAAATAAAATCTCACCCAATAACTTTGTCTTATGCAGTTACGAAGTCAAAATTGAAACCCATCTTTAGACATCTCTTAAGATTTTTTTCAAACAAATAGTTGACACAGGAGTCAGGACTATAAGACACTTAACGTGAAATAGTCCTCTAGATGTTCTTGCCAATACAAACTTGATATCAGCAGCAAAAACATATAGAAATACTGAATAAAATAAACAACATATTGAAAAGAAAAGGTTTTGTTTCGCCACTAAAACTTCATATCCAAGTTTAGTTTTAGATGGGCCAGGTCGCCATGTGTCCATGTCACCACTTCCACATGTCCCCCTCCTGAAGGTATGGTCTATTAATACACATTTGAGTTTCTTCATTGCAATCTTGACCCCCGTCCATCATCTCCATCCTTAATGTCTTCTCCAACTTATGTTTTTGTCTCCCTCCACCGAAAGAACTGATTTGACCCACATATGGTCACAGTTTAATATGATTTGTTATTTGTTAATCTCACATACAGTTAGTTGTATGATGTTCCTAATATATTTATCGCTGAATAAATTCTTAATATCAATTAAAATTTTGAGTTTGTATGAACGAAAGTTGTTAAAATAATTTACATCCTTAAAATAATTTACATCCTTTGCTTGAGAGATCCACCATAGAACCATCTCACCCAATGTGTGCCTACTGCCTACTACATTTACCATTACAATTCAAACACAAAAAACAATACTCTATTCTATTGGAGTAGAATAGCTCAAGGAACATTGAGCGAAAAATAATATACTCAAACATATTAAGCAATGTAGTAGTCTACCTACATTCATCAAATTAAATTTATTATGTTAAACAATAACATACCTGGTACAACTTTTCTTGATTCTTTCTTTTGGTCAGCAACAAACGCGAATCTCTGTTCCTTATATGTCACTTCGGCACGTACAAATCTCAATCAAACAAACTAATATAACATCCAATAACATGACCTTCTACATATCCTTGGAAAAAAAGAGTAAGGATAAAAAGAAATTCACATTAGATTACCTTGTTAACTAAAAGAGATGGAAATTAAATACCAACAAACTCTTTTAGGATTAGGGATTATAATTACCTTGTTAACTAAAAGAGATGGAAATGAAATACCAACAAACTCTTTTAGGATTAGGGATTATAACATAATCTATCTTAGGATTCTTAAAACCAATCCTACAAAAATCCTTACTAAAAATACTTGGTTTTGCCTTTGTGTTCTTTTTTGTTTCTTTCGGTTATTTATTGCAAAAGCCCCAACCATCGGTTTGTTTTCCCAGCTCCTAAGCTTTAATCCATCATCTGCAGATTAGTAATATAATTATTAGAGCTTATAATAAGCACTTATATGGTTATACCAAATGTAGTCACTCTTTGTTTGAATTCAGTCACTTCTTGCTCCATTATCTCTTTCTTTCTCTCTTTGGTTTCTCTCCTTTTCCGGTCCCTTTTTTGTTGATTGATTTAGGGTATGGTTCTCGTTGGGTTTTTATCGAAGAGAATGAATGTTGATTTTTATTTTATTTTTTGGTTTTTTAATTTCATGGCGAACATCTCTCCCTTATTCTATTAAACCCCAAAGTAAATTTTCAAATCCTTATTCTTCTTGTTCATAGATAATTGATAGATGTTGCATAACAGTTAAAAGTACCAATGTGTCTAGCCTAAACCTTGAATGGAATATCTAATATATTGCCGAATGCAAATAAATATATTTAGTAGTATGTAGTTTTAACTGCATATAGACAACCATAATATTTTTGGCAGGAGACTCACTTTGCTTGTCGCTATTTGAAAGGGTTTTGATTCAAATCATCGTTACAACATTTCTAAAGCCTCTACGCATTATGATAAGCATTGCCTTTGGTTCTTCTTTAAGCTTCTATAGTTGCTGAAATTATTGATGAAAGCAATATTAGACATTTTAAATTGGTCAATAACAACTAAATTTATAATGCAAGAGTAAACAGATTATCACATTTGACACTGTTATATATACTGACCGACATCCATATCATAGGTAACATAGTGCTTGATCAAAACTAATGGAACCATTTTATGAGACAAATTCTCAAACAGTCAAACTCACAATTAAAACCATCTGATCACATAAAAAAATAGCCATTAATATGACTAAAAAAAAAAAAAAAAAATCAAACTTTCATAGAAAGCAAAAATCTATATTATCAATTATTAGGAGGGATAACCAAAGCTACTGTAACGTCTAAGAGCTCCAAAAAATGCTAAGCATTCAACTATCCATTACTGACTTGCAAGCATCTTACATAGTAAATTGAAGTCAGATAATATAATACTATTTTGATGAGAAATAGAAGTTACATTAACAAATGAAAATAGAATTCTAGACGCATTCCAGTTTAAGATTTTGAGGTCACGGAATCTAAAAGCCCAACGCTAAAACTATCACCATAAAACCCAAATAAGATCCTGCATAATCACCTACAATATAGATGTATTCCAACGCCGGACATAATCTTAGATATACTCGTAGACGTGAAATGAAAAATTATTTGGAAGAAATCGATTACTCACAGTTAGAAACAACTATGAAATATCCATTACCAATTAAGTCAATTGTTTTTTGTTTATCGTTACATGAGGGAAGAAAATAATAACAACAAACAGAGTGGAAATAATCCTATTTGCTACATGTTAATGCAAAGAAGAAAATCAATTCAAACCATGAGTATAATTAAATAGCTTCGAAGTTAATATGAAGTTCAATTCACTTCCATTCTATTACTTAATTACATGCCAAGAACTGGGTTGGGATTTTATCATCTTAGCTTTTTTGCAATATTAAGAGAAAAAAAAAACATAACTATACGTTGAGACCAAGCATTGTGCCCACGTCATGTTCACAACAAAAGCTTCTGACAATTGGTGTTATTAATTTTTTTTTTATAGATAGGAATCCAAAATCTAACCTTAACCTTTCGATGCATACAATGAAATCAGTTTATGTTTTCGAGGCGTTGAGACACCTAATCTAACAATCCCCTTGCAAAAATCAATGTCCCATTATCATAATCAATCCAAAAGAAAAGAGAAAGAAAAGCAAGGGTGTAAATCTAGGTTTTCCATGAATCCAAATTCTAACCTTAACCTTCTAATGCATACGAAAGCAGTTTATGTTTTTGAGGCAGTGAGACACCTAATCTAACAATCCGTTTGCAAAAATCAATGTCCCATAATCAATCCAAAAGAAAAGAGAAAGAAAAGCAAGGGTGTAAATCTATTAGGTTTTCCATTAATCCAAAAACCAGTAATCATCTTCTCAGTAACTGCTAAATCTAGTATTGGGTAATTCTTTGTCGATTACAAACCAATTGACCCCAAAAAATCTTAAATTTAACCAAAATTAATGCTTCACCTAAGTAAGAAGTCTCAGACTCAAATACCTATTATTTTGTTAGCTTTTGTCATCCGTGAGGTTGATGGTGCACCACTTGTCAATGTCTTCATTGTGAACACAGAGAAAATCAGCTAACCATTCAACGTAGAGAGTAAATCAGTTAGCTTCTAACCGAGAAGATCATCTATTAACATTTTAACTAAAGGATTAAGCTATTGATTGAAAAATAAATATAACTCTACCTACTATACAGCTCGACCTTCTCACGAATAATCTGTCTTTCTCATGGTTATCCAGCTTCTCATATTAATCTCTTATACAACTCAACCTGCAATAGACAACCTAACACATTATCATATGGATACACAACATAATTATGCACCTTAGAGTTCGAACTCAATATCAGATAATAATATTTACTGAAAGTTCTCAATACATTGTGATGTCAACATTTTAGTGGCAATTTTATAGTTTTTAGATTTCTTAACATATACTTGTCTTTTTTAATGAAAACATTGTGATGAAAATACATTATTTCATATCATCATTGGTGTTTATTATATACCCGGATCACATTGATTATAAAAATCTTGAGAATCTACAAAACCAAAGCCAAATCCAAATGAAAATTTTCTAAATTATACTCCATGTAGTTAAATTACTTTCCCAGTTTAAGATCCAAGTAAATATCATTCTCAATAGCTTGCAAGATATTTCAATGCAACTCTCAATAACATTGATCAAAATGTAATGGTTTTGCAATAAAAATCAAGATATTACTTTGTATTTGCCTACACCAAAGTGCCTTTGAATGATTTTTTTTTTTTGGTTTGGATTGCATGCGTATTGAACAGCTCAAATGGAACATTCGTAGGATCCTATAGTTTTAACTCTTTCAAAAATTGTTAACTACACAGATTTCAAACTTTTAGTATAGTTGTCAAATTACTCACCAAGACTCAGTGTAAGCTACTGACTCCAATTCTACACATTGCTAATTAAAATAACTTATTCAAGCTTCAAAAAAAGTCAAGCTAGTCTATTACATTTTCAGCAGCAAACTACAACTTTTAAAGAGTCTAAATCTGATTAAGTTGCGAGGACCCTAAGTTAAATATTCCTATATACAAATACTTGTTTCAACCATAACATACTATACAATCAATATCGACTAACCAATTCATCGTTCCTAAACCATTGGATCATAATGCATTAGAATGTTATACTTAATGGACTAAGTTGTGGTCATAATGCATTAGGATATATATAGTTACATGGGAAACCGCGATAAGTAAATTAGTTTAATGCAGATAAACTGAACAAAAAAAAAAATCACTTGTTATAATGATCAAAATGGGCATTGGGGCATCACCAATTGATTTGCAATGTGAGGATAGAAGAAACCAAAATTTTGAAACATTTCTAGATAAAAAAAAATGATTGCTAACGCCATGCTCTGACTACCCATCAAAGCAATCTATTCAAGCAACTATAAAACACATGTTCTTAGGTGGTCTCATTCTTTAAACTAAGAATGGGATTGCATGTGTGTAAACCATTGGATCCTTCAATTCCTTGCTATCCATTCTATGGTAAGCCACACCGACAATTTGTTCACAAAGAACCCAAAAAGACTGAAACCTAAAAAACTTTAGTAAATCATCCTATAGACCCTTTTAAAATGAGCTTTTGAAACCCTTCTTAATTATACACCAAGTAGTCTCCCAGCAATAAGATGATGGGTCTCAAAATGGTCAATTCATCAAAAATAGAAAAAGCAGATTGAAGAAGAGACAATTAACCATATGGATATCTATGGTGTTTCGGTGCATACACAACTGCATAAAGAAGTCATTAAACCTTGTTTTCACCCATAGCCAACTTATCCTTTTTTGTCACACCTGTAACTATTGCTTCAATTCCTTAGCAAGGTACAAATTAAAGGTAAGAGTAGTTACAACTCCAAGATAGAAATATATAAAGTTAAATCATTAAGAAATTACAATTAAACACAACTCCAAGATACAAATATATAAAGTTAAATCATTACGTAATTACAATTAAACACATAATCTTGAAACTTAGTCCTTTAAAGGTGTCATACTGACCACCTAGCTTTACATCTCAATGGGGCAAAACAAATGGTAAGACCATTACCTAAACTTAAGTGATAGTACTTTATACCTAACATTACTATATATATGCGTCCAAAATTAAACAACCATCAAATTTAACAAATTTAAACGTTCACACTGTAAATAATAAAATATGTAAGGCACTGAAGAATTAATGACTGGATATGAAAGTAGGATTTAATCAAAGAAAATTAGTCGAACTTCTAGGCCATGAATGTATCCTCCAGTTTGGGCTGTTTCCCTTACATTCAGTAATAGTAAGCTTTTTCCCTTACATTCTGTTGTTTCCTATAATATTTAGAAACAACAAAAACAGTAAACACTGTTTCTCAGCCTGCCTGGCAGCTGGGACCTTGCCAGAATGTTTCAGTGTTCTAGCACGACCATAAAAGATCAAATATACTATTCATTATACCAATAGAAAGGTTCAAATTAACCACTCTACAATGTTGAAGATGAGGTTCAAAATATATAGATTAGCAAAAACCCTTCATAATGGATATAGTAACGGTATGTTCACATTGGCAATAGAAAGAGCATAAGCATGACATCCTTTTAATCTTAAACCTGTGATAAAATATATGAGTTACCCTACAAAGGAAAAGCTAACAAAATATTTGGAGCCCAATACAAAGCATCACGAATAATAGTTGTGACCACTAATAGACAGTTGTTTTCTCCTCGATGTTTTTCCAAAATTCTTTTTGGAAAAAAGTTGTCAAGCTAGTGACGCCCTACGTAAAAAAAGGTAAGCAGAAATTATAGATATTAGGAAATTTGTACAACTGCTTACCAATGTAATAAACCTGATAGCAGAAACATCAACTAAAGGCGCTCAATGCGTAGACAAATTTACACCTCATAAATGAGCACAATGATTTATGCCAAGAACAACAACAAAGAGATGAAGCATACACCTGCTCCTTAAAACCCGTAAACTTGTAAACTAAACCATCTCTTATCCGAACCCCAAGCTGAAAGGTCCTTGGAACCTTCATCCATGTTAGATTAACAATGCCAGACTTATCAACCTCGAATATTATAGATAATAAAAGAAATAAAGTGCTCTTTACCGCTTATCGCAAGAAAGAGCAAGAAAATGCGGAGAATAGTAAGTATTTGACTACGAGGTCAAGAGGGCCCGTGATATTAATAAGAAAAAAGAAAATAGATAAAGAAAACCTATTTGAATGAATAAGGCGATACCTCCTTCAATGGAAGTATATCTTGGAAATCCACGGCTTCAGCCTTCCCTTTGTAAATGGGGGTCAACCCAAACACCACTAACAAAGGATAAAACTGGTCCTCCTTCAATATAGAACAATACGATTTCCCTAGATTTAGTGCGCATTGAGAGTCTAGAACCCTGTAGAGTCTATTGTCCTTCAATTCTTTAAATCTCTTTAAATCTATTTGTAGTCTATAGAAAATTAAAAATAGATTAGGGAGATTTAAACAAATCTAGGGAGGTGGTACTAATTATTATTCCATCCAATTTTTTAGGAGCCAATCATATTGTTTGAAGTGCAAAATGGAGCGATATGGTGAGGAGAGAGAATGTGCGCGAGCTTTTATATATATATATATAGATAGTACAAAATATCGCGATATATCTCGATATATATCGAGATTTCAGAGAAGGGTAAATAAATATCGTGATATCAATTTGGATAAAAACCAGTGTAAATATCGACAATTTTTGTTGACATTTCGCGATATTTTCACGATATGTGTGATTTATACGATATTTTCAGAGAGAATTAGGTGATTGCAAACTGAAGAAGAAGAAGAAGAAGAAGAAGAAGAAGAAGAAGAAGAAGAAGAAGAAGAAGAAGGCTGGTGATTACAAACCGACAAAGAAAAAAAAAAGGCTACTCCTACCCTCTCCCACGCGAGCTACTCTTTCTCCAACTTGCCATTTCCTTCTCTCACTTGAAGCCTGAATAGTTAAACTGTCTAACCCCTCTGGCAAGTAATTCTTGGAGAATTTTTTGGGTATTGGCTGCAAAACGAAAAAGGAAAATAAAACGCCCATTTAGTCATTTACACCTTGTACGTGTTCACCAATTCTATTACATTGTGGTTTGACATGGTATTCAAACTTCGGCTTGTTAGAGGTCACGTTTAAGTTATTGCCAACTGATTTCAGCTTTGGCACCTTGTTAAGTTACCATTTACTCTAAGCAAGTAATAAACAAATTTTCCTCAGCTCTTTGATGATTTTGTATGCTATATTAAGGCACATAGTTTACAAGATTTAATGAAGGTGTGTTACAAAGTCTTAAAGGAAACAACTATAAACCAAGGTGCTCACCATGTAGATACCATTCACATAGGAAGGCTGCACGTAAATTATGAAGTAAGGATAGCTTGATTTGAATGAACCAGCTATTTGAATAGATCCATCTTTTGCTTGACTTTTCAGTCGTCTCTTCATCATCAAAGCTTCTTTACGTGAATATTTTTTGGCAATTGAATCATCTTCACCTGCATTTAACAAACACAGTAATGGTAATTATTGGATATCCAGAGCATCATGTGAAAAGTAAAAAACAACTAAATTGGAGTTTGATATATATGCTTACTAGAAGGATAGTCAGTAATTTCCTTGCGCTTTCTAGATTCTCCGGCATTGTAGAGAATCTCATTACCACTCATATCAAATATCAGAACACAAAATTGAGATTTTCCATCATACTTAAAAATGAGAAAGTGCCCAGCACAAATAGAATGATGCTCTATAAATTCTTGCCACCACTCGATCCAAACATCACCATCAACATTTTTAAGTTCAACATGCCAAACTGCATCACTGGGATCTTTTAGGGCAACAACATCAGGCAGATACTTGCCATACTTGCAGACAAACTTTTTTGGGATCCTCTGCATGGTGCATGTATCAAAGTGAAGTGGAATTTGTGAGGTCGTCGAAGCAGCCTGGAGGGGATGCGGAGTTGTCGAGGATTATGATTTCTGCTCGGGCGACCCGCCAGAGGAGGATGGGCTGGTACTCCCGGCCCGCTCCCGGGGGAATAGGAGGGAGGGTCTCCGCTTGCTTTTGGAGGAGGTGGAGTTTGTTCTGGAAGTTCAAATGGGAAGAAGGAAGGCTGCCAAGGTCGATAGCATTGACAGGCAAACTTCAAACTTCATTTTAACCGGGGAAAAGCGGGAGAAACGTCAAGCTGGGACTGAACTTGAGGATGCCCGTCTTGGAGGGAGTGGATGCGTAACGGGTTTTGGAATGGACACTTCTTTGGAAAGGGGAAGGCTGCCGCTTTTACCAAGGGAGGCGGAAAGAAGCGTAACACCGTCTCTCGGTGACGAACTGGATCGCCACCTGGTCTACGTTGATGAGCGGTCCGGGGACGAAAGTGCTCTGTGAAGAAAACGGATCGCAGCTTCAAGGTGGCCCCGATCATGAAAGTCAGTATCCCCGGACGCGTTTTAGTCTTGGATGGGGACAGAGGGAGATGGACACCAAGAGCTTAAGGCAGAATCTAAGAGCGATGGATCCGCTCAATGCTTGGTAAGCTTTGATGTTCGTGGAGGTGTTGATTTACTTTTTGATGAGCGATATGAACTTAGATGTTATGTGTTATTATGCAGCTGTTGATGGGATATCAAAAGTTGAAGCGGATAGCAATGATCGTTTGAGTTGGAGAGTGGGCGAAATGGAGAAGGTGAAGGACGAAGTTGGCGAATCTACGGGGCTGTCCGGGAGATGGAGAAGAGGGAGGCGGAGGAATGTCGGAAGAAGAGTAATGACGAGGCGTTGGAGAGGATGACATTGGCGCAAAACGCCAAAATTTGAAGGAGGAGTTGGCTGCTGTAATTGAGTATGCCAAGAAATGCAAGGCCGTTGCCAAGGAAGCACGGGATGCATACAACATTTCGACAAATATGAGGACCTAGAAACGACCTACCTTTTATTGAAGTGGAATCGAGAACGGGCTCTAGGTACACCGAGGAGAAAGTACACAGGAATCTTTGGCGATGTTCCGATCCACCGGCATTGTCGTTCCCCGGATATATGTATCAATCACATGAGTGTGTAGAAGTGACTATCGTGGTCGTGGCTAAGGATATTTGTGCGCAATGTTATAAATAAAATATGATGATATAGTTAAGTTACGAATGTCTTAAGTGTTAGTTATATTCGCTTGATTGAATTGTGATTTGCAAGAGGGTAGACCCTACTAACTCTTTGTGCAGGGCGCGTGTCTACCCTATGAAAAACTAACTTGGGTAAAGGTAAAAGAAAAGTTAAATATAGTTATTTTGTATAATCGCGTATATGATACTTTGATTATTTTGTTAAGGGGAATAAGGAACTACGATGCCTATGAGGGAGGAACTACCTGCCTTATCCCTAAATCACTCACACCAGCTTTATGCTTACCCCCTCGTAATATGTTTTTTGCATGGGGGTGCGTTCTGTGTAGGAACGCAGATGGAGAACAATAGTGGGAGACCTAATCGCGGCTAGAAGGTATTGTATTTGATCAATTTTATTTGTTTTATGATGAAGTTGTATCATATTTGTGCTCTTTTGTTTTGGAAGATGGGTTTTGATGTATAAGTAGTGTGGAGGACGTGATGTATATTGTTGAGGTTGTTATGATAACGTAGAGATGTATGTATGTTAGTTTGTATTGTATAAGACCTATATTAGGGTTTCTGGGATTTGTTTGTATATAAATTGTTTTCTTTTGATTTGAGGGTTGGTTACTTGACTTAACTGGCATTAGTCGAGATGGTTAAGTAGCCGGTTCTACGAATCAGTATATCTTTTAGTAGGTGGGTGTAGTTTTATTGGATTTTCAAGTTATGACAGGATTTAAGTTTATGAAATGTTGAAAATACAGAGGAAATTCTGCCGAAATTTTTATAGGATTTTTTTGATTCGAGGATTGGTTACTTGACTTAACTGGCACTAGTCGAGATGGTTAAGTAGCCGGTTCTGCGAATCAGTATTTCTTTTAGTAGTTGGGTGTAGTTTTATTGGATTTGAAGGTTATGACAGGATTTAAATTTATGAAATTTCGAAAATACAGAGGAAACTCTGCCAAAATTTTTGTAGGATTTTTTTCGTCTCTCGTGTAGTTTAGGTTTTGCTTAGTTGGTCTATATCACGTCCTGAGTTTTGTAATAATTAAATATGCCACGCGTCTTTGGTATTCAGTGACTGTTTTATTGTTATCTTCGTTCTTTTATCTCTTATCTCTCTGGAAATGCTAGGGCTAGTTGTTCTTATAATGCCAAGAAGATCAGCATCAAGATTCATACGTGAAAGAATCATCATAAGAAAAGATGATGAAATCGGTCTCAATAGAAAACGTCTCTAAAATCAATGAGAGTTATATTGATAAAAACATGGGAATAATGATGGTCAATGGTCCGAACGAGACGATGGGTAAGGTTCTAGAGTTCTTGCAAGAGGCAAAGGATCATGATCATAGAAAAGGAGAGGATCTTCTTGATTCAGTGTTGTTTGTTGGGAAGTACTTGGCGGAATCACCCTTTGCCTGCATGCTAAAGGCTCTGGATCTTCTCGAGTACCTTCTTTCCATCAAGGGTGAGGACAAACCAAGACCATTCTATTATGTTTTATTTATGCTTCCCCTATTGTCCCAAATAGCAACCTCCATTGAAGGATGTAAAATCCTGGCTTCAACCAAAGGGCTACAATATGTTGTAGATTGCCTGATCAAGATGATGGATGCGGTTTATGGCAGTGATGGGGAGGATACTAGTGGGAGCATAGTTTTGGCAAGTGATGTAATTGAACACGTCATATTGACAACTGATGAAGTGGATTGGAGTTGTGTTGGTCGTCTCCTCAAGACGCGTTAGAGTGTTGGATAGACTCTATATAGGCGCAGGCATCTATGGACATCGGGGTTCTGAGGCCTTCACGCTCTCATCATGGATTCAATTACAACAGAAGATCTAATAGATGAGCTATATGATTGAACAAGCTCAGTGCAAGTGCAACAAGTATTGTAATATGTAGAAAAAAAAAATTCAAGATTCATTGTTAAAGAATGAAAAGTCAATGTAATATGTAGGAATTTCGAGGTGTATTTTTGAGTATTAGAGAGTAATTTATATTAAAAGTATGATCGTGAGGGAATAATATATTTATATATATTATGCACGTGTCCAACATGAATCAGAAAACTCATGGAAGATTGTTATAACATAACACCTTGTCTAGAACGAGGTGATAACCTCCGAGGACTCATGATAGATCGTTACAACATAACACCTCGCCCGTAAGCCAGGTGACAACATGGCACATGCACGCAACGGCAAGAACGCCAACGTAGTTGTGTTAGTTAAAAGTCGTAGCATCGGTCGGCTTATAAATAATAATCGTCTAAAAGCTCATTTATTCTCATCAAGGCGGGGACTTGAGCCGACAGAGGAAAGGAGGGAACAATGTCCGACTTGATTCAAGTTCATCACAAAATCTTGATATGTAGGCAAATTTCATCCCAAAGCAAGCTCAGTCAAAACTCGACCCATCGCAATCTTCTCCATTATTCACACTTGTAAGGACTGATCAAATTCAACCTTTATAATGACCACATTCAAATAAAATATAGATATTTATCGATATTTGTCGATATTTGTGGATATTTATCGATATATCGCGATATATCCACGATATTTGCAGTCAGAAATACCCACACATAGTCTGTGGATATTTGTCGATATTTATCGATATATCTCGATATATCCACGATATTTACAGATGCCCAAATGTAATATATCCCCACACAGGGGGATATATCCACGATACATATCCATAAATCAGAGGTCGATATTTTGCCATATCCCGATATTTTGTACTATGTATACCATTATATATCACATGACATCGTCACGTGTATACAACTGTAGATATTGCTTATCTCCACTCATAAGAGAGGTTTGATATATCGACTCATAAGAGAGCTAATCTTTTTATAAAATGGGAAGGATGATTATAATCACTCTTTTTCAGTCTTTCACCTTACTAGATCACTCCTCTCTCTTTACAGGCTTTTCTCTCTGCAAAGGTTATCTCTCAATTTTGATAGCTCTCAAAATTAGGTTTCTTTTTCTTGTGTTAGGTTTTCCAAAACCTCGTTTCTATTTTTATAGTAACCGGCAATCTCGCAGTTACTATAGCAAAATAGAAACTTCGAATTTAGAGTACATGAGTGCGGGCGTGCCCTTGTTAAAGAAAAATCGAGCGCGTGCGCGCCCTATGATTTTTCCTCGAACCAAAAATCCAGTAACATGAAGGCGGGCACGCTCAGCCTTTTCCACGCAGACATCATCTGATTTCTCTCATCTTCCTCATGTGAGGGATAACTCCAACAATCTCCCCCTCCTGAACAGTGAGGGGGGATATCTCCATGCAATTTCCAAATCAACAGGAGGAGTGTGCTACAATTCCGACAATAACACAACAAACATCAAAGTTACCTTTCGGTAAGACTTTAGTCATCATATCCGAACCGTTCTTGTTGGTATGGATCTTCTCAATGCACAAATGCTTGTCTTTGAGTACTTCTCTAATCCAATGATAACGCACATGTATGTCCTTGGATTTAGAGTAAAAACTCGGATTCTTGCTCAAATGGATGACGCTTTGACTGTCACATAGAACTACAAACTGTTTCTACTTTAGCCCTAGTTCATCGAAGAACCTCTTCATCCATAACATCTCTTTGCAACACTCAGTGGCTGCAATATACTCGGCTTCTGTAGTGGAGAGGGCAACACATTTTTGCAGCTTAGATTGTCAAGAAACTACTCCCCCTACCAAAATAACCAGATAACCAGAGGCGTCATCGAGTCAACATCACCTGCCATGTCTGCATTAGTGTAGCCTTCAAGTAAGGGCTTACTTCCACCAAAACACAAACACGATTTGGAAGTGCCCTTGAGATATCTCAATATCCACTTAACACCTTCCCAATGCTCCTTACCCAGATTTGCCAGAAATCGACTTACAACACTAATGACAAAAGCAATCTCCCATATGACATAGTCTCTTATGTCATAGTTTGGAGGAAGGTTCTTCTTGTGCCGGATTTAACTATGTTTTACACAAACTAGCCTATGTCTTGTAAAGCAAACAAGTTTTCTTCCCTTTAGCTACTACAATGGAACATTTGCTCAGTTTCCATACCCCGTTACCAAACGAGTTTTGAAAGCCATCATCATCTAACTTCCCAGTGGAAATTCGGCCTAGCCGTATGTCGGGGACATGTCTTATATCCTTGAGTGTCAAGGTGTAGCCGACATTGGTTTCTACATGAACATCACCAATGCCTACAATCTTCGAGACGCCGCTGTTACCCATCTTTACTTCACCAAATTCACTGCAGCTGTAGGTAGTGAAAAATCCCCTGTGCGGTGTGACGTGATAGGATGCTCCTGTATCTATCACCCACTCTGTATCCTGGCATGAGGTACTAAGACAGCACACACCACAATCTGACACAATTCTCACTAGATCGTCAACTAGTGCGGTAGTATCTCTGCCTGTATTTCCATTCCTCTGTACCATGTCTTTATGTACACAGTTATTCTTCTCATCCTTCTTCAGTGTTCTGCACTCATACCTGAAGTGACCCTTGGTGGCACAATAGTAACATTGCCTCTCTGCCTTAGGAGTTCTAGCTTCACCCCTAGATTTACTTCTGTCATCACCTCTAGAATGAGATGGTTTTATACTTTTACCTCTCCCCCGCTTATCTGTGACAAGGATCTTTGAGTGAGAGGAGCTGTTCTTAAACCCCTTATTGTCTCCTCATTCAACAATGCCCCGGTAGCCATCTCCATGGAAATAACTCCATCCTTAGCGGCTCCGTTAAGAGAAACTGCTAACGTCTCCCAACTTTCGGGTAGAGATGCTAATAGGAACAAAGCCTCAACTTCGTCACCCATATTAATCTTCATAAAATGCAACTAATTGATGGTATTATGTAGTTCATTAAGATGCTCAGACATTGAAGAACCTTCTTTGTATTTCGTGTTGGCAAACTTCTTAATGAGCAGCACTTTGTTTCCGATCGACTTTCTCTCATAGAGGTCTTTGAGTTTCTTCCACAAGCCAAAAACAGTGGTCTCTTAGGATACATGGTGAAAGACATTGTCGTCAATCCACTGTCTAATGTACCATATTGCTTTCCTGTCAAGCTTGCTCCACTCATCCAAAGGAATCACTTCCGGTTTTTCTCTCCCATTCTCAATAGGTTGTGTTAAGTCTTTACAATATAGCAAAACTTCCATCTTGGCTTTCTAAATAGTGTAGTTTGCTCTATTCAGACTAATCATGCAAGTGTTCATAGAATGGTCCATCTCTACAAGTTATTTAAACTTAAAAATTCTCTCAGGAGTTTCGTCAAACACCTTCCGAGCAAAATTTGGATAACACCCTAGGTTAATCCAACCTGGCTTCGATATCACTTGTTGGGGTTAATACCGATACCAATCGATCCCCACTACATAGATAACTTGTAATATGAACTCAACTACTTCTCCAGACAAATTCTAAATATTCACTACAACCAACCTAACATGCCCAACTATCTAAACTATTAACAACATATAATAATGTAAAGAAGTAAAAGCATACCAAAACACAAAGATATACCGTGGTTTGGCCAATAGTGCCTACTTCCACAAGAGCTAATCATTTTATAAAGTGGGAAGGACGATTACAATCACTCCTTTTCAGTCTCTCACCTTACTAGATCACTCCTCTCTCTTTACAGGTTTTTCTCTCTACAAAGGTTATCTCTCAATTTTGATAGCTCTCAAAATTGGGTTTCTTTTTCTTGTGTTAGGTTTTCCAAAACCTTGTTTCTATTTTTATAGTAACCCGCAATCTCGCGGTTACTATAGCAAAATAAAAACTGCGAATTTAGATATGAGCGCGGGCGCACCATTGTCAAGGCAAAATCAAGCGTGTGCGCGCCCTATGATTTTTCCTCGAACCAAAAATCTAGTAACATGAGGGCGGGCGCGCTTTGTGCTTAGGCCAATCTGAGCGCGTGCACACTCAGCCTTTTCCACGCAGACACCAACTGATTTCTCTCTTCTTCCTCATGTTAGGGATAACTCCAACATATCTCGATTAGGTCTTCCGACTTTAAATAGTTTTGTCCAAGAACCTATGACATTACGAGTGTACGACACCCTATTTCATTCATGATCCATACATCAACCTCCTCTTCAAAGCGACCAAGAAAAATACAAAGCAGTAGGTATCTCTGAACCTTCTCCTTCATATAAAAAGAGGCCAAAATGTTTGAAGACACATCAACAAGAGGCCGACTTACTAAGCAATGAAAATTCTGAATAACAAGTCAGTGTTCCAAAGGTGGATAAAGTAGGAGACCTCTTCTAGAACTTACCACAAGCTAGTGCCCCCTAGAGTGTACACATCGACATGTATTCGGAAATCCTTTTTCCTAAACTAGTGATCAGAATAATGAGAAGAAACAATCCCCAATCCCCAATAACAGATACTAGTTAGTGCCTCGATAAAACTTATAATAACATGACTAGTACTTAATGTCTATGTCTTCGAAGGGTCTGACACTTAAGCCTCCTGGACAAAAGAACTAAATTTTGAGGCACTTGAAGATGCGCTTCTTGATTCAAAGATGAGCTAACGAAAACAAGTAATAAAAACAGATACAAACAATTACATGTACATATAAGACCAAGACTAGATCACCCCAAAAGCCTTTTCATTCCCTGAAATCCTTTTTATTTCTAGTTAATAATTTAAAAATTACCAAAGGCAAAGAGGATTTAAGGAGACTAAATCGGAAAATCTTTGTTAACTTATTGCTTGTAGGCGAGGGATCCAACACGCTCACAATCACATGGTGATTCTTCTAGAGTGATGGAATTATGTGAATTGATTAACATGCATCGAGAAGTTGTTGCCAAGGGAAGGGCAACAAGAGCAAATATCATTCTTGATGCAACTTTGGATACCCCAATGGACATTTACAACGTTTGTGCATGCCTTGTCATTGACTGCACTGAGCGCTTATTTGGATCGAAAAGAACATTCGGGGAGCTACACCTTCCTACAGCAGTCAAATGGCCGAAGGATTTTACTCGTTTTCTTTAGCTACGGTATTCTATTTGTCTGTGTTATCATTTCTTTACTTCTTGTGTTTGTGTGTGTATGACTTGTCTTTATTTCTTGTGTGTGTGTATGACTTGTCTTTAGAAAAGTGTTGATTTTAGGATAAGTGTGATTTTCGGCCAAGTATATATACTGCTTCTAGTTTAGCTTTTTTTTTTTTTTTTTTTTTAAAGTTGAATATAATAGCATACAGTTTTTATGGTACGGAAGGTTTTTCAGGTGTATTATCTCTAGTTGTGGTAGATAAAGAGGTGCATTGCTTGACGAGGATGTATGATAAATCTGTGCGGCGATTTTCGTATTATGTCCTTTCAGTTGACATCGCACAAAGATAATCAAACCATAGTTCTCAAATTCTCCAAATTACACTCTAAAAACCCCAAATTACACTCCAATCAACTCAATTTCCACTCCAATTGACTTCATTTATGCAATGTTGGTTTCTTTCTCAGCAAAAACCATACTTTCTAAGCTCAATTCTACTAACAAATACCTCACATTTGGTACTAAACAGTGCACAATTGTGGGAACTTAGTTTTTGTTTCAAGAAATTAGAGTTTGGGCAGCGAGATTTTTTAGTTTTAAGACTTGGGGTTTGATAAAGTTTGGATATTTATCTGAGAAAGTGTTTATGTATATGGTGTGAGTGGGAAGAGAAGGGGAGGGAGAGGGAAATGGATAGTGAAGAAGGGCGTTAGCTTTTATTGGTGTGTGTTGTTTCAGGGATGCTTTTCGTTGTTCTAAGTTCACTTTCCTTCTTTATACTTTGGTCTATAAATTGGAGGCCATGGAGAATTTATAGGTACTTGTTTTGGCTAGTTCATTTTGTATTACTGAATTTGAGCGCAATTGAAGTTGTTGAATGGGAAATGTAGTATATGTATGTGTATAGTAGTAAAGTTTCACCAGGCCTAGACAAAAATAGGCATATCTTATCAGAGGTCAAAGGATGCTTGTGCCTTATAAGTGTCTCTGATGTTGAACTGGATATATAGTGTTTGGAGGACAAAGTTCATGAAACTTTGGAAATCTTGGTTTGGGTGTTGTGGTTTCTAAGAGTACTTCTTTTACACTTTCTTCTTGATCAAGTTGTGGTAGTAGTACTGATCGATCTCAAGTAGTTTCTTTGATATGTTGAACAATACAATCTGTGGCTAATTATGAATTGCCAATGGGCTGCATTCAATTCTTTCCATCCTTGTTTGGTCTACCAATTGCTTTACCATAATAAAAAGTACTAGTAACAATAAAGTTTCAGACCTGTTTTTACTTTGTTTTTGTTTCCATATGGTCATGTTGGCATGCTGCTAAAGAAATTGTTTTTCTGAGGCCTTTAAAACAATGAGAAAGAGTTTGTTTCTGAAACGATTGATTTTGATTTTGTTCGAGGGAGATGCTGATAGTGCAGTTGATAGGCTTTGGTAAAAAAAGAAGCTCGAAGTTGGACAGCAGTAAGATTCACCTATTGGAGGAGTGTCACTATTTTCTGTTTTGTTTCTATGGATGGATATCCTGAACTTTTTAGGAACTTAGTACCATTTAACGACTAAATGTTTTGGTTGAGATTTCTGTTTTGAGTTTTGGTTGAGTTTCTATGGATGGAATATCCTCAACTTGAATATGTTATGAGAATCGATGGTAGTGTTAGTGGCTTGTAAAAGTACTAAAAGAAGCTGCGATGGTTTGTTAGTAGGAGCTGAGTAACTTCTTGATGGGAACCTTTAACTGTTGCTATTAGGCTCAGATGCTAAGTAGGCTATAAAATTGTTTCTATTAGCCATTTGATGATAGATGAGGATTGGGCTTTGTCTATTACTACACACTTCAAAAGGCACAAGTATCTGTTTATTACTGATGCTATTAATGATACAGAACTGTAGGGGCATTTTTTGGCCCTGATTCGGCCTTTTTTTAAAAATAAATGAAAAAAAAACACTTGTCAAGTGTGGTAGAAAAAAAACAGACTGCAAAAAAAACGGGTCACCATACGACACCTAAAAGTGTCTTTTTTCAACAGAAATGGTGTAGTGTTAACCCATTTTGTTTTACCTTTTTAGGTACTTCTGTGAAACCTTATGGATCCCCCCTTATACTAGATTTTTGGCACTTCTCAAAAAATCTTCAATAGAAAGAATTTCTTACTTTGTCGCACGACCACGAGATTTTAGTATACTTATCTTCCTGTCGTCAATAACAAATGAGTATCCTGAGCCAAATTACCAACCTCTTCCTACAAATGAGAGTGATAAACACCTAGAGATAGTAGGTTTCTTTACAATATATGATGTGACCAAAACAACACCAACACCATGCAAATTTGTTGAATTAAAAATTGGGAGCATGCAGCATCACCTCATCTAGGCTTTTAGTAGACAAACAATGACACTCACATATACAAGTAATACAACAACATCTCCCAAGCGTCTAATCCCCAGATTTTCTTAAATGTGCTAACAGTAGATAGTAACTGAACATTAGGAAGTCTAGGCTAAAAGGTTCTATGGAAAGGGGTCTATATCTCAATTAGTAGAGTACACCATAATTAACATGTACATTTAAATTGGACCAGCCTTTTTTCTACCATGAAATACCCTTGATAAAATATTCAAATAAATTATTCAAAGCCTTTAAGAAGGACTACTTTGTCATTTCAAAATTTACTACCATTTATACCCTTAAGATTACATAGTACCTTAAGGACGTATGTGTAAATTTAGGTCGGAAATCAACTACACGCCACTATTCAATTGTTCACGACTTACCCTTTATTAATTGCCAAATTATTACCTTTTATACCGAAATTAAATGTGATAAAAGTGATTTTACGTATTCTAACTATCTATGCGTAAACACAAATAATCAAATTACGTAAATACGTGTTTATATCAATATTCCTACTCTCAATAATGAAGTAATATCAGAGAGTCAGGATTCGTTCCACTCTTAAACCTCAAGACTTAAACAAATTCAACTAATCAAACCCAAAAGGAACAATAGTGAGAGCAATGATTTGATGTGAATTTTCTATTCTACCATTCCCAACAATTGAATCTAAACAAGACATAATATAAAGATTTGAACTTTATTTGTTTAAACTCAATTTGAAACTACTCATGCAATAATTGAATTAAACTAATAATGACAAATAAGTAAATCTAAGGATTTAAGCTAATAAATAAATGAAAATGAAACTAGATTATGGAGAACTAATTAACTTTATTTATCTAATAGAACAATAAGAACAAGATATGATTGAATGAATAACAACTATTTTATTTATCTAATGAATGATATTCAATGATTTAAATAACTAAGCTAAAACAAAGAATGAAACTAATTAATGGAATGAAAACTAAGTAATTAACTAATCTAGATCTAACTTTTTCTAACCCTAAACTCCATTAACATTAGCTTCCTAACCTAACTGCCATTAACAAAGAGTCAAGCTTTTGTTTTTATACTTCCAGATCCAAAAATCGTGCATGGGCTTGGAGCCATATTTTGGGCCGGAAAATCGGGCCCAAAACCCAATTTCTTTAGTCCAAAATGGGCTCTTCAGCTGCAGTTGGTTTCGACAGATGTTTCGTTCACTTCTGCTCCTCTGATTGGGTCAAGGCTTGGACCATTGCAAAGCTCTTTCCGAGCCGGTCGTTTTGACATAAGGTAGGCCCAATTCCGAGGTCTGAGTCCAAAGATACGCCCGGAAGTTCTGGCGACTTGTCTTGTGTAATTTACGCCCGTGTTGACTTTTCAGCTTTTGACCGGGCTTTACAAAGGCTTTGTCTCCTTGAATCTTAGCCTTTATTCACAGAACTCCTTAGCAACCGACCTTTGCTCCTTTATCTCGCTAAAGTGGCACATTTCTGCACATAATAGACTTTGAAGCCTGAAATGCATAAAAAACACGAATCGGTATTAACTCTTAATTATTACTCACATAATGGTCTAAAAGTATGATTGTTAAGGGGTTAAAACTACAGTTTTGGGCTCTTATCAAACCACCCCAAACAGCATTTTGCTTGTCCTCAAGCAAAAGATGAGAAATTAGAATAAGTGACCAAAATGGAGTTCTATCTACTCGCGTTTATTTGAGTGCGATTGCATTGACCATATACAACAAGGCCTTAAACCACTAGGAATTCCCTAGTGGGACGAAGTTATAGCCTCGTGAGAGTTTTCCAGTGAAGGTACTCACAAACTTCATCTATACTACAATGACTAAGAAATAAAACTATTGTTTCCTCATTCATGTCTCAACTATCTATACATCTCACTAGCAATTGAATCTGGAATAATCATGCCGAAAACCTAAGCTAATATATGCATAATAATCAATCATCTACTGAATAAACATATATACAATGAGTAATGCTATGAAATGCTTAGCAGGTCCGTTCTGAAACTTCGAATAAGCGTCCTTAAGTAGGTCCTCACATAAAAGTCAAGACAAAAATCACTCGATTTTTCCGCTCAAGTTTTCGCTACTCCATTAATGCGCGGTGGGCACACTTTACCTTACAATCTCAATGACACACAAGGAAGCGAGTCGATCAAACACAACTGCCACTTACTATCACACTAACCTATTCCTAATTGAGCTAGAGGTCTTTATTAGGTGTTCGGGGATTAGGAGATGGTTTAAGAAGGAAGGAAATGGATATACAAAAGGACAAGTCCGAGATAATAGAGTCTTCATATTATATAACTTAGAGAAACCTTGTTATTTTCTTTTGCTTCTATACTTTGTTTCCATCATTAGCCATATTTTTCTTTTTCTTTTCTTTGGCTTTTGACTCCCTTTTATTCTATTTTTGGAGTTTTTATTTATTTCTATTTTTCTTTTTCTTTTTTCTTTTCTTTGGATGGAAACTTCTTTTCTTTTTCTGAAGCAACTAACTAATTTTTGTTTACACGTGGGTTTTCTCTTCTTCTTTCTTCACTCATTCTATTCTCGGACTTATTCTAGATTGGGTAAGTTGAATTTTTTTATTTTGTTTTGTTTTGTAATGGGGTAAAGGAATTGTGGTTTATGGAAGGCTAAAGAAAGGCTCGGAGGGGCTTACTAGCGGAAAATAATTCATAGGTTTGAATTTTTGGCTATATCGATCCAAAGAGGGCCTAAATTCTCGCTTAGGATATGACATAGTGATCAAGCAAGTGGACGTGTGATTTCTCTATCCGGATTTTACTTCTCCCTTGTGTCATTTCTCAAATATTTATTTCATATAAGGCTTTTAGGCTATATTCTCACAGGATTTGTAGAATAAGTACTCTAGCCTAGATTTCAGAAACTTACTACTAACAATCATAGATACTCATGTAATATATTTATAGATAGATGCAAAGATTATTACCTACATATTAACCTAAGTTTCTAACAATTATTCTGATGCAAAAGCTACGTGAGACTTCTAGATTGTTAAGAGCATAGAAAGAAAACAATACCAATATTCCTAAGTGTATAGCATAAACTTATTTATTTATATTTTTGAAATTTTTAACTTGAAAACAAATGCATATTATACATATCTATATCCTAACAGATGCCTTAATTACACGTATTTCTATGCCCCCCCCAAACAAGAAGAATGCTTTGTCCTCAAAGCATTTAAATAAAGAGGGTAGAAAAATACCATGGAAATGCGTGAAATTCGAACATCCGCAAAACAAGGTTAGAATATACTAATATAGGAAAAAAAAAAAACTGACGCAACTCTATAAGAGTTCCACCCATTATGGGGTTAACAGAATTAAATTGCTTGGGACATAAGCAGACACTAACTGAAACTAAAAACTTACATCCACTCTAGCGTTTACTCGTCATCCTCCTCTTCTATCAAGAAGTGAGGTTCCTTCGCGTCCTGCCATGCCATGATAATTTGCCATGCTTCACGCCATTTATCATCTATGATTGCTAACCTATTAAGCGCCACTTGGTCGGATGGGGTGTAAGGTGCAACCTGATGAGGTTGTATCCTCCATCCTTGCCAAGTCATTGCACGGAAAGATCTGATAATATAATTGGTGGGTCTCACAAATGTCGACCCCAACCCAATCCGTGAAACGGGCACAAAAAACAGGAAAGAAACATAGCATAATACGGGAAACTAATATAGGCATAAGAAGATACTTATGCCTCATGCTATGGGCTCGTGCTAAACTAGACATTAAGGTCTTAGGAAGGTCATATAGCAGGCGTTCCTCAGCTAAAGCAAGGAAAACATCGCAAGTGGCATCATTCGCAGAAGAAAAATGCCACTCCCCTAATATGTTTAGCATGATAAAGAACATTACCGTATCACATTAAGGGACAAGCTACCAAGGGCTACGTTATATGTCCCTTGGTCCTCTACACGGAAAATGCCGGACCCATAAGCCTCATGCAAAAAGTCATAAGTGTAGACATGCATATTATCTACCCAATAGCATCATGGGTCTTGTATTTCAATGGGCATGGCAAGTCCAAGAACAAATGCTAGCAAGAACCATAAGCGGTTCCGACCTACGTGTGTGATCACCTCATGAAACCAAGCACCATAAGTAGTGCTTTGAAACAAATCTTTGAAAGACTGTTCGGTATTATTATAGGAGATGTCATCTCGAACTACGCCCGAACAGCTGCAAATGAACAGGGAACAACCCGCTGAAAACTGGAATTTTTCTCGGGTCGGGAAGTCAGCGCCGAAGGCCTTCAACTAGGCGCGAAGTCGCGCTCTGCGGTATTTGGAATTCCAGTGTTTGAGCCGAAGTCGCTGACCTTGAGGCGCTGGAACAAAATTTCTGAACAAAATTTCGACAAAGTGTAGGCGCGAAGGAATTATCTGAAGCGCAGCGCCAGCGCTCGAGGTGTTGATTCGTGAAAAATGCGACGAAACGTGGGAAACGTGGGAGTGAAAGGTGAGAAATGGAAGTTAGGTGTAGTGTGGGTTGTGAGTGTAGAATGAATAAAGTTTTTATAGGTTTTGAATTGTTAAAACGAATCGGTAAGTTGCCAAAAGCTTTTAAGGCAATTTCGGAAACAATAAAATTTCGAACCCGAAAACGGAAACAACTCATATTCTTGATTCTATAACAACCCTAATATCTTTTATATCTTTGGATTTAGACTAGTAACTTCTAAACTCTCTTAGATTTCATCATACCACCACATCTAATCATAGGTATGCCAATTATGACAATATTCTCAACCTTCACTCCAAAACAAACTCTAAAATGGAGGATCTTCTACAAATCATGATAGAATAAATAATACCACCCCCAAACAATTCGGGAAGGTGGGATTAATAATAAAAACCATGCACAATTTGAAAAGAACAACATTATATTAAAATTGAAATTCAAGCAACATTTAACTACCAAATTCAAAGTTAACTACGGAATTTAACAACGTAACATCCTATCTACTAAAAATAATAAAAGACAACATCAAAACAACAAACAAAGAGAAATCTAGATACTCTTAAAGGGAGCGAGGTGGGGGTAAGAATAGGAATTTGAGTGATCAAGAATGGAAAAACCAAACACTTATTCCCCAAACAAATTTTTGAAAACAGGGTTTGTAAAAATTTGTTTTAAAACGGGTCTTTTAATGTCGATTCCCTAGACTTAAAGTGATATATATGTATTTACATGCAGTTTCCCATATATCAATAATCTAAACAATTGTGGATCTTTCCATAAATAGTTAACATGGAATGCACCACCAAACGTAATCAAGCTCCAAAACTTTCTACGACGCAACTTCGTTGAATAAGAAGGAGTCCAAGTGAATGATCGTGAGTAAATGAATGGTTTTGGAAAATACTTGGAATGTGGATAAGTGTTAGAAGAAAAGGGTGGGAAGAATGATTGGATTTTATGAGGGATTAACTCAGGTGGATGGTGGTAGGGTGGTGCTCTAGGTAGTGCTTGAGAAGGTGGATCATCACAGGCTCTTAGAAACTCGTCGAATTCCTCATCTAGGTTGTTCACATCCATATAATTATGGTATTCATCTCCATCTTTGAGGAATTCATCTATCTCGTCTATTGTGAGGTTTAGTCCATCTCTTGTATGGTCAGAAGGCAGGGTTGAAAATTCTTTCTCTAGTTCAGTTATGTTCAAAGAGTCAAAATTGTGATCTTTGTCTTCTTCCATAAGAGGGGTATCTACTAGTGTGGGGACTAAAGCGTCAGCCGCACTAATGTGAGGTACAAAACTCTCAATGGACTTCACTTCTCCTTCTATAGGCAAACCTAGTTGTCCCTGTTTTTGTCTTAAACATGTTAACTTCTACAGAAAGATTTCCAAAAGAAAGAGTCATTGAGCCATCCCGACAATTGATTTGAGCATTGGCGGTTGCCAAGAAAGGACGCCCTAAGATGATGGGAATGGAATCATGAGCAACTTCGTGGTCGAGAATAACAAAGTCGAATTTTGGATAGTAAAAATCCTGAACTTTAACGAGAATATTTTCAACTACACCCTTGGGATACTTAATAGAACGATCGGCTAACCGCAAAGTCATTTTGGTTGGTTGAAGTTTTGTTAGACCCAGTTGTTTATATAAATAAAAAGGGGTAAGTTAACACTTGCTCCTAGGTCTAATAAAGCAGGTTGTTATAAAGGTATCACCTAAGGTACATTCAGACCGTAGGGATCGATTGAGGGTCCTTGTACTTAACAATTCCATTATGTTCGGATAAAGAGGGATATTGTTCGGTTAAGGCGCTTCGTGGGGTATGTTGGTTTTTCTTCTTGGTGCACAACTCTTTTTAGAAACTTAGCGCGGTCCTGGTAGACTTTTTTATAGCATCTAGAAAAGGTAGGTTGATAGTTAGATTTTTAAACACTTCCCTAATCTCATCAAAATTCTCGCCCTTTTTAGACACAATTAGTCTCTCGATACGGTGGGTTTATCTTTATGCCTAATATGAGGGGAACATATTTGTTAACCGTTGCTTTATCTTTTATCACTTTCGAACTAGGTTTCCATATTGGAACCTCTACAGTGTAGGGTTTTCACTTTCTATTATTGGGTCTTGTAATGTTTTCCCTTTTGGTTGTGGTTTAACCGGTACTACTACAGGTTGTAAGGTCTTCGGTTTCTATTATAGTATTTGGTATGGTATCATTTTTAGTTTTTGGGTAATCTTTAGGTATAGTCACTTGGTTATCAACTACTCGCCGAACGAAGGGTAGTGATGCACTGTAGGGTCCCCTTGGTTTATATTACCATTTAATCAATACTTTTTTATTTCAAAGGTGGTGTTTGTTAACTTAGGATTAGGCATTGCTTGACTTGGAAACACGCCGGTTTGGTTATTATTTTGGTTAGAAGACATGTCAATAACCTTTTGGCACAAAGATCGCATCATTTGCATCGTTTGTTTCATCATATTAGAGTTTTGATCTGGCCGATCTTTCATTAAGTTGGAGTTTTGTTGCATAATTTGATTTTGTTTCTCCAACAAGGTCACTACTACTTTGTCCGTAGATGGTTGTATTGGAATTAAAGCTTGTTGGCGTTCATGTCTTGATGTTGATAGTTCGGGTTATGGGTACTAAACCTATATTCCGTCACCTAAGTTCCCTTGTCCTTGATGTTGAGTTAACTGGTTGAAGTGTGGTGGTTGTGGTGGTGTTTGTGCATAGACAAGAGGACAATAGAAGTCGGAATGCTCAAGACTACAAATGCACATTACAACGAGTAGAGTTAATGTTCATGACCGAGTGGGTTGTTGTTGAACGAGATGGCATCTACCTTTTAGTGAGGGCATCGATAAGAGTTTTAAGCTCGGGATCATGTTTAACCTCAAGAGAAGAAGGAGAGGAGTGGGAGGAATCGTTACCTCCCCAATTGTTGTTCCTCTTAGATTGATCTTCTAAGAATGTATAAGCCTCCAAGGCTCCTTTACTAAGAAAACTACCCCCAGTCATGATATCTAGAACCTCCTTATGATAATGTGAAAGCCCTTGAAGAAAGCATTTAACAAGCGTGTCTTTTGCAAGATTATGATTGGGCATTCAATGAGAAGATCGATTGAAACGATTCCAGGCCTCTGAAAAGGATTCATGAGGATTATGGTGGAAGAAATGAATCTTGTGAAGCATTTCATCTGTCTTCAGTGGTGGGTAAAACTGTTCCATGAACAATTGAACAAGTTGAGCCCATGAGTCCACAGAGTTTGGCGTTTGGGCAGTTAACCAAGACGCCGCCTTGTCGGCTAGGGTGAAAGGAAACACCCTAAGTTTAACTTGTTCTGGACTTACGCTAGGATGATGGAATGTAGTGAGAACTTGGTCTATCCTACGATGTTTGGTAAGGCTTCTCATGGTCTAAACCATGAAAACCGGTAACAAGTTAAATATATTAGGGGATTCGAAAATCCCCACTAGGGTCCGGGCAAGAACGATGCACCCACTTAGGGCCATCGTTTAGGGCTTTATAAAAATCGAGAGAGGAGTCTCTTGTTCTTTAGCCATTGATGCAAGTGTAGTGTGTGAAATTCTAGATAGGCGTGTTGTATTTATTTCTTGAAAAACAAGCCCGATTCTACTAGAATTAAAACTCCTCCTCGACGTAAGAGGCGAGGAGGAAAGAAGGAGTACTGAATGCTTCCTTGCTTCGCATTACTTAATAGCGTCTTGTATACAGCGATTTCAGTGTATTTAACAAGTTAGAAACACTTTATAACTTTAAGGAATAGAAATTTGAACTTTCCTGTGAAAATCGGGTTGTTCACGATGAATTTTCCTTGTAGGGCGCGGGTTGGGCGCGAGTGCCCTCTGTTTTGTCGAATGTCCAGTGTTTTGGGCGCGGTCGCGTTCAGTTTGGGCGCGGGTCGCGCTCCAGGGTTTTCAAGTTTTAGGCCTTTTATCGTACTCCAAAAAATTTGAAATTTTTACAGTAATTTTCTAAGACGTCTATCAAGTAGCCTGTAAAATTTCAGATCAATCGGAGCTGTGAAAGTCCCTCTACAGCCCTTCAAAGTTTGCAAAACGGTTTTCGGACACAATACAAACAACCGAATGGTTAACCCATAAAAAAAAATCCAAAAATTGCCAAATTTTTACTGGAGACTCCTGACAGATCCTACTTGTTCCTGTAAAAAATTTAGAGCAATTGGAGTTCTACAACCTCTACCTATTGGCTGGTGTTTCAGATATTAAGTGTTTGCAACACTGCAGAAACACACTGGAAACACTCTACTATTTAGGAGGTCAAAACAAATAAAAAACTCATCAAATTTTACTACAAACTCCTTAGTAAGGATAGATACTCCTGTAAAAATTATAGAATTTTTAGAACTCCCTAAGTAACCTTACTCGTCTGTTTTTCAAGAACATACGGTGTGAAAACTGAAATGCAGCACTGTAAAGATCGTATTTTTTTCACAAGGTAAAACAACTTTGAAAAATCTGAAAATATTCCAGTAAATCAACAACACATTAAGTAATATGTATGAAAATTTTCAGAATTTTCGAAAATTTAGAAATACCTTCACCACAGTGTTTTTCTCTGTGAATCCAAGAGTTCCCTATGCAAAAACGATTGTGAACAGGTTTCGAAAATTAAAGAAACAAGAATGAAAAATTAAAAGGGTGGGTGGGTAGAGAATGGGGGATTGCCCCTTGGATTCAAGCAATTGAATTCTTGTCTTGAACGAGATTAAGATGGCAGCGGCGCCATTTGATAAATGTAAAATGAATAGTTTACCTACGAAATGAACGATGAATTCAATCCGTAAGTAAACTAAAACTAATCTTTTGATCCTATGTTTATCAAAGCTTCTACTCTCGATGCGAATTGCACTAAGTGGAGTAGGAAGTTCGTTCCACTCCTAGTTCCCTAGCATGGATTGTTTTCTAATTCTAATTAGTCAGTCTTAAGTCAATGAGAGCTTTACGAAGGGGAATTATACTACGATGCAATATGAAATTGATTATTTGAATTTAAACTACGAATGCTATGGAAATACGATTGTTTGAATCTAGATAAAGAAATAGAGGAGAATTGAATCCACCTCGAATCCAACTTAACAACCTAGCGTAGAATGTTGTATCTCAATTCTCACGTTCTTACGGCGAGAATTTCGAGTTCTAATCCCTAGTGTTCATGACATTCCTACCGGATACTAACTAGCATGTGAGGTCGTCCACCCATTCTCATGGCTTAAACACGACCTTCTAGAGTGGAATAGATTCTACAACCAATTCTATACTAACCACTAAGTTTTCATCAAGGCTTCATCAACCCCCTCTAATGGAGGTTTAGCCTTGAATCATTACGCAATCATTTCCATTTAGATTAAAACTAAACATAATATAAAGCATTGAAATTTACTTAATTAAACAATAATGAAATCTAATTTAATGACTAAAATGAAATAAGGACAGGAATTGAAATTAGATCTAGAATTGGAAATGACAAAATCGAAATTGATAAAGAATACTACTTTATTTATCTAATCAAATTGAAGAGCAAGATTCAAAGGTTTAATCTAATACAATAATTTAAATGGAACTAAACTTAATTAAACAATTAAATCTAGATCTAGAAGCTATTCTAATGGCTACTTTCTATATAAGCTATCTACCCTAATTCTCTACTAAATAATCTACCATTAACAATGAGCTTCCTAACCTAACTGCCATTAACAAAGAGTCAAGCTTTTGTTTTTATACTTCCAGATCCAAAAATCGTGCATGGGCTTGGAGCCATGTTTTGGGTCGGAAAATCGGGCCCAAAACCCAATTTCTTTAGTCCAAAATGGGCTCTTCAGCTGCAGTTGGCTTCGACAGATGTTTCGTTCACTTCTGCTCCTCTGATTGGGTCAAGGCTTGGACCATTGCAAATCTCTTTCCGAGCCGGTCGTTTTGACATAAGGTAGGCCCAATTCCGAGGTCTGAGTCCAAAGATACGGCCTTCGGAAGTTCTCACGACTTGTAATTTGTTTTACGCCCGTGTTGACTTTTCAGCTTTGACCGGCTTTACAAAGGCTTTGTCTCCTTGAATCTTAGCCTTTATTCACGGAACTCCTTAGCAACCGACCTTTGCTCCTTTATCTCGCTAAAGTGGCACATTTCTGCACATAATAGACTTTGAAGCCTGAAATGCATAAAAACACGTAATCAGTATTAACTCTTAATTATTACTCACATAATTGGTTTAAAAGTATGATTGTTAAGGGGTTAAAACTACAGTTTTGGGCTCTTATCAAAATGCAAGAAACCAGCCATCTCTTTTCTTCTTCTCTCTCCCAAATCTCCCCTAATTTGCTCTCCCTTTTAAAAACTTAAACTGAAAGCCACAAAAAACAAACAAACATACCTGATTGTCTATCTACTGCCGATTTCAAAAGGTAATATATTTGTCCTCTATTTGATTACTTGATTTCGATATCGATATCGATATCGATATTGATTTAAAGCTCTTGCGCATCTCTTCGTCCACTTGGTTCATGTTTTTTTTTTCATCAAGACTGTATTGTTTTATAAATTTTACAAGTAACATAAAACAGTTAACATCAAAAGGTGTTATGGAATAGGGACTATATGAAACCAGATTGGAATCCAATATTTCGTTTCAATTTGTCGTTGATTGGAGTCACTAAAAGTGTAGAACCTTAGTATGGATGATTGGATTATACGTGATAACGCAAGTTGGTCTTTTAAGGCCCAAAAAGGCAGAAAATACTTATACTGACATAAGAAAGTATGAGAGCAATGTTACTAAATAATTTTTTTAATTAGGGTTTGTGCTAATATAATAATCGTTTTTTGTGTAGTAGTCAAAGCAGTTTTAGAGCAAAGTACGCCACTTAGTAAATGACAAGATATTACCAATCAAGATAGTGAAGAAGGGGATGTTCTTAAGGTTGGTTCTGATTCTAATTTTCGATTCCTTAGCATATGTATACATTCCTCAAGTAAGGCTGAGTTTGTTGTTTAAATAACACTAATTGAAGGTTCAAGAGTTGAACAAGTTAATAGAATGGATTGAAACAATAAAATATGTGTTGGCTTCTATGGGAGATGGAGCAATAAGCATCTCTGCCTGACTTAGATGGCTACCTGACTTAGGCCCTACTGACCAACTGTGATGGTTAATCATTATTTGATATTCTTTCATCTGAGTACTGGGAGTTGAAAAATAATTGCCCCAAAATGAAAGTACAGAGGATAGATACTCATTGCAATTTGATTTATGTTGGAAGACGTGTAGTTGGAGTGAGAATCTTGATACAATGGTATCATGTTTGGGGATTTAGTTGGTCTTCCAATACTAACAATATTTTTTCCTAATACTACTGAATTCAGGAATGGGTATATATGATGCAATGAAAATGTGCAAGGCTGATGTCTCTACCGTTTCCTTGGGCCTTGCAGCGTCTATGGGTGCTTTTCTGCTTGCTTCTGGCTCAAAAGGGAAGAGATTTTGCATGCTGAATGCTAGAGTTATGATCCATCAACCACTTGGAACGTCTGGGGGGAAAGTATGTTTCCTGGGTTTTTTCCCTTCTGGTCGACTTTAGTGTTGAACTGTTGGTAAAGGTGCTGAATTGGTGTTTTCACATGCACTTTTAGGTGAAAAAAAACAGTGCTTTTTAGTCAATTGATTTTCTTCTCAAGGTACCTTTAATTGTCTAAGGATCAAATTTTCATTGATAACCAAGGGTGCTGGATTCATCAATCAAGGTAGCTTTAATTGTCTAAGGATCAAATTTGATAACTGAAGGTGTTGGATTGGTGTAAATCAGATTTTGCTTATGCTCAAGGTACCTTTAATTGTGTAAGGATCAAATTTCATTCAATTCCTATTTCAACTGCTGTTCAATCTCCTACACCATGTTTGTTCCTGATAACCGACAAACCCAACTCACACAACAACAACAACGTCATCGTCATTACAGAAATCACATTGATAAAATGACTACTGAACAAAGAATTGCACAGCGAGAATATCATCGTCTTCTTCTGTGGATCAGAAATTGCACTACTCCTTGGCAATCAAAAGAGCTCTTGATCATCTTGGACTTCAAAACCAAAACTACAAAACAGGTGTGTTACCTGTTGATGCCTTAACAGTCATTTTCTTCTTCTTTCATCAAATATGGACTTGATTTAATAGAAATAACCAAGAATGGTTTACCAAAAAATAGACATATTTTCTATTTCAATTTGACACTTTGATTGTTAATGTGGTTGAAGCTTGAAGGTATGTTTTGTTTATTTGATTTGTCTTAATCCTTTGATATGTTCTTTTGTGCGCAACCTACTTGAGCATAACAAACTAAGTGGTTATGATTTTTGGTGCATGCTGAAATGGTAAATGACCTTAGTGGTTTAGTGCCTTGCTGATTCCATTTGCAAATCATGTTCTTTAGGACACACTGCACCTTCCACACATAGATGGAAGACCTTTTTGGCAATGAAAGACATCTAATGAAATACAATCTCGCTTGGTTCTTATTGGTTAATAATAACCTATTTAAAGCCCCGGGATAGACTTTAAGCTTGGTTTGTGTGTGTTTAATGTTCTTGCCAGAGTAGTGCCTTTAGATTCAAATGCAAGATATACGAATGGTTTTTCAATTCAAAGCAAGTGGGGCATGAAAGGGTGTGGACTATATTTTTTTCTTACATCCTGAATCAGGTTTTTGTTCTCTTTTCACGTTTTTGTTTGTCAATATGTATATGTGTGCGCAACAAGTGCACAACAACTAATGAAAAAACTCTGTTGGTACAGTGCACCAAAATAGAGTCAATAGAGCCATGTTTGAACCAATAGATGTAAGGGTTTAGTTGTTCATTAAGTGGAAGTTCCATTTTGAATAATTTACAATTTACAATTTACAATTTACAATTTACAATTTACAATTTACAAATTACAATTACATGTATATGAATAGTTAAATATATTTGCCTATCCGGTATGTCGGGAAAATCTATTTAGATATTGATTATCGAATTTGATGAGCATGGAGTTGTTGTACTTTTTTTTTCCATGAGAAAATCAGAAGAATGTCGAGATCTTATGCCATGTGTGTTTTATTTATACCAGGCTTAGAAAGTTGGATTGAGTTGGATCAACATTACAAAGTTTGTCTGATTTATCTCTACTGTGGTAACTGGTAGCAATTGATATTTGGGTTCATGACGGTTTTCTCCCCTGAAATTATGATAGTTTACCTAGCAACTTATTGAGCCATACTACCATAGTGGAAAAGTTTCAAATAATGTTGGCGTTTTGAGTATGGACAGCATGTAGTAGGAAGTGCTTAGAAGGATTTTGCTCTTCATGGTGGCACTCCCTATAGAAGGATTCAAGCAATGTTGTTATATATACGTGCCAATATAAGTTTTCAGTTCTCAACACGAAGAGGTACTTGGTTTTATTCATTTGAGACACTTACAATTATTTATGTTTATTACATTTGTTTGTGGTCCGAAGTATGTCTCATAGCTTAATTTTTGAAATTTTGGTAATACATAATTCTCACTTTGGAAATCTGTGTGTTTTTCTGTTCAATTTTCTAGCTTTCGATTTGACCTACTTCTACATATTAGTCTAAGACATGTGATAGAGAGGGCAAAACGAACCTTTATCATTGGTTGTGCAGTGTAATAGATAAGAAGAGTGAATGTCATAAACATGTAACTCTTTCTGCTTCTATCACTTTTAGGAATTGCATGCGAGTTGTAATAGATTTTATGATAATATTGTTTAAACTAATAATTCCATCTTTTATGGTTTTGTTTTTTGTCGTTGCGTTTGGCTCGATTCCTTTTAAGGCGTGGATAGAAGATATGAAACTGGCTCTTATGTAAATTATTATAAGGACTGCAAAACAGTGATCCAATAGTGTTGAGGGCTGTATCTCACACTTATCTCAGTAGTGAGACGACTTTGTAACAAAAACTATATTCCCCAAACGCCGTCGTCTTTGCAACCATGTCGAGGAGGAATACTAGAGAGCCCAAGGAGGAGAATGTGACAAGTCTTGGACCTGCTGTACGAGATGGGGAGTATGTTTTTGGTGTGGCCCATATTTTTGCATCGTTACATGACACCTTCATTTATGTCACTGATATGTTTGGAAGGGGTTCATGGTTTGGATTACTGGTGGAATTAAGGTCAAAGCTGATGGAAACGAATCTTTGACATATGTTGCTATGCTTGCTACACAGGTTGTTGCAACACGATGGAAGGAACTCGGTATTACAACTTTGCATATCAAGCTTCGTGCCATCGGAGGGAACAATACAAAGACCCTTGGTCCAAGTGCTCAGTCTGCACTGCGTGCCCTTGCTAGGTTTGGATTGAAAATTGGTCGCATTGAGGATGTTACTCCTATTCCTAACGACGGTACGCGTAGAAAGAGTATGAAGCAGTTAGTCCTTACCATTGTGGTGGTGATCATGGTGGTGGATCTTTGCTTAGTTGGAACTTTTTTTTTTTTTTTTTTTTGATGAGCTTTGTTTTGGGTCTCTGAGTTTTGACCATGGTTTGTAGATGTCAGATTATTTAAACTTCTATAAGAACAAGGGTAACAACTTATTTTATATATATTGTGTGTGTGTCTGTGTTTTGAAGTTCAATGATGTTTATTCTCATCTAGCATAAGTTTTTGTAGCAAGGGTTTCTAAAAAAAAACCAGTGTTAGGGTAAACATATTCCTTTTACTGATCTAACTTATTAGGACATGCATGCTCGGGTCTTTCTAATAAATTGGTTTTACGAGCATCTAATGGAATGTGAAGATGTTAGAAAACTTCTTTATTGGACTGCCTTGACTGCTTTTTTTAATTTGAGAAACAACATGCCCAGATTGACACCACGTATGAACGTTTATATGGACTATCCACAAAGTTTTCATGTGCAAAGCACGTGCATATTGGCTAGTTAAGTATAATTAATGTATAAACTTATTAAGACACAAGTTAGAAGATTATAAAAGATTAATGAGGCATAGTATGTCTTCCAAATGGATTTTCCAATTAGCATGATCTTCGCGCCGTTTAATGGTATTATACCAAACTAAGGTGCTTGCAACATCCACCGCAATGTATTCTCAGTGCACGACAAAACGTATAATACAACACAAGTAGGTGTGTTTGACAATTTCATGACACAGATCACACAGAGATTGTATAACACATAAATATGGTACTTAACACGAACAAAATTAGCTCCAAGACATCATAATTATGAATTTGTAGAATTTGAATGGCTAACTTTGTAATGATGGTAGGTTCAAATACCTTCTTTTTTCATCAGCATGTGCACACCCCACCCCACCCAAAAAAAAAATATATGCAATTTTTTTTATATTTTTTTATCAAAAAGTCTAAACAATAAAGATTAGCAAAATTATGCATTTATTTCAATTCACAAAACTAGTGTGTTTGACTACTAAGAATTTAATATGAACTGATGAAGTTACTACATACTTAAGCACTTAAGCTATTAATTGATACTATTATGTCTATATATATATACATAATCTAGTCCACAAGTCTACAACAATTCAACAAATTGTTAACTTCATATAATGTTATAAGTAAGTCTATATAACCAGGGGTGAATCTATGAGTTGGCTGTTTGGGGCTATATATATACCCCTAAGTATATATATGAGTTGGTTCATGAATAGTGGTCACTATTCATGAATTATACCCCTAAAAATGTCAAAAACCAAATAGCTAGTAGTGGCAATTAAGGCTAGTAGCCCCCCCTTTGGAGAATCCTGCATCTGCCCCAGGGGCGGATCTATTCATGAACCAGCCTGGGCCTAGGCCCCCCCTGAACTTTGGATAACTACAACCTAAACCCAAAAAAAAAAAAAAAAAAAAAAAAAAAAAAATTAATTGAAGTGTGAAAAAAGCATAAGTGCAAATGACCTATGCGTTGTTAAAGGACCGTAGAGATTGTTTCTGCTCCTGATTATTTCCTAAGGTAATTTATTATGTTCTTTTACACGTTACAGTATATTAAAGTTATAATTCAGTTGTTGTTTTTCTGAAATTGGGTTGTTAGTTTATATGTGGATTGTGTTGTTTTGGTTATGGGGGTGCAAGAAGCCATGTTCATACTATTAGAATGATGTTAATTAGGTTGTACAATATTGCATTGTAATTGTTTGACAAATTGTTTGAAAGAGATATTATATCATTGTCAATTAAGAAAAGGTTGTGAAATTGGTTTGGATGAAGTTGATTAAAATATTGGATTGTAGTAGATGGTTATGCGGCTATGTTATCTAAGGTTCAATTTTTAGTATTGACGACAAACAATAGTTTTGTAAGAAAAATCCAAGGATTTATGGTGTGGACATTTTAATATTTAGGAAAAGCTGTCAAACAAGACAAAAGGGTCAGGGGAGGGATTAAAGGACTGTGTGTTTATGCTATGTTCTCAGACTTTGTGTTTATAATGTTTAATTTGTCGTGTTTTTCACTCGTTTGGTTAGCCTTCCCTTAAGGAATATTTGTGTTTTTTATAGTATATGCAATTGATTTTTGTGTAGATATTTAGATATGGATAAATTCCTAGGAAACCTATCTGGTCAATCACCCATGGTCGTGGTAGTAGAAATACTCCCCCTAATCAAGTGCAACATGCGCTAAAGTGAAACTGTATTGTTTTCATATTCAAAAGGTTATTGTGATATACTCTTAAATGTATTAGGAATTTATTGGTCAGTAGTTACATTCCGTGGTGCCTTACCTAGATGAAATTCTTGGCTCCGCCACTGTCCGCCCCTGTATATAATTCAACTATCATGTGAAGAAAACTATAAAAGATTAACATTGAAAGTAGAAAATTACATTGTTTTTTGTTTTTTGTTTTTTTAAGTGGAAATTTTATTGATAATGATAACGAGTTTTACAAATAATTAGAACAAACGTGCAACAAGCTGTACGCCGCAAGTCCTTTCTGAATTTGTTTTTTGTTTTTTGTTGAAGTCTGATGCTTGTTTAAGAATTGAGAGTGAAAGAAAGGACGGAGGCTTCCTTGTAGTTTTAGCAATTTTTAGTCTGACACAATCATGTGCAACATCAACATAAGGATCATCAACATGTGAAGCTCCTAGAAAAACACAAAATAACAATAAAAACTATATAATTGTTTTCTAAAGGTTAGGTTGCATCTGGACTTACTCAAAGGTGTTAGCTCTATAGAGGAAGCAGCTTCGGCTACAACCATAATCTCAGCATCCACTGTCCTCCTAACCAACGTTTTTGGAAAAAGAGAATAAAAAAAGTAAGTACATATATAATAACTTAACAAAAAAGTGATTTTGTGGGGAGAGTGAGAGTCTTGAGAAGAAAAATATATGTATTTGTATAATTTATAAAATATTTGTAACCTATTTGTATAATTTTTATTTCATATATATTTATAAAACATATCTATTTACCGATAAAAAAAGAAAAAAAAAATACAGTGAAAAAAAAATACCTCCTAAAAAGACAGTAGAACAACAGTATAATACCACATAAGACTGCCACTAACGATGAGCCAATACAGGAGAAGGGGAGAAGTGTGGACAATATGAGGGGGTGGAGATACAACAGAAATTGGTGGAGGTTGAGATACGTTAGAAGGTGGTGGAAGTGGAGGTGTTGGTGGCGGAGGGTGTAGAAAGGGTGTATCAAACGGATCACTGTGGGAAATAAAAAGGTGGTGGCTGAGGGTCTAAAAAGGGTAGTGTATCAAATGAATCATGTGGGAAGTAAGAAGGTGGTGGTGGAGGGTCAGAAAAGGGTACGTGTATCAAATGGATCACGTGGGAAGTAAGAAGGTGGTGGCGGAGGGTCTGAAAAGGGCAGGGACGGAGCAAGGATTCTAAGCCAGGGGGTGCGAGATTATGTGCACACCCCACCCCACCCCACCCAAAAAAAAAAGTATTTTTTTTTTTTGTCATAAGGCCTAAACAATAAAGATTAACAAAATTATGTATTTATTTCAATTCACAAAACTAGAGTGCGTTGACTACTAAGAAGTTAATATGGACTGATGAAGTTACTACTTAAGCACTTAAGCAATTAATTGATACTACTATGTCTATATATATCTACATAATATCTAATCCACAAGTCTACAACAATTCAACAAATTGTTAACTTCTTATAATGCGTGCTATAAGTCTATATATATAACTATACTATCATGTGGAGAAAACTATAAAAGATTAACATTATATTGAAATTAAAAAATTACCTTGTTTATTGTTTTTTGTTTTTTTGTAAGTGAAAATTTTATTGATAATGATAATGAGTTTCACTACAAAAAATAGTCAATAAACGACGACTGTTATCTGTCGTTTTAACACAAAAACGTGTGCTTTCAGCTGTTGCTAGGGCCATCATAAAAATGGCTGTGGTTTTTGAAAAACAACGGCCCGAGACACTTGGTTTCATATAAAAATAACAACGGCTTTTAACACTTGTTTTGTTATAATGCAAAACAGCGGTCCTTGACACTTGTATATGTAAATTTCGTCCCAAGATTTTATGGCCGTCGTTTATACTCATATCATCTACACCCAGTTGCTAGCATCTTCAGACCTGAAATATTTTTCCTGTTTTTTTTTTTGGTAAAATATACTAATATTCATTTCCACTAGCATATATAAAAGCAACATACTTAAAACTACTTAAAGTGAACACAGTAACTGAAAAGAAGTAAATATTTTCATTTCACACTTAAAGAATACTCGAAAACTCGATCCCAAGTTACATTTTTCTATACAAGCAAGTGTTCCAAAGAACTTAAGAAAAATAATTCAAAACACATAACTTGTGTCAGAAGCCTTCCATGCACATGTACATCCCATTTCGACGTTATGAAAGGTCTTTCCTGTCAACTTGGTGTGAAAGTCTTGAATTGCAACAATCCGACATACATTTTCAGATACATCACCAAGCAATGTTCAACAGCAACAACTCTACCACCATGCTCTGCAACTCAAAGATTTGAAGAGATTGACACGAGGGAACCAATGGCTGCCTAGATGCGTAGTTGCCTACAACAAAAAGAAGATGAAGTAGTAAGGAAACTTTGTACATTTTACCCTGCACTATGAATTCATGTCAAACTCGACAACAATCGAATTCATGTCAAATACAAGAAGTTATCTCAAAAGGTTTATGAATATGTGGTCTCAATAGACAACAATCTCTTCATGGAGTCATGTCCCCACATCATCTTTCTTGACTTTATAGACCTAGCATACCAAGGTTACATACTAACCAGGAACTTTGTATCAACACTTGACTTTGTAAATTAGTTCCTTGGGGAAATTAGCTATAACATAAAGACAACCAATACCATAGGACGGTTCTAGTTAGGTTCATGTTTGCATCAACCCAAGTGTATAACAAATCCCAATGAAGGAGAAAGATTAAAGACAAACATATATAACTAATCCAAACTGTCAGACTTTTTTCAGCATGGCCCTAGGGGAAATTTCTAACTATAAATATATTTATCTCTTTAGAACAAACTTTTCAAACTGCATGATTTGCATTACCATTAGGCTTTTAGTTGAAATCCCAGGTCTGGTGTGTGAGTTTCAAGTGTCATAACATGGTCGAAACCTTGTATGAGTCAGTAAGTGCGTGACAAGGAAAGTAACACAAAAAAGAAAGAAATAACATGCACACACACACACCAGAGATGGGATTTAGGTGCCAAAAGTTTATAGAACTATCACTAGTATAGAATTGCAAGTCCATAATATTTCTGTTCCTTCAATTATCATTGCATGCTAATTAAAATAATACAAGGTAGCTACAAGTAGAGAATCATTTCAAAACCAATTCAGAACCCAGTGCAAAACAATCCATGCATCAATCACGGAGTCAAAAGTAAGAAGTGTGACACAACCTAAGATACAACATAAACTGTATCAAACAAGATATGGGAACATAATAAAGAACAAAAATATTTAAAAGTACCTTGCTCTTTGATGACAAAGGATTGCAGTATAAGGGGATAATCAATAAGAGCAATGTCTTCGAAAAATGAATGTCATTATAACATTCAACCAACTAAGTCATATGCTTTTCAGGGTTTGCCGAGAAAGCTTCAGCCAAAGCTTCCACAATCGTCATATTAACTGTAACTGATAGACTAGGGTCCTTTTTTTGGATTTAAACTCCACATTTGCACTCAAGATATAGTATCAAAGAAAATACGACAAACGGTTAATAATTAATAACATGAGAATTAAGGGATTTTTTCCCCGCCTTACTAGTAAAGAATGAAATTGGGAAAAATAACCTTTGAAAAAGTCAGAAGTAATGGGAAAAGCATGGTAGCAACTCCCTCCGAGTATTCATGCTGATCTTGGAAGTTCATAATTGCACAATCGAGGCATGAGATAGCAACATTGCAAACGTCGGATGGGACCGAAGATGGACCTAGAAAAAGAGACTCTCAATTAATTCACGGATAAGGATTTGTTAGTATTTTCAATTGTCATATAAATAGTGCTCAGACTAACACCAATTTCTCAATTAGGACTGCTTGAAGACATCAAAATTCCATGCTCATCCCTAGTTCCCAACTCCATATGCCGTACTTTTCTTTTTGCTTATTCTAGAACATAATCTGAATATAGATATAAACCCTTAATCCCCTACTTTCCTGTTAAAGATGGGAAGTGATAATGAGAATAGAATCCAACACTCTCCATCCAATGATGGCCACATTTTAGCTAACATAACTTAATTCAAAATGGGAATTTATCACCAAATATGCGGCCAGGCTACCATGACACCCTTAAATGACATCCCAAATTGACACCCATACCAAAAGGTTAACCTCTATTATGGAAAGAATGTCCACAAAAGACCAACTCCATTTCAGTATGTATACCCTTGTCAAAAGTCTTTTGCAAAACTGAAAGATTCAAGACCGTTAAATAAATGGCAAATTAAACACAACTTTTGACAAGGCTAGACCCAATGGATAGGGTTGATTTTTTTTATGGAGGTGATATCCTTGATAGTAACATCATATCCACCAAAAACAGTAATTAAATAGTTATGCAAGTTCATTTTTTGGTATGGGTGTCAATTCAGGATGTCATTTAGAGGTATCAAGGTAGTGTCGTATATAGTGGAGAGATAGAGATGCATTCAAGTATAAGCTACAAGATCACCTAGAAAGCTACATCAAGTATCCCGTTACACACTGCCCAACAATAGTCTTATTTGAGCACAAAGGCACCAAAAGGCATGTCTCTCCATTCCGCCCAAATTTTCGACTAAAGATAGATAATAACTTGATTTAGATAAATGACGAGCGCTTGTTGTTTTAGCCCGACACAAAGCGTGTTATACTCCAATGATATTCTCTATTCAACTATCACTATTTTATCTTATACTTTTCATAGGAGACTTCAGATTACAATCATATAATCAAATCTATTAGTGGAGGTCAATTAATGAATCAAACTATACTATACCAAAAATAATACTTTTCATGTGATTTCTCATTAAAGTCGTCACTAAACAAAGTTAATATAATAGGACTAAGAATTGAAATATACCTTCTTAGCTTGGATCCCAATCATAGGATAAACAATGACTTCTTAATCAAATAAGCGCAACAAGCCGACAATTAATTGAGAGCACATCCACGCTGAATGGGTTTAATGATTCATTGAAGATGCGTTTCAATTTACAATCAACTGAATCAAAAGCAAACATGAGGAGTCGTAAGATCAAAAAGGAACCATACAAAAAAGGGAATAGAAGCCAACCAAAGAAAAAATGGAAGTGTAAAGTTGTTGTACCAAAAAGCACAGTGACACCAGTAAACAAAGTAATGGCATAAAAATGATAAAGAAGATAACAAATTCAGAAATTACATTCAAATTTGAAAATAAATAATACAGCTACAAAAGCAAAATCAGTCATGGTTAATTATGAAAATGTGGACAACAAAAGTAATGAGTAGCATTACTACTGACGTTTGTATTCATTGACTACTAAAGCATGTATCCTACATCCATTTGGTTATGTTAATAAGACAGGGGAAAACAAAAAGATAATTGCATGTGAAAAAACTCTATCTAGGATATAGGGCCTGCTGGAAGCATATCCCACATGTCACATTGATAAGTGCTCAAAAAGTGCAATTTAACTCTCGATTATGCCTCTTGTTTAGCCATCTTAGTAGACTAATAGTGTTTGTAAGTTATATTTTATGATTTCACAGGTGAAAGAGAGAGTTTTGTGGAATATTAGAGAAAAAGGGGTAAAACGGAGCAATTCAGAGCATTAATGATCACATGGAAAGCCCGTGGACAATCATGGAGAAGGCCAAGGAATTGAAGCTATTAAAGATGCGACTTTGACCTATTTTAAAGCCTATTTGGAAGCCCAAGGCCAACGGATTCGTTGCTTAGACCAAAGCCCGCAAAAGAAGATAGAAGGATAGAGCAAAAGAGGCAAAATAGACTTCCGCGTCTAGAACGCAAGGATCGTGCGTCCAGACACATTTCTTGTGTCTGAGATGCAAGGATCGTGCATCCAGACGCATGAAACGACACTGTAGCCACTTCCTTCTCAGTTTTGGAGACGAAGTTAGACTCTGAAAGAAGTTGATTTGTATTAGGAAACAAATGACGGTTTGGAATGCTTCTAGAACTCATTGTAACCCCTATAAATAGAGGACCTAAGTGCCTCATATATTTTGCCAATTCACTTATACTCTTGTCCCTAGAACTTGAAGCAGAGAGAGCTTAATAATAAAAGATTCGGTTTTAACTAGTCGAGTCTTAATAAATTAGTCTTTCTAGTCTTATATTCTTTGACTCTTCTTCTTCTCGTTCTTCCTTCTATATGGAATGCTAATCTTCTCTTTCAAGGGAGGAGATGAAGTCGATGCTTAAGGTTTAATGATTCTTCTGGTTCATGGTGTTCTTCAATTAGGTTAGTTCTTTATATTTTTAGTTATTAGTTCCATTGCCCACACCAGGGGATGGAAGTATAGAACAGGGTGGGTTTATGTTTTGCAATATTAATATCATGCTAGTGTTCTTTACTTTTCTTCTAGTAGTATAGTTCTTTAGAGTTAGAGAAGTATTCTTTGTGTTGCCTTAGAAGGGGTAGCTTAGGGAGTGGCTGCCTAGGGGAAGTATTCTTTGTGTTTGCCTTAAGTGGTGATTCATTGAATGGCCGCCCTATTAGGAAATACTCCTTGATGTTGCTCTCGGTAATACATTGAATGGTTGCCCGAGCTTACATAAAAGGAAAGAAGATATTAATAGCATAAACATAGGAACAACCTTAAGTAGAGTTAATTGTTAACGATGTTTCGTCCAAGAGGGCATCGACACTCGCTTGATTGCCTAATTGTAGTCGTAAGAACAACCATGAAGCAGAATGTCATAGGTCAAAAGTATTGGTGGATTCTAATCCCTTGAATTCCTTCTCTTATAAATTCTCAATAGTTTAGTTAGTTTAGTTTAGTTTAGCATTGGAATCTAAAATCTCTACAATCATAGTTTTTAATCCCTTAACCCCTCTTTCCAGTCCTGTCCTTCACATAACATACACTTAAAAGTGGAACGATACCCTTCTCATCCTTTACTTATTGAGGGATAATTAGGTTTTGATACGCTTCTATTTTGTTCAATGACCATCGTCCATCTACATCATCTATCTACATCATCCATATATCATCTACACACACAAAAGGATCGAGTGTCAAATGGCGCCGCTACCATTTTAAATTGTTTATGTTTAATGTTTTCTTTCAAGATTAGAATTTTGGATCTTGAGGTAATTTTAGCCATATCATCCATCCTTTTAAGAAAGAAAAAAGCTTGAAGGACATCTCGAAGATAAGATCTACCATCCAGGTTAGTTGAATCTTCATTCTTTTTATTTCATTTTTAGTATAGTTGCATCATAGTTTAGTATTATTGCTTTCTAGTATAATTGCATTTAGGACCTTTTCAACAATTGAAATTGTAAGCCAACACGGTGAAATATCAAACTCTAGTGTTTTTTGTCTGAATCTTGACAAACGGACTATCGTCTGTGGGCCGTGGTATTTAAGAAATCCAAGTGATTCACCATAACCCTAGAAGAGACAACTTTAGACAACGGGCGAGATACTAGCTGCAAAGCCCAACCCAGTTGAAGGAAAGTAGTTTTATATTTTAGTATAATTTAGAATAGTTGCATATTTTTAAAGCATTGTAGGATAGTTTTTCGTCATTTTCGCATAGCATTTTCTAGTGTATGCCCCGTCGTCCATATCATCGTTCGGTAAGAACACAACAGTGGACAAGGTTTAATAACCGACGACTCACAAGAATACTAGACGAGATTAATTGATACAATGGCCTCACGCAATGATGGAGGTGTTTTGGACACCAATAATCCTGAAGCTATCCCACCCATGCAAGCACAACAGAGGAAAAAACTGAGTGATTTCTATTCACCAATCATTGGAGACCCACCCAGCAGTATTGTTTTTCCAGAGACAAAAGCTAACCAGTTTGAACTTAGAGCATCAGTAATCTCTATGCTTCCAAAGTTTAATGGTTCAGACAATATTCAGCCTTATGTTCACATGAACAAATTTCTATCAGTCCTCAGAACTTTCAAGAACTAGAATATCAGGGATGAGAGTATCAAGTTAATTCTTTTTCCACTCTCACTCGAAGGTAAAACATCCGAATGGTTAACTGCACAGCTGATCAATTCAATCAACAACTGGGAGAAGTTGAGAACAAAGTTTATGAACAAGTTATACCCACCCCAGAAGACAGATGCCATGCAGCAAGCCATCAACAATTTCAAAGGGAAGGTGACTGAAGAATATTATCAAAGCTGGGAGAAATTCAATAATCTGCTAGTTTCATGTCCACATCATAGTTATGATAAGAGCACACTGGCTCATTTTTCTCTTTCAAGGACTTTCTACTATGAACAAGCAGATGATACAGTCAATGCATCAAGGTAAGTTTACATCATTGGATGAAGAGGAAGCCTACAACTTTCTCGAGAATTTAGCTGAAGACACTCAACAATGGAGTACTAGCAACGAGGACGTAGCTAGAGTGGACAAGGTGCCGAAGCAATTTGGCAACCAAATTAAAGAAGACCCAAATCAAGCAATGCTATCAATTATGGCAAGCCTATCAACATGACTTGAAACTCTAAACAAGAAGTTTGATCAGTTCTCCATGAATCCTCCAAAAGCAAACAATTTCCAAGCTAAACCTCAGCCATCCAAGCCTTGTTATGCCATTTGTGAGCTATGTTCTGATGAAGGCCACACCACTAAAGAGTGTTCGTACTATCTGGATACAAATGCAGAGGCATGTAGTATCAACTCTTTAGGAAGAAATAACCAGTTCAATTAGGGACAGAATTATTGGAAGTCACAAAATACAAATTAGAGGAAATTTTCTCCAGGATTCCAAAATCAGTCAAATCAGTTCTAGAATAACCCGATGCTCGGTTCAAGATCGCCAAAGAACCATACGAGAAATCAGCGGTCATACCGGAACCCGGTAATACCAAGCCAACACAAACAGAGAGTTAGTACCAAATCTTATGAGTGGATATATTGCCCCTACGCCTCAATCGAGCAAAGCAGTTATCCCACATTTGGAAGAAGTTATCACCACCATTGTCAATGAGCTAAAACAGACAAATCAAAGAACCCAAAAGTTGGAGAATAACTTTAATGTCATTCAAGGCCAGATAGGGCAAATCGCTGCCGCATTGACAGAGAGATCAAAAGGAGCATTACCAAGCCAGCCAGAGCCAAATCCAAAAGGAAAAGGTGTCTTACAGGTGGATAACCTGAAGATTACTCAGGCGAATCACCAAGTTAATGCTATCACCACTCTGAGTTCAGGCAAGAAAGTTGATAACAAGATTGTCTATGAACCAGGAAAAGATTCTGTGGAGCCTGAGGTAACTTATGTTCCCACCATCCCACCCAGTTCTAACATTCCAGATAAATCTAGTGTTGTGCCACTCATTGAAATGCTTGTTGAGAGAGAAAGTCAAGGAACCACTTGTGGAAGTAAGTAAGAAGAAGCCATCACGAGTGACTCCACCTATCACTCCACTATCTGTTACTAAGCCAACCGAAGTCGAAAGAAGAGAACCGATATTGAAGAATCTGCCAGCACCGTTTCCTTCGAAACTAGTGAATATCATAAAGGATGACCAGTACAAGGAGATTTGCGATGTATTTCAGAATTTGCATATTAATATCCCATTTCTGACCGCCATCAAGCAAGTTCCCTCGTATGACAAGTTCGTGAAAGATCTAGTGAAGAAGAAGACCAACATTTTGAAAGAAGCTTTTATAGCTTAAAGATGTTCATCGTACCAGCAGAATCTAGCGGTTGTGAAACTAAAAGATCCTGGAAGTTTAACTGTTACATGCAGAATTGGAGATTCTTTGGAGGAGCAAGCTTTATTAGATTTGGGTGCCAGTGTGAATTTTCTACCATATTTCGTCTACGAGAAGTTAGGCTTGAAGGATCCTAAACCGACTCATGTTACTTTATAGTTTGCAGATAGATCAGTAAAGATACCTAAAGGAATTATTGAAGACGTCATAGTCAAGATCGAAGATTTCTATTATCCGATTGATTTCATAGTACTCGACACAGAACCTACATCTGGTAGGCAGATACCAATCATTCTAGGCAGACCATTCTTGGCCACTGCAAATGCACTCATCAACTGTCGAAACAGTAATATGACGTTATCCTTTGGTAATATGAGAGTTGAGACCAATATTTTCCATATGTTACAACAACCACAAGAGGTGTGTGCTATGAACGAGGTATGCATGATTGAAGCATTAGCACAGGATTATCTGACTCATTCATATCCTGCTGACGAGTTGTTGAAAGCTCTGACAGATTCAGATTGTGAGAAACTTAATGTCGAGGCAATCAATGCGATGTTGGATTCATCACCTATCATGGATGACAACAAGTTCAAAGAAAAATTTGAATCGCCTATGCCTGATAGACTATCTAAAGAGCTTAAGAAGGAGCCGCCTAAGCTAGAATTGAAACCTTTGCCGTCTACACCTAAGTATGTTTTCTTGAGAGATTTGGGAACCTACCCAGTAGTCATTGCATCAGATTTGACTGAGGAGCAGGAATCTAGGTTAGTAACACTTTTAAAGGAATACAAGTCAGCTATAGGTTGGACAATTGATGATATCAAGGGGATCTGCCCTATGATAGTTCAACATAGGATTCATTTGGAAGAGGATTCCAAGACTTCTAAGCAACCACAGAGGAGGCTTAATCCAAAGATGAAGGAAGTAGTTAGAGAAGAGGTCGTCAAACTCCTTGACGCTGGCATTATCTACCCTATTGTGCCGAAGAAGTCCGGAACCACAGTGATCGAGAACGAGAACAATGAGTTGATTCCAACTAGGATTCAGATTGGATGGAGAGTTTGCATCGATTACAAGAAGCTGAATAGCGCATCGAGGAAATATCATCTTCCATTGCCATTCATCGATCAGATGTTAGAAAGATTAGCTGGGCAAGTTTACTACTACTTTCTTGATGGTTACTCAGGATATTTTCAGATTCATATTCACTTAGAGGACCAAGAGAAGACCACATTCATATGTCCGTTTGAGGATTGCCTGCACCATCTCTCCTTAGTCCTTAAACGTTGTTGCAATACCAACTTAGTTCTGAACTGGGAAAAGTGTCACTTCATGGTAAAGGAAGGGATAGTGCTGGGTCACCAAGTTTCAAAGGAAGGAATTCTATTAGATCGATCGGAAATGTTTACAGGAAGTAAGCATGTTGTCGAGAGATCAGTTTTGAGATGGAAACCTAAGTGTTCACCACCTGTTAGTTTATGGGATTTACTCCCTGTTGACCTTCAAAGAAAGATTATTTCTATGGCTCATGTAGGGTTCGGTAAAAGTTCATTTGCGCGTAAAAGGAGATTGTGTAAGCTAGGTTGGTGTAAGAACTGTCATTCTGAAACTTGTCCTAGGTTACAACCATTAAGAGAAAATTGTTGGTACAAGGTATACTTTTGTGAATCACTTGCTGAGAGAGATCAGAAGAATTCCTACAAAGTGAAACCTAGTGGGTGGGAATATTAGTCTTGAGGATCTAACTATAAAGGACTCAAAAGTTTTGAGAATCTAACTTTAAAAGACTCACATTACGTCTTAAGGATCTGACGTAAAAAGACCTAAAAATATTTGATTTGTTTCTTAAACTAATTTGACTGATATTCGGCATCAATGGTAATATCCTACCTTTTTCTCATCCATTTCATTTACTTCTTTATACATTGAGGTCAATGCATGCATAAGTAGGGGGAGGGTGTACTTGAGAAATGAATTTCGAAAATTAGTTTTCGAAAACTAAAATATTTTTGTTTCTATATTAACAACATGAGAAAAATAAATTTTAATGATGAGTCTGGGATATATATTCTATACTGCTTAGTGTTGAGTTTGATAGATAGTTGATATTATTGATTTCATTACCGCTTAGACTATTTATTATGCTCAGACATAGTTCTTGTTAATAAAATTCTTTATTAAGGCACCACCGTAGTACTTGGTTAGTTTTGTGTACTTTTGCTAGAAGAGAGATTTAACCCCTAGTAAACTAGAAGTAGATTTTTTTTAAACTTAGCCCTTGTGACTTGAGCTTTATACCCATTCTTTGGAGAGTTCTTACGAAAAATCCGAGTCTTAGTGAGTCAACATCTTCCAGTTCTTTATGTCGTTGTAATATAGTCTCATTATTTGTTGATGTGGTTAATCTCGAAGTGACATCAACTGGGGAGATAGCCATTAGGTCTTGTAGTCTATTCGAAATAGAGTATCATACTGATAAGTCAAGTAGTAAACCTATTCAGCCTTTATCCCACCTAGTAGGACCATCATGTTAAACCCTTTTGAGTCTTACAATAAGCCATTTTCTTTCATAAAACCCTTTACCCTTTACCCAACTCCAGACAAAGAGTATAGACAAAAACCTTTATCAGCCATACCCATATGTTTATGAGAATACGAGGGGAACAAGGAGGAAGAAAGAGCATAAAAGGAAGATTACAAGGAAATATCAAAGAGATACAATGAAAACCATCATTCTGTTATAAGTGAAAAAATCTAGTGGAAAACAAGCATATCCAGTGCTAATCAAGGATATACCAGAAAAAAAAAAAAAAAAAAAAAAAAAAAAGTTGAACAGAATGAATAGAAAAGCTAAGACAAAGGAAGAATTTTCTCTGCAATACAGAATTTGAAGAAATCTTCCAAAGAATGAAGCAAAACCCTTAGTGTTTTTCAGAAACAACCTTTGAATCCTTTTTACATTTCCTTCATAAACCAATACCCAAGCCAAGTTACAACCTATGACTTACACTACAGTATGGTACGAAGTCTAGAATAGGTGAGAGGATGCTAAAGGGAAGGACCCGACACTTCATATGTGATTGACATTCTTTTCATGAGACTACTTTCATCCAGAAGTATGTTTTTCAAGGTAGTATATGGGATGTTCGTATTCATTATTCTTATCCCCACATACATGAGGTAAAATAGTATACCATCTTCTGAGAGATTCTTTTCTGAGAGTATGACCGGTGAGGATTGAAAGTCGAGTTTATCTGTCTAAAGGTAAACTAGGGATTCCGTTTCTTGGATAGGAGAGTATAGGAGATTGACTAAGTACACATATAAGCCTTGATTGAGAATTTTGTCAATTTTTACTATCTCCCATCATAATCTATGAGTCTTTGCAGCAATGTAGTTAACAATAGAGACCGTCTGTTGGAGTAAGCACTAAGTGGATAAAGAATTTCTCTCTCTAAAAATACTATCATTCTTGAACATGCTATTGATTGATTTTGTGGGTATATCACCTGAAAACCCTCACGAGACTATAACTGGTCATTTTTAGGGAACTTAAAGATTTAAAGTCTTGTTGCATATGGTAAACACAACTGCGATGCCTGCGAAAGTGAGTAAGGATTTTATTTTTGTTATTAGGATGTGATTTTGATCACTTATCTATTTTTTTTTATCTTATTTGCTAAGAGACTAGCAAAAGGTTAGTTGAAAGTTGTGATAAGTGCTCAAAAAGTGCAATTTAACTCTCGATTATGCCTCTTGTTTAGCCATCTTAGTAGACTAATAGTATTTGTAAGTTATGTTTTATGATTCTACAGGTGAAAGAGAGAGTTTTGTAGAATATTAGAGAAAAGGGGTAAAACGGAGCAATTCAGAGCATTAAGGATCACATGGGAATCCCGTGGACAATCATGGAGAAGGCCAAGAAATTGAAGCTATTAAAGATGCGACTTGGACCTATTTTAAAGTCTATTTGGAAGCCCAAGGCCAAATGATTCGTTGTTTGGACCAAATCCCGCAAAAGAGGATAGAAGGATAGAGCAAAAGAGGTAAAATAGACTTTTGCGTCTGGGACACATAGATCATGCGTCCGGACGCATTTCTCGCGTCTGAGATGCAAGGATCGTGTGTCCAGATGCATGAAACGACACTGTAGCCACTTCCTTCTCTGTTTTGGAGACGGAGTTGGACTCTGAAAGAAGTTTATTTGTATTAGGAAACAAATGGCAGTTTGGAATGCTTCTATAACTCATTGTAACCCCTATAAATAGAGGACCTAAGTGCCTCATGTATTCTGCCAATTCACTTATACTCTTGTCCCCAGAACTTGAGGTAGAGAGAGATTAATAATAAAAGATTCAGTTTTAACTAGTCGAGTCTTAATAAATTAGTCTTTCTAGTCTTATGTTCTTCGACTCTTCTTTTTCTCATTCTTCGTGTTCTTCCTTCTATATGGAAGGCTAATCTTCTCCTTCAAGGGAGGAGATGAAGCCGATGCCTAAGGTTTAATGATTCTTCTGGTTCATGGTGTTCTTCAATCAGGTTAGTTCTTTATATTTTTAGTTATTAGTTTCATTGCCCACACCAAGGGATGGAAGTATATAATAGGGTTTATGTTTTGCAATATTAATATCATGCTAGTGTTCTTTACTTTTCTTCTAGTAGTATAGTTCTTTAGAGTTAGGGAAGTATTCTTTGTGTTGCCTTAGAAGGGGTAGCTTAGGGAGTGGCTGCCTAGGGGAAGTATTTTTTGTGTTTGCCTTAAGTGGTGATTCATTGAATGGCCGCCCTATTAGGAAGTATTCCTTGATGTTGCTCTCGGTAATACATTGAATGGTTGCCCGAGCTTACATAAAAGGAAATAAGATATTAATAGCATAAACATAGGAACAACCTTAAGTAGAGTTAATTGTTAATGATGTTTCGTCCAAGAGGGCATCGGTACTCGCTCGATTGTCTAATTGTAGTCCACTTGTAAGAACAACCATGAAGCAGAAGGTCATAGGTTAAAAGTATTGGTGGATTTTAATCTCTTGAATTCCCTCTCTTATAAATTATCAATAGTTTACTTAGTTTAGTTTAGTTTAACATTAGAATCTAAAATCTCTACAATCATATTTTTTTAATCCCTCAACCCCCCTTTCCAGTCCTGTCATTCACATAACATACACTTAAAAGTAGAACGATACCCTACTCATGCTTTACTTATTGAGGGATAATTAGGTTTTGATACGCTTCTATTTTGTTCAACGACCATCATCCATTTACATCATCTATCTATATCATCCATATACCATCTACACACACAAAAGGAGCAAGTGTCACACATCTCCAATACTATGTATATCATATAATAGCCTTCCTTGAGACAACAAAAACAAACTATGGTCAAAACACCATGAAATTGCAAAACACAAAACCTTTGCAGCCAAAAATTCTAAGGCACTCATTGTTTATTGTAATTGGTGACCTTGGAATGGTATTTGTTATAGCAACTTGAGAAAGCTTGTTAGCTTCTGCCTTTGCAATTAAGCACCATCACTATCCTCAACAACTTTTGATACGAAACAATTAACCTGATATGATTTACAAAACCATTTCAGATTAAACCAAAACTAATTTAAGAACAATTAATCCTACCACCCCAATTTTAAGAGAGAGAGAGAGAGTAAATATCAATCATATACCGTAATCAAACAAGTCATCACAAATAAACAAACACCCACAAAGTCTCACAATTTTAGTTCTTGCAAAAAAAAAAACAAACGATTTATCACAAACAAAGGCCACAACTTCAGAAAAACAAATATGCCATTTTGGCGATAAATGAAAAGGATAAGAGTACCTTTTAATTGGAAGATTGAGCAAGGAAGGGAGGCATGAAGGAACCTCTCAAAGAACCAGAATCGAAATCTAGCAAAAATAAATAAAAGTTCATAGTTAAGAAATCTCTTTAAAAACAATACTAATTCAAAATGAAGGAAGAGAGAAAAAGTACCAGATCGATGAAATTATAACCCTAGAACAAAACAAACCAAAGATCAACATGATTTTTTTGTCTCTAAAAGATATCAAACCCTAGACTAAAAATTTCAGTATTTGTTATTGCCTCTAAAAATTTCGCTTTTCCTTTCTGAAAACTGAGCGGCATATTTGAACTTTTCACCAAACAAGGGGCGGGACCAAGAAAATAGAATAACAACGGCCCGTTGGGTCATATTTATGACGGCTAAGCCTACTCAGTGAAAAACGAAGGCTAATGACTGTTGTTTAAGCCCGGTGGTGGGTGTTGTTTTTCAAGCAAATTGGTGTAGTATTTTACAAATAATTAGGACAAGCGTGCTGATTAGAATTATATAAACTGATCGATTGGGCTTTGGGCTTTTGGATATTTGTTTTAGTCTACAAATTAATCGGTTGGGCTTTGCGCCTTTGGATATTTGTTTTAGTCTCATTAACCTATCAAACATTCAAACACATTTGTTTAATGGTTTTGGACTCAAAATAAATAATAAATGATAATTTTGTAAGGGCAAAAAGAGAAGTAAAAAAAATGTTGGTTTATTGGAATATTTTTTATTAGTTTTTTTTTTTTCATACTATTTTTTTTATTGATTATATTCTCACCATAGTTGTGAAAATTTTGGGGGTGCGGTAGTGGAAGTTTGCAAAAAAAAATTAGGGGATGCGAGTATTTATAGTTTGAAGATTTTTATAGACAATTAGTTATGTTGTAGTAGAGCTTTTCTAATCACAGAGGGTGCGATTGCCCCCACACGCACCTCCCTATATCCATCTATGTGCGTCTGACTGCTGACCCCCCCATTGATAACTCCGATCCCGGTGAGACAAGACTTCCTATATAAGTGGATGTATGCTCTGGAAAACCGAAACCTAAACTTAGTTAGTGTCCTGATTGAGTTGGTTTTCATGTTATACAAGAGCATTTCCCACATATTTTTCCTTATTATAACTTTTCCACTGTGTGCAAAACCTAGTGGTTCCATGTAATACGACGCCCTGAATATATCTGGTCTTCCAGCATCACAAACTTTTGTCCAAGAACCTACTACACGTGCACCATATTATTTCATGACCCATACCTCAACCTTTACTCCGAGATGTGAACTGAAAATACAAAACATTCCACCCAGTTCCCCAACCACCGCATTGTAGGTCACTTCCTTAGGCAGTGGTATCTCTTGAAAAACCTCACTCTTGATTTTGAAAGAAATAATAAATTTTGAAGAACTGACAAAAGGCTTACTTGCTAAGCAATGAAAAGATCCATTAACAAGTGCAGTGTTCCAAGGGTAGATAAAGTAGGAGACCTCAATCATCTAGAAGTTTCCACAAGCCAGTGCCTCCTAGAGTGCATGTACACACTGACATGTGTTTGGAAATCTTTTTCTAAACGATCATTCTCATAAAGAGAAAAATTAGAAGCAATCCTCAATATCTTATACTCGTTAGTGCCTTGATGAAAACCAAAAGCAAACTGGGTAATCGTATCACGAGTACGAAAGTGAGATGGAATAGGTGGTGGAGATGGGATGGCAATGTGTTCTTTGGTGAGTGACCATATGTTGGACCCCAATAAGTGGCTATTAAACTTACTCCTCACTCCTATTAAGAAAGTGTCTAACTAGATTTATGGGGAAGAAAGATTCTTCTTTAGATCGGCTGTACCATAAGGTTGCCTACGTATCCCACCTAGGGAATCAAGCCGCCATAGTTCGCACTCACTCTTTCTCTTTCAACCTCACTCTCTTTTCTCATGAGTTCCCTCCTTTCACTTCTTGGTGCCTCCCTCCTCCTTTTCCTTTCTCTCCTCACTTCTCTTTTATATCTCCTCCCCTTCAATCCTAGCCCTCCATCTCTCTTTAGGTTTACTTCATGGGCCATAGTATCTCTTGAGCCTATCTTCTTGGCCCAATACATACTATGGCCTTGGGCCTACCTCTTGGCTCAATACATACATAATCTATCTAAGAATATGGCTACTACAAATGCCCCCTCTTGGGTGCGCGGACTCCAAAGAATCTAAGGATCCGAGAAGTCATCAACCTTCTTTACCTGCCAAATCCTCCGTCTATCAAATGTCTGTATCTCGAATTCCACGGCCTCTGATCTTATTCAACTTGTCCTCGACGCTTTGCATCTCATATCCAAATGCTCATTCTACATAGTTAATTTGCCACCATATTATTCTCGAGTGTGTTCATCTCCTTTGTGATTTGGAATATGCTTTCTATGGCTACCCCTTGTACTTTTGTGGCCAAATCTTGATCGACGTATCCTTATTCGTCTAAATCCTTTTGCTCACATATCCGCGAATGGTTTCTTCCCTTCCATTCTCATTTGTAAAACCCAACATCATATCCACGAAGGGTCTCATCCCCTTCGCTCTCACTCTTCAAACTCGATCCTCATGCCCGCGAAGTGTCTAAACCCACCCCGCTATCAACTCTCCCTCATAGAACTCACTACCATGCCCGCGGAGGGTCTACTCCCTTTTGCTATCACTCTTCAAACTCAATTCTGTGCCCGTGATGTGTCTCAACCCAACTGGCAGCTCTCCTTCATATAACTCACTACCATGCCCACGAAGGGTCTATTCCCTTTCGTTACCACTCTTCAAACTCAATTCCATGCCCGTGATGTGTCTCAACCCAGCCAGCAGCTCTCCTTCATAGAACTTACTACCATGTTCGCGATATGTCTCAACCCAACCACCAGCTCTCTTTCATATAACTCACTACCATGTCCACAGAAGGTTTATTCCCTTTCGCTCTCACTCTTCAAACTCCATACAATGCCCGCGATGTGTCTCAACCCAACTAGCAGCTCTCCTTCACATAACTTACTACCATGTCCGCGATGTGTCTCTACCCAACCACTATATCTCTTTCATAGAGCTCACTGCCCTATCTGCGGAGTGTCTAACCTCAGCCACCATCTCTCTTTCATAGAACTTACTACCATGTCTGTAGAGTGTCTTATCCCTTTCCTTTCTCTTTCGTAGAACTCAACATTGTATCCGCGAAGGGTCTCATCCCCTCTGCTCTCATTTGGAAAGCACGAAGCATATCCAGGGACAGCTCAGCTTGCCCCATGTCCGCGGAGTGTCTTGCCCCAGCCACCATCTCGTCCCCTTCATTTCTCTTTCGTAGAACTCAAAATTGTATCCGCGAAGGGTCTCATCCCCTCCGCTCATTCGGACAGCGCAAACCATATCCAAGGACAGCTCAACTTACCCCCATGTTTGCGGAGTGTCTAACCTCAGCCACCATCTCTCTTTCATAGAACTCACTACCATCTTCGCGAAGGGTCTCATCCCCTTCATTCTCACTCTTTTTACTCCTCACCATGCCAGCAAAGTGTCTCAACCCATCGGCTCTCGTTCACAAAACTCATTAGCGTATTTGGGAAAGGTCTCATCCCCTTCGCTTTCACTCTTCCAACTCAACATATTATCCGCGAAGAGTCTCATCCCCTTCACACTTACTCCTAGAACTCAACATCATGTCTACAAAATGTCTCAACCCCCTCGCTTTTATTTGTAAAACTCCCCATCATGTCCGCCAAGGATCTCATCTCATCTATTCCTCTTTCGCAGACCCCATCCTTGTATCCGCGAAGGGTCCCATTCCCTCCCTTCTCATTTGTAGAACTCAATAGTATATCCGCCAAGGATCTCAACCCCTTCTCTTTGGCGCTCTGTAAAACTCCACATCATGTCCATGATGGGTCTCATCCTACCCGCTCTTTGGCTTAGAGGCAACTCATTTTTCCTTAAGCTTATTTCGGACACTGCGGTCCACGAAGGGCTCATCCCCCCCCCCCCCCCCCCAACCCGGCTTTCTGGCTTAGAGGTATCTCATTTTGCCTCAAGCTTGATTCGGACACTGTGGTCCACGAAAGGATCATCCCCCCTACTTTCTGGATTAGAGGCAGCTCATTTTGCCCAAGCTTGATTCGGACATAGCGGTCCACGAAGGGCTCGCCCCCCACTCTCGGCTTAGGAGCAACTCAACTCTAACTCTACCCACACAAGAGTAGACCAAGTATCCTATACTAAATATGTGCAAACAAATTCTCAAGGCATTAAGAGATAATAGTGTACATGTATGTAACTCAGTGCAAAGATATCATGCCATTAATGTGAACTGCAAGTCACAACTACATAGAGATACCAGTAGACTCTGAGGTTCCCCGTATAGCTAGTACGGGGCTCGACCCCGATCTTACTCAAATGTTATATCATGCAATAAACATTTAATGCAGAAAGTAAGCTCTTTGATGGCAATATAATGTATGTAAACTGTAGTAAATGAGGTGAGATTGATCTATCTCTCAATTCCAGCTCAATCTCAACTCTGTTTCGCGGTATCACATGTCTTTCTCTTTCTCTGTAACCTGAAACTTTCATGTTTGAGTGTTGTACAAATAACGCGTGAGATTTAATGAAGAACATTCAACATAAGTGTATGCATACAAGAAATGACGGCGATCATATGCTCAAGACTATGTACAATCCGTCTTACCCTGAGGTGTACGGCCATGTTATCCATCCGGGTCTGCGGACACCTAGATAACCTAGAGCCAATGGGTCTGCGGAATATCTTGAGGTTGGGAGTCAACCCAACTCTGTCCCCACCTATATCTCTACCAAAGATGGGGACAAGGTTTACATGCCCCTAGTATAAGATGGGAACTGCAGTTGCCTGCCCCCAGTTTAACTCTGGTTGACGGCTAAGTCACTACTTGTCCGTCTATTATGTACATGACGGTAAAATAAACAAGTTACCTGCCACGGTATATGTCTCTGCACCTCTTCTGTAATCATCTTGCCATTTGTATTTGGACGCTCCAATCCGTAAATCTCAATCTCAAACCCTAGATCTCCTTGTCACTTTATAGCCGTCGATGTCTACTAATTCATGTCCATACATAATGGCGTCAACCATGAACTAACACTTCTCCTTGAGTTTCCATTATCTGCATAAGAATCACCAAAGGCAAACAAATTCGACAAACCAAGACGGTATCCACAGCTACTATGGTGATGATGATGGTGACCATGACCTTGAACTAACTAATTTTCTTGCATTAGAAATATACTTGACGGCGCAGCCACAAATCGAGCATGAAGTTTCACCCTTTTAGAATTTACAAGAGGGATGAGGCAATTTGTCCACTCTAGCAACCTTCCAATCTCTCCAAAACGCTTAGTTGAGAAGAGAACTATCTTAATCATCTTTGTCAATGTGGTAGAAGGAAAAGCAAAATAAACAATCTCATTGAATTCTAATTTCTTCCCTCGACACGTCGATAGCCCTGCAACAGTACTCCTTCCAACTAATAACCAATCGGGCTTATTCGGAAACTCTCCATCATCAAGATTATTCACAACTGGTTTCTTTTCTTCCGTCACAGAAGCAGGACTAGTATTCTGACTAGGACGATAAGATGAAAAGTAGTTAGTCTTCAAACCTGTTACATCATCAGGCTCATTCTTGGGTCTTTTAGGCTGGTATTGATCTACATCAAAAGGCTCTTCCTTAGCCAAACCCTTCTTTTCAATATTCTCCGGTTTCACCTTTGAACCATCACATGAGTCAGGCTCCTTTTTTGGTTCACATTGATGGGATTCCTTAATCAAACCCTTCTTTTCAGTACCCATACAAGCTTCCACCTTTATTCCATCACTTACGTCTAACTCCATTCGGTCTACCTCCATTTTATCTTCCTTCTTACCAAGATCCAAATCGGGTTTCACCTCCAAACCATCAAATGATTCAGACATCTTTCTCGATACCATCAGCTTGCTTTCATCCACATCTATCGCTTCTTCCTTCACAAACACCTTTTTCTCTTTTTCTCCATTTGTTCCCCACAGATGGCGCCAAGTGGCTATTAAACTTACTCCTCATTCCTATCAAGAAAGTGTCTAACTAGATTTATAGGGAAGAAAGACTCTTCTTTAGATCAGCTGTACCATAAGGTTGTCTACGTATCCCACCTAGGGAATCAAGCCGTCGTAGTTCACACTCACTCTTTCTCTTTCCACCTCTCTCTCTTTTCTCATGAGTTCCCTCATTTCACTTCTTGGTGCCTCCCTACTCCCTTTTCCTTTCTCTCCTCACTTCTCTTTTATATCTCCTCCCCTTCAATCCTAGCCCTCCATCTCTCTTTAGGTTTACTTCATGGGCCATAGTATCTCTTGGGCCTATCTTTTTGGCCCAATACATACTATGGCCTTGGGCCTACCTCTTGGCCCAATACATACATAATCTACCATGTCATTATGTCTATGTTCGCCTAGAAGCAAAAAGGCTAGACTGGTTGGACTGGCACCTGACCTGGAACAAATATTTGACTGGCAACCACGATATAGTATCTCGGCTACCACCTCATATGGAAGGCTCTTCGTCATTTCCAATTCCACTCTCGCACTCCCTGGTCACTATACTGCCTTTTTTACTTTTTTTTTTCGTCCAAAAGGTGTTGGAAATATTCTAAAAATAAGATTTTCCTATTAACGAAAACTCTAGATATGGTCCATAGAGAATATAGGGTATATTGGTTTACTTAGAAATTGCCGATTATAGTGGTTTACTAAATAGATGTCTTTTCTTAATTATGATATTCCTACCATGATAGATAGCGGAAATCTTATAAATTAGGAAACTAAGGTCCTCTCTCCACCTATAAATATGTATATTGTTTTCCATTAATCAATTCAATTCATCAAAAACACAATAATAATTTATAGGCTAAGAGAGAGAAACCTAATTCTCCCCCATTAAAGATTCTTACAAGCAAGCATGACTTCGGATAAATGTATGTTTATTTATGAGTGTTGTTATGTGATATTGTGATTAGCATGTGATTGAAAATCCTAGTTTATGATCTTAAGAATCATTTTATATGTAGTATGAGTCGCTCATGTTGTAATCATATGTTTAATCCAATAATCGAAACTGAATCACGTACTATATATATTGTATTAAGATTATAATCCTTTCCGCATAATTGTTATTAGTCTTAGTCGATACTGTCGATATTGTGTGAATCATTAAATTTGTCATGATATATCTCGGGTTAATAAAGCCGTGTTTCTTACCTTGTTATCAAAGATGTTGATATCGACGTATCTACTTGTCCTGGGTTTACTGTTTAACGTCAAAGCTTTATAGTTCGGTACTACCATGTTTAATTTTACTATTCATAGAACAAGAAACTTGCTTTTGTGGCTTCGTCTTTCTCTGGCTTGTTACTGTTATTGCATGTTTAACTTGTTGTGTTTCACCGGAGCCGAGTAAAACAGTAGAGGACGGCGCCATTATCGGTAGTCTTTAGCGCCAGATCCCGGTGATTTTGTACAAGTGGTTTTACTGTATTTTGTTATCGATTCTTCATTGGGCTTTATGATCATTGATTAATGAATGTTTTGCATCTGTTTATTAGTTGAATCAAAGTTGTTTAATTATATCCTTATTCAATTATATGTGCTGGTCGGGTGTGTTCTGTTGAAGAAGATGATGATGGCATCATCTATTATGACGGGCCTTAGTAACACTTAAAGCCAAAGCCCAAATGTTTTATTGTTTCTGGGCCTTAAGTATATTGAACCCAACCCATATTATTAGCTTCTTGGATCTGGCCAACTGGATCGGGTATGTTTTGATCTACTAGGCGTTAACTCTTTAAGTGCTAACCGGGTCAGAACTGATCCATAAAGACTGGCCCATAACTCCATATCCAGACCCAACTTAAGAGCCCAGTTTGACTTTTAAGCCCATTTAACTTCTTTTGATGCATATAATTCGTTATAACTCCGTTTTTGGCGTACAAGTAATTGTTTCGAAGCATTTTTCGAGATCTATGTTTTAGATTAACTAAATTAAATCGCCTAATATTCATATGATAATGATTTGGTGTTTACCACAGTGATCCCAACTATGTTAATGAATATTGATTTAATTTTAACATTCATATTATGACTTGGTATTCACCACAGTGAACTAAATATGTTTTGAATGTTAGACTAAGTAATATTATTGTGTGCTTCTTCAATTATATTTTAGGTTACCCATAGGTACACCAAGCATTTTAGATTGGACAATCATTAAGTGGCCACACATGTTCTTTGGTTAAATGAGCATAGGATATCCACATATACCATGCTTATTTGATTATTGAATGTGTCAACCAATAAATAGAAAAACTTAGTCATATTTATTTTGTTGTGTTTGTGTCTCAAAGTTTTATGTAGTGAGCATGTTTATTATCTTGCAGTTTCTCTCCCTGTTGCTCTTCATTCACAAGCTTCATATGTTCCCATTCTTAATGGAACTAACTTCTCATAATGGAATGAGCAAGTTCAGTTTAGTTTGGGTGTTCTAGACCTTGATATGGCAATTCTCTGTGACAAACCCGTTGATCTTACAGTGGCAAGCACTGAAGCAAAGAAAAGCATTCATCAGGCATGGACTAGATCTAACAGATTAAGCATGATGTTTATGCGAATGACTGTTGCAAACAACATCAAATCTACCCTACCTGAAACTGCTAATGCGTTGGATTATCTGAAAAATATCAAAGAACGTTTTCGCACTGCTGATAAATCTCTTGCTGGAAAACTTATGGCTGACCTTATTACCATGCATTTTGATGGTACTCGAACCATGCATGAGCATGTTCTTGAGATGACTAAGCTGGCTGCTAAGCTAAATAATTTAGGAATGATTGTAGGCGATTCTTTTCTCGTCCAGTTTATCCTAAACTCATTGTCTACTCAGTATGGGCCATTTCAAATTCACTATAACACTATTAAGGATAAGTGGAATGTGAATGAATTGGCAAACATGCTGATTCAAGAAGAGGGCAGACTTAAGCGGCAGAATAGCCATGTTGCTCATTTTATGGTTCAAGGCAATAAAAAGAAGAAATTCGGAAAGTAGACTGGAAAAGGCATTAAACGTGGGCCATCCAGTCAAAACGAACCTAATCAACCCGCACCAAAGAAAGGATGAAAGGAAGACAAGTGCCATTTCTGTAAAAAGAGTGCACACTTTCAAAAAGATTGCGTGAACCGCAGAGCTTGGTTCGAAAAGAAAGGTAAGCCATTGGCTTTCGTATGTTTCGAATCAAATTTAATTGAAGTTCCTTCTAACACTTGGTGGCTTGATTCTGGTTATAACGTTCACGTTTCAAACACGATGCAGGGATTCCTTTCAACCCTGACCACAAGTCCAAATGAAGCCTATCTTTTCATAGGAAATAGAGTAAAAGCACCAGTTAAAGCCATTGGGACTTTTTGTTTAGTGTTAGATTCTGGCTACCACTTAGATTTAGAACAAACCCAATATGTTCCTTTTGTTTCCCGAAATTTAATCTCCTTGTCTAAACTTGATTGTAAGTACCCTCCGTTCTACACTACGTACATGTGTCCATAAACCAAGTCGTTCTCCATTAGCTCGTACCAATCCATCACAGCTTGCCAACGACCCAACACCCAGGTCGTCCCCAGCATCAGTTACATCCATTTATGGAAGCAAATCAACTAGCGCAATCCTGGAGCTCAGTTAACGCACCAATCAAGTAGACATTAACTTTGTAATATCAGAGTAATGATGAATCATCAAGATAGCACACAATGTGGATCTACACATCATAACGGCTTGGAGCAAATAAGGAAGGTCAGCTCAAACATCTATAAGTAGAGAGAGATAAACTACGTAAGGCTTGATTCAAGTTTACCCCAAGAAACTTGATACGTAGGCAACTTTTATCCCAAGAAGAGTGCAGCCATTCCCTATCACACAAATCATCAGGTCGTTGTCCAATAAACTAACAAACATCTACATTGGCGTCGTCTGCCGGTTCGTTCTTTTAAGAAAACACAGATACCATTTTCTCAAACCCACGAAGCTGGTCACAACAAGCCACCATGGAAGAACAACTACAAGCATTAGCAGATCAGATGAGGACGTTACAGGAGTCATTCATAACACTTCAACAAGAGAACCAGACGATGCGAGAGCACACCACCTCCAACACCAACAACGACGCTCCAGACGCAGTGGAGAACAACGCCATCACAACCCTCACCAACACTACCAATCAAAGGCTAGAAGACTTCGCACAAAGGTTGGAGAAGTCAAATGACAAGGTTAGCGCACTCCAGATCGCTCAGAAGATACTCTAGACATACAAGGTGTCACCATTCACTACTGAAATTAGGGACAAGCAGCCACCCTTAGAGTTTATCCAACCAAAGTTCTCGTTGTACGATGGTAGCTCGTGTCCAGGCCAGCACGTAATTCGTTCCAGCTAAACTCTCACACTCTACAGCGCTCCGGAGTACGACTACCTGAAGTGCAAGCTCTTCCCAGCCAGCCTGAAGGATGGAGCTTTAGAATGGTTCTACACACTAACTCCTGATTCAATTAGCAACTTCGACAAGCTAGTTGAGACGTTAGCAGCAAAGTTCGCCCACAACATAAAGAAGCAAGCCGACCTGGACTATTTGTTTCAGCTCAAGCAAGCTCATGGCGAAACGATCTGCGTCTTCCTAGGATGTTTCAAGAAGGAACTCCTCTCAATGGAGCCAGGCCTAAAGGACAGTTTTGCAACTTCAGCATTTACCAACGCTCTCCTAGAAGACTCCGACCTAGCAGGGTCTCTAATGCGAAACAAGCTAGAACGCTTAGACGACTTGTACCACAGAATAGACAAGTACATCAAGTACGAGGAATGGTTGGCCTAACGCAAGAGCAAAGAAGTCCTCGTAGTGAGCGACAAACAAGAGCCCAAAAAGAGCATCCACTATTCTGGGAACAATAACAACAACAACAACTCCCACAAACCCTCTTACACAAAGAGGGAAATCTCCAACTTCTCCAGGACGCCAAGCCAGATTCTGAAGAAGATATATACAACACCATACTTCAAGCCCAACATCAACAAGGTGATCGCCATTCCAGAATGTCCATACTGCCATTTCCACAAGCTCCACCACCATGACACCAATGATTGTTGGAGCCTGAAGCACTACCTCCAAGACTTAGTCGAAGAGGGCAAATTTTCCTGCCAGACAGCGACTTCAGGCATAAGCTGGATGCCAAATGACACAAAAGCAGGAGCCGCAGCCATGAACGAGCTGCCAACAACAGAAGCAAGAGCTGAACAACCCGACGATCTAAATCACCAGGTTGATTGAGGCATAACAGGAGACAACACTCCTCCGACTATGATGAGGAAAAGGTAATCAACATGATTACAGACACCTCCAATGACGAAACCTCAGGTCGAGAAAAGCGCCGAAGAGTTGGAGCGCTTCAAGAAATCTATCACCTCTCCCACAAAGCTGAGGTGATCAATCCCACCAACCCTCAAACAACAACAACAATTTCATTTACTGAGGAGGATCTAGACAAGGTGTGCCTACCCCACAATGACGCCCTCGTAGTAGGGGTGATAAAAGGGCGGGCTAGCCCGGCCCTCAAACCATAAAAGCCCTCATGATTGAGGGCCGGGTCAGCCCGCCCCTATTTGATATTGAGGGCCGGGTCGAGTAGGGTCAAGCATGAAAACTCAAGCCCTTAACCCGCCCCTTGGCCTTCATTTTTGAGGGCCAAATGAGGGCCGGGTCGGGCCCGGTCTAATTATACTTCACTAGTTTACTATTTTTTTGTTTTTTTTTTTTTTTTTAATTGATTTAATGATATGTATATAAGTATACAAAACTAATTCTTATATCTTTAGAAAAAAAAATAGATAGAGATGATGGTGGAAGAGATGATATTCTTAAAATATCTACATTTTAATACTTAACTATGTTGTTAGGTTGGATTTACTTTATGTATGACTTATATACATATCATTAAATCAATTACAAAAGTGCTTATATTATATTATGTTATAATTTATCCCCTATTGAAAACTAACTTAATAATTTTTTTTATACAATTTAGATAATTATAGTATAATACATAAATATAATGTAAAATAACAAGAAAATATGGTTTTCTTTTAGGGTTTACACAAATATATAGTATAATACATAAATTATCACCTCTATTTTGGGTTTACACAAAATAATCATAATTCACTTTTCTTTTTATATTTGAACTCTTTTACTCAAATTACAAAATACCTCATATGATATGTGGTAAACTACTATTATTAAACATCATTTGTAGTGAAAATATTTAGTTCAAATAGGGATAATTGTGGTACCTTACATATATAATGTAAAAAAATAAAATATATCTTATCGAAAAAAAAAATACTGAGGGCCAAGTGAGGGCTTGGAGGCCAAAAAACGCGGGCGGGCCTATGCTCCGTAACCTAGACCCTAGCCCGCCTTTTAACAAGCATGAGGGCGGGACGACCCGCCCTCAAATCTGTGAGGGCCAACTTTTGAGGGTTTTGACGCGCATTTTTGAGGGCCGGGTCGGGCCGGGTTGAGGGCCTAAGGGCCAAATTATCACCCCTACCTCGTAGTGCACGTCAAAATCAAAGAAGAATGGTCAGATGCGACTTTGCATAGACTTCACCAACATCAACAAGCACTGCCCAAAGGACAGCTTCCCCATACCAAGAATCGACATACTGATAGATCAAACTTGCGGTCACAAGCTTTTATTATTTATGGACGCATACAACGGATATAATCAGATACCGCTTGCAGAGGAAGATCAGGAAAAGACGTCCTTCATAACCGAGCAAGGAACGTTCTGTTACAACATCTTACCATTCGGCTTGAAGAACGCAGGTGCGACCTACCAAAGACTAGTCACCAAAATATTTAAAGATTTGCTAGGCGACACCATGGAAGTCTACATAGACGACATGGTGTTTAAAAGCAAGAAGGTGGGCGATCACATATCTCACATACAAGAAGCCTTTGAAAGGTTACGCAAAAACAAGATGAAGCTCAACCCAGCCAAGTGCGTATTCGGAGTAGCCTCAGGGAAGTTCTTAGGTTACCTCGTTTCACAAAGACGCATTGAAGCAAACCCAGAATAGATACGAGCACTCCTTGACATGCCAGAGCCAACTACAAAGCAACAAATCTACAAATTATCTAGAATGGTTTCAGCCCTCAACAGATTCATCTCGCGAGCATCTGATAAGGGTAGACCATTTCTGCAAATACTCAAAAAAGGCACAACATTCACATGGATAGACGAATGCCAAAAAGCTTTCAACGACTTGAAAGCTTATTTATTAACTCCACCAGTCCTGTCCAAACTAGAAGAAGGAGAAACGCTAGGGCTTTATCTTGCAACTACCGACTTTGCAATAAACTCGGTCATCTTTCGTGAAAACGAGGGAATTAAAAAGCCTGTCTACTTCATGAGCAAGACATTGGCCGATGCAAAGAAACATTACTCGGCAATGGAGAAAACAATGTTGTCTCTATTATACTCAGCTCGGAAATTATGTCCTTACTTTCAGGCCCACAACATTAAGGTAATAAGCGATGTACCCATCAAGCAAGTTTTGAGTTCCAACAACAAAACGGCTTGAATGGCCAAATGTGCTGAAGAGCTCAGAGAGTACCACATCGAGTTCGTTCCCAGAATGTCTCGCAAAGGACAGGTCGTTGCGGACTTCCTTGCGGATTTCCTCGTTGAAGACGTTAACTGGGAACCTGAGTCCATCACTTCACTCCATCAACCAACAACCCTAGACAAACAACACCTCTACGTAGACGGAGCGTGCAACAACAACGGCAGTAGACTGTGGGTTGTGTTAACTTCACCAGAAGGCACCCAGCTACAAAAATCAATCAAGATCGATTTCGCAACGTCCAACAACAAAGCGGAGTACGAAGCATTGATCACAGGCCTCTGCATGGCACAACAACTACAAGTCCCAAAGCTTAAAGCTTACAACGACTCATAGCTAATAGTCAAGCAAATCACCAAGGAATATATCACGAATGGAGCAAACCTTGCAAAGTATGCTCAGGTCGTCAGTAACCTCATCAGATCATTCAAAACATTCTCATTAGAGCATATTCCCAGGGAAGATAACAGACATGCAGACAGTCTATCTTTCTTAGCCTCAAAGACACAAAAGGTTTGCCCCAGCACAATCTACATTGATATTTTAGAGAGGCCCGCCTACCAACAAGAAAGCGTCAACAGCCTCACAGATTTCTAGCCTTCATCCGAAGAAGAGATCAGTCAATCTTAGATAGGCCCATTTGTCAAGTTCATCTTACATGTCGAGCTCCCATCAGAGACAAAGAATGCTCGTGCCATACAATTCCGAGCTCCCAGATAGACCGTAATCAATGGACGCTTGTTCCGTAAATCCGTAGGCGGACCTCACCTCAGGTGTATCACTCCACGCGAAGGCCAACTCATCTTCGATGAAATTCACAAGGGCGAATGTGGCAACCATGCAGGACCAAGATCCCTGACACATAAAGCAATAGCCCAAGGGTACTACTGGCCAGGCATGCATATCGAAGCAAAAATGTATGTTCTTAAATGCCACCAATGTCAAATATTTGGTCACAACCACCTAAGCCCAGCATGGGAGTTGGTCAACATAGCCAGCCCTTGGCCTTTCCACATGTGGGGGCTAGACATCATGGGACCATTCATCCCACAAAAGAAAATAGGACTCAAATACGTCCTAGCAGCCACAGATGACTTCACCAAATGGGTAGAAGCAATCCCTCTAGTTCAAGTCAAAGAAGTCCACGTTATCAACTTCATATGGACCAATATCATCACAAGATTTGGTCTCCCCACACCCTTGTCATGGACAACGGAACTCAATTTGCTGGCTCGCAAGTCAAGGCATTTCTACAAAAATGGCGCATCATTCAAGCATTTTCTACACCTAGATATGCACAAAGCAATGGCCAAGCAGAAGCTACTAACAAAGCAATCAAAGAGAATCTCCAAAAGAAGTTAGAAAGCAAGAAAAGCCAATGGCCGTGACAACTCGAGAACATTCTATGGGCATACTGAACAATAGCCAGAACCAGTACCAATGAATATCCTTTCACACTTTGCTTCAGAACAGAAGCAATCATACCATTAGAACTCACAATCACAACCACACGTTATGACATCGTCGAATTAGGAGAAAATGACAGCATCTTGGAAAAAGAGGTCAACCTCCTATAATAACGAAGGGGAACTGCTGCAATATCCCTAACTCGGTACCACCAAACAATCCAACGATCTTACAACAAGAAGGTCGTCCCAAGATCTTTTCAAGCTGGCGACCTAGTTCTCAAAAAGACACTCGCTCTTGCTAAGCTCGACCCAACATGGGAAGGTCCCTATATTGTTAACAAAGTCGTTGGAAATGACGCATACTAGATCAAAACTCAGCTCGGTGATATGCTTCTCGGACCTTGAAATACAGCTCTCCTCAAGCGATTTTATCAATAAGGCTTTTTTCCCCAGATATATCAGTCGATATGAATAAATTTTCATCAACATTTTGAGTACAGATGTCATCTTTTGCTTTACATGAGTACCAGACATCTTGCACTACGCAACCCGACCTCGGACATCACAATGTCAGGTCGTACATCAAAGACGGAGTAAAAAATGACTCAACTACAATAACCACGCAGTGGTTAATTATCAATTAATTCAACCTAAGGTCCCCCAAAAGGACCCTAAATCAACTTAACACCAACGCCAAGGTTAAGTATGATTCAACTGTAATTACCACTCAAAGGCCAATTATCAAACAAATACAATCCAGGGGTCCTCCAAAAGGACCCCAAGTTATCTTACGACCTCGACATGGTTTAAGTTAGACTCAACTATAATGGCCGTTCAAAGGCTAACTATATCAATAAGAAGTTCCCCCAAGAAGGAACGACTCAGCACACACACCTAAGAGCATGCGAAAGCCTAGGTGTCAACTACGCAAATATATCAGGTCATACACGAATGCTCTACGACCTGTTACAACCAGACGACCTATCAAAGTCCAACAGTTCATCAATTCAGAACACAGGTCGTCGTACAACAAATAAAAAACAGCCAAAGCAATCATAGGCATGCAAACATCAAGCACAATCTGAGCAAGTAAGTAATTTAAATATTGCTACTTAAATAAAAATTTGGATAGATACTAGAAGCCCCCATATTATCTCGGGAAACTGACCTCAGTATCTCCATCATCAAAAATATAATTTATTAGTAGCAAAACCACAAATGTTTAAATATTTTTCAAAGAACCTGCAAACAAAAACTCAAACCAGAGAAGCTCAATGCTACACAACACGGGAAACTTGCTCTACATTCAAAGAATCCAGCTCGCAGCCCTCTACAACAGCAGAGATGCTAGTCGGATCATCAACCACTTTTAACACATCTATGACAACATCATCAGGAGAGGCAACTGGAATAGCACCTAGGTTAGAGGGCAGATCAGATCGTCTACTAGCATCTGCAGCGGTACTTTCACCAGTTACCACTGCAGCCCCACTTTCGACAGATCTTTTTAGGGCATTGTACTTACAATCCAGCTCCATAAAATCATATATCAGAACGTACTCAACCCCACTTTCCACCAAATCAACTAGGTCGTTGTACTTAGCCTGAGCTTTTTTAGCAACGGCCTGTGCCTTTCTGAACTCACCAGCCTAGTGCTGAGTCTCTAGCTTTGAAGCATCAAGAGCAGGTCACAACAAGGTCAAATCCCCAGCCAGATCATGCACTTGAGCCCTCAGCCCAACAACCTCAGCCCTCTCCACCTGTTGCACAGCCACCAGCTTGTCATAGGCCTCCTTGGCGGCATCCAGCTCCTTTTTGTACAGGTCGGAGATGGTTGTCATATCCCTCAACTTCCTGTACATGGCCAGAACCTAACAAACAACAAAATAAGTTAGATCAGCAATGCTTACAAAGCATAAAGAAAACAAGCTTAGATAAGCAGCGCACTCACAAAGCACAATGACCGATCCATCTCTTTCAAGTGCGCATCCAAACCTTTCCCATAATCCAGCTTACGCCTATCTCCATTAAGAACAATCCTCTTCAGCAACCTCCCAGCCACCAATGAGGACTTAAAACTACAGTCCCCATTCTTCACAAACTTCCTCAGCCCACTCGCAGGGTCCTCCCTCATACATGACAAACCTACTCAAAACGTCATCTCCACTCTTGTCGCCTAGGGCTGCACTCCCCGACCCTTGACATTTTTGAGCAGCTGGCTCTGAATCACCAACTTTCTTCTTACCGCGGGCCTCAACCACCCCAGCATCAACAACTAAATCACTCAAGATCATCCTCTTCAAAGGTACCCGACCTGAAGAAGCACGACCTTCACCAGCACCAGGTCGTTCTTCATACTCAGTACGAGACATCTTTGCCCCCTCCATCTCAACCACTTCGGAGTGCCTCTTCAGATTAGGCCTCTAGAACGAAGTGGGAGCATCACCACTTCCACCAGTACTTCCACCAACACTACCACCAGCACTTCCACCAGCATTTCCACCAGCACTACCACCAGCACTTCCACAACCTACCTCAGAGCCTTTGGATGCAGAACGTTCGCTATCACCCACTTCAGAGTGTTTGGATGCAGAACGGCTTTCAGCAGCTTCTCCAGCCATCCTCATTACAGCAGAACGGCTATCAGCAGCCCCTCCAGCCATTCTCACTCCATAAATAGGTGCCTTCCTTTGGCTCTCCCTCTCCATTGTAGGATCCGAGTTAGAATCAGAGATATCAACAACAACCTTGTGAGCCCTCTTCTTTTGCTCCAGTTTTTTACGGTTGATTTTCTCTCCTTTGCGCCTCTTAAAATAATGCAAGAATATTAACCTCCAAGCTCAAACAAACAAACCTTTTTATAACACTGGTCTCAGTACGATCAAGAATATTAACCTCTGCACAAACAAAACAAATAAGTCAGAACCTCCAAAGTAGAAATAACATACACACAATACAACCTAGAACAAACGACCTACCATCCAACTGTACAACACGAGTGTTCAACTCCCAACCAGAAGGACAATATCTACCCATAACCAACAACGGCCTACGCCCCCAATTCTCATTACTCACTCCCACAATAACATGAGACTTTCCCTTCCCGACCTAAAAACTAAAGTTCAGAGCAATAGACCTTTTCACAGTGAAATGCTCTAACACATCTGATAAGTAGATGTTATAGCCCCTCTCATTCAACAAATCCAACACATGAAAAATTCTCCAACTGTTCCCTACGAACTGACAAGGGGCTTTTCCCAAAAAATTTAACACCTCCACAGTAAGACGGGAAAAAAGCAATCTCATCCCAGCCTTCAACTGCCCATAATAAACCACTACTCCTCCACCCCAAAGAACGTAGTCACTACTATACAAGTTCCTCTCCTCACTTAGGTCGTACATGGCCAGGTCGGCCTCAACCCAACCAAACTCTTCCCTCAAAGAAGCATAACAATTCTTCGACCTAGGCCTCCTCACATCATCAGCCATCGTCTCCAACGATGAAGACGATGAGGCCTCATCACCACTACAAACCCTATCTTCAACTTCTTCAGCACTTACTGTTCTCTCACTCCACTCATCTATCTCAACTTCACCACTTAAACTATCACTAGTCATAGACATTGCAAAACCAAAAGAAGAAGAAAATATCAAATTTTTTTTAAAGAAGAGTTCGAAAAAAAACGCACCTGATAGCAAAAGAAGGGAAAGTTTTTTTTTCTTTCGCTCTGATACTTTTTCTCTTTTGCGTGAAGAATGAACAAATGAAACCTTTCACAAACCCTTACCTGCCCAAAACCTCGAGAGAATACAAAACGTTCATGTTCCCACATAACACAATCATCACTGGCCACAAATCACTGTAATTACGGGCCTACGAATCCAGCCTAATAGTTCTCGCACATTTTTCGAAAGCCAATAAAACCTATCAGCTGTCTGACACGTGTTTTGAGAAAACTTTATTTTACTCTTCCTTTTTACATCACAGCTGTCCAAAGAACGGATCAAATAAAGGGGGATGTGTAAGTACCCTCCATTCTACACTACGTACACGTGTCTATATACCAGGTCGTTCTCCATTAGCTTGTACCAATCCATCACAGTTTGCCAATGACCCAACACCCAGGTTGTCCCCAACATCAGTTACATCCATTTATGGAAGCAAATCAACTAGCGCAATCCTAGAGCTCAGTCAACGCACCAATCAAGTAGACATTAGCTTTGTAACATCAGAGTAGTGATGAATCATCAAGATAGCACACAATGTAGATCTATACATCATAATGGCCTGGAGCAAATAAGGAAGATCAGCTCAAACATCTATAAGTAGATAGAGATGAACTACGTAAGGCTTGATTCAAGTTTACCCCAAAAAACTTGATACGTAGGCAACTCTTATCCTAAGAAGAGTGCAGCCATTCCCTATCACACAAATCATCAGGTCGTTGTCTAGTAAACTAACAAACATTTACGTTGATAGAGATGGTTTTTTATTACAAGTAGGATCTGGTTGCTTCAATTTAATAAAGAATGACAAGTTTATTGATTCAGGATTTCTTGTTAATGGCTTATATCAACTCAACCTTGAGCATTTCTTTTTTGAATCCCTTCTTACCTTGCATCATAATGTTGGAACTAATCATAGCTTAACGAATGAAAGTTCGTCCTTTTTGTGGCATAAAAGACTGGGTCATGATGTTAGCACTTTGATGGTTTTATATATGTAGGAATGTTTCACAACCATTTACGTACTCATATTCAAGATTTACCTTACTCACGGATTTCGCGTGTATAATTCGAGTAAGGTGTTCGTCCAACCTTAAAACTAGGATGATGTCACAACTGAAAATATATTCAAGGGAACTAGTGAGAAGGATTTTTATTTTGAACTTTTTATTTTTATTTCCTAAGATAACTTAACATGGTAAAAAACGAAACTTTACTTGTTTAAACAAAGAAAATTAGAGAGAGAGAAAAGAAGAGGATTAATCCTACTCATGCAAAGATTAGTTTCATAACTTGTTAGAAAACAAAAATCACTACGTCTCTAATCCCTAGCACAATATACATATCTCTAAACATATTATGCTAGCATGTGGAATTGAACTGATATTTCATCTCTGAAATATCATTCCAACTCCTAGTTCTATTTTACAACAGTTGATCAAATATTGGTCAATCTCTGTCATTTTGGGATAGGATGAGAAATAGAACCTAAGTCTCTAAGTAGTGATTATGGAATCCACAATTGTAGCCTAATCCTCACATGAGCATCATTAACCCTGCCAAGGGGAGGGTTTTAGCTCATGATCCTAGGAATGATTATGCAATTTTTCTAACTAAGCTAATTTAATAAAATAATAGAAGAAGAAGAAGTAGAAAATACCTTATTTTTTAGCTAGAAGGCAAAAGATTTTATTTAGAACACAAATGTTTCCACCATTAACAACATTACAAGAACTTAAGTTTTTCTAGAAAATAAAACATGCATGAATAAGAGAGTGAATGCTCCCAAATCCAAAAGCAATACATATGAGAGCATTCTCTCATTTTCCACGTGAAATCACCTTCCTCCAACTACTTATATTAAATTCCATCTTATCCCTAAATCATACAAAGTCAAAATTAAACACTATTTGGCACAAAAAGTCTAGTCAAGGTAATTAATATATGCAATGTGTCAATTTGTGCCAATAATTTGCATATTTTGTCTTGACTTGCTCCATGATTGATGACTTATCCAATTTTGTGGGCCTGCAGAGTAGGTCCACGTACTGCGTCCAGTGGCTGGCTGAGATTTTGGTATTTTTATAACTTCCCGCCTTTGCATAGAGTTTGTCGCATTAATCGTCTGAGCAGTTCACTTGCCGAAATTGGAGTCCCGGTTAAAGAGATATGAGCTTCAGAAGTTTGATGCTTCTGTGCTTGTAATCCCATTCTGACCTGATTGTGTCCTGTTTGAGTCTCCAAGCTTTTAGTCCGGCTTTGTTGGATTTCACAGGGGCTGAGTAGGAAGACTTCAGATATATACACTATCCCATGCTTTTATACAGGTTTTATCATTATTTTCACGTTAACTGCAAAAACCTACAAAAGTACGAAAATCTAATTACTTTATGCTTATTAAACACATAATTAACCAAATTGTTATGTCTCTACGGGGTTTAATATTACAGTTTTGGGGGCTTATCACACTACTCCCAAACAGCACTTTGCTTGTCCTTAAACAAAGAGGAGACATTAAAACAGATAATTGGCCAAAAATGTGTAATCCTAACTAATTCTCATTTCGCAGAGTGTGGTTATATTGACCGTATGCAACAAGGCCTTAAACCACTAGGAATTCCCTAGTAGACGAGTTATAGACTCATGAGAGTTTTCCAGAGAAGATACTCACAAACTTCATCTATACTACAATGACTCAGTAACAAAAGCTTGTTTCCTAAATTTATCTCAGATATATATACATCTCCCTAGCGGGGAACGGGGATTAATTCCTTTAAAACTCAAGTTAATATGCATACAACAATTAAAACATCTACATATGAACATGTATACAGTGAACCTTACATTGAACTGTACAAACAAGGCAGTTTCTGGATCCTTTGGAGAACATCCCTAAATAGGTTCTCACAGGTAAGTGTCGAAACACAAATTCACTCATAATTTTTCCACTCAGGTTTTGCTAACTCCAATGTGTAGTGGGCACACGTTTCCTCACATACTCGATGACAGTCAGAGGAGCCGAGGTCGATCAATCACATTTACTACTTATTATCACATCATACTACTCCTAATTGAGCTAGAGGTCTTTATTAGGTCTCGTGGGGCTTAGGTGGTGATGTAGAAGAAAATGGGAATGGAAAATAAAAAAATGACAAGTATGAGAGAATAAGGTCTTCAAGATATTTATACTAAAGAAATCCTTGTTTTCTTTTCGTGCTTCTACCTGAGTTTTCCTACTTTGCTCTTAAACCTTTGAACTCCTTTTTATCTGATTTTTTTTTTCAAAAGCTTAAGAAACATAATTCTGTTTTTCTTTCCTGAAGCAAGTGACTGACTTTTATTTAGGACAAGTCTTTCTCTTTATTTTTCTACATTTCATCCTATTTCTCATACTCATTATTTATGTATGTTATTTTATTTGAGGTTAATAGATGGGTAAGAAATTTTTGGTGAAAGTGAAATGTTTGATGAAAGGTTCAGTGAAGTGATTAGCGGTAAAATTTGTAACAGGTATAAATTTTTGGCTATGTCGATCCAAAGACGGCCTAAATTCTTGCTTAGGGTTCGGATGGTGATCAAGTAAGTAGACACGCGATTTTCTCTATTTGGAAAAACTACTCCTCTGTGTCATTACTCACATATCACACATATCGAAGCTTTTTTGTTAGATTCTCACAGGATTGATAATTTAAGTAGACTAACCGTGGGTGTCACACCCCGAATTTCGACAGAATTCGGAAAAACATTATTTGTCCCCGACTCTTCGATCTCCGAGGTGTGACGCACTCTCCACTTCCAAAAACCCATAAACAGTTTAAATATGCGGATAATTAAAAACCAATAAAAATTTCTATTATACAAAAGTCCTATTCATTTCAAAAATTCTCAAATACTGATTACTTACAAATCTCCTTTCAACAACTATTTAATTAAAATTACAAATGAAAATACAAATAATATTGCCTCAACTGAAAAACCTATATCACCTTAAGGGAAAACAAAACACATCCTGAGATGCAATGCTAACGCAAACCACAAGCAGCAACCAATCTTCTTCATCACTAAACCTGTCAAGACTTATCAACTGTGTTCATTTAATGAACACACCCGATAAGCAAACATGCAAATCGGGTCAGCATTATAAAAATGCTGGTGTGAGTAGCCCAAAAATACAACATATACTTATACCAATATATACACAAACCATACGGCAGTTAGTTCCTCCACCGAGGCGCCTTAACTTTCAATAACTAATACAACATCCTTAAGTACAATAATCTCGGCAGGTAGTTCCTCCACCGAGGCACCTTAACTTCCAACAACTAATACAACATACTATACACATCATAAATAAGGCATGTAGTTCCTCCATCGAGGCGCCTTAAGTTCTAACTAAACAAATAACCAACCAAACATATTACCATAATTAGATTATTTAAGGCTTTCCTTGAGTGTCCCTAAAATTCACGTCGTATCTATGTCTTACCTAGTTTCCCTGGCTACTACAATCGCTACCCAACGCCGAACATGTACATCCACATGCCTCCCCTTACATAATGAATCATTCCGTGCGTAACCACCCTGAGCGGGATGCCGCACACCAGGTAAATCCTCACACGGAAGCAATTATGTAAGTAATGCCACTATTCGACATAAAATATTGCGCGTCATCGTTCTATTTTGCGAACGGAATAATCAAGCCACTATTCGGCTACGCCAGGAGGGCCATTCAGCTTTACTGAAACGCCAGGAGGGCCAATCACATTACTTACGCCCGAAGGCCATTCAGATTAACGAAGCGCCCGGAAGGGCCAATCACATGAGTTGTGGTAGCTAGGTTCTAGGATTTTCGTTACGTAATTTATTCAAGTGTCATACATTAATGACTCATAATAAATCCACTATATCACGTGCAGGTCAATTGCCTTATTGCACTAAGCCACAATATATAGAAATACCTCAATATATCTCATAACCATTTTCATACTTTCACGTGCCAATAAAATACATTTTTAATTGATTTTTACACTATGGTTAAATGTGCATGGTTTCTATCACCGTGGAAAATATGAGGTATTTTCCATTGTTAATTTATTTTTTTTGTTAAAAATATTTTAGACTCAACTTTATTAGTTATTAAGCTAAAGGATTTTTGGGATTTTTTGTACTTCTTATTGTGGACATTGAATATCTAAAAATTTCTCATTTGGAGTCTAAAAGGAGGGATAAAATACATTTTTAATTGATTTTTACACTATGGTTAAATGTGCATGGTTTCTATCACTGTGGAAAATATGGGGTATTTTCCATTGTTAATTTATTTTTTTTGTTAAAAATATTTTAGACATAACTTTATTCGTTATTAAGCTAAGGGATTTTTGGGATTTTTTGTACTTCTTATTGTGGACATTGAATGTCTAAAAATTTCTCATTTGGAGTCAAAGAGAATAGAGGATTTAATTTAATATTGAGATGTTTTATTATGTTCTTAAAGTTATATTTTCCACTAATTCTAGAACTAGCATTTAAGATTTAGTGAAGTTTAGGAAAAATTAACAAGAGGTATAAAAATGAAATACAAGAATTGTTGGTGAGTTAGTAACTTTCTACCAAGGGTTTTGATAAATTGATCTTTGAAAATTAATTGTTTTAGTTAGTCATTATTTCCTACAAGTTACTTTTATTTTAGTTTAGATAAGAAATTAGAAATTCTCAACAATTGTTTTAATATTAATCACCAAGTTACCTATTGGTTTATCAAATATCTTTTCCCCCGTTTATTCACTTCAAGATGTGGATTGACACCTCACTTACCATTATTCTAATCATATTTTATTGATTATTTTGCAGTTTTTGAGATTTTTGTTGATTAACAAGTTCTAGATGACAGAATTAGATATTCAAAGAATTCGTCCAAATTAGTAGTCATTCCCAAAAATTATACAAGCTTCAGCAAAATAGGGAAACATCCTCCCTCTTAGGTGCCTCGCTACAGGATATGCTTATAACAATAAACAATTTCTAATAAGCACGCTATGGCTATAAACATAGTAATAATTTGTTACAAGATAGTCAAGTAAATTACCATGAAATATGCATCCCATGTTTGACGATCAACGTCAATACACTTGGTTTGTTAGTTGTATAAAAAACCAAAGTCAATACTCTCGACAAGTTCTTTGATAGCTATGTAATCTCTTTTCAATGTTTTCATCCTAGAACGTACATTGTCATCCCCAACTAGGGGTGGGAATTTGGCCCTAACGACCCTAACCCGGCCCTGACCGACCCGACCCTAAGCCCTATAAAGCCCTCACAACTAAAGCCCTCACAGAGTTTAGGGCGGGCGGACCTAATGCCCCTAAGAGGGCAGGGCTAGGGCTAAGATTCTAAAACATAGGCCCGACCCTAACCAAGCCCTAACCAAGCCCTAACCGGCCCTGTTTCATACTTTCACTATAAATACACATACCATAATTGTCCAACTCTTTATTAAATATTTTCAATTAAAAAATAACATTGTCCTTTGTAATTTATCACTTACACCCAAGGGTACTTCCAATAACTTGTTTTATATAACAAAACTTGTCAACTTAGCAGCCATGAAGAACAATGAGCACTAGCCTAATAAAAATAAAACTTTATTCTTTTTGATCATCAAGTCAAAGTCCATAGCTTATTATTCTCAATTTCTTTTTCTCACTTATTTCTTATAAATTATATTTTTATTCACATCCAAGTCAAGTCTAAAACTAAAGGTTTCCTTCCACACCATTAAAGCAAAATCTGAGCGGACATTTGTAACATAGAAACCAAAAAACACCCTTTGTCAGAAAAATGACATTTGTAATCTCAAACCTTTCTCCATCACTTGTTCAAAAGCCAATATTTTCATTTCCATATACAAAGCTTGAATCACTTTTAAATTAGAAGAAAGGTAATATTATATTTGTTTGAATCTATTATAGAAATAATTTATGATATTACAAATAGTTTAACAACTTCCATGACCCTTAACCAAAACTATTATGTTTCTTTTTTATATCTATTACTTCTTCCTTTAAAATGATAATATAATTATTTGTCTATGTATTTCAATGTTAAATGTAATTTTAGTGAGGTTTGAGTACAAGGAAGAACAAATTCGAACTCGATGTACTTATTCATTAGATTGTGGATGTGCATTTTAAATTTTGGACTTATACATGATTATTACTAGATTGGTTGGACTTTGAGTTTGTAGATTATTGTACATTTTGTAATATAAATGAGTTTTAAAACTGATGTAGTAAAAAAAAAAAATATATAGGCCGCCCTAAAAAAGCCCGCCCCTAAAGCCCGACCCAAAGCCCTTAAAAGAGGGCTAAAGTCGGTCGTGGCTTGAGATTTAGACTTGTGACCCGGCCCGACCGGCCCCTATATTTGACTTTAGGGCCGGGCCGACCCGGCCCTAATATCTGAAGGGCTTTAAATGTTTAGGGCCGGGCTAGCCCGACCCGGCCCATTGCCCACCCCTATCCCCAACTGACAAGTTCAATCGTTGATTCAACTCCCTAGCCGCCTCTTTAACGGTCTCAATCTCCCACCCATTCTTTGACATTCTGCCAGTACCATTTAGAGTATGATCCAACAACAACTTAACTAGGATCTCGTCCATCATGGGAGACCAACGGGTTTGTTGCCTACTCGCCATAACTACGAGAAAAGAAACTTAAAGGTGAATTAATCAAACTACGTATTTAACAAGTAATCAAAATAACACTTATAACCATTTTATATATACACTAAACAACATTGTGTATAAAGAATGATAATTACTCTTACAACAAACACTTCGTTCAATTCTGACCCTAATCCTTGCTAATAATTAATTAATAATCCATTAAAATATAAGCCACATTCACACATTTTGTTAAACAGCAACTTTGCATAAATTTCATGAATCATTGTGAATGTATTAGAATCCGGAAAATTATTCATAGTTATAAAATATAGCTCTCTTATAAGTCGAAAATCGTATTTCCGGACAACAATGAATACCAGTGACTATACACACTAGAAGTTCAAGCAATCAATAAACAACATGGAATATTTGAAAAAGGAGGATCTACTCACAGGTTTCCAACAAAGATGTTTTGACTTCAAATACCACGCAATCCTGTGATCTCTGAAGCTAGCTCAAAATTACCAATCACAGCTGAGAGACAAAACAATATTAGTATTTCACCTAAAATCTCAAAGGTGACGGAAATTCCTAAAACTTAAAGATCGAACTGATAAATCTTAAACAGACCCTGACAGATAAGCTCCTATTTAAGTAGCCTACAGATTCTATAAAGCATAGAAAAGATGCTAGCGAAAAGGATAGAAACACTAGTGGTGGCAGGAAAAGAGCAAGCAAATAATACCACCTGTGCAACTCAAATTACACATTGTATTGTGGGCATGAGCTCTAATTAACGAACTAACTAGCTGAAGTAAGTATGCACCAAACTTAGCAATATAGATTAATTCACTTGAAGAGATTACTTCACTAGAGCTAACTAAACCAAAAAAAATCTTAACCTCCTAACCAAGAAAAAAGTTTGGTTACTATGAATTAAGAACAAATATAGTTCTTGCACATATGATATGGACTGTCACCTTAACATAATACAACTTCCAAAAAACGAATCATTTCTTAGACCATATTCACTTTCTAGGTACATAAAATCAGAAATTCCACATCTTAACCAACAGGTGAACAAATTCCAGAACTTATATCTACTGACAATAATTCAAGACAAAAGAAAATGATGTCTAAAACACACTCAAACAATTAAGCTGGATAGTGAAAGAGGAAGGGCTAACCTTGCTTGCAAAGAGAAGTACGTTCTGGAGTGTGAGAGACTCGACTAGAATTCAGAAAGGGAGAGAGAATTGAAGTGGCTAACCTTGACAGAGAGAGAGTGAGAGAAACGAATGATCAAAACTGGTGTTGAAATTAATCAAAAATTATTTTTGCCGAATTTGCCGATGGCAAAAATTGTGTTATTCAAGTAGCGGCTAGCTAGGTAGTTTGCCGCAAATTTTTAAGTGGGAAATTGTTTTCTCTTTACATATTTGAAAAACAAGCGGGAATTTTTATCAAGAAGGCCCCTTAACTTAGGGGTTTACTTTGAAAGAGCCTACCCGCTTCAACTATTGATAGAACCCCTTCCTATTCAAAACACGTTTCCAACTTAATTATTAGTGAGAACGAGTTACCTTTATGTCTTTTGGGAAATGCTTCCAAGTAACTAGCGCGTGACAAGTATTTAATAAGTTGTTTTTTTTTCCAATAACAAATCAATTCACTTTTCCCTCCAAAATGCACGACCACCCCTCCCCCCCCCAAAGCACGTTTCCACTTAAGCTTCTTTCTTACAATATGAGTCTTAAGTTACCCAATTTTCTTCACTGCTTTCATCATTTGAATTTTTCTCACTTTTATTTTAAGATTAACTTTTCAATGGAAAATTTCGACAATTTATACTCATTTGAAAAGCATTTGTGGGATCTTAACTTAGACATAGTTGAAACTCAAGAAACGATTGATATCGACGATGAAGAAGGTACAAATTATTAGAACGATTGTCAAGGCGCAACTGAAAATGAAGAAGCTATTGGTATGGACGAGGAAGAAAATGCCGAAAATTCAATTGATTGTCAAGACTCCATTCCTAAAATTGGTATGATTTTCAACAGTGAAAGTGAAGCTTATAGCTCTTATAATCAATATGCTTGGATTGCAGGTTTTAGTGTTAGAAGATCTCATCAAAAGAAGATAAAAAATGGGCAGATTCGAAGATGCCAATATGTTTGTTCAAAAGAAGGTGTTCGAGCAAACCATCCTAGAGGTCCCGCAAAGCATCCACGAGAAAATACATGAATTGGTTGCATGGTCAAAATATTGTTCAAAGTGCAAGAAAATGAAAATCGGGTTGTGATCAAGTTTGTAGAAGAGCATAATCATCTTCTAGCAAGTAGTGAAGAAGCACACCTCTTGAGATCACAACGGAAAATTGACAATGTGCAAGGCACTTATATGGATTCCTTGTATTCAGCAGGGTGTGGCCCAACTCAAGCTTATTCAGTCATGAGTTCTGAACATGGAGGTCCCCAAAATGTAAATTTCACACTAAAAGATTCCTATAACTACTATCAAAGAAGGCGGAGAGATATATATAAAGATAGGGACGCTCAAGTGGCTCTGAATCATCTTAGGCGTATGCAAAGAGAGAATCCAACATTTTCTTATGCTACAACTAGATCGTGAAAGCCAGCTGTGCAACTTGTTTTGGGAAGATGCCAAGTCGAAGATTGACTATGACTTCTTTGGTGATGTAGTTTGCTTCGATACGATATTTCAAATGAACAAATATAACATGCCTTGTGTACCGTTTGTTGGGGTGAACCACCATGAGATGACTGTTATCTTTGGGTGTGCATTACTCTTGGATGAATCGGCTAAATCTTTCGAATGGGCGTTTGAATCATTTTTGAATGCAATGTCAGGAAAAAAACCCAAGACAATTCTCACCGATCAATCAAGCCCCATCAATTGCAAAAGCTATAGAAAATGTTATGCCAGAACCAGAAACTCATCATTGCCTTTGCTTGTGGCATATTTTTAAAAATGCTGCCAACACCTTTCCCATGTTTATGAATGTGATAAGGAATTCAAGACAGAATTTCAAAGCTGTATTTATGATACTGAGACTAAAGAAGAATTTCAATCGAAATGGACAGCTATGCTTGAACGATTTAATTTGACTAAGAATGAATGGTTGGGAACTCTGTATGGGCTGCAACACAAGTGGGCTGCTGCTTATGGTCGAGAACATTTTTGTGCAGGGATGACCACTACGCACCGAAATGAAAGCGTAAATAGTTTATTTAAGGGTTTTGTGAAGGGCACAATTTGCAATTCAGAATTTATCATACAATATGATAAAGCAGTGTAGGCGTGCGAAAGAGGCTGAGGAAGATTTCTAGTGTAAGCAAGCCAACCCAGTCTTAACGTCCATGTCATCTTTCGAAAGACGAGCATCAAAAGTATATACAAGACACGTGTTTAATATATTTCAAGATGGATTTAAAAACTTTGCTTGTTATCTTGATCATGTTGAACGCGAAAGTGGAACAACTTATATTCACAGGGTTGAATTGGTGGATAAGATATGGCGTGATAGAGATCGATATGTGACTTTTGATTCTAAGGAAAACACATTGGAGTGTAGTTGCAAAAGTTTTGAATTTACAGGAATCTTATGTGTGCATGCACTGAAAGTATTACTATCTAGACGAGTTTTTCAAATTCCGTCACAATATATTTTGAGGAGGTGGACAAAAGATGCGAAGGTGGGTGTTGTAGTGGGTGAAAATGTCGTGTCTCCAAATTATACAGGTTTGAGGTACAGCAATTTGGCCCTGCAGTTAAGGGGGCCGCAGATGAAGGTTCCGAAGAAATAGTATAAAAAAAAGGCGAGTACGACTACCATTCCTACTGAAGAACATAGTATATCAAACGGAAGAGACGAAAGTTGTCGTGTTGATGATCATATTACTATAAGAGATCCGCCGACACAAAGGAAAAAAGGTGAACCGAGCAAAAGGATAAAGGATGCACTGGAGAAAAATTCAGTCAACAAAAGAGCAAAAAAACAAGTGAATTTAGGTACCAACGATGCCCTCGCACAGCCAGAAAACATGGATAGTAGGGGCCATTTGTTTTTGCCTCTTATAAGACCTTGAGGTCTTATAACCTCTTATAAGATGTGGCCCAGTGATTTTGGACATTTTTTTGGTTTGTTTTTTGCCTCTTATAAGAGGCATTCTACTAGAAATGTCTTATAAGAGGCTCCAATTCTATAAGTACCAAAAATTAGATCTACTTCAATTCTATAAGTCTTATAACTTGAAAAATGACTCAAACACCCCCGTCCATATACCCCTAGCCTCATTTCTCTCTTCTTCCCTTTTCATTATCTTATTTTCCAAATAACTCCATTACCCTAGCCACCACCACCACCACCACTGCCGCCATTACCACCACCACCATCACCACCATCATTACCTCCACCACCACTACCATCGTACTATTAAGACTATCACCACCACTACTGTGCTATTAAAATCACCACCACCACCACTACCACCGTACTATTAAGACCAATATCATCACCTTCACTACCACCACCACCGTACTATTAAGACTATCACCACCACCACCACCGTGCTATTAAGACATCCACCACTTCTACCACCACCACCATCACCGTGCTATTAAAACCAATAGCATCACCTCCACTACCACCACCACCACCACCACCACCACCACCACCGTGCTATTAAGACCACTACCACTACTACCGCCAATTAAGGTAGTTTTCTAAAATCGATATTCTAATTATCAAAATTGATTTGAAACCGAAAATCAAACTATACATTTATTTCAAATTAATATATTCAAGTTAAATGTGATGTAAAGTAGGATTATATTTGTCAAATAACCATCTATAAGATGTTATGTATTTGTTTTTTCTATTTTTAAAAGTGCTTATAAGAGGAACTTAAAATTAAAAACAAACCACTTTATAAGACCATATTATAAGACCCTCTTATAACTTAACTCAAAAAAACAAATAGCCCTTAGTGTTTGTCATCTGTTGTCAGTACCTAGTTACATATATCATTTGGCATGCTGTAGTACTTTTCCATTCATCTCTAACTACTAGTTTTTCGTTGTAATTGACTCTTTTCTTATCTCAAGTGTCATTTGTTCTTAGCATTTATCAGATTATATAGATATATAACCTTGTTCATTTCAGAACATACACATAATCTTGGTGGATTTGAACCACCACCTCTCAAGTGCTCTTCCTATTTGAGCTAAAGATCCAGATGTAATTTAATAAATAGTTCTGTCAAACTTATATCTATCTGTCTTTTATTAAAACACTTGGTATGAATATACAACCACAAAAGCTTTTCTAGTTTCTAATAAACAGTTGAACTGTTCTTCCTCTTTAATAATTTGTTAAAATTGCTAATTAGTAAGAATCATTTAGTCGAGTAACTTTGAAATGTAAACAAAGAAGACAAATTAAATATGTAATATATAGCATGAAAACGAAAATAGCCCCAACTCTTGTCTTCTTGCTTGGTATGTTACTGAAAAGAGCAAGGAAGAAAACGGCTTCGCCAGACAGAAGAAGTCAAGTCACAAAGTCTCACTTTAGGAATAGTTTTAAATCCCAAAAGACAAAAAGGTACTAAGAGCATCTCTAGGTGGACGTATCCGTGGTCGCATTCTTCAAATTTGAAGAAATGCGTCGGAATTTCTCGGAATTCCAACTCTAGGTGGTCGATTAGGTGGTCGTGATAACCCAATGCGTTTCAGATTCTTGTTCGCAAATCACGGAGGTTTGGATGCGGATCGCGAGGCGACAATAGTAATGTCGCGCGCCAATACTAATGTCGCCCCAAGTTTTTTTTTGACTTTGACCAACACCACGCCGAAGATACTAATGTAAGCCCCAAGTTTTTTTGACTTTGACCAACACCACCACGCCATGAAATCTTGGCTAGCGCCACTACTAATGTCGCACAAATTATTTTTTTGAACTTGGGGGCGACAGTTGTAATGTCGCTACGACATCTTGATCTTGGCCAGCACTAATGTCGTAGCGGGGTCATCTCCAATAAATTTTGCGACCACGAATTTGCGACCACCTAGAGTTGGTCGAAATTTGCTATCAGATTATGTGGTAGCATTCTTCAAATTTGAAGAGTATGCTACCACCACCTAGAGATGCTCTAATAATTAAGTTGGAAATGTGTTTTGAATAGGAAGGGGTTCTATCAATAGTTGAAGCGGGTAACGGGCTTAACTTATGTGAAGATATTTGGTGTATGTCCGAAGCTATACAAAAACAAGAACGCTCAATTCAAAGATAAAAAATGACGGTGGGTGTAAGTAGTAGTACGAGGTTTAAAGGCAACGGAGAACGGAATAAAGATTATGGTGACCTTATTGTCTGTAACATAAAGTAGGACTTTTTTTTCTTTCTCCCCCACTCATTTTTCTTTTTTCTAATTTTTAACCATTCTTTTTATTTGTTTGTTTTTTCAGGTCATGTCACAAGCCTTACCATAGAGGTTGTATGGATGAATCTTTATTAAAGGGATGGAGATGCGGTAATTTTTCATTTTTTCATTTTTTTTTTGTCTTAGTGTCACTGTCATCCTATAATTTGTCCCTAATTAGAATGTATATGTTTCTGTATTTTGGTCAGATCGGCATACTTGTACATATTCCTTGTGCAAAGGATGCATCCAAGAAGCTGAGTTTACACAAGGTTTTTGCAGAAGATGCATGGAAAAGAATGAGCATGGAAACAAAGAAATGGTATTTAAAACTCTTCTCTTTTCGTTTAGTTGGGTTACGTCTTCTTTAACAAATGTACATATGATTCAAATAACAACTGCTTTTGTAGAACGCTATATGTTTCTATTAATCCAAAATCCAAGATAGATGATATTGAAATGTGGTTAGTAGTGGACTAGTGCCATATTCCTATATTACTTGACCTCTCTGGCTTCACGCCTTCATGGAGGTATGGATAGTGTCCGAGATCGATGCTATGCTCCTTCTATAGTGGGAGACCAAACAACTGGCTGGGTTGAATTACTAGTCGAGTGAATCTGTTAACAACAATATGACCTATTTTCAGGTATCATTTCATTATTTTAATTTTGTTAGTATAACAAAATTACAAAGTAGTTGAGGGAAATCAGTCTAATCACAATGAAAACAAGAAGTATAGGTTATAGGATATCAGCGTATTCAGGCTTTTTATGAGCATCCAGGTCCCAGAGGTACACCTCTTTCACGTCATTGAACAATTCACGACTTGGCAACTCGGCAAGTATTGCATTTGGCTGTATCTCACTCCATCCATGGCTTCATTATTTTTTTAAAGGCCAGTTATCATATGCTTTTGGTGTCATATAAAAATATTTCTTTTCTGAAAAGTTAATGTCGCTCATCTTATAGATTTATTTCATTGAGAAGTTAATGCACTTTTGAGATTGCATGTGTAGTTAAATTCTGTTTTCTTATTGAGAAGAAAGAAAGATGAAAATGTTGAGAAGGAGAGAGAAAGAGAATACGGACGTAAGCCCTATATAAAGGAGAATACGGACAACATGGGGACAATTACCCTAGGCTGGGGCTTTGGCCCTTTGGATGCCTTCTGGAAATGCCCATTAAAAAAGAATTCTAACATGTGTTGTATTCTTTTAACCCATGCACTGTATATTTCTGATGCATGTCCTTTTCTTGAAGGATACCGGGGAATATTTCAATGTTATTCACAAAGAGGAGCCTGCTGATCGACTGTTTGAGGCTTATGCTGATCAGGTCTCCAATTCCAGGAGCTACTCTGAGCAACATGAAGTAATTAGCTCTGCAACAAAAAAAGCCAGAAGACAGGAGGGTTCTTCCATTGAGGCAATACCTCGTACTGATGAAGGGATGCCTGTATCAAATGGTACAGAGTGGGCTAGTAATGAGCTCTTGGAGTTTGTTTCTCACATGAAACATGGTGATACATCTGTTCTATCTTACTTTGATGTTCAGGCTCTCTTGGTAGAATATATAGCACGAAACAATCTTTTTGTTCCTCATCAGAAAAGTCGAATCCTGTGTGATTCAAGGTTGCAAAGGTTGTTTGGGAAAACATGCATGGGACAGTTTGAAATGTTTAAGCTTTTGCACTCGCATCTCATGAAAAAGGATAATCATGCAGATCATATTCAAGGGAGATTATTCGATGCAAATCGTAGTCAGATAGAGGTCAGCAGTGAACCCCTAAGGAAAGTTATTCCTGATAAATTAGCTAAAATTATCAAAACTGGTGGGCACGCATTACCAGAAACTAACTATGATGATTGTGCAGCCATTGTCATACAGTTGGAGACTCAGTGTTTCTTGGACAATGGAGATATTGCTAATGGTTCTGGTGAGAGGACAGATGGATCATCATGGAATCGAGAAATAGATGATCCCCAAATCAACAATTGGGATAAAGTTAGAAACCAGGTGCCTGCATCTGAAACTGTGCAGGCATCTCTTGTCAGTACGAGAGACAGATTGTGGTGTTACCAGGATCCATCTGGGAAAATTCAAGGACCTTTTTCTATATTGCAGCTATGCAAGTGGAGTACAACTGCATCCTTCCCTGCCAATCTGAGAATATGGAGAACAATGGAAATGCAAGAAGACTCCATTCTGTTGATTGATGCATTGAATACCACTTTTTCACGGGCTCAAAAAGTTGCTGCTGCATATGAGGATGAGAGTGTAAATGGTTGCAAAGGAATAGATAGTAGCTTAACAAGAACAGACAACCAGCAAATTGACTTAACCTGGGATTCAGATTTGAAGGGTGCTATTGGTCTTGCTAGTTGTAACTTGGAAGCAGGTAAAAGTGATGGGTTGAGCTCTGAACCATCTGGTTGGACTGCAGAAACAGTAGAGTTGAAAGTGGTGTTTTCTGGAAACTCATCACTTGATTGGGGATTATTGAATGGTAGTGATACTGTGTCGGCTTGTCAAGAAAGGATCTCTAAATCTACTCTGGCAGATGCTTCACATGCTGTCTTACAGGATGCTCTTGATCCTCAAACAACGTCTGAAACATGTTTTCCTACAATGTCTGAATTCGATGGCGAAAAGAGTCGGGATATGTCGACAATCATTTCAGTTGAAATCCAAGGTTTTGCAGAGCCTCCTCAACCTGCCTTATATGAAGCCTTGATGGATGTAGGTGTGAATTCGGAAACTTTACCATCTGAACTTGCTAGTTCGAGTGGCTTGATTGGAAACTCATCTGGGAATTGTGATAATCTTCCAAAAGAGAATCAAGGATGGGATTTTTCAGATAAGAAATCAGAACAGGGTCCTATAATTAAGTCAGAATCACTCGAATGGAGCAATGAATTACCAGTTAACCAAAAAATGCGTTTTGGTTCTATCGCTGCATTTGCTGCTGAAAAACCTGTGTTACCTTTTGAAAAATGGAGAAATGATCCATGTGTTGTTAACAGTTCTGCTGCATATGTAAGTACACATACTATCTCGGAATATAATCTGGATCCAGACTCAAAACCTTCTTGTGGCTCAGCCAACCCCCCAAAGTTGAGTTGTGGAGGACCAGCACAAGAAACAGTGACCATGGATTTGGTAACAGCATCAGAGGGAAATGAAGCAACTAATTGGGGAATGTCGCAGCTGGGAAATGTCAATAATGGGTTGGGTACACCAGCTGGAAACACTGCCATGCGGCGAAACTATCAGGAGATTTATGAAAACAGGTATTCTAGACATCAGAATAGGGTTACTATGTTGGTATCACCGTACTGGAAACCTTACAGAAACCAACTGTGCTGGTATCACCAGAGGGGTTATTGCAAAGAAGGAGGTTTCTGTCGTTTTTGACATCCATCGTTGTGAGAGTACAGAACTAAACAGAAGAATTGATTGAATGGTATCCGATTTATTGGTATCATTTTAGTTAAATTTTTATGTTATTATCCGTTTTTCTAATGATTTGTTGTCAACTCAATAATTTTAGTCTACGAAATAGAAAACCTTGCTATTCCACAGAAATAAAGGATCACATTTTGTTCGTTTTTGGTACTAATATAAGGAAATTGTAACTCGATACGATTGTATATTATGATGGCGTATTTCAGGATGTTATTTGTTGCACCAAATGTACCAAGAGCCATATATTGACACTTATGTTGTTATGATCGCGCCAATATAATGACTATCTAACTGCAAATTGTCGTTCACTGCTTGTTCACAAAATGTTCCGGGAAAAACAGTCCCCGGATGCAGTTTGGTCCATCACTCCCCAGTAAAGTGACTAAAGTCATAAAGAGACTAGCACTCCAGTTGCTAAATAAAAGAAACTGCAGCATAAGAATCCACATGTTGTGATGTTGCTGTACAACGTGTCAAATGAAGACTCATAAAACATGGCAACCTAGTAGGCTAACACCATGCATCTTGTCCTGCGTCATGCATTTTTTTCCTAAGAAAAATTTCTTTGGTTGGATTCTCAATCTCAGAACTTCAGAAGTTAAAAAACATGTCAATATTGACGAGTACACAGAGATATGCAGCGGGAGGTTTATTTGCGCTGGCTCTTCACCAGTCTCAAATTCACCAAACTCGTTCAGGAACTTCTTCTATATTGCCAACTGATGAAGATTTATGTAAAGACAAATTAGTTGAAGTAAGCAATTGTGATTCCATCACTCAGAATTCTCAACTATGGATCCATGAGGACTCCGGTTTGCTTCGCCCCATTTTCAGGTACTACAGTTGGAATTAGTTTTGCACAATTTTTTTAGTTTTCGAATGATGGGCATTTTTTAATAATGTGTCTAGTCATGATTATTAGCTTTGTGGTTTTATGCAGAGTCTTGGAGATAGATTCGAAAGCGTGGCATGGGCTTGAGGAAACTGGTGGGACATCTTCAGCAAAGGAGCATATTGGAGCTGTATGTCTTTGATGTTATTAGTCTTTGATGTTATGAATGTATGTTTATATTTAATTGTTGATGAAATTGGTATGAAGTTTTCTAGATTTAACAAGCATTATTCTTCTTCGTTCCCCGATTTTAGTGGGAAGAGCCAAAGAGGTGTTAGGAAACTAGGAAGACCCTTTAGTATATCATATAAACAAAGAAGTATACTTGGTAAACAAAATGCGGTTATCCACTCACTCCTTAGAGATGCAATAATAGTTGCCATCTAAATGCATGCATAATAGACGGCGCACAGTAATAAATGCCTAGCTACCTAGCTATGTGCATTCGAGCAATGGATGTAAAGTATCTGCCCCTAACTTTTGGGCAAAAACCATGGTGGTCCTTGACCGCCCCATGAAATTGTTAAGAAATAATGCCTTCACCAATCAACGCCGAAAGTCAAGTGGCCTGCATAAGTTTTGACTGTCCAGGACAGCTAAAAGTTCTGAAGTTGTAGTTGATCCATGCACAAAGTGAGAAGCAAAAGCTTTACCAAAGTAACTTTTGTTTGGATTGGAAAATGATGACTCATCTGTTGAAGCTTAGACTAACAAGGATGCTTCAACTTTGATCTTCAATATATATAATCCCTCAGCTAGCTACTGATATTATCTTTGCCATGTACATTTGGTTCTGTCTCTTCGAGGTATATCTATAGTGCTGAATCATCATTGAAATGATTACGCTTGGAGGAAGTTAGCCCTTAGTAATTAATATTCATCATGTGATTGATAAGAGATTTATTATGATGATTTCTAGCAATCTTTTTAATCATAGTTTAAGTCAGCATCAATGTTTTTCTTCTATCCTAGAACTCATCATTTTCCTTACTAGTGTTTCTATACAGTTTTTGACTGTACTTTCGGAAGAAAGTGATGAAAATGCTTCAGAAAGAATGGATAAGGAAGTTGCTCTTATGAAAGCTGTCGATGCTATGTTAATGAGCGTGGAAACTGATCCTGTTTCTTCAGAATCTGTTAGGAAAAAGGAGTGTGAATATGATCATGAATGTCGTGAGAAGCTATCCATTGGTGATATTCAGTCTACATCTGAAGTGCCAGATGCTCCCTCTGAAACCTTTCCTCGCACAAATTATAAGATATCGAGTGAAGGGAAAGCGGTCAATGAGTCTTGTAGCAAATTTGAAGAAGAACTCGTGGAAGAGGTTACACTACTCAACTATCAGAGGAAAGTGGTAGTTCTATATGAGCTTCTTTCTGCTTGCTTAGCAAATACTCCTGAAGATTACAAGAAAGGTTCTCGGCATAGACAAGGATATGATGCTAGACATCGGATGGCTCTTCGTTTGCTGGCAACATGGCTTGATGTCAAGTGGATGAAAATGGTTTGTCTACCAATTATTTTGTTGTTGTTGTTGTTGGTGGCTCTTCATCATTTTTTTGAAATTGAGTCACGGTTTTGGTAAGTATTTTGTCGTTTTCAAGGTAAAACAATGATATATAGCTGTTTGGACCAAGTTCGTAGTTCTCCCTGCCCTATAGAGTAGCAGTAGTACACTGTCATGTTTTTCATTCATAAACATGTGGATTTCTGAGTTGAATGTGCATGACATACTTGCAAAATATTTAGGATCAAACCAGTGACCCAAAGGCAAGAACTTGGAATACTCTTTAACTGATAATCTTTATGCCTATATCTTTATATTAGGTACAGGATTTATTACTTTCATCTATGATCATTAATGGATTCTACTTGAATGTGTGCTAGGAGTGGAATCTACTTATAGATGGAGTGACTGCAGTTGACAGCTGAAAATGCTGAACAAATTTATGCTCAGTTCACTTGAATAGAAAGTCACGTTCTATAACTAATAAATATTTGTACCTTGTAGGAAGCAATGGAGGTAATAGTTGCTTGCTCTGCTATGGCTTTAGTGCAAAGTGAGGAAGGAAAGGAGGAAGAAATTAAATCATCAGAAAGCTCATGGTCCAATTGGAAACGAGGAGGTATAATTAGCGGTGCAGCATTAGCTGGAGGAACCTTGATGGCCATCACGGGTGGTATGTCATCCCTGATATTTGTACCTTAATATTTGGAGGAATAAAAAGATATCCTGAAATAAAGTGTCTGATGACTGTATTGTTTTTGATCTTTCAGTCTATATTCCATTCTTGAACAGGTCTGGCTGCTCCAGCAATTGCTGCAGGAGTTAGTGCTCTAGCACCTACCTTGGGCACTCTTGTCCCTGTCATTGGAGCAAGTGGGTTTGCCGCTGCAGCAAGTGCTGCTGGATCAGTTGCTGGCTCCATTGCTGTTGCTGCATCATTTGGAGGTGAATGCATTTCTTTTACACAAAATTTGGCCCAAAGCCCGTTTATAGTTTAAACCTGTAGGACAAAGTCAAACTTGCAATATCGGTAATAGCCTAATAGGACAATTTTGAAAAATCAATTTAGAGGGAGGGAATGCTGCTGAACCAAAACTACTGACTACTGGTGCAAGCACAGGAGCACGCTCAATTAAGACTCTGCACCTACAATCAGTTCGGTCATCTATAAAAGCATAAATAAAAAAGCTATAGAGTTTGATAACTTAAGATTTTTCCATATCTTCTTTTACCATTTAGGCATCATCACGTCAGCGACGCTGTCATTCATGGCCAATATGACTATGTTCACATCTGATTGTTTTCCTCTTGCTAAAGTTGTAACATCCATGTTGCTGTTCGTCCCTTCTCTTCCTCTCATCTGTTGTTCAAAACTTATCTCTTTATGGTTTCAATGCAAACTTTTATTCCACTTAGATTTGTGAAGGAGAAGTTGAAACTAAGGTTGTTTAAGGATAAAACAGGCACACAGGAAATTGTGAAAGCAATTTTTCGTTGAATGGAGAGAATAAATATAGCTACCATGCATCAGCTATAAATTATATTTGTGACTCCTTGGTACGCATGAAATTTCCCTTGGCTCCAAGAGGCCTACAGTAGCAAAGCCAAGAATTGATTTTAAAATCCAATCCTCTTCTTGTATGTGTAGATGATGCCAACAACAGCAACAAAAGGATGAAGAGTAATAGAATATGGATCAAAAAGCAATCCCAGAGTGCAGTACTCTATTAAGTTTAGAAATCACTAAGAGTCCCACTGGTCCATGGTGAAATGGTGATCATACTATATTCTTGAATATTAAACTTAGTTCATGCCTTAAAAATCTTTGTGATTCAATTTAGACACATAAATGAATCCTTTGTGTTATTGAGTTGACCTAGTCGCTTTTCCACCTTCCTATGCATTGGCAATGGTTTGGCACGTGACTTGTTCTTCTTCAGTACTTTGTAGTATATTAGAAGTAGAGGTATTCCTGAGTTTCCTTGTATTTTTCTCTTAGTTTTACCATGAATTCACTAGAATTCTTCTACACGTCACTGCTACCATATTCTAATGTCATGTATACGAATAGCCAATAGCTCAATAGGAAATGTTCACATATCTATTTTATGTTTTCCCTGATATTCCCTATGAGTTATCCATGATGAAAGGCATCTTTTGTCTTCCTTATTCCTCCAAGCAGCTACAGAGTTGCACCTTATACAAAGATGTTCCAGAATTTCTATGTTTGCATCCGTATACAGTTAAGTCAGTGGTTTCTTGGCTGGGTTCAAAAATCTCATCCTAGACCCTAGCTTAAGCTCGATATGTATCAGTCCAATCCCGACACAGTGTCACGTTGACCCATTGGGTTGGACACATTCCTACTGACGTTCTGATTATACTCTGTCCTCTCCATCAAGTCTACTTTTACACGTCTGTAGTTGTCCCTTTTCTCTATGTGAAGATTCCTATGAAACAATTTGAATGATGGACTAGAAATTGAATTTGTCTTATATTAGAGTAGAATGTACAGCAGCAATTATGAATGTAATTGGGCACTTACAATAATTTTTTGTGTTGAACTTTATAAATTATCTACCATACTTCACATTTACTATTACTTTGTGAATCCAGCTGCTGGAGCTGGGCTTACAGGGACTAAAATGGCTAGAAGAGTTGCGGACGTTGAAGAATTTGAATTCAGAGCTGTTGGGGAAAACCATAACCAAGGCGTGAGTCATATTTTAATATTAGTATTTCATGGTGGTAGAAAAGAATCGTTATATGATAGCCATAATTACCCGAAGCTTTCTACAATATGGCTGTTTGTTTTTAAGATAAAAAAACTCATGTATCTTCTCTCAAAAAAGTCTTCCTTTTCAGCGATTGGCAGTTGGTATCTTCGTCTCTGGATTAGTTTTTGAGGAGGAAGATTTTGTAATGCCTTGGGAAGGACAAGATTATGATTTGGAGAGGTAAATACAAAATCTAACTTCTTAGAAGATTTATGTATTGTTTGTTTCCCTTTTTATCATACAGTAAAAATTGGTGATTGAGTACTCATATTGAGGCATTTTGCTCTTTAAGAGGATCTCTAGGTGGGTAGCAAAAAAATTCAAACTCTGTTACCAAGTTGAAGAATTCCTCATGCCAAAAATTCCATCTTTATATGAAATCTCAAATGGTAGCAATTAGGGACTCACAAATTGAGAAAATCTAATAAAAGTTGTTAAAGTAAGCCCCCTTTTCTTTTTTAATTATTGTAAGTACCCTCCGTTCTCAGGCATATCACTACAGCACATGTGTCTACAATCTAGGTCGTATCTTCACAGCTCGTACATCACCAACTCGTACCACGCCACCATTAGTTAACAACGACCCAGACTCAGGTTGACCCAATCATCAGTTACAACCATATATGGAAGCAAATGATCTAGCGCGATCCTGGAGCTCAGTCAATGCACCAATCAAGGAGACATTTACTTTGTAACATCAAGAGTAATGACGAATCATCAAGATAGCACAAAATATGGATCTCCGCTTGGCAACGGCCCGGAGCAAATAAGGAAGGTCAGCTCAAATATCTATTAGTAGAGAGAGATGAACTATGTGAGGCTTGATTCAAGTTTGACCCAAGGAACTTGATACGTAGGCAACTCTTATCTCAAGAAAGAGTGCAGCCATTCCCAACCATCTTGCACTCGCTAGCCGAACTGAGACATCAAAGTATCAGGTAATACACCAATGCCTGGGTTAAGCACGACTCAACTACAACTACCACGCAGTGGTCAATTATCAATCACATCCAATCCAGGGTCCCCCAAAAGGACCACAAATTAACTTAACACCAACGCCAGGGTTAAGCTTGATTTAACTATAATTGCCGAGCAAAGGCCAATTATCAGTCAAATACAATCCCAGGGACCCCCAAAAGGCTCCAAGTCAACTTAAGGCCTTTGAAAGAGTTAAGTTTGGTTCAACTATAATTGCTATTCAAAGGCTAATTATCTGTCAATAAGGAGTTTCCCCAAAATGAGCGACTCAATCAATACACATATCTAAGGACACGAGAAAACCTAGGTGCCAACTACGCACATCTATCAGGTCGTACACAAACACTTACAAGCATCAGACTCTAGCAAAGTGTTAGACAATCTACAAGCATCTGCTACTATGCAGCACAGGTCGTCAAATAACAAATCACAAAGTAGGAGAAGCAGTCACATTCATACAAAATTCAAACACAATCTCAATGCAAGACAAATAAGTAATTTAAATATTTTTACTTAATACAAATTCGGTTAGATACTAGAGGCCCCCAGGTTACTCTGGGAAAATGACCTCAACATCCCCATAAAAAATATGAGTTATCAGTATCAGAAGGAAATATAGTTCAAAAATTCATCCATCATCATTCAAAATCACAAGAAGACACAATCAGGCAACACGGGGAAGATTCTCCACATTCAAAGGGTCCAGTGGGCAGCCCTCTTCACCAACAGGTCCACTAGCTGGATTACCACTTGTATTCAAAGACATCCGTGGGCGATATCTTGATGGTCCGAGTAGCCGGAGCAAAGACACCAGTCGGATGGTAGATCAGGTTGTCTACTAGCATCTACAACAACACTTTCCACAGCTACTGCTATAGCCCCACTTTCGACCGACCTCTTGAGGGTTTTGTACTTACGTTCTAGTTCCATATAATCATCCACTAGAACGTAGACATCCCCACCCTCTACCAGATCGACTAGGTCGTTATATTCAGCTTAAGCTCGTTCAGTAACGTCCTGCGCTTGTTTGCTCTCAGCAATCCAATGTTGAACCTCCACTCTTGAAGCATCAAGTGATGGTTGGAACAAGGCCACCTTCCCAGCCAAATCCCCGACCTGCGACCTCAGCCCCGACACTTCAGCCCTTTCCACCTCTTGCACAGCTAGCAGCTTGTCATAGGCCTCCATGGTAGCATCCAGCTCCTTCTTATACAGGTCGGAGATAGTTGTCATCTCCCTCAACTTCCTGTACATGGCCAGAACCTGACAAACCAACAAAATAAGTCAAAAAACAAAAGCAGTGACACAGATCACAAAACAAAGCTCAGATTGGAAGGACACTTACAAAGCAGATGGAGTAATCCATATTTTTCAGGTTCGCCTCCAAATTTTTGCCAGTCTCTAGTTGGTGTCTATCTCCATCCAAGGCAATACTCTCCAGCAGCCCCCCAGCAACTAGTGAAGACTTAAAGCTGCAGTCTCTATTCTTCACTAGCTTTGTCAACCCACTCACTGGGTCGTAGTAGGTGGCCATCCTATCCAGGACGTCAGACTCAGCAGCCTTATCACCTGGGGTCGCACTCCCCGACCACTTACACTTTTGGGCCCACTGGCTCAGCCTCACCAGCCTTCTTCTTACCCCGGGCATCAGCCACCCTCACATCAATAGCCAACTCCTTCAGATTCATCCTCTTCAAAGGAGCCTAACCTGAAGCAATACAACCTTCCTCCATACTAGGTTGTTCCTCGGACTCAGTTCGGGTTCTCTTTGCCCCCTCTGACTCAACCACCTCAGAGCGCCTCTTCAGATTAGGCCTCCTAAACTGAGCGGGAGCATCACCACCTCCCAAAGCACTCCCACCTTCACGAGCTGCCCTATCAACTTCACCTCCCTCAGGTCGTCCAGAAGCAGAACGGCTACTAGAACCTCCTCCACCCGTTCTCACTCCAGAAACAGGTGCTCGCTTCTAGCTCTCTCTTTTCATCTCAGTATCCGAGCTGGAATCAGAGATATCAAGTACAAGTTTGCGAGCCCTCTTTTTCTGCTCAGCTTTCTTCCTGTTGATTTTCACACCACTTCGTCTCTTGAAGTAGTGTGCAACCTCCTCCAACAAGGACACTTTCTCTTCCCAGCTCAGCCTCGCAAACTCTTCAAGCCCCCGTTGACGTACGACCCCGAATTACTACCTCTGAAAAACAAACAAGTGTCAGAACGTCATCATATCAAACTCATAAACAAAACAAACGACCTACACAAATAGACGACCTACAACATAAAAATGACCCACATAGATAACGACCTACTATTAGTCCTCACACAACAATTCTCCACAACAATGTTGTAGAATCGTAAATCGTATCTTAAACCGTAGAGGTTAAGAGTTAGATTAAATCTTAAACCAAATCGTAAATTGTAAGATTTCTTTCTTCAAGTATTTTAGACTTAAAAAGAAGTGTATGATGAAATTTATATGATTTTTTTTTTATTAAAGGGCAAAAATATAATTGTACTCTTACTGACAGTTTTGGAAGAGCTGTCAAGAGGGCTGTCATTTATCAAGGCTTTGGTTTTTAAAGTCACAAAATTTATGGCTGGTTTGTGCTTTTGGCGGAAATTGGGTGGCACCAGCTTTTGCGCAGCAATTTTGGGAGGCATGCCTCATTATATAATGAGAAGAGATAACTCTGCAGTAGGCCAAATTCACGATCTCGATGAATTTGTTTTTTACTCTATAATCATAGGGTTCTAAATGAGTGGACAAAAGATTTGAGAATATATATATAGAAGGAGATGGGTCAATAAATAAAAGATAAAAGAAAGGGAAATAAAATGGAGAAAGAAAAGAGAAAGACGGAGGGAGTAGACCACCTGTACAATACAGTTTATAAGCAATTCTTACTTAAAATTTTTAAACAAGGCCCAAGCCCAGTCAACTTCATATTTACCCTACCTCTTCTCAAAAATAAATCTGGTGCAAGATGGCCAGCTGCAACTTAGCCGCCAACCACACCTACCAAAGAAAAGAAGAAAGAAACCAGATCGACGAAAACAGAAAAACTTACCACCATTATTCTTCTTCTTCTTCTTCTTCTTTATTTACTACTTTTTCTAGTCTTTTGTGTGCTGTCTTTTCTGGACTAGTAACATGTTTGAACTCGAAGTCCGATCAGTACAGTTTTCCACAAGTTTTCTTTATTCTTGGTCAGCCATATTTCGCCGCTTTTACAAATCGTAAGATTTAAGGTTTAGATCTAGATTTACGATTTTATAGAAACCGTATGCGATTTAGTACGGTTTTCAATATTTCCGGTTTTGCCGACAAGTTGTTTCGTTTTCTCTCCGGTTCGAGTTAACTCGCAGTTGAACTCGCGGTTTTTACTGGTTCCTACAACACTGCTCCACAACACATCTAGGAGGGAAATAACTCCCCACAATCAACAAAGGCTTACGCCACCATTCCTCCTTACTCACACCAACTATCACCGGTGATTTACCCCTCATCACTTGGAAACCAAAGTTCATAGCAGAAGATATTTTCACAGTAAAGTGCTCCAGCACGTCATACAAACAAATATTGTAACCCCTCTGTCTTAACAGATCCAGAATGTGCAACACCCTCTAACTATTACCCACAAACTGCAAAGGTGCCTTCCTACAATAGTTCAGAACGTCCAAGGTCAAACGTGAGAACGGCAACCTCAACCCCGCCTTAAGTTGGCCATACGTAATTACAACCCCACCATCCCGAGGCACATAATCTGAACCAAAAGTGTTCTGCTCACCACTCAGGTCGTATATCATTAGATCGGGGCTATCAATCCCAAACTCTCTTCTCAAGTCCCCAAAGTTATTAAACACCAACCTAGACACAACCACCTCAATCATCGTCTCCAATGAAGAGGACGATGTCGCTTCACCTCTACTATGTGCCCTAACACTATCATCTCCATCACTCACCGTTCTCTCTCTCCACTGATCCAACTTTACTTCACTACTCAAACTATCACTAGTAATTGACATTACAAAAGCAAAAGAAGCAAAAGATCAAATTTTTGAAGTTCAAAAAGATGCACCTGAAGACGAAAGGTTGGAGAAGTTTTTTTTTTTGCTCTGTTTTTCTTCCTTTGTTGATAGAGTGAAGAAATGAAGAAACTTCACACGCGAAAACCCTTCAGCTGCACAAATCTCAAAAGCAGACAAAATGTTTTGCCTTCCCCAAAACGTAATCATAACCTCGCCCACAAACCGCCGTGATTTTGGGCTCATGGATTAGCCCAACAGTTCCCGCACATTTTCCAAACCTTTCAAACCAAACCAGCTGTGCGACACGTGTTAAAAGCTTTATTCCATTTTTTTTCTTTTCACACCACAACTGTCCAAAGAAATAAATAAAATAAAGGGGGGATGTGTAAGTACCCTCTGTTCTCAAGCATATCACTACAGCACACGTGTCCACAATCCAGGTCGTATCTTCACAGCTCGTACCACGCCACCATTAGTTAACAACGACCTAGACACAGGTCGACCCAATCATCAGTTACATCCATATATGGAAGAAAATGATCTAGCGCAATCTTGGAGCTCAGTCAACGCACTAATCAAGGAGACATTTACTTTGTAACATCAAGAGTAATGACGAATCATCAAGATAGCACAAAATATGGATCTACACTTGGCAACGGCCTGGAGCAAATAAGGAAGGTCAGCTCAAACATCTATAAGTAGAGAGAGATGAACTACGTGAGGCTTGATTCAAGTTTGACCCAAAGAACTTGATACGTAGACAACTCTTATCCCAAGAAAGAGTGCAGCCATTCCCAACCATCCACAACATCAGGTTGTAGACCCAAAATACCACTCCTCTACAATTATTTTAGAATTCTAATCTCCTAAAAAAGTGGCAATAGAATACTTGGTTTCTAGATGAAAAAGTTGACGCGACAACTCGTGCGTCGTTTGTCACTTCTTCATTTGTTGCTCCGTGTTTGCAATTAAAGTAGCAAATTTACTACCTGCATGTGGATGCTACCCAGTTGGTATCCACCTAGAGATGTGTTTTTGGGGGTTTCCTTCAAATAGGTGGTTTCCTACCAAGTTGGTTTTCGCCTAGAGATGCTCTAACTTTGCAAAATATTACTTTTCTAGCATTTCCCTTCCTTTCGTACCAGTTTCGACCTCACAATTTGTAATAACAATTGCGGGAGCCTTGAATTGTTTCTATGTTTATTTATAACAATGAGTGGAGAGGTGGGAATACCATCTGTCACATCATGAGATTTACTTAGATATTGATTCCCACACAGTGTACCCCATCCAATGTAACTCTTTAAGGGTAAGTGGAGCAAGAGCTCTGTGGATGTAGTCACTTAGGAGATGAACCACATATTTCCGACTTAGTTTTACCTTTCCCATTTTTTTCCTTAAATTTTGTTATTTCTTAAATGACTAAGTGGTGGATTAAGAGATTACTCTCTACTAGTTTGATACCATGTGATTGCACTATTTGATGTGGTTATGTATACTAGGTAATGCAATCCTTAATTTATAACCCACTTCCCAAATATAATATACTCAAATGACCCCCATATAAATATCAATGTGATACAAATAGATCTGGTCTCATCTCCACCTGCGTCCCTAAAGCATATAGCCATGTAATTTGGTTCTTCATAGTAAGCCTTTTCCATGTATCAAGAGACTTCAAGTGACTAGTGAAAAAGACTAGTATAGTTGATAGCCATATATTAAGTTATTGGAACTCTAAGTTTCCTAGTTATTAATGTATTGGAGATATTATTGTTCTTTGTATATATATATGGGGAAGGGATCAGTATCCCATGGTTTACACCACACCTCTCTACAAGATGAGTTAAGATCTAATATTTTGTGGATACAATCTACTAACCACGGAGAGTTACTCCACAAAAATTCTAATGAGTATGTCCGTATGTGCACTTTGCACCATTTTCTTGAACGGTGCGTTTGATTGTTTGCATACTGTTTGCTAAGTAAACAAGTTTCTCTACAAATGTGTCATTGATCAATAATTTTCTTGCAAAATGATTGAATATTGTTTGATTTCACATGGAAATGTTGGTATTTTTCTGACTATCTGATAACCAACGGATAACAATTTTAGGTATGCTTTACAGTGGGAGTCGAAGAACTTGATTGCCGTGAGCACTGCAATACAGGACTGGTTAACATCAAGTAACTGTCTAGAACATCAATTTCTGCTATTTCAGTTCCTACTATGACATTATCTTTTGTAATGTTAAGTTGTTGTCTCTGTGCTGCAGAAATTGCACTAGAGATGATGAAACAAGGGGCTATGATGACTGTATTAAGCACGCTTTTATCTGCGTTGACCTTGCCTGTTACGTTGCTCACAGCAATTGATTTTATAGACAGCAAATGGGCAATTGCAGTGGACAGGTTCGACTTCTCACTCGTAGGACACTGTGATATTATCTTCTTGTTATGATATTGCACTTGGTAACTCTTTGAAACTATCTTCTTGTTATCATATTGCACTGTGTACTTGAATTTTAGCTGAGTTTGGGACATACATACACATAAATCCATCTAAATTGCCTTGATTGGCTGGTGCTAATTGATTTGCTTACGACATCTTTTTGACAGCCTGGAAGTACATAGATTTATCATATTCCTAAGAATTACATATTTGTTGCTTCCAGGTCAGACAAAGCAGGAAAGCTTCTCGCTGAAGTTTTATCAAAGGGATTGCAAGGGAACAGGTGAATGAGTCCTGAAGTTAGGCACTTGTCATGTTTCCTTGCAAATCTCATTTATCAGAACAAAGAAGATAAGAACATTTCTTTGGTTTTCTATGATTCTTCCAGGCCAGTTACACTTATTGGTTTTTCACTGGGAGCACGAGTAATTTTCAAATGTCTTCAGTCCTTGGCTGAAACAGAAGATAATGGTAGCTAGTGTCTACCTCTTAACAGCATTATTGTGTTTGGTTCAGTTTGATTGATTGAATGTCAGTAACACTTTCCTGCATTTACCAGCTGGACTTGTAGAAAGGGTTGTACTTCTTGGAGCACCAGTTTCGTTTGCAGATGAAAATTGGGAGATTGCAAGAAAGGTAGCTTCTATGTAGGCTGTTGTCTTTTCGTGAGAAATTGTTTCTGCCTCATACCTCCTTAGTACCAGCTTCTGTTTGCAGATGGTAGCTGGCAGGTTTGTGAATGTTTTCTCTGCTAATGACTGGACACTTGGAGTTGCTTTCCGTGCAAGGTATATGCCTGGTCCATAATTCTTTTATGGTGTTTTGTACTACTACTTATCGTCCAGAATTTGGACTTAGGCCCTGATGGCTTGTAGCAAAAACCCAAGCTGCAAAGCAAAAGAATTACTTTTCTGGTGCCTTGTTAAAGCGTCTCACTAATTCTGAAGAAGATAACACCACAACGTTTTTAATTTTTTTTGTAGCTATATTGAATTAGCTGCAGTGCATAAATTGTTTTGTCTCTGTTTCTTGCCCTCTTCCTCCCCCTTTTTGTCTGTTTACTTAAACATCCTTGGTAACAGTGTACCAGATACTCTCACCCACAATATCTATCTTGATCCATACAACCTATATCATGACAGACCATATGATTTATCTGATCTTATCCGAAGCTATTTGGACATTGAAACAGTTTCTTAGCAATATTTATATCATATATTTTGGATGATCTGATCCCTTCGATTCATGACGTTACTAGATGCACTTATTTGTTCATCTTCTGGTGATTTTAGTAGGCAATTGCACCCCACGTTACTTGCCAAGAGTGTACACAACTGCAGCCTAGCTCTTCTTTTTTCATGAAATATTTGTTGTTTCCTTTTACAGCCTTTTAAGTCAAGGATTAGCTGGAATACAGCCCATTGATGTTCCAGGAATTGAAAATGTAGGTAGACTGTGTTCTTGGATTCCATTAGAAAGCTTGATACGTGTCTTCATCTCACATATGTCAATTACGTATAATTTTTCTTCAGGTTGATGTAACAGAACTCATTGAAGGTCATTCTTCCTATCTATGTACTACACATCAAATCCTTAAACAGCTTCAGATAGATGCATTTTACCCTATTTTGAAGGCCTCTTCTGCTGAACCGCAGGAAGAAATTAGCCATCGAGCTTAGTCCAAGCATACATTTGATTTATCGGCACTCATGAAGTTGCGATCATCCTTGTTCACAGAAGCATGAATATGGCATAAAGAGATGTAGGCAACTCCCTTGCTACCAAGTTGGTCGTAAAAGATTTACCTTCTCACCAAATGTATTTGTATTTGTATTTGTATTTAGGCCTGGGAAATTTAGCCGAAGTATCTTGGTTAAAAATGAACTAAACTAGCGCTTTGGTTGTCTTGGTAGTCTCTCCACCAAAATCTCCTCCGAAGAAGCTGCTAATATCAATGACTTTCTGCAGTTTTTAATGGAAGCAATTTATTGTACTAGCTTGCATTTTCTTTGAAGGAGAGTTTGGTGGATAGACTTACCAAGATGAAGCCCTTTTGGTTGCAGTTCATATTCAACCAGTAAACTTTTGCCAAATCTGCAGAATTAACAAACACAACCATTGCCGTAGTTTTCCTCTGTATTATCTTCTTCTTGGTATAGGCATGTGTCGTGTGTACATGCCCCATCCCAGTCACTTCGTGCAAGAAAGTCTTCACTGTAGGAAGTTTCGAAATTTGAGGACTGCTATTAGTCGAACTAACTTAGGAATGTAATGGTTACTTCGTGTTTATTACATTTATTTATGAATTATCATATTAAGCCTCATCAATATCAATTTTGACCAAGACAAGTGTTAGTGAAACAATATGCACGCCAATTATCAATTTCAGTATATTCCTTTTGTTTCTTTTATGATCATCTGTGATTTTGAACTTCGGGTTTTAATGAATAGCAGTGTTTTAGGGGATTATGAAAAGATAATGCAACAAATTGTTTTTATAAGGATTGCACATTGTGTGTGTAATTCTTTGGTACGACAGAATCTGTCTTATTACTAATGCAGAAAGGCCCATAGTACAAAATATTAGGATATGGGTATTTATCGATCTCTGATTTATGGATATGTATCGTGGATATATTTCTCTCTTTGGGTATATTTGACATTGTTTCACATGCAAATATCGTGGATATATTCATATTATCGACAAATATCGTAGATATTTCTTAATATATCATGATATATTATTTATATTTATTTGAAATATAATAATAAATATTAAATAAAATTATTACATATACAAAATATTACCAAATATCACCAAATATCCCCAAATATCGCAAATATTAAAAATATCGTTGAAATATCGCCGATATTTACAGTCGTATATATCTCTAAACATATCGGGATATTTATATATCTTTTTCTGAGATATTTATATATCTTTTTCTGAAATCTGGATAGATATCGACAAATATCGCGATATATCGGGATATTTTGTACTATGGAAAGGCCTACATACGTCATGGTTTAAATAATTGCCGTGAGATTTTATGCTTTTACGGACTTTTTTTTTTTTTCGATAATAACTTTTATGGACTTTTTGACATCATGTTCTCTTTTTATTATTATAATTTTGATGACCCATGATCAATATTATTTTCTTAGAGGTTGGATGAGTTTGGCTTATGATTTTTGGGTGTTAATCAAAATATCGGATTTGAATGAGTTTGGCTTATGATATATATCGGCGATATATTAGATATATCGGTGATACTTTGTTCCTTGTGTTAATGAACCATGAACAAAAGCGGAATATGGAGTTCAGATAGATGAGAGCAAGTGGTGGTTTGAGTATCAATGGAGGGGCATCATCACGTGTTAATATTAATATGATATCTAAATTATGACTTGACCGTTGAGCTCTCAGCTTCACAGTTATCTTTTGTTTTTTTGCTAAAGACTTCACCGTTATCTTCCAAAGGTAGGTTGTTTGATCATGTCAAATAATTAAGAAGATAGGGAGTTCGTGACTTCGTGTTGGCAGCTGGCACATTTTCTGATTAATTAGGAACTAATGATCTTTAATCTTTGTATCGAACTACAGATGTGATGTGATTTAGAAGAATCTCTATTATCAATTTTTTTATAAACGACAATCCCACCAAACAATCTCCCACCATATTTGTCATTCCTGGAATCATTATTCAAACCAAGGCCCAAAATATCAATATCGATCAATATATCGGTGTACCCAAAAACCAATATATATCGGATATATCGGAAATATCCATTTTTTTTGTGACTAGTCAAAATTTTGTTTTGTATATCGATATATCGGAAATATCGTCGATTATATCGGAAATATCGTCTATTATATCGGAAATATCGACAATATATCGGTCAAAATCAACAATATTTAGTCAAAGTCAACAATATCGGCCAAAATCAACAATTTATATCGGATATATCGTATATATTGGTCGATATATATCGTTATATCGGAAATTCCGATATATATCGGGAAAAAATAATTATATATTCGGTGGATATATATTGGAAATATCGATGTCGGTGTACCAAAATACCGATATATATCGGTGATATATCGGATATATCGGCGATATTTTGGTCCATGATTCAAACTCCTTGTTTTTTTAATCCACCAACAGGGTGTCTAGTGTCTTAGGGGCGTTTGTTTTTCTGGACCTCTGAATTCTTCTGAATCCTAAATGGAGTGAATGCTGAATTGGCCACTTTCTGAATGTTGAGTTTGTTTTGTGTGTAACAATGACACCTAACACTGATGCTGAATGCAAATTGTTTTGACTATTTTAACTTTAGTAATTATTTTTTAAACAAAAATAATTTAATTACTTATAAAATAAAACATTTGAACAAAAACTTGGTAAAGTTTTCTCTTTTATTCAACATTTTAAAATAAACTACATCTTACTTATTTAAAAATTAAATAAACAACTTTTTACATTTATATACAAGTTAATATGAAGTACAACTAAAATTTTGATTTTGAACAACCAATTTTTATTTATTTTTCAGTAGAAAACCGAAAAAGGCCATTATGTTATGAAATTCGTGGGCTTATATGGATGTCCACCATTGATATGTGGTATCCTGATAATTCTCTATCTTGGTATTTATCCTGGTAATCTTCTATCTTGGTGTTTATCCTGATCATCCTCTATCTTACTGTTTATCCTGTTAATCTTTTATCTTGGAAATGTGGTTATCTAGTTGTATATAAAGGTAATCTCCTCCCATTCATATTTACCTCAATGAATAAGAATTCTCTCTATCTCATTCTCTCAATGATTCAATATATGTTAAGTGAGTGTGGTGTTATCTCCAAGTCGGTTTAATTCTAACACGTTATCAACACGATAGTCTCTAGCTTTGGATTAAAGGTATGTGTTTTACTTACGATTAATGACATGTGTTTAACTTGTTATTATGAATTGTAATTGATACTATTGAATTTAAATTCGTATTTTGGTATTAAATTCATTACTGTCGAATTCCTTTGCATGTTGTGTAAGATTGAGTTATATAGTAGAGTTATAGTTACCACGTTAATATCCTTATTAAGCTATATAGGTTATATTAGTTCGTTTGTTATGCATGATTAACAACTTCATCTTGCTGCCATTGCATTTTTACATAATGAAGTAAGTAGTATCTGATTCTTTATTATACACGCATTTGGGTAGACATGAATATGGTTTTACAATATGCAAAAGGTAGTATTATGCGATTAACTTGAGTGGATGATATGTGTAAAGGAGTGATATAGTTTTCTTCACATACAAGGGAGGAAGGAGGATGGAATGGGAATTGGATGTGGGAAAAGGTTTAGACCGAGTTCGTTGTTGAGCGAACTGCCTATGTATCTTCTCTTGATTCTGGGAGGAGAGAAGAATCAGGTCTCATGTAGTTCATATAGGTGGTATTTATAGGCATTGGAAGGTCTAGATCCCCGAGACAAGTGTATTGTCATGTACATATGTAGGGTGGAGATTGAGTATGAGTGTTAGGTTGGTTTTGGTTGGAATTGTGTGATGATTGGGAGTGGGTGTAGTAGTTCATATATCACGGTGATTGGAAGTACAAGTATGGCTACTGTGATGATTGCATCTGGATAAGGGATGGTGTCCTTATTCGAAGCGTTCTGCTTTAGGTCGTTCATTCGCCTTGAGGTATTCTTGAGCGAGCTGAAGTGTACCACCTATATGAAGCGAGCTACTCACGAATCGATCTTGGATGTCGATGTCATGAGTTCGCTACGATCTCTGCTTATGCTTAACGAGTGCTTAATATTCTTCAATGAGAATATTACTCCCTTACAATATGTACATGGTGGTTATGTAGTCTAGACTATATAAGTGATGGCTTGGTATTTAATCTAGTATTATTTACTAGATGTGAAACAGAAGCATGTATTCCTTGCTATTTTGAATTTTAGACTATGGGACCCAAAGCTATCAAGATGTGTAGAACTCACTACTAGATTATATTTGTAGAGTAGCATCTCTAATAATAATAATAGTAAATATATAATTTGGCCGGGAATGGCGTCGCTTGGCAGTCCATGTTGCACTACTGTTGTGATATACGTTCTAGTGACCGAATGTATTGCTAGTGCATGCTTCATTGGATATGTGAGCATTTTTCTCGGAATATATAATCGTATATATAATCTATGACGTTAATTATTTTATTCTATGGTTTTCTCTATAAAGGTATGGATCGTGGAATGCATGATTGTGATAATAACTTATGTCTAGTCGACAGTGCCACAACACACACAATATTGACAAACTAGAAGTTTTTCTCAGAGTTGGTTTTTAATCCACAAAATATATCCACCATAGCGGGACCGGTACAAATCATTGAAGGCTCCGGAAGAGCCCATATTATGTTACCAAATGGTACTTATATATTCATCAAAGAAGCATTGTTTTCAAGTAGTTCCAGAAGAAACTTACTTAGCTTTAAAGACATCAGAATGAATGGGTACCATATGGAAACCATAAGTGAAGAAAACAATGAATATTTATGCATCATCACTAGTATGGGAAGCTAGAAGCTTACACTTGAAAAACTACGTGCTTTCTCCTCGGGATTATACTATACCAAAATATTAAATGTGGAATCACACTCCGTTATGAGCCAAAAGCTCAAATTTGGTCAGAAACTCAAGCTAAGTCAGAAACTTAGTGATACTAAAGCGTTGACTCTTTGGCATGATAGGTTAGGGCACCCTAGGATGAATATGTTAAAGAAAATAATAGATAACTCTAACGACCATTCTTTAGCAAACCATCAGTTAATTTTTCCAAATGGATTTTTCTGTACACCGTGTTCACAAGGTAAACTCATCACGAGACCTTCTTTCACTAAGATAACTTTAGAATCACCAACTTTCCTTCAAAGGATACAAGGTGACATTTGTGGTCTTATAAATCCTCACAGTGGACCTTTTCGGTATTTCATGGTCCTCATTGATGCTTCCACACGTTGGGCATATGTTAGCCTTCTTTCTTCTAGAAATATGGTTTTTGCTCGTCTATTGGCCCAAATCATTAAACTTAGAGCTCATTTTCCTAACCAATCTATTAAGTCTATAAGGCTTGATAATGTTGCTGAGTTTACTTATCAAGTTTTTGATAACTATTGTTCATCCATAGGGATAGATGTTGAGTATCCTGTTCCACATGTGCACACACAGAATGGTTTGGCTGAATCTCTCATTAAGCGCCTTCAACTTATAGCAAGGCCACTACTTATGCAATCTAGATTACCAGTTAGTGCTTGGGGGACATGCTATCTTGCATGCATTAATGTTAATAAGGATTAAGCCTACAGCCTATCACAGATTTTCTCCTACACAACTTGTCACAGGTAATCCACCGAATATCTCATACTTGCGCAAATTTGGATGTGCGATTCAAGTCCCCATCCCACCACCTCAGCGCACTAAGATGGGCCCCCAACGAAGGTTGGGGATTTATGTTGGTTTTGACTCGCCCTCTATTATTCGGTATCTAGAACTAATGATCGGAGATGTGTTTACTGCATGCTTTGTAGATTGCCATTTTGATGAAACAGTATTCCCGCCGTTAGGGGGAGATAATAAAGTTCTTGAAGAATGCCTTGTCCTAGCAGGACAACCCGTTCTAGAAGAACGACGAAAATTGAAGTGGAATACTCCCACTCTGTCTCATCTAGATCCAAGAACTCCTCAGTGTGAATATGAGGTTAGGAGAATATAACATCTATAAGAAATTGCAAATAAATTGCCTGATACATTCAATGATGCAGAAAAAGTGACTAGGTCACATGTTCCAGCTATAAATACACCTGCTAAGATTAATGTCCCCGTTGGACAAAATTTGAATATAGCTGCAAATGAATCTGTTGCACGCCAGAAGCGTGGCAGATCTATAGGCTCCAAAGACTCAGCTCCCCGAAAGAGGAGGTCCAATGAAAAATTATGCCCCAATAATACTCTAGAAGAAGTTATGCACAACACTCCAGAAGAGGTTATGCACGAAACACCCACTTCTTCTAAAACCCCGGAAGAGGTTATGAACGAATTAACTATATGGAAACCCATGAAGAGGAACTGGTACCTGAAAATGATGAGATCTCAATATTCCATGCGTATTTGGGAGAAGTGTGGGCCAAAAAGGATATGACCATCGATGACGTATTTACATATACGGTAGCTACTGAAATATCCAAGGGCAATGACGATACTGAACCACGTAGAATAAAAGAATGTCGATAAAGATCTGATTGGCCAAAATGGGAAGTTGCTAGCTATCAAAGTAGAATTAGAGTCTCTCAATAAACGTGGTGTATTTGGACCTATAGTACAAACCCCAGAAGGTGTTAACCCTGTAGGTTACAAATGGGTGTTTGTTTGAAAACAAAACGAGAAAAATGAAATTTCTCGATATAAGGCACATCTTGTGGTGCAAGGTTTTCTACAGAAACCTGGGATTGATTATGAAGAAACATACTCTTATGTTATGGGCATTACAACTTTCAGATATCTAATAAGTTTAGCAGTTTCCAAAAGCTTAGATATGAGACTCATGGATGTAGTGACTGCCTACTTGTATGGGGACATAGACAAAGATATTTACATGAAAATCCCTGAAGGATTTGGTTTGGCTGAAGCAAAATCAAGGAGTACATACTCAATTAAACTACGACGTTCATTGTATAGTTTGAAACAATCCAGAAAAATCCCTGAAGGATTTGGTTTGCCTGAAGCAAAAGCAAGGAGTACGTACTCAATTAAACTAAGACGTTCATTGTATGGTTTGAAACAATCTGGAAGATTGTGGTACAATCGTCTTAGTGAATATTTGTCTAAGGAAGGGTATGCAAACAATGAAATTTGCCCATGTGTCTTCATAAAGAAATCCTTAAATGGATTTGCAATACTAGCCGTTTATGTAGATGACATAAATTTGATTGGAACTCTGGAAGATCTCGAGATAACTGCTCAATACCTAAAGAAGGAATTTGAGATGAAAGACCTTGGGAAAATAAGACTTTGTCTCGGCTTGCAGATCGAGAGAAGTTCTAGTGGTGTATTAGTACACCGAGAATGTTTTGAAACATTTTCATATGGACAAGGCACATCCATTAAGTACCCCAATGGTCGTCCGGTCACTGAATACAGAGGAAGACCCATATCGCCCCAAAGACAAAAATGAAGAAGTATTGGGTCCTGAAGTACCATACTTGAGGGCAATTGGTGCATTAATGTATCTAGCACAATGCACTAGACCGGACATTTCTTTTTCTATATATAAATTTGTTAGCCAGGTACAGCTCAGTGCCTACTAAAAGACACTAGAATGGTGTAAAACATGTCTTAAGATATCTACGTGGAACCACGGATTTAGGTTTGTTTTACTCAAAGGATTCTAAAGGTTCTAAGTTTGTGGGATATGCAGATTCAGGATTTCTGTCAGATCCTCACAAGTGTTGCTCCCAAACAGGTTATGTATTTCTTAGTGGTAATGCTGCCATTTGTTGGCATTCCACTAAACAAACTTTAGTGGCAACTTTCTCTAACCACTCTGAAATTAAGGTTATTAATTGGGCATATTCGTAGTTCTTGTCAATTACCTTCTATAACAGGTGTTCCCAGCATTATTTATGAGGATAATGTAGCTTGTATAACCCAGATTCAAGAAGGATTTATAAAAGGAGATAATACAAAACACATTGCGCCAAAATTCTCTTACACTCATCAGCTTCAGAAGAAGAAGCAGATTAGGGTCAAGCAAGTTCGTTCTAGTGATAACCTTGCTAACCTCTTCACTAAATCACTACCAAAGCATACATTTCAAAAGCTTGTATATGGGATCGGCATGCACAGAGTTCACCACCACGCCATATAAAGACTTGTCTTTATCAGGGGGAGTAATAGAATAGGGGGAGCATCCTGAAGAATGTGTCCCAGGACATATGTATTGTACTATTTCCCTTATCTAGGTTTTATCCCACTGGGTTTTCCTAGTAAAGGTTTTAATGAGACAGTATTAAGCAAGTCACAATGATTCTGAGTAATGTTGTACTCTTTTTCCTTCGCTTTGGTTTTTTCCCACTGGATTTTCCTTAGCAAGATTTTAATGAGGCAACTATTATTGGATAGTTATAGAGCATCTAGAAGAATGCTAAAAAAGATGCATCCACCATAATTTCCACAAGAATGGTGGACATCCAAGGGGGAGTGTTATGAAATCCGTGGGCTTATATGGATGCCCACCATTGATATGTGTTATCCTAATAATCCTCTATCTTGGTATTTATCTTGATAATCTTCTATATCTTGGTGTTTATCCTGATCATCCTCTATCTTACTGTTTATCCTGTTAATCTTTTATCTTGGAAAGGTGGTTACCTAGCTAGTTGTATATAAAGGTAACCTCCTCCCATTCAGATTTACCTCAATGAATAAGAATTCTCTATATCTCATTCTCTCAATGATTCAATACATGTTAAGTTAGTGTAGTGTTCTCTCCAAGTCGGTTTAATTCTAACATATTACTTATTTAATGGGGTCTTGTTGTCTTGCAAAACAAATGGGCGCTGTAATAAAAAATACCCAACCCATTAAAGTTTTGTGTAAGCATCGGTACCACTAGATCAAACCTATTATTATTTCCATCGTCTTCAACCTTGGTAAGCCGATCAATTTTGTTTTTCTATTTTTTTTTATTAGTTTCGACTTTCGACGAGAACTCTTTTTCGATTTCTCTTTCTAGCTATTAGAGAACTCCTCTATCTCTCCTAGATAGATGAAGGGCATGTTGGTTATACGTTTCAACCAAGAAACAGATTTAGCATTCAGGAGGTATTTTATAGTGGAAGGAACACTGAAGACAAGTTTTTCCATGGACTCTTGGAAAAACAAACAACTCTCGTCGTCACTAAACGCTGAAAACTTATATTTCAGCGCCTCTGAATGCTAACAAACTAATAAACAAACCCCTTAGACTTGTTCAATGCACATCTGCACTTACAAGTGATTCTTATTACTGGAATAGAAAAAAAAAAAAAAAAAAGTTATTCTTATACTTCGCAAAAACCTAAACCATACATGTAAACTTGGACGTGAGCATTTGTTTGTAAAGAATGTTCTTGTTCCTGATCATTTAATGTCGTCAATGAAAAAAAAAATGAACTTATAATTAAGGGTTATTTAGGTTTTAGTCCTAGTTGATAATAGGTAATTAGACTTTGAAGACAAAATAATGTGTATTTAGGGATTGGTCCTAATCCCATTTAACCAGTTTAATTGTAAGTTGAAAGTTAAATAATCTTTAATTCCCATAGTACCCTTTAATGTGGGTTTGCATGTGACCAATTTCTCATTCATGAGGACAAATGTCAAAAACTTGCCTATTGTAAACTTGTAGTCTAATTGTGGAAAACATTTAAATGTCAACACTTCAGAAATTGAAATTTTGTTCAAAAATAGGGCGGTGGCATTAACACCCCAACTAATGGGATTGACACCCCTTTGACAAATTTCAAGGTATTGGCACCCCTCCATACTCACAACAGCGTGTTACTGTGGTTTTGGACACATCGCATCCGTGCAGTATCCGTTTGCCATGGGTTTTTGGATATCAAGGCATTCGAATGTCGTGGGCATTCAAAATTTGAGGTAAAAAACAAAAAAAAATTCTTTGTGGCAAAGTTTTGCCGTGGGATATGGAAACTCACGGCAATGCGCTACAGTGGAATGTGGAAACTCATGATAACTAGATGTCGTGGGACTATTGAGGATGTTGGGGGTGTAAAAGGACATAGAAAAAAACCATTATTCTTCTACCCTTTTGCCAAAGGGGTGTCAATTCCATAAAGCGGAGTGTAGATACCGCGCCCTTTATTTTGTCATCAATGTCTAATTACTTATTATCAACTAGGACCAATCCCTAAATAACCCTATAACAAAAATGTCGATAATGGCTAACGAAAACCATGAAAGCTTGTATGCCATATGAACATATGGTTCAGCTTTACCATCATACCTCCCATGTTTACTACACCATCTGAAATGGCAAATTTAGTACTTTTCTTTTGTTTGATATCATCATGGTGGCCCGAATGGCAAAGGGTATCACGATTCACGACCATAAATTTACCATATTTCCTCGAATAATTATTCAAGTAAAAACTCCCCAAGTAAGGTTTAGTTTCAAATGGTGGAACCTAATTATAATTATAAACAAGTGGAGTAGTGCACAATTGCAGAGCTACATGCTCATGTGCAAATATTATATGTACAATTATGCCATATCGGTTTTTTTTTCGATAAACATCTCCCATATATTACTTAATTATAAAACCATAGGTACCAGATTCTGTTCCAGGATACATTTTGGAAGATTACTCATGTTCAGTTGATGGTGAGCCCATCGTGCCAACTCATGAGCATCCCCATTCGACTCCCTACTTACCCAATTAAAACTACTAGAATTGAAAGACAACAAAAGATTGTTTACTGAAGCTCTCAAACTTTCCAAGGCCCATAAACATGTGTGGCCAGACAAAGCTCTGATTACCTCTGAGCAATCCCCTTCAAATCTTACTTCTTTCCATCCAGATGAGATGGCCAAAATCACAGCAACCTCTACCGCTACCATTTATGCTTCTTCAGCAGTTCTGGCTTTGTACCTCTTGGTCGATGTACCCACTATGCTACCTACATCATCCCATGCTAAGCATCCAGCTGCCGCCCATCCTGTCCCTTGTGAGAAAGCAGCATCAAACCTGATAATAACACAGTCATTATGTATGCTATTAAAAATATTATTGTAATGTAAATCTGCATCAGGGTTAGAGAGATCCGAACAATCTTTAGTATAAGCCTGAATACATTTCATAGCATCCATGTTACTTCTACTAATCACCCTCTCCCTATTCTGATTTCTTCCCTCAAACTTTAACTCATTCCTAGTTTTCCAAAGGTTGTTGAGGAGGCAGCATGCCAAAATTCCTGCCTATGCCTTCTCCTCATCAGCACTTTGACACCACTTCATAAAATTGCTCACCCACTCTTTGATAGACCCCTTCCCAGAATCATCCACTCTTAATCCTAGCTCAGATGCTTACCAAACAATTTTAGACCAGTCACATTCAAAGAACAAATGCAGGTCAGTTTCCAGAGTTTTGAAGCAGAAGGGGCAAGAGAAGTCCCCTGGTATCTTCCTTCCTACCAGTCTATCCCCCATAGGCAGAGCACTCATATATAACTTCCATAGAAACATCTGAGTATTAGTTGGCAACTTAGATTTCCATATTGTGTTGATAGTACTGGAATTGAAACTGGAAGATTGCCCTTCCCACTCTTGTTTATGGAGATATGTATACACTGTTTTCACAGTTAAAATTCTAGTCCTATCCTCACACCAAACCATCTTATCCTTACCAGCCCCAGTAGGTATAATAAGAACCTCCTGGATTTTTTGTGACATAAAAGGGTCAAAAAGAGTGTTTAACTTGGTTGGATCCCAGCCAGAGCCATCCTCCTTGAACAAGTCAACCACATGCATGTCCTGAAGCTGAGGATTCACCACCCCCAGTTCATGGAGGGTCCTTGGTTTACCATTGCAAATTAACCATGGATCCCTCAGAACTGAGGTAGTATTCCCATTATTGATATTCCATACCAACCCTCCACTAATCAAATTGAACACCCTATTTATCCTTTTCCAGAAGAAAGATGCATAGTCAGGAGGTTTCTCCACATCCCTAATCCAGTTTTTACTGTATATACTATATAGGGTTTTCGTCCACATAGAGTTCACATTTTTTGCAACTTTCCATGGCAGCTTAGCCAACATGGCTATGTTCATATCTCTAGTTTTTCTGAACCCCAGTCCTCCAGCTGCTTTGGGTTTGTTTATGTGCTCCCACCCAATGGTGTTGACACTTTTTGACTTTTCAGTGCCATTCCAAAAGAAGTCTCTACAACCTTTATCAATTTTCTCACAGGTTGAGACTGGGAGCATATAAGTGGACATGGCATATATTGGTGTTGCTTGTGCCACAACTTTGATCAGAGTAGCTCTGCCAGCTTGTGACAGAACCTTGGCTTTCCAACCCTTGATTTTCTTATGCACTTTGTCCACTAAATACTCAAAGTCTTCTGATTTCTTTTTGGAAAGCATGACAGGAATACCAAGGTATTTCTCCTTGGTTTCAAATTGCCTCATGTTCCAGAACCTTTTGAGCTTGATCTTGTATCTAAAGCCCACATTTCTACTAAAGAACATACTGGACTTATCATAGTTTATTTTCTGTCCAGATGCCTCACAGTACCTACTTAGAGTCTTTTTCAGATGCCCCCCATCCTCAAGGTTAGCTTTAGTGAAGATGATAAGATCTGCATAAAGTAAGTGAGTAATGGGGAGATCCTCTCTTGACCTTAATCCCATATATCTTGCCTTCTTGTTCATCTCTGGCTATCATTCTTGATAAAGCCTCAGAGACGAAAATAAAAAGGTAAGGAGACAGAGGGTCCCCTTGTCTGAGCCCTCTTTCAGGCTTAAACTTATTGAGAGGGGACCCATTCAACAACACTTGAAAAGACACAGTGGATAGACATTGGGGAATCAGAGACCTCCATCTATCACTGAATCCAAGCTTGGCAAGAATATTATTGAGAAAAGACCACTCCACTCTATCATAGGCCTTAGCCATGTCCATCTTCAAGGCAACCTAACCATTATGTTTCTTATTTCTCATGACCTTCATATTATGAAAAAGCTCACAAGCTAACCCAGTATTATCCCCAATATTTCTCCCTTTGATAAAAACACCTTGAAAAGGAGAAATAATTTTATTAATATGACACTTAAGTCTATTAGCCAAAATTTTCGAAATGATTTTATAACAGAAATTATATAGACTTATAGGTCTAAATTTGGAAATATGATCTGGGTTAGAAATCTTGGGTATCAAAGCTATGAAAGTCTCATTAAATGAGGGATTAAGAATCCCAGATATGAAATTTTTTTGTACAAAAGCAGTAATGCTAGTTCCAACAATGTCCCAACACTTTTGAAAGAACACCCCCTGGAATCCATCAGGTCCAGGGGCATTAAGACTCCCAAGCTTCATGACAACTCTCCAAATATCATCTTTGGTAGGTACAGCAGTAAGTAAATCATTTTCCTTATCTGTTATACAAGGGGAAAACAAATCAAGAATGCTCTCATTTGATTCAGGAGAGTCAGAAGCAAAAATATTGGTGAAGTAGTCATTAACATTGACTCCTACTTCTTCTTCACCAATGCTCCACTCTCCCTCATCATTTTTGAGTTTTTATATTCTGTTTTTCCTCCTTCTATAGATAGTGGAAAGATGAAAAAACTTAGTGTTCCTCCCTCCATCTTTGATCCAATGATTGGTTGACTTTGTTTCTAAAAACTCTCTTCCTTGATCAACCAATCCATCAGAAGAGCCTTCAGCCTCTTGGGTTCCTCATAGTTCTCCTTAGAGAAAGGTTTTGACAAAACCTTACTCAAAAGTTTTTGAATATCCTTAATATTAGTAAAGATATTGTCAAAGACTTTTTTATTCCAACTAGTAAGATTATTCTGAGTAGCTTTGATCTTATGCAGAACATTCCAGTCAGGCATATCATGCATAATAGACCCCTTAGCTTGATTAATCAAAGGCATGCAAGTGTCATCAAGTAACCGCATGTTATAAAATCTAAAAGGCTTTTCATGCTTCACATCAGTTGGATCATTATTTAAGTTTATCAGAATAGATAGATGATCAGAGGTTGCATTCACCAGGGTTTTTACAATCATCTTAGGAAACAACATTAACCAAGAATTAGTAGCCATATCACGGTCCAATCTTTCTAGAATATGGTCATGAACCTTCCTGTTATTACTCCAGATGAACTTGGGTCCCTTGTATCCTAAATCTATCAAGCCTAAGTCATCAATCATCTTATTAAAATCTATCATGCTTTTATTCATAATACTATTCCCTCCTACATTTTCATCTAAAGATGCGATAACATTAAAGTCCCCAAAGAGACACCAAGGGCCTGGAACGAGCAGAGCCAAATCTCTCAGCTCATCCCAAACCCTTTTTCTGTGACATGCTACTGGATTACCATAGACAAATGTGAAAAACCAAGGCTCATTATGATGATAGTTAGAAAGTTTACCTGTCACCTGGTTCTGTGTGGCTCCCAAGATATCCAAGTCCACATCCTCTTTCCAAATGACAGACAACCTCCACTTAGCCCTATAGCCGGTACACTGAAGTAGTTCCTATACTTTATCATCCTACTAATCTTACTCATTCTACTACTGCAAGCTTTTGTTTCAGAAAGACAAATTATATCAGGATTGTGTTTCCCAATGAGGTCCTTTAGTTGTTGAATCGCCGTGGTGGTACCCATCCCCCGGCAGTTCCAGGCGTGTATACTCATTGGGGTGAAGGCGGCTGTGAAGGGATAGCCACCGCGGACCCTGGGGGAGAACCACACAGACTCCTACTGCTAGCCTTATCATTCCCAGATTCATTCACCATATTTTCCCCAGTACTTGAACTTTCCCCTGTTTGAAAATTATTGTTTCCCAGAAAGCTATCATGAACATTATGAAACTGAAAACGTTGTGCTACATATGATACATCCACTGCTAACGGGGTAGGTTGGGTATCAAACCTCTCAGTATCTGTCTCATATCCCAACAGTCCTTGCATACCATAATGATTCTCAACCATCTGTTAATGTGGTTGTTCCAGAACTTGATCACCAACGTTAAACACCGTCATTGAGAGATCAGGGATGTTGTTCTGGTCTTCAGAGATCACCGATTCATCAGACCCTTCCGAATCCGATGACGACAGAGTGTCATCCATCTCATCTGACTGCCATGGTGATGGCTCAGAAGAGGTAGCTTGCCCATAAGAGTCAGATGGATATTGTGACCCCGCAGAGTCACTGGATATTGGAATAATATGTGCATCTTCTGGGATCACCTCATTCCCCAGTCCTCTCCTTCTCATCTCATCAGCATAACGTTTCACTTTCTTAGATCTCCCTTCTATAACTCTCACACTCCTCCTTACCCAATTTCCATCCCCATTTTGTGCCATTTCTTCCTCTTCTCTAATGCCTTCTAGCTTTCTTTTGGTTCCAATGGACATACTACATCCGAATCCAGCCTTTATCCCCCATTTATTAGATCTCCTCTTCACTCCTTTCGATGCCATAGTCTTAAATCCCCTACCACGTGTAGATTTACTGTTGAATCGATAGATGTGTGCTTGACCATCGTGGATAAAGTTCCCTCCTTTTAAAGTATCTGCCTTATCAACTTGTACTGGGTTAACCTTGGAACTAGTAGGATTTAAGAAACCCATCAGATTATCTGTACGACCTCCTCCTAGTTCCAAAGCCTCCTGTGTAGATCTGCTACTAGTCTGACCCAGCATGCTCAACACCATGCCTTGTTCTAGACTGTTCTCAGAGTCATAGCTGAGCTATTGTCCCCCACTAGAAATGGGTAGGTTTACCCTAGTTGGGCCTGCCACCACCATGATACTTGCTGTGCTCTCCGGGCTTCTATCTGATTCTTGGACCATATCGACATTTGGCAGCCCACCCGAAGTATCTGGGCCTGGTTCCTTTGGTCTACTTTCATTTCTGCCTCCCTGTGAACTGTTATGTGCCTTGGAAGTACTAGCCGTTATATTATCCGTTGGCCCAGTACTCTTGGACCCATCTGCTTTGTCAGCTCCTGTTTCTTTATCTTTGTCTCGACTTCCCTTCAAAGTTGGTGACGTGGTTTTCTGCTATCTTTCTTGTCTTGCTCTAACGGTATAATTTCTTCCTCCAAACTCCTGGACTTCTCCTCCGATTGCCGGTATTTCATCAAATTGGAGTTTTTCTGGTGTTCCTGAGATAGATATAGACTGTTTTCCAGTATATGCTATCCTGTTATAGAACATATTGGCTTGAATCTGACTGGTAAAAAAGGGTTTGATATCCTTCGGCGAGCCCCCACACTTAATCAAATCGTATCGGTGTTGTGCCCGTATTCTACAAGTGTACTGGTCGTGTCCAATAACTCCACAGAAGAAGCAAAAGATTTCCAGTTTCTCATACTTGAACCTTACCGTCATCATTTCACTTGTCTCTAGCCCGACCTTTTTATCTTTGGACAACCTTTTTTTGATATCCAGAACCACCCTGACTCTTGCCACCGGTTTGCTAAACTCTGGTGGGCAAGATATATCAGCCTCAAAGATTGTACCCAAATCTGCTCCTATTTTCCACACATTTTCTTTGTTAATTCTAACTTTTGGCAGATCCCAGATATGGACCCAGAATTTAACAAAATCAAAGAGATGCTCCTCAACCTTGTTCACCCTTATCCATTCCTTCACTGAGAAGATATAACCATACAGGACCCAAGGCCCATTCTCTAGAACATGCTTGTGTTCTTTATCATCAACAAAGACAATTTTCACATGTTCTCTATCTATGAGTTCAACTGTTACCTTGTTCTTAGTTTTCCAGGTCCTATGTAGGTCCTCACCTAAACCTTCCAAATTGATAGGATTTCCTCTATACATCTTCCCCACTACCGTAAGAGAGGCATTAACTGGTTCCTCCTCATTCAAACAATTTATATTCACTACTGCTTCCTTCCTTGCAAAGAAGAGATTGTGCATATCCTTCTGTAACTGCTCGATCTTGTCTTCCTTTTCTGTTTTTCCATCAGAGGACTCCCCCCTTATTATCTCGTGACTAGACATATTGGAGCAAAGATCTATAAACACCTTGTCAAGAAAAAAGAAGAAAAACCTACTTAGTCTAACATGGCTATACGCCACTACTATATATTTGAGCACTTAGATAAGGAGCAACAACCAGAAAAAAGTAAAGAAATATAAGAAAAGGGGGAAGAGAGAAAACATGCCATATCGGTTTATATATGTACATCAGTGCATTTTTTTTTTGCTTGCCTTTTTTTGGCTTGGTAAGTTTAAATTCTATTAAAAGGTGAAAAAGAAAACATACAAAAAGATTGGAGGTGCAACAACCTGCTCCCTTCTAAGGTTCAAGCTAAATAGGCACTAGCTACTCCCATTCATAAAGATGGGGTAGTGACAATTAATCAAACCTAAAGAACCTTTGAAAAGGTACTTCATATTTGTGTAATCAAGAAGGTTTTTCCTCGGTGATGATTGTTGCAATTACTAGAAGAGCAACTCCTATTTTGGCTAGCGAATCTGCACTGCACTGCCATTGCCCTCTCGCCAAATAATTGTAATCTTAAAGCCTTGCAACTTATTCGAACAGTCTTGCCATGTTGCTTGAAATTGCCAAGGGCAAACAACATCTATCCCTCGAAGTTGACTGCAATAAGAATCCAAATGACTCCTACCGCGTTTAGTGCTAATATGCATATAGTAAAGAAACCTAGATCAATTCATAATCAAATCAATTAATGATTATGATTAGGATCTCCAATACTAGAATATCCTATTCCAGTCCATTCTAAAATAATATTAACATATCATCCATTATTTCTCCAATATTGTTGACATTCTTTTTAATTTGCACGCACGGGGTTTAAAATTCATAATCAAACAGCTCAATAATTGATGTACTGTTAACTAAGTACAGTTTGGCTGCTCTTGAATATCGTTTCCTTCCTTTTCTATGTATTGATTATATATCAAGGCCGCTTTTCATTTCATTGTATTCAACAGAAAACAAAGTTGCATTACCTGTCTTACTTTAATTTGAGAACAATTTAACATTCTTTTATAGCAAAAGCAAATTAAAATGTCACTAGGCAGCTGATCTTCCATCATCTTAACTGAACATATCGAGCCAGTATAATTCAAGGCAAAATTGAGAGAGAGAAATTATATAAAGAATATCGTTATTGCTTACACAGTACACGTTGGCTCCCCTTGGTATCATGGAATGAGATGCGAATTTGTAAATTTCTGTTTTGGAAACTTTTTTTTAGAAGATTTTCCAAAATAAAATGTTTCACAAATTAAGAAGTGTTTGGTAGCTGGAGAAGATAAAATTGAGATATGTTGAATTGTAGCCGGTTTTAATTTAAGGAAAAGTTTTGACATGATTTTAGAATAGCAAAACTTTATCCCGTTTTTTTTTTTCTTTTTGGTCAAATTTTTTCATGTGCCCACCACCAAATCACCGAACCAAATACCGATAAAATAGAAACCGGGGGAAACTTTTCTAAAATAAAGATTTGCCCTCTTTTCCGGACCAAACAAGCGGAACCGTTATGTTAATATTTTAATATCAGATGAGCGCCAACACACACCACCGTGTCTCTCTTGAGCTCTCTTATTTATTTCTCTGTTGTCCCCCGACAAACTCACCAACATTCTCACACATTTTTCTTCTTCTCTCTTAATCAAAATACTTAAACTACCTATTTCCAATATGTTTATACTCTTCTTCTTCTTCCTTCTGTTATCTATCAATGTAAGTAATAATAATCTAACTTTCCAATATGAATTTTCAATGTATCAATTCTTACTCATTGTTCTTTTCTTAATGCAGGTCACATTTTCGGAACAAGGCGAAAAAACAGTCTTCAAACCAATCGAAAAAAACCCATTCACTCCAAAAGCTTCAGTAATCCGTTACTGGAATCAACAGATTCAAAACAATCTCCCAAAACCATCTTTCCTTCTATCAAAAGCTTCCCCATTATCTGCAATAGACTCTGCTATGCTCACACAGCTCGTTAACAAAAACTCTCTTTCAGCCCACCTAGAATCCTTGTGTTCTTCAGCTAACTTATTCTGTTTCCTGAACTGACACCAAGTTTAGAAAAGCATGATAAGGATGTTAATTTTGCTTCTTATTCCGACAAGAACTTTACCAATTATGGAAATTCTCTACTTGGTGGGGCAGATACATTCAAGAATTACTCTCAAGGGGAGAATGTAGTCGCTGACTCGTTTCGTCGTTACGGTAGAGGTTCAGTTGGGCATGATGAAAAGTTCACAAACTATGAACCTGAAAGTAATGTCGTGGATGGAAGTTTTACAACTTATGGCACATCAACAACTGGTGGTACTAGTGAGTTCAAGAAGTATGATCAATTTGTTAATGTACCTAATCTTCGATTCGCGTCTTATGGATCGGACTCAAATGCGCGAAATCAAGCTTTCACATCTTATGGAAAGAATAGTAATGGTCTTCCAACTGAGTTCACTAGTTATGGTAAAAGTAGTAATGTGATTGGGTCTACTTTTACTGGCTATGGTGAACAAGGCAATGGTGCTACTGAAACTTTTACTTCTTATGCATTTAACAGCAATAATCCTCAGAATAATTTTGCTAGTTATGGAGATGGTGATAATGCTGGAACTGAAGATTTTACTAGTTATAGAGATCAAGCTAATGTTGGTGATAATAAATTTGAAGATACAGATTTGGGGATACTTTCTTCTCTTCTCATTTACAAATGTTAGGCTTAAATAGCCAATAATACAATCATATTTTCCCTGATTCTAGGAGCTTTTCTTTCTAACTTTGTTACATCCCATAATTACAGGAGTCCTAACATATCACTACTAACCATATCACTACTAACCGTAGGACTCAAGCTATATCGCAACAGGTGATGATAACTTTCAATCTTATGGAAAGAATGCTAATGCTGAGGAGGTAAATTTTGCTAATTACGGTAAATCTTTCAACCAAGGTACTGATACATTTAAAGGGTATGGAAAAGGAAATGCAAATCATGAAGTTGGATTCAAGATTTATGGAGTTAACACCACTTTCAAAGATTACAGTCCAACCGATATCACTTTTTCTAAATATACCAATTCATGTCCTGATTCTTTAACTCAGAGTGGTAAAGCTGTGAATAGATGGGTTGAGCCAGGTAAATTTTTTCATGAATCTATGTTGAAACAAGGAACTGTTATGCCAATGCCAGACATTAGTGACAAAATGCCAAAAAGGTCGTTTTTGCCTAGGACTATTTCCTCGAAATTACCTTTCTCCATGAAACGAGTTGCTGAGTTGAAACAGATTTTTCACACAAGTTCTCACTCGAGTATGGAGCGATTTATCGAAGATACAGTTCAAGAGTGTGAGAGAAAACCGAGTCCAGATGAGTCGAAATAGTGTGCTGGATCGATTGAGGATATGATTGATTTTGCTGTTTCTGTATTGGGACATAATCTGGTAGTTAGGAGTACAGAAAATGTCCAGGGGTCAAAGAAAGATGTGATGATTGGTGAAGTCGAAGGAATCAATGGTGGGAAAGTAACCAAGTCAGTTTCTTGTCATCAAAGCTTGTTTCCTTCCTTGGTCTATTACTGTCATTCCGTGCCCAAAGTGAGAGTCTATGAGGCTGATATCTTTTTTTTTTGATGCAAATCATACTATATTATATATATATTTAGCAAAAAGTCACACAGATAGGGGTAAGCAGCAAGATTCTAAAATACACCCTGGGAGATCAGACTGTCCTAACTGTTGATATGCCCACGCAGCTAGTGAGTCTGCATCACCATTCGAGCTCCTCTTGATCCATCTAAAGAAAAAGATCGAGCCCAGATCCTAAACTAAAAATATGGTTTTTTATACATTCCCATTGCCATCTACATGAGCTGCCTTGTAAAGCTCCAATCACTTCAGCATTGTCCCCTTGTAGCACATAATGGTGTCCTCCAAGATGTCTTGCCAGCAACATCATAACTTCGGTGACTTCGAGCCATTCCGGCTCTTCAAGCTGCTTAGAGGCCTTGAATCTCCTAACAATTTGCCCCAACAATTGCACCCTCATCTTTGCCATTTACCCAATAGCCCTAGCTCCAGCCCACCCATTTTGCCTGTGGAAGGATGCATCAAATCTAATGAGTATACTATCATTAGGTATGTAGAGAAAGACATAATCCAAATTTGTTTCATCATGAGCTGAGACAGGGTTAGAGTGAGGATATTCTTCACTATATGCCAGATAACACTTCTCTGCCAGCATGCAGCTTTCTCTGACCAGCCTTTCACAGTTAGCCTTCCTATTCTCAAATTTCAGGTAATTCTTGGCTTGCCAAATCTTTTGAATCAGGATAGCAATGTGGGTTCCAGCCAGCCTAAGCTCTTCATCAGGGCTGCAGCACCAAGCCAAGAAGAGATCTAGCCTCTCTCTTATGGAAGTCTGTTGCTCCTTATGCACTCTCAACCCAACCTGAGATCCAAACCACAATCGTCGACCCGATCCGCGGGTAAAGAACAAATGTTCTGCAGATTCCACCTCTTTGAAGCAGAAGGGGCAGGAGAAATCCCCCTTTATTTTTCTCACTGCTAGGACATCACCTATAGGTAGGATCTGCATATAAAGCTTCCAGAGGAACATTTGTATGTAAGCTGGGAGAGGAGCCTTCCAGATATGTTTAAGAGTGAGGTGGTTACAGCTAGAGCTTTGTCCCACCTCCTGCTTAGGCTTAAGAAAATGGTATACAGACTTAACTGTCATATTACCACCTCTGTCCTGTCCCCATTTCATCTTGTCTGTACTCTTGCCTTCAGGTCTTATTTTAATATCAAGAACCTTTCTGCAGATGAAGTGATTAAGATGAAGACTAAGTTTGGTCTTATCCCAGCCACTTTTATCTGACAGAAACAGATCTGAGACCACACAAGAATCCAAGTTGGGTGCCACCACCCCGGCTCTCCTCCTCCAATCTTGGGTTTTGCCATTCTGATGCAGACTAAGGGTCCTTTAAGGCTGAGATAGAGTTCCCATTGCCAATAGCCCAAATCAGACCCCCACTTATTTCATTAAAAGTTTTATGGATCCCTTTCCAGAAGTAGGATGCTTTGTCTGGGGGTTTTTTAACATCACTAATCCAGTGTTTACCATATATCTTTGAACGAGTCCTAGTCCATAGGGACCTGAGAGGTCCCAGAAAGCAGACTTTCCATGGTAATTTAGCCAACATGGCTACATTCATGTCCCTAGCGTTTCTCAGGCCTAAGCCCCCAACATCTTTGGGTTGACATATGGGTTCCCACCCAATGGTGTGGACACTTTGAGATTGTTCCTTTCCTACCCACCAGAAATCTCTACATGCCTTGTCAATCTTAGTGCAAGTGGAGACAGGTAGCACATAGGTTGACATGGCATATAGGGGGGTAGACTGGACCACAACTTGGATAAGAGTAGTCCTGCCTGCTTGGGACAGGACCTTTGCTCTCCATCCCTTGATCTTATTTTGGATCTTGTCTACCAAGTAATCAAAGTCCTCCGACTTCTTTCTTGATAGCATGATAGGAACACCAAGATACAGTTCCTTAGGGGCAAAGTTCCTAACTTTCCAGAATCTTTTAAGTCTGAACTTTTGCCTATAAGTTACATTCCTACTGAAGAAAATACTGGATTTTTCAAAGTTAACTTTTTGGCCAGATGCCTCACAATACCCATCAAGAATTCTCTTGAGGTTTCCTGACTCTACCACATTTGCTTTAGTAAAGAAGATGAGGTCATCTGCATATAGTAGGTGAGATAAGGCAGGGGAGTTCCTTTTGATCTTAATGCCATGCAGCTCCTCTTCCTGTTCAGACTTTGCAATCATTCTAAACAGGGCCTCAGAGGCAATGATGAACAAGTATGGAGATAAAGGGTCCCCTTGCCTCACTCCTCTTTCAGGGACAAACCTCTCCAGAGGGGACCCATTTAGCATAACTTGGAAAGAAACAGTAGAGACACACTACTGAATCATGTGTCTCCATTTCATGTTAAACCCCAGCTTCTCAAAAATGCTATCAATGAAGGTCCACTCAACCCTATCATAGGCCTTTGCCATATCCAGCTTTAGGGCAATCCAACCCTCATTTTTAGATTTCATGTTCTTCATATTATGGAATACCTCACAAGCTAGCCCCACATTATCCCCAATACTTCTGCCTTTAATAAAGGCCCCTTGGAATGGGGAGACAATTTTATTAATCAGACCTTTAAGTCTGTTGGCAAGAATCTTGGAGATAATCTTGTACCCAAAGTTGCACAAGCTAATGGGTCTAAACTTGGAAGCATGGTCAGGATTAGCAATTTTAGGAATCAGGGTTATGTGAGTCTCATTTAAACTAGGATTTAGATTTCCTTGGTGGAAAAAGTCCTTTACAAGGCCAATCACAGCAGGCCCTATGATGTCCCAGCATTTTTGGTAGAAAATGCCTTGAAAACCATCCTCATTAGTGGGGATGGCAGTAATGATATCATTTTCTCTGGCAGTGATGCAAGGATGAAATAAATTCAAAATCTCATCATTTCTTTGAGGGTGGTCAGAGGTGAAGATCCCCTGGAAATATTGATTCAGGGAAGCACCCACCTCAGTCCTACCCTTCTTCCAATCACCTTCATTGTTTCTAATCTTCTCTATAGTGTTTTTCCTCCTCCTGAAAATGGTGGAGAGGTGGAAGAACTTAGTGTTTCTAGCCCCATCCTTAAGCCATGAGTGAGATGACTTATGTTTCCAGAAGTCCTCTTTTTTGTCATACCATTCCAGCAACTCATCCTTAAGCCCTTTGGCCTTGTTGTAGTTACTAATGCTAAAGGGTTTACTCAACATAGCATCAAGCTTAGCTTGTGTGGCCTTGATATTGGTAAAAATATTTCCAAAAACATGCTTATTCCACAGAGCCAGATCCTTTGTTGTTTTCTCCATCTTTTTTATGAAGTTACTATCAGGTAACTCATGAGATATCGAGTTCCAAGCTTTTTCAATGATTTCCATACAAGTATCATGTTTCAACCACATATCAAAGAATTTAAAAGGTCTGGGAAGTTTCTCCTCTTTTTTGTCCAGGTTGATGAACAAAGAGACGTGGTCAGAGGTGGCATTGGCCCAGGTTCTAATATGAGCATTAGGAAAGGAGGCCAACCACTCCGGTGTAGCCAGAGCTCTGTCCATCCTTTCCAGAATATGATCATTAGGTTTTCTATTATTGCTCCAGGTGTATTTGGGGCCTTTAAACCCCAAATCCACAAGACCAAGCTCATTTATGAAACTGTTAAACTCATGCATACTTTTAGTAAGTCTACTCTCCCACCTATCTTTTCATCTAAACTTGATATGGCATTGAAATCCCCAAAAAGGCACCAAGGGCCAGGGACAAAGGGAGCAATATCCTTCAGCTTAGACCACACTTTATTTCTGTTATGAGCTATAGGATCCCCATACACAAAAGTGAAAAACCAAGGATCATTGTGAAAATAGTTTGAGAGCTTACCTGTCACTTGGTTGCGAGAGGACCCTAGAATCTCCAGTTCCACATCTTCCTTCCACAAAATGGCGAGATCACCACATAGCCCTTGAGCAGGAACCGCAAAATATTTACTAAACTTGAGTTTCTTGCCTAACTTACCTATCCCTTCCTGACTTGCCTTTGTTTCAGCCAAACAAACAATATCCACACTAAACTTCCCAATTAGGTCCTTTAGTTGTTGAACTGCCGTGGTGGTACCAATACCTCGGCAATTCCAGGCGTGGATCGTCATGGATACGAAGGCAGCTGTGAAGGGACAGCTACCGCGAATCCTGGAGGAGTTAGTGACAGACCCCCACTGTTGTCTTCCCCTTGTTTGACCTCATCTTTCTGGACTTGTTCAGAGCTCTCTTCCTTACCATTTTCCTTACTTGTTTCCCCTGGATCTTTTCCATTGCTTCCTTCGTACTTGATCAATTTAACAACTGTGGAATCATCCATAGCCAAGGGGACTGGCTGGCCATCAGAGACTTCACTTTCATATTCAAAATCCACCATGTCCTGAGCTTCATTATTGATGACATCTTGTTCTGGGTGTTCATCATCTATCTCAATATCTGCCTCCCAATCCTCAGACTCTTCTGTTTCCTTATCCTCATCCGATACATTCTCCGAACTTTTTGAGTCATTTGATGATGGTTCCGATGATGTGGCCATACTGTCACCCTCTTCTCCTCCTCCCATTCCTTGCGATTCTTCAGACCCACTTGAGACAGGAATGATGTTTGCCTCAGTTGGGATCAGTAGATGTCCTTCTCCCCTTCGTCTCATCTCATCAGCATCCCTTTTAGCCTTCTTTGAATGTTGAGCCACTCCTCTTATACTTCTTCTTAGCCACCCCTTTTCCCTTTCATCCGCCATGCTCCCACTACCAGCTAAATCCAGAAGCCTCTTCCTTTTTTCACTTGTATTAACCCTCTTAGCTATGTGTCCCTCACCAGCCTCAGTTATACTTGATCCCTTTATGCTATCATGATAGGAACCTTTTTTCTTCTTTTTAGGACCTCGAGATACCATAGTTTTAAACCTCCTGCCACGCATGGCCTTGCTCTGGAACTGATATCCAGTTGATTGATGCGGTATCTTAGATGTGAAGACCAAGGCTAAAATCAATAAAGGGGTCGCAATTTGTCATTTGGATACTGCGTCTTGGAGTCCTACTCATGGAGCCTTTGTGGCTCTCGGTTCAAGTCCTGGTCACACAGAGGTGTGCCATTGGATTTTTGAGAATGACATGACTTGGGCCACTGCTGATAATTGAGTTAGGCAATATGGTTAGGGGTTATCGATGAATGAGCCATCGGTTCCACCCCTATACTACTCAGCTAGCTACCTAGATATCAGTTGAAGCATGCTTTTGTTGTTTTCAATTTTATAATTTTATTGCTTTTAATTATTGTTTGGGTGGGTTAATTATATATCTTCAGGGGAAGTGGTTTGGTGGCTTTTACATTTATAAAATTGTAAGGAAGTTAAAATGATGATTAAAGAAACATGTATTTTGAATTCAAACATAGTATTATAGCTGGGTTTATGTCCCCCTAACAAAAAAAAAAAAAAAAAAACACACTAATGTAAACATGAACATAGCATAAACCGAGCTATATATATATTTTTTGTAGCGAAAAAAAATATAGCTCGGTTTATGCTATGTTCATGTATCTCATTACATTAGTGTGCTTTTTTGGGACTTTTAAAAAAATGGACGTATACTTAATAATTGTACCAAAACCACTAGTTGACCGAAACTTAAAAAACAGGACGTAAAACCAGGTGGTTTCACAGCCCGTTGACCAACATTATAAAAATTAGTATTTTTGTGGACGTGGTTGCATACTACATTTACATTAGAGCATTTGCAATGCAGGGAAATAAGGGGGGTTTGTGACTTTTTTCACCTAGTTGGGTCCAAAAGCGCTGTGCAATGCAAGGTGAAAAACTCGGTGACTATTTTCCCCAGTTCAAAATAAGGTGAAACCTTCCACCGAGATAGTCACAGACTTGTTAACTTCGGATGGGATGTTGGATTCCGTCTGGATTACAAAACTCATCAGACGGAATCCAACATCCCGTCCGGAGTCCTAATGGCTAGTTTACCAACGGTCAAAAAGTCAGAATGGTCAAAAACGGTCAAAATAAAAAACTTTGGTATATATACAACATTTGTTTCATTTCAACTCACACTTCCAACAATCATATATCATATTTCTTCTTCTTTAAAATCAGTTCTTAAAAAAAAATCAAATATCAAATGGCATCAACTCAAGCATCTCAAGCAAGTGGTAGCACTCAAGCAAAAACGAAAACTCACTTTAGCATGTCCGATGATCAAGCTCTATGTCTTGCTTGGATAAAAATTAGTGAAGACTCCATTGTTGGTGCTTTCCAAAATGCAAAAGGATTTTGGAATCGTGTAACAAACGAGTTCAATCAAGCACGTGGGTCGGTTAGGTCTTCCGATTCAATTAGCGGTAGGTGGAAATATATTTGAAAAATGATGAACAAGTTTGTTGCAATTGTGAATGCGGTGGAGGCTCGACATGCAAGTGGTACAACAATACAAAGCCGGGTAATTACAACGTTGTCAATTTGGAATTTATTGATTATCTTAGTCTTAGTCTAATTATTTCCGTCTTAGTCTAATTATCTTAGTGTATTTATTATTTCCATTTTAGTCTTAGTCTAATTATTATCTTAGTCTAATTATTATTTTAGTTTAATTATCTTAGTCCTAGTGATTATTTTAGTCTAATTACCACCATTTTATTTTTTAGTTGTCCGAGGCAAGGATGACGTACCAACTACAAGAAAAATCGGCTTTTTCACTTGATCATTGTTACGTTATACTCAAGGATAATCCAAAGTGGAGTAACGTTTTTTGAGGCAAGGTCAAGCCGCCCCACAAAGGGAAAATGTCATAAAAATGATGGTGAAGATTCAACTTCTAATTCACCAAGTGTTGGTGGAGTTGAATTGGAGGGTTCTCAAGAAATAGAGCGTCCAAAAGAAATGGGCGTCCTCTTGGATCGAAGAAAGCCAAGTCCAAAAGGAACCAAGAAAAATCAGTTGGTATGTTGGAGGGTTACTTTACACGTTTAGAGGATACATTTTCACAGGATGCAAATGAAACACAAAAATGCTTAGAACTTAGGGAAAGGGAACTTGCATATGGTCAAAGAACTGTGATGGCAAGAGAAGAAAAAAATCGGATTCAAGCAGAAAAAAATCAGGTTCAATTGGAAAAAAATCGGCTTCAAAAGATGCAATATGAAGCTAAGATTTTAGCAACCGATACAAGTGTCCTCCATCCCGATACCGCTTTTATAATCGAGCAACAACAAGCTGAAACACGTGCTGAATGGGCAAGGGCAAGAGGTGGTTCTAGCTCTAACTAAGCTTATGTAATATCTAGTATTTTATTTTAATTAAAGCACTATGTATTTTAATTAATGCACTATGAATTTTAATTTCACTGTCTTTTTAATTAATGCACTATGTATTTTAATTTCATTGTATTTTTAATTAATGAACTATGTATTTTTATCTAACTGTTTTTTTTTAATTAATGCACTATGTATGTTCTGTCCAATATAATTATTTTCATAGAAATACAATTACCAATAAAATTAAAATACATTGTAATTACTTCATTAAAACACAACTCATTAAACACATAAGAACTTATAGGAAATACATAGGAAATACATTAGGAAATACATAGGAAATACGTTGGAACTTAATAGTTCACGTTAGGAAATACATAGGAAATACACTTTCATTTCCATTTTAATTTTTGCCTCCTTCTCCCTTATCTGGATCCGACCAATTTGGATCATAAATTGGTACCGGATCTGCTGTTTCTTCAATGCCAGTCCAAAACATGTTTAACTAAGTCCTTTTGAAGATTAGTATGTGTAACTTCATTTCTGATCTTATTTCTTGCTTCAATCATCTGATAGACAAAATGAAAACCATCATCTTCCTGAAAGAGCGCATGTATTGTTTCTTTCCTATGACCTTTCCAATTCCAAACTCCACTTTCATGTTCATTCTCAACAATCATATTATGCATTATAATGCATGCCTTCATTATGTCTCAAAGAACAACAACACTATGACAACGCGCAGAAGCCTTAACAATATGGCATCGTGCCTGCAAAACTCCAAACGTCTTTTCAACATCCTTTCTTGCAGCTTCTTGACGTTGAGTAAAGATCTTTTCATGCTTATTTCTTGGATAACGAATGGCTTGAACAAATGTGCCCCATTTTGGGTAAATACCATCAGCAAGATAATATCCCATATCATAGTCATTACCATTCACATTAAATGCAACAGCGGGAGCCTCACCTTGCTCTAATGATTTAAAACATGAGAACGATGAAGCACGCGTTAATGTCATTATCGCGAACCTCGTAAGCCAAGAAGCAATGCCGGATCCGACAATGTTTGTCGCAGAACGGCTTCAAGTATCAAAGTTGGTTCCTTCTTGTACCCTACATGTGTTCCAGCCCATCCACTTGGACAATTCTTCCACACCGGTGCATACGGTCGATTGATCCAAGCATTCCCTGGAAAACCCTTGCCGCATTTTTAGCTAATATCCTAGCGATTAATGCGCCTCGGTTGGTCATCTCAAGTACTCTTCCTCAAACGCCGTGATAATTGCCTTGCACCAACGCTTCATAGATACATTTTTGTGGAATCTCCAATTTGTAAATACTCATCCGTTGAATCGGAAGAACAACCGGTTGCTAATTGTGCAACTGCAGCTAGTCCCCTTCAGAACCTTAAATTGCTTGCCGACCCAATCCATCCACCTTGTCTTTAAAGTAATCATCGAATGATGCAACAGTATGCAACATATACATAAAAAGCTCTCTTGTCATCCTGTACCTTCGTCTAAACTTATGAGGAGGCCACCTACAAGGTGTTGTGAAGTAATCCCTCATTATCTTTTGTTTACTGAAATCACCACCATCTCTAAACGTGTACTCTCTGCCCTTCACAGAACCACCGCGTTTGTCTGTATCCACATCTTCAATTTCAATGGCTGCTTGAGTCATTAATGCCCCAGCAGTGGATAATAACTGCAACCTCCTCCTCCTCCTTCGCCTCATCATATCATTATGCTCATCTCTTACTCTTTCCATGTAGTCATCTTCAGCAGAAGTACTAGAAGACGACCTGGTGAAACCAAAAGATGAACTATTACTACTAGATCCTCCCCATAACCTTTGGTTATATGCAATTCTTTCTTCTCTAGACATTTTTCCTATTTTTAGCTTGGTTGTGGGGAAGAAGATGGCTGTTTGTTTGTTTGATCTATAAAAGAAAGAAGAGTAAAATGAAATATGAAAGGTAAGGTCACATGTGATACTTCGATTTTGGTCCACTTACCAATTGACAACACATTTTATCAGATTTTTGTTCAGTCTCCAAGTGACAACACATTGTATCCAAATGTCTATCCAAATGTATCCTCAATAATTCCAATGGGCCACCATCCCCATCCATAATTCCAATGTTTGGAATAGTAAAAAGTGTAGGGAGAAGGACTGAAAAACCAGACGGGATTTTACATTCCGTCTCGGTCTAAAAAAACCAGACGGGATGTTACATTCCATCTCGGTATCCCCATACACTATTCCTGTCAAAACCTGCCAGAACCAAACCACCTGCAAAAATGAGTGATATTCCATCAAAATTTTCTGTTTCAACACAGACAGGAAATGAGTGAAACGAATGTGAAATTTTTGGAAACATACGAACTTATAAATTTTTAATTTTTTTTGCCATAACCTCATTTGTTTTATTGACATATTCATATCCAAAACCTGCTAATATACTTTGAAAATAATAAATAAGACAAACAACAATCATGAACAACACCCAAGTCTAACACAGAAACTCGGTAAAAAACTAACTTATAATTTCTAAAAAAAATTGGACATAACCTCCTTTGTTTAATAACATATTCATATCCAAAACTCATCAAAGAAAAACCTGCTAATAAAAAATTCATTACGAACAACAATCCCAAACGCCATAAGACAAGTAATGGCTCAAAGTTATTACAAACTACAAAAAAATATCTACTGAGATCTCCTCCCCCTACGAGAAAGCTCGGTCGAAGAGCTCTCCCCCCTACGTCGTTGTCGCCTCTCTGGTTGAGGTTGAGCTTGAGGTACTCCACTTCCAGCATTCTCCAACTCTTGCACACGTCTCTGAAGCTGCAAAGTTTGATTTCGCTCTTCTTGTAAGTACTCAAAACTGCGACGAGAGGACTCCATGAAGGACTCACGCATGGCATAACTGAGAGAGCTGTAGTTAAGGAGCTCCGACCTTACTTCATCCTGTTTAACAAAACAAATGCATGTTAGGGGTTATAGTGAATACTAATAATAACAAATCATGAATAAATTTAAATCATACAAACCTCGGCTAACTACTCAAACTGTACTGACAAATCTGCTACCACTGCGGCATCTACTGGTGGAATAGGTATTCTCATATCTTGCCCCTGAGAAGTAATCATGCTCCAGTGCCAAAAGTCATCATCATCAAATATCTGTGAAGTTCTTTGCGGCATCTGAATATCATGAAACACCCTGGGCTGTGACTGTGGCAACTCCACTCCTCTTGGGAAATGAATGTCGAGCCTCAATGCTCCAGAAGTAACCCCTTCAAAATTGGTGCCCCGGTATAACGCACCTAGCAAGAGACCTCGACCAACCCTCTTCCAATATAAGTCATAGTTGCCTGTAAAAATGAAAGCTGATGCATCTGGCCACTCATTTGGGTTTGCTCTATAGTGTGAAAGAACAACAAGAAGAATATCAGAGGCTGTCATATCTATGGGTGGTGGGTAAGGTATAACAATCTCTCCAGATACTTGCTACCAACATCTATCCCCAAGGTACCATGCAGTGACTGACCTTATAAGTATCATTCGCCGCTGAGAAAGAAACCTTGCTCTATGACACATATATGATAGTCTACGGTACTTAGTGTTCTCTGGAACATTTAGAATATCCGCATAAGGGATCTGAAAGATGAAGGACTCGGCCCAGGGTTGCCACTCAATTCGAGTAGTTCATAAAAGCTCAATCTGCTGACGAGTGTTATGAATATTATACGATAGGTCCCCATACCCCCTCTGCCTACGATGAAGCCCCCATGCTTGAATACGTGGAATTAGGTCATGAGTCTCATCCTCTTCCAACCTCTTCAACACAGGATGCATCACACGAAAATGTTCGTACCACCAATACTGCCATCAATAGATAAAATACAGTATCAATATATATATAAACATGTCAATATTAATAATTAGATAAATAAATGAAATGAAACAATAACTTAATAAATAAGACTTACCGGTATAATCCAAACAAAGCCGCACAAATTACATTTAGCGGCTTTCGTCTCAACTGCGAGGTCTAGCCAGCGGTAAAGATATGCCAAGATGGATTGACCCCAGTCATAATCCCACATCCTTTCTACGTTTGAGACAGCGACCATCCACCCGATATGCAAATAACTATTAGTATATCCAAATAATACCGCACCAACAAAGTAGAAGAGGAAGGCACGTACATACTCGTGGATCGACTCCTCACCAATTTGATAGTCTTTCAGCTTCTCCTTGAGTCTATTTAAATATCTTGAAGTAAACCAACTCATATTTATAGCTTCTCCCTTAAACTGCTCAGCCAATAATCTCAAAAACCCGTCTGGCTCATCATCTTCAACCAAATCAAAACCTTCAAAGAAACTCATTGCCGTAGTAAAAACCTCTAAAGTTTCATCAAAAGGAACGGCATCTCCATAACCAATTGGGATACCCGTGAGCATTGTGAAATCAAGAGGGGTTATCCCAAGATCACCCCATGGGAAATGGAATGTGTGGGTAGTTTGCCACTACTGCTCAACTATCCCAAACAACAATGCTTGATCATTTTGTCCCAAATTAGAATTCAAAAAGTTCCCAAATGGTGTGGCGGATATAATGTCGGTAACCGTGACAAAATTAGGATCCGTTTTTGATTTCATACAACGCCACCACGACATAACATTTGAAAGTGCACAACGCACTTTCCATAGGTGTACTTCCTACATTCAACCAACATGCAATACGATATAATTACAACTATTTTTTTTTTAAAACAATGCGACAAATTCAAACTAATTACATGATAAGCACCCAAAAGTGTATTATGAAACCCCATTGAGACATATAAATTTGGTTAACTATGTGTTTAATAATCATGAAATAAATATGTTTTCATACTTTTGCAGGTATTCGCAGTAGACATGGAAATATGGTTTAAACCTGCGATAAAGCACGAGGAACGACATATATATGAAATCTTCCAAATCCGCACAGAAGCATCAAACTTCCGAAGCTCCTACCTCTTGAACCAGGACTCCGAATGTGACAAGTGAGCTGCTCAGACAATCAGGGCGATGAACTCTACGCATAGGCGGGAAGTTGTAAAATTGCCCAAAGACCGGACCGCCACTGGACTGCACATAGGACCCACTATACGGGCCCGCAAGATTGGATGAGTCATCAATCATGGAGCATGTCAAGACAAAAATGACAAATTATTGGTGCAAAGTTGACACCTTGCATGTAATTAATTAGATTAGGTGTTAATAGTGAAAAAAAAGGCAAGGTGTCACTTTGTTTTAATGTGGTGGATAAAAATGAAGTAAATGTGGTTTGATGTTTCACATGGGAGGAAATGAGATGTCTCTCAAATGAAGAAGAAAACAAAACAAGGGGGACACTCCATTTACTCCCTTGACTTCTTTTCCTTACCTTGTATTATTTTAGTTCCTTAGTCATTTTTATTATTTAGTTTTAGTTTTTGTAAGAAAAGCTTGTAATAGTTTTAATGGAGGAAACTTTGGTTTTCTTCTAGAAAATAAATAAAAAGCAAGTGAGTTTAGTTAGTTTTTCTTCTTCCTCTTCCTCTTTCTCTTTTTGTTCTTCTAGTTTGTAATCCTTTATCCCAAGGATCATGAGCTAACTTCCCTTTTGGGGAGTTAATCCAACTCATGTGAGGGAAAATAATTATTGTTGGCTTGGTAGGTTGGTAGGAAGAACAACTAGACCTACATCCTATCCCAAAATGATAGTTGGTGTAGTGTCTAGTTAGGAATCAAGTAATGAGCTTAGAGATAAGTCATTACTTGATTCCAATTGCAAATATGTATGAGTTTAGAAATGAGCCATACATGTTAGGGATCAAGTTTTCTTCCATTAGGGCTTGTCTATGAGTCTAGGAAGAATCAAATGAACCTTTTCAAATCAACAACTAAATGTTATTTTCACATGAGAAGGATTAGCTCTCCACTTTTTCTTTAGTAAATTGTATTTTGTCTTAGTTGCATATTTCGAATCTTAATGTTTGTGTAGGAAATAAACCTAGTATTAATATAAATGTACTCACTAGTTCCCTAAGAGTAACAACCAAGTTGTAGTTGTCCTAACCTTTAGATTGGTTCGATCCTTACTTCAACTTTACGAACGCGAAGATCATGAGTAAGGAACTTTGAATTCGCTCTTTCGCCAAATTAGAGAGTCAAATCTCTAACGTAGTAAAAAGCTAATATCAAAATGGCGTCGCTGCTGTTCTAAAGGCATAGGACTTGTTCTATAGATTGGAAGTTGCATCAAGGGGGAACCCCTACTCTCTTCCTTTCTTCCCTTTCGTTTTTTTTACGTTTTTTTTTTGAATTTTCACTCGTAAACAACCTATTCGCTCACGGATTTTTGGCTGTACTTCCAGGTACCAAAAGTTAGGACTGGGAAAGTACACTTCAGGCGATTATAAGAGTTCTATGAAAAGTTGAACTCATTGTGACATCAAAGACACGCGTGCGCGGTATTGGACACGCGTCCGCTGGTCTTACCCGCGTCCGTGGGTGCATTTGTTCTGTTGGTGCTAATAATTTACCTCCAGCATCCCCTGATCTACCTTGATCCAAATCCAGGCCTAAATCTCTGGACCTATACCTGAAATTTCGAATATCTATTGGGATTAATCACGTCGACGATTGAAACGTCTGTTTCACTCTTTGGCGGACTAGCGGGAAGCTACAGGTTCCAACGTTTTTTTGTTTTTTTTTTTTTTTTTTTTAATTGCATGAATGCCATGTACGTAGTTATTATAAATTAGTTTATGGATTATTATTTACGTCTTAGGCTAGAAATATGCATGAATCATATTAATCGCCCAGTAAATATTTATATGCGATTAAGTGGGTATGAATTGCATATTAATGTATATGTATATACCAATGGTACTTGTTTTGCATGGTTATCTATATTTATATGTATAAGTGTCTATTATTGCATGTTTAGTATTTTCTCGATATCATTAATAGTATTGTCTAATAAGTCGATTTTGTCAAGAAAGAGGAGAACATTCCAACGAGGGTTAAAATCTGAGTTGGGTAAGTTGTTTCTAAACCCCACGGGTAAAGTCGCTCTCTATATGACACTCGCAATCTCAATGAGTATTTTCGAAATCGAATTATTATGCAATACAAGAGTCGTATTTTAGTTTATGTATAATACTTTGCATGTTTAGTTTTATCGTATTTATCTGCGTATGTATACTATATTCGCATGCTAATGTATTTAAATATGTATGAATGATTCAAATTTGCCTGTTACTGTTGATATACGTTTACGTAATATCGATTTACAAATTAACATACATATACATTATTATCGATATATATTTGCTGACGCATGGATGGAAGTATTTATCGATGACACAAGCTTGCCTATTAGATAGCTATAATGTATGAGTAGAGTATCTTCACATGCTACTGCACCTAGTATTGTATGAGTAGATCGTATTTGCATGTTTGTATTTTAACCATTGCATAAATCTTAAAAAAAAAAAAATAATAATTAAAAAACAAATTAAATTAAAATTAATACCGCCTTTGCATAAATTTTAATTCCATAAATTTTAATCATATTCCAATGGTGTCTAGGAAACTTGAAAGATTGAGGTTACTTAATTAGAACCATGCTTGCACGGAAAGCCTCCCTCATATCTCTCTTGTGACCTGGCTGTTGGTTTATGCACATGTATTCCTAGCTTCACTGCTACGTTAGCAGCAGTTTAGGCCTATGTTGTTCAACTCTAATGTTTAAGATAATAATAAAATTCGAGTCCTACTAAATTCCTTTTGTAAGTTAGATCTAATTTTATGCTTGCATGAGATTAAGGTCTGGTTCCACTAAAGAAATTGAACATACCTATCGTCGAAAAAAATACGATAAGCAATTGCGTAAGTTTCTCTAAAAAAATTGTTCTTCTTACATTAATTACCTTCATCACGATCATCCTTCGCCGCCCATCAACTCGTCATTATGGCCGACGATCCTCCACTCACTGAGAAGCCCCTCGGACTTCTATACTGCATTACAGGAAGGACCTTCTTCTTGCATCAAACTTGAGGACATTGTCGGTGATTTTCGTATCCCACCAAACATTTTCAGTTTGTTACCTATATATCATGGTTTGGAGCACGAAAAACCTTACAATCATCTTCGTAGGCTTCAACAAGTGGCAACAACATTTCACCATCCAGCAGTCTCTAAGGAACAACTCTTGCTTCGACTGTTTCCATTCACTTTAGCGGAAAAAGCGTTAATTTGGCTAGCAGGACAACAGCCGCAGTCCATAGACACATGGAATAAACTAGTTCAAGCTTTCATGCTTCAGTTTTACACTCGAGAAAAAAAACAACCGAAATGCTTGTAAAATTTAATTCTTTTGTCAAAATCCTCATGAATCCTTTTACGGAAGCATGGAGTCGTTTTTTATCGATCTTACGTTTAGAATGTCCTCATCACCAACCGGACAAAGCTGTCCTTGTTCGTTCATTCTTTAATGGTCTTTCTGATCATCAAAAAGAAACTCTTGATATAATGAACGGCGGTTGCTTCATGGACAAAGGAGCTACTGAAGCTTATACTTTTCTTGAAAAACAAGTGAAAAAAGGTACACACTGGGATAACACTGAGTCGTCTAGGTCATCAAAGGACAATGTTACAAAGGCCACAACTATTTTTGAGGTAAAACCCGATCCCGAAATAAAAAATTTGATAGAATCCCTAACTAAAAAAGTAGATGCCCTTGCAGTTCAAGTAAATGATCAACTACCAAAACCAGTCATGAATGTTGACACCGCCCCATGTGTCCTTTGTCTTAGTCCTGACCATCCTGATGCATATTGTCCCTTGTTATATGCATCCCATACTCAACAATCGGAGGAGGCATGTGCATTCAACATTCCCAATGCACCGTGGAGACAACATCCGAATTTCGCTTGGCGCCAAAATAACCAACAAATGGGGGCTCCTCCAGGTTTCGCTAATCCACCTGTTCGACCTACCAACAATTTTATTCCATACCGCCAAGGAAATAATCAACAATACTAACAAGGTCAATTTCAAAATAATTCCAATGCTAATTATCAAACCAACCGCAGCCTTGTTCCAGCTAATCCAGATCCCAACTATAATCAACAACTTCTCAGAAATAATCGTGAACTACTACCTGTTGCACAACCTGCGCAACCCGTTTCAGATAGGACAAACGAGACTTTCTTAGCTTACATGAACCAACAGTCTCAAATTTTAACGTCTATCCAGCAATCACTTCAACAATTGGTGCAAGAAAAGAGTCAGGAAGGCGTGTTTCCGGACAAGCGGTTCCAAACCCTAAACCAAAGAAACTGACCTTTGAACTTACTAATGCACCAGGTACAAGCACCTCCAATCAAGGTGAGGTGCATGCAATCACTACTCTACGATCTGGAAAAATGGTAGACAATCAAATACGTATGCCAGATGATCAACCAAAGGAATCCGAAGGTTCTAATGAACCTATTTCTAATAATGAACCTACGGACGATTCACCAGATCAAACAAAGTCAACATCTCAGAATTTAGGAAATAAGCAAGAAGACCCATTTTCCAAATTCCGCCCTAAGGCACCGTTTCCTGCACGCTTGGCAAAGAATAAACCTGATGAGAATTTTGTTGAAATTCGAGAGACTTTTAAAAATTTGATGATCAACTTACCTTTTCTCGATGCCTTAAAACTATTACCAAAACATGCAAAATTTATGAAGGATATGTGCACCACAAAAAGGAGAACTAATGTTCCTCAACAAGCGTTCCTCACCGAACAGTTTCCATCCATCACAGAACATAATGGTATAGTCAAATACAAAGACCCTGGTAGACCAACAGTTCCATGCACCTTAGGTGACAAATATATCGACATCGCGCTACTACTAGACCTAGGAGCTAGTGTGAACTTACTTCCATATTACTTATTTAAACAACTAGGTCTTCATGAGCTCAAACCTACCACCATGACTCTACAGTTAGCCGATCGTTCCATAAAGTATCCAAAAGGAATTGTGGAAAATGTCCTCATAAAAGTCCAAGACTTCTTCTATCCTGTAGACTTTGTTATTTTGGATACAGAAGTTGCATGTGATTCCATTCCTATCATCTTAGGACGTCCGTTCCTAGCAACTGCTAATGCTCTTATTAACTGTAGGGATGGTTCAATGACCATGTCCTTCGAAAATCTATCGGTAGAGGTAAATGTGTTCAAGTTGATGAAACAAATTTCAGAGCCTGACATTGATGGTGAGGTGAACAGGGTTGACAACATTCCACAAGAGTATTTAACAAACTCGTTTCCAGAAGATGAAGTGTACCAATTTCTTTCCTTTAGCGAATCCGAGTTTGAGGATGATGATTATACACAAGAAGTAAATGAGTTATTAGAGTCAATACCATTATTTGACCCTACGACTGTGATGTCCAGTAACTTGGATGAACATCAATCTATTTACTGCATGGATGATGACTTTCCTCAAGAATCTTTAATACCCACTCCGCCCACCCCTGATTTAAAACCTCTTCCTTCGGAATTAAAATATGTACAACTTGATCCAAATGGTCATCACCCAGTTATCATTTCTTCACAATTAACTGATGATCAGGAAGCTCGTTTAATTAATGTCATTCAACAACATCGTTCTGCTATTGGATGGTCCCTCGATGACATTAAAGGCATTACACCTCCATCGTGGTGCACCCATCGCGATACACCTTGAAAAAAATGCTAAGACGTCGCGTGAACCGCAGCGTCGACTAAACCTTACCATGAAAGATGTGGTACGAGAGGAAGTTTTAAAATTACTCGATGCGGGTATTATTTACCCTATCTCTGATAGTGTTTGGGTGAGTCCAATACACGTTGTTCCTAAGAAATCTGGCATTACAGTTGTGAGAAATGATAAAGATGAATACATTTCCGCTCGTATCCCAGTGAAATGGCGAATATGCATTGATTATCGCAAACTTAATGCCGTTACTCGTAAGGATCACTTTCCACTTCCATTCATCGATCATATGCTCGAATGCTTAGCCGGTCATGCATATTAGTGTTTTCTTGATGGTTATTCATGTTATTTTCAGATAGTCATAGACCCTGCTGATCAAGACAAGACCACATACACCTCTCCATTTGGTACATTTGCATATAAACGAATGCCTTTCGGCCTTTGCAATGCACCTGGTACTTTCCAATGCTGCATGCTTCACATTTTCAGTGATATGGTTGATCGTTTTATGGAAGTGTTCATGGACGACTTCTCCATATATGGAGATTCTTTCGATAGTTGTCTATCAAATCTTGACAAAGTCTTCACACGTTGTGAAGAGAAAAACCTTGTTCTTAATTGGGAAAAATGTCATTTCATGGTTACAAAAGGAATAGTTTTAGGACATATCGTTTCAAAGGACGGAATCGGTTCGACAAAGCTAAGATAGAAAAAATTGCTTCACTTCCTATACCAAAATCAGTTCGAGACATTCGCGCATTTTTAGGACACGCAGGTTTCTATAGGAGATTTATTCAAGATTTCTCAAAGGTTGCTCGACCTTTAACAATTCTCCTGCTTAAAGATGCCGTTTTTGATTTCAGTTTCAATTGCAAAGAAGCCTTTGAAATTTTAAAAACCACATTAACTACCGCTCCCATAATTCAACCACCTGATTGGTCTAAACCTTTTGAATTAATGTGTGAGTTTGGCGACTATGCTATTGGAGTTGTACTAGGGCAACGCCGAGAAGATAAGCCAGTTGTCATTTACTATGCGAGTAAAACCCTTAATGAAGCTCAACGTAACTATACCACCATTGAGAAAGAGTTTCTCGCCATTGTATATACTTTGGATAAGTTTAGGTCCTTACCTAGTGGGTTCTCCAACTATTGTCTACATCGACCATGCGGCACTTCGTTATCAATTAGCAAAAAGATGCAAAACAAAGGTTGATCCGATGGATTCTCCTTTTGCAAGAGTTTACTCTAGAAATTAGAGATAAAAAAGGTTGCTGTAAAATGTGGTTGCAGACTATTTATCACGACTTGTCGTGATGATGTTGATACTAATCTTGAACCTATCCGTGATTCCTTTCCGGATGAACACTTGTACTCTATTTTTTCGCCCCCTTGGTACCGACATAGTAAATTACTTAGTTACCGAAGAAGTCCCTTCATCTTGGTCTCAGAATGACCGGAAAAAGTTCTTATCCACTGTGAAATTTTATTTCTGGGATGATCCCTACCTCTTCAAGTATTGTTCTGACCAACTAATCCGCCGTTGCATTCCCGACTGGGAACACAATGACGTGTTATCCTTATGCCATGAACAATCTTGTGGTGGTCATTTTAGTGATAAGAAAACTGTGGCCAAGGTTCTACAATGTGGATTTTATTGGCCAACACTGTTTAAAGATGCACATGAGCATTGCAAAGCATGCAATCGCTGCCAGCAGCTAGGACGCATTACTCAACGCAATATGATGCCCTTAAATCCCATTTTAATTGTGGAAATCTTTGATGTATGGGGCATCGACTTCATGGGTCCATTTCCAAATTCACATGGCTTCCTATACATTCTAGTAGCAGTTGACTATGTGTCAAAATGGATTGAGGCATTGGCATGTCGTGCTAATGATCATAAAACGGTCGTTTTGTTCGTAAAAGAAAATATTTTCTCTCGATTTGTTGTTCCAAAAGCTATAATTAGTGATGGGGGAAAACATTTCTGCAATAAATTTTTTGAATCTTTAGTAAAAAAATATGGAGTCACGCATAAAGTGGCAACTCCATATCATCCTCAAACCAGTGGTCAAGTAGAAGTCTCTAATAGAGAGATCAAATCCATTTTGGAAAAAACTGTCAATCCATCTAGAAAAGACTGGTCTCTACGATTATCGATGCCTTGTGCGCATCTGAGCGACTTTTAAGACACCTATAGGGATGTCTCCTTATCGCCTCGTTTTTGGAAAACCTTGTCATCTGCCGGTTGAACTTGAGCACCGTGCTCTATGGGCCATCAAAAGCCTCAATTATAATACTAACGTGGCAGGCGCAAAGAGAAAATTGCAGTTAAATAAGCTTGAAGAAATTTGGAGTGATGCCTATGATCTCTCGAAATTCTATAAAGCCAACATGAAAAGAGTGCATGACAAGCACATATTGAGAAAAGAATTCAAAGTGGGTCAAAAAGTTTTGTTGTACAAATCAAGATTACACATTTTTCCAGGAAAATTAAAGACTCGATGGTCTGGTCCTTTCACCGTCTCTGCTGTAACCCCTTATGGGGCTATTTCTTTGCAAAACGTAAATGCTGACAGCGAATTTCAAGTAAATGGCCAACGCCTTAAACATTATCATGAGTTGCGCTCTCCAGATGTCGAAGAGACTCTTCTCAATGATCCAGTCTACATAGACTAATAGATTTGATGGTGTACTTCTTTCCATGTGTTTAAACAGAGAAAGTACGCCATTTGGGTAGCCGGGCCCTCTTCTATTTTCTTTTCTTAAAATCCCTAGAGTGTGTGGTTGCAAGCGCCGGAACCATAGTCCACAAAAACTCTACTTCAGAACTGAGTATAAATGTCTTCTGATAATCGAGCAAACGTGCCTCCTGGAAAACAATGGGTACCAAAAATTTCAACTCCTTCTTTCTCCTCCCTTTTCTATTCTCTTCCTTGCAAACTCCAACTCATCATTTGGTTCAAATCTCACCCATCTCGAATAGGTAATGGTCGTAGTACTTTTTCTCGAAAGCGACGGGCGAAAAGGATGGGGTAGTGTATGAACCGGTCAAACTCCTTTCTCGTCGTGTCTTGATCTTCTATCCGAGATGAGCGGTATAAGGTATATTATTATTCGACACCAGCCAGGATAAACTTTGTCGCCGTCCCGTTGTTCCCACAGGTTGGGATTCGTCTTGAGGATCTGACGTTAAAAGACTCACATTCGTCTTGAGGATCTGATGTTAAAAGACTCACATTCGTCTTGAGGATCTGACGTTAAAAGACTCACATTCGTCTTGAGGATTTGACGTTAAAAGACTCAACATGTATATAATCGTTTTTCCCTTAGCACCAAGCATGGTGCCCAAAGAGAGTCGTGATATGCAACATCAGACATTTCCTAGTTCGTGCGGGCAATGGATTCCACCAGGCCAACCCCAATCGGTTTTTTCTATGTGGATCAGATCAAGGGCGGTTTGAGGCTATACCATATGTACTAAGGGTAATATTATTACTATACCATTGCACATTGGTCAGGGATGGTACCGTCCTGAACCCTAGGCCCCCATAACATAAAGGTTAAGCCACAGTCTGGCTGGATTGGGTTCGCCCCAGAGCCAACATGAAAGTTGCCTGAGTTAAGCTGTTGTGATGTGTTGTTTTATTTGGACTTCCGGTGTTGTTGACACATTCCTTTCGTCTTGTACATTTGTATATAAATGTGTAAATAAATAAAATAAAAAAAAAAAATTTGAGTTTGAATGTGATTATGTCATATTCCAGTGGATGGAATTTGTAATGCCGATCATTTTGATATCTCATTGGTTCAATTTGGAGTTAAAACGAATCGAAATTCCAAGTTTGAAATTTCTGAACAATTCGGGACATAAGGGGAATTTCTGGAAATCATTTGGGCTTGGGCAAAAAATTGGACCTAACCCAAAATCACTGACCCGGCTACAAAAACCCACACGCAGGGCACCCACGCGTCCACCCCTCTCATTTCTTCCCCCTAAAAATCCTGATCTTGGTCTCCCTCACACTCCCCTCGCGCACGCGACTCTACAGAAGTGAATTAAACCCGCGCACGCGGGCCAAACTCCACCAAATTAAAAATCCTTCCTCCAGCACCATCTCCTCCACCAATCCTAGCTATTTCCACCCTCAAAATATCATCTATACCGCGCTATGGCAGCACGAAGGAGAATCACAGTTGAAAGAAATTTTGAAAATCTCTACAATTCCGGGATGTTTCACCCATTTTTCGATGAGGAAATTGCTAGTAGAGAGTGGGAATATCTATTGCATTGAATTCCAGCTCAGTACTTCGAAGATTTAGTGTTGAAATTTTACAACAATGGAGGTTTCCGGGGTGATGAATTTTGGATTACGGCGGATGGGTTGGAACGTGAACTCACGTTGGAGTTAATATCGAATACAGCACAGATTCCGATAAACTCTGATAGTCTGACCCTATTATTGTCAGAGTATCCGACTACAAGGGATTTGATGTTTGACACGCTTCTCGAGGGAGAGTACAATGATGGCTCGAACTGCGTGTACCAGCACTCGCTCAGACGAAACCAACTAGCCGTCACTCAATGGCTGGCTTGCAACGTCATTGGAACTTCAAAGACGTCTGACGTGAACAAGACATTCTTGCACCTGCTATGGATCCTCTAGGAGAAGAAGCACACTTTCTGTATGGTCCATTTTCTGGGCCACATTCTTACGACCGCGTCAAACAGGTCAGCTCCTCTTGCTGTACTTGTTACTAAGCTTATGCTTAATTTAGGGTTCCAATCCGCTACTCCTTTCATTCCAACAAGGTCTTTCGAGAATTTCGGAATTTTTGAGACTTGTGTTCTGGACCACTGGGACCCAGTAGCTAGAGATGACATTGAGCGTGATAACGTACCTCCTCCTCCCCCTTCACCACCCGACTATTTTAATGAGGCTACCATGCACCGAATCAACACTCCCATGGAAGCCTTGAGACACATGAACACTAGTATGCGCAGGATGTTTCCTCGTCAGGAAGAGATGATTACTTCCCAAAATGACTTCCAGCAAGAAATGCAAAATCGCCAAGGCCGTTTCCAGAGAATGATGATGGCAAATCAGCTGCAATTCCAAGATCAATTGCTACTGATCCTATAGGCCACATTCCGGATTCCCACTCGGCCGAGGAAGTTTCGTCGTGGGCCGATTTTAACGAGAAACCCAGGTTCATCTTTTGCTAACCCAGAGGATTCCCAGTAGCTGTTTATTTCCCTTATGCATTGCATTTTTAATTTTCTTGTGATAAAAATATTATATATCGGTTGATTTCTCATAATTTTGTATCTCCAGACGGTTTGAATGAGAAATTATTTATGTTATGCAATTATTGTAATTCCTACTATATTAGTTGTCCCTTGATGCATTGGGCCTACTCTCAAAGCCTAATGGTCAGATGCCCAACAGTCAGAAATTAAGGTATAAATACAACTCTCCTTTTCCACTTTCACTCATTCCCTTCTCTCCCTCTTCACAAATTCTCAATTTCTTGAACATAATGAATCAAATAGAGCGATGGGAAAAAGAGCAACGCGAATGGGCTATCACAATATTCATGATAACAGTGTTTATCATTATTCTCCTGTCACTCATGCATAACATGATCTAGAACATCTAGATCTATGTAACCATATCTTTTTCTGATTTTCATTTTGTATATTAGTATGGTGTGTTAAATAATTCTCACACATTTGTACGGGTTACGTATTAAATGGAGAAGTTCCGTATTAAATATTTGTGTATATTAATTGTCTTTTACTCTCTAAAAAAAAAAAAATAGTTAAAAAAAAAAAATCCATTAGAGGCTTAAGAACAAGGTTGGAAAACTCAGTTAGAAGAAGGAAAGAAAACAAAGATTTCTCTAGTGTAAATATATGAAGACCCTATTCTCTCATACTCGTAAATTTTAATTATCCATTTCCATTTTCTTGTACACTATCACCTAAGCCCCACAATACCTAATAAAGACCTCTAGCTCAATTAGGAGTAGGGTGGTGTGATAATAAGTAGTAGGCGTGATTGATCGACATCGGCTCCTCGACGGTCATTGAGATGTGAGGAAACGCGTGTGCCCACCGCACACCGGAGTTAACAAAACCTGAGTGGAAATTTTTTGAGTGAAATTGTGTTTCGACACATACCTGTGAGAACCCATTCAGGTACACTCTCCAAAGGATTCAGAAACAACCCTGCTAGTACATTTCAATGAAAAGTTCACTGCATGCATAATCATATGTAGATGTTTAATTATTGAATACATATTAACTTGAATTTAAAAGAAATCAATCCTCGTTCCCTGCTAAGGAGATGTATGGATATCCGAGATTAATTTAGGAAACGAAGTTTACATCGAAGTCATTGTAGTATAAATGAAGTTTGTGAGTATCTTCTTTGGAAAACTCTCACAAGGCTATAACTCGTCCACTAGGGAATTCCTAGGGGTTTAAGGCCTTGTTGCATATGGTCAATGCAACCGCACTCTGCGAAACGAAACTTAGTTAGGACTACACATTTTTGGCCACTTATCTGTTTTAATGTCTCTTCTTTGCTTGAGGACAAGCAAAGTGCTGTTTGGGGGTTGTGTGATAAGCACCCAAAAGTGTATTATGAAACCCCGTTGAGACATATAAATTTGGTTAACTATGTGTTTAATAATCATGAAATAAATATGTTTTCATACTTTTGTAGGTATTCGCAGTAGACATGGAAATATGGTTTAAGCCTACGATAAAGCACGAGGAACGACATATATATGAAATCTTCCAAATCCGCACAGAAGCATCAAACTTCTGAAGCTCCTACCTCTTGAACCAGGACTCCGAATGTGACAAGTGAGCTGCTCAGATAATCAGGGAGATGAACTCTACGCATAGGCGGGAAGTTGTAAAATTGCCCAAAGACCGGATCGCCACTGGACTGCACATAGGACCCACTATACAGGCCCATAAGATTGGATGAGTCATCAATCATGGAGCATGTCAAGACAAAAATAACAAATTATTGGTGCAAAGTTGACACCTTGCATCTAATTAATTAGATTAGGTGTTAATAGTGAAAAAAAGGCAAGGTGTTACTTTGTTTTAATGTGGTGGATAAAAATGAAGTAAATGTGGTTTGATGTTTCACATGGGAGGAAATGAGATGTCTCTCAAATGAAGAAGAAAACAAAACAAGGGGGACACTCCATTTACTCCCTTGACTTCTTTTCCTTACCTTGTATTATTTTAGTTCCTTAGTCATTTTTATTATTTAGTTTTAGTTTTTGTAAGAAAAGCTTGTAATAGTTTTAATGGAGGAAACTTTGGTTTTCTTCTAGAAAATAAATAAAAAGCAAGTGAGTTTAGTTAGTTTTTCTTCTTCCTCTTCCTCTCTCTCTTTTTGTTATTCTAGTTTGTAATACTTTATCACAAGGATCATGAGCTAACTTCCCTTTTGGGGAGTTAATCCAACTCATGTGAGGGAAAATAATTGTTGTTGGCTTGGTAGGTTGTTAGGAAGAACAACTAGACCTACATCCTATCCCAAAATGATAGTTGGTGTAGTGTCTAGTTAGGAATCAAGTAATGAGCTTAGAGATAAGTCATTGCTTGATTCCAATTACTAATATGTATGAGTTTAGAAATGAGCCATACATGTTAGGGATCAAGTTTTCTTCCATTAGAGCTTGTCTATGAGTCTAGGAAGAATCAAATGAACCTTTTCAAATCAACAACTAAATGTTATTTTCACATGAGGAGGATCAGCTCTCCACCTTTTCTTTAGTAAATTGTATTTTGTCTTAGTTGCATATTTCGAATCTTAATGTTTGTGTAGGAAAGAAACCTAGTATTAATATAAACTTACTCACTAGTTCCCTAAGAGTAACACCCAAGTTGTAGTTGTCCTAACATTTAGGTTGGTTCGATCCTTACTTCAACTTTACGAATGCGAAGATCGTGAGTAAGGAACTTTGAATTCGCTCTTTCGCCAAATTAGAGAGTCAAATCTCTAACGTAGTAAAAAGCTAATATCATTACACAACAACAAACTTGATATAAACTAACATAAAAAAAAAATCAAAAACTTACTTGAGACTCCGCCACTCGATTTGCTACGTGTCGGACCGATGTTGACGCTAATGGTGGGTGTTCCTCGATTTCACAATATGGTGGAAAATTGAACCCAAGTTCAATTTCGTCCTCCTCGCCTACATTACGCGTTCTCGATGACGATCCTTTTTGCCCTTTTTTTTTGGAAAGTTTAACATTTCCAAACCATCGGGAATGCTCTTCATGTGGTGAGGTTGGTGGGGATGCATTGGGGGGTGGAGAAGTCATTATGAATGGAAGTTTGTGTCAAAAGGGTGTTAATGGAGGCTAGAAAATCGCAATTTTGGCTGGAAAGGAAGTGAAAATGGAGCCTGTTTGCGTCTGTTCATAATGAGTCATCAGACGGGATGTTACATTCCATCTCGTATCAAAAAGCTCCAGACGGAATCTAACATCCCGTCCGAGATATATTATTCACCTTTGCATTGCACAGCTTCACCTTATTTTTCACCGTTTTGGTGAAAAGGGGGTGAATAAGTGATGAGGTGGCGGTGAATAAGGGGAACTTTCACCTACATTGCAAGTGCTCTTACATACCCTCCCTTATTAACCTAACGTCATTTATTATTATTTTTTTATATAGACAAGCGGGGTTTTTTAATTAAGAGGTCCCCTACCCCTTTCTCATAGAGAAAAAAAAAACTTGAATTATTACATTCTTACATACTCTACCCCACTAGCATCTTCAACACACAATTTTCTTTATATCTTCAAAAAATGAGCTTGGGGTGAGTTCAAAAAAAGATACCGTTGGTACATTTTCTACTAGTTTTTCTGCTAACCTATTACATTCTCTAAAAACATGAGTGATAGCAAATAAATCTAGTCTAGTTATCTGTTTCTTTATGTCTTCGATCATCTTCTTTGCTCTCCATGGGTTCTTCTTGTTTTTGAGAAACAATAGCACATTTGTAAAGTTTGTTTGGGCCTTGATCCGCTTGATATTATGCATGTGGGCTAGCTTCAAACCTTGTTGAATTCCTTCTAACTCAATAAAAGCAATTGAGTTGAATTGAGATTTCCCCTTTGTTGCTGCTGTCACTTGTCCCTGGTCATCTCGTAAACTTTCTACCCATCCTCCTGTCATCCCTTGTAGTGTGCCATTAGTATTTAAGTTTATTATTCCTGGTTCCACTCTTTCCCATTTGCGTCTTTGGGCTGTTGCTGCTATGAGTTCCACATTAACATTCCATCTCTATATGAACTCCTCTCTTTCCTAGCCGTATTCCATTATGTGCTTTATCGAGTTAAGCTTTGTTTTCACATCTTGTATAATAAGCTGCACCATTTGATCAATGAAACATGTCTTCTTCTAGAATATTCTGTTGTTTCTGTCCCTCCATATCCAGTAGAAAAATACATTTGTAACTAGTTTTAATGCATCTTGCTTGCTGCCTTTCCCCTCGCATTTACGAGCCATTCAACTTCCTTTTGCCATGTTACCATGTTTTGTCTCTTGTAACCTGAAAAAGCTAGAAGAGTTCTCCATATATTACGAGAGTAAGAACACTCAAAATACATGTTGGTGAGTTTTAGTTTCCCGCCAACATAGAACACATATGTCATCATGAATAATATCCCTCTATCGCATTTTGTCTCGAGTTTTCAGGCCTTAATTGAAGAACATCCACCCTATGAACGAGTTTCTTGGAATTCTATTGGGGAACCATATTTAGCTATGCCAAGTTGGTGGTTGTCTGATATTTCTTAAACTTTCATAAGTGTCTTTGAGCGTAAATTCACCTGTTAGAGTTTCTGTCCATACCACACTGTCTTCTCAATCTCCACTTCCTCTTCCATTTCAGTTACTATTTCATTCATATGCACTCATATTCGTTGTGGTACTTCCAATCTTCCATTCTCGATAAAACTCGAGACTAGAGAGTTTAAGTTGCCTGTGGAGTGATAGCATAATGCTTGAGGAAACTTGTCTCTTAGTATGCCTGCTGGATGCAATGGGTCATGCCAAAGGTTTGTTTTCATTCCATTTCCAATCTTGTATAATATCGTCGTCTTAGCTTCAGTTCTCAACATCAACATATACCTCCAACTCCAAGAGCAGTCATTTGGAATTTTCATGTCCCAAAAGTTCTTTTGTTTGATTAGATTCTTTTTTACCCACTCAACCTATATGGTTTCTTTGTTGCTAGCAATCTGCCATACATGTTTCAAATTAGCAGCATTGTTCATAGTTTTCAAATCCCTAATCCCAAGCCCTACTTCCTCATAAGGAAAGCACATATCCTCCCAACTGATTAGTGCATGAGCTGTCATAAGGTATGGTCCTTTCCATAAGATATTTTTGCATAATCTATTGATGTCTTCAATAGTCTCATTGGAAACTTAAAGGAGGCAGTCCAATATATGCTCAAATTATTGAGTAATGCTTTGATGAGTTGTAACCTCCCTACATAAGAAAGTGACTCCTTTCCAACTCTGTATTCTCTTCTCTACCCTTTCATATAAGGACAGACAATCTGATGATCTCAATCTGGTTGTAATCAAGGGAAGTCCCAAATACTTGACTGGCAAAGTGCCTTCTGGAAATTGTAATGAATTTTGCATAGCATTACATAGAGCCTGATTCATTCCTGAATAGAATACTTGACTCTTGTTCATGTTAACTTCAAGCCCTGAGCATTGCTTGAGTTTCTGAAGATTTTGACTTTGACACCTAGCTGTGTCCACTTCACCATGCATAAATGCAAGTAGATTATCTACAAATGACAGGTGAGTAATAACTGGATCATGACATTTAAAATGTAACTTGTACCTTCCTTCCACTACACTTCTCCTCATTATATCAGTGAAAAGATCCATAACAAGCACAAATAGATAAGGTGATATAGGATCTCCTTGTCTGATTCCTCTGGTGCTTTTGAAATAACCATATGGAGAGCCATTTAATATCACTGAATAGGTTGTAGTTTCCATACACACTTTAACCCAATTGATAAATTTTTCTAGTATATATCCCAACTCTCTTCAGTGCAAAAATGACAGCTTCCCATCTTACACAGTCATACACCTAGCTTCTTTAGATCTATCGTTTCCATACATCTTGGAGGATATGAGTCTCTATGGTAGTTGTGAACCAACTCATGTATGAGCAAAATGTTATCTTGTATGCTTCTTCCAGAAATGAAGGCAGATTGGTTGTGTGTCACCACTCTAGGCATAAACTCTTTCATTCTCCTTGTCAGTATCTTGGTTATGCATTTGTAAATAACTGTGCAGCAAGCAATAGGTCTGTAATCACCAAGAGTAGTAGGGCATTGAACTTTAGGAATTAAAGTAATACATATTGTATTTATGAAAGTTTCTCTCACTAAAACCTAACGAAGAAGGTATCCTAAATTTTGAGTTACACATTTTCCCACACAGTTTTATCCATTTGTTTCTCTTACTGACTAGAGTAAGCTTCTTCTTGTTCCTCGGACATTAATTGTGCAAACATTGTTGTGCAAAAGTAATATATATTAAATTGTGAGGATCGTAGATTTCAAGCTCAGTGATCATTCTGTATTCATTTAATCTTCATTTCAAGACCAATGAAATTTCCCATGAATTTTAACTTGAAAGTTGCATTTTTTTGGTATCCTAACTCTCTTAAGTGCAAAAATGATAGCTTCCCATCTTACATAGTCGTACACCTTCTTTAGATCTATCTTTGTCATACATCTTGGAGGATATGAGTCTCTATGGTAGTTGTGAACCAACTTATGTGAGAGCAAAATGTTATCTTGTATACTTCTTCTAGAAATGAAAAATGAAGGCAAATTGGTTGTGTGTCACCACTCTAGGCATAAACTCCATCATTCTCCTTGTCAGTATCTTGGTTATGCATTTGTAAATAACCGTGCAACAAGCAATAGGTATGTAATCACCAAGAGTAGTAGGGCATTGAACTTTAGGAATTAAAGTAATACATGTTGTATTTATGAAAGTTTCTCTCACTAAAACCTAATGAAGAGGATACCATAAATTTTGATTTACACGTTTTCCCACACAATTTTATCCATTTGTTTCTCTTCGTGACCAAAGTAAGCTTCTTCTTGTTCCTCGGACATTAATTATGCAAACGTTGTTGTATTAACCTCTTTTTCACCTCTCACTCTCACCCTTTGCCTCCTCTTATTTTTTCTTTCTTTTCTCTTCCCTTTTCTCCTTTCTTCACTGTTCTCTTTATACCCCCTCCCACTCCCTCTTGACCCTCCACCTGTCCCTCAATCTCTCGGTCCCTCTGTTGCCACGTGTAGGGTTTCTTTGCGTTCCCAAGGGTCTCAATCTCTATCTGGTACCACGCGTGGATCATGCTTATCTGGCTCGTGGCTTACCCCACCCTTGACTCACGACCTTTATTTGTCAACTCATTGCCCCACGTGTTCACTTCTTTCCCCTATATCCCGGTAGCCGCGACCCTGCTAGGATGCCTCCCATTCCACTTGTTCTCCTATTATCATGTCCCTCTGTCGTTGATCTTCCGGCAGTCATAATTTGGGTTGCTACAGTTGTCGTGCAAAAGTGATATATATTAAATTGCGAGGATCGTAGATTTCAAGCTCAATGATCATTATGTATTCATTTAATCTTCATTTCAAGACCAATGAAATTTCCCATGAATTTTATCTTGAAAGTAGGTTATACTGTCAATTTATTGTTATTTTTAGATTTAGATTTATGCTATTTGAGTGTATGGTGGCAATAAAATAAGAAAGAAGAAAGAAGAGATTTCTTGAAATCAACAAAGAGAAGCACAATGTTTTAAAAGAGGTTTCTTGAATGCAAGAAGACAATTGAAAACAAAGGTATCTCATCTTCCTGTTTTCTTTGCATTTTGTTCTTGTTTGGACGCAAGAAGAGAAATTTGTTTCTTGTTGAGTGGATTATTTTGTGCTGCTTTTGATTTCACATCCACATTTTCTAATGGTTGATATGTTCTTCATTACATTGTCGAAGTTAATCATTACATTGCACAGGAGTGCTATGTTCTCTGTTGGCCGATAGATAAAGGCATTTAAATGTTTTATAGGTGGCAATAGGGACAGAGGAAAGCTTCCAAATCTTATGTAGTTTTGATGGAAAATTGGAAGCAGCTAATTTGACAGTGGTGGTGTTAGGTATTCGGGTGGGGTAACGAAGCTTCGAAGTTTTATCGAACTGCACACTGGATGAATTCATTTTACTTATTGAAAAAATAAGCAAAATAAGACCACTGAAGTTCAGTTTCTTAGTTCATGGCTGTCGGGGCAAAAAGTTAACCCGACACTCCTGATATAATGGTGCTTCATAAAGCTTGAAATAGAGGGGATTAGGTATTTTGGAAGGATAGAGACTGCACCAACGTTCTGGTTGCCTACGTACCCAGTAAGGAATCCGGGATCAAGTCTATTAAAACGTAGTTCTGGAGGCTGCAGAAGCCTCCGTATATATAGTAATCTCTTGCCTCGGCGGCCAAGAAAGTGATTATAGGAGATTGTACTCCTTGATGAATCCTAGTATGATCCTATCTAAAATAAGATCATTCTCCAAGATTTCATTCTATCCTTGTGCAAGATCTTATCGGATGACACTTGAATTTCTTGCTTCCGCGGATCGGGTTATTGGATCAAAATCATCCGAACGGATTAGATCCATGAACTCGGGCCACCCGGATGGGCCCTGGACCTATTGTGAACTTTGACGGATTAAAAGACCGGATGATCCAAAAGTGTCTATTTGGACAACCACTGGACTAGTTCGCCGCTGGTCCTGCGTCCGGTCCATGGTCCGAGTACACTTTGGACTTGAAATATAATGTAAGGTACACACATTGCCTCCTCTTCAACAGAGGAGCAAACAAAGATGAAGGTGGTATGTTGAAGAAGAAAAATGATGGAAAAAACCATAATGGCATACTAAGGAAAGTGGAACGTGTAATGTGATAAACAAAATAAGGAATGGAGACGGGCGAAAAAGCTTGAAAATAGTCGAAATTCACAAAAGCGAAAAAAAAAATGAAGGGTATAAACAGAAATGATTTTTATAGGTAAATAGTGAAAAAGAAAAATGAGGGAGAGTGAAAAAATGTTACCATGAGAGGTAAACTAAAAATAGAGAAGTGGGTGTAAAGTAATAAATGATGGGAATCATAAGAGGGGCTAAAGTTAAGAAGATAAGAGAACAATTGTGTGGGTGGGGAGTGAAAGAAAGTGATAAGAAGATAAAGAAAAATAAGTGGACAAGTGAAGAACTAAGCCTTACCATGTAAGTGTGTTGCATTTTTCACTTAATTCCTTTATGTAGTTGTCACTAGATTGTAATTAGGTAAAATCTTTCACTTCTACCATATGATCTTTAGGGGATCTCTTTGAAAACACATAGCTTGAGTTCTTGAGTAGGTAAAATAAGTGACCAATTTAGGGAAAGGCCAAGGAAGAGGCTAACCTGGCCCTAAAAAGAACAAAATAAGCTGAAATAGACCTGACCCGGCCTGAAAACTACTGACCTGGCAAGAAAACAAGTTGACCCGGCCTAAAAACTACTGACCCAGCAAGAAAACAAGCTGACCCGGCCTAAAAATGGAGAAAACTCGTCGGACCCAGACTTAAGGTGGCCTGAACCGGCTTGTATAGCATAGGATCCGGTAGGAAACAGCCTGAACCAGCTGGGAAAAGCCAAAGTTGGCAAGAAAAATGCCTGGTAAGGTTGGAAAATGCTTGAACCGGTTGGAAAATTGTTGAACCGGTGGGAAAAATGCCTGAATCGGTGGGAATAACACCTGAACCAGCTGGAATATGCCTGAACCGGCTGGTGAGCGGTGCTGGTTGCCGGTGGTATAGGATCAGCACAAAAAGTTTGTGGATTTTGGGCTTCTGGAAATTTGGGTTTTGGGCTTGTGGATTTTAGGCTGTTGAATAATGGGTGTTTTGGATATTGGAAATTAAATATTGGGCTTTCTGTAATTGAGCTTGGGGAAATAATATATTGGGATTTGGAAGGGCTAATCAAAAGTGGGCTTGGCTTGAAATGAAATCTGACCAAACTAAGGAGACTAAGGGGTTGGGTCAAGACCACATAGCCCATACTTTGAGGTCAGGACTCCTGTTATGTCTCGACTACACTAGTCCATACCTCGACCAAACTAATAAAACGAATGTGACTTCAAGAGTGCGCCTGTCACTTGGTTCACTTCTCTGGGTCACTTCCAGAGTACGACTTCGGTCTAATAGCCTGGTAGAGACTTCTCCATCCGAACTAAAGATAACTAAGGATGAGTCAGAAGTTCCAATTACTGTACTTAACATTCATAGCATGTCCATATTCATTATAGCTTGTGTACTTAACTGGCCGTGTGAATGCAGGACGACGCATGCGCCACCAATTCAATGATGGGTGCCAGGAGATAACATACCGAATTACTTTGGGATTCAACATACCGGATTACCGGATTACATTGACGAAATTAACAGCTGAAGACGTCCGAACGAGATTCAACATACCGGATTACTTTGGGATTCGAAAACCGCAGATGAGGGGAACGTCATTAACGGATGTAGTGAGACCGGGTGAAGTTATTGTGAGCTACTATCAACTTCTCTTTGGTCTACGGTTTCCATTAAACGAGCTATTGGTCTACTTGCTATCCATGTAGGAGGCTTTGCCAGGTCAAATGTACATAACATTTTACATGATCATCTCCCGGCTGGAAGTGATTCACCAAATGTACAACTTGCATCTGAACTGGGAGTCCATCTACTACCTCTTAGTTTTGGAACTTGTTCCTTCCAGAGGTCGTATTTGCCTTCGGGTGACATCTGAACTGGTTTTCTTCGTAGCCATAAAGGATAGGACACACCGTGTTACATACTTAGTAACTAGAGGAGGCCGAAATACGAATAATTTATCCCGTGTACATTTAAAGGTAAATTGACCCTCTAAATGAGTTCGAATTAATCATTTATGTTTGACAACTAACCGAATTTATCATTCCGGATCAGGTGTAGATGAGATTCGTGCTCCCGAAGGGGAATTGACTGAGGAAATGTGGAGTAATCTGAACGTACTATGTAGCTTACCGCCAATGGCGTATAACTTGTCATATCTAGATGAGGTGGTCTGGTGGATACGTAATGTAATGCCAACGCTGATAGGTACCGGTCATGTTGTTGGTGGGGGTGCCGAGAGCGCCAAGAAGCGCAACCTTTAGCAGTGACCCTCCTCATGGCGCTCGAGTACCAAATGTGGCAAGGGAGGCAACGCCAGAGATGCATGGAAGGCCTCGCCGGAGATTGGCTACCCGACACGTATCATATGTGCCACCAGTTTACTCATGGGAGCACACCGAAAGTGTGAGTTCCCGGGTTGCATCTAGTGTCCATTTGAACTCGGAGAATAATGCTGGAACTCTGCGTGGAAATAACTTTACCACAGGTAACTCATATATGTGCGAACATTGCATTTTGGTGGAACAGCTTACTTTGCGACTCGGAAATAAAAACTGACTATAATTCTGCTTGCTAGGAACAGTGCCTGGTCCATCGCAAAGGAGAAATCTTATTGTCAGTAGTTCAAAGGACGAGGAGGAACCCGGATACTGATAGCTCCGGAGGGACGAAGGGGAATTAGATGCCCCCAGAAATGATCGAGGGAAGGGTGTGCAGTTGGGAGAAACACCACCCCATACTGTTCCAGCTTTTGGGTCAGCTGCAACTAGTTCCAATGATTCAGGGTTTCGTGTTAGGAGTGGTAGGCCTTCGAGAGTACCCTTAGATATAGTGCCTATTAGTAGTATGATATCGACCTTTGCGGCAGATAGGTCACGTGGATCTGATGGTCGTTTGGCGTCACATAGAGAGCAAACCTCTAATGTATCTGATACATGAACGGAAGTACTTAATTCTGCATCATCTGGATCTCGTGGCTGCCAATCTACCTATAGTCAATGTCGAAATCCTGATCCTGCTCCCCGAGAGTCATCGCCGGTGCCACCATCGAAAGATATTATGGAAGCGATTGACGCGTTACAACGGGATTTAGACAAGGTAAATAACAACACTTGAACCTGTAATTTTATTAGTTAAATAGTGAATTAACACGTAAATAATTATATGGACTGCAGATACGGGTGTTAGCCACACGACGCTATGAGAGCCATAAGGAGGAGAATGCTCGCTTAGCAAGAGATATTGCCGTGCGAGATGCGGAGCTTGATGCGCTGAAGGAGGAGTTATCCCGATATCGTAACAATGCTTGAACTGTTCCTATCATAGTTTAGATTTGGTGTTCATGTATGTTTGCATGAAGTAGCTTGTTTTAACTCGGCAGAGATAAAAACTCAGGCAATAAGTTGGATATGTTGAATGTGTAACCATCCTTATAAAAGATTAGACGGTGGTCTACCGTTGCCGCGACTATATCAATACAACTAAGTCACTTGACGAACAAGCGTAGTTACATTGCAAAGATTCTCCAGTAGATGATCTTTGTGGAGACTAGAGGACAACCAGAAGTGCCTTATTAGTTTAATTAATCTGAGTGTAGCTTAGATTGCGCCACCAAGGGTAGACGCTTGATGTAACCTAAGCAATCACATTATCATTCTTGGGTTTACGTTGTCGAACGATGATACTAGGTATAGGCCCCCTACACCACGCAAGCCGAAACTGAAGTGCAAAATGGCCTTTGCCACCCGGGTTTAGTAAGTGTAAGAATAGAAACGGTTGCACGTTGGAGAAAATTGTCACCGGTGATTAGAGACATCAAGGAATCTGTCAGCAAATATGAACTATATTTCATCAAAAATATGCCCCCAAGTAGGCTTTGACGAGTTAGAAAACTTATGGACTAAACACTTCGAACCGCATGGTGTGGCAGGCATGAAGAAAAAAAAAAAAAGTGAGTGGCATGAATGTCAATGATCGAATAAGACTTATTATATAACGGGTATGTGAAAGTGGTGGCATAATAATATAGTCTAAGATTTATATTGTAGTAAATTATGAGAAAATAAAAGTGGAATACTTATCTGAATGTCTGGAGGTAAGATATTTATCTTGTTGTAGTTTTCCTGTGACACAATATTATAGAAGTTTGACGTTTTGAACCAACTCCATAATGTGTTGGTTGAGCATTAAATCTTCTCTGTATGCCAATGTTTCCGTAGATGACAACATGAACTTTCCCCATCAATCTTATAAAACTTTTGAAGTTGCTGTTTTTGTTTTAATTTCGTAAGCATTGTCGTGCATCACACTCTCGTGATTGCAATTGAACTTTATACTAGATTTTCTTTGGTATGATTCTGAACATCCAATCTGCCTTATTGGAAGTTTGAACCAAATTGGCCTGGTAGAGAACAAGAACTTCTCGGTCGTTCCCCACAGAGTAACACAACGTAAATGAAAATAAAATTTATTGATGAAAAATGGAAGGAAAGTCTAATGTATGTGAACTTTATTGATGGAACTAATGTAAATGACATATTCTGCAGGGCTTCATCACTAAGTTCCTCCACCACGGCTTCGTCACGAGCCAAGATGTCGACATTCATCTCTGTGGAGGTATCTGGTTATAACCAGAGGAAGCGTCCATGAATGACAGACACTCGAATCCCGAGGTTGCATCGACTAGATCTGAGATTCGAGGTAATGGGTATAGATGTACTGGGCAAGCATTGTTTAGATTGTGGAAGTCAATGCAAACCCTGAGCTTCCCATTTTTCTTTGGAATAGGGGGTTGTTTGAATGCCTCAGGATGAACACAGTCTCTAATGTCATTTACAAAGGGTGAAAATTCTGGACCCTGCACAGCCCTTTCCAAGAAGGGATCGTCTCGGATGGTTTGCCTGGTCACGACTTGGTTAATCAATTCCTTAACCCTTTGGTCATTCATATTCTCATAGCTATCTTCATCTTGATTCTCTTCTCTCCAGATCCGTTCATCGAGGGCTAAGATTAGATTGGGATTCGGTCGTTGCCGACGTTCCATTCTACCCCGCCTTCCCCCTACCACTCTATTAGCAGGTAGTGGACTCTCATTCCGAGTTGTGCTCTGGGACTCATATCTTGATCCAGACACTTCCACGGATGCTGACATTTTCGAACTGGAACTCAATGCAGTTGTTGGCGTTCCAAATTGTTGTGACTGGGGTGTTCGAGGATTTGTGCCCAAACGATCCCAGGCACTATTTGACTGTGAGTGACGATTGGCAACTTCTGCATCATTCATCGCAGTTTGTTCAGCCATGGTAACAAGGACGTTCAAAAAATTAAGGCCGAGGATATCAAGTTCCGACGGAAGACCACGTGGTCGTGGGTTCTTCCCCACAGACGGCGCCAAAAAATGTCGGGGCAAAAAGTTAACCCGACACTCCCGATGTAATGGTGCTTCCGAAAGCTTGAAAGAGAGGGGATTATGTATTTTGGAAGGATAGAGACTGCACCAACGTTCTAGTAAGGAATCCGGGATCAAGTCTCTTAAAACGTAATTCTGGAGGCTGTAGAAGCCTCCGTATATATAGTAATCTCCTGCCTTGGCGGCTAAGAAAGTGATTCTAGGAGATTGCATTCCTTGATGAATCCTAGTATGATCTTATCTAAAATAGGATCATTCTCCAAGATTTCATTCTATCCTTGTGCAAGATCTTATCGGATGGCACTAGGATTTCTCGCTTCCGCGGATTGGGTTATTGGATCAAAATCATCCGAACGGATTAGATCCATGAACTTGGGCCACCTGGATGGGCCCTAGACCTGTTGTGAACTTTGACGGATTAAAAGACCGGATGATCCAAAAGTGTCTATTTGGACAGCCACTGGACTAGTCCGCCGCTGGTCCTGCGTCCGGTCCATGGTCCGAGTACACTTTGGAGTTGAAATATAATGTAGGGTACACACAATGGCCATGCTTGCACTGTTGATGATGTTGAAAACTATAAGGAAATTATTGAGTCGATAAGGAGTAAAAATATTGTAAATTTAATGACTGTGATATCTAGAACAAAAGTAAGTGATTTGATGGATGAGGATGTTGTACCTTTATGTGCATCACCTGTGTACATGAACAAACTGAGAGATGGTATTGAGTTGTCCCAACTTGTTATGTTTTAGGTTGTTTTTGTTTTAAGTTACGCTGAATTCTTTTTAAAACTGTTTTGGCAGATATTGATGAATTGTCTGTTGTGGTTATAGGCGAGCTTGTAGAAGAAAAAAAATTAGATCTTGGGAACAACACCTCCGGTGGTAAGATGTTTGTTCCTGTATATATTGCAAATACAATGTCGCAAAGTACATGTCGTACATTGTCGATATTGTCAACCAGTCTATTTTGTAGATGTGGAACCATACATTGTCGAAATTGTGCCATACATTGTTGAAACATTGCAGTATATTGTCGATATTTGTGTTTTTCAATGCATCCAATATTTACTATGAAATAATGCTGCAAAGAATCGTTTAGGTTATGGTTATTTTTATCTACATTGAATTATTTTGTTGCAGGTAATTACGTACCATATGGAGTGGAAGAAACGTTACATGCGCGAGAGAGTAATGTACCATCTGGAGTAGAAGATGAAAAGGACGAATACAATTTATTTTTTGTACCTGAAGAGGAATAATTTGTTGATGGTAAGCTGCGTTATGCCGTAATATAATAACGACATAGGTTGATAGTGGACTGAAATGACCAGAGAATGGACTTTTTTTAGGTAGTCATCAAGAATCAGATGTTATCGGAACAGACGATTGTGTTCCATTTGTGGTACCTAAAACCGAATTGGGTGAACCTTTTTAGGTTCCTGAAGAAATTACTGGTATTTCTACATTCTGCTGGATCTGTAGATTTTTTTAACTAAAATATTTGTATGTGCTGAGACATAAAATCAATCATACAGGCAGTGCAGAAGCATCAAATGTGCATCACACCTTCGATAGTCATATGGAGTTTGTGCCAGAAACTAATGATGTAGAAGAGGTCAATTGTACCGTAGGGGCCATCTGGGGTGAGGCAAAACCCAGTATTTTCAGTCTTATTATTCCGAACATACCAACTGAGAAAGTTACTGTTACTGGGCTGGGAAGTCAAAATGTTCCCTTGGAAATTTACTGTGAGCCAGAAGAGGAGGACGATGTGTATATACTAGAGAAACATGAAGAAGAAATTAGGAAGGCCCCCATGAATTTGTAAGTCGGAGGCGGAGTCTAGCATTTACTATCGTTTTGATTGACTGATTCTGGGTGCTCGAGGATGAATTTGAGGCCTACCTAGTAGGGTTGATTTTCATTCCCTTCACACAGAATCATGAACATGTGTCTCTATGCATGTTTTACTTTTCCTTTTCTTTTCCCTTTTCTTAACCCCTGTAATTCTTATTCTTTTAATGAAATCTATGCTCACTTAGCAAAAAAAAAAACAAAAAGAAGAAATTAGGAAGGCAGTAGTGCGGTACCTAGTTTTGGAGAACTGATGATACTAATGGAACAGAAAAAAAAAAAAAAAATTTCTACAGAGGATATGGTGAAGACGGGGTGACTGAAGGGTTTTTTTTTTTTTTTTAAACAAATAAGCTAGGGTTAGGCAGACCCCACCTGTATTAAACTCAATGTTTTCTTACATAGATTTTTCCATTTGCATCCTCATTTACAATAGTTTGTAATTCATAATCTAAGGGACTAGCAAAATGGACCGTAGACAACTCATGATTATGTACAAGTCATGCAAGATAGTCAACTACCCTATTCACTTATCTAAAAACATGTGAAAAAATAATATAGCTAAACCTATCTTTTTTCCTCTCGATAGCCGCCACCACATCTCTACAGTACCAGAGAGGTTTCTCTAACTTGTTAATGGCATTTATGGCTCTCATGGAATCAGACTCCACTTCTACCTCAATAAAACCTTCTAGTATGCATCTCTCTAGACAGACCTCAATAGCCTTGAGTTCTTGGAAAATAACTGATTGATGACCTCCAGTCCCACTAAAAGCTGCAACAACTCTACCTTCCTTGTCCCTCATCAATAACTGATTGGATGACTGAAGTTGCTGTGAAACAATATTCACAACACTTACATGATCAGCCAATGCGCGACATCAACATCGGTGAGTACGACTACAGTGAGGAATGTAATACACAAGATAGTGAACACATTAGTGAGACGATTACCCAAGGAAGTGTTTCCCAAGAAGATACAAGTGTGGATGGAAGTGGTGGTGATTGTTCGCTGGAGCGTATGGATGGTGATGGTGATGGTGATTGTTCTGACGATAGTTCGAACAATTGGAAGCATACTGATTGGGACGAGTTCTATGATAGTGATAGCATGTGCGAATTGAAGACACAGATCCTTTGTTTGGAAGTTGCAGGGGTAGTGATTCCAAAAATGGTATAAGTGGCGACGGAAGCCAAAGTGATGGATTTGATCTAATCTCCCACTTAATTTGTTTATTCAGACACTTCTTGGTTTATCTTACACCAGATGAACCAACTGCATTATCCCAGTAACTGATTTGTCAGCTTATTTTTATACGCTTTGATTTTATATTTCGTTGTAAAACGAAAGAGTAATTATTGTTGGAAGAAATAATAGCTTGCTTTCTCAAAAATGGGGACCTTTAGTGGGAGAATGGGTGTAACTTAGCTTAATTAGCTTTTCTTATCCTATGCTCCCAAAGTTTTCCATTCTGAGTAAATTTAAGTAGGTAGATAATCTTATCCATCAGTTTTTACCACTAATAGAAACTTTAGGTTTAAGCAACTTGTCGGAGAAAGAGGATTTAGCTAGACTCTCGAGTGAACGGCTGGAAACTCGATCAAAGCTTGGTGCTTGATCACTCATACTCCTCGCAGAGATTGTTTATAGGTGATATCTTCTCTCTTCTTTTAACAAAGTTGATGATCATAGCAACTATAAGCTGTCCTCGTTAGGTAAGGCATGAGAATCTATTAGTGAGTATCGTCATTCTTCTTGTGTCTTCTTCCTTGTTGTCGCTATCATCCTGCTCCCTTTTCTTGTTGGGCTTTTCTGGGCAAGCAGTGAAGAGCTAAGCAACACGTTGAACAAGTGAGAAAAGTAAGTCTTTGTTGCTTCATCTTCTCTGATAGCTAACCAATTTCGGATTTAAACCAACCAGTTTCCACTCTGGGTTTGTTATGCTCATGGTGAAGTGCATTTTCTGGTAAAATCCTCTGCTGCTTACAGTAAGAGTTCAGAAATCAACTAACAACCATGAATATATATGAATTCGAAAATCCAATCAATGGCCAGAATCTCAACCACGCCCTTCCATCAGCTGTTCCACAAGGGTTTGGAATGGAGAGCCACCAAGCCAGCTTCTCAAATCAGAATGGGGTGGAGACATCCAGACAAGGTTCTCTCAAAAACAATTCCAACATCTCCTCGGTGACTTATGCAGATATAGCTCGGACTTGTTTGAAGCAAACAGTGGATGTTTCATCTTTACCCTTGCCAACAAAAAGAGGAGACAACCCAGCTGTCACACTCCCTAGGGTTTTGGTTGAGAGAGGGATTGAGGCTTGCAAATATGCATTAATTGCTAGAATGGATGCTAGGAATATCAATTTAGAACATATCTGATCGGTGGTGAACACTGGATGGGGACTCTCTGCAACAGTTAAGATTTCACCTCTAGGGAAAGGGTACATCCTCTTTAGATTCACTGAAGAGAGGGATTTCAACCATGTTTTCTTTGGAGGTCCATGGAATATACAAGGACAAATGGTGAGGTTCATTAGATGGACTCCCAATTTCAATATCAAAACGCATAAACAAACGTCGGGGTTTGTCTGGGTGAAATTCCCTGGGCTGCCATTTGAATATTGGGAAGTTGACATTTTGATGAGTATGGGAAGAGGGTTGGGCTACCCAATTAGAGTGGATATGAACTCCTTGGAAAGAACAAATGGATACTATGCAAGTGTCCTAGTGGAGATAGATCTGACGAATCCACTTCCCAACAAAATTTTCGTTGAAGTGCCGGAGCTTGGGGTTGAATTTTGGCAAGAGATACAATATGGCTCTCTCCCGAAGTTTTGCAACCATTGCCAGATTGTTGGACATTTAGTCTCTGAGTGTCGACAAGTTAATAAGAATAAAGAGCAAAGTAGCAACGAAGAAATTCCGCAGAATAAGAACAGAGGGAAGGAACCTATGGAACAAGAAGTGCCGACAGATGGTCGGAGACTGTCCAAGAGTCAAAGGAAGAGACTAAAAAGAAGGAATCAAGGAAAGGAATGGAGACCCAGAACTGAGCAAGTGGGCACAACAAGAACTGAGCAAGTGGGCACAACAGAGGCAGTTGTGACACAAGCTCAAGAGAGGGTTAATCAGATCTCGGATGCGCAACATAGGCACTATGAAGCAGAGGGGAATGGGGCTGGGAACAGTGAGTACCACGAAGAGCTGGGAACAGGGGAACCTGAACGACCTGAATCACCTCGTGAAGTAGAGGAAACGTAGGCGATGGTTATTCACTTGAATGACAGTATTGAGCCTTTGGATTTGGGAATGGACAAAGAGGACTACATGAGGTTTAGCATGGAAGCAAGTAGATTCCAGTTACTGGCTGGCATTGAGGAAGTGGGCGAAGTAGCTGTCACTGACACTGAGGTTTCTGATATAGAGACGGAGCACTTCCATGACCGTTGCAAGGACGCAGAAATTGAGGTAAATGTAGCAATACTAACTGCTACAGAACAGAGGACAATGATAGGGATTGAAACAAGATCAGGGAAGAAATGTGGTGAGAGAAGCAATCCCAACAACAAAAATCATCAGGAGTCTAGCAAAAAAAATCAAAACAGTGGCAAGAAAGGACGGGGCCGACCCAAAGGCTCCAAAAACAAATCTTATAGATGATATCATCCATGTGCTTTTGGAATGTCCGAGGGACAAATGAAGCAGAGAAAGCTAGGGAAATAAACAAGGTGCGAGTGGAAAAGAAGCTGAGCGTTTTTGGTCTACTTGAAACCAAAGTTAGGTAGAACAAATATGACTACATAAAAAATATTTGTTGCCCAACATGGGAACATGTACATAACTATGGCAAGGACCCGGCTGGCAGAATATGGATTTGCTGGGACCCTTACAAGATTGAGTTAAGCAAACTTCAAGAATCAGATCAATTCATACATTGTAACATCAGATTCAAGCCTACGAATGAAGAGATCCTCCTCACCGTAGTCTACGATCGGAATTCTAAATCTCTTAGGCTCAAACTGTGGAAAGATATCCAAGACATTCACTGTTCTGTCAATAAGCCTTGGGCATTAGCAGGGGATTTCAATAATATCACTAAATCAGAAGAAGACTGGGTGGCAGGCCTATGCAGCCAAGAGAAGCAGAAGAGTTTGTGGAATGTCTGCAAAGGTCGGGGCTATTTGATATAAGTTACAATGGTTTCTTCTACATATGGAACAACAAGGTAGAAGGAAAAGGAAGAATTTTGTCCAAGATTGATCGGTGCGTTGTAAACAGTCTTTGGAACAGTGAACACCCAAATGCTAAGGTAAAATTTTTGCCGCATGGGACCATTCACCAATTCTCCTCCTCTGGAACTAACTTGCAAGTAAGGCTTGGCCGTTTAGATTCAAGAGCTATTGGGTTGAACAGAAGGACTTTCAGAGGATTTTACAAGAAGTCTGGCAGGTCAAGATCTATTCAAACCCCATGTACATCCTCATACAGAAATTGAAGATGCTGAAAGAAAGATTAAACCATGGGCCAGGCACAAATTCTCGAACTTACATGTGAGAGTAGAACAAGCTAGAGAATGGTTATACGATGTTCAGAGACAAGTTCAAGCAAATCCTTGGGATCAGTTTTTGGGACAAAAGGAGAAAGAAGCGTTGCAGAGATACAATGAACTTGCAAGTATCGAAGCAGCCGAAATCCTTAGTAAACAGGAAGGTGAATGGATGAGAGAAGTTGATAAATGTACCGCTTTTTTCTTCAAATCACTTGAAGAAAAGAAAGCTAGGAGTGGCATTTGGGTGATTCAGAATTCACAAGGGGCTAATGTTTCAGGACATGCTGAGGTGACTAAGGCAGTTGTTAATTATTACTCTGAAATTCTGGGCACCCATGCAGCCGATATAAGTGAAGATGAGTTCTTTAATAACTTGCAGATCAAAGCCAGAATATCTCCCAATATGAAATATGTGCTCGAAGCAGAGGTCACGTCTAAAGAAGTAAAGCGAGCGCTTTTTGACATGAAAGAGAACTCTGCTCCTGGACTAGATGGGTTCACTCCCCTTTTCTTCACGATTTGTTGGTCCATTGTTGGTTATGACTTCACTGCTGCTATTATAAATGCTTTTAAATTCTGTAAATTCCCTAGAGGTGTAAATTCCACTTTCATATGCCTTATTCCTAAAGTCACCAACCCCTCCAAGGTTGATGATTTTAGACCTATTGCATTGTGTAACACCATTTATAAATGTATATCTAAGGTCATTTCTAATAGAATTAAATTGGTTATCAATGACATAGTGCAGGCAAACCAATCAGCTTTCATTCCTGGCAGATCAATTCAGGACAACATTCTCTTATCTCATGAAATTCTTCGAGGATATGACAGAAAGCATGGAACTCCTAGATGCTCTATCAAGTTGGACATCAGGAAGGCATTTGATATGGTTAGTTGGGAGTCGATCAAAGCTATGCTCAAGCAGTTCAATTTCCCAGCCAACATGTGTAAATGGATCGAATTGTGCATCTCAACACCAACATACTCGGTTCTAATCAACGGGACTCCAGAAGGATACTTTGAGGGAAGGAGAGGACTAAGACAAGGAGATCCCTTATCTCCTTATCTCTTTGTCTTAGTAATGAAATTCTGGGTTGTGTTCTTACAAGGAGCATCGATAATAGATCCATCTCATATCATTCGAAATGCAGGAAGGTGAAATTATCTCACTTAGCTTTTGCCGACGATGTGCTTATGTTTTGTAAAGGAGAGAGAGACTCGATACAAGCCATCAAGGAGTGTTTAGATGATTTTGGAAGTGCTACTAGGTTACAGATCAACAAACATAAGACAACCCTTTTAGCTGGAGGCCTAAATGCACAAGATGCTCAAGCGTTAGCTGCTATCTTAGGTGTGGAATTGATCAAACCACCAGTAAGATACCTCGGACTTCCACTCGTATTTGCAAGATTGGGCATAAGAGAATGTCAACCTCTAGTGGAGAAAGTCACAAGCAAGATTACCAACTGGAAATCAAGGCTCCTTTCCCATGCCGGGAGGTTACAACTTATTGTCTCAGTGCTATTATCTTTTTACACATATTGGGCAAGAACTTTCATTTCTCCCAATATAGTGTTGGAACAGATCGAAAAGACATGTGCTCAATTTTTATGGATGGGAACCATCATGAAAAAAGGACATCACCAAGCCAGCTGGAGCACAGTGTGTCAACCCAAAGATGAAGGAGGGCTGGGAGTTATGAATCTACAGCAATGGAACATTGGAGCTTATTGCGAACTGATTTTCAAACTCATCACGAGAGAAGATAATATATGGGTTGATTGGACATGGAAGCAACACATCAAAGAAATTTTTTTCTAGTTGATGTATATTCCACAGGACTACTCATGGACATGGCGAAGCATTCTGAACACCAGGAAAGCAGCAAAAAAATTCATTAGATACTCCATTTCTAATGGAAAAGATACATTGTTATGACATGATATATGGTGCTCTCGATCTCCATTGATTGAAGATGCTGAAGCCAAATCAGAATGGAACTTTCCGATGAATTCAAAAGTCAGTGTCCTCATCTCGCAAGGAATATGGAACACTGCAGTGACTAGACTACATTCACAATCTTTAAAGGAAGAGATCACAGCGGTGGAAATCAACAAGCACCTTACAGACGACAAGATAATCTGGACCCCACACCAAAGCAGCCACTACACCTCTAACAGCGCGTACATTGCACTATCACAGCCAAGAGCAAAGACAAAATGGCACCGTATGGTTTGGGGAAGATGGGTTCTACCTCGGCATGGCTTCACCACTTGGCAACTTTTTTCGAATAACATTCCAACTCAAGATAGGCTGGTGCAAAAGAAGATTTTAAATCAATCTGCCTGCGGCTTATGTCAAAACAGTAGAGAATACTCCCTTCATATATTTTTTGAGTGCAACTACTCAAAAGAAATCTTCTCCAGAGTTAAAACTCTGCTGGGCATCAATATTGACAGCAGTAACGCCAACAGAGAATGGTCAACCATTATTAGATTGTGTAACAGAGATGATATGAGGGAGATTTATAAGGTGTTTGTTTGCGCAACTGTGGATTACATTTGGAAAGAAAGAAATGCTCGGAAGTTTAGGCAAACTGCAAGACCGGCATTAGTTGTCTTCAACAAGATGCTTAGAGACTTACGAACTTATCTGCAAGTCTTAAAGCCACAGGTAAAGGACACGGACTCAGTTAGAAGTTTGTTTAGTAGACTGAACATTGAGGCCCAATACAAGCAACATACCAATGTAGAGTGCAGTTGGACTCCACCAGTAGGTGATTGGATCAAGGTCAATATTGACAGTGCGCTTAGCAGCAATGGCCCAGGTCATGGGGGAGTTATGTGAGATGGAATTGGTCGGATACTTGCTGGATTCACAGGAAGTGGGGGTCTACACTCGGTGATTTTCTAAGAGCTCAAGGCCATTAAAGTGAGCGTAAGCAGATGCATTGAGGAAGGCTATAAAGAAGTTGAAGTGGAATCGGACTCAATGAGGGCCATCAATGCAATCAATAAACGAGAGAAAACACCTTGGTACTGCCGAGACGTGCTTGCTGCCATCGAGTTAAAAAAGTAAGAATTCAACTTCATATCCTTCTCACATGTTTTTAGAGAAGTGAATAGAGCCGCAGACTACCTTGTAGGCTTAGATCAATCTAGTAATTTTCACACTTTACATTTTGTACCTCCTATAGATCATGTTCTACAAAATATTGTAAATGAAGATGTGAGAGGAAAAATCTATGTAAGAAGAGTTTAAAGTTTAATACAGGTGAGGGTCTGCCTAACCCTAGCTTAACTTGAAAAAAAAAAAAAAAAGAGTAATTATTGCAATGGCTAATATATTTGAAATTAGCCATGTGTGTATATGGAGTTTAAGCTCTTATGATAAAGGTAAAATAGGAACCATGAATGGATTCTCTCAAGGAAAATGTTTCATTTGATAGAGTATGTTCATCATGATATAAGATTTAAAATATGATGGCACCATGGAAGGCAGAAGTTGGTTCAGGGATACCTGGCCTTGATTAAATCACTAACGCAAACAATGTTGTCAAGATACGAAGACATGAGATTAGTGCAATTTTTGTCTTTCAAGCTATATATATTTAGAAATAAAAAATTAATAATTGAACTTTCAGGGCTTTGATCGAATAAGTTTATTTGTTAATCTAGGGCATTTACATTTATTATCGAGTTGTAAGTGGTAGGTGTTTCTGTTTTATTCAGCTTTATGTCTTATTGTCTTCCTTATATCCGCTGATTGTGTCTACAGGGACTAGGATGGAAGACATATACATATCGACTTCGTGTTCCCAAAAAAGGTACATTTTCTACCTTCTCCCTTCGTCATCTACCTCTCTGACTAACTGTTTGCATAGAAGAATGAGGTTTGACTGAATATCTATTTAGTACTTTAGTGGAATGGTAATCAAGTTGGATAAATTGGTTTCTTACAATTTTATGCCGATCATTTATTCTGCTTATAATAATTGAAAGATATGTCACGTTTTCATTTTGTGAAGGTTTTGAAAGATGGAGAACCTGCTCAGCTTTTGGCAGTTGGGAGATGAGCTTCGTGGGCAGTCAAAAGTTTATGAGGCTCACAAGTTTCTAAGGAAAACAAATGTGAGTGCTCCTTCATATATACAATGTAAAAGAAAATGGCAGATTTTGTAAAGTTTTTTGCTTTGCTATAAAGGTCAAAGGCCAATTTAAATCATAGATTTATAATTATATTTATGAATGAGGTCAGTTTCTATTCTTGATCATCAGTAATTTTATATTTGAATATGAAAATAGGCTATAGTTGTAATGGTAGAAAGATGAACTTAAGTTACAGTGAGGGACAAAACCAAAAGTTTACTACAAAACCTTATTGTCATTATATACGATCAGAACCCGAAGGACTTTTAGGTTTTCCCAAATTTAGCTACTTCTTATCTCTGCTTCTTCACGTTCTCATTCTCAATACAAGTTTAATTTTAACTGACTATTTCGATCTTATGTATTACTTATTAGCAAAACCCACATATGCTGAATGAGTAGATTTACAATTTTTCAGTCATCTAGTATCAAGTTTCTTCCAATATTCTTAACACCGAATTATTTTCTAAAGGCTGCTCATTTACTTATTGTGCGAAGTACTGGAGATATTAGATATGATGTAAGAGTAAACGTATGGTGTAAATTGTGGTTGCTTCTTTTGGCCACTACTCATTTCCTTTTTGAGAAAACTTGGGAATTGAGACATTTCAAGTTAGCTAAACATAGATAAAATTGGAAGTAGTAGGGTGTAAACTGTGACATACTCTTTTGGACTGAATGAATATCAAGTACTAAAATATTTACTAGGGGTTGTTCAATTTCAAAAATGCAATAGCTAATTGTCTTGAACTCGGATATTTGAAAAGGTGTAAGAAAGATCATTAAGTTAGCTTCCGTGAATTGCATGTTTTGTGATTCAAATGGTTGTACATATAAATTAGATGATAAAGTCTTTAGGGAGTCGGTCTGTAGAAACAGTTTGAAACTGTTATTACTCACTATAGTTAGTGTTATTTTATTTAATTTGTAAGGTGAGATAAGAGTTTGAACACCATTCAGTTGTATTTCATGGTATTTTCTTCATCAATGATATATGTAAACCTCAACATGTGTTCGTATTTGAGCTTTTGGATCTTGATGTGTATTTGTCCAATGTCAAGGGAATGGTTGCAATGCAAATTAAACTTAGTTACCACATTCTAGGTCGTGTGATTGTTTTGCTAGAGTTAGTTCCTTAGACGACCTTTATGAACCTTGGATGTTTTTAGCTACAAAAGAATAGGCCCGTAAATAAAAGTAACTTACTCAGTGTAATTAACGTACTTAATGGACTATTACCTTTCACTATATTGATAGGAAATATGCAGGCCAGATTGTGTTCAAATTCGTGAAATATAACTATTCAAGTTTTATTATATGGATGGTATTATGGGATTGTATAACTCAGATTAGCTAATAAGGATTACACATTATGCTTTAGGTGCTTTATCATGCAGTCATGGTGAAGGAGAGGAAAATAATGCAACTTGAAGTGGTGAGATATGGAATGGTGGATGAAACAAAGGCAATTGTCATCACGCCTAAGACGTAGAGCACGTCATTTTGAACGACAAAAGTGGAAAAGATGAGATTGAGCTAATCAGATATTTGCTTATGGGATTAAGAAGGGACATCAAGTGATATCTATGCTTGGGTTTAATCAAGAAGGTAACACGAAGTACTATGCTTTGATGTAGCAGTTGGTTTTGAAGTTTGTTACGGATCTTTGATTTTTGGTTTTTGTTCTCACTTCTCTTTTTAAAACCAAATGAATGTCGAACTACATATCATGTATCTTATTTTCTATCTTTCTCAACCATTTATACATGTTCTTCGGACTTATATCCAAAATACATCATGAAAACATCATGGAACTTAGGTATATTTCAATTTCATTTCAAGATTTTTCATGGTATACACATAAACTGCTTTTTGGATTAAATTGTGAATTTTTTTTATTGGAAAATTAGGTAAAGCTTTGTCAAGGTTTTATAAAAAATGAATTTTTTGATTGGCAAATTGTGGTCGTATTTTGCGTTCATCGATTGAGTCCATGTGCATTGTATTTTCAGTCTTTGATTGATTATTGAATGTTGAATTCTGTAAATTGCATTGCTTAAATGATGTTAAATAGCAATGGTCACAATATTAGCATTACATTTGGAGCCATGACGATATAGTATTTATATTTGTTAAAAATAATTTAAGTGCACTAATGTTGCTGTTAGTAGTACTTAAGAAAGAATTAGGATGTAGGAAAAACTTTGTGATTGTAGTTGTTCTTTGTTGGCCCTATTTAATTTTTACATTACATTTCATATTAAGTGATGTAGTTCGTTTTCAAGTGTCACCCATTCAGGCCTGTTTTTGTGAGGTTTAATGCCAACTCTTTTTGGTTTTGCATACACTTTAGATTATTGTTGCACAAGAGCTCAGTCCCCTAGCCCACAAAAATCAAAGATCCTCCAAAGAGCACATCCTTCTTCAGTTGTAATTATTGTTCTTAAAATCATTATTCTTGGTTTATGCCGTGAATTTGTATACCTAATATATGTTATGATTTATGTAGCATGAACTGGGCATATCGTCTAGAAGGTTCATGCACAAAATCAGATACATTTGGGCATAAATGTAAATGCCAAGAAGGTTATGCTAATCGATCTATTGAATGCCATTGTATTTCCCTATTTTAGTCATTGTAAGAGCACTACACCGACATTAGGATTTGAAATTGATTTTTTGAGATTGAATAAATTATGTGTTGTACTTTGGTCTTAAGGTTCTCTTTGAATGGATTGTGCCAACCTTGGATCACAATGCAAAACAAGACTGCAACTCGGTCTTGAAGTACATTTTGTAGAAGATTATGAACAAATTTTTGGGTTGGCTTTTGTTGATGATTAAAGTGCAACAATCATATTTTCTCCTTTCTCCTGTAGTCTTTACTTCAATTCCTTTCACCATTTCTGCTCTGAAGAGTAAAAGCTTTCTTTGCCCACAATTGCAACTCGGCCAAGTAAAGTTTTGCAGGTGCAACTTCCTTCTCATTTTCTACCAGTTTATATGTTAATAATATAGAGGTGTAGTAATTAGAAAAGGTATTTCTTCGAACCTCTTGGTTGATTAATGATAAGGATCATTCATTTTACTTTTACCAAGCATTTAAAATTCAATAGTCACATGACAGTAACATTATTTCTAATCTTCTGGGAGATTATAAATAGTACTTTTTCCTTCTAATTACTACACCTCTATACTTGAATGGATATATATAATTCATAATATATAGAATTCATTTATAATCCTTTGAATTGACACCAGTGGCAGCAGCAACCCCTAAAGTTGTTCAGTTATTAGCTCAGGCGGTTGTGGTGCTTCATCTATAAGGAAGCCTAGACCTAAAGTTTTAAGTTGTTGTAATAGGCTTGGTATCTAGATGATGGGACTCTGATCAGAGATACAGAACAGGTGGCGACAACTTTAAGTATGATTTAGGAAGAAGGACATTCTTACTGGCTGGTTTTTAATGTGGCTAAAACTGAGATATTTTGGCCATCACTAGATCCACGTCGCCCCACTCCTAGTCTCTTTCCTTCAGATTTGTCCTGTCCTCAGCTGGGAGTCAGGTTGCTTGGAGGTGCGGTCAGTACTGATTCATCCTTTGTCATGGGCCTTGCTCGCAAGTGTGTTAAAAAGGTTGTGAATTTGATGGACCGTTTAGCTATATTAGAAGATCCACAGTGTGAGTTAGCTCTCTTACGTGCTTGTGCTGGGCTCTCTAAGTTGGTCTTTGCGATTCCTACTTGTCGACCATCCCTTTTTAGAGAGGCAGCTAAGACTTTTGATCGGCATCTCCGCAGTGTTCTCCAGGGTATTGTGGTTTTTGATGGTCCTAACTTCGGTGATTTGCAGTGGCGTTTATCGACACTCCCATTATGTCTTGGTGGGTTAGGTATTTATTGTGCCACTGATGTCTCTACTTTTGCTTTTGTGGCCTCCCGTTGTCAGACTTCTGAGCTTCAGAACCACATTCTTAGGAGTTGTGGGCCAGTGCCTTTGGATGAGATTCTTGATGTTGCTAGCAGTGCATTGAGTCTTTGTCTACCCGATTTTGACCTCAATTCTATGGTTGTGAATGCTACCGTCCCCTCAAAACCATAAAAAGTTTTGGCTGAAGTGTTCTATGGTAAGATTGTTGCTGGTCTTGAGAGGGAGTTTGTGTTATCTGCTCGTCAGAAAGCAGTCATTGGATGCTTGCAATCAGAACATGCAAAAGATTTTCTACTTGCTAATCCGATGGAGGGACTTGGACAGCGTATGTCGTCGGTGGAGTATCGTTCTATTCTCCGGTACCGTCTCATGATTCCTTTGTACTCTGATGGTGGTCTATGCCCTGTTTGCAAAAAGAATAAACTAGATGCTTTCGGGGACCATGCAGCACATTGTAGACATTTTCCAGGTTTCAAATACCAACATGATCATGTCAGAAATATTTTATGTGATACATTTTGGAGGGCTGGGGTACAAGTGAAGAAGGAGGCTCTCGTGAATTTTCTCACAGATCCGAATGAGGGAAAGTATACACTGCGGCCTGCGGATGTATTGATATACAGTTGGTCTGAGGGGAGACATGCATGTGTTGACGTAACTGGAGCCTCTCCATTGGTAGGGTTTGGGAATAGAGTCTTTGAGGTGGGAGAAACAACTAAGAGAGCTACGACAGGGAAGATGAAGAAGCATGAGGAAGCTTGCACGTCTAACCAGCATTGTTTCATTCCGTTTAGTTTCGATACTTTCGGTTTCTTGGAACAACAGTCTGTTGAGCTTCTCAAGAGACTTCAGAAAATTATGGACAGTAACGTTATGACAGTTGGTTCTAATGAGTTTGTTTTTAGAAGAATTGGATTTGCTATTCAGAAAGGACTTGCGGCGCAGCTTGTTGCACGCTTAAAATTATTTGTAAAATTACTTATCAATATCAATAAAATTTTCACTTAAAAAAAAAACAATTTTTTTTCCAGTAGTTACTCTCATTATGTTTATTATGGTTATGGTTCATACTTAAAGCATTTTTGAAAGAAATCCCAATTTTTATCAAGCCCAAGGATTGTGTTTTCCAAGTCGATTTATTTGTTGTGGTTTGCAATCCTAATCATCCTTATTAATCAGCCTAATATGTGTTTGACTAAATGCTAAGGAATAAAATAATAATGAGTTCGAGACCCCAGTCTATGCTATTTGGTAATAGAGGAATTATTACATTATTTTTAGTTCTTACATGAAACCCTCAAGGATGGAAACAGGTAGTGGTAAAACTGTTTTTATGATTTTATTTGACTAAATAAATAAGAACAAGGATGATTTTGGTGAATACACCAAACCTATCGATTATTAAAACAACACCAAACCTGATATTTTTACACTCAACAAGGTTTTATATCTTGGTGAATACATTGTGCTTAAAATGCAATAGTAGTTTTAATTGTTGTTATATTATTCCTGTATGAATTTTGAGTGGCTTTAGTATCTTTTGTCCTGTTTTTAATTGTTTTATATATTCTAATGTGGCAAACAAAACTTTGGAGGCTTTTTGTTGGCATGTAAGTTTTGTGCTACAGACAGCGTTTAGTATTTGGCTGAAATTGATTAGAACTCTTTAGAAGTTAGAACTAAGAATATCCAATTTAGTATGAGTTGCATTGTTTAAAGAATTCGAAGTTTAAGTTTTTGCTTGAAACTCCAAGTACTTTATATGTGGTGTTATGCAGTGTAGCTTCTTGAATCGGTTACGCATTGTCAAAAGTAGTATCCTATTAAGAGTCAAAAAGTTGTCTTATAGAGGACCTGCTATGGTTACTGTTACACTTTATGCTGCGTTGATTTTGTTTCATGAGCTCGGTTTTCAGTTATTACATTAAAAGAAGTTTTTGAATAAAATTTTCTCATTTATGTTGGGTTTTTTTCAATAAAGATCAGCTGTGATGATGGCACTACTGTATTTCTAGGAGAATCAACCCCAACCTGCGATTATGGATAACTCAAGCATCAAAATACCTGGGAGTTGTGAGAACATTCTTTTCCCTACAATTGTATTTTTTTAAATAAATAGAACTAGGGACTAGGCCGACCTGAACTTGATAGTTGAAACTACTACAACCCCCTCCTATATAGATTTTATAATTTTGTAGGGATTGACCAAGAACACATGAGTAGATAGCTCAAAGGCTTCAACATAAATATTAAGTACCTCATCTATGGATGGACTATGGCCCATATAGCAAAACTAATTAACCAACTGTCATACATGGTTTGTTATTACTCTATTTGTAGAAAATGTGATATTTTTTTATTATTATAAATTAAAAGTGAAACTCCTTTCGTTGCCAAATCTCCAAGTGGATGAGAGTGTATTTGATATGATGCAGCTTATCAGAATACCCTTAGACAATAATGGGTCGACAACAATATTCGTTGGAATCAGATTCTATTAGAGAGGTATTATCTTATGGGAGCGACAAACAATGGTGGTTATCAACTAGATGGAAAAAGATGCAAACTTATAGTGTTTGAACTTTATTTGATCTCTATAACATAGAGGGTAGCAAACATGGCAGTGTACAATGCAACAAGGCATCCTTGGTAGTTGATCGATAATAGTAATGATATTTTGGAGGAAGGAAAGACCATTATAGCTTCATAGGTGAGAGGTTGCAGGTAAAGAATATTGCAGATTTACGTAATTATAGGCTTATAGCAACCTTTATGTTCGTAAGTTGGATCAAACTTTTGTATAGAAAAGTGTTGCACTTCTCTTTTTAAGACTTTTTAACTCTAACATCTATAGATTTCTTATTTTCTCTTATTAGTACAAATATAGTGCTTACCTACATATTAAGGTACAGGTTGTGTTCTCATTCACAGTAGTTAGTACTTAAAATTATTAAGGTACAGGTGTGTTGCCATCATTGCTACAAAATTATTGTTGTGTTTGTTCAGTAGGCATATTTCTTAGCCATGAGTGCATAACACAGGTTGTCATTGATGCAACTCTTTTAATGGCTTACTTAAAATGTTTAGTATGAATAGCTTTTTAGCGCCCATGTTTATAATCGATCTTGGGTTGCCATTTATCGGTTATAAGTGTTTTATCAAGTCAATGATTTATAACGTGTAAAAACAAAGTAAATATTTTAAAAAAAACACGTAGAGTAGGCCTCTACACACATGTATCACTAAATTTTTTCGAAGGAAATTATTTAATGGAAAGTTTGTATTCCTCAAGAGACCATGTGTTATAGGTTGCAAGGAAATGTATTATCCGTATATTGCACATTATGTAACATTTTATGTTTATTTTTATGCATGATGAAGGAATTGCGTTATATTTTGTCATGAGAAACTCTTATCTAATTGATCATTCATAATCTTAGCATGACATTACATGGACCAAATATATACCCTTTTACCATTATGTAGGATACCATTGTTTGTTATGCAATTATATAAAACATGCGTTTCTTAGTTGCCCACCCACAATAGCTTTAAGACCAATTACCCAAAAATCATGTGTGATAAGAAATAACTTGATCATTTTAATGTTTAAATTAAATAACTGATAAGAGCCCAAAATTGTAGTTTTAACCCCTTAAAAATATTACATTTAGACCAATTATGTTTATAATAAATAAGAGTTATTACTGTTTACGTGCTTTTGTGTATTTCAGGTATTGGAGTCAAATATGTGAAGAAATATGTCACTTTTGCAAGAGAAAGGAGCAAAGGTTGGTTGCTAAGAAGTTCTATGATTAAAGCCCAAGTTTCAGGGAGAAAAAGCCTTTTTAAATCCCAGTCAAAGCTAAAAAGTCAAAGTTAACGCGGGCAGAAATAGAGCAGAAAAGTCAACAAAACTTCCACAGGCCATATCTTTGGACTCAGACCTCGGAATTGGGCCTACTATATGTCAAAATGACCATCTCGAAAAGAGCCTTCTAATGGTCTAGGCTTTGATCTAATTAGAAGAGTAAAAGTGGACCAAAATACTATTGCAATAATTTCCAACAGAGAAACCCTTTTTAGACTTGAGTAATTAGGTTTTGGGCTTGATTTAATGGCCCAAAACATAGCTCCAAATCCCATGCATGAAATTGTAAACCCATCTCTCTCATATATAAAAAGGACTAAAGCACAACTCTAGAAAAGAACTCATTAGATAATAAATTAGTTTTTCTTCTTTAGTTTTAAACCATAATTATTATTTTATTAGCCTAGCCACCATTAATTCAAGTCAAGTTATATTTTATAAAGTAGTTCTTCATTATGTCTTCTTCTACTTATTATTTTGTTTATGATAGTCTCATGATTCAAAGCTAAACCTCCATTAGAGGGGTTTGATTAAAGCCTTGATAAAGACTTGATATGTTAGTATATAATAGTTGTAGTAAGATATTCCACTCTAGAAGGTAGTTAATTCACCATGAGAATGAGTTTCAATTGCCTCACATGCTAATTATTAGTTGGTAGAGATGCCATGAATAATTAGGGATAAAAAAAACCTAACATTTATGTGAAAACATAAAGATTAGAAATACTACAAAATCTATACTAGCATATTAAAAATTAATCAAGGTAGAATCAAATCCCCCTAATCTCTTCTTCTCATTCACATCTTCTCATTAAATTGCTATAGTATAATTTAGAATATCTTAATTAGTTATTTTCGCCATATTAGTATAATTAAATTATTGCTCTCATTGATATTGTAGAATTGTTTAAGTTAGAGAAATTTACGTCTAAGCAACTAGTAGTGGAATGAATTCTGACTCCAGTTTTATTATAAGATAATCGAGAGTAGAACTTTGATAACAACTATTGTTAAGACATGTTTTTACTTCTACCGAGTTTAATTAGTTAAGTAAGAGTACAAGCGAGTTTTTACTTTTATCAAATGGCATCACTGCCATCTTAGTTGTGTTTAGATTCGTTTCCCTTCGTGTTTTCAATACTACCAATATCCCACTTCACCCACCCACCCGATTGTTTGTGTTCTCACTATGTTTAATTTTTTCAGAAAAAACGGGATTTTTGCTATTGGAAGTCGACTGATTTTTTTTTTGAAACAGTACCTTGAGCGCCCCTAATAAGTATATTTCTGAGCGCGCCTGCCCTCTTGTTATTGGATTTTTTTTTAAAAATAGTGCTTTGAGCGCGCCCGTGCCCTTGTTTACTCTATACTTGAGCGCGCCCGCGCCCCTTTGAAGAAAAGCCCGATTCACAGGTTAGTCACAGGCTCTCTTTGTGTTCAAGTTATTTTACTATTTAGTGTTCCAAACTTCTTCAATACACTAAGATCGCGTATCAAAAACGCTATTCATATGTGTAGCAAGGAGGCATTCAGGTACTCCTTCTTTCACTCCTCGTCTCTTCTGTCAGAGGAGTTTTAATTCTAGTATATCAGGTTGTTGTTTGACTGCTGCTAGTGGTTTTTTTTCATATTGGCCTTAGCCTTGCATGAGATTAAGGTTCGGTAAGAGTAAACCATCTAACGTTATCTATCGTAAACGTCAACGCACACGCCTATCTAGGTTATCACACACTACACCTGCATCAATGGCTGAAGAAACAAAGACTCCTCTCTCTGATTTTTACAAAGCCCTAAACGATAGCCCTAAGTTATGCATCGTTCTTGCAGACCCAGTAGGGGATTTTCGAATTCCCTCGAATATATTTAATTTGTTACCAGTTTTTCATGAGTTAGACCACGAGAAGCCTTATCAGCATATGTGTAGGATAGAACAAGTTCTTACCACATTTCATCATCCTACCGTAGGTTCAAAACAAAATAAACTAAAGGTGTTTCGTTTCACCCTAGCCGATAAGGTGGCATCTTGGTTAATTACCCAAACGCCTAATTTTGTGAACTCATAGGCCAAACTTGTTCAAATGTTCATGGAACAGTTTTACCCACCACTGAAGATAGATGAAATGCTTCAAAGATTCATTTCTTCTGCCAGACTCCTCATTGAATGCCCGCATCATAACCTTGTGGAAGACACACTTGTTTGTGCCTTTTTCAAAGGGCTTTTACATCATCATAAAGAGGTTCTTGATATAATGACTGGGGGTAGTTTCTTTAGTAAAGGAGCCTCAGAGGCTTATAGGTTTTTAGAAGATCAATCTAAGCATAATAATAACTGGGGGAGGGTAATGACATCCCCCGCTTAGCTAATTCTTCTTCCACAGCCAAGGTTGCCAGTATGTTTGAGGTTAAAACTGATCCCAAGCTTAGAACTCTAATCTAATCTCTCACAAAAAAGGTAGAAGCCATTTCTGTACAACATAAGCCTACTCTTATCATGAACGTCAACTTTATTCCATGTAATTTATGTTTGAGTCCTGAGCATCCTGACTCCTATTGTCCTCTTGTCTATGAACAACCATCCGCACAGCCGGACAATGTTTGCTCCATAAATAGCGAACCTAATGCACCTTTGAGACAAAACTCCAACTTCGGTTGGCGGAATAATCAACTAGTTACACCTCCGAGGTTTAATAATCAAAATGTTAGGCCAGCGAACAACTACAACCAAGCTCCACTGAGACAAGGACAAGGACAAAGTAATTATAATAATTATAATAATTATTATAATAATAATAGAGGTATCATTCCGGTTAATAACAACTATCGCAACCTACCTGTTAATAATCAACGTGAGATAGTTCCTGTCGCACCACCTGTGGCCACTACACCTTCACAACCGGATCATTTCGAAGCCTACATGCAAGCTAACCAACATATTTTACAATCCATACAACAATTAACCCAAGAGAAAGCCTAACCGAAATGTGTGTTTCCAGGTCAAGCTATACAAAATCCTAAAACGCTAAACACAGCCTTTGAAGTAACCGGTAATACTAGTAATGATAATTTAAATGTAGGTGAGTTAAATGCCATCACCACTCTCTGTTCTGGCAAAGTGGTTGATAATGTCGTAACTATGCCCATTAATACACCACTAGTGGTCGTTGAAAATGAAAAATTACTAGATACTGATATAGAAACAGAAGATCCTACTCTTATAGACGTACCTGTTAAACCATAACCCAAGAGGAATTGAAAGTGACCAAGGTTAAAACTCCTATTGATCCATATGCTAAATATAGAGAGAAACCACCGTTTTTCCTGAGACTAGCCATGTTAAACAAGGATACAAATTTTGATGAGATTAGGAAAGTTTTTAAAAATCTAATGATAAACCTACATTTCATTGAAGCTATTAAAAAATTACCACAACATGTTAAGTTTCTAAAAGAGTTGTGCACTACTAGGCGGAAAACAAACATTCCAAAAGACACCTTTTTAACTGAACAGTTTCCCACTCTATCTGAATATAATGGAATCGTTAAGTACAATGACCCTGGTCGTCCTATTGTATAATGCATCTTATTGGATACCCACACGACGACTGTGCTATTAGACCTGGGGGCGAGTATTAACTTACTCCCTTATTATCTATATAAACAAATAGGTCTACAAGAGATACAACCAACTAAAGTGACGTTGCAATTAGCTGATCGTTCTATTAAGTATCCTAAGGGTGTGGTTGAAAACGTGTTGGTTAAAGTTAAAGATTTTTACTACCCAGCCGACTTCATTATCCTCGACACAGAAGTCTCTAACTACTCTGTTCCTATCATCTTAGGGCGTCCTTTCTTGGCAACTGCCGCGATGTTTCAACGTCTTTGTCCTTTGGCCATCTTTCTATTGAGGTAAATGTTTTCAAAATGATACAATAGTTACCCGATACGACTATCGATGGTGAAGTTTGCATGATCGAGAGCTTAGCTCAAGATTATTTCAACAACACGTTTCTAGAAAATTAGATGCACTAATTCCTTTCCTTCGGAAGTTTCGACTTCAACGATGATTCCTACGTAGAGGAAGTCAACGCCCTTTTTGAGTCTACTCTTATCTTAGATCCTTCTGCAGCTCCATCTTCCTAGTTTGAAGACCTCTTAGCTAAACAAGTCTTCACTACTTAAGATGAGGACCCTCCGGAAGCTTTTTTACCCATTCCTCCCGACCCTGTGCTTAAATCTCTTCCTACAGAGTTGAAATATATCTAGCTTGATCCGGATGGTAGTCATCCGGTGATCATATCTTCTTAGTTATCTGCTGATGAAGAGGCACGTTTGATTAGGGTGATTAGGGAACATCGTTCCCCGATCGGTTGGTCCCTTGACGACATTAAGGGGATTGACTCTAGTTTATGCACATATCGCATACATTTGAAAGATAATACGAAGACTTCACGTGAACCTCAGCGTCACGCTTGAACCCTACCATGAAAGAGGTGGTCAGGGAAGAAGTCTTACAGTTACTTGATGTGGGATCATATATCTCATCTCTGATAGTGAATGGGTAAGCCCCATTCACATAGTTCCTAAAAAATCGGGGGTTACCATTGTGTGTAATGCTATGGGTGAATATGTTTCCACACGAGTTCCTAGGAAATGGAAGATCTGTATTAACTACAGACGCTTAAATGCCATGACACGAAATGATCACTTTCCTTTCCTTTTTATAGATCAGATACTCGAACGTCTAGCTGGTCATGCTTATTATTGTTTTTTAGATGGCTACTCTGGCTATTTTCAGATCATTATCGATCTTGACGACCAAGACAAGACTACCTTCACATGTCCTTTTGGAACATATGCCTATAAATGAAGGCCTTTCGGCCTTTGTAATGCTCCTGCTACCTTCCAGCGGTGTATGCTTCATATATTTAGTGACATGGTGGAGCACTTCATGGAAGTTTTCATGGATGATTTTTCTATCTATGGAGACTCTTTCAGTGAATGCCTGTCTAACCTTTCCAAGGTGTTGACACGGTATGAGGAGAAGAATCTGGTTTTAAATTGGGAATAATGTCATTTTATGGTAAAAAGAGGAATAGTGCTAGGTCATATTGTATCTAGTGATGGCATAGAAGTAGATAAAGGCAAATTAGATTAAATAGCATCTTTACCTATACCACGGACTATCCATAACATTAGAGCCTTTTTAAGCCATACAGGTTTTTATAGGCGTTTTATCAAGGATTTTTCAAAATTAGCTAGGCCTTTAACTAATCTGCTTTTAAAAGATGTCATATTTGATTTCAATTATGATTGCAAACAGGTTTTCAAAACTTTAAAAGCTACTTTAACATTTGCACCGATTATACAGCCTCCCGATTGGTCTAAACTTTTCGAGCTTATGTGTGATGCTAGCGATTATGCTGTTGGTGCCGTGTTAGGCTAGAAACTAGATGATAAGTCTAATGTTATTTATTATGCTAGTAAAACTCTAAATGATGCTCAAATAAATTACACTACTATGGAAAAGAAATTTTTAGCTGTGGCTTATGCTTTAGATAAGTTTCATCCTTATTTGGTTGGTTCAAAGACCTTAGTCTACACTGACCATGCAGCTCTTAGGTACCTTCTCGCCAAGAAGGATGCTAAATAGAGATTGATCCGATGGATTCTTCTCCTACAAGAGTTTATCCTAGAAATTAAGGATAAATGAGGGGTCGAAAATGTAGTTGCCGATCACTTATCTAGACTAACTGACAACCCGTAAAAACACGACTAAATTACTTTAACCTTATTCTTACGGTATCAATTATTTATTTCTTACTCTCACATATATATTCATGCAATATATAAAGTACGGAATCGTTCCACTCTTCACTCTCTAAACTTAAACGAATTCAATTAATCAAACACAAAGAAACAATGGTGAGAGTAATATTATGTTGTGATTTATTTAAACTAAAACTAATTATAAATTAAACTAATTTAGCTAAGGAATTAAAAGGTGAATTTAATGAATTGGAAGAACATAGAGGAGGGAAATTCCACCATGCAATTCGATTGGCTATTAGTTAGTCATCGAATCGAATATTGATCCCTAGTGAATACCAAGTCCTCTCGAATCAAAGCTCCACTAGCATGAGAGTTTAGCTCCACCACAAATCTCTTTGATGGTGTCTCTAAACTCTAGTTCATCATTATGAGGTTTATCTCTAAACACTCATAATAATGAACTTGAAATTCTATTCTAAATAACAACTATTCTAACAAGCAATCATCCTCACATGGTTTTTTTAACCTCCTCTAATGGAGTTTTTAGCCTAGTTTCATTGGATGAACAATATCAAAACAATAAGATGAAGACATTAAATTAAAGAGACAAGAATTAAATATTAAACTAAAGGTTTTTATTGAAGGATTTAATGGAGGCTACAAACTAAATTATTCTAACCTAAACTAAACTACAAAAGGAGAAAGAGAGAGAGAGAACCCTAAATTATTCTAAACTAAAGAGGGAGTAGCCCTTTATTTTAGCCTTAACCCTCTTTATATAGGAGAGGGTTAGGTTAAAATTTCGTGCATGGGCTTTTTGGCTAGGTTATGGACCCATAAATCAAGTCCATAACCCAATTGGGTAAATCCAAGACTTCCAATTCTGGTTGTGTTACTGTATCACGCAATTTCACCAACGTATACTACTCTGATCGAGTCAAGCTCTGAACCATTGGAAAGAGCTTTTTGAGTTGGTCATTTTGATATAAAATGGGCCTAATTCCAAGGCCTGAGTCTAAAGATATGGCCTTTTGAAGTTCTGTTGACTTTTCTTCAGCTTTCTAATCTGGGTTGACTTTCACTTAACAACTTTGACTTGGACTTTTTAAGGGCTTTTTCTCCATGAAACTTGGGCTTTCTTCATAGAACTTTCATAGCAATCACTTTAACTCCTTTTAGCGCCTACTTAGTAACGAATTGACATTTATTCAACTCCGAAGCCTGAAATACACAGAAGCACGATAACAGTACTAACTCTTATTTATTAATCACATAATTGGTCTAAAGCAATATTGTTAAAGGGGTTAAAACTACAGTTTTGGGCTTTTATCAATCCACCCCCAAACAGCATTTTGCTTGTCCTCAAACAAATATGAGAAATTAGAAATAAGTGATCAAAAATCACTACTACAAAAATACACATTAGCCACGGTAGGTTATTTGGTATATACCACTGTTTTCATAATAATAGTGCTTTATACTCATTCACCACGGTACAAAACACTTTCTTAGTTTTGGAACAAACAAATATCACTGATTTTGTGAAACAGTGGTATATAGTACTCCATATACCACGGTACTATCAAATATAACCTAATATTTTTTTTGTATTCGTATACCCCACTGTTCCGTGGAAATGGTGGTTTATATTTTGGGCAAAATTATAGCTACCGTGGATAAAAAGTGAAAAAAAAAAAAAAAAAAGACGGATTTCGGCTAGAACTCCCCTATCCCACTTCTATCTCTTCGTAATTTCGCCACCGGGGTTCACGATTTGAGAGAAATCAGTCGACCAACTGCAAGGTTTCGTTTTTATGCGTGTAAATATTTCAGCAGATGTAAAGAAATTCAAAACAAGAATCAAAGGTAAAAACTTAATCTTTTTTCAAAATTAAACAATGGGCATGTCTCATTTCTTGGAATTCTTTTACTTTTAATGGTTTCTTGCCGAGAAATCTTGATTTTCTTACAAAATTTTGTTCATCTTGTTCAGAGATTTAAAGTTACAATATGTGGCCCTGGAGCCATCGAATTTTGTCATCTTTGTTGCTACTCCTCACCTCGGTTCGAGGGGTAACAATCAGTATATTTATTTCTATTGCTACTTATCAACATGTTATTGTAATTTGATCTGCATTTTATGATATAATTATCTTGCGCCATGACACTTTACTTTTAAAGTATGCCAGGTGAAAAAGTTTGCATCAAACTTCATTTCATGTATCTTGCTTGGAAATACATGGTAGGAGGATTAATGCCCGGACTGTGGTTACCGTATTTAGTTATATAACCGACTTCTTAACATGGTTTTCAATTTCACGAGATTTATTAGTTGATACACTGGACCTATTATAAATACATTCTTTTTTGTTTTAATGCTATGGTTTTTGTTCTTTATATTATTTTTCTTAATTCAATAAGTGTAGGACTTGTTTCACTATTTGTGGTTTTCAGGTTCCCTTCTTTTTTGGGGTAACTGTATTTGAAAAAGCTACAACGAGTGTTATTCATTGGATATTAGAAGAACTGGACGACATCTTTTTCTAACAGATGCAGAGAAAAGGGAGCCTCCACTGCTTAGACGTATGGTAGATGATCATGGTGACCTACACTTCATGTATGTGAGAGTTGATTGTTTTTCTAGTTTTTTTTTTGGTGGTTATGGGATTTTCTCAGATTAAGCTGTGTTAATTTATTCTATGAGTAGACTTTCATCTTGTTTAATTTATTTATAATTATTATGATTCAAGGTTTTAAGAAATGGGGCATCATTGTTACATGATTCTTTAAACTTAGTGCCTATTTTAATGACATTTAAATGTTAAGTTATGTTAATCAAACAAATGAGGAGTTTGTATGAGGAGATTTAGCATGGGTGTCCCCGCTTCATGGTGTCCTCTGCTTTCAGTCCGTCAGGTACTATTTTTAGGGATATCTTGGATGATGATGTGCATCATTCTTGTAGGAAACAACTTTTTATTTTAACTTCCATATTTGATATTTTCATTATGTAGGTGGTGGATGAGAAATGTGTGAGTAAGGACAAGAAACCCAAGAAAAAAAAAATCACCGAAAAGAAATTCTTGTTCGAAGTCTACGGGAGCATAGATAGTGAGCGATCTTTGTGGTGTTTTACAGTTTTCAGTTGGATTTTGTGTTTGTATCTTGCTTGTAATAACTCTTTGCTGTCTTTTAGCATGTATGTGGACCCTTTGAAATACCGAATTGAGTTAGAGAATGTGAGTATTGATGTTCTCTCGTATACCTTTTCATTTTATACTTTAGTTAAGTCATCTACTCTATTTTGTTGGTCCGAAACAAATTTGACTCTTTCCTAGTGGGAATTTTTTTTCAGACTCTTAAGCATCTGATGGAAGTTATAAGGAATTGTTTCAAAACTATTTGGAGAAGGTATATTTCTTTTGCACACTATAGACGGGTATTGATTTTTGTAAGTCTCAAGAATTGATAACACAAGAAGAGAACTCTAGATTTGTCTTATTACTTGGGGTTGGCTCAGACGATGATGTTTCTCGTGATCCACCAAGAGAAAAGTTTTCAAAACCCGAGGTTAGCTAATACTTTTTCTCAATTAGTATGTCTATGCAGGTTTACTTGTAGAAACATTGTACTACAAGAGTCTCTAGACTGGAATGTAAGAGGGACATTCCATTTTTAGCTAGAAGAGAGCATATCGGGTCTTTGTGAGAATCTTTACAGTGAACATCTTTCCACAAAGTATTCACACATTGTCATGTTGAAAATTGCTATTTATGAAGAACTTTTGCATCTCGATCATTCCCAAATTTATGTTTCACCCTCACCAACACATTCATGCAAGCAAGACACACAGAGGTGACAAGTTTTGGGATGGAAACCCAGTTTTGGAACCTCACATTCTTGGAAGCATGGCTTACGGTATTTTCCTTGACAAAGTTAATTGACAAAGTGGATGTTACTTTTCTCATTTCAGAGGAATCTACAAGGTTGAAGCTTCCAACAAGGAAACACCAAGGACGGAGATGTAGGCTTAAAAAGAAACGAAAAGTCGACGATCCGGGACTTGTAAGTATGTTGGAATCTACAGTTGAAGCTTCTAGTAAGGAAACACCGAGGACGGATCTGGTAAAAAGAAACAAAAGTCGATGATCCGGGACTTGTAAGTATGCTTGATATGGTACTTTTACGTGCAAATTTGATATTCTGTTGGGCCATTTACTTTTCTGTAACTCTAACATGCTATTAGGCAGTGAATGTTTCGAAAAATAGATTAAAAGTGCATGTTTGTAGTTGAGTAATGCAAACTCTTTAACTCCAGTTATTGATGCCCCTCGTGGTTCCATTCAACAAATGTATCTAGAACTAGGGCTGTGAATGGATCGGTTTGGGTTGGGTTCTGTAAAATCTGAACCCGAACCGATAAGAAAATTGGGAACCCGAAACCAAACTGAACCGATAATATTATATTTCATCCAAAACCGAATTGAACCAATAAAATATATTGCAATCCGAAACTGAACCGACCCGAACCGAAAACTATACAATCAATTAAATCAAATAATTTCAGACACACAATTGATAAACATATACAAAATTAATCATAAATATTACTAAAATGTCATGTTATCGGTTCGGGTTCATATCGGTTCGGTGGAAGGCAAACTTGAAATCAAACCATTATCTTATCGGTTCGGTTTCGTTTCGGGTCGGCAGAGGGCAAACAAAATTATTAAAACCCAAACCATTTTTTTTTGGTTTGGTTCCGATCGGCTATCGGGTTATCGAAACCCATTGACAACCCTATCTAGAACTAATAAATAACCATGTTTTTTTGGCCTAGTCACGTACAGTTGAGTCCTTGCTTGTTGCATTTGCCCACATCTTAATCAAGAGGACCCGTATTAAAACTGATATGAGAGTTGCTTTAAGTTTGAGCTAAACATTAAAACCTGCGGGAATCCTTGCATGTGGAGCTAACCCAGATTCTTTTATTTTATTGGTCAAGTTTGGGGTTTTAATCTTTAAATTGCACCTCTGAGGTGAGCTACAACCACTTTTGTTTTAGGTTTCACCTGTTTAGTGTTGGTTGCTGACCATAAGACTGAATCGTGCAATTCATATTAGCTTGAAGACTTGCAAAACATTGAGATTTTTGTAGTTGGGCGGAATAAAGCTCATCTGTTTCATGTACACTGTACACTCTTGTTATTTCCTACAGGTAAAGCGACCATTGCAAAGTACCATTTCCTTGTGCTGCGCTATGGAGCTTGGTGTTGCAGACCTTGCATAAACAATTTAGTATTCGGAGAAAGTTGGTGGTGGAGTCTTCAGAGGTTAGAGCAGGTTTTCTTTGCTTTGCTATAAACGTTGAATTGTTCACGATGTTGACAAGAACAACTCACTAAGTTATTGTATAATTGCTATGATACTTATATGTGTTATGGGGTTTGCTTGTGTATGTTGGGATAATGGGATGTGCTTAAGAATCTTTCTGTATTACTACAAGTGATTATTTAAGTGTTATTATTCTCTCATTGAGAAATGTTTACTTATTGAAAGAACAAAAAATCTTGGCTTATGTTGAATTTGTAATTGATTTATGTTGGAAATTGTGTGGTAGAGATTGCTAGTGTTATATGGATGAATGGAAGAGTTTAGTTGATACTTGATAGTTGGTATGTAATTTATTTTGGAGTGAAAAGGGTGCAGTCGGCCTGATAGAAACGAAAGGGGCCACGAAGACCAATGATCTTTTTTTTTGAAAATAACATTTTTTAGTAACGGATAGAAAACCGTTGCAAAGTAATTACTAATGTTTCTATCAGGTGCGCATAAATCATGAACAAATTTAATAAGTGTTACTAACATATTGTAATGTTTTATATCTGTCACTGAAATTAATTTTAGTGACACTTGGCAACCGTGAGTAAATTTTGTAACGGATGATATGTCACTAATATCCATTACTATTCATTCATCACGCTTTTGTGTCAACACAAGATAACCGTTACTAATATTTTTTGTAACGGATGTATATCCGTTACAAATAGCCTGATATGGTGTAGTGTATATTTGGCTTCCTAATATTTGCTTGACGTATTTATTTTCATGATTTCCTTTCTAAAAGTTATTCTAAACTTGTTTTTATTATTTTGACAGGGTCTTGAGGTGCCAATCTGACATGTGAAGCTTGATTTTCAAAATTATTTACAAGTTACAACACAGGTGAGACCATCATGCTTTACATAGAGTCTTAAATCATCCACGTACATCACAAATCTTTATTTCTCATATATTTGCATATTCTATGTGGTTTAAGACTGGAGTCCCCATATTTATGGTCAATCCTATCCGTGCCAGCAAATGATTCATGTTACAATGTGTATGGGACTGGTAAAGAGTGTGGGTATTACGTAATGAAGTTTATGAGAGAAATAATGGAAGCTTGTTTAGATAATTCTTTTGAAAATAAGGTATAAGTTGTCAAACACTAGCATTCTCTATTTTGTGTTACTCTTCATTTTTTAGTTATTATATTACTCTATGATCTTTGACCGTGCAGATAACAAATCTATCCCTCAAAGATACATATACACAAGAGGAACTTGATGTTGTTCGACTTGAAATTCTTAGATTCATCCAGCATAATGGAGCGTTCGAGCCAAGCGTGCCAGGTCTTAGCTAGGTTTTGACCCATTCCAGTTAAGGTTTGGTGTTTGGTCTCACCATTTTTTTAATATTTTAGATGGAACAAATAGATTGTTCTTTTGATTGATGGAACAATTTAGGTCATTATTATTTTGATAGAACAAGTAAATTTGGATGTTTATTTCATTATTGATGACTCGAAAAAGTTCAAAACTCTTTTAGCAATTCAATGTCTTTGTTTGGATGTTTAAATTTATTTATTTTGTTCGTGTTATACTATGAATTGTTTATTTGAGCAATGTGTTTTTAAATCCAGTGTGGATATATATGGTGAAAATGGGCAGGTTGCAGGTTGAATGAATATGATTAGAACCAAATAATTAGGGGATTTTTTTTTTTTAAAAATTAACTATAAACCACGGTTTGGTAAGAACTGAGGTATAAGCAGTTTATATACCCCACGGTTTTTATCCAACCGTCGTATTTAGCATCACTATTCCCCACGGTTCATATTGAATAGAGCATACTATTCAGACTATTAACCACTGTTTGGAAATCTTAATACCACGGTTTTAGTCAAAACCGTGGTATATAATAGGTACTTTTCCTCACGGTTTTGCTAGAAGTATTTGTCACGGTGGTTGTTACCACAGTATGAAAACAGTGGCTAAAGGCTTTTTACCATTGTAAATAACAGTGATATATGAGTTTTTCTGTAGTAGTGAATGGAGTTCTATCTAATCTCGTTTCGCCGAGTGCGATTGCATTGACCATATGCAACAAGGCCTTAAACCACTAGGAATTCCCTAGTGGACGAGTTATAGCCTCGTGAGAGTTTTCCAGTGAATGTACTCACAAACTTCATCTATACTACAACGACAAAGAAATAAAACTATTGTTTCCTTATTTATGTCTCAATGATCTATACATCTCACTAGTATTTAAACAAGAATGATCATTCTAAAACTTAAACTAATACATGCATAATAATCAAATCATCTTAAGATAAACAATTATACAATGAACTATGATATGAAATGAAATGGCAGGTCCGTTTCTGAAATTTTTGGGTAGCGTGCCTAACTAGGTTCTCACAAGAAATGTGTCAAAACACATAACACTCTGATTTTTCCACTCAAGTTTGCTAACTCCAGTGTGCAATGGGCACACGTTTCCTCATAATCTTAATGACAATCCAAGAAAGTCGAGGTCGATCAAACACATCTACCACTTACTATCACACCAACCTATTCATAATTGAGCTAGAGGTCTTTATTAGGTGATACAAGGCGCATGTATTGGTTAAAGAAGGAAGGAAATGGATATTCAAAAAGACAAGTCTGAGAAAATAGGGTCTTCATATTATGTAACTAGAGAAAACCTTGTTTTTTTGCTTCTACACTTTGTTTCTATCCTTAGCCTTTTTATTTTGGCTTTTTGACTCCTTTTATTCTATTTTTGGAGTTTTTATTTTATTTTATTTTATTTTTCTTTTCTTTAGATGGAAACTTCTTTTCTTTTATTTTCTTTTATGAAGAAACTAACTAATTTTTGTTTACATTTCTCTTCTCTTTTCTTCACTCATTCCATTTCTCAGACTTATCCAGATAGGTAGGCTGATTTTATTTTTTCTTTTATTTTATTGGGTAAAGGATTTGTGGTTTGTGAAAAGGCTAATGAAAAGCTCAGTGGGGCGACTAGCAGATAATAAATTTCATATAGGTGTGAATTTCTGGCTATATCGATCCAAAGAGGGCCTAAATTCTCGCTTAGGATATAGTGTGGTGATCAAGCAAGTGGATGTGTGATTTCTCTACTCGGAATTTATTTCTCCCTTGTGTCATCACTCAGATATTTCACTCTTATGAGGCTTTTAGGCTAGATGCTCACAGGATATGTTTTAAGTACTCTAACCTAGGTCTCGGAAAAATACTGCCAAGTACAATCAAAGATGCTCATGCAAGATGTTTGTGAAAAGATGCAATGACTATTACCTACATATTAATCTATGTTTGAAAAATTAAATCCTAATTCAAGTATTATGTGAGATTTCTAGACTAATATCATCATGGAGAAGGGAACAATACCATTATCACTAAGTGCCTAGTATAAACAATATTTATGATTTTTAATTTTTTTTTATATAAAGAAAAGTGCGTAATTTACATCCTAAAAGTGCCTAATTTTTACAAATATTTCTATCCCACCCCAAACAATCGAATGCTTTGTCCTCAGAGTGTAAAGAGATAAGGAAATAATTTACCATAGAAACGTGGCAAAAATTGGTAGTACCTGTAACAGAAATATTATAAAGAAGATATGATAACATGAAGCACAATTAAACTGTTACGTACTAACTAACATAACTCTACTGGAGTAAACATGATAGGCAAAGGGTGGCAAAAAGATTTGAAATGAAATACCAAAATACGCCACCCCCAAACAAAATTTGAAACTCTTTTGAAGTTTGAAAATTTTTGTGGCCTATACTCCATTAAGGTGGTATTTTACAAGAAATTATATGGGTCTTTTAAAGTCAGATTCCCCTAAACTTAATGTGGGGTCATTTTAAGTCAAATTCCCCTAGACTGTGCACACCCCCAAACAAGCAAGAATTGGGGCGACACAAAATGGATGATGCATGGTCAACTATAAACTAATAGCCGAAAGAGTTGGGTGTCTAGCCATAAAAACATGATACTAAATGCACCCCCAAACAGAATAAAGTTGTATAATTGGAAGCAATTATGTCAAAGAATGAAAGAAAACTTATGCAACCCATCAAGAACATATGAAAACCATCATGTTATAGCTGTTTTAAAGAGTTTGAATGACCCAAAAGATGAATTAGTGATATTTTAAGTGAGAAAGGAATGAAGTATGGATCTTGATGTCTTTCATGATGCTTAAATGAGGGAAAATAAGACAACCTAGGTTTCTCACTACACTAGGTCAAAGCTTGGCTCTTAACTATAGGAATGGTGTACTCATGGGATTGTGTACTAGGCAAACACTCTTCACTGTGAGGGTTGAAAAAATTATAGAGGGTCTCTGAGACAATAGGCTCAAGTGCAAATTCGAGGTTATTCTTAAATGGTGGGTGAATGGATGGCTTAGTTATGCTAGATGGTTAGATTGTAGGAGGTGGTAACTCAGGTGGATGGTGGTCAGTTGATGGTTCATCAGTTGGTGGATCCTCACATGCTCTTAAGAAATCATAGAATTCTTCATCTAGCTTAGCTGAATCTATAAAGTTGTGGTTCGTGGCTTTATCTGTAAGAATTTCATCTATGTTTTCCATTGTTATTTCCTCAACTACCAAACTAAATTTAGATTCACATTGCTCTAAAGATGTTACTTCCTTTAATTCCTGCACATTACCTTGTTCATGCCTTAGATTAGAATTGTTGATTTTTATTTTCTCACTATTGTCCTCTAAAACAATATAAGTTTCCTCAATGGCATCATGGTCATCCGAAACAAGTCCTACAGAGTCGTCTTCAAGAATTTCCTCATCCAGGTTGTGTATGTAGTTAATATAATGGTTAATGGGATGGTCATGGGAAGGTAATGGTTCATGAAATTCATGGCAGGTCTTAACTAGGTCGAATGGTTTGGTTATGGGAATAGGTTGTTCTACTTGTGTGTCGCTCTCTGGCAAGGTTGAAAGTTCTGTGTTAGGTGAGGGGATCATGGAAATCATTTTGGCTAGATTCTGAAGCATAGTTTGGGTTTCTGCATTTTATTCTCTAATCGTTTTTCCATTGTTGGCTATTTGTTGGGAAATTTGGTCTGGGAAGGGTGGCGAGCTAGATGGGTGGGTGATTTCTGGCATGGTGGAAAGGTCTGGTGTAGGTGAGGTTAGCATCAATCTTGTCCCCGTTCTAGGTTCTTAAGTATTATTTTGTTTTGGGCCATTATTTCATCAAATGTTGTTAGCGGAGGGGAAGCTTGGTGGTGTGGTTCTGGTTGGTACGGTGTTTGATATTCATAGTTATTGGCATTTGAGTAACTCGTTGGTTGATTTAGATCTTGTCTTTGGGTTAGGTTGACTCCATGTATAGTTTGGATGACTAGAAAACTCTTGATTGTATTGGTTACTATGAAAATTTGAAAATTGAGGCTCATAATTATTATTATATCCTATAGTAGGTCCAAACTCTTGGTATGATGGGCAACGAGAAGCCCAATGGTAAGGACTACTGCAGCATGAACATGGTGAAGGGTTTACATAATAATCACATGATTGTTCGTCTACATATTGATATGCCATATTGGTTTTAAAAATATATTATAGGATAATTAATATGCAAACGAAACTCTAACTATAAATTTCTAGATAGGCATGTGTGTTGACGTTTACGAAAAAGAAGCCTGATTATACTAGAATTAAACTCCTCTAACAGAAGAAACGAGGAGTGGAAGAAGGAGTACCTGAATGTCTCTTTGCTATGTGTTTGAATAACGTCTTGTATACACGAGTTCATGTAATTAACAAGTTAGAAACACTGAATAACTTGAAGCAATGGAAATTTGGACTGACTTGTGAAAATCGAGCTGCTCCAGAAGAGGGCGCGGGGTGCGCTTAAAATTTGCCTATGAAGGGCGCAAGTTGCACTCGTTCCTGAGGCAATTTTCAGTGAGTTGAGCACGGGGGTTGCTCAAAATTTGCCTGTGAAGGGCGCGGGTCGCGCTCAGGTGGAACTCGAGCTACAGTGTTTTGAGCGCAGGTTGCGCTCAAACTTTGCCTTGTATGGGCGCGAGTTGAGCTCTCCAAAAAATTTGAAAGTTTTACAGTATCTTGCTAAGACGTCTAGTAAGTAGCTTGTAAAATTTTAGAACAATCAGAGCTACGAAAGCCCTTCTACTTCCCTGCAAAGTTTACGGAACAGTTTTTGGACACAATACAAACAATCGAACGGTTAAGCAATCAAAACAGATCCAAAAATCTCCAAAATTTTAATGGAGACTTTTGATAGATCATGCGTGTTTCTGTAAAATTTTTAGAGAAATTGGAGTTCTACAAATCTTCCTTATCGGCTATTGTTCCAGAAATTAAGTGTTGTAAAATTGCAGAAACACACTGGAAACACTCCACTAGTTAGGAGGTCAAAATAAATCAAAAACTCGTCAAAGTTTTACTGAAAACTCCTGACTTAGGATAGATACTCCTGTAAAAAAGTTTAGAATTTTTGGAACTGCCTAAGTAACCTTACTCGTTTGCTTTTGAAGAACTTACGGTTTGAAAACTGAAATGCAGCACTGTAAAGATCGTATTTGTTCACAAGGTAAAACAATTAGGAAAATTCTGAAAATATTCCAGTAAATCAATAATACTTTAGATATTATGCCTGAAAGTTTTCAGAATTTTTGAAAATTTAGAAATACCTTTACCGCAGTATTCACCACTGTGATTCCGCAATCTTAAAGGAGCGCGGGCGCGCTTAGTGCAAGGCAAAAGGGAGGGCAGATTAAAACAGTGAATTTCAAGCATGAACAGTAACAAAAATATGAGAAACAAGAAAGAAAAATTAAAAGGGTGGGTGGATAGAGAATGAGGGATTGCCCCTTGGATTCAAGCAATTGAATTCTTGTCCTGAAAGAGTTTAAGATGGCAGTGGTGCCATTTGACTACCCGCAAAAACATGACTAGATTACTCTAACCTTATTCTTCTGGTATCAATTATTTATTTCCTACTTTCACATATATATTCATGCAATATATAGAGTACGGAATCGTTCCGCTCTTAACTCTCTAGACTTAAACGAATTCAATTAATCAAACACAAAGAAATAATGGTGAGAGTAATATTATGTTGTGATTTATTTAAACTAAAACTAATTATAAATTAAACTAATTTAACTAAGGAATTAAAAGGTGAATTTAATGAATTGGAAGAACATAGAGGAGGGAAATTCCACCATGCAATTCAATTGGCTATTAGTTAGTCATCGAATCGAATATTGATCCCTAGTGAATATCAAGTCCTCTCGAATCAAGGTTCCACTAGCATGAGAGTTTAGCTCCACCACAAATCTCTTTGATGGTGGCTCTAAACTCTAGTTCATCATTATGAGGTTTATCTCTAAACACTCATAATAATGAACTTGAAATTCTATTCTAAATATCAACTATTCTAACAAGCAATCATCCTCACATGGCTTTTTTAACCTCCTCTAATGGAGTTTTTAGCCTAGTTTCATTGGATGAACAATATCAAAATAATAAGATAAAGATATTAAATTAAAGAGACAAGAATTGAATATTAAACTAAGGGTTTTTATTGAAGGATTTAATGAAGGCTACAAACTAAATTATTCTAACCTAAACTAAATTATAAAAGGAGAAAGAGAGAGAGAGAACCCTAGATTATTCTAAACTAAAGAGGGAGTTGCCTTTTGTTTTAGCCTTAACCCTTTTTAGATAGGAGAGGGTTAGGTTACAATTTCGTGCATGGGCTTTTTGGCTAGGTTATGGACCCATAAATCAAGTCTATAACCCAATTGGGTAAATCCAAGATTTCCAATTCTGGTCATGTTACTATATCACACAATTTCACCAACTTATACTGCTCTGATCAAGTCAAGGCCTGGACCATTGGAAAGAGCTTTCTGAGTCGGTCATTTTGATATAAAATGGGCCTAATTCTGAGGCATGAGTCCAAAGATATGACGTTTTGAAGTTCTGTTGACTTTTCTTCAGCTTTCTAATCTGGTTTGGCTTTCACTTAACAACTTTGACTTGGGCATTTTAAGGGCTTTTTCTCCATGAAACTTGGGCTTTCTTCATAGAACTTTCATAGCAATCACTTTAGCTCCTTTTAGCGCCTACTTAGTAACGAATTGACATTTATTAAACTCCGAAGCCTGAAATACACAAAAGCACGATAACAGTACTAACTCTTATTTATTAATCACATAATTGGTCTAAAGCAATATTGTTAAAGGGGTTAAAACTACAATTTTGGGCTCTTATCACTAACCAATGACAGTGATAGTGATTCTGAGTCCATACTTGATTTTTTTCCTGATGAGCATATTTATTCTATTTTTTATCCACCTTGGTATGTCGACATTGTGAATTATTTAGCTTCTGATATTATTCTTGATGTTTGGTCAAAAAATGAACGTAAGAAATTTTTGGCTAGAGTTAAGCTATACTACTGGGATGAGCCCTACCTTTTTAAATATTATGCGGATCAGATTATTTGTCATTGTATTCCCCAATGGGAATATAATGAGGTTTTATCTTTCTGCCATGACAAAGAGTGTGGTGGCTATTTTAATGCTATGAAAATGGCAGATAAAGTTCTTCAATGTGGTTTTTATTGGCCTACCCTTTTTAAAGATGCCCAAGTTCACTATAAGATGTGTGTTCGTTGCCAACAACTTGGGCATATCACTAAACATAATATGATGCCTTTAAATCCCATTATGGTAGTAGAAATTTTTGATGTATGGGGCATTGATTTCATGGGTTCTTTTCCTATTTCCCACGGTTTTATTTATATTCTTGTTGCCGTGGACTACATTTCCAAATGGATAGAGGCCATGGTTTGTCGTAGCAATGACCATAAGACATTTGTGTTTTTTGTTAAGGAATACATTTTCTGTCATTTTGGCATCCCTAAAGTTATCATCAGTGATGGCGGAACGCATTTTTGTAATAGAGTTGTTGCTTATTTAGTTAAGAAGTACGGAGTTACCCATAAGGTGGCTACTCCTTATTATCCACAGACTATTGGCCAAGTAGAAGTCTCTAATAGGGAAATAAAAAAAAAATATTAGAAACAACAATCAATCCTGATCGGAAAGATTGGTCTAAGCGACTAATAGATGCCTTATGGGTGTATTAGACAGCTTTTAAAACTCCTATAGGAATGTCTTCCTTTAGACTTGTGTTTGGAAAACCTTGTCACTTGCCCGTTGAATTGGAGCACCGTGCTATGTGGGATATAAAAAGCCTGAACTTTAATATTGATGAGGCAGGTGTCAAGCTCAAATTGTAATTAATTGAGCTTGAAGAAATCCGTAGCGATTCTTATGATCTTGCGAAGGATTATAAAGCTAACATGAAACGTGTTCATAATAAACAGATTTTGCATAAAAAGTTTGTGGTTGGTCAAAAGATTTTGCTTTACAACTCCCGTTTGCATATTTTCCCAGGAAAATTAAAAACCCATTGGTCTGGTCCCCTTTTAGTTACTGAAGTCACCCCTTACGGGGCAATCACCATGGTCAATCCCTAAGGACAATAGTACCTTTCAAGTTAATGGCCAACGTTTAAAACCTTTTCATGAGTTAATGTCCCCAGATGTGGAGGATGTCATTTTACAGGACCCTGCCTATGAGGACTAACCTTTGATGTTTGGTGTACTTCCTTTCAATTCCATATATTGGTAAGTGCACCATTAAGGTAACTGGGCCCTCCTTTCGGAGTGTGTGGCTGTAAGTACCGGATCCTAAGTCCACGTTTAACGTAATTCACACTTTCCACTCTTACATGTTTTCTTGATTTTTGAGTCAAGTTTCTCTTTCGAGTGATTTACGTCTTTATTATTTTATTGTTTTCCTTTATATTAAACCTTATTCATAAAAAAAAAAAAAAAATATTAAAACCCTATAAACAGTAATCTAGCAAGTCTCGGGAATCTGACTTTAAAAGACCCACGTTTTTTAACAAATTTTCTAAACTATGTTTTCAAAAATTTGTTTGGGGGTGGGGTGTTTGGTCTTTCCATTCTTGATCGCTCAACTTCCTATTCTTGTTGTTTATGTCATTTAGTCTTATTTTGATTCGGGTTGACACTATCTATGAATATAGATTTCTTTTGATCACATAACTTATGTCATTCTTGAGTTTCGAGGCATTTTCCATCTTCTTATATGTCAACCACGGTTAGATTTGAGTTTTTTTTTATAGATCATTGGATTGTACTTTCTCTGCTGATCGTTTTCATAGCTCATTCGCCAAAATTGAACCGTTAACGAATCGGGAATTTTAGTTTTAAATTTTATGAGCCATAGGATAGGATGGGCATTATAGGATTTGTTTTGGGCTTGGGCCCAAACGAATTAAACCTTACGCGGTCACGTGACCCGCACGTGACTCCTAAAAAAAAAATAAACCCATGCGTTCTTCTTCTTTTCCGCCTCCACACCGACCAAAGAAAAACCACGCACCCTAACCTCCACACAACTCAGTCCAAATTTTGATCAAGTGTTTAATTCACTCACCCCCACCTTACATTCACCCCAATTTCCAAATCCAAAACCCAATAGCTCCTCCACCCCCAAAGATTCTTCCAGAATAAGTTTTTAATCAAACACAATTTTCACCCTTTTTCGGTAACGAAATGGTTATTAGGAAATGGGAAAGGTTGTGGTATTCTACGGAGGATTTTTATCACACTGATTTGGTGTATAATTTTTATAAGAAGAGAGAGATTGATGGGCGTAGAATTTTTGTTAAGGTGAATGGTAGTCAGAGGGAATTGACTACAACAGTATTGTCTGAGATTACTAGCATTGACCAAAGACCCATCGTAGTCACAATGCAGGAATCTCAACTTGGTAAAATCGGTTCTTTGATGACGGAGACTGTATTGGAAGGAATTTACAATCCAAACTCGCACTGTGTTCGTCAGACTTTTCTTAGAAGAAACCAGTTGGCTGTGGCTTAGTGGGTTGGTAGGAATGTTATTACCACCACGAAAGCCAGTGACATCAATTTGAGTTGTCTGCACGGTCTCTGGACCCTTCAGAATAGGAGGTATGGGTTTTGCATCCTTGAATTTTTGTTAAATGAGATTAAGGCAGTTGGTAAATTGACCGCAACCTTCCCTACATTGATTACGAAGGTTATGTTGTATTGGGGATGTACTTTGAAGACTAGTCAGGTTAAGTTGAAGTTGCATGTAAATGCACGTATTTATTGGGAGTGTATTCAAAGGGATTGGCATTTGCCTGAGGTTAGGGGTGCTGAGGTTGTATCGGATGAGGAAGATGAGGAAGACACGACATGTTTTGATGTCGATGCTTTGGAAAGGGCTACTACGGATATAGACCGCGTCTCATTACTTCATCGTGGCCTGCAAACTCTCCATGATGAGTATGAGATGATTCGTATAGGCCAACGTTCTCTTAGTGACCTCTATGAGGCTATTTAGACTAGGTAAGGTACTATTGTCCGTAGCCAAGCAAACTTCCAGGCTAACATGGAGACTTTCGTCCAGAGTAATAATGTGCGTTGGGAAGCCATGGATGTTTTTATGGAACAACAACGCACGTTTCAAGTAGAAGTTCTACGACACCTGCCACCTCATGACGGTTCTTCTTCTGCAGACTCTGGAAGGCATGAGCGTCGTAGATGTAGGATGGATGGTTATGGCCCATCCTCATCTTGTGGCTAGTTCGTTGATTGTATTATTATTATTTTAGGAGATTTCCCTATTTTAGTAGAATACTTTTTTATTTCCAGTTGTTGAGTTAAGTAGTTAATTTTGGATTATGTATTTGGTTGTTATTTGAATTTCAAGTTAGTTTAAATTTTGTCCGAGCATGCTATCTATTTTTTCATAAATCCCACATTCCCGACTTGTTTGGGGGTGGTATTATTTGTTTAGCATTATATTTTACCCTATCCACTTGTATTTGGAATTTAATATTGTAAGGTTTTGAGAATATAGTTTGTGTGAGCATGTTGCTAATATGGTGTAGCTAGAATTAGCTACTCTTGGTTTGTGCAACCTCAAGGATTAGAAATTTGGATGATTGCTATTTTTAATTCTAGCCTAAAAGCTATAGGTTTGATTTTGGAGCCTGTTTCTATTTTGGTTTTAGAAGCCTTTTCTTATTCCAGCTCTTTCCAGATCAATTAGGGAACCTTGAGGATCTTATATTAAGAAACTTGGGTTATATAAATACATGGGATGTTCTAAATTTCACACAGCACCTCTCAAATTCACCTCACACTTCATACCAACAAACAACACTCGGAGCGCGCACTCCCTCTCTGTTGCCTTATAACAGAGCGCGCCCGCGCCCAAGGACCTAGAACACAGAGTCAGAGTTGGGCGATCACGCGCCCTTCCATAGGCTATTCTGAGTGCGCCCGCGCCCTTACCTCAACAAGACCTCCAATTTTTAAATTTTCTAGGGTTTTCTGCACTCATTTCAAGGAGTTTAGTAGTGTATTTGGTTGCTATGAAATCTCCTCAAATCATACCAGAGCAGTCCTTTGAAGAATTTCTCGAGAGTGACACCTATGGATACTGGTTCCGCGACAAGATTGTGTAGTCAAGATGGGAGACTCTACTGGTAAGTGCCAATAACTCTTATTCTTCTGCACTTACTTCTTATTTCTATGATCATTGTAAGTTCTTTTATCGACCAGATGGGGAACAAGTGTTCTCTGTCACCATTGATGATATAACAATGGGTTTCAACAAGTTTTTGGTAGCCTTTGCTGTTGGGATGCATATGTCTGCTTCCCAAAACTCATAGGGCTATATGTCTGATAATATATACCTCTATAACTACGAGTATTTCCAATAGACTTATGGGGTAGGGATTTTTCGTGTAGAGGACCAATGGCATTTTAATGTATCCCTTGGTAGCCTGTCCTTTAACGTAGACACTATCATGTTCTCTATCATGCTGAATATCTTATGGGAATGGCGGTTTTCTTCTGCGAATAACGCCGCTGGTGACGTCTTCCTTGCTTTAGCTAAGGGACGTATGCTATATGACATTCCCCAGACCTTAGTGTCCAGTTTAGCACAAGCCCATAGTATGAAGCATAAGTACCTTCTTATGTCTGTCTAGCTTTGCTGCATCATGGTATGTTTCTTTCCTGATTTTGCATTCCGCTACACGAATTGGGTTGGGGTTGACATTATATGATAACCGTAAAAATAATAGAATCCTAAATATTAATGTTAACAACACTAATACGTAATCCTACCGTTCTTACGTTTAAATCAATTCTTCTTACTCTCAAAACATAATCATGCAATATAATGAGTAAGGATTCGTTCCACTCTTAACTGTCTAGACTTAAATTGAATTCAACTAATCAAACCCAAAAGGAACAATGGTGAGAGTAATGATTTGATGTGAAATTTCTATACTACCATTCCCAACACAAGAACAATAATAAGAACATGTCATTATGGAATAAGTAATTAACTTTATAAATCTAATAGAACAATAAGAACAAGATATGATTGAATGAATAACAACTACTTATTAATCTAATGAACAATAAAAACAATGATTCAATACTCAAGAAATAAACTAATTAATTAATGTAAAACTAAATAATGTAAAACTAGATCTGGATCTAAGGTTTAATGGCTACTTTTCTTATCCTAACCTAATTTATTTTCTAACCTAACTATCTACCATTAACAAAGAGTCAAGCTCTTGTGTTTATACTTTCAGATCCAAAAATCGTGCATGGGCTTGGAGCCATGTTTTGGGCCGGAAAATCGGGCCCAAACCCCAATTTCTTTAGTCCAAAATGGGCTCTTCAGCTGCGGTTGGTTTCGATAGATATTTCGTCCACTTTTGCTTCTCTGATTGGGTCAAGGCTTAGACCATTAGAAAGCTCTTTCTAAGCCGGTCGTTTTGACATAAGATACTCCAAATTCCGAGGTCTGAGTCCAAAGATACAGCCTACGGAAGTTCTGCTGACTTGTGCACTGTTTCTGCCCGTGTTGACTTTTCATCTTTTGACCGGGCTTTACAAAGGCTTTGTCTCCTTGAATCTTGGCCTTTATTCACAGAACTCCTTAGCAACCGACTTTTTCTCCTTTATCTTGCTAAAGTGGCACATTTCTGCACATAATGGACTTTGAAGCCTGAAATGCATAAAAACACGTAATCAGTATTAACTCTTAATTATTACTCACATAATTGGTCTAAAAGTATGATGGTTAAGGGGTTAAAACTATAATTTTGGGCTCTTATCAAACCACTCCCAAACAGCATTTTGCTTGTCTTCAAGCAAAGATGAGAAATTAGAATAAGTGACCAAAATGGAGTTCTATCTACTCTCGTTTCGCTGAGTGCGATTGCATTGACCATATGCAACAAGGCCTTAAACCACTAGGAATTCCCTAGTGGACGAGTTATAGCCTCGTGAGAGTTTTCCAGTGAAGGTACTCACAAACTTCATCTATACTACAACGACTAAGAAATAAAACTATTGTTTCCTTATTTATGTCTCAATTATATATACATCTCACTAGCAATGAATACAGAATAATCATGTCGAAACCTAAGCTAATATATGCATAATAATCAATCATCTACGAATAAACATATATACAATGAGTAATGCTATGAAATGCAGTAACAAGTCCGTTTCTGAAACTTTGGAAGAGTGTCCTTAAATAGGTTCTCACATAAAAGTCAAGACAAAAAATCACTCTGATTTTTCCACTCAAGTTTTGCTACTCCAGTGTCCAGTGGGCATACTTTACCTTACAATCTCAATGACACACAAGGAAGCCGAAGTTGATCAAACACATCTGCCACTTACTATCCCACTAACCAATTCCTAATTGAGCTAGAGGTCTTTATTAGGTGTTGCGGGGATTAGGAGATGGTTTAAGAATGAAGGAAACGGATATTCAAAAAGACAAGTCTGAGATAATAGGGTCTTCATATTACGTAACTAGAGAAAACCTTGTTTTTTTGCTTCTACACTTTGTTTCCATCCTTAGCCTTTTTCTTTTGGCTTTTCGACCCCTTTTATTCTATTTTTGGAGTTTTTATTTTATTTCTATCTTTTCTTTTTCTTTTCTGAAGCAACTAACTAATTTTTGTTTACACAGGTTTTTCTCTTCTATTTTCTTCACTCATCCTATTCTCAGACTTATTCTAAAATGGGTAGGTTTTTTTTTTTTTTTTTTTTTTTTTTTTTTTTTTTTTGTAACAGGGTAAAGGAATTGTGGTTTATGGAAGGGCTAATGAAAGGCTCAGTGGGGCGACTAGCGGAAAATATACTTAGGTCAGAATTTCTAGCTATATCGATCCAAAAAGGGCCTAAATTCTCTCTTAGGACATTGTATAGTGGTCAAGCAAGTGGACGTGTGATTTCTCTATTCGGAATATACTTCTCTCTTGTGTCATTTCTCAAATGTTTCACTCATATAAGGCTTTAGGCTATATTCTCATAGGATTTGTAGAATAAGTACTCTAGCCTAGATTTCAGAAACTTTCTGCCAAACAATCATAGATACTCATGTAATATATTTATAGATAGATGCAAAGATTATTACCTACATATTAACCTAAGTTTCTGAAAACTATTCTAATACAAAAGCTACGTGAGACTTCTAGATTAATAAGAGCATAGAGAAAGAAACAATACCAATATTCCTAAGTGTATAGCATAAACTTTTTATTTTTATTTTTATTTTTAGTTTTATTATTTTTAAGACAAATAATACGTAATATACAACCTAATATGTGCTTAATATTTACATCGTGTTTCTATACCACCCCCAAACAATTTGGGAGAAGGGGGTTCATGAAACAATTCAATAGCACAATTAAATTATGTAACTAACTAATTTTTATAATTTTTAACATTTTATAAATCAAAGTGCGTAATTTACATCCTAAAAGTGTCTAATTTTTGCAAATGTTTCTATCCCACCCCCAAACAATCGAACGCTTTGTACTCAAAGTGTAAAGAGATAAGGAAAGAATTTACCATAGAAACATGGCAAAAATTGGCAGTACCTGTAATAGAAATATTGTAAAGATGATATGATAATATGAAGCACAATTAAACTGGTACGTACTAACTAACACAAACTCTACTGGAGTAAACATGACAGGCTTAGGGTGGCAACATGATTTGAAATGAATACCAAAATACGCCAACCCCAAACAAAATTGGAAAACTCTTTTTAAGTTTGAAAATTTTGTTTGGCCTATACTCCAGAAAGTTGGTATTGTACGAAAACTTGGGTCTTTTAAAGTCAGATTCCCTAGACTTACTAATATATGTTTATGTTTTTATTTTATTTAGTTTTTATATGTTTGATTTTTAGAAAAACAAAAATTCTTAAACCTTTTACAACATGAGGGAGTTGGATGGGAGTAGAATTTTTGTTACGGTGGCAAAGAGGAGGAAGGAAGTAACTGTTGGGTTGTTGGCTAAGATTCTAGGCATTCCGCTTAGAATCCATCTTAATGCCACGTTACAGGAGTCCCAATATAATATGGTAGAAGCCTTGATGAACGCGACTGTTACCGAAGGGAACTACAATGCGAGCTCGCATTGTGTTTGCCAGCATCCTCGAACCAACCCCGGGTCGCATTTCGGTGGATTGGTCGAAACGTCCTAGGGAAGGAGAAGGTCAGCGACATCGGTCTGAACTGCCTCCACATTCTATGGATACTCCAGGAGCAGAAATACGAGTTCTGCATTTTGGAGTTTTTGCTTAGCATGATTAGGGGAGTGGGAAAGTCTATTGCACTTCTCCTTGTTTTGATAACCATGATCATGCTGAAGTTGAGAGTGACTCCGACGTCTAATAGGATTTACCTCACCCTACACCGAAATCCTCGTATTTATAAAGATTGTGTCCAATAAGTTTGGAGGTTGCCTGAGGATAGGGAAGAGGATGAGGAGGATGGTGGAAATGAGAATGACTCGGAGGATGAGGAGGACTTGACTTGTTTTGATGCTGATGCCTTGGAGAGGTGTTGGTCAGATGTAGAACGCATGGCTGTGATTCATCGTGGCATGCGTTCACTCAATACTATCTGCGAAGACCTCCGGACTTGACAGGCTACTATCCACCATAACTTCGAGATTCGTACCCAGCGAGAGGATGAGCGGTGGGAACAGATGAGGGCTGAGCTAGAAGCTCAGCGCCAGTTCCGGGCTGATATGCTTGCACGCTTTCCACCTCATGGGGATTCTCCTTTTGAGGATACATCATCGAGGCACGAGCGTCGTCGCTGAAAGACGAATGGTGCTGGCCCATCGGGAGCTCAGGAGCCATCTCCTGAGCGTGTGCCCTCCGTTACCAGTACCGAAGTGGTTAGGGATAGTATAGCTTGATGATTTTTATTTGAAGTTTTATTATTGTTAGTTATTTTAATGCCAATATTAATATAATGTCGTTATTTTCATCATGTGTGGTTGTTTAATGTTGATCCCACTTTCCCAAATTGTTTGGGGGTGGTATTATCTATTCCATCATAATTTCTATATGACCCTCGTTTTTAGAAGTTATTTCGGAGTTAGGGTGAGAATATTGCCGATATGGGCATATCTATGAATAAATATTGGTTAGGATAAAATCTCGATAAGTTAGGTAGTTTTATCCTAAATTCAACCTAAAAGATACTAGGGTTGTTTTAGAATCAAGAATATGAGTTGTTTCCGTTTCGGGTTTGAAAATTTTAGTATTTCTGGAATCTGCCGTAAAATTTTTTTTGGCAACTTCCCGATTCCTTTTAGCAACTTAAAACCTATATAAACTTCATTCATTCTATACTCACAACCCACACTACACCTAACTTCCATCACTCACCTTTCACTCCCACGTTTCCCATGTTTTGTCTCATTTTTCAAACATCAGAACATCGGAGCGCACCTGCGCCCTAGAGGAGCGCACTCGCGCCCTACTCATTTTTCTGACATTTTGCACAGAGCGCACCTGCACCCAAGGTGAGCGTGACTCGTGCCCAAACACTGGAACTCGAAAATCATCAGAGCGCACCTGCGCCCTGACCTCCGTAAACACAAAAATTTCCAATTTTCTGCGGGTTGTTCCCGGATCATTTGCAGCTGTTCCAGAGGATCATTTTGAGATGACATCTCCTACAATAATACCGGAACAGTCTTTCGAAGATTTGTTCCAAAGCACTACTTATGGTGCTTGGTTTCGCGAGGCGATCACATACGTAGGCTGGGAACCGCTTATGGTAAGACCTGCTGAACTTTATTCTCCAACACTAGCATCTTATTTTTACAATAACTGCATTTTCTTTGAGAGACCAGATGGAGAACAAGTGTTCTCCATCAACATTGATGATGAACCAATGGAAATTACCAGGTTCTTGCTAGCATTTGTTCTTGGACTTGCTATGCCCACTGAAATACAAGACCCATGGTGCTATTGGGTAGATAATATGCATGTCTACATTTATGAGTTTTTGCATGAGTCGTATAGGGCAGGCATTTTCCGTATCGAGGACCAAGGGGAATATAACGTCGCCTTTGGTAGCCTGTCCATGAACATAGGAACTGTTATGTTTTGGATCATGCTAAACATTTTAGGGGAATGGCGTTTTTCTTCTGTGAATGATGCCACTTGCAGCGTCTTCCTTGCTTTAGCCACGGGACGTATGTGCCATGACCTTCCCAGAACCTTGATGTCTAGTTTAGCTCGAGCCCATAGCATGAGGCATAAATACCTTCTTATGCCTGTTCTAATTTCCCGTATTATGTTATGTTTCTTTCCTGTTTTTTGTACACGTTTCACGGATTGGATTACGGTCGACATTGTGCGACCCACCAATAGTATTATTCGATCTTTCCGTGCAATGACTTGGCAAGGGTGGAGGATACAACCTCATCAGGTTGCACCCTACACCCCGTCAGACCAAGTGGTGCTTAATATGTTAGCAATAATAGATGATAAATGGCGGGAAGCCTGGCAAATTATCATGGCATGGCAGGACGCGAAGGAACCTCACTTCTTTATAGAAGAAAAGGATGAGGAGGATGATGAATAAAGCGGGAGATAAGGTAAGTTTTAATTCTAGTTAGTGTCTGCTTATGTCCCAAGCAATTTGATTCTTGTTAACCCCATAATGGGTGAAACTCTTATAGAGTTGCGTCAGTTTTTATTTCCTATATTAGTACGTTCTAACTTTGTTTTGCAGATGTTCTTGAATTTCACGCGCTTCAATGGTATTTTTCCTACCCTCTTTATTTAAAATACTTTGAGGACAAAGCATGCTTCTTGTTTGGGTGGTGCATAGAAACATGTGTAATTAAGGCATCTGCTAGGATATAAATCTGTATAATGTGCACTTGTTTTCTAGTTAAAATTTCAAAAATTCAAAAATATAAATAAATAAGTAATGCTATACACTTAGGAATATTGATATTGTTTTCTTTCTCTATGCTCTTAATAATCTAGAAGTCTCACGTAGCTTTTGTATTAGAATAATTGTTAGAAACTTAGGTTAAGATGTAGGTAATAATCTTTGCATCTATCTATAAATATATTACATGACTATCTATGATTGTTAGAAGCAAGTTTATGAACTCTAGGCTAGAGTACTTATTCTACAAATCCTGTGAGAATATAGCCTAAAGCCTTATATAGCGAAGCATTTGAGAAATGACACAAGGGATAAGTAAAATCCGGATAGAAATATCACACGTCCACTTGCTTGATCACTAAACCATATCCTAAGCGAGAATTTAGGCCCTCTTTGGATCGATATAGCCAGAAATTCAAACCTATGAATTATTTTCTGCTAGTTGCCCCTCTGAACCTTTCTTTAGCCTTTCATAAACCACAAATCCTTTACCTTGTTACAAAAACAAAACAAAATAAAAAAATAAAATAAAATAAAAAATCAACCTACCCAATCTAGAATAAGTCTGAGAATAGAATGAGGAAGAAAGAACTAGAGAAAAACCTGTGTAAACAAAAGTTAGTTAATTGCTTCAGAAAATAAAGAAAACAAGTTTCCATCCAAAGAAAAGAAAAATAGAAATAGAAATAAAATAAAAACTTCAAAAAAATAGAATAAAAGGTGTCAAAATCCAAAGAAAAAGAAAAAAAATGGCTAAGGATGGAAACAAAGTGTAGAAGCAAAAGTAAATAACAAGGTTTTCTCTAGTTACATAATATGAAGACTCTATTATCTCAGACTTGTCCTTTTTGAATATCCATTTCCTTCCTTCTTAAACCATTTCCTAATCCCCGCAACACCTAATAAAGACCTCTAGCTCAATTATGAATAGGTTAGTGTGATAGTAAGTGGCAGATGTGTTTGATCGACTCCGGCTTCCTTGTTGTCATTGAGATTGTAAGGTAAAGTGTGCCCACTGCACACTGGAGTAGTGAAACTTGAGTGGAAAAATCAGAGTGTTGTATCTTGACTATTATTGTGAGAACCTACTTAAGGACGCTATTTCGAAGTTTTAAAAACAACCTGCTAGGCATTTCATAGTATTACTCATTGTATATATGTTTATTGTAGATGATTGATTATTATGCATATATTAGCTTAGGTTTCGACTTGATTAGTCTATATGCATTGCTAGTGAGAGGTATAGTTAATTTAGAGCATGAATAAGGAAACAATAGTTTTATTTCTTAGTCGTTGTAGTATAGATAAAGTTTGTGAGTACCTTCACTGGAAAACTCTCACGAGGCTATAACTCGTCCACTAGGGAATTCCTAGTGGTTTAAGGCCTTGTTGCATATGGTCAATCAATGCGACTCAAATAAACGAGAATAGATAGAACTCCATTTTTGGTCACTTATTCTAATTTCTCATCTTTGCTTGAGGACAAGCAAAATGCTGTTTGGGGGTGGTTTGATAAGAGCCCAAAACTGTAGTTTTAACCCTGTAACAATCGTACTTTTAGACCAATTATGTGAGTAATAATTAAGAGTTAATACTGATTACGTGTTTTTATCCGTTTTAGGCTTCAAAGTCAATTATGTGTAGAAATGTGCCACTTTGATGAGATAAAGGAGCAATGGTTGGTTGCTAAGGAATTCTGTGATTAAAGGCCAAGATTCAAGAAGACAAAGCCTTTCTAAAGCTCGGTCAAAAGCTGAAAAGTCGACGCGGGCAGAAATAGCACACAAAGTCAGCAGAACTTCCGAAGGCCGTATCTTTGGACTTAGACCTCGGAATTGGGCCTACCTTATGTCAAAACGACTGGATCGGAAAGAGCTTTCCAATGGTCTAAACCTTGACCAAATCAGAGAGGCAAAAGTGGACAAAAAGTCTGTTGAAGCCAATTGCAGTTGAAGAGGCCTTTTTGGACTGAAAGAATTGGGTTTTGGGCCTGATTCTCTGGCCCAAAACATGGCTCCAAGCCCATGCACGATTTTTGGATCTGAAAATATAAAAACAAGAGCTTGACTCTTTGTTGATGGTAGATAGTTAGACCTAGATTAAAAATGGGATTAGTTAGCCTCCATTAATTAGTTTTAGAACTTAGTTTTAGAATTTCAATTAGTTAATTAATTAGTTTTTCATATCTTGTTTTAGATCTAGTTTCATGTTTAATTAATTACTTTAGAACAAAGTAGATTATTAATTTAGTATTTGAATCATTGTTTTATTATTTATTAGATTAATAAAATAGTGTTCTTGGTAATCTAGTTTCATTTTCCATTTACTTATTTGGTTCAATTCTTAGATTCAATTATTTGTCTTTATTAGATTGAATAGATTTTTGCATGAGTAGTTTTCATTGAGTTTAAATAAGCAAAGTTTCAATCTTTATATCATGTCTTGTTCGAATTTGATTGGGAATGATAGCGTGATGATTCTCGGCTAAACCTCTAGTAGAGGGGGTTGCGAAGCCTTGATGAAGGCTTGATTCGTGTTAATGTTGAATGGTCGTAATTTCCTTTCCACTCTAGAAATGATTAGTTCACCATGAGAATGGGTGTAATCGTTCACATGCTATTTATGAATTGGTAAAAATGCCATGTGTAATTAGGGATTAGGAATAACCAGATTGTTCTGTGAAGCAGTTCAATTCGGATTACGACGATTCGTCGTTAGAGGATTAAGTTGAGCTAAGGTGGAATCAACCCCCCTCTAACTCCTTATCATAGAATCAACGTAGTATTCCCATAGTTGTTTAAATAGTCGACTAGTTGCATCTTGTGTGTAGTTGCATCGTAGTCTAGTTATCATTTCGTAAATCTCTCATTAGACTTTAGTTAATATTATTTATACGTAAAGAACATTACTTTGTGAAAGAACTAGGAGTGGAACGAATCATCTACTCCACTATATCTCAATAGGATTGAGAGTAGAAATCTTTGATAAATTAGGCACGTAATAAGTTTTAGTTTACTTACGTTCTGAGTTTTATCGTTCATTTCGTAGGTAAACTTTTATCTTTTTATGTTTATCAAATGGCGCCGTTGCCAGGGATAGTTAGACCTAGATTAAACTTGATCAAATGGCGCCATTTGATAACCGTAAAAATAATAGAATCCTAAATATTATTGTTAACAACACTAATACGTAATCCTACCGTTCTTACGTTTAAATCAATTCTTCTTACTCTCAAAACATAATCATGCAATATAATGAGTAAGGATTCGTTCCACTCTTAACTGTCTAGACTTAAATTGAATTCAACTAATCAAACACAAAAGGAACAATGGTGAGAGTAATGATTTGATGTGAAAATTCTATACTACCATTCCCAACACAAGAACAATAATAAGAACATGTCATTATGGAATAAGTAATTAACTTTATAAATCTAATAGAACAATAAGAACAAGATATGATTGAATGAATAACAACTACTTATTAATCTAATGAACAATAAAAACAATGATTCAATACTCAAGAAATAAACTAATTAATTAATGTAAAACTAAATAATGTAAAACTAGATCTGGATCTAAGGTTTAATGGCTACTTTTCTTATCCTAACCTAATTTATTTTCTAACCTAACTATCTACCATTAACAAAGAGTCAAGCTCTTGTTTTTATACTTTTAGATCCAAAAATCGTGCATGGGCTTGGAGCCATGTTTTGGGCCGGAAAATCGGGCCCAAAACCCAATTTATTTAGTCCAAAATGGGCTCTTCAGCTGCAGTTGGCTTTGACATATATTTCGTCCACTTTTGCTCGTCTGATTGGGTCAAGTCTTGGACCATTGGAAAGCTCTTTCTGAGCCGGTCGTTTTGACATAAGATACTCCCAATTCCGAGGTCTGAGTCCAAAGATACGGCCTTCGGAAGTTCTGCTGACTTGTGCACTATTTCTGCCCGTGTTGACTTTTCAGCTTTTGACCGGGCTTTACAAAGGCTTTGTCTCCTTGAATCTTGGCCTTTATTCATAGAACTCCTTAGCAACCGACCTTTGCTCCTTTATCTCGCTAAAGTGGAACATTTCTGCATATAATGGACTTTGAAGCCTGAAATGCATAAAAACACATAATCAGTATTAACTCTTAATTATTACTCACATAATTGGTCTAAAAGTATGATGGTGAAGGGGTTAAAACTACAATTTTGGGCTCTTATCAAACCACCCCCAAACAGCATTTTGCTTGTCTTCAAGCAAAGATGAGAAATTAGAATAAGTGACCAAAAATGGAGTTCTATCTACTCTCGTTTCGCTGAGTGCGATTGCATTGACCATATGCAACAAGGCCTTAAACCACTAGGAATTCCCCTAGTGGACGAAGTTATAGCCTCATTGGAGAGTTTTCTAGTGAAGGTACTCACAAACTTCATCTATACTACAACGACTAAGAAATAAAACTATTGTTTCCTTATTTATGTCTCAATTATCTATACATCTCACTAGCAATGAATACAGAATAATCATGTCGAAACCTAAGCTAATATATGCATAATAATCAATCATCTACTTAATAAACATATATACAATGAGTAATGCTATGAAATGCAAGAATGTGTCGTTTTCGAAACTTTGGAATAGCGTCCTTAAATAGGTTCTCACATAAAAGTCAAGACAAAAAATCATTCTGATTTTTCCACTCAAGTTTTGCTACTCCAGTGTGCAGTGGGCATACTTTACCTTACAATCTCAATGACACACAAGGAAGCCAAAGTTGATCAAACACATCTGCCACTTACTATCCCACTAACCTATTCCTAATTGAGCTAGAGGTCTTTATTAAGTTTTGCGGGGATTAGGAGATGGTTTAAGAATGAAGGAAACGGATATTCAAAAAGACAAGTCTGAGATAATAGGGTCTTCATATTACGTAACTAGAGAAAACCTTGTTCTTTTGCTTCTACACTTTGTTTCTATCCTTAGCCTTTTTCTTTTGGCTTTCCGACTCCTTTTATTCTATTTTTGGAGTTTTTATTTTATTTCTATCTTTTCTTTTTCTTTTCTGAAGCAACTAACTAATTTCTGTTTACACAGGTTTTTCTCTTATCTTTTCTTCACTCATCCTATTCTCAGACTTATTCTAAAATGGGTAGGTTTTTTTTTTTTTTTTTTTTTTTTTTGTTTTTTTGTTTTATTTTTGTAACAGGGTAAAGGAATTGTGGTTTATGGAAGGGCTAATGAAAGGCTCAGTGGGGCGACTAGCGGAAATTATACTTAGGTCAGAATTTCTAGCTATATCGATCCAAAAAAGGCCTAAATTCTCTCTTAGGACATGGTATAGTGGTCAAGCAAGTGAACGTGTGATTTCTCTATTCGAATATACTTCTCCCTTGTGTCATTTCTCAAATGTTTCACTCATATAAGGCTTTTAGGCTATATTCTCACGGATTTGTAGAATAAGTACTCTAGCCTAGATTTTAAACTTTCTTGCCAAACAATCATAGATACTCATGTAATATATTTATAGATAGATGCAAAGATTATTACCTACATATTAACCTAAGTTTCTGAAAACTATTCTAATACAAAAGCTACGTGAGACTTCTAGATTAATAAGAGCATAAAGAAAGAAACAATACCAATATTCCTAAGTGTATAGCATAAACTTTTTATTTTTATTTTTATTTTTATTTTTATTATTTTTAAGACAAATAATACGTAATATACAACTTAATATGTGCTTAACATTTACATTGTATTTCTATACCACCCCCAAACAATTTGGGAGAAGGGGGTTCATGAAACAATTCAATAGCACAATTAAATTATGTAACTAATTAATTTTTATAATTTTTAACATTTTATAAATAAAAGTGCGTAATTTACATCCTAAAAGTGTCTAATTTTTGAAAATGTTTCTATCCCACCCCCAAACAATCGAACGCTTTGTCCTCAAAGTGTAAAGAGATAAGGAAAGAATTTACCATAGGAACGTGGCAAAAATTTGCAGTACCTGTAACAGAAATATTGTAAAGATGATATGATAATATGAAGCACAATTAAATTGGTACGTACTAACTAACACAAACTCTATTGGAGTAAACATGACAGGCTTAGGGTGGCAACATGATTTGAAATGAATACCAAAAGACGCCAACCCCAAACAAAATTGGAAAACTCTTTTTAAGTTTGAAAATTTTGTTTGGCCTATAATCTCGAGAAAGTTGGTATTAATACACGAAAACTTGGGTCTTTTAAAGTCAGATTCCCTAGACTTACTAATATATGTTTATGTTTTTATTTTATTTAGTTTTTATATGTTTGATTTTTAGAAAAACAAAACAAAATTATGATAAAGAAATAAAAATGAAACTCACTCCATAGAGAAGCACTACTCAATCCACGAGAAAAAGTGTAAGAGATAAATACGTGAGTCACATGAAACGTAGACTAAGAATCCGACACTTACAACCACTCACTCCAAAAGGAGGGTCCGGTTGGCTTAATGGTGCACTCCCATAACATAAGATTGGAATGGAGTACATCGAAGAATAAAATAAGTCTTTTGTAGTCAGATACTCGAGACTTTATCTAATATATATGTATTAAAATGCAGTTTACCATATATCAACAATTGAAAAAGTTGTGGGTCTTTCCACAAATAATTAACATGGAATGCACCATCAAACAGAATTAAGCACCAAGATTTCCTATGACGTAGCTTAGTGGAATGAGAGCAAAGCCTTATAGATCTAAAACCTAATCGAGCATACAATTTCTTCTTTGTCCTCTTATGAAGGGGATGCCAAGTAAATGAACGTGAGAAAATTGATGGTTGTGGAAGATACGTAGGATGTGGATAATTTTGAGAAGGAAAAAATGGAAAAAATGAAAAAGTGTTAGGTGGCTTGTCCTTGGGTGTTACTTCTTCACCAGTTGGTTTTAGATAGTTATGAAGCATAGGAGAAACGCCAAGGTCAAGTACAAACTCAATGGTTCTTTGAAAAGGTAGAGGGCGAGGAACATTCGTGGTGGAAGGTGAATGAGTGACATGAGGATGTGAGGTGGGTGAATGGTGTTCAACTAGTGTTCTTAGGTTTATATCATCAGAGGCCTTGAGATATGCAAGACATTCCTCAATAGGTGGGTAAGAAGAATCACTGGGATAGAGGGTGAAAAATTCTTCTTCCGTCATGGGGTCAAGAGATGAATGGATGTCAATAGGAGAGAACTCGCGAGGCGGCAAAGAAGGGTTGCAAAAGAGTCGAAGGAAATCTTCCTTGATGTTATCTACGTCTAGGGAGTAGAAATTGTGATCCTTGTCTTCTTCCATAAGAGGGGTATCTACTAGTGTGGGGACTAAAGTGTCAGCCGCACTAATGTGAGGTACAAAACTCTCCATGGACTTCACTTCCCCTTCTACAGGCAAACCTAGTTGTCCCTGTTTTTGTCTAAACATGTTAACTTCTACAGAAAGATTTCCAAAAGAAAGAGTCATTGAGCCATCCCGACAATTGATTTGGGCATTGGCGGTTGCCAAGAAAGGACGCCCTAAGATGATGGGAATGGAATCATGAGCAACTTCTGTGTCAAGAATAACAAAGTAAATTTGGATAGTAAAAATCCTGAACTTTAACGAGAATATTTTCAACTACACCCTTGGGATACTTAATAGAACGATCGGCTAACTGCAAAGTCATTTTGGTTGGTTAAAGTTTTGTTAGACCTAGTTGTTTATATAAATAAAAAAGGAGTAAGTTAACACTCGCCCCCAGGTCTAATAAAGCAGTTGTTATGAAGGTATCACCTAAGGTGCATTGTACAGTAGGACGACCAGGGTCCTTGTACTTAATAATTCCGTTATGTTCAGATAAAGAGGGATATTGTTCAATTAAGAATGCTTCGTGGGGTATGTTGGTTTTCCTCTTCTTGGTGCACAACTCTTTTAGAAACTTAGCGTGTCCAGGTAGACTTTTTATAGCTTCTAGAAAAGGTAGGTTTATAGTCAAATTTTTAAACACTTCCCTAATCTCATCAAAATTCTCGTCCTTTTTAAACATAACTAGTCTTTGGGGATATGGTGTTTTATCGCTATTTTTAGCAGAAGGGATAAAAGTATTATTAGTCTTTGCTTTATCTCTAGCCATTTTCCATCTAGGTGTCCATATTGGAACCTCTACAGGTGTAGGGTCTTCACTTTCTATTATTGGGTCTTGTAATGTTTTCCCTTTTGGTTGTGGTTTAACTGGTACTTCTACAGTTGTAGGGTCTTCAGTTTCTATTATAGTATTTGGTATGGTATCATTTTTAGTTTGCGGGTAATCTTTAGGCATAGTCACTTGGTTATCAACTACTCGCCCTGAACGAAGGGTAGTGACTGCCTGTAGGTCCCCTTGGTTTATATTACCATTACAGTAAATACTGTTTATTTCAAAGGCGGTGTTTGTTGACTTAGGATTAGGCACTGCTTGACTTGGAAACACGCCGGTTTGGTTATTATTTTGGTTAGAAGACATGTCAATAACCTTTTGGCACAAAAGCGCATCATTTGCATCGTTTGTTTCATCATATTAGAGTTTTGATCATGCTGATCTTTCATCAAGTTGGAGTTTTGTTGCATAATTTGATTTTGTTTCTCCAACAAGGTCACTACTACTTTGTCTGTAGATGGTTGTATTGAAATTAAAGCTTGTTGAGCGTTCATGTCTTGATGTTGATAGTTCTGGGTTATGGGTACTAAACCTCTATTCTGGTCACCTAAGTTCCCTTGTCCTTGATGTTGAGTTAACTGGTTGAAGTGTGATGGTTGTGGTGGTGTTTGTGCATAGACAAGAGGACAATAGAAGTCGGAATGCTCAAGACTACAACAGACATTACAACGAGTAGAGTTAATGTTCATGACTGGAGTGGATTGTTGTTGAACAGAGATGACATCTACCTTTTTAGTGAGGGCATCGATAAGAGTTTTAAGCTCGGGATCATATTTAACCTCAAGAGAAAAAGGAGAGGAGCGGGAGGAATCGTTACCTCCCCAATTGTTGTTCTTCTTAGATTGATCTTCAAAGAATTTATAAGCTTCCAAGGCTCCTTTACGAAGAAAACTACCCCCAGTCATGATATCTAGAACCTCCTTATGATAATGTGAAAGCCCTTTGAAGAAAGCACGAACAAGCGTGTCTTTCGCAAGATTATGATGCGGGCATTCAATGAGAAGATCAGTGAAATGATTCCAGGCCTATGAAAAGGATTCATGAGGATTCTGGCTAAAGAAATGAATCTTGTGAAGCATTTCATCTGTCTTCAGTGGTGGGTAAAACTGTTCCATGAACAATTGAACAAGTTGAGCCCATGAGTCCACAGAGTTTGGCGTTTGGGCAGTTAACCAAGACGCCGCCTTATCGGCTAAGGTGAAAGGGAATACCCTCAGTTTAATTTGTTCTGCACCAACCGTGGGATGGTGGAATATTGTTAGGACTTGTTCAATCCTACGCATGTGCTGATAAGGTTCCATGAAAAACGGGTAACAAATTAAAAATATTTGGGGGGATTCGGAAATCCTCCACTGGGTCTGCTAAAACGATGCAAGATTTGGGGCTATCGCTCAAGGCTTTGTAGAAGTCAAAGAGAGGAGTCTCTCTTTCTTCAGCCATTATATCAGGTAGTGTGTGTGAAATTCTTAGATAGGCGTGTGGTATTTATGTCTACGAAAAACAAGCCTGATTATACTAGAATTAAAACTCCTTTAACAAAAGAAACGAGGAGTGGAAGAAGGGAATACCTGATTGCATTCTTGCTTCGCTTATAAATAACGTCTTGTTCACGCGTGTTCAGTGTATATAACAAGTTAGAACACTGAAAAACTTGAAAATTGAAAATTTGAATCAAACCTGTGGAAATCCGGCAAAATCAGCTGAGGGCGCAGGTGCGCTTCACTTGGGCGTAGGTGTGCTCAGTGCAAATTCGACTTCCAGTGTTTTGAGCGCGGGTCGCGCTCGGTATGGGTGCAGGTCTCGCTCAATTTCCAGTGTTTTGAGCGCAGGTGTGCTTGCATAGGGCACGGGTCGCGCTTCAGGGATTTCGAGTTTTATGCCTTTTATCGTACTCCAAAAAATTTGAAAATTTTTCAGTAATTTGTCAAGACGTCTATCAAGTAGCCTGTAAATTTTCAGATCAATCAGAGCTATGAAATTCCCTTTACTGCCTTGCAAAGTTTGTGAAACAGTTTCTGGATACAATACAAACAACCGAATGGTTAATGCATCAAAACAAAGCCAAAAATTTCCAAATTTTTACTGGAGACTCCTGACAGATCCTACTTGTTCCTGTAAAACATTTAGAGCAATTGAAGTTTTACAACCTCTCCTTATCGGCTGGTGTTCCAGATATTAAGTGTTTGCAACACTGCAGAAACACACTGGAAACACTCTACTATTTAGGAGGTAAAAACAAATAAAAAACTTGTCAAATATTTACTACAAACTCTTGACTTAGGATAGATACTCCTGTAAAAATTATAGAATTTTTAGAACTACCAAAGTAACCTTACTCGTCTGTTTTTCAAGAACATACGGTGTGAAAACTGAAATGCAGCACTGTAAAGCTTGTATTTTTTTCACAAGGTAAACCAACTTTGAAAAATCTGAAAATATTCCAGTAAATCAAAAACATATTATATATTATGTCTGACAATTTTCAGAATTTTCAAAAATTTAGAAATACCTTCACTGCAGTGTTTTTCTCTGTGAATCCGCAGCCCGTATGCCTAAAACAGTGAACAGCTCCGAAAATTCAAGAAATAAGAATGAAAAATTAAAAGGGTGGGTGGGTAGAGAATTGGGGATTGCCCCTTGGATTCAAGCAATTGAATTCTTGTCTTGAACGAGATTAAGATGACAGCGGCGCCATTTGATAACCGTAAAAATAATAGAATCCTAAATATTAATGTTAACAACACTAATACGTAATCCTACCGTTCTTACGTTTAAATCAATTCTTCTTACTCTCAAAACATAATCATGCAATATAATGAGTAAAGATTCGTTCCACTCTTAACTGTCTAGACTTAAATTGAATTCAACTAATCAAACCCAAAAGGAACAATGGTGAGAGTAATGATTTGATGTGAAATTTCTATACTACCATTCCCAACACAAGAACAATAATAAGAACATGTCACTATGGAATAAGTAATTAACTTTATAAATCTAATAGAACAATAAGAACAAGATATGATTGAATGAATAACAACTACTTATTAATCTAATGAACAATAAAAACAATGATTCAATACTTAAGAAATAAACTAATTAATTAATGTAAAACCAAATAATGTAAAACTAGATCTGGATCTAAGGTTTAATGGCTACTTTTCTTATCCTAAACTAATTTATTTTCTAACCTAACTATCTACCATTAACAAAGAGTCAAGCTCTTGTTTTTATACTTTCAGATCCAAAAATCGTGCATGGGCTTGGAGCCATGTTTTGGGCCGGAAAATTGGGCCCAAAACCCAATTTATTTAGTCCAAAATGGACTCTTCAGCTGCAGTTGGCTTCGACAGATATTTGGTCCACTTTTGCTCGTCTGATTGAGTCAATGCTTGGACCATTGGAAAGCTCTTTCCGAGCCGGTCGTTTTGACATAAGATACTCCCAATTCCGAGGTCTGAGTCCAAAGATACGGCTTTCGGAAGTTCTCATGACTTGTGCACTGTTTCTGCCCGTGTTGACTTTTCAGCTTTTGACCGGGCTTTACAAAGGCTTTGTCTCCTTGAATCTTGGCCTTTATTCACAGAACTCCTTAGCAACCGACCTTTGCTCCTTTATCTCGCTAAAGTGGCACATTTCTGCACATAATGGACTTTGAAGCCTGAAATGCATAAAAACATGTAATCAGTATTAACTCTTAATTATTACTCACATAATTGGTCTAAAAGTATGATGGTTAAGGGGTTAAAACTTTTATCTTTTTATGTTTATCAAATGGCGCCGCTGCCATCTTAGTTACCTTTAGTATTGTTTTCATAGTATAATTAGCCATTTTTAAGTCCCATTAAACCCACCCACCCTTGTTTGATTCATACTGTGGTTGTCCGTTTCAGCATTGAAAAGTTCCTCGAAAAATTACATGGAGCGACTGCGCCAAACGCTAGAAACCGAAGCGAACCTGCTTCAAACGCCTGGAACCCTAAGCGTGACCTGCGCCCAAACCGAGCGCGACCTGGCTAAGCTGGAACCCGAAGCGACATGCGCTTAAACCGAAGCGACGACTTCGGCCAAACACCGTGAACTTGAAGTTACACAGAGCGCACCCGCGCCTTAAGCTGAATTTTGCCGGATTTCCACAGGTTTGTTTCGAACTTCGATTTTTTTAAGTTTTTCAGTGTTCTAACTTGTTATATACACTGAACACGCGTAAACATGATGCTATTCATAAGCGAAGCAAGGACGCAATCAGGTATTCCTTTCTTCCATACCTCGCATCTCCAGTTAGAGGTTTATACTAATATATCAAGATTGTTGGGAGTGTTGTCGTGTTTAGACTTAGACTTGCATGAGATTAAGGTCTGGTCGGAGAAAAACACCGAACATAATTAACCGTTAACGTCAACAAACAAGTCTATCGAGTATACTAATCACTACACCTCTAGCTACTATCCCACCCACCACACCTGACATAATGGCTGAAGAAAGAGAGACTCCTCTCTCCGACTTTTACAAAGCCTTGAGCGATAGCCCTAAATCTTGCATCGTTCTAGCAGACCCAGTGGGGGATTTTTGAATCCCCCCAAACATATTTAATTTGTTACCCATTTTTCATGGTTTGAAAAACCTTATCAGCACATGCGTAGGATTGAACAAGTCCTTACAACATTCCATCATCCTACGGTCGGTGCGGAACAAATTAAACTGAGGGTATTTCCCTTCACCTTAGCCGATAAGGCGGGGTCTTGGTTAACTGCCCAAGCGCCTAACTCTGTGGACTCGTGGGCTAAACTTGTTCAGCTGTTTATGGAACATATTTACCCACCCCTAAAGACGGATGAGATGCTTTCCAAGATTCATTTTTTTCAACAGAATCCTTATGAATCATTTTCTGAGGCTTGGAATCGTTTCACCGATCTGCTTATAGAGTGTCCACACCATAACCTAGCAAAAGACACGTTAGTTCGTGCCTTTTTCAAAGGACTTCTACATCACCATAAAGAAGTCCTTGACATAATGAATGGGGTAGTTTCCTAAGTAAAGGAGCCCCGGAGGCTTACAAATTTTAGAAGATCAAACTAAACGCAATAATAATAATTGGGGAGGGGTAGTGATGATGTCCCCCGCTCTGCAAGTTCTTCTTCAATAGTTAAGGCCGCCGGTATGTTTGAGATGAAACCCGATCCAGAACTTAAAAATTTAATCGAATCTCTAACTAAAAAGGTTGAGGCTATTTCTGTTCAACAAAAGCCTATCCCCGTTATGAATGTCAACTCCAACCCATGTAATTTCTGTTTGAGTCCTGAGCACCCTGACTCCTATTGTCCTCTCGCCTATGAACAACAATAATTAGAGCAAGATAATGTTTGCTCCATTAATAGCTATCCTATTCCTAATGCCCCATGGAGACAACATCCCAACTTTAGTTGGCGAAACAATCAACAAGTTACACCTCCAGGGTTTAATAACCAAAACGTTAGGCCAGCAAACAATTATAACCAAGCTCCACCTAGACAAGGACAAGGTCAGGGGAATTATAATAATTATAACAACCAAGCGCAACCACGACAAGGTCTAGCACAAGGTCAGGGTAATTATAATAGTTATAATACCAATAAAGGTATCGTTCCGGTTAACAATAGTAACTATCACAACCCACCCATAAATAATCAACGTGAGATAGTTCCAGTCGCACCACCTGTGACTACTACACCTACACAACCGGATCGTTTTGACACCTTTATATAGGTTACCCAACAACTTTTCCAAACAATGACTCAATCAAACCAACAGATCTTACAATCCATAAATCAGGGCATACAACAGTTAGCCTAAGAGAAAGTCCAACCAAAAGGCGTGTTTCCAGGACAAGCGATACCACACCCTAAAACAGCAAACACAGCCTTTGAGGTAAACGGTAATACTAGTATGGAAACTATAATTGTAGGTGACCTAAATGCCATCACCACTCTTCGTTCTGGAAGAGTGGTTGATAACAAAGTAACTATGCCTATAGTTACCCCATTAGTACTCCCTACACCGGATATAAAACTAGAAACTGAAGAGCCTACCACTGTAGAGGTACCAGTTAAACCACAACCTAAGAAACAGAAAGCCAAGGTTACACATCAAGTTGAGCCATACGCTAAATATAGAGCAAAACCACCGTTCCCTCAGAAATTAGCCATGCTAACCAGGGATACAAACTCGGAGGAGATTAGGAACGTTTTAAAAAATCTAATGATAAACCTTCCTTTTCTCGAAGCTATTAAAAAGCTACCTAACCACGCTAAGTTTCTTAAGGAGTTGTGCACTACTAGGCGTAAGACCAACATACCTAAAGATGCCTTTCTAACTGAACACTTCCCAACCTTATCCGAAAATAATGGAATTGTTAAATACAAGGACCCTGGTCGTCCTACTGTAAAATGCACCTTAGGAGATTCCCACACGACGACCGCTTTATTAGACCTGGGGGTGAGTGTTAACTTACTCCCGTATTATTTGTATAAACAAATAGGTCTACAGGAAATGCAACCTACAAAAATAACGTTGCAGTTAGCGGACAGGTCAATTAAGTATCCTAAGGGTGTAGTGGAAAACGTGCTTGTTAAGGTTTAGGATTTCTACTATCCTGCTGATTTTGTTATCCTTGATACAAAAGTCGCTAACGACTCTGTACCGATCATCTTAGGGCGTCCCTTCTTGGCAACTGCCAACGCGCTTATAAATTATCGCGATGGTAAGATGTCCTTATCTTTTGGCCATCTTTCTATTGAGGTAAATGTTTTTAAAATGATGAAACAGTTACCAGAATCGTCTATAGATGGGGAGGTTAGCATGATTGAGAGCTTAGGTCAAGATTATTTTAACAACACCTTTCCTGAAAACAATATGTACAAATTCCTTTCTTTTGGAACTTCAGATTTTGTAAATGACTCCTACTTAGAGGAAGTCACCACCATCCTTGAGTCCACACCAATTGTAAACCCGCCGGTTGCTCCATATAATGAGTATGAAGACTTGCTACCTAAGCAAGTATTCATTATGCAAAATGGGGACCCTGATGAAACATCTATTGACATTCCTTCCACCCCAGTGCTTAAACCTCTTCCCCCGGAGTTAAAATATATTCAACTTGATCCGGATGGTAGTCATCCGATAATTATATCTTCTCAGTTAACTAAGGATGAAGAGACACGTTTAATCAGGGTGATTAGGGAACATCGGTCTGCGATTGGTTGGTTCCTAGCCGACATTAAGGGAATTGACCCTAATGTTTGCACTCATCGTATCCATTTGGAGGATAACGCGAAGACTTCTCGCGAACCTCGCCGCTGAACCCCCGCCATGAAAGAGGTGGTTAGGGAAGAAGTCTTTACGATTACTTCGATCGCGGGTATCATATACCCAATCTCGATAGCGAATGGGTAAGCCCCATTCATGTAGTTCCTAAGAAATCGGGGAGTTACCATGGTGCGTGAACGAAAGGGTGACTATGTTGTCACACAAGGTCTTATGAAATGGAGAATCTGTATTGACATGGGCGTTTAAATGCTATGACACCTAAAGGATCACTTTCCTTTACCTTTTATAGATCAGATGCTCGAACGCCTAGCTAGTCATGCTTTTTATTATTTTTTGGATGGCTACTCAGGCTATTTTCAGATTATTATTGATATTGATGACTAAGAAAAGACTACCTTCACATGTCCCTTTGGAACGTATGCCTATAAACGAATGCCTTTTGGCCTTTGTAATGCTCCTGGTACCTTCCAGCGGTGTATGCTTCATATATTTAGTGACATGGTAGAGCGCTTTATGGAAGTTTTAATGGATGATTTTTCTATCTATGGAGACTCCTTCACAAACTGCTTGTCTAACTTGTCTAAGGTTTTGACACGGTGTGAAGAAAAGAGCCTCGTTTTAAACTGGGAAAAGTGTCATTTCATGGTGAAAAAGGGCATAGTACTAGGTCACATTGTATCTAGTGATGGCATCGAAGTAGATAAGGCCAAACTAGATAAGATAGCGACTCTACCTAAACCAATGATGTCCCAAGTGATATTAAAGCCTTTCTAGGCCATGCAGGTTTTTATAGGCGTTTTATTAAAGATTTCTCGAAAATAGCTAGGCCTTTAACTAATCTGCTTTTGAAGGATGCAATCTTTGATTTTAATTTTAACTGTAAGCAGGCTTTTGAAACTTTAAAAGCCTAACTTCTACACAATTATTACTGACCTCCGATTGGTCTAAACCTTTCGAACTCATGTGTGATGCTAGTGATTATGCGGTTGGTCTTTGTCTTGGGACGAAACTAGATAATAAGTCCACTGTTATTTATTATGCTAGTAAAACCTTAAACGATGCTCAACGGAATTATACAACTACTGAAAAAAGAATTCTTAGCTGTCATTTATGCTTTAGATAAGTTTCGTCCTTATTTGGTTGGTTCTAAAACTTTAGTTTACACGGACCATGCGGCCTTTAGGTACCTTCTTGCAAAGAAGGATGCTAAGCAGAGATTAATCCGATGGATTCTTCTCCTGCAAGAGTTCACATTAGAAATCAAGGACAAAAAGGGTCGAAAACGTAGTTGCCGACCACTTATCTAGACTTACAAAACGGCGATAATAGTGATTCCGAGTCCATAGGACTCTTTTCCCGATGAGCATCGTATGCTATTTTTTCGCACCATGGTATGCCGACATTGTAAATTATTTAGCGGCTGATGTTATGCCTTATAATTGGTCAAGAAATGAACGTAAGAAGTTCTTGGCGAGTTAAGTTATACTCTTTGGGATGAGCCCTACCTTTTAAGTATTGTGCGGATCGATTATTCGTCGTTGCATTCCCAATTGGGAATATAATGAAGTTCTATCGTTCGCCATGACAAAGAGTGTGGTGGCCATTTTAGTGGAATGAAAACAGCCGCTAAAGTTCTTCAATGTGGATTTTATTGGCCTACCCTTTTTAAGGATGCCCAAGTGCATTGCAAGGCGTATATTCATTGCCAACAACTTGGGCTTAATCGCGGCGTAATATGATGCCATTAAATCCAATCTTGATAGTAGAAATTTTTGACGTTTGGGCCATTGATTTCATGGGTCCCTTCCCTGTTTCCCACGGTTTCATTTATATTCTAGTTGCCGTGGACTACGTGTCTAAATGGATAGAGGCCATGACTTGCCGTAGCAATGACCATAAGACAAGTGGTATTTTTATTAAGGAGTATATTTTCTGTCGTTTTGGCATTCCTAAAGCCATCATTAGTGATGGTGGAATACATTTTTGCAACAGAGTTGTTACATCCCTAGTGAAAAAGTATGGAGTTACACACAAAGTAGCAACTCCTTATCATCCACAAACTAGCGGACAAGTAGAAGTTTCTAATAGGAAAATCAAAAAGATTTTAGAAACAAATCAGTAAATCTCGATAGGAAAGACTGGTCGAAGCGTCTATCAGATGCCTTATGGGCGTATAGGACGGCTTTCAAAACTCCTATAGGTATGTCTCTCTTTAGACTTGTATTTGGGAAACCTTGTCATTTGCCCGTTGAATTAGAGCACCGTGCTCTGTGGGCTATAAAAAGCCTTAACTACAATATTGATGAGGCGGGTGTCAAACGCAAGTTACAATTGAATGAGCTTGAGGAAATCTGTAGCGATTCTTACGATCTCGCGAAGGATTATAAAGCTAACATGAAACGTGTTCATGATAAGCAAATCTTGCGCTAAGAGTTTGTGGTCGGTCAAAAGGTCTTGCTTTACAACTCCCGTCTATATATTTTCCCAGGGAAACTAAAAACCCGTTGGTCTGGTCCTTTTCTGGTTACTGAAGTCGCCCCTTACGGGGCAATCACCTCGGTAAATCCCAAGGACAACAATACCTTTCTAGTTAATGGTCAACGGTTAAAACATTTTCACGAACTTCTGTCCCCGGATGTAGAGGAAGTCCTTTTACAGGACCCTGTCTATGAGGATTGACCTTTGTCATTTGGTGCACTTCCTTTCACTTCCATATAGTGGTAAGTGCACCATTCAGGTAACCGGGCTCTCCCTATGGAGTGTGTGGCTGTAAATACCGGATCCTAAGTCCACGTTTCGCATAATTCACGTTTTCCACTTTTGCATGTTTTCTCAGTTTTTGAGTCATGTTCCTCTATGGGGTGAATTATGTATTTATTGTTTTTCGTGTTTCTTATAATACACTAATAAAAAAATAAAAAAATAAAAATAAGAATAAAAATTCTAAAATCATAGAAATAGCAATCTAACAAGTCTTGGGAATCTGACTTTAAACGACCCACGTTTAAAACAAATTTTGTGTTTAAAAATTTGTTTGGGGGTGGGCAGTCGGTCTTTCCATTCGGATTGCTCAAACTTTCCATTTGTGTTGCTTAGGCCCATTAGTTGTAGTTCATTTGGGTTGACGTTATCTAAAACTTAGATTTCCTTCGTTCGCATAACTTACGTTACACACGCACTTTGAGGCGTTTTTCCACCTTCTTATATGTCACCCATGGTTGGAATTGAGTGTTTTATGGATCATTGGATTGGAAATTCTCTACTGATCATTTCCATAACTCATTCGCCAAAATCGGACCAGTAACGAAGCGGCAAATTGAATTTGAAATTGCGCGAAATATCGAAAAAGTTCGGAATTCAAATTGGGCTTGGGCCCAAACTCTCGCGCACTGGCAGCGCACCTGCGCCCCTTCCTTCCCAAACAAACAGTATCGCGATTTCTAATCCTAGAACCGCCATTAACAAAGTTTTCAACCTAACCAAATAAAAAAAAAAAAAAAAAGAAAAGAAAACATAACTACACCCACGCCAAGCATTTAAATCAATCTGAAATCTTCTCCAAACCATTACCACCACCAACCCCAACAATTTTAAAACTCCGAAAACCACCAAAAATCTAAAAATTTGAGCCTCTAGCGCTTGCCACCGACGCTGGCGCCACCACCATCGGTTCTTTTTAGTAACGTTGTCTAAAATCGCATCCCCACACTCCATTATACAAACCCGTAGATTGTTTCAATATTTCCCATGGTTATTTTAAGACGTCAGATTTTGTCGGAACAAGCATTTAGGCCCGACCGCTTCGCGCCATTTTACGATGCAGAGATGATTAGGAGAAATTGGAATGGACTCTGGTACTCGACTGAGGAGTTCTACCACTTCGATTTGGTAGAACAGTTTTATAAGAAGCGAGAATTGGAAGGGGATAGGATTTTCATTAAGGTAGCAGAAGGCGAGGAGGGAAGTGCTTGAGGACACGGTTGTTGGTCGAAATTTGTTAGGGCGCTACCGAAGCAACCTAGAAGCCACCATTCGGGAATCACAAGATATCTTTGGAGTTCTGCTTTGATGAAAGATACCGTGCGTGGAGGGTGAATACAATACGAAGTTCTCATTCGTCCGCCCGATCAACCCGAGAACCAATTAAGCGGGCTGTAGCTTTCGGTGGATTGGTAGGAACGTCCTCGGGAAAGAAAAAGTCAGCGATATCGGTCTGCAATGTCTGCACATTCTCTGGATTTTGCAAACGAATAAGTATAATTTCTGCATCCTCGATTTACTTTTTAATGTGATTAGAGGAGTGGGAAAGAGCATTGCGCCTCTTCCCGTATTGATCACTAAGATCATGCTCTCATTTAGAGCTGTCGCAAAATTTGCCCCTATTAAGATCAAATTGCATTCTAATGCAAGTATTTATACGGATTGCATCCAAGAGACTTGGCCGTTGTCTGAAGGAAATGTAGTTGAGTTGGCGGATGAAATGGAAGATATGACATGTCTGGACGAAAATGCATTAGATAGTTGTAATTCTAATTTAGAACGCATGCAAGTGTTGCAAACTGGAAACTGCGCCAGCGTTTATGGTATTTGCGAAGATATCCGAGATAGACAGATTGTAGTTCGAAATAAACAAACGAACCTTCAGATGAGAGTTGAAATGCTAGAAAGGGGTCAGGAAGATATCTTGTCTAACATGGAGACTATGCACCAGTGCCAAGAGGACCACTATATAGTACTAAAGGTTGAGATGGAAGTACAGCGCTTGCTTCAAATAGAGATGCTACGTCGCATGCCAACCTTGGAGGATTCTGGCTCAGACAAGTCTGAGAGGCATGAGCGTCGTCGCCGAAAGACAGATGGCTCAAGCTATTCTTCATCTAGGACCAATCTCCATCTCAGGGTCCATCTTCATCACATGGCTAGGTGTTCACCATCAGTTTGTGTTCACTGTTATTTCATTGTTTTATTAGTTGGATTTTAATTCAGTTGTTAAATTTAAATATTAATGTGTTTGTTTTATGTTGTTTGGATTTAAATTTTATTTTTAATATAATTGGTTATTTTCGAATTGTGCGTGTTTTTATCATTAATCCCACCTTCCCGAATTGTTTGGGGGTGGTAATATTTATACCGAGCATAATTCGTTATATGATCATCTTCTGTAAAGTTGTCTTGGAGTAATGGTTGAGAATTTGGCCGATATCGGCATATCTATGATTATGTGTGGTGGTAGCATGAAACCTAGGAGAGTTTAGAAGTTATTATCTAAATCCAGTATAAAAGATACCAGGGTTGTTAGAAAATCAAGAATATGGTTTGTTTCCGTTTTCGGGTTTGGAATTTTTTTATTTCCGGAAATTGCCTTAAAACAATTTGGCAACTTGCCGATTCGTTTTGGAAGCTCAGAACCTATTTAAACTACCTTCATTCTATACTCACAAACCACACTACACCCCACCATCATCCCTCACCTTTCACTCCAAGCTTTTCCTTATTTTTCCTCTTAAACTTCTGCTTTAGCACTTATGAGCGCACCTGCGCCTCAGTAGAGCACACCTGCGCCCAAGTTGAGCGCGACTCGCGCCCAAACAATGTAAATCCAAAAACAATCGAGCGCACCTATGCCCAAGTTGAGCGACTCGGCCTTCAAACACTTGTTAATCCAAAACACCCGGCGCACTGGCTTCAAGTGGAGCGCACCTCATACCGCCGCCTCAGTAAACACACGAAAATTTCCAATTTTCTGAGGGTTTTTCCAGGATTTTCGGAGCTGTTCCAGAGAGTAGTTTTGAGATGACATCTCCTATAGTCATTCCTGAACAGTCATTTGAAGACTTGATGGGAACCGATACCTATGGAGCATCGTTCCGCGAGCGGATCGTGCAGTTAGGATGGCGCCATCTACTGGTAAGTGATGACGATTCATATTTAGCACATCTTACTGCTTATTTCTACGACCACGTTAGTTTCTATTGTAATCAGGATGGAGAACAAGAATTCTCCGTCGTAGTCGATGACACGACATTAGAATTCAATAAATATGTGGTAGCTTTAGTTTCGGGATTACCAATACCTGATCTTGTTCACACATGGGGATATATGACCGATAATGCATACCTTTATAATTATACATATTTCCATGAGTATTATGGGGGAGGGGTATTTCGAGTAATGGACCAGGGGCGATATAACATTGCCCTTGGTAGCCTGTCCCTAAACGTAGGCACCACCATGTTATTCATCCTGATGAATATTTTAGGGGAATAGCAGTTCACTTCTGCAAATAGTACTGCTGGTGACATTTTCCTCGCTTTAGCTGAGGGACGTCGCCGATATGACATTCCCCGAGTTTTAGTCGCTAGTCTTAAGAGAGCCCAAAGCATGAGGCGTAAGTATCTTCTTATGCCTGTTTTGGTCACCGCATCATCATCGTAGTTGTTTATTGTGATATTCGTGGCACAATTCACGATTGAAAAAGGTTGAAGTCATGAGACCCACCAATTGGGTGGTTCGCTCATTCGCGAATTATGACTTGGCGGGATGGTGCAGTCTTCATTTGGTTTGGTAAGCCGCACATCCCATCGGACATAATAACACTTAACAGGTTAGCATTAGTAGATGATAAATGGCGGCAAGCTTGGCAAGTTATAATGGCCTGGCAGAATGCGAAGGAACCTCATCTATTTGATGAGGAGGAGGATGCTTAAGCGGGAGATAAGGTAACTTTTTAGTTTTGTTATTTTCTGCTTATGTCCCAAGCAATTTAATTCTGTTAACCCCATAATAGGTGGAACTCTTATAGAGTTGCGTCAGTTTTTTATTTATTTCCTATATGAGTATGTTCTAACCTTGTTTTGCAGATGTTCCAGAATTTCACGCGTTTCCATAGTATTTTTCTACCCTCTTTATTTAAATGCCTTGAGGACAAAACATGCTTCTTGTTTGGGGGGGGGGCATAGAAACACGTGTAATTAAGGCATCCGTTAGGATATAGATATGTATAATATGCATTTGTTTTCAACCGGCTCGGAAAGAGTTTTCCAATGGTCCAAGCCTTGGCCCAATCAGAGGAGTAGAAGTGGACGAAAAGTCTATCGAAGTCAACTACAGCTGAAGAGGCCTTTTTGGACTGAAAGTATTGGGTTTTGGGCCTGATTCTCTGGCCCCCAAAACATGGCTCCAAGCCCATGCACGATTTTTGGATCTGAACATATAAAAACAAAAGCTTAGCTCTTTGTTAATGGTAGCTAGTTTTGACCTAAAACTATAGATAATTATAGATCTAGTTTTCATTAAATAAAATTAAGTTTAGTTCATTTCAATTCTTGCTTTAGATTAATCTTTAGAATCATTGTTCTTTATTAGTTTGATAAATAAAATAGCTAGTTTGTCAATTTTGATTTTGTCATTTCAATTTATAGATCTAATTTTAATTCTTGTTGAGTATCATTTCTGAGTTGTTAAATTAGATTGAAGTATTGTTAGTTAAATTAGCCAAGTTAGAATTTTGGTATGATGTTTAGTTATAATTCCATGAGAAATAATGGTTTGATGAATCAAGGCTAAACCCTCCATTAGAGGGGTTGATGAAGCCTTGATGAAAACTTAGTTGTATAGTGTAGAGTCGTTGTAGAGTCTATTCCATTATAGAAGGTCGTGTTTCGCCATGAGAATGGGTGGACGACCTCACATGCTAGTTAAAATTGGCAAAAATGCCATGCTAATTAGGGATTAGAACGAGCAATTCTTACCGTAAGAACGTAAGAATTGGATTACAACAGTCTATGCTAGGTGATTAAGTTGGATTCGAGATGGATTCACTTCCCTCTAATTCTTTATCTAGATTCACATTTCAATTATTCAGTAGCATTACATTTATTAAGTAACTTGTCAATTGAATCACCCCCGTAGTATAGAATTCCCCTCGTAAATCTCTCACTAGACATAAGACTGATTAGTTAACTAAGAAATCATTCCATGCTAAAGAACTAGCAGTGGAACGAATTTGTTACTCCACTCTATTTCGATAGAATTGAGAGTAGAAAACTTGATAAATTAGGCTTCGTAAAAGTTTTAGTTTACTTACGTTTTGAGTTTTATTGTTCATTTCGTAGGTAAACTTTTATCTTTTTATGTTTATCAAATGACGACGCTGTTTATCTTTTTATGTTTTTATGTTTTATCGTTCATTTCGTAGGTAAACTTCGTAAAGAACTAGTATCTTTCTATCTTTTTATGAAAAATTAAAAGGGTGGGTGGGTAGAGAATGGGGGATTGCCCCTTGGATTCAAGCAATTGAATTCTTGTCTTGAACGAGATTACCCCGGCAGCGGCGCCATTTGATAACCGTAAAAATAATAGAATCCTAAATATTAATGTTAACAACACTAATACGTAATCCTACCGTTCTTACGTTTAAATCAATTCTTCTTACTCTCAAAACATAATCATGCAATATAATGAGTAAGGATTCGTTCCACTCTTAACTGTCTAGACTTAAATTGAATTCAACTAATCAAACCCAAAAGGAGCAATGGTGAGAGTAATGATTTGATGTGAAATTTCTATACTACCATTCCCAACACAAGAACAATAATAAGAACATGTCACTATGGAATAAGTAATTAACTTTATAAATCTAATAGAACAATAAGAGCAAGATATGATTGAATGAATAACAACTACTTATTAATCTAATGAACAATAAAAACAATGATTCAATACTCAAGAAATAAACTAATTAATTAATGTAAAACTAGATCTGGATCTAAGGTTTAATGGCTACTTTTCTTATCCTAACCTAATTTATTTTCTAACCTAACTATCTACCATTTCTGGGCTCATGGTGAGATAACTACAACTAATGAAAAATGAAGAAGAAGAAGAGAGTGAAGGGCTACAAGGCCACAAATCACAAGTAAATTGGCAAGTTTATTTAGAGCACCACCCCTCCTATTTATAGTTTCAAAGGAGTAAAATGGGTGGCGAAGATTACATCTTACATTTTCAATCCAAAAGTTACAAATTAATCTACTTTTATAATGGAATTTATTTAATCTAAGTAGAGAAAGTGGGTGAATAGTAATTCCTATTACAATATAAATAATTAGGAGTGGTTTGTGCATGTATTAAGTGGAGAAAGTGGGTGATTATATAAGCTTCCACTTAATGACATCATGATAAATAGTAATTGGATTTTTACTTTGTCTTGGTTCGGACCTGTTTTAATTCTCATTCCATTAAATTAATAGAACTTATATACCATTGTGTAGAGCTTGTCGTGCTGATCATTTTGATAGGTCACACGCCCAAAATGGAGTTCAGAGTCAAAAGATATGATTTTCTGAAGTTTTGTTAACTTTTCTGTAAGATTTGACCAGGGTTAACCCGGAATTGACTATTTTGACCAGGCTTCATGAGTTTGATTCTGATATTTTTTCAGCTTCCAATAGGCTTTTAGACTTGATAAAAGGGCTTTGTTTCCAATTAGCATATTCACCTTGTTTCCATGCCAAAATGCCGGTTTTGTTAAAATTTCATCGTTTACGTGTCGAAACCTGCAAAAGCATGGAAATATAACTAATTTGCATTTATTACACACATAATTAACCAATATGTAATGTCTCTACAGGGTTTATATTCCATTTTTGGGTGCTTATCAGAAGACGTCACAAGTGACGTTATTCGCAGAAGAAAAACGTCATTCCCCTAAGATATTCAGCAAGATAAAGAACATAACAGTGCCCACGTTAAGGGACAAGTTACTAAGGGCTACGTTATATTTCCCTTGGTCCTCTACACAAAAAATCTCTGCCCCATAGGTCTCATGCAAAAACTCATAGTTGTAGATATACATATTATCAACCAAATAACCTCATGAGTTTTGGATTTCAGTAGGCATAGAAAGTCCAATAGCAAAGGCCAACAAGAACTTGGTTAAGTCCATTGTTTCATTATCAATGGTAATAGAGAACACTTGTTCCCCATCCAGTCGATAAAAGTACTTACAATGATCATAGAAATAAGCTGTAAGGGCAGGAGAATATAGTGCATCGGAGCTTACCATTAGAGGCTTCCATCCTGCCTATATAATCAAGTCGCAGAACCAAGACCCATAGGTGTCACTCTCGAACAAATCTTCGAAAGACTGCTCCGGTATGAGTTGAGGAGATTTCATAGCAAACAAACACACTCTTGAACTCCTGGAAGTAACCTCGGAACACCCTAGGAAAAATAAAAAACTGGAGGTCTTGTTAAGGTAAGGGCGCGGGCGCACTTTGTTGTAAGGCCAAATAGAGGGCGTGTGCGCTCCGTGTGCTTGAAGTGCTCTGAAGTGAAAGTGAAAGTAAAAGTCAGAGGCACAAAGTGAGAGGTGTGGTGTTAAGTTGAGAGTGAACCATGTATTTGTAGAGGACTAGTTTCTTAATCTAAGTTCCACAAGTTGCCCAAATTGTTAAGGCAAGATGATGAAAAAAGAAAATTTCTAAATCCAAAATAGAAACAGACCAGATGCATACTCCAAAATCAAACCAATAGGTTTTTGGCTGGAATTAAAATAGGAATCATCCAATTTCTAATCCTTGAGGTTGCACAAACCAAGAGTAGCCTAGCTACACCATATTTTGCAACATGCTCACATAAACCATATTCTCACAACCTTGCAATATTAACTTCCAAAATAGGTGGATATGGTAAAATACAATGCTAAACAAATAATGCCACCCCCAAACAAATCGAGAAGGTGGGATTCATATGAAAAATAGATAGCATGCTTGGACAAAAAAATAAATTAACTTGAAATTCAAATAACAATTAATTACTCAAAAACAATTACATAATTCAATATTAACTACTTAACTAAACAACTAAGAATCCAATTCTACTAAAAACAGGGAAAAATACATCAAAACAACAATATAACTAAAGAACTAGCCATGAGATGAGGATGGGCCAAAGTCATCTAACCTACGTCAACGACGCTCATGCCTCCCAGAGTTAGCAGAAGAAGAACCCTCATGAGGTGGCAAACGTAGTAGAACTTCTACTTGAAACGTGCGATGTTGCTCCATAAAAACATCATGGTTTCCCAACGCTCATTATCACGCTGGACTAGAGTCTCTATGTTAGCCTGGAAATTTGCTTGGCTACGGACAATAGTACCTTGCCTAGTATGAATAGCCTCATAGAGGTCACGCAGAGAACTTTGTGATAGGGTTATATACTAAAAGCATTACTTTTGTATTAACTCTAATTCTTCATATTTTGAATAAGAATCATATGGGCAAATATTATGCATATTATATATGTTATTAGTTATATGCATGCGTCTAATACTTTGTGTTGTAGATGATATGGTGTGGTGACACATAGAAGATCATATCATCAGTACCTTATAAAGTATAAGTAAACGTTCACAACCTAGATGGATTTGGACAAACCATTGGTATGGTTGTAGTATAATCTGGTATTAGTCTATCTTGACTACAGGATTACACTAGTACACTTTGTGTGTATTGAACAGGACCAAGTGAGGTTGTTTCTCTTTATATTGACTATATAAGAAAACAAACATCTCTGTTATTATGGATGCTTGTCCTCTTAATCCGGATATAATAACGGGCACTTACGTGCATTGTACATTGCTTTAAATCATCAATGAGTGAGATTCATTTGTGAATCAACAAACTCGATGGATTAGGTAATGGCATTGTATATAAGGTGTGCTATTGATTATAGAAGGAATCTGTGACCCACAAGAAGTCAGGTTGATGATGTACCCTTGAGGAGCTTATAAGGATTGTCATGTAAACCCTACAGGTAGATATAATCCGACATGACAATGAGGTTGAGTGGTACTACTCAAGGACATAAGAAGTTGATTAATGTAGTTGTCAATAACTTGACATAATTAACGGGCATTTGATATCTTAACACAGGGAGATCAACAAGTATATAATATGGAGCCCATAAACGTAATACACATAATTTGGGATTAGGGCGGTAGTGCAACAATGAACTTTAGTGGAATAAGCCATTTGTTGACGGACTTGGGCCGTGTGTTCTGGACGAACATGGGAATCCCAAGCCCGTTAGGAGACCTAACCCTAATTTCTCCTCATGGTCCCTGTTGTAGCCTATATAAGGAAACCCTTCTTTCCTGGCCAAAACACTAAGTTATTGCTCAAGCAAAATTAGTCCCAAAATTCGGTTCTAACCTTGTGAGTGAGAGAGGCCAAGAAAGAAAGAAGGGACTGGTAGATCGTTGCTCACACAACGTCCATTCCATGGATAGGAATACAATAGAAGATCAAGAGGTTGCTGATTCGTAGAGCTTGGATTCTCAGAGATATCACAGCTGATCAAAAGGTATGATTCCTAATCAAAATTGTGAACACCCTTATTCTGCTGCGCATGGGTTTTCACGGTTTGTAAACAATGACATGCAACCATAATGGTTCCTACACTTTGGCCTGTATGAATCGTCTCATACTCGTTATGGAGAGTTTGCATGCCATGATGAAGTAATGAGATGCGGGCTACATCCATAGTAGCACTTTCCAAAGTATGCATCAAAACATGTCATGTCGTCCTTATCATCCTCATCGTCTACCATCTCAAAATGCCTAGCTTCCGGCAAATTCCAATCCCTCTTAATACATTCCCGATAGATACGTGCATTTTCATGCAACTTCAAATTAATCTTACCAGTCTTCGGAACACCTCCCTAATACATCATAACCTTTGAAATCAAAGTAAGGAAGGCTGCGGTCGATTTACCAACTACCTTAATCTCATTTAACAAAAATTTAAGGATGTAGAATCCATACCTCCTATTCTGAAAGGTCTAGAGAATGTGCAGACAACTCAAATTGATGTCACTGGCTTTCGTGGTGGCAATAATATTCCTACCAACTCACTGAGCCACAGCTAGCTGGTTCCTTCTCAGAGACGTCTGACGAACACAGTGCGAGTTCGGATTGTAAACTCCCTCCAAGATAGTCTCCTTCATCAAAGGACTGATTCCACCAAGCTGAGATTCCTGCATTGTGAGTACAATGGGTCTTTGGTCAATGCCAGTAATCTCAGACAATACTACTGTAGTCAATTCCCTCTGACTACCATTCACCTTAACAAAAACCAGACTACCATCAATCTCCCTATTTTTATAAAAATCATACACCAAATCAGTGTGATAAAAATCCTCCTGAGATTACCACAATCCATTCAATTTCCTAATAACCATTTCGGTACCGTAAAAGGGAAAAAATTGGGTTTGAGTAAAAACTTGTTCCGGAAGAATCTTTGGTGGTGGAGGAGCCATTGGGGTTTTGGATTTTGAATTTGGGGTGAATGTAAGGTGGGGAAGAGTTTTAATTCTATCAAAATTTGAAATGGGTGGAGGCTAGGTCGCGGTGTTTGTTTAGTTTTTTTATTTATTTATTTCGGTGGTGTTCTTGGAGGCGGAGAAGAAGAACTCACAAAGGGTTTTTCTCTCTCTGTTTAGATTTTGGAAATCACGTGCGAGTCATGTGCATACGTAGGGTAAACCTTTTGGGCCCAAGCCCAAAACAAATTCTGAAATGCCCATCCTGTCCTATACCTCGTAAAATCCAAACTTAAATACCGATTCGTTAACGATCTGATTTTTGTGAATGAGCTATGAAAACGATCAGCAGAGAAAGTACAATCTAATGATCTATAAAAAAAACTCAAATCTAACCATGATTGACATTTAAGAAGATGGAAAATGCCTCGAAATGCGTGAATGACATAAGTTATGTGATAAAAAGAATCTAAATTCATAGATAGTGTCAACCCGAATCAAAATACGACTAAATGGCATAAACAACTAGAATAGGAAGTTGAGCGATCAAGAATGGAAAGACCAAACACCCCACCCACAAACAAATTTTTGAAAACATAGTTTAGAAAATTTGTTTTGAAAATGTGGGTCTTGTAAAGTCAGATTCCTGAGACTTGCTAGATTACTGTATATAGGGTTTTAATATTTTTTATTTTTTATTTTTTTATGAATAAGTTTAATATAAAAGAAAACAATAAAACAATAAAGACATAAATCACTCCATAAAGAAACATGACTCAAAAACCGAGATAACATGCAAGAGTGGAAAACGTGAATTATGTTAACCGTGGACTTAGGAGCCGGTACTTACAGCCACCACTCCAAAGGAGGGCCCGGTTACTTTAATGGTGCACCCCTATAATATAAGATTGGAAAGGAGTACACCGAAGAATAAATGAGTCTTTTATAGTTAGATACTCGAGACTTTATCTAAAACATGTAGTAACCTACAGTTTACCATATATCAACAGTCTAAAGAGTTGCGGGTCTATCTATAAATAATTAACACGTAATGCACCACTAAACAGAATCAAGCACCAAGATTTCCTATGATGTGGTGTAGCAGAATGAGAGTGAATATTGGTAGATCTATAACCTAACCTAGCAGGCAATTTATCCTTTTTCCCCAACGAAAAGTTGGCTAGTGAATGATCGTGAAAAAATGGATGGTTGTGGAAGATATGTGTGATATGGATAAGTTTTAGAAGGAAGAAATGGAAAAAATGAGAATGTGGGGTTAGCACAAAACTCATTGGTGGCGTGGGTTGGTATAATCACACATCTGAAAATGAAAATGTCAGGTGGCTCTTTCTTGTGTATTATGTCCTTACCAGATAGGTTTAGGAAGTCATGAAGCACAGGAGAAACAAAAAGGTTAAGTGTAAACTCAAGGTTCATTTAAAAAGGTGGAGGGAGGGGAATCGAGGCGTGTGGTACGCTAGGTAGTTCTTGAGAGGGTGGATCATCATAGGCTCTAAGAAACTCGTCGAATTCCTCATCTAGCTTGGTCGCATCCACATGATTATGGTATTCCTCTGCATCTTTGAGAAAGTAATAAATCTCATCCAAGGAGTTGAAATTGTGATCTTTGTCTTCGTCCATAAGAGGAGCATCCACTAGTGTGGGGACAAAAGTGTTGGAGTCAGAAGTTCCAAAAGAAAGGAATTGATGCATCTAATTCTCAGGAAACGTGTTGTTGAAATAATCTTGAGCTAAGATCTCGATCATGCTAACCTCTCCATCAATAGTTGTATATGGTAAATGTTTCATCGGTTCGAAAACATTCACCTCAACAGAAAGGTGGCCAAAGGACATGGACATCAAACCATCGCGACAGTTTATGAGTGTGTTGGCACTAGCCAAGAAAGAATGCCCTAAAATGATAGGAACAGAGTCGTTAGCGACTTCTGTGTCTAGGATAACGAAGTCTGCTGGGTAGTAAAAATCTTGAACTTTAACCAACACGTTGCCAACCACACCCTTAGAATACTTAATAGAACGATCAGCTAATCGCAACGTCATTTTAGTTGGTTGCATCTCTTGTAGACCTATTTCTTTAAATAGACAATAAGGGAGTAAGTTAACACTCGCCCCCAGGTCTAATAGCGCAGTCATCGTGTGGGTATCCCCCAAGGTGCATTGTACTGTAGGATGACCAGGGTCCTTGTACTTAACGATTCCATTATGTTCCGATAGAGTGGGAAATTGTTCAGTTAAAAAGGCATTTTTAGGAATGTTTGTCTTCCGCCTAGTAGTGCAAAACTTTTTTAGAAACTTAGCATGTTGTGGTAATTTTTTAATAGCATCAAGAAAAGTTAGGTTTATTGTTAGATTCTTAAAAACTTCTCTAATCTTGTCAAAATTTGTATCCTTGTTTAACATGGCTAGTCTCTGGGGAAATGGTGGTTTCTCTCTATATTTAGCATATGGATCACTAGGAGTTTTAAACTTGGCCGCTTTCCTCTTGGGTTGCGGTTTAACTGGTACCTCTACAGGAGTAGGATCTTCAGTTTCTACTTCGGTATCTAGTAAATGTTCATTTGTAATGACCACAGGTGGAGTAACAATGGGCATAGTTACAATGTTATCAACCACTTTGCCAGAATGGAGAGTGGTGATGGCATTTAACTTACCTACGTTAAAATTATCATTATTAGTATTACCGGATACCTCAAAGGTTGTGTTTTGCATTTTAGGATTAGGTATAGCTTGACCTGGAAACGCACCTTTTAGTTGAGTTTTCTCTTGGGTTAACTGTTGTATGGAATGATTAGTGTATTGTAAAATTTGTTGGTTAGCTTGCATGTAGGCTTCGAAACGATCCGGTTGTGAAGGTGTAGTGGCCACAGGTGGTGTGACTGGAACTATCTCACAATGATTATTAACGGGTAGGTTGCGATAGTTGTTATTAATCGGAACGATACTTCTATTATTATTATAATTATTATAATTACATTGTCTTTGTCCTTGTCTCGGTGGAGCTTGTTTGTAATTGGTCGTTGGCCTGACATTTTGATTATTAAACCCCAGAGGTGTAACTTGTTGATTATTTTGCCAACTGAAGTTGGGGTGTTGTCTCCAAGGTGGGTTAGGTTCGCAATTAATGGAGCAAACATTGTCCGGCTATGCAAATGGTTGCTCATAGACAAGAGGACAATAGGAATCGGTATACTCAAGACTGTAACAAAAATTACATGGAAGAGAGCTGATGTTCATGACAGGAGCAGGTTTATGCATAATAGAAATGGCTTCGACCTTTTTAGTAAGAGATTCGATTAGAGTTCTAAGCTCGGGATCAGATTTAACCTCAAACATATTGGCAGCCTTAATTGTAAAAGAAGAATTAGCAAAGCGAGGGATGTCATTACCCCTCCCCCCCAGTTATTATTACGCTTAGATTGATCTCCTAAAAACCTATAAGCCTCTGAGGCTCCTTTACTAAGGAAACTACCCCCAGTCATTATATTGATTAAGAACCTCTTTATAGTGATGTAAAAGCCCTTTGAAAAAGGCACGAACAAGCGTGTCTTTCTCAAGGTTATGATGTGGACACTCGATGAGAAGATCAGTGAAACGATTCTAGGCCTCTGAAAAGGATTGATGAGGATTATGGTGGAAGAAATGAATCTTTTAAAGCATTTTATCTATCTTCAATGGTGGGTAAAACTGTTCCATGAACAATTGAGCAAGTTTGGCCCTTGAGACCACAGAATGAGGCGTTTGGGTAGTTAACCAAGATGACGCCTTATCGGTAAGGGTGAAGGGAAACACCCTTAGTTTAATTTGTTCAGAACCAACGATAGGATGATGAAATGTGGTAAGAACTTGTTCTATCTTACGCATATGCTAAAAAGGCTTTTTGTGGTCTAACCCATGAAAAATTGGTAACAAATTAAATATATTAGGGGGAATTTGAAAATCCCCCACTGGGTTTGCAAGAACGATGCATGACTTAGGGCTACCGTGTAGGGCTTTGTAAAAGTCAGAGAGATGAGTCTCTATTACGTCAGCCATTAATGCAGGTGTAGTGTGTGGTATTCTAGATAGGTGTGTGCGTTGACGTTTATGATAAATAACAGAAGATGGTTTACTCTTACCGGACCTTAATCTCATGCAAGGGTAAGGCCAATATGAATACAAACCACTAACAGCAGTCAAACAACCCTGATATGCGAGAATGAAAAATTCTTCAAACATAAAAGAAGAGGAGTAAAGGAAAGAGTACCTGAAGGCCTCCTTGCTTCGCGTATGAATAGCGTCTTGTATACGCAATCCCAGTGTATTTAAGAAGTTGAAAACACTGAATAGTAAAAATAATTTGAACAAAACGAGAGCCGGGGACTAACCTGCAAAATCAGGCTATTCTTCAAAGGGGCGCAGGCGCACTCTATTATAGAGTAAACAAGGGCACGAGCGCGCTCAAGGTACTGTTCGCAAAAAAAAATTCAGTAACAAGAGGGCTGGCGCGCTCCAATTTAGAGTACACAAGAGCGCGGGCGAGCTCCGAGTACAATGACAAAAAAACAAATTTCTAAAGAAAAAAAACCAACACAGTTAGAACCAAACAATTGGGTGGGTGGGTGAAATGGGGTATTGGAAGAATTAGCAACACAACGGGAAACTAGTCTAACAAAACTAAGAGGCCAGCGGCGCCATTTGATATTTGTAAAAACAGACGTTTTACCTAGACTTAACTAATTATGCCAAGAATAAGTAAACGTGAATTTATACTCTAGATCAAAGTTCTACTCTCAATTATCTTATAATAACGGGAGTCAGAATTCGTTCCACTCCTAGTTCGTAGACGTAATAATTTCTCTAAATTAACAATCCTACAATATCCTGTGAAAGCAATGGTTTAATAAAACTAATATGTAGAAATAACTAATGAAAGTGTTCTAAACTATACTATGGCAATTTGATTATAATAAGGGGTGAATGAGAAGAGAGGTATCATGGGGATTTGATTCTACCTTGATTTAAACTTAATAAGCTAGCATAAATTTGTTGTAATCCTAATCTTTATGTTTTCACATAAAGGTTGGGTCTTTTTAATCCCTAATTATTCATGGCAATCTCTACCAACTAATAATTAGCATGTGAGACAATTTAAACTCATTCTCAGGGTGAATTAACTACCTTCTGGAGTAGAATAGATTATTATAACTTATTCTACAGTAACACATCAAGTCTTCATCAAAGCTACATCAAACCCCTCTAATGGAGGTTTAGCTAAGATTCATTAGACTATCATCAATAGAAGAATAAGAAGAAGAATAAGACATAATTGAAACAATGTAAATAATTTGGCTTTATTAATGGAGATTAGGCTAATATAACAATAACTAGGGTTTAACTAAGGAAGAAAACTACTTTATTATCTAATTTATTAACTAAGAATAGCTATATGAATTAAAAACTAAGTATAACTAATGGATGGTTTAGATCATAGAGTTTAGCCTTAATCCTCTTTATATAGGAGAGGGTTAGGTTTACAATTTCGTGCATGGACTTTGGAGCTATGTTTTGGGCCATTAAATCAAGCTCAAAACTTAATTACTTAAGTTCAAAAAGGGTTTCTCTGCTAGAAATTATCACAATAGATGTTTCGTCCACTTTTATTCCTCTGATTGGATCAAGGCCTAGACCATTAGAAAGCTTTTTCTGAGTCAGTCGTCTTGACAAATAGTAGGCCCAATTATGAGGTCTGAGTCTAAAGATACAGCCTATGGAAGTTCTATTGACTTTTATGCTCTATTTCAGCCCATGTTGACTTTGACTTTTCAGCTTTGACCGGGCTTTAAAAAGGTTTTTTCTCCTTGAAACTTGGGCTTTAATCATAGAATTTCTTAGCAACCAACCTTTGCTCCTTTCCCTTGCAAAAGTGATATATTTCTTCACATATTTGACTCCAAGACCTGAAATGTACAAAAGCACGTAAACAGTACTAACTCTTATTTATTATACACATAATTGGTCTAAATGTAATATTATTAAGGGGTTAAAACTACAGGTTTGGGCTCTTATCATGGGTTAAGTTTATTTGGATTGGAAAATGAGAGGAGTGAAAAAAAAGTATCAATTTTCTATCGGACCTTAATCTCATGCAAGGGTAAGGCCAATATGAATACAAACCACTAACAGCAGTCAAACAACCCTGATATGCGAGAATGAAAAATTCCGCAAACATAAAAGAAGAGGAGTGAAGGAAAGAGTACCTGGAGGCCTCCTTGCTTCACGTATGAATAGCGTCTTTTATACGCAATCCCAGTGTATTTAAGAAGTTGAAAACAATGAATAGTAAAAATAATTTGAACAAAACGAGAACCGGGGACTAACCTGCGAAATCAAGCTATTCTTCAAAGGGGCGTGGGCGCACTCTATTATAGAGTAAACAAGGGCGCGAGCGCGCTCAAGGTACTGTTCGCAAAAAAAAATTCAGTAACAAGAGGGCTCGCGCGCTCCAATTTAGAGTACACAAGAGCATGGGCGAGCTCCGATTACAATGTCGAAAAAACAAATTTCTAAAGAAAAAAAACCAACACAGTTAGAACCAAACAATTGGGTGGGTGGGTGAAATGGGGTATTGGAAGAATTGGCAACACAACGGGAAACTAGTCTAACAAAACTAAGAGGGCAGCGACGCCATTTGATATTTGTAATAATAGATGTTTTACCTAGACTTAACTAATTATGCCAAGAATAAGTAAAACGTGAATTTATACTCTAGATCAAAGTTCTACTCTCAATTATCTTATAATAACGGGAGTCAGAATTCGTTCCACTCCTAGTTCGTAAACGTAATAATTTCTCTAAATTAACAATCCTACAATATCCTGTGAGAGCAATGGTTTAATAAAACTAATATGTAGAAATAACTAATGAAAGGGTTCTAAACTATACTATGGCAATTTGATTATAATAAGGGGTGAATGAGAAGAGAGGTATCATGGGGATTTGATTCTACCTTGATTTAAACTTAATAAGCTAGCATAAATTTGTTGTAATCCTAATCTTTATGTTTTCACATAAAGGTTGGGTCTTTTTAATCCCTAATTATTCATGGCAATCTCTACCAACTAATAATTAGCATGTGAGATAATTTAAACTCATTCTCATGGTGAATTAACTACCTTCTGGAGTAGAATATATTATTATAACTTATTATACACTAACACATCAAGTCTTCATCAAAGCTACATCAAACCCCTCTAATGGAGGTTTAGCTAAGATTCATTAGACTATCATCAATAGAAGAATAAGAAATAATTGAAACAATGTAAATAATTTGGCTTTATTAATGGTGATTAGGCTAATAGAACAATAACGAGGGTTTAACTAAGGAAGAAAACTACTTTATTATCTAATTTATTAACTAAGAATAGCTATATGAATTAAAAACTAAGTACAACTAATGGAAGGTTTAGATCATAGAGTTTAGCCTTAATCCTCTTTATATAGGAGAGGGTTAGGTTTACAATTTCGTGCATGGACTTTGGAGTTATGTTTTGGGCAATTAAATCAAGCTCAAAACTTAATTACTTAAGTTCAAAACGGGTTTCTCTGCTGGAAATTACTGCAATTGATGTTTCGTCTACTTTTATTCCTCTGATTGGATCAAGGCCTAGACCAGTAGAAAGCTTTTTCTGAGTCGGTCGTCTTGACAAATAGTAGGCCCAATTATGAGGTCTGAGTCTAAATATACAGCCTATGGAAGTTCTATTGACTTTTATGCTCTATTTCTGCCCACGTTAACTTTGACTTTTCAGCTTTGACTGGGCTTTAAAAAGGTTTTTTCTCCTTGAAACTTGGGCTTTAATCATAGAATTTCTTAGCAACCAACCTTTGCTCCTTTCTCTGGCAAAAGTGATATATTTTTTCACATATTTGACTCCAAGACCTGAAATGTACAAAAGCACGTAAACTACTAACTCTTATTTATTATAAACATAATTGGTCTAAATGTAATATTATTAAGGGGTTAAAACTACAGGTTTGGGCTCTTATCATGGGTTAAGTTTATTTGGATTGGAAAATGAGAGGAGTGAAAAAAAAGTATCAATTTTCTATCGGACCTTAATCTCATGCAAGGGTAAGGCCAATATGAATACAAACCACTAACAGCAGTCAAACAACCCTGATATGCGAGAATGAAAAATTCCTCAAACATAAAAGAAGAGGAGTGAAGGAAAGAGTACTTGAAGTCCTCCTTGCTTCACGTATGAATAGCGTCTTGTATACGCAATCCCAGTGTATTTAAGAAGTTGAAAACACTTAATAGTAAAAATAATTTGAACAAAACGAGAGCCGGGGACTAACCTGCGAAATCAGGCTATTCTTCAAAGGGGCGCGGGCGCACTCTATTATAGAGTAAACAAGGGCGCGTGCGCGCTCAAGGTACTGTTCGCAAAAAAAATTTCAGTAACAAGAGGGCTTGCGCACTCCAATTTAGAGTACACAAGAGTGCGGGCGGGCTCCGATACAATGTCGAAAAAACAAATTTCTAAAGAAAAAAAACCAACGCAGTTAGAACCAAACAATTGGGTGGGTGGGTGAAATGGGGTATTGGTACAATTAGCAACACAACGGGAAACTAGTCTAACAAAACTAAGAGGGCAGCGGCGCCATTTGATATTTGTAAACACAAATTTTTACCTAGACATAACTAATTATGCCAAGAATAAGTAAAACGTGAATTTATACTCTAGATCAAAGTTCTACTCTCAATTATCTTATAATAACGGGAGTCAGAATTCGTTCCACTCCTAGTTCGTAGACGTAATAATTTCTCTAAATTAACAATCCTACAATATCCTGTGAGAGCAATGGTTTAATAATACTAATATGTAGAAATAACTAATGAAAGTGTTCTAAACTATACTATGGCAATTTGATTATAATAAGGGATGAATGAGAAGAGAGGTATCATGGGGATTTGATTCTACCTTGATTTAAACTTAATAAGCTAGCATAAATTTGTTGTAATCCTAATCTTTATGTTTTCACATAAAGGTTGGGTCTTTTTAATCCCTAATTATTCATGGCAATCTCTACCAAATAATAATTAGCATGTGAGAAAATTTAAACTCATTCTCATTGTGAATAAACTACCTTCGGATGTAGAATAGATTATTATAACTTATTATACACTAACACATCATGTCTTCATCAAAGCTACATCAAACCCCTCTAATGGAGGTTTAGCTAAGATTCATTAGACTATCATCAATAGAAGAATAAGAAGAAGAATAAGACATAATTGAAACAATGTAAATAATTTGGCTTTATTAATGGTGATTAGTCTAATATAAAAATAACTAGGGTTTAACCAAGGAAGAAAACTACTTTATTATCTAATTTATTAACTAAGAATAGCTATATGAATTAAAAACTAAGTATAACTAATGGAAGGTTTAGATCATAGAGTTTAGCCTTAATCCTCTTTATATCGGAGAGGGTTAGGTTTACAATTTTGTGCATGGACTTTGGAGCTATGTTTTTTGCCATTAAATCAAGCTCAAAACTTAATTACTTAAGTTCAAAAAGGGTTTCTCTGCTAGAAATTACTACAATAGATGTTTCGTCCACTTTTATTCCTCTGATTGGATCAAGGCCTAGACCATTAGAAAGCTTTTTCTGAGTCGGTCGTCTTGACAAATAGTAGGCCCAATTATGAGGTCTGAGTCTAAAGATACGGCCTATGGAAGTTCTATTGACTTTTATGCACTATTTCTGCCCATGTTGACTTTGACTTTTCAGCTTTGACCGGGCTTTAAAAAGGTTTTTTCTCCTTGAAACTTGGGCTTTAATCATAGAATTTCTTAGCAACCAACCTTTGCTCCTTTCTCTTGCAAAAGTGATATATTTCTTTACATATTTGACTCCAAGACCTGAAATGTACAAAAGCACGTAAACAGTACTAACTCTTATTTATTATACACATAATTGGTCTAAATGTAATATTATTAAGGGGTTAAAACTACAGGTTTGGGCTCTTATCATGGGTTAAGTTTATTTGGATTGGAAAATGAGAGGAGTGAAAAAAAAGTATCAATTTTGAACCGGACCTTAATCTCATGCAAGGGTAAGGCCAATATGAATACAAACCACTAACAGCAGTCAAACAACCCTGATATGTGAGAATGAAAAATTCCGCAAACATAAAAGAAGAGGAGTGAAGGAAAGAGTACCTGGAGGCCTCCTTGCTTCATGTATGAATAGCGTCTTGTATACGCAATCTCAGTGTATTTAAGAAGTTGAAAACACTGAATAGTAAAAATAATTTGAACAAAACGAGAGCCGGGGACTAACCTGCGAAATCAAGCTATTCTTCAAAGGGGCGCGGGCGCACTCTATTATAGAGTAAACAAAACATGCTGCGGCGCGCCAAGGTACCGCTTGCAAAAAAAAATTTCAGTAACAAGAGGGCTGGCGCGCTCCAATTTAGAGTACACAAGAGCACGGGCGAGCTCCGATTACAATGTCGAAAAAACAAATTTCTAAAGAAAAAAAACCAACACAGTTAGAACCAAACAATTGGGTGGGTGGGTGAAATGGGGTATTGGAAGAATTAGCAACACAACGGGAAACTAGTCTAACAAAACTAAGAGGGCAGCGGCGCCATTTGATATTTGTAATAATAGATGTTTTACCTAGACTTAACTAATTATGCCAAGAATAAGTAAAACGTGAATTTATATTCTAGATCAAAGTTCTACTCTCAATTATCTTATAATAACGGGAGTCAGAATTCGTTCCACTCCTAGTTCGTAGACGTAATAATTTCTCTAAATTAACAATCTTACAATATCCTGTGAGAGCAATGGTTTAATAAAACTAATATATAGAAATAACTAATGAAAGTGTTCTAAACTATACTATGGCAATTTGATTATAATAAGGGGTGAATGAGAAGAGAGGTATCATGGGGATTTGATTCTACCTTGATTGAAACTTAATAAGCTAGCATAAATTTGTTGTAATCCTAATCTTTATGTTTTCACATAAAGGTTGGGTCTTTTTAATCCCTAATTATTCATGGCAATCTCTATCAACTAATAATTAGCATGTGAGACAATTTAAACTCATTCTCATGGTGAATTAACTACCTTCTGGAGTAGAATATATTATTATAACTTATTATACACTAACACATCAAGTCTTCATCAAAGCTACATCAAACCCCTCTAATGGAGGTTTAGCTAAGATTCATTAGACTATCATCAATAGAAGAATAAGAAGAAGAATAAGACATAATTGAAACAATGTAAATAATTTGGCATTATTAACGGTGATTAGGCTAATAGAACAATAATTATGGTTTAACTAAGGCAGAAAACTACTTTATTATATAATTTATTAACTAAGAAAAGCTATATGAATTAAAAACTAAGTATAACTAATGGAAGGTTTAGATCATAGAGTTTAGCCTTAATCCTCTTTATATCGGAGAGGGTTAGGTTTACAATTTCGTGCATGGACTTTGGAGCTATGTTTTGGGCCATTAAATCAAGCTCAAAACTTAATTACTTAAGTTCAAAAATGGTTTCTCTGCTGGAAATTACTGCAATAGATGTTTTGTCCACTTTTATTCCTTTGATTGGATCAAGGCCTAGACCATTAGAAAGCTTTTTCTGAGTCGGTCGTCTTGACAAATAGTAGGCCCAATTATGGGGTCTGAGTCTAAAAATAAGGCCTATGGAAGTTCTATTGACTTTTATGCTCTATTTCTGCCCACGTTGACTTTGACTTTTCAGCTTTGACCGGGATTTAAAAAGGTTTTTTCTCCTTGAAACTTGGGCTTTAATCATAGAATTTCTTAGCAACCAACCTTTGCTCCTTTCTCTTGCAAAAGTGATATCTTTCTTCACATATTTGACTCCAAGACCTGAAATGTACAAAAGCACGTAAACAGTACTAACTCTTATTTATTATACACATAATTGGTCTAAATGTAATATTATTAAGGGGTTAAAACTACAGGTTTGGGCTCTTATCATGGGTTAAGTTTATTTGGATTGGAAAATGAGAAGAGTGAAAAAAAAGTATCAATTTTCTACTGGACCTTAATCTCATGCAAGGGTAAGGCTAATATGAATACAAACCACTAACAGCAGTCAAACAACACTGATATGCGAGAATGAAAAATTCCTCAAACATAAAAGAAGAGGAGTGAAGGAAAGAGTACCTGAAGGCGTCCTTGCTTCACGTATGAATAGCGTCTTGTATACGCAATCCCAGTGTATTTAAGAAGTTGAAAACACTGAATAGTAAAAATAATTTGAACAAAACGAGAGCCGGGGACTAACCTGCGAAATCAGGCTATTCTTCAAAGGGGCACGGGCGCACTCTATTATAGAGTAAACAAGGGCGCGTGTGCACCCAAGTTCTTGCTCGAAAAAAATTTCAGTAGAAAGAGAATCTGGCGCTGGGCCCAATTTAGAGTACAAAGAGCTGGCGAGCTCGACATTACAATGTCGAAAAAACAAATTTCTAAAGAAAAAAAAACCAACACAGTTAAAACCAAACAATTGGGTGGGTGGGTGAAATGGGGTATTGGTAGAATTAGCAACACAACGGGAAACTAGTCTAACAAAACTAAGAGGGCAGCGGCGCCATTTGACATTTGTAAAAACAGATGTTTTACCTAGACTTAACTAATTATGCCTAGAATAAGTAAAACGTGAATTTATATTCTAGATCAAAGTTCTACTCTCAATTATCTTATAATAACGGGAGTCAGAATTCGTTACACTCCTAGTTCGTAGACGTAATAATTTCTCTAAATTAACAATCCTACAATATCCTGTGAGAGCAATGGTTTAATAAAACTAATATGTAGAAATAACTAATGAAAGTGTTCTAAACTATACTATGGCAATTTGATTATAATAAGGGGTGAATGAGAAGAGACGTATCATGGGGATTTGATTCTACCTTGATTTAAACTTAATAAGCTAGCATAAATTTGTTTTAATCCTAATCTTTATGTTTTCACCTAAAGGTTGGGTTTTTTTAATCCCTAATTATTCATGGCAATCTCTACCAACTATTAATTAGCATGTGAGACAATTTAAAATCATTCTCATGGTGAATTAACTACCTTCTGGAGTAGAATAGATTATTATAACTTATTATACACTAACACATCAAGTCTTCATCAAAGCTACATCAAACCCCTCTAATGGAGGTTTAGCTAAGATTAATTAGACTATCATCAATAGAAGAATAAGAAGAAGAATAAGACATAATTGAAACAATGTAAATAATTTGGCTTTATTAATGGTGATTAGGCTAATAGAACAATAATTATGGTTTAACTAAGGCAGAAAACTACTTTATTATCTAATTTATTAACTAAGAATAGCTATGTGAATTAAAAACTAAGTACAACTAATAGAAGGTTTAGATCATAGAGTTTAGCCTTAATCCTCTTTATATAGGAGAGGGTTAGGTTAACAATTTCGTGCATGGACTTTGGAGTTATGTTTTGGGCCATTAAATCAAGCTCAAAACTTAATTACTTAAGTTCAAAAAGGGTTTCTCTGCTGGAAATTACTGCAATAGATGTTTCGTCCACTTTTATTCCTCTGATTGGATCAAGGTCTAGACCACTAGAAAGCTTTTTTGAGTCGGTCGTCTTGACAAATAGTAGGCCCAATTATGAGGTCTGAGTCTAAAGAGACAGCCTATGGAAGTTCTATTGACTTTTATGCTCTATTTCTGCCCACGTTGACTTTGACTTTTCAGCTTTGACCGGGCTTTAAAAAGGTTTTTTCTCCTTGAAACTTGGGCTTTAATCATAGAATTTCTTAGCAACCAACCTTTGCTCCTTTCTCTTGCAAAAGTGATATATTTCTTCACATATTTGACTCCAAGACCTGAAATGTACAAAAGCACATAAACAGTACTAACTCTTATTTATTATACACATAATTGGTCTAAATGTAATATTATTAAGGGGTTAAAACTACAGGTTTGGGCTCTTATCATATTATTAAGCTAGCATAAATTTGTTGTAATCCTAATATTTATGTTTTCACATAAAGGTTGGGTCTTTTTAATCCCTAATTATTCATGGCAATCTCTACCAACTAATATTTAGCATGTGAGACAATTTAAACTCATTCTCATTGTGAATTAACTACCTTCTGGAGTAGAATAGATTATTATAACTTATTATACACTAACACATTAAGTCTTCATCAAAGCTACATCAAACCCCTCTAATGGAGGTTTAGCTAAGATTCATTAGACTATCATCAATAGAAGAATAAGAAGAAGAATAAGACATAATTGAAACAATGTAAATAATTTGGCTTTATTAATGGTGATTAGGCTAATAGAACAATAACTAGGGTTTAACTAAGGAAGAAAACTACTTTATTATCTAATTTATTAACTAAGAATAGCTATATGAATTAAAAACTAAGTACAAATAATGGAAGGTTTAGATCATAGAGTTTAGCCTTAATCCTCTTTATATAGGAGAGCGTTAGGTTTACAATTTCGTGCATGGACTTTAGAGTTATGTTTTGGGCCATTAAATCAAGCTCAAAACTTAATTACTTAAGTTCAAAACGGGTTTCTCTGCTGGAAATTACTGCAATTGATGTTTCGTCTACTTTTATTCCTCTGATTGGATCAAGGCCTAGACCATTAGAAAGCTTTTTCTGAGTCGGTCGTCTTGACAAGTAGTAGGCCCAATTATGAGGTCTGAGTCTAAAGATATAGCCTATGGAAGTTCTATTGACTTTTATGCTCTATTTCTGCCCACATTGACTTTGACTTTTTAGATTTGACCGGGCTTTAAAAAGGTTTTTTCTCCTTGAAACTTGGGCTTTAATCATAGAACTTCTTAGCAACCAACCTTTGCTCCTTTCTCTTGCAAAAGTGATATATTTCTTCACATATTTGACTCCAAGACCTGAAATGTACAAAAGCACGTAAACAGTACTAACTCTTATTTATTATACACATAATTGGTCTAAATGTAATATTATTAAGGGGTTAAAACTACAGGTTTGGGCTCTTATCATGGGTTAAGTTTATATGGATTGGAAATGAGAGGAGTGAAAAAAAAGTATCAATTTTCTACCGGACCTTAATCTCATGCAAGGGTAAGGCCAATATGAATACAAACCACTAACAGCAGTCAAATAACCCTGATATGCGAGAATGAAAAATTCCTCAAACATATAAGAAGAGGAGTGAAGGAAAGAGTACCTGGAGGCCTCCTTGGTTCACGTATGAATAGCGTCTTGTATACGAAATCCCAGTGTATTTAAGAAGTTGAAAACATTGAATAGTAAAAATAATTTGAACAAAACGAGAGCCGGGGACTAACCAGCGAAATTAGGCTATTCTTCAAAGGGGCGCGGACGCACTCTATTATAGAGTGAACAAAAGGCGTCTTACTCTCAAAGGTACCTTCAAGCAAAAAAAATTCAGTAACAAGAGGGTCAAGGCCAGCTCCAATTTAGAGTACACAAGAGCTGAGCTTTAGCCCGAAAGTACAATGTCAAAAAAACAAATTTCTAAAGAAAAAAAACCAACACAGTTATAACCAAACAATTGGGTGGGTGGGTGAAATGGGGTATTGGTAGAATTAGCAACACAACGGGAAACTAGTCTAACAAAACTAAGAGCGCAGCGGCGCCATTTGATATTTGTAAAAATAGATGTTTTACCTAGACTTAACTAATTATGCCAAGAATAAGTAAAACGTGAATTTATACTCTAGATCAAAGTTCTACTCTCAATTATCTTATAATAACGGGAGTCAGAATTCGTTCCACTCCTAGTTCGTAGACGTAATAATTTCTCTAAATTAACAATCCTACAATATCCTGTGAGAGCAATGGTTTAATAAAACTAATATGTAGAAATAACTAATGAAAGTGTTCTGAACTATACTATGTCAATTTGATTATAATAAGGGGTGAATGAGAAGAGAGGTATCATGGGGATTTGATTCTACCTTGATTTAAACTTAATAAGCTAGCATAAATTTGTTTTTATCCTAATCTTTATGTTTTCACATAAAGGTTGGGTCTTTTTAATCCCTAATTATTCGTGGCAATCTCTACCAACTAATAATTAGCATGTGAGACAATTTTAACTCATTCTCATTGTGAATTAACTACCTTCTGGAGTAGAATATATTATTATAACTTATTCTACACTAACACATCAAGTCTACATCAAAGCTACATCAAACCCCTCTAATAGAGGTTTAGCTAATATTCATTAGACTATCATCAATAGAAGAATAAGAAGAATAGTAAGACATAATTGAAACAATGTAAATAATTTGGCTTTATTAATGGTGATTAGGCTAATAGAACAATAACTAGGGTTTAACTAAGGAAGAAAACTACTTTATTATCTAATTTATTAACTAAGAATAGCTATATGAATTAAAAACTAAGTATAACTAATGGAAGGTTTAGATTATAGAGTTTAGCCTTAATCCTCTTTATATATGAGAGGGTTAGGTTTATAATTTCGTGCATGGACTTTGGAGCTATGTTATGGGCCCTTAAATCAAGGTCAAAACCTAATTACTTAAGTTCAAAAAGGGTTTCTCTACTGGAAATTACTGGAATAGATGTTTCGTCCACTTTCATTCCTCTGATTGGATCAAGGCCTAGACCATTAGAAAGCTTTTTCTGAGTCGGTCGTCTTGACAAATAGTAGGCCCAATTATGAGGTCCGAGTCTAAAGATACGGCCTATGGAAGTTCTATTTACTTTTATGTTCTATTTCTACCCACGTTGACTTTGACTTTTCAGCTTTGAACGGGATTTAAAAAGGTTTTTTCTCCTTGAAACTTGGGCTTTAATCATAGAACTTCTTAGCAACCAACCTTTGCTCCTTTCTCTTCCAAAAGTGATATATTTCTTCACATATTTGAGTCCAAGATCTGAAATGTACAAAAGCACGTAAACAGTACTAACTCTTATTTATTATACACATAATTGGTCTAAATGTAATATTATTAAGGAGTTAAAATGACAGGTTTGGGCTCTTATCATGGGTTAAGTTTATTTGGATTGGAAAATGAGAGGAGTGAAAAAATAGTATCAATTTTCTACCGGACCTTAATCTCATGCAAGGGTAAGGCCAATATGAATACAAACCAATAACAGCAGTCAAACAACCCTGATATGCGAGAATGAAAAATTCATCAAACATAAAAGAAGAGGAGTGAAGGAAAGAGTACCTCAAGGCCTCCTTGGTTCACGTATGAATAGCGTCTTGTATACGCAATCCCAGTGTATTTAAGAAGTTGAAAACACTAAATAGTAAAAATAATTTGAACAAAACGAGAGCCGGGGACTAACCTGCGAAATCAGGCTATTCTTCGAAGGGGCGCGGGCGCACTCTATTATAGAGTAAACAAGGGCGCGTGCGCTCTCAAGGTACTGTTCGCAAAAAAAATTTCAGTAACAAGAGGGCTGGCGCGCTCCAATTTAGAGTACACAAGAGCGCGGGCGAGCTTCGAGTACAATGTCGAAAAAACAAATTTCTAAAGAAAAAAAACCAACACAGTTAGAACCAAACAATTGGGTGGGTGGGTGAAATGGGGTATTGGTAGAATTAGCAACACAATGGGAAACTAGTCTAACAAAACTAAGAGGGTAGCGGCGCCATTTGATATTTGTAAAAACAGATGTTTTACCTAGACTTAACTAAATATGCCAAGAATAAGTAAAACGTGAATTTATACTCTAGATCAAAGTTCTACTATCAATTATCTTATAATAACGGGAGTCAGAATTCTTTCCACTCCTAGTTTGTAGACGTAATAATTTCTCTAAATTAACAATCCTACAATATCCCTGTGAGAGCAATAGTTTAATAAGACTAATATGTAGAAATAACTAATGAAAGTGTTCTAAACTATACTATGGCAATTTTATTATAATAAGGGGTGAATGAGAAGAGAGGTATCATGGGGATTTGATTCTACCTTGATTTAAACTTAATAAGCTAGCATAAATTTGTTGTAATCCTAATCTTTATGTTTTCACATAAAGGTTGGGTCTTTTTAATCCCTAATTATTTATGGCAATCTCTACCAACTAATAATTAGCATGTGAGACAATTTAAACTCATTCTCATGGTGAATTAACTACCTTCTGGAGTAGAATAGATTATTATAACTTATTCTACACTAACACATCAAATCTTCATCAAAGCTACATCAAACCCCTCTAATGGAGGTTTAGCTAAGATTCATTAGACTATCATCAATAGAAGAATAAGAAGAAGAATAAGACATAATTGAAACAATGTAAATAATTTGGCTTTATTAATGGTGATTAGGCTAATAGAACAATAACTAGGGTTTAACTAAGGAAGAAAACTACTTTTTTGTCTAATTTATTAACTAAGAATAGCTATATGAATTAAAAACTAAGTATAACTAATGGAAGGTTTAGATCATAGAGTTTAGCCTTAATCCTCTTTATATAGGAGAGGGTTAGGTTTACAATTTCGTGCATGGACTTGGAAGCTATGTTTTGGGCCATTAAATCAAGCTCAAAACCTAATTACTTAAGTTCAAAAAGGGTTTCTCTGCTGGAAATTACTGCAATAGATGTTTCGTCCACTTTTATTCCTCTGATTGGATCAAGGCCTAGACCATTTGAAAGCTTTTTGTGAGTCGGTCGTCTTGACAAATAGTAGGTCGAATTATGAGGTCCGAGTCTAAAGATACGGCCTATGGAAGTTCTATTGACTTTTATGCTCTATTTCTGCCCACGTTGACTTTGACTTTTCAGCTTTGACCGTTCTTTAAAAATGTTTTTTCTCTTTGAAACTTGGGCTTTAATCATAGAACTTCTTAGCAACCAACCTTTGCTCATTTCTCTTGCAAAAGTGATATATTTCTTCACATATTTGACTCCAAGACCTGAAATGTACAAAAGCACGTAAACAGTACTAACTCTTATTTATTATACACATAATTGGTCTAAATGTAATATTATTAAGGGGTTAAAACTACAGGTTTGGGCTCTTATCATGGGTTAAGTTTATTTGGATTGGAAAATGAGAGGAGTGAAAAAAAAGTATCAATTTTCTACCCTACCCCCAAAACCACGGCACATCCTAATCAACTGAGCTTCACTGTGATATTTTCGGTCAAGACAAATGAAAAAACTCTAATGCCCTTTTCTAGGTATAATTACATAAATACTCCGTGACTTTGGCAAAGAAAAAATTGGATTTCGAACCATCTAAGACACGTGTCAAGATCTCATGAACTCTATTTGACGGCTATTACCAATTCTTATCAAATGACATCCACACCCTTAACATTATAAAATTACATAATTACCTTCATTGTAGCATCATGTTCTCCAAGCCATAAACCACTACCACCACCAACTTAAAAGACACAAAAACACTTAGCAAACCCCAATTAAGCCTTAATTTAGCTAAACCCTAATTTTTTTAACCTTAATTTAGTTTAAACACCAACCAAGGGGTATTCTCCTTCACTAAATTCGTCATTTGGAAGCCAAATTGGAAGGTGGAAGTGTTTAAAATTTGTCCAATAGAACATGTGAAAAGCTAATGGTCTTCTCCTAAAAAAACTTATGTTTTTCAGTTGATCTTTTATGTAATTCCAACCGTTGGATAGACTTGAGGAGATGATGACACATTTCTTAGTTTAGTTTGACTTCTAAAAGGGTCTTTAGGGAAGTCACGGGGTATATATGTCATTGTACAAGCAAAGGGTAATGAAGTCTTCTTACATGTCTTGACCAAAAAGATAATAGTCAAACTTGGTTGACTTGGATGTGTCGTGGTCTTGGGAAGCTATTGATGCATGAAAGAAGTGTGTGTGGTGTTTGTCGTGGTGTAAAACTAGAAAACTGGAAAAAAAAATGTGGGTTTAAGGAAGGTTTCTTGAGAGTGAAAAGACAAAACTTGAGTAAAAAGACAAAAGTTTAAATTTGGGTGTTTTCACTTCTAAGTGGGGTCTGTCCTAAGAGATTATCTGGGGACACGTCCGGTATTTGATTTTTTTAAAATGGGGTATGCATCGAGAGATTCGGGGTCTGTATATAGCAATCCCTTTTTTTTTTCTCTCTCTTTATATGATAAACCTCATCCCCCACGTCTTTTGTCCTTCACTCGAATGTGAATTTTTTTGTCAATTTATGGGTGATCTTGGACACACCCATAAAAACACTCCCGTACCCCATAATTAACTTAAGTTTTTGTCATACCCTAATAACTGCCTCAAACTAATAATATCTCCCAAATTAATTTGGGAGATTTCCAATAGGAGCAAAATGATTAAAAAAAAGAAAAATAGCAACATGTTTTTTTGGGTACTCGTTCTTTTGATCGAAAGAAGAAATCAAGAGCAATTTTTTTCTTTTGATTAACACGAAAAAGAAGAAGATGAACACGTTTTTTTTTAGTTACAAGTGAATAACGTAGAGTATCTAGGGTTTATTATTTATAGAGTCCCACGATGTATCTTAAATAAATGATTTGTTTTGTCTTGGGTACCTAATAAAAAAACATGGTAATTTAGGAACATAAATGTGACTAAAATCATTTTATTTATTTATTTTAAAGTTGGGGTACATAGAGTGTTTTTATAGGTAATAACAGGGAGCGACTCTCAATGACAAATGCCCTAAAAAAGTAACTCTTAACACCACCCTTTTTTTAATCACTCTCAAGGACCAGGTAGATGAAAGGTCAAGTATACCCTTGACCCAGTGATAAAAGTGATTTTACGTATTCTAACTATCTATGCGTAAACACAAATAATCATAATACGTAAATACGTGTTTATATCAATATTCCTACTCTCAATAATGAAGTAATATCAGAGAGTCAGGATTCGTTCCACTCTCAATCTATCAAGACTAAATAGAATTCAACTAATCAAACCAAAATGAACAATAATGGTGAGAGTGATGTGTTTGGTGTGAAATTTCTATACTACCATTCCCAACACAAGAACAATAATAACAATAAGACATAATTAAATTAAACTGAAATTAAAACTTTATAAATCTAAATTTAACAATAGTCTAAGAATCAAAATGAAGACAACCTAATTTATGAATTTAATGAACAATAATCCAACCCAACATCAATAACTACGAAATGACTAACAACCAAGAAATGAAATTAGATCTAAGCAATACATAAATGACAAAATTGAATTTGATCAATAATAAACTACTTTATTTATCTAATGAAGCAAGAAAAATATTTTAATACTTTAAATTAAAACAAGGGAAATGAAAACTAATTAAAATAGAGATTTAATTCTAGATCTAAAAATTATTCTAACCCTAAACTCCATTAACATTAGCTTCCTAACCTAACTACTTTTGCTACCTAACCTCATTCCATTAACAAAGAGTCAAGCTTTTGTTTTTATACTTCTAGATCCAAAAATCGTGCATGGGCTTGGAGCCATGTTTTGGGCCGGAAAATCGGGCCCAAAACCCAATTTCTTTAGTCCAAAATGGGCTCTTCAGCTACAGTTGGCTTCGACAGATGTTTCGTCCACTTCTGCTCCTCTGATTGGGCCAAGGCTTGGACCATTGGAAAGCTCTTTTCGAGTCGGTCGTTTTGACATAAGCTACTCCAAATTCTGAGATCTGAGTCCAAAGATATGGCCTTCGGAAGTTCTGCTGACTTTGTGTGCTGTTTCTGCCCGCGTTGACCTTGACTTTTCAGCTTTTGACCGGGCTTTACAAAGGCTTTGTCTCCTTGAATCTTGGCCTTTATCACAGAACTTCTTAGCAACCAACCCTTGCTCCTTTATCTCATCAAAGTGGCACATTTCTGCACATAATTGACTTTGAAGCCTGAAATGCATAAAAACACGTGTCGGTATTAACTCTTACTTATTACTCACATAATTGGTCTAAAAGTATGATTGTTAAGGAGTTAAAACTACAGTTTTGGGCTCTTATCAAACCACCCCAAACAGCATTTTACTTGTCCTCAAGCAAATATGAGAAATTAGAATAAGTGACCAAAATGGAGTTCTAACTACTCGTTTTATTTGAAAAGCGATTGCATTTACCATATACAATAAGGCCTTAAACCACTAGGAATTCCCCCTAGTGGACGAAGTTATAGCCTCGTGAGAGTTTTCTAGTGAAGGTACTCACAAACTTCATCTATACTACAACGACTAAGAAATAAAACTATTGTTTCCTTATTTATGTCTCAATTATCTATACATCTCACTAGCAATGAATACTGAGAATAATCATGTCTAAACCTAAGCTAATATATGCATAATAATCAATCATCTACTTAATAAACATATATACAATGAGTAATGCTATGAAATGCTTAGCGTGTCCGTTTTCTGAAAAATCGGAATAAGCGTCCTTAAGTAGGTCCTCACATAAAAGTCAAGACAAAAATCACTCGATTTTTCTGCTCAAGTTAAGCTACTCCAAAGTGTGCGATTGATGACTTTACCTTACAATCTCAATGACACACAAGGAAGCCGGAGTCGATCAAACACAACTGCCACTTACTATCACACTAACCTATTCCTAATTGAGCTAGAGGTCTTTATTAGGTGTCATGGGATTAGGAGATGGTTTAAGAAGGAAGGAAATGGATATTCAAAAGGACAAGTCTGAGATAATAGAGTCTTCATATTATGTAACTTAGAGAAAACCTTGTTATTTTCTTTTGCTTCTATACTTTGTTTCCATCCTTAGCCATATTTTTCTTTTTCTTTTCTTTGGCTTTTGACTCCCTTTTATTCTATTTTTGGAGTTTTTATTTATTTCTATATTTTTTTTCTTTTTTTATTATTTTTTTTTGAATGCAAACTTCTTTTCTTTTTCTGAAGAAACTAACTAATTTTTGTTTACACAGGTTTTTCTCTTCTTCTTTCTTCACTCGTTCTATTCTCAGACTTATTCTAGATTGGGTAAGTTGAATTTTTTTATTTTGTTTTGTTTTTGTAACAGGGTAAAGGAATTGTGGTTTATGGAAGGCTAAAGAAAGGCTCGAGGGGCTTAACTAGCGGAAAATAATTCATAGGTTTGAATTTTTGGCTATATCGATCCAAAGAGGGCCTAAATTCTCGCTTAGGATATGGCATAGTGATCAAGCAAGTGGACGTGTGATTTCTCTATCCGATTTTACTTCTCCCTTTGTGTCATTTCTCAAATGTTTCGGGCATTTCATATAAGGCTTTAGGCTATATTCTCACAGGATTTGTAGAATAAGTACTCTAGCCTAGATTTCAGAAACTTACTACTAACAATCATAGATACTCATGTAATATATTTATAGATAGATGCAAAGATTATTACCTACATATTAACCTAAGTTTCTAACAATTATTTACGATGCAAAAGCTACACGTGAGACTTCTAGATTGTTAAGAGCATAGAGAAATAAAACAATACCAATATTCCTAAGTGTATAGCATAAACTTATTTATTTATATTTTTGAAATTTTTAACTTGAAAACAAATGCATATTATACATATCTATATCCTAACAGATGCCTTAATTACACGTGTTTCTATGCCCCCCCCCCCCAAACAAGAAACATGCTTTGTCCTCAAAGTATTTAAATAGAGAGGGTAGGAAAAATACCATGGAAACGCGTGAAATTCTGGAACATCTGCAAAACAAGGTTATAACATACTAATATAGAAAAGTAAACTGACGCAACTCTATAAGAGTTCCACCCATTATGGGGTTAACAGAATTAAATTGCTTGGGACATAAGCAGACACTAACTGAAACTAAAAACTTACCTCCACTCCAGCGTTTACTCGTCATCCTCCTCTTCTATCAAGAAGTGAGGTTCCTTCGCGTCCTGCCATGCCATGATAATTTGCCAAGCTTGCCGCCATTTATCATCTACGGATCCTAACCTGTTAAGCGCCACTTGGTCGGATGGGGTGTAAGGTGCAACCTGATGAGGTTGTATCATCCACCCTTGCCAAGTCATTGCACGGAAAGATCGAATAATAGAATTGGTGGATCTCACAATGTCGACCCCAACCCAGTCCGTGAAATGGGCACAAAAAATAGGGAAGAAACATAGTATAATACGGCAAACTAATATAGGCATAAGAAGATACTTATGCCTCATGCTATGGGCTCGTGCTAAACTAGACATCAAAGTTCTGGGAAGGTCATGGCACATACGTCCCGTGGCTAAAGCAAGGAAGACGCTGCAAGTGGCATCATTCACAGAAGAAAAATGTCATTCCCCTAAAATGTTTAGCATGATCCAAAATATAACAGTTCCTATGTTCATGGATGTGGGCTACCGCGGCTTACGTTATATTCCCTTGGTCCTCGATACGGAAAATGCCTGCCCCATACGACTCATGCAAAAACTCATAAGTGTAGACATACATATTATCTACCCAATAGCACCATGGGTCTTGTATTTCAGCAGGCATGGCAAGTCCAAGAACAAATGCTAGCAAGAACCATAAGCGGTTCCCAGCCTACGTGTGTGATCACCTCGCGAAACCAAGCACCATAAGTAGTGCTTTGAAACAAATCTTTGAAAGACTGTTCCGGTATTATTATAGGAGATGTCATCTCGAACTACGCTCTAGAACAGCTGCGAATGAACCGAGAACACCCCGCGGAAAACTGGAATTTTTCTGGTCGACGGAAGTCAGGGCGCGAGCGCGCTCAACTAGGGCGCGAGTCGCACTCTGTGTATTTGGAATTCCAGTGTTTGAGCGCGAGTCGCGCTGACCTTGGGCGCGGGGGCGCTCTGAACAAAATTTCTGACAAAAGTGTAGTAGCTGAAGCGAGCGCTTCCTCCTGGCGAGGCCGAGGCCCGATGATTGATTCGTGAAAAATGCTAATTTAAACGTGGGAAACGTGGGAGTGAAAGGTGAGAAATGGAAGTTAGGTGTAGTGTGGGTTGTGAGTGTAGAATGAATGAAGTTTTTATAGGTTTTGAATTGTTAAAACGAATCGGTAAGTTGCCAAAAAGCTTTAAGGCAATTTCCGAAAACAATAAAATTTCCGATATTCGATATTTTATTCCGAAAACAATAAAAATTCCGAGAATGAAGCTTTAAGTTGGGTACATCGAAATATTCACTGAATTCGATATTTTGGGCCTTGCGTCTAAGCAGGTATGGACCATAAATGTTCATAGCCCCAATTATGAACATGAGCTATGAACAATCATACCCCCCATTGGAGTATGAATAATGCGTGTTCATACCTATTTGAGCTATGAACACTCATTGTTCATGCCTTTAAGCAGGTATGAACCATAAATGTTCATAGCCCCAATTATGAACATGAGCTATGAACAATTATACCCCCAATTGGAGTATGAACAATGTGTATTCATACTTATTTGAGCTATGAACACTCATTGTTCATATGTTTAAGTAGGTATGAACAATAATTGTTAATATCCCCAAATATGAACATCAGTTATGAAGAAGGATATAAATAATATAAACATGAGTTATAAATAAACATAATATAAATAATAATAAGAGAACACATTAAAAACACCAATATTTAACTTTCATAAACAAAATATCATTGTGCACAAAAAATTCCACAAAATATATTGTTTTTTGCTTTGCTTACATTCATTCAGCAAACATTCCCTTTCTAAAATTTTCCTAAAAATCATGATCATCTTGACTCCAGCTTCTCGACAAGTCTGAAAGCATTTTGCATGCAATGTGAGGGCACAAGTTTTATATTTCCTCTTCATTTAACAATTGAGAGAGATCCATATGACCTTGTTCATACAAAATTTCCATCATTTTGTAGACATGAACGCCACAATCAACGCTGCAATTTAGAGAATACACAATCAGCGTTAACATATTGGAGTATAAACAAATATTGTTCATAGTTCCTATGAGTATGAACTATGATTGTTCATAGCTATCTGATGCATGAAAAGTCATTGTTCATACCTATTGGGGTATGAATTCATACCTATTGGGGTATGAACAATCATAGTTCAGACATGTAATATAGGAGTACCTATTGGGGTATGAAAATAATTACCTATTTCTTTGCTGCAGACAATTTTGAGAAATTATTCTTCCTTTATTACTAAGAAGCTACATGTTCAATTCCTCCTTTCTAACAAGATTGTTTATTAACTCAACTAATTCCTTCTTCTGCAAAATTACAAGAAGTTATTTATTTATATTTCAACATAAAAAAATTTATGTAATTTAAGTGCTTAGTGTCGAACTCACAAGTTCTTTTGCTACTTGTAATGGTTTTTTTGTCTTGCTTAGGGAGTTGAAGTGATACTAATTAGCTTGTTGTCCCTCCACTAACTCCAGCACAAGCAGAGTCCAATGTCTGTCGGAATGAATTGGAATCACTATGAATTTTGAAGAAAAGTCGATGCTCTTCAATATCGTTTAAAATTCTCCTTCTTCCATCATTCTCTATGTCAACAATTGTGTTAAATAATAAGAATGTGACAAGAATAATAGATGAAACAGTATTTTGTTGTAATAAAAAATTCACCTTACTATTTGCAGAGATTAGACAAGTCTTTGCTTTTCTAGTCTTCTTCTACTGAAGTTCTATCGACCACCAGTCGATGACCTGTTGAATGGATTTTTTTTTTTTTAAAATTGGCATCACATGAAAAGCCCATGACTATGAATAATGATTGTTCATAGTCCAATTGTGGGTATGAACAATGAGTGTTCATATCTATTGGGATATGAACAATCATTGTTCATAGTCCCATTGTGGGTATGAACAATGAATGTTCATAGCTAAAGACTATGAACAATGATTGTTCATAGTCTAATTGTGGGTATGAACAATGAGTGTTCATAGCTAAAGACTATAAACAATCATTGTTCATAGTCCAATTGTGGTATGAATAAAATTTACCTGGTGATAAATTTCTCTATCAAAGAGAAGATCTTCAACTAAAACACCTTGCACTTGTAAAATTCCATTAGACCAAGCGACAACTCTTCAAAAACCGTAAGAAAATAACCATTAGTTAACAAAGATATTTACTCAAAATATCATTTTTTGGTATCCTAAACTTACCCACTGTCCACATTATTGAAGAAAGTGTCAATGACTTCTCGATGGGTTTCTTCCAATCCCACATAGTATCGACACTTCTTCGGGTCAAGCAGAGAACAAATGTTAGTATCATCAACAAGAGTTTGCTTGCCAGTGTCACCTTTCTTTCTTTTTTTCCTCCCATCACCAGTGAAATCCTTGCCAATCATTTTAGTTTTTCTTTCTTTCTTTTCCTTCACTCGCTTTACTAGTGAGCAAGGTTTCTCTGGTCCCTCAACATCTTTCTCCTCATCTTTATCTAGAGGTGACAAGGTTAGGCATAGATCAAATGATGGACCTTCAAAGGGTTCTGCGACATACTGCCTCTGCTGAACTTCATCCGCGACTTCAATTGTGACTTCATCAAAATGCCCCTGCTGCACTTCGGCTGGGTGGACTGCATCCGTGACTTCATCAGGATGCCCCTGCTGCATTTCTTTAGGTGGGTGGGCTTCATCCGTTACTTCATTAGGTTGCAATTCAACCTCATCAAACATATCCTTCTCTTCCTGCTCCTTTAACTTTTCAATTTCATCTCTGGGATACATAATTTGCTTATCAAGCTCGATGACTCTCTCTTTTAGTTCTTTGTTTTCTATTTTCAATGCATCAATGTCTTCTGCAATAGACTGGGTTGTTACTTCAGTTTTTGTGACTAAATCACTATACATGTCACGAAGTAAAGTCTTTTCAACCTCCGTTGCTACTTCAGCATCAGCAATAATCTGACTTGCAACTATTTCTGTTATTGGTGTCTTTCGAAACGCATCAAGCAAGGTCTTCAAATTACACTTTGCACACCTCGGGAATTTGGTTTCATGGTTTTCTACCTTCTCGATGACTACAGAGTGCTCACAAAACCAAAACTGCAATGTATGTGACGAAAGCCATATTAGTTCACACACTAATAAACTAAAACATTAAACCAATCAATGTTCATACCCTAATAATAGATATGAACATTAAGTGTTCATACCCATAATATAGGTGTGAACATTGATTATTCATACCCCAATAACTATGAACATTGGTTGTTCATACCCACCAATAGCTATAAACATTGGTTGTTCATATCCACCAATAGGTATCCATGTATGAAAATTGATTGTTCATACCCACCATTAGCTATGAATATTGGTTGTTCATACCCACAAATAGGTATCCATATATGAACATTGATTGTTCATACCCACCAATAGCTATGAACATTTATTGTTCATACCCACAAATTGTTATAAAAACAGACAAACAACCATAAATTAAGGATATTGAGTTAAAAAAATATACTGAAAATATTATAGTGCATCCATTGATCGCCTATTTTTTTACTTCTTTGTATTCGATGGCAGCATCATGGCCAAGACAAATTTCTAAGTGTATCCAAGATGTCAACAGCCTTGATCAATGGCCATGATGCTCTGTAATTGGCATTGCTGAAGAAACATGTAACTAACATGAAAAGCGACATCAGCCTTGCAAAATCTTCAGCTATAGATTGCTCATCAGTGGTTACCAAAGTCCTCATTACGCTATCTTCAACATGAGACTTGGAATACCTAGTGTTGGCATCACCAAAGTACTTTTTAATGAAGATGGTTTTCTTTTCATCATCTCTAACAGTCCTATTTAACTACACCAAGGTCTCTATGATAGGCAGCCCAAACATGAGACTAACCTCGTCTACAATTAGTTTTACCATTCTTTTACCAATCTCAAATGCCTCCTCAGGTACTGATTTGAAATTATCCAAAAGATGGAATATTTCTTTGTTTGGCTTGAATTTGTTTCTTTCAACAATCCCACTATTGTATAATGCATCAAACATAAACTAGAACGGTGTCTTCTTCATTTCATCGACATGTTTTTTTGGAATTCCCACTTCTTTAAGTTTTTGTACCAAACTTATCATGTGTGAGAAGGTACTTCGCAGCTGCACAAGTGTTACTGTGCTACCTTTAACATTCTCTTTCTCATCTTCCTCATCTTCCTTCTCTTCCACCACCTTCCCTTTCCTAGTATTCTTGACCACAACCTTCCCTTTACTAGTTTTCTTTTCCACCAGCTTCCCTTTCCTAGTATTCTTTATCTTAAGTTTTTTAGATTGGTCGGCAGCGCTGCTCAACTCTGGTTTCCTTTTTTGGATGCAGATCTCAAACATAATTTTTTGTTTGGTGTGTCAGATCTCAAACATAACCTTCTACTCACAAGGGACTTATCGACTTTCTTCTTCTTCTCTTTATTGTTTTTCTTCCTTCCTCGGATTATGTCAGACATGCAAATTATAAACATAGTTTTGTTATAGTAAAGGTATGAAATCAATGTTCATACCCAGGGACTATGAACAATAATTGTTCATAGTGAACAACCAATGTTCATACCTACAGAACTATGAACAATTAATGTTCATACCCAGTGGACTATGAACAATTATTGTTCATACCTAGTGGACTATGAACAGTTATTGTTCATACAGAGTTATGAGTAATCACTAATATAAATGTACCTTTAATGGAACCTCCAAATCATCTTCTCCTCTATCTTGTTGTTACTGTGCTTCTTGATTTCCAGTATTCAAATCCTACCACGCAAAACAAAGTTATGAAAAATCAGTATTCATACATATTTACTATCATGTTATACTACATACAACAACAAATGTTCATAGTCTAATATGAGTATGAATAATGAATGTTCATGCCTATTTCCTATTCTATGCGGTCCTAACATATTCAAATCCTAACATGCAAAAACAGACATAGGAACACTCATTGTTCATACCACTTTCTTGGAAAAAATAAAATCAAGAATTAAAAAAAAAAAAACCTTTGAATCTTCTTCTTCTTCTTCTGCATCTTCTTCCCTTTTTTCTTCTTCTTCTTTTCCTTGTTCTTCTTCTTCTTCATCTTCTTCTGCATTTCCATCATCATCATTTGTATTTGTTTTCTCGTCATCTTCACTCTCAACAACTCTTTCTTTTGTTCTATCATCCTCCTCATCTCCTCCACCTTGTTTTTCAACAGTATCATTTACAATACTTTGTACGACATTTGATATTTCTTGTTTGTGTTCTTCACAATAAATGTCCCTTTGCAATTTTTAGTATTGCACAAATTTTCGTCCTTTTGATATATTTTGATTTTGATTTCGGAGAAAATTTTGGTTTAAAAATAAATCTAGGGTTTTACTGTTTTTGTGTTAGTTTTGTTTTTGCTTGCGCTGTTTTTGAAATGTGTGCAAAATGAGAAGTTGGAACCGTATTTGAAGTTGACACGAAACTGTTTATTTAGGACATGACACATAATACCCTAAATTTGGTGGGTATAAACATCCATTGTTCATACGCGAAATAGGTATGAACACTTATTGTTCATACCTAAAAAATCACTGTGTTTCTCACTGTTTCATTCCCAAACAATAAATTGTTCATACCCTAATATAGGTATTGATAAAAGATAAAATTGAATAGTCTACCTACGAAATGAACGATGAACTCAAAACGTAAGTAAACTAAAACTGACTACGTGTCTATTTTTTTATCAAAGATTCTACTCTCAATCCTATGAGATATAGTGGAGTAGAGTGATTCGTTCCACTCATAGTCCTTCCGCATATTGTGTTTTCTAGTCTAATTACTCTACTCTAAGTCTAATGAGAGATTTAAGAAGTGGCAACTAGACTACGATGCAACTACCCACAAGATGCAACTAGTCAGTTATCAAAATAACTATGGGAATGCTGCGTACGTTGATTCGATGATAAGGAGTTAGAGGGGGATTGATTCCACCATAACTCGACTTAATCTTATTAACGACGCAGATTAATTAAGTAATCCAAATTGAATGCCAGCAGAACAATTAGTTCTTCCTAATCCCTAATTACACATGGCATTCCTACCAATTCATAACTAGCATGTGAACAATCAAACCTGTTCTCATGGTTAACTAATCGTTTCTAGAGTGGAAGGGAAATTACGACGACTCTACGATAATCGGAATCAAGCTTTCATCAAGGCTTCTCAACCCCCTCTAATGGAGGTTTAGCCGAGAATCATTACGCAATCATTTCCGATTAAATTAAAACTAAACATGATATAAAGAATTGAAATTTACTATTCTAAATTAAACAATAATTAAAATCGAATTAATAACTAAGAATTGAATACCAAGTAATAAATGATATCAAATCTAACACAATGTAAATGACAAGAATAGAAATTGACAAAATAACTATTTTATTTATCTAATCAATCAAGAACAATGATTCAAAGACTTAATCTAAAACAAGAATTGAAAATGGAACTAAAACTTAATTAATCTCATCGAAAACTAGATCTAGAATTATCTATATTTTTTTAGGTCTAACTAGCTACCATTAACAAAGAGCTAAGCTTTGGTTTTTATACTTTCAGATCCAAAAATCGTGCATGGGCTTGGAGCCATGTTTTGGGCCAGAGAATCAGGCCCAAAACCCAATTCTTTCAGTCCAAAAAGGCCTCTTCAGCTGCAGTTGGCTTCAACAAACTTTTCATCCACTTCTGCTTCTCTGATTCGGTTAAGGCTTGGACCATTGGAAATCTCTTTCCGAGTCGGTCGTTTTGACATAAGGTAGGCCCCATTCCGAGGTCTGAGTCCAAAGATACGACCTTTGGAATTTCTGCTGACTTGTGTGCTGTTTATGCCCATGTCGACTTTTCAGCTTTTGACCGGGCTTTAGGAAGGCTTTGTCTTCTTGAATCTTGGCCTTTAATCACGGAACTACTTAGTAACCGACCTTTGCTCCTTTATCTCGCTAAAGTGGCACATTTCTGCACATAATGGACTTTGAACCTGAAATGCATAAAAACACGTAATCAGTGTTAACTCTTAATTATTACTCACATAATTGGTCTAAAAGTATGATCATTCATGGGGTTAAAACTACAGTTTTGGGCTCTTATCAAACCACCCCAAACAGCATTTTGCTTGTCCTCAAGCAAAGATGAGAAATTAGAATAAGTGACCAAAATGGAGTTCTATCTACTCGTTTATTTGAGTCGCGATTGCATTGACCATATGCAACAAGGCCTTAAACCACTAGGAATTCCCTAGTGGACGAAGTTATAGCCTCGTGAGAGTTTTCCAATGAAGGTACTCACAAACTTCATCTATACTACAACGACTAAGAAATAAAACTATTGTCTCGTGATTCATGCTCTAAATTAACTATACCTCTCACTAGCAATGCATATAGAGTAATCAAGTCGAAACCTAAGCTAATATATGCATAATAATCAATCATCTACAATAAAACATATATACAATGAGTAATACTATGAAATGCCTAGCAGGTTCGTTTCTGAAACTCGGAATAGCGTCCTTAAGTAGGTTCTCACAATAATAGTCAAGTTACAACACTCTGATTTTTCCACTCAAGTTCCGCTACTCCGAGTGTGCAATGGTGGCACGCTTTACCTTACAATCTCAATGACAACAAGGAAGCCGGAGTCGATCAAACACATCTGCCACTTACTATCACACTAACCTATTCCTAATTGAGCTAGAGGTCTTTATTAGGTGTTGCGGGGATTAGGAGATGGTTTAAGAAGGAAGAAAATGGATATTCAAAAAGGACAAGTCTGAGATAATAGAGTCTTCAGATTATGTAACTAGAGAAAACCTTGTTATTTACTTTTGCTTCTACACTTTGTTTCCATCCTTAGCCATTTTTTTTTCTTTTCTTTGGCTTTTGAGTCCCTTTTATTCTATTTTTGGAGTTTTTATTTTATTTCTATTTTTATTTTTCTTTTCTTTGGATGGAAACTTCTTTTCTTTATTTTCTGAAGCCATTAACTAACTTTTGTTTACACAAGTTTTTCTCTTCTTCTTTCTTCCTCATTCTATTTTCAGACTTATCTAAATTGGGTAGGTTGAATTTTTTATTTTGTTTTGTTTTGTAACAGGGTAAAAGATTTGTGGTTTATGAAAGGCTAAAGAAAGGCTCAGAGGGGCGACTAGCGGAAAATAATTCATAGGTTTGAATTTCTGGCTATATCGATCCAAAGAGGGCCTAAATTCTCGCTTAGGATATGGCATAGTGATCAAGCAAATGGACGTGTGATTTCTCTATCCGGATTTTACTTCTCCCTTGTGTCATTTCTCAAATGTTTCGCTCATATAAGGCTTTAGGCTATATTCTCACAGGATTTGTAGAATAAGTACTCTAGCCTAGATTTCAGAAACTTACTACTAACAATCGTAGATACTCATGTAATATATTTATAGATAGATGCAAAGATTATTACCTACATATTAACCTAAGTTCCTAACAATTATTCTCGATGCAAAAGCTACATTGAGACTTTTAGATTGTTAAGAGCATAGAGAAGGAAAACAATACCAATATTCCTAAGTGTATAGCATGAACTTATTTATTTATATTTTTGAATTTTTGAAATTTTAACTAGAAAACAAATGCATATTATACATATCTATATCCTAGCAGATGCCTTAATTACACGTGTTTCTATGCTCCCCCCAAACAAGAAGCATGCTTTGTCCTCAAAGTATTGTAAATAAAGAGGGTAGAAAAAAATACCATTGAAGCGTGTGAAATTTAGGAACATCGCAAAACAAAGTTAGAACGCACTAATATAGAAATAAAACCGACGCGAACTCTATAATGAAGTTCTACCCATTATGGGGTTAACAAGAATGAAATTGCTTGGGACATAAGTAGACACTAACTAGAATGAAAACTTACCTTATCTCTCGTGATTACTCATTATCTTCCTCATCCCTTCTTCTATAAAGAAGTGAGGTTCCTTTAGATCTGCCATGCCATGATAATTTGCCAGGCTTCCCGCCATTTATCATCTATTATTGCTAACCTATTAAGGGCCACTTGATCTGACGAGGTGTAGGGTGCAACCTGATGAGGTTGTATCCTCCACCCTTGCCAAGTCATTGCACGGAAGGATCGAATAATACTATTGGTGGGTTAAAATGCATAAAGGTCTAACCGTAATCCAATCCGTGAAATGTGTACAAAAAACAGGAAAGAAACATAGCATAATATGGGAAACTAGAACAGGCATAAGAAGGAACTTATGCCTCATGCTATGGGATCGAGCTAAACTAGACATCAAGGTTCGGGGAAGGTCATGACACATACGTCCCGTGGCTAAAGCAAGGAAAACGCTGCAAGTGGCATCATTCACAGAAGAAAAATGTCATTCCCCTAAAATGTTTAGCATGATCCAAAACATAACAGTTCCTATGTTCATGGACAGGCTACCAAAAGCGACGTTATAGTCCCCTTGGTCCTCGATACGGAAAATGCCCGCCCCATACGACTCATGCAAAAACTCATAAGTGTAGACATATATATTATCTACCCAATAACACCATGGGTCTTGTATTTCAGTGGGCATAGCAAGTCCAAGAACAAATGCTAGAAAGAACCTGGTAATTTCCATTGGTTCATTATCAATGTTGATGGAGAACACTTGTTCTCCATCTGGTCTTTCAAAGAAAATATAGTTATCGTAAAAATAAGATGCTAGTGTTGGAGAATAAAGTGCATCAGTCTTACCATAAGCGGCTCCCCAACCAACGTATGTGATCCCATGAAACCAAGCACCATAAGTAGTGCTTTGGAACAAATCTTCAAAGACTGTTCGGTATCAATGTTGGAGATGTCATCTTAAAATTACGCCCGGAATAGGTGCGAATGATCCGAAACTACCGAAGAAAACTGGAATTTTTCAGGTCCCGGAAGTCGGTAGCGAGTGCACTCAAGAATTGAATTGGAAATCCAGTGTTTGAGTGCGGGTTGCGCTCACCTTGGGCGCGAGTGCTCTCTGACAAAAAAACTAAAAAAATTGCAGGAGCCTGAAAAGTGCGCTTCGGAGTTCTTTGAAACTTCGAAAAATGAGACGAAACGTGGGATTCGTGGGAGTGAACGGTGAGTGATGGAGGTTAGGTGTATTGTGAGTTGTGAGTGTAGAATGTATGAAGTTTATATAGGTTTTAAGTTGCTAAACCGGATCGGAAAGTTGCCAAAAGGTTTTTACGGCAGTTTCCGGAAATACCAAAATTTCCAAACCCGAAAACGAAAACAAGTCATTTTCTTGATTCTAAAACAAACCTAGTATCTTTTAGGTTGAATTTATGATAGAATCTACCTATTTAATCGATATTTCATCCTACCATGATACTTATTCATAGATATGCCTAAACGGCCATATTTTCACCTTGACTCCGCAATAAATTCTAAGACGAGGGTCATATAAAAATAATCTTTGAAATAGATAAAACCACCCCAAACAATTTGGGAAGGTGGGATCAATATTAAACAACCACGATAATGAAAATAACCACATTATATTAAAATTTTCATTCGAAGTACATTTCACTACAAAATTCAAATTACGGAAATAAAACTTACATGAAAATAAATGACAATAATGAAACTACAAATAAAAATAGAACATCAAACGATACTATCCCTAATCACTCCCTCGCATCTTGGTAGCGGAGGGCTGCATTTCGGGGAGATGGCTCCCGAGCTCCCGATGGGCCGGCCACCATTAGATCCCTTCCGGCGACGGCGCTCGTGCCTCGATGGTGAGTCCTCGGAAGGAGAGTCCCCGTGAGGTGGGAATCGCGGCGAGCATGTCGATCCGGGCGGCCGAAGCTTCTAGCTTCGCCCTCATCTGTTCCCACCTCTCATCCTCTCTCTGGGTACGGATCTCAAAGTTCTGATGGATAGTTGCCTGTCGAGTCCGGAGGTCTTCGCAGATGGTGTTGAGCGAACGCATGCCACGATGAATTACGACCATGCGTTCTGCGTCTGAACAGCACCTCTCCAGGGCATCCGCATCAAAACAAGTCAAATCCTCCTCATCCTCTGAGGCATTCTCGTTTCCCCTATCCTCCTCGTCTTCTTCTCTATCCTCAGCCAACCTCCAAACTCGTTGGACACACTCCTTATAGATGCGAGGGTTTTGGTGTAGGGTGATGTATATCTATCGAAGGCGCTTCCTCAACTCAAAGATGATCTTGGTTATCAACACGAGGAGAGGTGCAACGGACTTCCTACTCCCCTAATCATGCTAAGTAAAACTCCAAGATCTGTAACGGTACTACGCTCCGGAGTATCCATAAGATGTGGAGGCAGTTCAGGCCGATGTCGCTGACCTTCTCTTTCCCCAGGATGTTCAGACCAATCCACTGAGCTGCAGCCAGCTGGTTGGTCCTAAGGGATGCCTGACGAACACAATGCGATCTCGCATTGTAGTTCCCTTCTGTAACCGTCACGTTCATCAATGGCTCTACCCCATTATATTGGGACTCCTGCAACGTGACATCCAGATGGATTCTAAGCGGAATGCCTAGAATCTCAGCCAACAACCCAGTAGTCACCTCCTTCCTCCTCTTCGCCACCACAACAAAAATCCTAGTCCCTTCCAACTCCCTCGTATTGTAGAACCGTCGGACTAAGTCCTCGTGGTAATAGGCTTCAGTCGAGTACCACAAGCTATTCCAGTCTCTACTGATCATTTCGTCACCGTAAAATGACGCGAAGTGGTCGCCAGTAAAAGCTTGCTCCGGCAAAATTCGATGTTGTTGACCCATTTTAGTGTTTGGAATGTAGTGGGGGTTTAAATGGGATATGGTGGTGGAATTTGTATCGACCGACTTAAGCAAACAGTGGTGGTGGTGGTGCGACGGTGGCGCGACAGGTTACAAATTTTTTTTTAAATTTTTGTGGGTTTTGGTGATGTAAGTTGGTGGAGGTTGTGGGCGGTGCGGTTGGAGTCGATTTGGGTTGGGTCTTGGATTGTGGGTGTGGGAAATTTGGTTTTGTTTTTATTTTATTTTATTTAGGTTTTTGGAAGCTTTGTTAATGGCGTTAATGGCGGTTTGGAGAAGATGAACGCGACTGTTGAAGGTAAGGGCGCGGGTGCGCTGTCGGTGGGCGCGGGTTGGGCCCAAGCCCAATTCGAAATTTGTGAATTTTTCGATTTTTTTGCGAAACTTCAAATCAAAATTGCCGCTTCGTTACCAGTCGGATTTTTGCGAATAAGATATGAAAATGATCAGGAGAGAATTTCCAATCCAATGATCCATAAAACACTCTATTCCGACCGTGGATGACATATAAGATAGTGGAAAATGCCTCGAAGTGCGTGCATGATGTATGTTATGCGAACGACTGAACTCTAAATTCATAGATTATGTCAACCCAAATCGGAATACAATTGGAGGGCCCGATTACCTTAATGGTGCACTCACCGATATATGGAAATGAAAGGAAATGCACCAAACACAAAAGTTGAGTCGTTTATAGTCAGATACTCGAGACTTTATCTAAACATATGTATGAACATGCAGTTTATTATATATCAACAACCGAAATAGTTGTGGATCATTCCATAAATAAATATCACAAAAAACATATCCAAATACAATCAAACACCAAGATTTCCTATGACGCAACCTAGTGAAATAAAAGCGAAGTCGGATCACCCTATTACGTAACCTAGGATGCACCTTCTTTTTCATTTTTGAACGAGTGGGTGTTCTAGTAAATAAGTGTGGAAAAGTGAATGGTTGTGGAGAATATGGTGGATATGGATAAGTTGTAGAAGGACAGCATGTAAACAATGAGGATGTGGTTTTAGCACAAAACTCATTCATGGTGTGTGTAGGGACTGTCTCAAGTCTGAAAATGAAGGTGTCAAACGCTTTTGTCTTCTGAAGTATTTGTTTTCTAGGTGGATTTAAAAAATTATGAAGCACATAAGAAACAAAAGGATCGAGTGCAAACTCGAGATTCCTTTGAAAGGGTAGGAGGGAAGTCGAGGTGGATGTTGTGGAAAGTAGTTCTTGATAGGATGAATTATCACCTGCTCTAAGAAACTCATCGAATTGGTCATCTAGATTGGTCATATCCTCGTTACTATGATAGTCCTCTACATCTTTGAGAAAGTCATCTATCTCATCCTCATCCGTAATATGTGTATCGACTAGAGTAGGGATGGAAATGTTTGAGTCTGAACTTCCAAAGGAAAGAAATTTGGGCATATGATTATCAGGGAACGTGTTGTTGAAATAATCTCGAGCAAAGCTTTCGATCATGCTAACCTCTCCATCCATAGACGAATCGGGTAACTGTGTCTTTGTTTTAAAAACATTGACTTCAACAGCAAGATGGCCAAAAGACATGGACATTGAACCATCGCGACAATTAATGAGCGCATTGGCAGTTGCCAGGAAATGACGCCCTAAGATGATCGGACGAGTCGTTAATCGACTTCAGTATCGAGGATGACAAAATCAGCCGGATAGTAAAAATCTTGAACTTTTACGGAACATTTTCGACCACACCCTTAGGATACTTAATAGACCGATCAGCTAATTGCAACGTCATTTTAGTGGGTTGTATCTCGTCTAGACCTATTTGTCTATACAAATAAAATGGGAGTAAGTTAACACTAGCCCCCAAGTCTAATAACGCGGTCGTCAGATAAGAATCTCCTAAGGTGCATCAGACTGATGGATCTGACCGTGGTCCTTGTACTTAACAATTCCATTATGTTAGGATAGAGTTGGGAATTGTTCGTAAAAAGGCGTCTTTTGGTATATTTGTCTTACGCCTAGTAGTACACAATTCCTTAAGAAACTTAGCATGGTGTGGTAGCTTTTTAATAGCTTCGAGGAAGGGAAGGTTTATAGTTAGATTGTTGAAAACATCCCTAATCTCCTCATAATTTGTATCCCTAGTTAACACGGCTAATTTTTGTGGAAACGGTGGTTTCTGTCTATATTTAGCAATAGTATCACCTGGATGTTTAACCGTGGCTTTCTGTTTCTTAGGTTGTGTTGTAACCGGGTACCTCTACGGTGGTAGGGTCTTGAGTTTCTATTTTGGTATCTAGTAAAATAGCGGGTGTAGGGTTATCTTGGTGGGGTAACTATAGGCATAGTTACTTTGTTATCAACCACTCTGCTTTAACGGAGAGTGGTGATGGCCTTTAGCTCACCTACATTTTCATATTCATTACTAGTATTATCGGTTACCTCAAAGGCTGTATTTGTTGTTTTAGGATTAGGTATTTCGACTTGGAAACACACCTTTGGGTTGGGCTTTATCTTGAGCCAACCTGTTGGGTTAAATTATAACGGGATTGTAGAAGCTATTGGTTAGATTGAGCCATGGTTTGGAAAAGTTTTTGGCTCACTTGTATGAAGGTGTCAAGACGATCCGGTTGTGTGGGTGTAGTAGTCACGAGTGGTGTGACTGGAACTATTTCGCGTGAATTATTTATGGGTGGATTTTGATAGTTATTATTTACCAGAACGATACCTCTATTAGCATTATAATTATTATAAATACCTTGACTTTGTGCTTGACCTTGTCGAGGTTGCATTTGGTTGTTATAATTATTAAAATTACCTTGACCCTGTCCTTGTCGTGGTGGAGCTTGGTTAAAACTTTGTGTTGGCCTAACATATTGATTATTATACCCTGGAGGTGTGACGTGTTTGTTATTTCTCCAACCGAAGTTGGGATTTTGTCTCCAAGGGGCGTTAGGTTCACTATTAATGGAACAAGCCTGTTCATAGGCAATAGGACAATTGGGAGTCGGGATGCTTTCGGGGCTCAAATGAAACTACATGGATTTGAATTTACGTTCTCATGAGGGGATAGGCTTTTGTTGAACAGAAATGGCCTCTACCTTTTTAGTGAGTGTTTCGATTAGAGTTTTAAGCTCGGGGTCGTGTTTAATTTCAAACATACCGCGGCCTTAATCAGTATTAGAAGAACTAGCGAGCGGTGGATATCATCACTACCCCCAGTTGTTATTTCGCTTTAGTTTGATCCTCTAAAAATTTATAAGCCTCCGGAGGCTCCTTTGCTTAAGAAACTACCCCCATTCATTATGTCTAGGACTTCTTTATGGTGGTGTAGAAGTCCTTTGAAAAAGGCACGAACTAATGTGTCTTTCGCTAAGTTATGATGTGGACACTCTATAAGGAGATCGGTGAAACGATTCCAAGCCTCTGAAAATGTTTCATGAGGATTTTGTCGAAAGAAATGAATCTTGGAAAGCATCTTATCCGTCTTTAGGGGTGGGTAAAAATGTTCCATAAACAAATGAACAAGTTTTGCCCACGAGTCCACGTAATTAGGTGTTTGGGCGTTAACCACACACGCCTTTATCGGGCTAAGGTGAAAGGGAATACCCGAGTTTAATTTGTTCCGCACCAACCGTAGGATGGTGGAATGTTGTTAGGACTTGTTCAATCCTACGATGTGCCGATAAGGTTTTTCATGGTCTAATCCATGAAAACGGGTAACAAATTAAAATATTTGGGGATTCGAAATCCCCACCGGTCCGCTAGAATGATGCAAGATTTTGGGCTATCGCTCAAGGCTTTGTAGAAGTCGAGAGAGGAGTCTCTCTTCTTCGCCGGGCATCAGGTCGTGATGTGTGTGAATTAGTAGCTAGAGGTGTAGTGGGTGGTATACTAGATAGACTTGTTTGTTGACGTTGTTGTGTAATTACGTTCGGTGTTTTTGTTCGGCCAGACCTTAATCTCATACAAGGCTAAAACCAAACTTAGCTAAACACATCAACACTCCAAACAATTATGATATACTAGTATAAACCTCTAATAGGAGATGCGAGGTGTGGAAGAAAGGAATAACTGATTGCGTCCTTGCTTCGCTTATGAATAGCGTCTTGTTTACACGTGTTTAGTGTATATAACAAGTTAGAACACTGAAAACTTGAAAAATCAAAGTTCGAGTCAAAACTGTTGAATTCCGGAAAAATTAGCAAAGGGCGCGGGTGCACTCTCATAGGGCGCGGTCGCACTCCGTGTAATTTTCAAATTACAGTGTTTTTAGGGCGGGTCGCGCTCGTGTTCCAGGCTATAGGGCGCAGGTGCGCTCCTTATAGGCGCGGTCGCGCTCAGTGTATTTTTGTCAGGAACTTTTCAACGATGAATCGGAAAACCAAAGTATGAATCAAACCAGGGTGGGTGGGTGAAAATGGGACTTTAAGAAAAGTACTTACACTACGAAAACAATGTGAAAGTGAAACTAAGACGGCAGCGGCGCCATTTGATAAAAGATAAACTTGAATAGTTTACCTACGAAATGAACGATGAACTCAAAACGTAAGTAAACTAAAACTATCTACGTGTCTATTTTTTTATCAAAGATTCTACTCTCAATCCTATGAGATATAGTGGAGTAGAGTGATTCGTTCCACTCATAGTCCTTCCGCATGTTGTGTTTTCTAGTCTAATTACTCTACTCTAAGTCTAATGAGAGATTTACGAAGTGGCAACTAGACTACGATGCAACTACCCACAAGATGCAACTAGTCGGTTATCAAAATAACTATGGGAATGCTACGTACGTTGATTCGATGATAAAGAGTTAGAGGGGGATTGATTCCACCATAACTCGACTTAATCTTATTAACGACGAATCGTCGTAATCCGAATTGAACTGCTTCGCAGAACAATTGGTTATTCCTAATCCCTAATTACACATGGCATTCCTACCAATTCATAACTAGCATGTGAACGATCAAACCCATTCTCATGGTGAACTAATCGTTTCTAGAGTGGAAGGGAAATTACGACGACTCTACGATAATCGGAATCAAGCTTTCATCAAGGCTTCTCAACCCCCTCTAATGGAGGTTTAGCCGAGAATCATTACGCAATCATTTCCGATTAAATTAAACTAAACATGATATAAAGAATTGAAATTTACTATTCTAAATTAAACAATAATTAAAATTGAATTAATAACTAAGAATTGAATACCAAGTAATAAATCAAATCAAATCTAACACAATGTAAATGACAAGAATAGAAATTGACAAAATAACTATTTTATTTATCTAATCAATCAAGAACAATGATTCAAAGACTTAATCTAAAACAAGAATTGAAAATGGAACTAAAACTTAATTAATCTACTGAAAACTAGATCTAGAATTATCTATATTTTTTTAGGTCTAACTAGCTACTATTAACAAAGAGCTAAGCTTTGGTTTTTATACTTTCAGATCCAAAAATCGTGCATGGGCTTGGAGCTATGTTTTGGGCCAGAGAATCAGGCCCAAAACCCAATTCTTTCAGTCCAAAAAGGCCTCTTCAGCTACAGTTGGCTTGAACAGACTTTTCGTCCACTTCTGCTTCTCTGATTGGGTCAAGGCTTAGACCATTGGAAAGCTCTTTCCGAGCCGGTCGTTTTGACATAAGGTAGGCCCCATTCCAAGGTCTGAGTCCAAAGATACGGCCTTCGGAAGTTCTGCTGACTTGTGTGCTGTTTCTGCCCATGTCGACTTTTCAGCTTTTGACCGGGCTTTAGGAAGGCTTTGTCTTCTTGAATCTTGGCCTTTAATCACGAAACTACTTAGTAACCGACCTTTGCTCCTTTATCTCGCTAAAGTGGCACATTTCTGCACATAATGGACTTTGATACCTGAAATGCATAAAAACACGTAATTAGTGTTAACTCTTAATTAGTACTCACATAATTGGTCTAAAAGTATGACTGTTACAGGGTTAAAACTACAGTTTTGGGCTCTTATCAGGTATGAACATTGATTGTTCATTCCCACCATGTATGAAAAATAAAAGTTCATTGTTCATAAATAGTATTCAAACCCTAAATAAAGAACATTGATAGTTCATACCATGTATGAACATTGATTGTTCATACCCTAAATAGGTATGAACATTGGTTGTTCATACCTATCTATGTATGAACTCTGCAATAACTCTGCAAAACACAATAAAAATTAAATAAATGAATAAAATCATAAGAGACTTTAAAAATGGATTCCAAAACTGTATTAATATCTATCATTCAATCAAAAAATATTTCATACAAAAACATCAAACAGCCTCACTAGTGTTTCCCACATCAAAAAATTGCCAAGACCTTAATACCATATATATCACCACTACCACTAGGCAACTCATCCCTTGCACGAGCCAACTCATCCCTTGCTCTAGATTCCACATCAGTAGTGTTAGAAGTTTTCCCACGACAAGTCTTTCGGTCGATCGTGCCAGTCGGTTTTGTGGCATTTTCTGCATTTGTGGGTAGTATAACGCATAACACCCGTGATCTCAATCTTCTTAACTTGTGGTCTACCCAGAGCCCTCTTCACATCTGGTGGAAGAATTTCTAATTCATCAGAAATATCCGAACACATCTCATTGCGGCTAATTGCAGTGATGCCATGAGAGTACGTGTTGTTGAACGAAGTGGCAAGAAATGCAATTTCAATGTATGAATACACTAAATCCCCTTCGCAATAAATACTCGCAATTACATGCCGGCAAGGAAACCCGTCTATACCCCAATTGTTACAAGTGCAATATCTACTAAGCAAGTCAACCTGATACTCATGCTTCTCCATAACAACTTGAAACATGTGCTCATCTGACCTTGCCACAGTCACAGAACGAGCCTCCTCAATCCTCTCAGCCAATTTCACTTCCATTTTAGGACAAAGAATAGTTTTCCAATTCTTGCATTCCATCCTCCGGTCTGATGCCATTTTCATCATCTTCATGCGAATTTCATCTAACATGGATGTGATGGGCAGATGGTGCTCTTTGTTTATCCAGCTATTGAAACTGTAACACCTCTATTTTTATTAATGTCCAAAATTAATTATTTCTCAAAATTTAATATATTATTGACTATGTCTTAAGTTGACTATTAAATTGAAGTAAATATGTATGATTTTTTTGAAAAAAATAGGAAAAATAGTTTGTTTGGTTTAAAAATGATTTAATAGGAAAGTTTTTAAGTTTTAAAATAATGTGTAGAGATTTTATTAATAAGAAAACATGGAGAGAATACTTTCATAATCTAGGGGAGAAAATATGGAAAAACTTATCATAAATTCAGGGTTTTCAGAAAAATAATGTTTTTTTTAAGAACTAAACACATTAATTGAAAGAAAGAAGAATGGAGACAGGGCGGATTGTGCATCTTTTAGCTAGTTTGGGATCAGATTATCTGCTTCATATTCTATATACTCTTTGCGGGAATACGAAAGGTGAGTAGTTATGTTTTTCTATTTCACCAAACCTAGAGTTTTACGACTATGAAGAAAAAGCTTTTTTGTCAGAGTTTTTCCGCTCAGTATTTTTGTTCCACTTATTCTTCTTTCGATATTTTTTTCTCATCCTGTCAAATTGTTAAACTCGTTAAATGTTAGTATATTGTTTGCTTAATTATTGAAACTGGTGGAACACTGAAGAGGTTGTTAATGGCGGCGCAAGCCCAGAGAAATTGTCTTGTATATTATTTGAACCTTTATAATGTTGTTGTTTTGGGTTGGTTTATGATTGGTGGTAGTGGGGGTGATTGAGTGCTGGAGAGTGGGGTTGTTGAAGCTTGAAGGAAGCGTTAATGGCATCCAGATCGAATTGGTAAGGAGTGAGGATATTGGGTTTTGTTTATACCCAAAGATTTGGTTTTTGATGGGGATCAAAACTGTAGGGAACGCTCCTATCCAGATGACAGGGGGACATTTAACTCGGCTCCTGCAGGCTGTGTAGAATAATCCAGGGAATCCTAGTGATCCTTTTGCTAAGCGTAATAAGGACTTTGCCAACCTGGGTGGTAAGAGGTTCACTAGAACCCTTGGCCCTCTTGTAGCCGAGGCTTGGCTTAAAGCTTGCGAAATGATTTTCAAGCGCATGGATCTGACAGAGGTTCAGAAGCAGGAATTGGTTGCCCATCAGTTGGACGATGCATCACAGTTTTAGTGGATGTCTATTCTTCCACATGTTGATGCTGATAAGATGTCTTGGACTGAGTTCCAGGAGAAGTTCGAGTCTAGGTTTATTCCCCAGGCTTTGAGGGAACAGAAGGCAGAAGAGTTTCAGTAGCTAAAGCAGACGGGGTCGACGACAGTTGAACAGTATGTTACCCAGTTCAACGAGCTGTCAAGGTTTGCTGCTTATTTGGTGGATACTCCTGAGAAGAAGAATAGAAAGTTTATCAAGGGACTGAACCCTTACTTGTCGAGGTCATTACTTCCTTTCGACAAAGACATTTTTGACCAAGTTTTGGATTTTGCTTTGATGTATAAAGAGTAGAACAAGGAGTTTCGTGAAATCCGAGACAAGGGTAAGGGAGGAGCTAGTGATTCCAGACATTCTGAACCACATCATGGTCATGGTGGGGACAAGTATAGGCCTGGGCCATATGGTCAGGGAAACAGGGGACCCCAACAGATCCAACTGAGACCCCAGCAGGGAAATGGTTTCCAGAGGCAGGGAAATCAGTATCAGAATCGTCTAGGCAGGAATCAATATCAGAATCGACCGGGAAATGGCAATCAGAGACAAGGTTACCAAGGTCAACCACAACAGAATGGACAGTTTAGGCCCCAGATGGCAGCTCTTCTGGGTCCAAGAATTATCGCCCCAATTTCAGGCAACTGCTATAAATGTGGACGACAGGGACACCGGGCTAGTACCTGCCCAAATGGGTTCAGGGCAGAGCAAGGACAACAGGGAAAGGCACCACCAACTTGTGCCTTTGCAGCTGTTGTAGGACAGGGAAATGTAGTAGGTACTTTTGTTACATCTCATAACTGTCTTAGAGTTATATTTGACACTGGTGCATCGCATTCTTTTATTTCTCGTCAGCTTGTGGAAAGAGAAAGTATTAAAACCACCCCACTCCCTAAACCTTTACATGTTGAAACACCATTAGGAGGTTCAGTGACTTTGTATGATTACTGTAAAGACTTTGAGATCTCTTTTATGGGTCGTGAGTTCATAGCAGATCTTGTAGTTTTGGGTTTCAAAGGATTTCACTTCATATTAGGAATGGATTGGTTAAGTAAGAACTATGCTACCTTAGATTGTGTTGCGAGGTCCATTTCTTTTAGTAGCACTGGATTACCATATGCCACTTATGAGTGTGGTACTCGGGGAGATTCGGTGATGTCTAGTTTCCTGTATTCGGTGGAAATACCGGAAAAGGACATTAGTGCGGTGGAAGTGGTACGCGATTATACCGACGCTTTTCAAGAGATCCCTGGACTGCTGCCTAAGCGAGAGGTAGAGTTCCGGATAGACTTGTTACCAGGGACATCTCCAATTTCCAAGTCAGCATACAGACTAGCGCCAAAGCAGCTGGATGAGATGAAAGTTCAACTTGAGGAGTTGTTGCAGAAGGGGTGAGCCTTGTTGTTTGTTTTTGACTTTTCTTGTGGTGTGTTGTGTCCTTATTATTTATTATTATGTTTTGATATAAGTATAAACCTTTTAAGGTGTGTATGAACTAGGTTTATACGTCCGAGTAACTCGCCGTGGACTACACCAGCTATCTTCGTGTCCAAGAAGGATGGTACTTTGAGGATGTGCATTGACTATAGGGAGCTGAACAAGGCGACTATTAAGAACAAGTACCCCTTGCCTAGGATAGATGACCTCCTAGATCAACTAAAGGGGGCAGTGATATTCTCGCAGTTTGACTTGAGAACTGGGTACTATTAGATGGGTGTTGAAGAATAGAGTATTTCTCTCACAGCTTTTCGTACCCGCTATGGGTTGTACGAGTTTCCTGTTATGCCATTTGGACTAACTAATGCACTTGCATTCTTTATGGACTTGATGAATCGTGTGTTCCATCCGTATTTGGACAAGTTCGTTATTATTTTCATTGACGACATTCTCGTGTACTCCAAGAGTGTTGAGGAGCACAAGGAACATCTGCGGATAGTGTTACAGATTCTTAGGGAGCAGCAGTTATATGCAAAGTTCAGCAAGTGCTATTTTTGGGTGGCTGAAGTCAGATTTCTTGGGCATGTGATATCGAGTAAGGGGATAGCAGTAGATCCTGAGAAGCATGTAGCTGTTAAAGAGTGGAAGCAACCTACTAATGCCACTGAAGTGAGGAGTTTCTTAGGATTGGCCGGGTATTATAGGAGGTTCATAGAGAAGTTTTCTCTTATTGCTGCACCGTTGACACAGTTGATTCGGAAGAATATTAAGTTCTTGTGGACGGATGATTGTGAACGAGCATTCCAAGAGTTGAAACAAAGATTGACTACAGCGCCAATCTTAGTTATTCCCATTAGAGGCGGGAAGTTGGTGGTTTTTACTGATGCTAGCGGTACGGGTTTGGGATGTGTTTTGATGCAGGACCAGAAGGTGGTTTCTTACGTATCTAGACAATTGAAGCTCCATGAGAGGCGATATCCTACGCATGATTTAGAGCTGGAGGCGGTGGTATTTGCTTTGAAGGTATGGCGGCACTACCTATATGGGGAGAGGTTTGAGTTGTACACGGATCACAAAAGCTTGAAGTATTTGTACTCACAGAAGGAGTTGAACAAGAGACAACAGAGGTGGATGGAGTATATTAGCAGTTATGACTTTGAGATTCTTTATCATCCAGGTAAGGGAAATGTGGTAGCTGATGCTTTGAGTAGGCAACACAGTGTGATGACTTCACTTATGGTGCAAGAGTGGAAGTCACTTGAGATTTTAGCTTCAATAGATTTGCATATTGAGTCGGGGACGGCTAGAGCTTTTGTTGGCAGTTTGACGGTCCAGCCTTCCTTGGTGAGTAAGGTTTTGAACCTACAAATGTGTGATCTTTCTTTGGTACAGGGTTTGGGTGACTTAGTGGTTGATCTTCTTGATGATTGCCCTACAGATTGGTCAGTGGATTCTGATGGTGCTTATAGACTTTGTGTTCCGAATAATGTTGAGGTGAAGAGAGAGATATTGGATGAGGCTCATAGGTCTCGGTTCACTATTTATCCTGGGGGTACAAAGATGTATCATGACTTGAAGAGGACTTTCTGGTGGGAAAGTATGAAGAGAGATGTGGGAGAGTATGTGTCTCGTTGTTTCACATGTCAGCAGGTGAAGGCAGAGCATCAAAGGCCTTTAAGTTTGTTGCAACCTTTGAAGATTCCCACTTGGAAATGGGAACAAATATCAATGGACTCGTGGATGGATTACCTAAGTCCCGGCGGGGAAATGAGTCTATTTGGGTTATCATAGATCGATTGACGAAATCTGCTCACTTTATTCCAATTGGGGTACGGCGAAACACTGATAGTTTGGCAGTGAAGTACATTCGAGAGGTTGTAAGGCTCCATGGCGTACCTGTTTCTATTGTCTCTGATAGAGATCCACTTTTTGCATCAGAGTTTTGGGAGAGCTTCCAGCGTGCTATGGGCATGAAGCTAAATTTGAGCACAACATATCACCCTCAGACGGACGGACAAACAGAGCGGGTGAATCAGATATTGGAGGACATGTTGTGGGCATGTGTCCTTGATTTTGGAGGAAGTTAGGAGGAACACATTTCTTTGGTTGAGTTTGCGTATAATAATAGTTTTCACTCTAGTATTGGCATGGCATCGTTCGAGGCCCTTTATGGGAGGCCATGTAAATCACCGGCGTGTTGGGCCGAGGTGGGTGATGGTGTCTTACTTGGTCCGGACATTGTTAGGGAGACTGTAGAGAATGTTAGGGTGATACGAGAACGGATTAAGACAGTTCAAGGTCGACATAAGAGCTACGCTGATCGAAAGAGGAAAGGAGTTGAGTTTGAAGTTGGGGATTATGAATTTTTGAAGGTGTCCCCTATGTGTGGTGTGATGAGGTTTGGGAAAAAGGGCAAGTTGAGCCCTAGATTTATTGGACCATTCACTACACCATAACAACATTTTTGTGACAGGGGCTTTTTTGGTTTTGGGATGCCAAAGTGGCGTCAGAAAGGATGTGACTGCATGTAGGCGTCAGTTTGTGGTTTTAGCGTCACTACAATTCAAAAACGTATTTTAGTTTATTTAAAAAATGCATAGAAAAATAGTGACGACAAATAGGGGTCAGAGTTATTTTTATAAACCGTCACAACTAAAACACGTGTTAGGCATGTGACATGAGATGAGGGCGTCAAGTTTCACTTCTCAACAGTTTCATCTTTCTTCTCGACCTCATCTCTCTTTCTTCTCAATCTCAAAACCCTAATGCAGAATCAATCTCTTTCTTCTCGACTTCACTTGCTAGCCATTTGTTTGAGGTAAGGTCTTGAACAATCTCTTACCAAAAAACTATAAATAAATAAATTAAAATAAAATACCCTACAATTTCTCCTCACCGCCAACACCCACCACTCCATGTCTCTCTGGTAAAGTCAATTGCTCTCTCCTTTTCTATTACCGTTACTCTCAACAATTCCAGTTCTGCCCTAAATTTACTTGATAAAATCCCTATTTTTCTGTCCTAATTTTGTCAGATGTGTTGATTATTGATATTTTATTTTGGTTTGATTGTTTGTTGGCTTTTTATAATTTTTGGGATTTTTGCTTTTAATGGCTTGAGTTATTTTTAATATAGTTGGGTCCTCTCTTTCTCAGGTATGCCGTAAACCATGTATCAATTCTAAGCTTTTCTATTGTGTGCGTTTTGAAAGACGATAGCATTGTAAGCTTCAAGGACTATTTCCACCTGTGTGGGAAGTTAGTGAAGGTTGAAAAGAATGGGTACCAAAGCAATAGTCCATGAAGTGAAGTAGCTCGATATCATATAAGGTCAGTTTAAGTCGTTATTGGTGTTGGTTTGTTTCTTCCCTGATGTATATGTGGTCTCTTTAGCAAAAAGAAATTGGTTGACTTAACTTTGACACTTTCTACTTAACAGTTCAAATAATGTATGGAGATGGGCCAACATAAGAAAGCAAGGGAGCATTTGCAATTTTTGATTATCTTCTAAGTGTTGGATTTTTTTGTTCCCAATCAACCGTTCCATTCTGGTGTGCTTATTGTGATGTAATTGTTTTGTATGAGAAATATATTTGCAATTACTCGTCTTTTCTTTTTGTTTGCTATTGGGTTCTGATTGCAAGTTATACTAACTGTTTAGATCGAGTACCATGAAAATCTAGGTCTACTTCTTAGTTTTGTATGGAATTTGATATTGCAATTATTGGTTAGTGAAATTAAAAGAACAAGAAAAACAATTAAAAATGAAAAAAAAAATTGACGTTGTTGTTAGTTTCTTTATTTGCATAAGGTAGTATGGTGTATCAAAGAGAAACTTCACATAGGATTCATTGCTCATATGATGTATTAAGTTTGATTTGGAGTTATAGTAAGTAAAGTGTAAAATATTCCAACTGTAATTAGCTATCTAAGTTGTCAATCGACAAGCCAAAGGTTAGATTTACTTGCTCTTATTAGATTGGTGTGAAATGTGGATCAGGACCACCATAGATGATCAAGGTAGCTTCTTGACGATTTCGTCTTTTACTGTCATATATTTTACTTTATCATGTATGTTGGTTCCCTTCATCACCTCTCATATATTTTACTTGATCATATATCATCTCACCTCTCTCTATAGCCCATTGAAATAAATACCAAAAAACACCACGTTCCCTTCCCTTAATCACCTCCCTCACACCCCCTTCATTAGAGCTTTAATTTGTTCCTAGCCTTTCAACTTATTCTAATCCTTTTATTGATAAACCAAATAGCAAATTTGTATTTTCATGAAACCAGATTTAGAGCCATTGGTTCCTAAGTACCTTTCGACATTCTGTTTCTACTAAGTTTGGTGACCCTGAACAAAGGGCTTTAATGGAGACTTATGTGACTGTTGTCTTTGATTAGTATGAGGTCGGGAATGATCCATATGTGGATCGGTGTGAGTGGGATGCGGGTATCCTTTCAATGAACACGTTCTTTCTTTCAATGAACAAGTTCTTTTTGCTTCATAGTTTCAGTAAGATAGGTGTTAAAGCTTAAAATTTTAAATGGTGTAGGAAATAATTTTGTACTACTACATGTTCAATTTTTCCATTTTCATTATTGTATGACAGGTAAAGATTAATTTTTATCCAATTTGATTTTCACCGGTGCAATTTGGTCTGATTGCTTTTTCAAAAAATCAACATTTGTTGACAATTGTAATGAATTCCATATGAGGGTTGGTGTTGGGTTGATGTTTTGAAATAGAGAAATTGGTGATGCCCCAATAACTGAATATGTTGCTGTTGGAGTGTGTTTAGTTTAACTTTTCTCTGTGGGTATATGATTTCTCTGAATATGATTTATAGAAGGAAAACATTGAGCGATTTAAAGTGGCCCACCCCCTTCGTTAAACAATCGGCATTCAAACAAGCACAACCTTCAAATACGGATTGTTTTTATTATTAGATTTCAGTATAGATTATTACTGCCTTAAAGTGAACTCTTATGCACATTATTATGTGAAATATGCTTACGCTGCGAATGATTGCACTATAAGAATGCAAGTTTTGAGGCTCTCATAAGTTCCTTAAGTGCTAGTAGTAGGTTGTGAGGGTTTCCTCTCGATGGTATTACTGAATAGTTATTAGGTCGTCTCTCAATCAATTATTAGATCTCCTAAAAGTACTTTCTTTCCTTAATATTAATTGAAATTGGTTTGAAGTTTTTTATTTTGTATTTGCATTTTAGTGTTATCACTGTCTCTGATGGCTGCATTTGATATTGATTAATTTCCTTTCTCAGCATCTGTATTGATAAATTGGAATAAATCAGCTAGGGCTCCCAAACTCTCTTTTTGGGCGCGCAATCAGGTAGTCTTCTCTAACCCCAAGCAATATCTGACAAGTTTTTTATTTTATTTTTGCTATTAATTTCATTCTTGACAAATTTCTTCTCGATTATGCTAATTTTTATTGTTAGTAACAATTTTCCCTCCTTTGCTTTAATTGACAAAAGGATTACTGGAGAAGGTTATTGAAGTCTCTCTCTAGAAGTCTCTCTCTTAGACAGATAACTTTTGGCTTTTGGAAGGTATGTTCTTAATGTTTTTTTTTAATGAAATTTTTATGTTTGACAACATCTCTATATCAAGTTAGGCAATGTTTTTGCGTAAATGACGTTTGACATAGTTTGATTGTGAATGTGCTTTTGAATGGCTTTGAACTTTGAAGTCATTGTCTCCCTGATTTCTGTTGGTAGAATGGTAGCTCAAAAAATTGTCAAGTCTCTCTATTGAAAATATTTCAAGACTGACAAGTAATTGAGCTTAGTAGTAATAGTGTTAAGACATCTATGATTGTTTCAAATTAACTAACTAACTCGAGAGTTATCTTTCTTTTTCCTTTCTTATCTTTGTATCTACATAATGGTAGAATGTCACGGCCGATTCAAAAAGAGTGGATTCATGAACCAAACCAAGTGAGCACTGTCTATAGGGAAGGGGCAGCTAGTTTTATTGATTTGGCACAAAAAATGTATAAAGGGTTCACAACATGTCCTTGTCCTTGTGTAACATGTCGGAATGGGAAAAGATTGGTGTTTGACGAAGTCCGAAGGCATATAATTCAAAATGGTTTTGATCTAACGTATACTATATGGTCTTTACATGGTGAAAAACAATCGAAGTATCCTGTGGTAGACATAGTTGAAGATGAAAACATTGAAGATAGAGGGCTTGGGTTAGAGAATCTTGTTGATGCTTGTTATGGCATACATGAAGGTGTGAGGGGTGATGTGTATGGAGGGGATACCGATCAAACTTCTGATTTTGAACAACCTTTTGTTCCCGAACCAGATTTGGGTAAAAAGTATGCTGAATACAAAAGTAAAGCCAAAGAAAAATTATACCCTTCATGTGAAGGTCCAGTGACAACTCTATCTGCAGTTGTAGAGCTTCATGACTTAAAGAAATAGTATGGTTGGTCCGAAAATAGTGTGAGCGCACTCTTGTCTATGCTAAGAACTTGGTTGCCAAAAGAAAATACTTTACTTGAAAAATGGCCAGTAATGAAGAAAATGTTGACAGACCTAGGGATGAAAGCAAAGCATATCGATGCTTGTGAGAATAATTGCATCTTGTATTATGGGACAAAGAAAGATTTGACAATATGTCCTCATTGTGAATCGCCTAGATATAAAGTGGAGGGTAAAATAGGGAAGGAATCCAAAGTGCCTAAAAAAGTATTGAGACATTTTCCTTTAGGTCCACGACTCCAACGATTGTATACGATACCATTATTAGCACGGGAAATGACATGGCATGCTCGAGCAACACCTTCATGGGATTATATGTGACATCCTGTTGATTCAGTCCAATGGAAAAAATTTAAAGAGAGATGGCCAGAATTCACTAATGAGGGGTGTAATGTTTGGCTTGCACTTGCAACTGATGGCTTCAATCCTAGTGGCATTCAATCAATTGGCTACAATTGTTGGCCTGTCATATTAGTGCCATACAATCTCCCACCTTCATTGTGCATGAAATCCAACTTTCAGATGATGTCTTTGTTAATACCTGGACCGAAGGCGCCGACTACAAACATTGATGTTTTCCTTGAACCACTATTTGATGAGTTGGATCAGCTCTGGAGAGAAGGAATCCCTGCATTTGACATGCACAAGAGGGAACACTTTACTCTGAGAGCTATGTTGATGTGAGGGATACACGATTTTCTGGCTCTAGGAAACTTATCTGGTTGTGTGACACATGGTTATAAAGCATGTCCTGTTTGTGGTGACAACACTCTCTCAGAGCGTTTACCTTGTAATAAGAAGATTGTGTACACAAACCACCATTTGTTTCTTGATCCGGATCACCCATTTAGGTATAGTAAGCACTTCAAATATTGTTTTTTTTTAAAATAATCAAGTTAGGTATAATAAGCAGTTCTAACACTTTCTATCTTTAGGTATAGTAAGCACTTCAATGGGGAGCAAGAGCTTAACCATCCTCCATCACGTCTTAAAGGAACAGAAATTGATAAGTTGTTGAGCCGCATTAAATATGTACCTGGTAAGATCCAAAAAGGTTCCAAATGGTCAAGAGTTGATGGGAGTGTAAATGTTGTTGATAGAGACGATGATGACAACGACTACGACGATGATAGTGTTGAAGTTACAAAGGCTTTTTATAGGACTTCCATTTTGTTTAAGCTATTATATTGGTCAAGTCATAAAGTTTGACATTTTGTTGATGTGATGCATGATGAGAAGAATGCTTCTGAGCATATATTGTATCTGATCCTAGACCTAAAAAAAACAAAGGATACAGTGGCTGCTAGAGAGGATTTCAAGATGAAGGGCATCCTCAGTAGTTTGTGGATGCAAGAGGACTTAAATACCGGTAGGCAGAAAAAACCAAAGGCCTCCTATGTCTTAGATGCAGATGAGAAAAAACATTTTTTCCAAATTTTGAAAGACTTGAAACTTCCTTCGGGCTTTTCGTCTAACCTGAGCAACATTGTCGGTTCCAACCCACCTTCTTTGCTCATGATGAAGTCTCATGACCATCATGTTATAATGCAATATATACTGCCTGTGTTGCTTCAACATGCTTTTCCAAAAAACTGCGACTTGCGAAGAGCCTTTCAACAGATCAGCTTATTCTTTAGAATCTTGTGTTCGAAAGTTTTATGTCGTAAGGATATGGAAGGTGCCAAAATCATGATTGTAGAAGCGTTGTGTGTCTTGGAGAAGCATCTTCCACCATCTTTTTTTGATATTAGTATCCATCTTATGGTGCATCTAGCCGATGAAACATTGATTTGTGGACCTGTGTGGGTTAGGTGGATGTATCCTTTTGAGCAGTAAGTCAACAGTGTCATATATTTTAGTTCAATTTCTTTTATAAAGATAAGCATTAACAACACACTTATACTTATTGCATTTCTCAATACTAACAGGGCGATGAAAGAGTGTTAAAACATACCTAGCTATAAATGATATGTTGAAGGGTCAATTGTAGAGTCCTATATAGTTTCTGAATCCGTCCGATATGCCATGGAGTACATGCCACGTGGAGGAAATAAAAAATTGACTCATAAGCGCTACCTTGACAAAAATGGCGAGATCATTGATGAAGGGCCTTTGCTCGACTTCAAAGTTGTGATGCTAGAAACGGCACAATGGATACAAATACGGAGATGGCTTATTTTTCGATTACAAGTTGAAAGACTTGATGAATTCTACAAGTGGGTTGTTCATTCTAGATTTGAATTTGACTAGTTTTGGTAATTTATGAATAATCACGTATATATGGACTTCCATGAATGAATTGCAGTGAGTATCGTAACTTGCAGCCCACTACTCGTGGTAGAGGAAGAGGAATAGCAAAGTCAGAAGTGGAGATTCAGACAGAATTCATTGTATGGTTATACAATAAGGTATTCTTTTACTTTACATTTCTAGTAGCTAGGGTGAGCCTTTAGTTTTGTTGGTATTTTGTTAATTTTCTTTTTCTTTGTTGTATAGTTCTTGAAGGTTAAAGACACGCAAGGCAACTTGTGGCAATTTGTTAAAGGGCCAATGCACAAGGCTAAATCATATAAGAAGTATCGCATTAATGGATTTGTCTTTTCTACCAAGTCTCATGATGATACTGTTGTCACACAAAATAGTGGTGTTTGTATGAAAGCTATTACATCATTTATGGCAAGTAGGAAAGACAAAAATCCGGTCGACTCAGAAACCATGTGGTATGGGGTTATCAAGCAAATTTTGGAGTTGGACTACACAACTTTCTATGAAGTGGTCTTTTATTGCGATTAGGTGAGGGTTGAGGACAAAACTAATGGTTGTAAACTTTGTCCCGATTCTAATTTGGTGATGGTCAACTTTAATAGGCTCAAGAGTGTCCATCATCAACTTGATGAGCCAGTCATTCTTGCTTCCGAGGCTAGTCAAGTGCTCTATTCAAATGATTTGAAAAATCCTGATTGGTGGGTGGTCATACATCCTCCTCCTCGATTGAGTAGTAACGTAGATGATCTAGAAGCGCCAACTGAAGTCCAGTCTATTTTTTATGACCAACCTAATTTGCTACCCCTGATGCAGAAAGTTCGCAAATGATAGTAGTTGTACTATGCACTTTATTTTTTGTTGTTGGTAATGTACACTTCACAACCTCTATTTTTCTATTATTTGTTTTTTTGTTTTGGTTGATTAATTATATGTTGTGCCAATATCTCTTATCATGTGACAAGTTTGTGCTATATTAGTTTTTGATGAACTTATTTCATTTTCTTCAATTATTAGGTTGTTTTTAATATAATGGCTTCAAGTTCACAACGTCGTGGCGGCCCGGTTGTCTCCTTCAGGTTCACAACACCCATAACACCGTACTTTGCCCCAATAATCTCCTTCAGGTTCACAACACCATACAATGCCCCAGTCGTCTCCTTCAGGTTCACATCAACCTAATGTGTCCCAACCATCTGAATCAGTGGGAGACAATACTTTGCTATCTAATAATGGTAAGCTGCCAATCATAGTGCACCCCGACGGTAGGGTCACAGGAGTTTATAGTGCCAAATTGAGTAGTAGAGTCGGCTATTGGATACGAGCTGTTGTCCCAATTTCTTATGCAAGTTGGGATAAAGTAGATGATTCTTTCAAAGATGAAGTTTGGTTAAAGTTAATGGTAACTATTTATTTTATTTTATTATTATTTTTGTTTCCATAACCCTACTAGTCATAACATACATATAAATGTATATATGTGATTTGTAGGAGGAGTTCCAACTCAATGTGAACCTAACAATGGGAGCGCAGAAGAATATAGAGAAATGGTTTGCTCCTAAGTTTCGATATTGGAAATATGCTTTGCGAGGTAAAATATTGAAGAATTGTGAATCTGAGCAAGAAGCTATTTCGTCATGTCCAACAGGGTTTGATCTAATTCATTGGGAAGCATTCGCAATCCATGAGAACTGACAAGAAGTAAAAGATATGTGCACTAAGAATGCTGAGAATAGAAGTATGAACTTAATTGGCCATACTTGTGGCAGGAAACCTTATGGAAGAATATTGAAGGAACTTGTACGTATCATTATCACTACTGCATATCTTCCTTTCATTTTCTATGTTACTACTTAATAACTTTCTACGTATACTTTTTTGTGTAGGATGAAGCGAATCCAGAGAGAAGAAGCATAGACATACGGATAGTTGGAAATATGGTCATAAACATCGAGATGGGACTGTTTTGGAGCGTGCCCAAGAATACTATGTGAGTTTTTAAAATATTTTGTCTTAATTAAGTCTTGTAGTCCATACTCAAGTATATGCCCCCAAAATTTCAGGATTGAGTTACAAGTGTTGAAGAACAGATGGCTGAAGAAGCAAGTGAACATGGGGGTGAAGCGGTTTACGACATCACATGTGATCCACTGGCTCAAGTTTTTGGGAAGGATAAAGGGAGTCGTACTCGTGGATTGAGCTCTTGCATGTCCAACAAACAACTGCAAAAGTTTGCTATCGCAGAGGAGCTAGTTAAACAGGAGAGCTCAAGTAAATCGAAGCTCGAGGATGAATTAGCTGAGGTGAAGTCTACAGTGGGAAACCTCTTGGCTGGCCAAACGAGAATGGAGAATATGATGGCGGTAAGTTATGACGTGCCGTGTGCTATTTCTTGTTTTGCCATAATTATAACTTCTTTTTATTTATGTAATTGTTGTTGTTCACTGTGTATAGGGTATTCTTGAACATGTGAGACTTAATGGATCGGCAAATGGCCAACCACCTACAACTGAAGTTGATTCTACTTCTGTCCCTGTCCTTGTCCCTCGTACTTAGCAAGCTCTAAATTTGATTAGTCGAAATGGATCTTTGAATCCTCCTTCTAGATTGACTTCTTACCTGAATGTGAAGATATTGGGGAGGAAACGTGAACACGTGGCTAATGGGTATGTTAAGACTGATAGCCAAAAATGTCATTTTAGAGATATTATGGGAGATGAAAAGGTTGTCTATATTACCAATGTCTTGGTTGGTGATGCTCCTGTGTATGATGGTCCCCAGGATGATATTTTGTATCTACGAGATATAGCTGATGGAGGCTTCTTGATTTGGGCTGGAGGCAAGCTGCAATATGAAGATTAATTTCGTTTGTTTCTGTTCTATTTTAATTTGGAACTCAAGTACGAGGGACAGACAGTTTATCTCTTGTTAGTTTGCATCTTGTATGGACCTTTTGTTCATGGATATGTTTAGCAGTGAATGGACTCTTTTTGTTTATATATGTGTGTATGCTCCTTACCATTGATTGTTCATATGTATTGTGGTTACTTTTGCAGGTTTAGAGTTGAGTTTACTAACCTTTTTTTAACTCTGCCAATGCAACTCATAAAGAATTTGCATTGCCGGTCTCAAGCCCGGATAAAAGAGGAGAGAGAAAGGTGACTACTGTGTATTACTACCATGGATTGATTGATTTATTATATCATTTCAGGTTCTTAGACAAGGTAGAGGTGGAGAAGTTTGAGGGTTTTGCAGCAAGGTAATTAAGGTGAAAGGTAGGCATTAGTTTCTGGTGGTTATATTAAATAGATGAAGAATGCTATGATGGTTGTGTTTTTGCAGAAACTAGAGGAGGGAAGCGAAGTTGAAGTTGTTAGATGCATGCATCAACCCAAAGGACTGAGCAATGCAAAGAGGCGAACCTAGCTAATGATAACTATTGCTGTATTTGATCAGTTTTATAGGCGTTTTGTCATTCTGTTTATGTGCACAGGTTGTAATTAGTTTTTGTTTATGTCCACAGGAAGATAGTGAGAAGACCAGTAAGGTTACATCTACAGGAAATGTACTTCTTGCATTTTCAAGTATACCGTATTGCTTCAACTGTTAATGTGGTATGTAAGTTCTATCTGCATCTTTCTTTGTGAAACCATCATTCTTATAGACTTTACATGAAATGGAAAAGCAAAACTTAGCTTCTATGGAAGCTATTTTTAATTCTTTTCAGTCCTTTAGTATTGGTATTATATAAGACATACTTAGCTTCTAAAGCACTAATCTGCTAATCATTAAAACACTTGCACAAACCAAGTTTGCAATATATGGTCGTGAATATGATAATATCTTAACCAAACTAATTTCTTGTTCATCGCAATTAATGTAGTTTAATTTTAACTTTTAACTTTTTGATAGTGAAATGTACTTTACGCTTTTGTGTAATGTGCTCGCGGAGAAGCTTTTGTCATTCTTGAAAGGCACAAAGATGGATATAGCTACCATGTTAGAAGAGGTAATTTCTTCTATGTGATGGTGACCGTGGGTCTTCACCCCTTTCCGAATCTTCACAACTAAAATCATGCATCAGCAGATCTTTCCAAGTTGTTGATGTGCGTAACAGACCCTAATTATGATTTTTATTTTTTTTATTTTTACGTAATGATTACCTTCAGTTCGGGTAAGACTTTCTATCATTTTTAAAAACAATTATGAGAGGGAAATTTCTATATTTGCAGAAAATATAAGAGGGCTTAAAATGGGGATCTCGACCAATTGAAACTATTACAGAATGTTATAAAGCTAAAAATCTGGCAGTTAGAGTTGCTATAATAGCTTATAGAGTTTCCTTTGAGTGGTCTTTTCATTAAATTATCAGTTTGGCGACACAGTACCTATTGCTGATTTACTATTTAGTGCTTGTCACTGAAATTTTACACTTCTGGAATAGGTATGAGAATGCAAAGGCCACAACACATGTTTTTTCTCTTGGTGCAGATCTTTCTTGAAAAGCGGGACATGGTCACAAATTCACAATGTGGCTTGTCAGCCTAGCAGACCAAACATCCAATATTAAGCTCATTAGGGTAACCTTGTACTTAGATTGCATTAGTGCTTGCGTTTTATGGTTTGGGGGCACCCTTTTCCATCTTTTCTGAACTCCCAATTCTTCTTCTTTTCAAATTTTTTTTATCAAACTCTAACTAGGCAGTTAGGTAGTGTACATAAATGGGAGTTGTATAATTACTTATTTTTATTCTTTTCTCCGATATAATGGGTATATAATATGAGAAATATAGCAGCCCTGTTTATTCTCCAGAGACAGTTTTATTTTCTCTGTCGTTCAGTTTTAGCAAGTTACTCTGTGAAGTGTTGTGGCGTGGCTTGCGTATTCACTTTAATGGACAGTATTTCTGGTCAAATAATCCGGCGTAGTTAAACATGTTTGAGTCCTGGCTTGGTTCTCTAGAGGTTTAACGATACACGTGTTCTGATTTTTTTTTCTTGAGCTCAAAATTGTTCTGTGATATTGTAACTTGCAAGTTCCTCATGAACAAAGAACATTACATCCTAAAAAGGTGATATTTGGTGCAGTTTAAACGTTAATCTAGGTTAAGCTACCTGTCAATTATTATTGTTATTTTTGATTGTTTAGTATGCAAAGTTATGGAACCGATAAAGTTGGGTGGCTTTTTGCTCCAATCGCACTCCTTTGGTTTCTTATGATTGGAGGCGTCGGTGCATTCAACATTTGGAAACATGGTCACAGTTCTGAAGGCTTTCTCTCCTGTTTATGTATATCAGTTTCTTAAAAAGGGAGGTTGGAGATGCCTTGCAGGAATAATGCTCAGTATCACAGGTCAACTTCTTATTTTGTTATTTAGTGCATCTCATCTCCAATTCATTTGCATTTACTGAGAAGAACTAGCGGTCTCTTGGGTTACTGATGTTCACATCATTACTGCAGGGACATAAGCGCTCTTTGCTGATTTAGACAATTTTCTTGTTTTGGTGGTTCGGATTGCTTTCACATTAATCGTGTTTCCTAGCCTCCAGCCTATTGGCGTATATAGGACAGGCTGCTTACCTTATGAAGAACCTGGGCACGTTGTCCATGCTTTCTATCATTCCATACCAAGTCTGTTCTGATCTCTTGTGGTACATTGTACCTAAACTGTAATGTGGTCATCTCTCCTAAAAAAGCTTGATAACTAACTAATATATCGTATTTTTGCAGAGGGTTTATACTGGCCAATGTTTGTTCTTGGGACTGCAGCTGCTATTGTTGCGAGTCACGCTACAATATCTGCAACTTTTTCAATAATCAAGCATGCACATGCACTTGGTTGCTTTCCTAAAGTCAAGGTTGTTCATACATCTACAAAGTTCCTTGGGCAGATATACATACCTGAAATAAATTGGATCCTTATGCTTCTCTGCATCGCTGTCACTGTTGGATTCAGAATTTTTTGGAGTATGTTAGTGGGACAATGGATGCTTATCTTCGATACTTCAAACAGGTAGGTGATTTAGTGCTGTTGCATTCTACTATAAGCAAGCTTTAACATGTTTAGGCTATTGAACCTTCGACTTTGGTTGTGTACTCAGGGTTACGAGTTATTACATCAAATGGAGCCATATATTAACCAGGTTTGTTATGCTTCCTTACTAGTTACTTGGTTCAGTTTAGTTGCAATTATAATTTGGATTCACACCATGATCACTTTTGTTCATTGCTGTTATCGTCACCATCATTGTTATTTGGTTCTATGGGGTCAGCCCTAGTTTCTCAAGAGTCACTTCTGTTTTGTTATGGTCAATTACCCTGTGGGGTTGGTGATGTTAGTCCTCCAGCCAGGTTGACTATGATGTGGATGCTTATATGGTTATGTGGAACAAAGTTTATCTTTATAGACGTGGTAGCTCGTGTAATGTGACGGGACAACACACATGGTAATGGCATGTCATGTTTCTTGTTTAATACCTGTTCCTTGGGTTGTAACTTGTAAGCAACAATGTCTACTTCTTTTTCTTTTTATTTTTTTTATTTATGTTTTGATAATAATTGGTTGCAAATATTGTACTTCCATTTCTCATATCTGCCTAAGATGTTTTTGGATACACTTTTGTATGGTTCAAAGATACACCTTTATATATATGATTTATTTAATGTCTATTTGAAAGATGAGAAACACTTGAATGCAGTGATGCTAACACTTAGCTGAATTTATATTATTTATTTGTTCAACATTTTTATGCTTTGTAGATCTGTCGAGCACTTGCTTATGTACATGGTGTTATTGGAGTTTGTCATCGTGACATTAAACCACAAAATTTATTGGTGAGATTCTGCTCCTCAATGTTTACCCTTTACTTTAAAAGATGTGTATTGGCTGCAATTTATGTTAGTTTTAGCTGGGTATAATTGTTTCCAGTCTGACCTTTGAAGTACTGTTTGTTGTAGGTTAGTCCTCACACCCATCAGCTTAAGATATGTGATTTCGGAAGTGCAGAGAAGTTGGAAAGTTGTCAAACAATAGTTTTATAGCCCTACTGGGTTATGATATGATAAGGCTTGACATTGATATTTTTGTTATATAGGTACCTGGCGAACCCAATATATCATACATATGCTCAAGATATTATAGGGCTCCAGAACTAATGTTTGGAGCTACAGAATACACGACAGCCATTGATATGTGGTCCGTTGGATGTGTCTTAATGAGCTTCTCCTTGAACAGGTTTGTGTACTTTAATCGACTTGATAAAAAAAAGGGCAAAAAGTTATTTCTTTCCTCTTATGTATTGCTTGCAATTTAGTACGCAACATCAACTTTTATGGAAATTTGATGGATTAAACATGATATTTGTCCAAATTTCAACACTAGGGTGGGCTGAAAACATTGGCATATTCCTGATTTTGGGTAAAAATATTGTGTCTACTCTTGGAGAAATGATGTTTTTGGTGGTATTTATTGGCCGAGTGTTTATTTTGAACCACATACTATTTTATTAATTGTTTGATATATTCGGAAAGGAAACAAAATTAGAGCCTTTTCTTGTGGTATTCTTGTATGATTCACATTTTTAGTTGTGATTAGTGTATCTGAGCCATTCTGAGGCACTTCCTTTATAAATTTTTATCCCATTCTGGATTTTGTACATATATTTGCACAGAAATCTGTATGGCCATGACAAAGCTGTAGTGGGTGCCTTTGCTCATTGACAGACTAACCATCCTATTGACTTCTTTTGTTGCTTCCGTGGATCCTTAAATTAGCGTGTATATTGACTAGTCAATAGCTTGTTTTAGTGGTTCCTTAGCTTGTTGATAAATCATAAAATGAATAGTTTACCTACGAGATGAACGATGAACTCAAAACGTAAGTAAACTAAAACTATCTTATGAGCCTATATGTTTATCAAAGTTTCTACTCTCAATTCTATCGAAATAGAGTGGAGTAACAAATTCGTTCCACTCCTAGTGCTCTAGCATGGAATGTTTTCTAGTCTAATTAGTCGGTCTTAAGTCTAATGAGAGCTTTACGAAGGGTGTTATACTACGATACAATATGAAATTGATTATTTGAATTTAAACTACGAATGCTATGGAAATATGATTGTTTTTGAATCTAGATAAAGGATTATAGGGGAATTGAATCCACCTCAAATCCAACTTGATAACCTAGCATAGATTCTTGTATCTCGATTCTTACGTTCTTACGGCAAGAATTTCGAGTTCTAATCCCTAGTGTTCATGGCATTTCTACCAAATACTAACTAGCATGTGAGGTCGCCCACCCATTCTCATGGCAAATCACGACCTTCTAGAGTGGAATAGATTCTACAATGCTTCTACACTAAACCACTAAGTTTTCATCAAAGCTTCATCAACCCCTCTAATGGAGGGTTTAGCCTTGAGTCATCAACCCATCATTTCCCATTGAATTATAACTACACATCATATCAAAATTCTAACTTTACTAATCTAAATTAAACAATAATTGAAATCTAATTAATTAACTAAGAATGAAAGAAGAACAAGAATTTAAACTAGATCAAATAAATTGTAAATGACAAAAATCGAAATTGACAAGAATAACTATTTTATTTATCTAATCAATAAAGAACAATGATTTACAGTTTTAATCTAAAACAGGGAATGAAATTCTAAAACTGAGATTTAAAACTAATTAATGGAGGCTACTAATCTAATTTCTAATCTAGGTCTAACTATCTACCATTAACAAAGAGCTAAGCTTTTGTTTTTATACTTTCAGATCCAAAAATCGTGCATGGGCTTGGAGCCATGTTTTGGGCGAGGAAGAATCGTGCCCAAAACCCAATTCTTTTCAAATCCAAAAGGCCCTCTTGGTGTAGTTGGCTTCAACAGACTTTTCGTCCACTTCTGCTCCTCTGATTGGGTCAAGGCTTAGACCATTGGAAAGCTCTTTCCGAGCTGGTCGTTTTGACATAAGGTAGGCCCCATTCAGGAGGTCCGAGTCCTAAGATCTGACGGCCGGAAGAAGTTCTGCGACTTGTGTCTTTTGTTTTACGCCGCGCGTCGACTTTTCAGCTTTTGACCGGGCTTTAGAAAGGCTTTATCTTCTTGAATCTTGGCCTTTAATCACGGAACTCCTTAGTAACCGACCCTTGCTCCTTTATCTCGCTAAAGTGGCACATTTCTGCACATAATGGACTTTGAAGCCTAAAATGCATAAAAACACATAATCAGTGTTAACTCTTAATTATTACTTACATAATTGGTCTAAAAGTATGATTATTAAGGGGTTAAAACTACAGTTTTGGGCTCTTATCAAACCACCCCCAAACAGTATTTTGCTTGTCCTCAAGCAAAGATGAGAAATTAGAATAAGTGACCAAAAATGGAGTTCTATCTACTCTCGTTTCGCTAAGTGCGATTGCATTGACCATATGCAACAAGGCCTTAAACCACTAGGAATTCCCTAGTAAACGAGTTATAGTTTCGTTAGAGTTTTCCAGTGAAGGTACTCACAAACTTCATCTATACTACAACGACTAAGAAATAAAACTATTGTTTCCTTATTTATGTCTCAATTATATATACATCTCACTAGCAATGAATACAGAATAATCATGTCGAAACCTAAGCTAATATATGCATAATAATCAATCATCTACGAATAAATATATATACAATGAGTAATGCTATGAAATGCAGTAACAGGTCCGTTTTTGAAACTTTGGAATAGCGTCCTTAAGTAGGTTTTCACATAAAAGTCAAGACAAAAATCACTCTAATTTTTCCACTCAAGTTTTGCTACTCCGGTTAATGGGTGGGCATTTACCTTACAATCTCAATGACACACAAGGAAGACGAAGTTGATCAAACACATCTGCCACTTACTATCCCACTAACCTATTCCTAATTAAGCTAGAGGTCTTTATTAGGTGTTGCGGGGATTAGGAGATGGTTTAAGAAGGAAGAAAATGGATATTCAAAAGGGACAAGTCTGAGATAATAGAGTCTTCATATTATGTAACTAGAGAAAACCTTGTTATTTACTTTTGCTTCTACACTTTGTTTCCATCCTTAGCCATATTTTTTTTTTCTTTTTCTTTGGCTTTTTACTCCTTTTATTCTATTTTTTTTTTGGAGTTTTTATTTTATTTTTCTTTTCTTTAGATGGAAACTTCTTTTCTTTATTTTTTTGAAGCAATTAACTAACTTTTGTTTACACATGTTTTTCTCTTCTTCTTTCTTCCTTATTCTATTCTCAAACTTATCTAAATTGGGTAGGTTGAATTTTTTTATTTTTGTTCGTTTTAAGTAGCAGGGGTAAAGGATTTGTGGTTTATGAAAGGGCTAATGAAAGGCTCGATTGGGGCTGACTAGCGAAAAATATACTTAGGTCGGAATTTCTAGCTATATCGATCCGAGAAAAGGGCCTAAATTCTCTCTTAGGACATGGTATAGTGGTCAAGCAAGTGGACGTGTGATTTCTCTATTCGGAATATACTTCTCCCTTGTGTCATTTCTCAAATGTTTCACTCATATAAGGCTTTAGGCTATATTCTCACAGGATTTGTAGAATAAGTACTCTAGCCTAGATTTCAGAAACTTACTGCCAAACAATCATAGATACTCATGTAATATATTTATAGATAGATGCAAAGATTATTACCTACATATTAACCTAAGTTTCTAAAAACTATTCTAATGCAAAAGCTACGTGAGACTTCTAGATTATTAAGAGCATAGAGAAATAAACAATACCAATATTCCTAAGTGTATAGCATAAACTTTTTATTTTTATTTTTATTTTTATTTTTATTTTTTTAAGACAAATAATACGTAATATACAACCTAATATGTGCTTAACATTTACATCGTGTTTCTATACCACCCCCAAACAATTTGGGAGAAGGGGTTCATGAAACAATTCAATAGCACAATTAAATTATGTAACTAACTAATTTTTATAATTTTTAACATTTTATAAATAAAAGTGCATAATTTACATCCTAAAAGTGTCTAATTTTTGCAAATGTTTCTATCCCACCCCCAAACAATCGAACGCTTTGTCCTCAAAGTGTAAAGAGTTAAGGAAAGAATTTACCATAGAAACGTGGCAAAAATTGGCGCGACTCAGAATGTAAATATTGAAAAGATGATATGATAATATGAAACACAATTAAACTGTTACGTACTAACTAACACAAACTCTACTGGAGTAAACATGACAGGCTTAGGGTGACAACAAGATTTGAAATGAATACCAAAATACGCCACCCCCAAACAAAATTGGAAAACTCTTTTTAAGTTTGAAAATTTTGTTTGGCCTATACTCCAGAACGTTGGTATTGTACGAAAACTTGGGTCTTTTAAAGTCAGATTCCCTAGACTTATCTAAACATATGTATGAATATGCAGTTTATCATATATCAACAACCAAAATAGTTGTGGATCGTTCCATAAATAAATATCGCAGAGAACATATCCAAACACAATCAAGCACCAAGATTTCCTACGACGCAGCCTAGTGGAATGAAAGCAAAGTCGGATAGACCTATAACATAATCGAGCATGCACCTTATGTTTCATCTTTGAACGAGAGGGTGTCCTAGTGAATAAGTGTGGAAAAGTGAATGGTTATGGAAAATATGGTGGATTGGGATAAGTTTTAGAGGGAAAGCATGGAAAAAATGAGGATGTGGGTTTAGCACAAAACTCATTCATGGTGTAGTTAGGGACTGTCTCAAGTCTGAAAATGAAGGTGTCAAGTGGTTTATCCTTGGGAAGTATTTGTTTACTAGGTGGATTTAAAAATCATGAAAACGCGGGGAGAAACTAAAGGATCGAGTGCAAACTCGAGGTTCCTTTGAAAAGGTGGAGGGTGGGGAATATTGGTGATGGAAGGTGAATAATTCTCAGCTAGAGCTCTCAAGTCCATATCATCAGAAATCTTGATATATGCAAGACATTCCTCAATAGGTGGGTCAAAAGGATCACTGGGATAGAGATTGAAAAATTCATCTTCCGTCATAGCATCAAGGGATGAATGGTTGTTGGCAAGGGGGGACTCACGAAGTGGTAAAGAAGCGGTGCAAAAGAGTTGCAGGAATTCTTCTTCGATTTCGTCTACTACCAGGGAGTCATTGTTAAAGTCGGAATTTCCGAAGGAAAGGAATTTGTTAATCTATTTCTCCGGAAACATGTTTTTGAAGTAATCTTGAGCTAAGCTCTCGATCATGCTAACCTCGCCATTTGTAGAGGAATCGGGATACTGTGTCCTCGTTTTGAAAACCTTTACCTCAACAGAAAGATGGCCAAAGGACAAGGACATCGAACCATCGCGGCAGTTTATAAGCGCGTTGGCAGTAGCCAAGAAGGGACGCCCTAAAATGATAGGTACAGAGTCGTTAGTGACTTCGTGGTGAGGAGGATAAAGTCGACTAGGTAGTAAAAATTTTGGACTTTAACCAGCACGTTTTCAACCACACCCTCAGGATACTTAATAGACCGATCAGCTAATTGCAATGTCATTTTAGTAGGTTGCATCTCCTCTAGACCTATTTGTTTATACAAATAAAACGGGAGTAAGTTAACACTAGCCCCCAGGTCTAGTAGCGCGGTCGTCGTGTTAGAATCTCCTAAGGTGCATTGTACAGTAGGACGACCAGGGTCCTTGTACTTAACAATTCCGTTATTTTCGGATAAAGTTGGGAACTGTTCAGTTAGAAAGGCATCTTTAGGTATGTTGGTCTTACGCCTAGTAGTGCACAACTCCTTAAGAAACTTAGCGTGGTTAGGTAGCTTTTTTATAGCTTCGAGAAAAGGAAGGTTTATCGTTAGATTTTTGAAAACGTTCCTAATCTCCTCAAAGTTAGTATCCCTGGTTAGCATGGCTAATTTCTGAGGGAACGGTGGTTTTGCTCTATATTTAGCGTATGGCTCGACTTGATGTGTAACCTTGGCTTTCTGTTTCTTAGGATGTGGTTTAACTGGTACCTCTACAGTGGTAGGTTCTTCGGTTTCTATTTCGGGTATCTAGTTCGATATCCGGTGTAGAATCGATGGGGTAACTATAGGCATAGTTACTTTGTTATCAACCACTCTTCCAGAACGGAGAGTGGTGATGGCATTTAGCTCACCTACGGTTGTAATTCCTGTACTAGTATTACCATTTACCTCAAAGGCTGTGTTTGCTGTTCTAGGGTTGGGTATCGCTTGGCCTGAAAACACGCCTTTTGGTTGGGCTTTCTCTTGGGCTAACTGTTGGTTTAAATTATTAACGGATTGTAGAATGTGTTGGTTAGATTGAGCCATGGTTTGGAAAAGTTGTTGGCTCACTTGTATGAAGGCGTCAAGACGATCCGGTTGTGAGGGTGTAGTAGTCACGGTTGGTGTGACTGGAACTATCTCGCGTTGATTATTTATGGGCGAATTGTGATAGTTATTATTTACCGGAACGATACCTCTATTAGCATTATAATTATTATAACTACATTGACCTTGTGCTTGACCTTGTCGAGGTTGTGCTTGGTTGTTATAATTATTATAATTACCCTGATCCTGTCCTTGTTGTGGTGGAGCTTGGTTATAACTGTGCGTTGGCCTAACATATTGATTATTGTACCTTGTAGGTGTGACTTGTTGGTTATTTCTCCAACCGAAGTTGGGATTTTGTCTCCAAGGGGCGTTAGGTTCACTATTAATGGAACAAGAATGTTCATAGGCTATAGGACAGTGGGAGTCGGGATGCTCAGGACTCCAACAGAAACTACATGGATTTGAATTTACATTCATGACGGGGATAGGCTTTTGTTGTACAGAAATGGCCTCTACCTTTTTTGTGAGGGATTCAATTAGAGTTTTAAGCTCAGGATCTGATTTAACCTCAAACATCTTGGTAGCCTTTAGCTGTTGAAGAAGAACTAGCGAGCTGAGCGGAGTAATCGTCCACTACCCCCAATTATTATTACGCTTTTTAGTCCGATCTTCCAAAATTTATATGCCTCGAGGCTCCTTTACTTAGGAAACTACCCCATTCATTATGTCTAGGACTTCTTTTATGGTGGTGTAGAAGTTCTTTGAAAAGGCACGAACTAACGTGTCTTTTGCTAGGTGATGGTGTAGACACTCTATAAGGAGATCGGTGAAACGATTCAAGCCTCTGAAAATGATTCATGAGGATTCTCCGAAAGAAGTGAATCTTGGAAAGCATTTCATCGGTCTTAGGGGGTGGGTAAAATGTTCCATAAACAATTTGAACAAGTTTGGCCCACGAGTCCATTGAATTAGGCTTTGGGCAGTTAACCAAGACGCCTTTATCAGCTAAGGTGAAAGGGAATACCCCAATTTAATTTGTTCCGCACCAACCGTAGGATGGTGGAATGTTGTAAGGACTTGTTCAATCCTACGATGTGCCGATAAGGTTTTTCATGGTCTAAACCATGAAAAGCGGGTAACAAATTAAATATATTTGGGGGATGCGGAAATCTTTTAATCGGGTCTGCTAGAACGATGCAAGATTTAGGGCTATCGCCAAGGCTTTATAAAAGTCGAGAGAGCGATCTCTCTTTCTTCATCCATAATATCGGTGGTGTGTGTGAAATAGTAGCTAGAGGTGTAGTGGGTGGGAAACTAGATAGACTTGTTTGTTGACGCTTTTGTGTAATTACGTTAGTTGTTTTTCTTCGACCAGACCTTAATCTCATGCAAGACTAAGTCGAACTTAACTAAACATGCAACACTCCAAACAATTCTGATATACTAGTATGAACCTCTAACTGGAGATGCGAGGTATGGAAGAAAGGAATACCTGATAGCGTCCTTGCTTCGCTTATGAATAGCGTCTTGTTTACGCGTGTTCAGTGTAAATAACAAGTTAGAACACTGAAAAACTTAAAAATCGAAGTTTGAAACAAACCTGTTGAAATCCAGGAAATTTTGCTTAGGGCGCAGTGCTTTCGATAGAAGCGTGATCGCTCCGTGTTCCAATAACTTAGCTGGGTCGCTCGTGTTCCAAAGAACTTAGCTGGTCGCGTGCTCGGTATGGGCGCCGTGCTCCGTGTTCCAAGAACTTAGCTGGTCGCTTCGGTATGGCGGTGATCGGCGCTCCGTGTAATTTTTCGCGGAACTTTTCAATCTTTGAAACGAACAACCACAGTATGAATCAAACAAGGGTGGGTGGGTGAAATGGGACTTAAAAATGACTAATTATTCTATGAAAACAATGCTAAAGTGAAACTAAGATGGCAGCGGCGCCATTTGATAAATTATAAAATGAATAGTTTACCTACGAGATGAACGATGAACTCAAAACGTAAGTAAACTAAAACTATCTTATGAGCCTATATGTTTATCAAAGTTTCTACTCTCAATTCTATCGAAATAGAGTGGAGTAACAAATTCGTTCCACTCCTAGTGCTCTAGCATGGAATGTTTTCTAGTCTAATTAGTCGGTCTTAAGTCTAATGAGAGCTTTACGAAGGGTGTTATACTACGATACAATATGAAATTGATTGAATTTAAACTACGAATGCTATGGAAATATGATTGTTTTTTGAATCTAGATAAAGGATTAGAGGGGAATTGAATCCACCTCGAATCCAACTTGATAACCTAGCATAGATTCTTGTATCTCGATTCTTACATTCTTACGGCAAGAATTTCGAGTTCTAATCCCTAGTGTTCATGGCATTTCTACCAAATACTAACTAGCATGTGAGGTCGCCCACCCATTCTCATGGCGAATCACGACCTTCTAGAGTGGAATAGATTCTACAATGCTTCTACACTAAACCACTAAGTTTTCATCAAAGCTTCATCAACCCCTCTAATGGAGGGTTTAGCCTTGAGTCATCAACCCATCATTTCCCATTGAATTATAACTACACATCATATCAAAATTCTAACTTTACTAATCTAAATTAAACAATAATTGAAATCTAATTAATTAACTAAGAATGAAATAAGAACAAGAATTTAAACTAGATCTAATAAATTGTAAATGACAAAAATCGAAATTGACAAGAATAACTATTTTATTTATCTAATCAATAAAGAACAATGATTTAAAGTTTTAATCTAAAACAGGGAATGAAATTCTAAAACTGAGATTTAAAACTAATTAATGGAGGCTGCTAATCTAATTTCTAATCTAGGTCTAACTATCTACCATTAACAAAGAGCTAAGCTTTTGTTTTTATACTCTCAGATCCAAAAATCATGCATGGGCTTGGAGCCATGTTTTGGGCAAGAGAATCAGGCCCAAAACCCAATTCTTTCAGTCTAAAAAGGCCTCTTCAGCTGCAGTTGGCTTCAACAGACTTTTCCTCTACTTTTGGTCCTCTGATTGGGTCAAGGCTTGGACCATTGGAAAGCTCTTTCCGAGCCGGTCGTTTTGACATAAGGTAGGCCCCCATTCCGAGGTCTGAGTCCAAAGATACGGCCTTCGGAAGTTTTGCTGACTTGTGTCTTTGTTTACGCCCAGCGTCGACTTTTTCTTTTGACCGGGCTTTAGAAAGGCTTTATCTTCTTGAATCTTGGCTTTTAATCACGGAACTCCTTAGTAACCAACCCTTGCTGCTTTATCTCGCTAAAGTGGCACATTTCTGCACATAATGGACTTTGAAGCCTGAAATGCATAAAAACACGTAATCAGTGTTAACTCTTAATTATTACTCACATAATTGGTCTAAAAGTATGATTATTAAGGGGTTAAAACTACAGTTTTGTTCTCTTATCACTTGTATTGACTAAGGTATAGTTGAAATGAATCTTTTTCTTTTTATGAAGGGAAAATGCACATCACCGGAGATCCAGAGTACCCGGCTTGGTCCGTGGTGTGTATGTTTTAAGCGAGACCGACCAGAGAATCGTCAAGGACCCCATGCTCTTGCTTCTTAGGATGTGATCTTGAGTTGTTGTATAGGGATTATATTGAAATAGTATGTTGGTAGATTCTGCTATATCCATACATCTATATCTTTTAAATGTTTTTCATTTAGTGATATATATACTTAGTCAAATTTTGGTGATGGTTATGACTAAGATTTTCCTTGTGTATAATTGTTTGTCAAGTCTTAATTATATTATGTGTTTGGGGTATATGTGGTTGTATTTATGCAGGCGATTTCAGGGGGAAAAAAATATAAATAATATGATGGAAACCAAAAAACAAATATTATTTTTTTTAAAATAAATAATATTTTGTGACAGGCGTCAGTAAGCATTTCTAAAAAAAAGACAAATTTATAATTACTGACGTTATATAGGCGTCAGTAAGTATATCTAAAAAAAAGACAAATTTATAATTACTGACGGTACAAAGGCGTTAGTTTGTTTTGGCGCCAAGTTATAGCGCCAGTTTTTGGGGGGATTTGAAAGTTCAATAGTGACGACAATACACCAATTTAGTGACAGCGTGGAGGCGTTAGTAATACAATTTTAGTGACGGTGTAGAGGCTTTAGTAATGCATATTTAGTGATGGCGTAGAGGCGTCAGTAAATATTTCAACTGTGACGGCATATTGGTGTCACAAATATTTCTGACACCAACACAGACGCCTAAATTCCAACGCCTCCTAGGCGTCACAAAAAATAATTCTGACGCCTCCTAGCCGTCACAAAAGTGTTGTTATGTTGTAGTGGTTTGAGATTGTTGCTCGTGTTGGCAGTGTGGCATATCATCTCGCGTTGCCTGCTACTTCATCCTCTGTGCATGATGTTTTCCATATTTCTATGCTTCGGAAGTGTGTGAAAGACCCGACACAGATTGTTGAGCCAGGCAAGATCGAGATTAATGACGATTTGACACACCCGGTGAAACCTATCACCATCGTGGACCGTGACGTGAAACAACTTCGGCGGCGACAAGTGAACTTAATGAAGGTGTAACAGAGTGAAGATGAGAAGGATGTTACGTGGGAGTTAGAGGACAAGGTTAGAGTCGCGTATCCGGAGTTATTCGCTTCGTGTCCTCTACCACTGAATCTCGGGACAAGATTCCTTAAGGTGTGTATAGCTGTAAGACCCCTATTTTATTTCTACATTATTTGTGTAACAATATTTAGTATTTCTGTATTTTATTTTATTTTTTCTGGTCAACGTGCTAGTATGTGGGTTTGACTTTTGATAGAAAGAGAAAAGAGGGAATACCAAATAGTAATTTCGAATAATGTTAATATAGGAAACTAGTATTTGAATTTTGAATGTTGGAGTATAGATTATTCTTAATATTTGGAAAGTTTTAAATAAAAAGGAAACAAGATATTAACCTAAGGAACATAATATATATAATACTTTTAATATAAATAATATTCCATAGTTATGATATAAGAATATTTAGTAAAATAGGAAGTTGAGCTAAATATATGGTGTCTACGGAGAAAGGAGGTTTTTCTAAAAAACACAAACAACACACTAGCTGGGATTTTGCAAGCTAGCTAGGATTGGTTCTCGTGTTGTCGTATTCGATATTTCTTTCTCCCAATAACACAGGAGGTGAGTAGTTTAGTTTTATTTTTTCTCGTCTATATGCAGAGACGACTTTCTGTAGTACCACGCTTACTATATGTTTTCCGTTCATTTTCATTTTCTGCTCATTTTCTGTTCAGTAACGATTCTTCTCGTTAATGTTAAAACTTGTTAGAATTATAGAACTGTCGAAACCCTTAGGTGGTTGTAAAGGGAGGCGCGAGCCCCCAAACCTCCTCCCCTGTAAATATTCATTACTGCGATACTGAAGGGTTGGATATTATATGTAATTTCGTTTTTGTGAATTGTTTTGTTTGTGTTGTGACTTGTTGGTTTAATGAATGGTGGTAGTGGGGAGTTTGTGGGGGGTTGAAAGCTTCAAGGAAACGTTAATGGCAGTCGGATCCAAGATTAGAGATGGGTTTTCGAAACTGAGAATTTGGGATTTCTTGGTGTAGTAAAGTTGTGGGGTTTTTCACCCATAACAATTTCGATGGGTTAGTTTTGGGTGGTGTGTGAAGGTTTTTGGGTGGCTAGAAGCTAGCTGTTGGTGCTGGGAAGGGGATGACCGTGAGAGCGATCTAGTGCTCCCGGTCGGTGTGTAACTTTTTAGACTTGTGACTAATTAGTTGGGCCGGACCATATCAATTTTTGGTTTTGGGCCGGTTGATAAAACATAAAATGAATAGTTTTACCTACGAAATAAAGCGATGAAACTCTAAACGTAAGTAAAACTAAACGCTAGCTTATGATGCCTATTCTATCAAAGATTTCTACTCTCAATCCTATGAGATATAGTGGAGTAGAGTGATTCGTTCCACTCCTAGTCCTTCCACATGCTGTGTTATCACGTGTAATTACTCTACTTAAGGTCTAATGAGAGATTTACGAAAAGGCAACTAGACTACGATGCAACTACCCACAAGATGCAACTAGTCGGTTATCAAAATAACTAAGGGAATGCTACGTTGATTCGATGATAAGGAGTTAGAGGGGGATTGATTCCACCTTAACTCGACTTAGTCCTATTAACGACGAATCGTCGTAATCCGAATTGAACTGCTTCGCAGAACAATTGGAACTTCCTAATCCCTAATTACACATGGCATTCCTACCAATTCATAACTAGCATGTGAACAATTAAACCCATTCTCATGGTGAACTAATCGTTTCTAGAGTGGAAAGGAAATTACGACGATTCTACGATAGTCGGAATCAAGCTTTCATCAAGGCTTCTCAACCCCTTCTAATGGAGGTTTAGCCGAGAATCATTACGCAATCATTTCCGATTAAAGTTAAACTAAACATGATATAAAGAATTGAAATTTACTAATATAAATTAAACAATAATTAAAATCTAATTAATAACTAAGAATTGAATAACAAGTAGTAAATGAATCAGATCTAACACAAATGTAAATGAGAATAATCGAAATTTAACAACTAGCTATTTTATTAATCAAACTAATTAAGAGTAATGATTCTAATAGTTTAATCTAAAACAAGAATTGGATTCGAAATTAAACTTAATTAAAACAATTAAATCTAGATCTAGAAGCTATTCTAATGGCTACTTTCTATTCTAAGCTCCTTTATTTTCTAACCTAAAAATCTACTATTCTCTACTAAAAAATCTACCATTAACAAAGAGCTAAGCTTTTGTTTTTATACTTTCAGATCCAAAAATCGTGCATGGGCTTGGAGCCATGTTTTGGGCCTGCTTTCAGTCCAAAAAGGCCTCTTCAGCTACAGTTGGCTTCAACAGACGTTTCATCCACTTTTGCTCCTCTGATTGGATCATGGCTTAGACCATTGGAAAGCTCTTTCCAAGCCGGTCGTTTTGACATAAGGTAGGTCCCATTCCAAGGTCTGAGTCCAAATATATGGCCTTCGGAATTCTGCTGACTTTGTGTGCTGTTTCTGCCCGCGTCGACTTTTCAGCTTTTGACCGGGCTTTAGAAAGGCTTTGTCTTCTTGAATCTTGGCCTTTAATCACGGAACTCCTTAGTAACCGACCTTTGCTCCTTTATCTCGCTAAAGTGGCACATTTCTGCACATAATGGACTTTGAAGCCTGAAATGCATAAAACACGAATGTCGGTGTTAACTCTTAATTATTACTCACATAATTGGTCTAAAAGTATGTATGCATTACGGGGTTAAAACTACAGTTTTGAGCTCTTATCTAACCACCCCAAACAGCATTTTGCTTGTCCTCAAGCAAAGATGAGAAATTAGAATAAGTGACAAAAATGGAGTTTTAACTACTCTCAAGTTTATTTGAGTCGCGATTGCATTGACCATATGCAACAAGGCCTTAAACCACTAGGAATTCCCTAGTGGGACGAAGTTATAGCCCTCGTGAGAGTTTTCCAGTGAAGGTACTCACAGACTTCATCTATACTACAACGACTAAGAAATAAAACTATTGTTTCCTTATTCATGCTCCAAATTATCTATACCTCTCATTAGCAATGTATATAGAGTAATCAAGTCGAAACCTAAGCTAATATATGCATAATAATCAATCATCTACAATAAACATATATACAATGAGTAATATTATGAAATGCAATAGTAGGTCCGTTTCTGAAACTCGGAATAGCGTCCTTAAGTAGGTTCTCACAATAATAGTCAAGATACAACACTCTGATTTTTCCACTTAAGTTTCGCTACTCTAGTGCGCAGTGTGCACACTTTACCTTACAATCTCAATGACAACAAGGAAGCCGGAGTCGATCAAACACATCTGCCACTTACTATCACACTAACCTATTCCTAATTGAGCTAGAGGTCTTTATTAGGTGTCATGGGATTAGGAGATGGTTTAAGAAGGAAGGAAATGGATATTCAAAAGGACAAGTCTGAGATAATAGAGTCTTCATATTATGTAACTTAGAGAAAACCTTGTTATTTTCTTTTGCTTCTATACTTTGTTTCCATCCTTAGCCATATTTTTTCCTTTTTCTTTACTTTGGCTTTTGACTCCCTTTTATTTTTTTTTTTTTTGGAGTTTTTATTTTATTTCTATTTTTATTTTTCTTTTCTTTGGATGGAAACTTCTTTTCTTTATTTTCTGAAGCAATTAACTAACTTTTGTTTACACAGGTTTTTCTCTTCTTCTTTCTTCCTCATTCTATTCTTAGACTTATCTTAATGGGTAGGGATTTTTTTTTTTTTTTTTTTTTTTTTTTTTTTTGTAACAGGGGTAAAAGGATTTGTGGTTTATGAAAGGCTAAAGAAAGGCTCGGAGGGGCGACTAGCGGAAAATAATTCATAGGTTTGAATTTCTGGCTATATCAATTCAAAGAGGGCCTAAATTCTCGCTTAGGATATGGTTTAGTGATCAAGCAAGTGGACGTGTGATATCTCTATCCGGATTTTACTTCTCCCTTGTGTCATTTCTCAAATGTTTTATTTCATATAAGGCTTTTAGGCTATATTCTCACAGGATTTGTAGAATAAGTACTCTAGCCTAGATTTCAGAAACTTACTGCTAACAATCATCGATACTCATGTAATATATTTATAAATAGATGCAAAGATTATTACCTACATATTAACCTATGTTTCTAAAAATTATTCTGATGCAAAAGCTACGTGAGATTTCTAGATTGTTAAGAGCATAGAGAAGGAAAACAATACCACTATTCCTAAGTGTATAGCATGAACTTATTTATTTATATTTTTGAATTTTTAAAATTTTAACTAGAAAACAAATGCATATTAACTCTATCTATAACCTAACGGATGCCTTAATTACACGTGTTTCTATGCCCCCAAACAAAGAAGCATCGTTGTCCTCAAAGCATTTAAATAAAGAGGGTAGGAAAAATACCATTGAAACGCATGAAATTCAAAGGGGATATCCGCAAAACAAAGTTAGAACGCATCTAATATAGGAAATAAAAACTGGACTTAACTCTATAACGAGTTCTACCCATTATGGGGTTAACAAGAATGAAATTGCTTGGGACATAAGCGGACACTAACTAGAATGAAAACTTACCTTATCTCCCGCGATTACTCATCATCTTACTCATCCTCTTCTTCCATAAAGAAGTGAGGTTCCTTTAAGGCCCTGCCATGCCATGATAATTTGCGGGCTTCCCGCCATTTATCATCTATTATTGCTAACCTATTAAGAGCCACTTGGTACGATGGGGTGTAGGGTGCAAACGATGAGGTTGTATCCTCCACCCTTGCCAAGTCATTACCGCGGAAGGATCGAATAATACTATTGGTGGGTCGCACTGCGTGTTGACCGTAATCCAATCCGTGAAACGTGTACAAAAAAGGAAAGAAATATAGCATAATACGGAAACTAGAGCGGGCATAAGAAGGAACTTATGCCTCATGCTATGGGATCGAGCTAAACTAGACATCAAGGTTCGGGAAGGTCATGACACATACGCCCCGTGGCTAAAGCAAGGAAAATGCTGCAAGTGGCATCATTCACGTAAGAAAACGCCATTCCCTAAAATGTTTAGCATGATCCAAAACATAACAGTTCCTATGTTCATGGACAGGCTACCAAAAGCGACGTTATAGTCCCCTTGGTCCTCGATACGGAAAATGCCTGCGCCGTACGACTCATGCAAGAGCTCGTAAGTGTAGACATACATATTATCTACCCAATAGTACCATGGGTCTTGTATTTCAGCGGGCATAGCAAGTCCAAGAACAAATGCTAGCAAGAACCTGGTAATTTCCATTGGTTCATTATCAATGTTGATGGAGAACACTTGTTCTCCATCTGGTCTTTCAAAGAAAATGCAGTTATCATAAAATAAGATGCTAGTGTTGGAGAATAAAGTGCATCAGGTCTTACCATAAGCGGCTCCCAGCCAACATATGTGATCGCCTCGCGAAACCAAGCACCATAAGTAGTGCTTTGGAACAAATCTTCGAAAGACTGTTCTGGTATCAATGTTGGAGATGTCATCTCAAACTTACGCTCTGGAATAGCTGTGAATGATCCGGATACTTCCCGCAGAAAACTGGAAATTTTTCTGTCCACGGAAGTCAGGGCGCGAGTGCGCTCTGAATAGTTGGAATTTCCAGTGTTTGAGATTGGTCGCTCAGCTTGAAGTGAAAAGCGCCTCGACAAAAATTCAGAAAAAAAATATGCGGAAGCGAGCTTTCGGAGTTCTTGAAAACTTCGGAAAATGAGCGAAGCGTGGGAATCGTGGGAGTGAAAGGTGAGTGATGGAGTTTAGGTGTAGTGTGAGTTGTGAGTGTAGAATGTATGAAGTTTATATAGGTTTTAAGTTGCTAAACGGATCGGGGAAGTTGCCAAAACTAATTACGGCGTTTCAAAATCCTAAAATTTCCAAACCCGAAAACGGAAACAACTCATTACCTTGATTCTAATTCAAACCTAGTATCTTTTAGGTTGAATTTATGATAGAATCTACCTATTTAATCTAGATTTCATCCTACCCTTATACTTATTCCTGGATATGCCTAATCGGCCATATTTTCACCTTGACTCCACAATAAATTCTAACACGAGGGTTATATAAAAATCATGCTGGAATAGATAAAACCACCCCCAAACAATTTGGGAAGGTGGGATCAATATGAGACAACCACTCATAATAAAAATAACCGCATTATATTAAAATTTTCATTCGGAGTATATTTCACTACAAAATTCAAATTACGGAAATAAAACTTACATTAAAATAAATAACAATAATGAAACTACAATTAAACATAAAAACATCAAACGATGCTATCCCTAACTACTCGATGTCGGTAGCGGAGGGCACACGGTTCGAGATCGCTCTCAGACTCTCGATGGGCAAAGACCATTAGATCGCCCTTCGGCGCGACGACGCTCGTGCCTCGATGGTGTGTCCTCAGAAAGAGAGTCCCCGTGAGGTGGGAATCGTGTAAGCATCTCTTCCTCGAATCGGCGCCGAAGCTTCTAGCTCGCCCTCATCCGTTCCCACCTCTCATCCTCTCTCGGTATGCGGATCTCGAAGTTATGATGCATCGTTGCTTCGCCGAGTCCGGAGGTCTTCGCGAGATGGTGTTGAGTTTAACGATGCCACGATGAATCACAGCCATACGTTATGCGTCTGACCAACACCTCTCCAAGGCATCCGCATCAAAACAAGTCAAATCCTCCTCATCCTCCTCGGCATTCTGATCTCCACCATTCTCTTCTTCTTCTTCTCTATCCTCAGCCAACCTCCAAACTCGTTGGACACACTCCTTATAGATGCGAGGGTTACGGTGTAGGGTGATGTAAGTCCTATCAGTCGCCTGAGCTGCTCTCAACTTCAACATGATCTTGGTTATCAACACAGGGAGAGGGGCAACAGACTTCCCTACTCCCCTAATCATGCTAAGTAAAACTCCAAGATGAGAACTCATACTTCGCTCCTGGAGTATCCATAAGATGTGGAGGCGATTCGGGCCGATGTCGCCGACCTTCTCCTTCCCCAGGGGCGTTCCCAATCAATCCGGCCGCCAGCCACCGTGGTTGGTCCTAAGGGAAGTTCGACGAACACAATCGCGACCTCGCATTGTAGTTCCCTTCAGTAACTGTCTCATTCATCAATGGCTCTACCCCATTATGTTGGGGCTCCTACAACGTGACATCCAAATGGATTCTAGGCGGGATGCCTAGAATCTCAGCCGACAACCCAGTCGTCACTTCCTTCCTCCTCTTCGCCACCACAACAAAAATCCTTGTCCCTTCCAACTCCCTCGTATTGTAGAACCGTCAGACTAAGTCCTCGTGGTAATAGGCTTCAGTCGAGTACCACAAGCTATTCCAGTTTCGACTGATCATTTCGTCACCGTAAAACGGTGCGAAGTGGTCGCCTGTAAAAGTTTGCTCCGGCAAAATTTGGCGTTGTTGAGCCATTGGTGTTTGGAATATAGTGGGGGTTTAAATGGGATGTGGTGGTGGGTTGTTAATCGACCAACTGAAGCAAACAGTGGTGGTGGTGGAGTGGTGGTGCGGCAGCAACAAAATTTGGAATTTCCAGTGGTTTTTGCTTATTTAATTTGGTGGAGGTGGTGGTAGGGCGCGTTTGGAGTCGATTTGGGTTGGGTATTGATTGTGGGCGTGGGTTAATTTAGGTTTTCTTTTATTTTTATTTTTTTTAGGTTTTGTTTTAAGCTTTGGGCGTGGGTATTGATTGCTTATTTTTTTTAGATGAATCGAATTGCTCATCTAGATTGGTCATATCCTCGTTACTATGATAGTCCTCTACATCTTTGAGAAAGTCATCTATCTCATCCTCATCCGTAATATGTGTATCGACTAGTGTAGGGATGGAAATATTGGAGTCTGAACTTCCAAAGGAAAGAAATTTGGGCATATGATTATCCGGGAACGTGTTGTTGAAATAATCTCGAGCAAAGCTCTCGATCATGCTAACCTCTCCATCCATAGACGAATCGGGTAACTATGTCTTTGTTTACAAAACATTGACTTCAACAGCAAGATGGCCAAAAGACATGGACATTGAACCATCGCGGCAATTAATGAGCGCATTGGCAGTTGCCAGGAAAGGACGCCCTAAGATGATCGGGACAGAGTCGTTAACGACTTCTGTGTCGAGGATGACAAAATCAGCCGGATAGTAAAAATCCTGAATTTTTACCATAACATTTTTGACGACACCCTTAGGATACTTAATAGACCGATCATCTAATTGCAACGTCATTTTAGTGGGTTGCATCTCGTCTAGACCTATTTGTCTATACAAATAAAACGGGAGTAAGTTAACGCTAGCCCCCAAGTCTAATAACGCGGTCATCGTATAAGAATCTCCTAAGGTGCATTGTACAGTAGGACGACCAGAGTCCTTGTACTTAACAATTCCATTATGTTCAGATAAAGTTGGGAATTGTTCTGTTAAAAAGGCGTCTTTTGGTATATTGGTCTTACGCCTAGTAGTACACAATTTCTTAAGAAACTTAGCATGGTGTGGTAGCTTTTTATAGCTTGAAGAAGGAAGGTTTATAGTTAGATTCTTGAAAACATCCCTAATCTCCTCATAATTTGTATCCCTAGTTAACACGGCTAATTTTTTGTAGAAACGGGCGGTTTCGTTTATATTTAGCAATGGTATCACCGGATGTTTAACCGTGGCTTTCTGTTTCTTAGGTTGTGTTATGGCGGTACCTCTACAGTGGTAGGCTCTTCAGTTTCTATTTAGGTATCTAGTAAAATAGCGGTGTAGGCGATTGGTAGGGTAACTATAGGCATAGTTACTTTGTTATCAACCACTCTGCCAGAACGGAGAGTGGTGATGGCCTTTAGCTCACCTACATTTTCATATTCATTACTAGTATTATCGGTTACCTCAAAGCCTGTATTTGTTGTTTTAGTATTAGGTATTGCGTGACCTGGAAACACACCTTTGGGTTGCGCTTTATCTTGAGCCAACTGTTGGGTTAAATTATTAACGGATTGTAGAAGCTGTTGGTTAGATTGAGCCATGGTTTGGAAAATTTTTTGGCTCACTTGTATGAAGGTGTCAAGACGATCCGGTTGTGTGGGTGTAGTAGTCCGGTGGTGTGTTTGGAACTATTTCACGTGAATTATTTATGGGTGGATTTTGATAGTTATTATTTACCGGAACGATACCTCTATTAGCATTATAATTATTATAACTACCTTGACTTTGTGCTTAACCTTGTCGAGGTTGCACTTGGTTGTTATAATTATTGAAATTCCCCTGACCCTGTCCTTGTCGTAGTGGGGCTTGGTTAAAGCTGTGCGTAGGCCTAACATAATGATTATTGTACCCTTCAGGTGTGACGTGTTGGTTATTTCTCCAACCAAAGTTGGGATTTTGTCTCCAAGGGGCGTTAGGTTCACTATTAATAGAACAAGCCTGTTCATAGGCTATAGGACAGTGGGAGTCGGGATGCTCAGGGCTCCAACAGAAACTACATGGATTTGAATTTACATTCATGACGGGGATAGGCTTTTGTTGAACAGAAATGGCCTCTACCTTTTTAGTGAGTGATTCGATTAGAGTTTTAAGCTCGGAATCGTGTTTAATTTCAAACATACCGGCGGCCTTAACTGTATTTGATGAACTAGCGGAGCGGTGGATATCATCACTACCCCCCAGTTGTTATTTCGCTTAGTTTGATCCTCTAAAAATTTATAAGCATCCGAGGCTCCTTTGCTTAAGAAACTACCCCCATTCATTATGTCTAGGACTTCTTTATGGTGGTGTAGAAGTCCTTTGAAAAAGGCACGAACTAACGTGTCTTTTGCTAAGTTATGATGCGGACACTCTATAAGGAGATCGGTGAAACGATTCCAAGCCTCGAAAATGATTCATGAGGATTTTGTCGAAAAGAAATGAATCTTGGAAATCATCTTGTTCGTTTCTTTAGAGGTGGGTAAAATGTTCCATAAACAATTTGAACAAGTTTAGCCCATGAGTCCTGAGAATTAGGCGTTTGGGTAGTTAACAAGACGCCGCCTTTATCGGCTAAGGTGAAAGGGAATACCCCGAAGTTTAATTTGTTCCGCACCAACCGTAGGATGGTGGAATGTTGTTAGGACTTGTTCAATCCTACGCGATAAAGCTTATAAGGGTTTTCATGGTCTAATCCATGAAAACGGGTAACAAATTAAAATATTTGGGGGATTTGGAAATCCCCCACTGGGTCTGCTAGAACGATGCAAGATTTGGGGCTATCGCTCAAGGCTTTGTAGAAGTCAGAGAGAGGAGTCTCTTCTTCGTCGGGCATTGTGTCAGGTGATGTGTGTGGAATAGTAGCTAGAGGTGTAGTGGGTGGTATACTAGATAGACTTGTTTATTGACGTTGTTGTGTAATTACGTTCTGTGTTTTTGTTCGGCCAGACCTTAATCTCATACAAGGCTAAAACCAAACTTAGCTAAACACATCAACACTCCAAACAATTATGATATACTAGTATAAAACTCTAACAGGAGATGCGAGGTGTGGAAGAAATGAATACCTGATTGCGTCCTTGCTTCGCTTATGAATAGCGTCTTGTTTACGCGTGTTCAGTGTATATAACAGGTTAGAACACTGAAAAATTTGAAAAATCAAAGTTCGAGTCAAAACTGTAGAATTCCGGAAAAATTAACAAAGGGCGCGGGTGCGGCGCAGATAGCGCTGTCGCGCTCGGGTAATTTTCAAATTACGATGTTTTTAAGGGGTCGCGCCGCTCAGCTATAGGCAGTGCGCTCCTTTTGGAGCTGGCTGGCGCTTAGTGTAATTTCTCGCTGAAATTTTTCAACGATGAATAGTTATATGATCCTATTCATTTTGCTAGAGTATTGCCGCCTGTCACGCGGGTGACCCGGGTTCGATCCCCGGCAGCAGCCATTTGATAAACATAAAAAATGATAGTTTACCTACAAAATGAACGATGAAACTCAAAATGTAAGTAAACTAAAACTTCCTACGAGTCTATATTTATCAAGGTTTCATTCCACTAGACTTCGTCGTAGGAAATCTTGGTGCTTGATTGTGTTTGGATATGTTTTCTATGATATTTATTTATGGAACGATCCACAACTATTTCAGTTGTTGATATATGATAAACTGCATATTCATACATATATTTAGATAAAGTCTCGAGTATCTGACTATAAACGACTCAATTTTTGTGTTTGGTGCATTTCCTTTCATTTCCATATATTGGTGAATGCACCATTCAGGTAACCGGGCCCTCCCTATGGAGTGTGTGGTTGTAAGTACCGGATCTTAAGTCCACGGTTCACATAATTCACGTTTTCCACTCTTGCATGTTTTCTTGGTTTTGAGTCATGTTTCGTATGGTGTGAATTATGTCTTTATGCTTATTGTTTTCCTTTATATTAAACCTAATTCATAAAAAGTAAAAAGTTTAAAGCTATAAAAATAGTAATCTAGCAAGTCTCGAATCGACCTTAAAAGACCCATCGCTTTTTAAAATAAATTTTTTACAAACCTGTTTTCAAAAATTTGTTTGGGGTGGGGTGTTGGTTTTTTCCATTCTTGATCACTCAAATTCATATTCTTACCCCCCCTTGTCAAAAAAAAAAAAAAAAAAAAAAGTGGGCACCTGAGACGCTTCTTCGACGTGAGACCAGAAAATTTCCAGTTTTTTCTGCGGGTTGTTCCCGGGTCATTTGGTACTGTTCCAGAGCGTAGTTTTGAGATGACATCTCCTACAATAATACCGAACAAGTATTTGAAGATTTGTTCCCAAGCACTACTTATGGTGCTTGGACTCATGAGGTGATCACACACACGAGGTCGGGAACCGCTTTTATGGTTCTTGCTAGCATTTGTTCTTGGACTTGCCATGCCCGCTGAAATACAAGACCCATGGTGCTATTGGGTAGATAATATGCATGTCCGGGAGATAAGGTAAGTTTTTAATTCCATTTAGTGTCTGCTTATGTCCCAAGCAATTTAGGCCTGTTAACCCCATAATGGGTGGAACTCTTATAGAGTTGTGTCAGTTTTTATATTAGTATGTTTTAACCTTGTTTTGGAGATGTTCCAGAATTTCACGCGTTTCCATGGTACTTTTCTACCCTCTTTATTTAAATGCTTTGAGGACAAAGCATGCTTCTTGTTTGGGAGTGGGCATAGAAACACGTGTAATTAAGGCATCTGTTAGGATATAGATATGTATAATATGCACTTGTTTTCTAGTTAAAATTTCATAAATTCATAAATATAAATAAATAAGTTATGCTATACACTTAGGAATATTGGTAATGTTTTCTTTCTCCATGCTCTTAACAATCTAGAAGTCTCACGTAGCTTTTGCATTAGAATAATTGTTAGAAACTTAGGTTAATATGTAGGTAATAATCTTTGCATCTATCTATAAATATATTACATGAGTATCTATGATTGTTAGCAGTAAGTTTATGAAATCTAGGCTAGAGTACTTATTCTACAAATCCCGTGAGAATATAGCCTAAAGCCTTATAAGAGTGAAACATTTGAGAAAGGACACAAGGGACACTACTACAGAATGACACATATACCACGGTCAATAAAAACGTTTATACCACGGTTCTTCCAAAAACCGTGGGAAATACTTATATACCACGGCGGAAATTTCTTTGGTCATTGGTTTACTAGTATATGCCACAGTTACATGAAAACCGTGGGATAAGTTGGGCCATATACCATGGTTAGTTTTTTTTTCAGCATGAGAGTACTTCACATCCCCACTACCTTAAACATAAACAGTGGTATATAAATTTTCCACTTTCTACCGTGGTTTATGACTTTATTCCAAATAGTCAAATACGTGAAAAAAAATACACAGTACGAAACTCATTCAAATTGGATTCCCCACTACACCAAAAGGGTAATTTTGTAACGCTCTCATTTTTCACTTGTAACGTTTTTTTAACTGTGACACAATGATTAATGTTTATAAAGCGTTAGCATGTACTTTATATGTTACTTAAATTTTAGATAATTATCGAAATTAATTTGTCACGGTTGACTAACACATGGATACCGTCAGAAATAAAATAAAAAAGAAAAAAAACTGAAAAATAAGAAACAGTATAAAACCAATCCCGCACTCCTCTCTCTCACTTTCAAAGGAGGGAAGTGGTTGGCTCAAATCAGTACTTCTTCATCTAAAACGAAGGTAAGTTTTTTTTCTTTTTTCTTTTGTTAGTTCTTACTTTCCTTCTTCTTCTTCAATTCTTCTTCTCTTTTTAGGGTTTGGAAAATTAAGGTTTTTATTTTCGTGCCTTCCTCTTCAATTCTCTTCTTTAATTGGATTTCAGATTTCGGTTTGAGAACGAGTTAGCACTACTACAAAAATGGCCATAGATAGCTTTTATTTAATTGCATATATAAAAAAACGCTATACTAAAAATATGCATTGCACTTGGTAAACCCAGCGCTATCCTAACCTGATACGTTTTCCACGTTTGGTGTCCCAAAATTCTTCTAAATGCTATCTCAACTTAACACGTGGGTAAACCTGGCACTTAAACTTCACACACGCACGTGACAGATTCAGCAGAGGATATATATAACCCATTAACTTGGTGAAAAAAGAAATAGAAATCCCTAAAAACAAAATCAGAAAGGAACTCCCATTGTTCATGGGATTTGAAGTTGGAACACCACCGAATCGAGTTTGCTACTACAAGACAAGTGAATATACTTGTTTCCACTTTCCAACGCCTCGTTAATACTCTTGGTACTCCTAAAGACACCCCCGAGCTTCGCGACAAGTTGTGAGTCTTCATCATCATTTTTATTTCTTTCCAAGTTTTACGTTTCAAAATTTTCGTGAATTTTTTTGCATCAATTGGTATAGTTTGTGTTGTTTTCTTATTGCAGTCATCATTTCTTCTCTGTAATTCCAAATCATCTCTGTTCAAGCATTACTCCTGAAGAGAGATGGCAGAGACTCCTGAAGACATAAATGTCTCCACCGTAGGCTCACCAACAAAGCACAAGATCATGGAACCTGAGGAAAAATTGGCTATACCGGATATTCATAATATACCAGTTAAGATTAAGAGAGCAAATGATTTTTATATGGAATATGCAGGGCTTGAGGAGCAACCAAGTAATGTAGAAATTATACTTTGGTATGGACCTAATTTGATCTAAGGCGGTTTGATTCATTACCCTAGATGGGACCAAAATTCACAGTGCTCACCATGTTCCCCAAAAGAAATGAAACTATGAGTACTTTTCCTTCTAAATACAATTAATTATTTATTTCATTTTATATTTCATTTTCAGTATAGATTAGAACATGCCTTAGTAGAGCGCCTTGTGTACCCAAGGCGCAGCTCAGCTGGTTTGGAGTACACCAACACTCGTGAGATTGACATGCATCTGACATTTGAGTTTCTTGGGACTCTCTAGATAGGGGATTGCTAATTTGACCAGACTTGGGTACCTAGCCTCCGGACCATGGGCTGGTTCCAGCACCCCGGCTTTAAAGTCCTTGACCTAGTTTTGCAAACTAAGAAATGGCTAAGCAATGGGGTTGCCTGAACGAAATTTTATTTCTTTCCCAAAGTACTTTGAATAATTTCTGTTGTTTTCTTATTGCAGTTAATAATGCAGACAGAAGACAAGGTTACATATTGGACGGTTGGTGAAAGATACTACAGCCAAACTTAAACAAGCTAGTGAAATAGATCAATATACCGAAGTTAGTGTAAGTACAGATCAATTACCTCTGACGTGATTGATTCTTTTGATGTTAACTACCGATTAGGTTTCCATGGTTTTCAAAAGTTTGCTTTCTTCGTAACTGAGTGGTTCTTAGTTCTGATTTTTTTTCCCTATCTAATTGCAGGCAAGCAAAAAGATTGACGATGCTAAGCTTGCAAAAGATTTCCAGGCAGCTTTAAAAGAGTTTTAGAAGGCTCAACGTCTTGCAACCGGCGTGAAACATCATATTCAGGTGTCCCAAGTACTTCCCCCCTTCAAGGTATTTTTTCTCAAATGTCCGACACAGATTCAAGTATAACCATAATATGATGTAATTCTTATAAATGTTTTGTGTGGCATACTTGAGTGCAACTGCAAACACATTGTACTTGTCTCTTGGTTCTAATAGCAAAACAAAGAATTTTAAACAGTTGATAACTAAAGATTGGTGTGGGCTTGGGATGCGAAGGTTTATAGTTTAGCGCTAAGGATTTTGCTTCATTTTAACTTTGAACGGCTGAAGTTGCACTGCAATTCAAAACTTACATCCCAAACTCCTAATGGCCCATTAGCATGCACCTATATGGGGTCATTCTTTAATCAAGTTGTTATTTTATTTCGGGACTCGGTAGCCACCCATCATACACAAGTCATGGGTTCAAACCCGTGCCCTCGTTTTTTTTTATCGATCCACAATCTGGGGTCCTGTTTAAAAACGCCGACTCTATAACCAAGGATGAGTTTCCAAGATCTCTAAACGGTCGGGCAATTGGGTCAAGAAGAGGATACAATTTAACGGTACCCAAGATCTGACCTAAGTCGCCGCGTCGGGTGTGTTTCAAATAAAGTTATGGAAATCTACTCAAAAGTCGGTCAAGAAGAGGAAATCTACTCAAGAAAGTTATGATATTTCCCATATCCTTTGTTTAAATGATGTGTACCTTAGCTGTTATGGGCGAAATGTGTTGCTGCTTGTTAATGTTGATTCACAAGGTATTTCAATTTGTTGTAGTGTCTTGTCACTCTAGTGATGGTGATCATTAATTTGTCGTTTTAATTGCTTTAGTCCCTACTTTTTCACTCAGCACCTTATTGGTTGGGATGTGGGAGGACTGTCTATTTCATCTGTATGTATATTGTCTCACCCACATTATTTTGGTTGCTTTTGTGGATTATTTGGTTCTTAAAGGTTTGCATTGGACATTCTTTTTATACTTGTGGAATTTGACAGGTACCACACTCCCCCTTTCTTACACTTGCAGGATTTGGAATGGATTGTTACCAAATTTCATAAACTTATTGTCAATTTCTCCTTTTCTCTCCTTGTTCATGTCAGGATTCATCATTTGGAAGTTTAGTTCAATTGGCCCAGTATGTGTTTGCATATTCTTTACAAGGTATCATGGGCTGACATTAGCTAGGTAACTTCCTTTTTTTTAAAGTGAACTCAACAATTATATTCCTTGGTTGTTATTTAACTAAAATGGGAATTGCTAGCTTGCTAGGTCTGTTTTTGTATTCATAGATTCTTTTTTCTATATGTTAGGCCTGTTTTGTGACCATAGCTACTTTAGTCTATGTATATGATGCTCATGCTTGTTGTGTTGTTTGGCTTGTGTTTCCTCTAGTTATTTGTTAATGTCACTACACCATAAGTCCATAACTGTGAGTTAGATGGTGAGTCTGTTTTGGTGCTTGTGTCTTGAAAGCATCATGGGGTTCTATTTCAGGTGTTTTTGTTGTTTGTGAGGTTTGGAAGGGGGGTCTATTTCAGGTGGCAGACCTTGTACCAATATGACTAAGGAGTTTTGTGTTGTGTATCATGTTAGACCATACAAATATTTCAATATGCCATTACCATGTGTTAGATATTTTGAATCTATTGCAATTTATGCATATGAACAAACTTTTTTCTTTTATTGGTTTGCTTAAATATTTTTGTACTCTTGTTAATTTGTCGGATTGAACTCTACTTGTACCTTGGACAATGAAAATGAACTTACCTGGATGATAGTTCGTTTATAACTTAACTCGGGTTTTTAGTCTTGTTACCCCATGAAAAGAATTATTTGCTTCCCAATGTCTTATAGAAATGCATTGGCGCTAGCCTTTTGTGTAGTAGTGGGATGAGCTGGTAGTATGGTACGTTTTCCGCCTTTGGTGTCCCTATATATATGATCTCTTCTATTATTTTAAATCCCTATTGAGGTCTCTATTATGTTTTTTAAAATTATAACATTCCATTGAATTAGAATAAGCATGAAATCTTTGAATAGTATAGATCTTGCATGATGTATAAGTAGTTTTTATGGATTAATCGTGCTTCTATCTATGTATTATGTGTACTATAGTGTGGAGATATAGTAATTAAGTACTTTCCTATCATTATAGGTGAACTATGTAAAATGGTAAATTAGGGGGTTGAAGTACAACGGATCCATAAGCTCGAAATGAAGAGTGCTCAAATAATTGAGAGGTTGATGGTTCGAATCCATCTGGATCCAATTTCTTTTTTAGTCATTAATTTAATAATTTAAATATGCATATGAATTTTCTAATTTTATATTAACAAAAACAATAGCATTTTCCTAACGCTATAGAAATTTAATAAAATGAAAGAAATGCTATCATTTTGAGGTAGAAGCGCTATGGAATATATTGCATTTTTAACAAATGCTATAAAAAACCCTATTATTTTGATAGCGTTTCTAGACAAAATGCTATTAATTTGATAGCGTTTTGGACACAAACGCTATCTTAAAAAGTATAGCATGGCCATAGATAGCGTTTTGTAAATGCTACGAAATAAAATTAAGTAGCGTTTTCCTATGCTATTTATGCACTTTTGCAAGAGTGTAGTGTAGGTTTCTCAATGCGACGCTCTACCTTTCTGATTTGGAAAACTAATTTTGGTAAAAGATTTATGAACATAGGTTTGTTGTTTGTTGATTCGCTCTTAATGTTCGCTAAAATTTTAAATTGTTTGATGAAAGTTTGAACATTGTTTTCTTCTATTTTTCACTCTTCGCAGATCTTGTTTCGATCTCATGGTTGGACGAAAAAAGGTATGAAAACGGTGGAATTTGGCAATTATGTTGTTATCTTTATTGTTTATTCTCCTTAAAGATTTTTTTCCTATTGAAATGTAGGTCTCTGATATGTTTTTAGTAGAAGTACTTGTGATTAGTGAATGCTCTCTGTAAATATTTCTGTGTTTGTATTCTGGCACTTGTATCTGGATGGGTATGGTTTAACTCCAACCTCAATTTTGATTGCTTAAAATAAGTTGTTTTACTTATAAGAAACAAGTTTTATTGGGTTTTAAAAGCAACTGTGGTTTTCTTAGTGGTTACTATTTAAATAGGTCTGCATTTTTAAGACTCGGCCATTCCCAAATGTGCCAAAAATCAGATCTTTGGTCTGATTAACATATGGTTGCATTGGAGTTCGTGGGGTTTTTTTTTAAGTGCCAAAAAATATGTGATTTGATTGTGTTCATCACACTGCTAGGGGACTGTTGATGCATGCGATGATCATGATTTGTTGATTAAAAATAGTGTAGTTTTCATAGAAAGTAACACATGCATGTTTACACATCATTCTTGTTGATGTCGGTATATAGTATAAACAAGCTCCACTCCTATCACTTACAAGCTGGATGGTTCTAGATAATGCATAAGAGTTCTATACCAGATAAATATACTGACCATATGTATATATAGTATATCTCAAATTGAATATACACTTCCATTTCTATATTAAGAAAAGTTGACACGAGTCTTGGAAGTTGAACGTGACTCCCTTAGAGAATTTCAGCCACTACCATTTTATTACATTCAAATATGAAAGTTTCTATTTGATCAGTATGTAGTTCAAGCTGAACCTCATATGTTTGCAGTATTGCTTCTCTGATGCATTTATCCTTCTTTTTTTTTTGGACAACAGTGCTTTTGATGACATTCCAGATGTATATATATATGGTGAGTCACATGACTGTTTATGCCCAGTTTCTTTATGCATTTGGATTTTTCCGACTGTTCTCTTTAATGTTTGATTTTCTTAAAGGTAAGATCTCTGATCGAGGACATAAGGGATGTGAGGTTTCATAAAGTTGAGACTGGCTTCCAGAAAAATCTCTGCTCGAATGCATGCAGTCAAGGTATATTCATTTTTTTACCTGTGTGAATTCAATGCTTTCAATGACTGCGAAGTGGGTAGAGTTGGTACTTACCTTGTATGGTTTATGTTGGCTTCCTGACACTTAAATGTTGTAATCTATATATACTGAAAACATTGCTTCTAGTCATTTGATTAAAACAAAGAATGCCCCGGTTATACTTTTGAACATATATTCCACATTTAGTAGCCAGTTTGCACATGTTAGAAATTGGAAGGGAATAAGGTCATAGAATTCAACTGTTCCCACCTTGGTATATTTGGTCAAAGCTAAAATAAGTTTGATTAAATTACGATGATCACAGAAAATCAGAAATATAGAAATTATTATTTGATGGGATGGTTACATAGCCTTTAAGATTACCATAAAAGTGATCCACTAATTGGACTCATTAGATATAGGAGTTTTCCTCCTACCTAAACGGTGCATGCATGCATGCTCCTAATATCTTTGTGGTGGTAAGGGATCTATCTGAATGAAACCGCCAATAGTATTGTAGGTTTCTTTGAATTTCGGCATTAAGTCATGGCCAAAGTAAAGTTTTTTATATTTTTTTCTTTCACTTCGTCAAGTATTGACTCATGGCTGGTGTAGTTATTTTTTATTTTTATTTTTTAAATTTTTTTTCCAATAGGTGGTGTAGTTGTAGTTAAGTTTTGCTGTCATTCATTGAGAATTACTCAAGTTCGATTGCTCTACCTCATTGTAAGCTTGTAGCACTTTACACTACCATTTGACATGTGCTATCTTTAAACATGTATACATCACATTAGGTCTCAAGCCAATAATCTTAAATGTTGTTGGTAATCTATGAAGATTTTAAAAAAGCTGGCATTCAATCACTTATATTCCTAAACTAGCTTTTTGGTCTATGTTGTGCGAGTACATGTTCTTTATTTTATGTTATATTAAGGTTGATAGTTGATATTCATCAGTCAAGAATGTGGAAGTTCTTATCGGTTTCTCTCTTGCAGGTGATTCAAGATAAGGGATATGTCAGCCATGTAACTTAACTAGAACTGAAGGAGACATACACGCAAGATGAACTTGATGGTGTTCGACTCGATATTATTCAGTTCATTCAGGAAAATGGGGTGTTTCAGTCGGAAGTGAATGAGGATGAGTTTTAGCTATGTTCGGACCCCTCCAGTTTAATTTATGAGTCTTACCTTTTTAATTTATGAAAAGGAATTTGAAGTTTGTTTTCTTAGTGCACTCAAAAAATTAATGGAAGTTTTTTTATTATTATTATTATCTTTTTGCAATGTTTGATAGTTTATTGTACATTTTGGAATTTGTTGGGAAGATGGAAATGTTGTATGTAGTGTAAATTGTGTAAATTTTGTTATGCGGGTTAGGTTTTAAGTGGAAGACTGTTACTAGGATTATTATTAATATATATATATATATATACCACATTTTGGCATAAACCGTAGTGTTTAGTATAACTATATACCACGGTATTATAACACATACACTAAGATAAACCACGGTTTCAATAGTTTATATGCCACGGTTCTATTGACAACCGTGGTATATAATGGGCATACAAACCACGGTTCTTTGAAAAACCGTGGTATCCGTTAAACATATATACCACAGTGGTAAATATATTTATACCACACTTAAAAACAGTGGTATAAGTGTCATTCTGTAGTAGTGGGAGAAGTAAAATCCGGATAGAGAAATCACACGTCCACTTGTTTGATCACTAAACCATATCCTAAGCGAGAATTTAGGCCCTCTTTGGATCGATATAGCCAGAAATTCAAACCTATGAATTATTTTTCACTAGTCGCCCCTCTGAGCCTTTCTTTAGCCTTTCATAAACCACAAATTCTTTACCCCGTTACAAAAACAAAACAAAATAAAAAAAATCAACCTACCCAATTTAGAATAAGTCTGAGAATAGAATGAGGAAGAAAGAAGAAGAGAAAAACCTATGTAAACAAATATTAGTTAGTTGCTTCAGAAATAAAGAAAAGAAGTTTCCATCCAAAGAAAAGAAAAATTAAAATAAAAATAAAATAAAAACTCCAAAAAATAGAATAAAAGGAGTCAAAAGCCAAAGAAAAAAAAATATGGCTAAGGATGGAAACAAAGTGTAGAAGCAAAAGTAAATAACAAGGTTTTCTCTAGTTACATAATATGAAGACTCTTTTATCTCAGACTTGTCCATTTTGAATATCCATTTCCTTCCTTCTTAAACCATCTCCTAATCCCCGAAACACCTAATAAAGACCTCTAGCTCAATTAGGAATAGATTAGTGTGATAGTAAGTGGCAGATGTGTTTAATCGACTCCGGCTTCCTTGTGTGTCATTGAGATTGTAAGGTAAAGTGTGCCCACTGCGCACTAGAGTAACGAAACTTGAGTGGAAAAATCAGAGTGTTGTATCTTGACTATTATTGTGATAACCTACTTAAGGACGATATTCCGAGTTTCAGAAACGGACCTGCTATTGCATTTCATAGTAGTACTCATTGTATATATGTTTATTGTAGATGATTGATTATTATGCATATATTAGCTTAGGTTTTTGACTTGGTTATTCTTGTTCATAGCTAGTGAGAGGAATAGTTAATTTAGAGCATGGATAAGGAAACAATAGTTTTATTTCTTAGTCATTGTAGTATAGATGAAGTTTGTGAGTACCTTCTTTGGAAAACTCTCACGAGGCTATAACTCGTCCACTAGGGAATTCCTAGTGGTTTAAGGCCTTATTGCATATGGTCAATGCAATCGCACTCAGTGAAACGAGAGTAGTTAGAACTCCATTTTTGGTCACTTATTCTAATTTCTCATCTTTGCTTGAGGACAAGCAAAATGCTGTTTGGGGGTGGTTTGATAAGAGCCCAAAACTGTAGTTTTAACCCCTTAACCATCATACTTTTAGACCAATTATGTGAGTAATAATTAAGAGTTAATACTGATTACGTGTTTTTATACATTTCAGGCTTCAAAGTCCATTATGTGCAGAAATGTGCCACTTTAGCTAGATAAAGGAGCAATGGTTGGTTGCTAAGGAGTTCGGTGATTAAAGACCAAGATTCAAGAAGACAAAGCCTTTCTAAAGCCCGGTCAAAGCTGAAAAGTCAAAGTCAACGCGGGCAGAAACAACACACAAAGTCAGCAGAACTTCCGAAGACTATATCTTTGGACTCATACCTCGGAATTGGGCCTACCTTATGTCAAAACGACCGGCTCGGAAAGAGATTTCTAATGGTCCAAGCCTTGACCCAATCAGAGGAGCAGAAGTGGACGAAACATCTGTCGAAGCCAACTGCAGCTGAAGAGCCCATTTTGGACTAAAGAAATTGGGTTTTGGGCCTGATTCTCTGGCCCAAAACATGGCTCCAAGCCCATGCACGATTTTTGGATCTGAAAGTATAAAAACAAAAGCTTAGCTCTTTGTTAATGGTAAATAGTTAGACCTAGATTAGAATTAGATTAGTAGCCTCCATTAATTAGTTTTAGATATCAGTTTTAGAATTTCATTCCCTGTTTTAGATTAAAACTTTAAATCATTGTTCTTTATTGATTAGATAAATAAAATAGTTATTCTTGTCAATTTCGATTTTTGTCATTTACAATTTATTAGATCTAATTTCAATTCTTGTTATCATTCAATTCTTAGTTATTAATTAGATTTCGATTATTGTTTAGTTAAATTTCATAAAGTTAGAATCTTTGTAATATGTTGTATTCAATTTCAATGGGAAATGATGATTTGATGAATCAAGGCTAAAACCTCCATTAGAGGGGTTGATGAAGCCTTGATGAAAACTTAGTTGTATAGTGTAGAAGCGTTGTAGAGTCTATTCCATTCTAAAAGGTCGTGTTTCGCCATGAGAATGGGTGGACGACCTCACATGCTAGTTATAATCGGTAGAAATGCCATGTTAATTAGGGATTAGAACGAGCAATTCTTACCATAAGAACGTAAGAATTGGATTACAACAGTCTATTCTAGGTGATTAAGTTGGATTCGAGGTGGATTCAATTCCTCTCTAATTTTTTATCTAGATTCAAGAACATTAGTATTTCCATATATTTCATAGTGACATTCAACATATTGCTTTTCATATTGCATCGTAGTATAATTCCCCTTCGTAAAGCTCTCATTAGACTTAAGACCGACTAATTAGATTAGGAAACATTCCATGCTAGAGAACTAGGAGTGGAACGAATTTGTTACTCCACTCTATTTTGATAGAATTGAGAGTAGAAACTTTGATAAATTAGGCACGTAAACTATCGTTTAGTTTTACTTACGTTTAGAGTTTCATCGCTTTATTCATTAGTAAAATTTTCATTTTTACGTTTGTATTTATAAAATTTTTACGTTTAGAGTGGAATGTATAAAAACCAAAGCTTCACTCTTTGTTAATGGTAGATAGTTAGACCTAGATTAGAAATTAGATTAGTAGCCTCCATTAATTAGTTTTAGATCTCAGTTTTAGAATTTCATTCCCTGTTTTAGATTAAAACTTTAAATCATTGTTCTTTATTGATTAGATAAATAAAATAGTTATTCTTGTCAATTTCGATTTTTGTCATTTACAATTTATTAGATCTAATTTCAATTCTTGTTATCATTCAATTCTTAGTTATTAATTAGATTTCGATTATTGTTTAGTTAAATTTCATAAAGTTAGAATCTTTGATATTATGTTTAGTTTAGATTCATATGGAAATGATTGCGGAATGATTCTCGGCTAAACCTCCATTAGAGGGGGTTGAGAAGCCTTGATGAAAGCTTGATTCCGATTATCGTAGAGTCGTCGTAATTTCTATTCCACTCTAGAAACGATTAATTCGCCATGAGAATGGGTTTAATCGTTCACATGCTAGTTATGAATTGGTAGAAATGTCATGTGTAATTAGGGATTAGGAAGAACCAATTGTTCTGCGTAGCAGTTCAATTCGGATTACGATGATTCGTTGTTAGTGAGTTAAGTTGAGTTAAGGTGGAATCAATCCCCCCTAATTCCTTATTATAGATCAACGTAGTATTTCCGTAGTTGAATCAATTATAGTTTGTATCTTGTGGGTAGTTGCATCGTAGTATAATTCCCCCTCGTAAAACTCTCATTAGACTTAAGACTGATCAATTAGATATGAAATCATTCCATGCTAGAGAACTAGGAGTGGAACGAATTTGTTACTCCACTCTATTTCGATAGAATTGAGAGTAGAAACTTTGATAAATATAGACACGTAAATAGTTTTAGTTTACTTACGTTTTGAGTTTCATCGTTCATTTCGTAGGTAAGCTATTCAAATTTTATCTTTTATCAAATGGCGCCGCTGCCATCTTAGTTGCACTTTAGCATTGTTTTCATAATAGAATTAGTCATTTTTAAGTCCCATTAAACCCACCCACCCTTGTTTGATTCATACTGTGGTTATCCGTTTCGGTCGAAAAAATTCGCGACAAAATTACATCGAAGCGACAGCGGCTTATAAAGGAGGCGCACTGCTCTATAGTTCGGAACACGAAGCGCGACCTCTCCTCATTCCGAAGCGACCGACGACCACACCGAAAGCGACACACGCTAAGTCATCTGAACAAGGGAGCGACCGCGCTTCTATCGCGGCGCTTGCTGCCTAAGCCAAAAATCCCGGATTTCAATAGGTTTATTTCAAACTTCGATTTTTAAGTTTTTCAGTGTTCTAACTTGTTATTTACACTGAACACGCGTAAACAAGACGCTATTCATAAGCGAAGCAAGGACGCTATCAGGTATTCCTTTCTTCTATACCTCGCATCTCCAGTTAGAGGTTCATACTAATATATCAAGATTGTTTGGATTGTTGTCGTGTTTAGACTTAGACTTGCATGAGATTAAGGTCTGGTCGGAGAAAAACACCGAACGTAATTAACTGTCAACGTTAACAAACAAATCTATCGAGTATACCAATCACTACACCTCTAACTAATATTCTACCAACCACACCTGACATAATGGCTGAAGAAAGAGAGACTCCTCTCTCCGACTTTTACAAAGCCTTGAGCGATAGCCCTAAATCTTACATCATCGTTCTAGCAGACCCGGTGGGGGATTTTGAATTCCCCAAACATATTTAATTTGTTACCCGTTTTCCATGGTTTAGACCATGAAAACCTTATCAACAACACACATCGTAGGATTGAACAAGTCCTTACAACATTCCATCATCCTACGGTTGGTGCGGAACAAATTAAATTGAGGGTATTTCCTTCACCTTAGTTGATAAAGGCGTCTTGGTTAACGCCCTTGGCGCCCTAACTCGTGGACTCGTGGGCTAAACTTGTTCATTTGTTTATGGAACATTTTACCCACCCCTAAAGACGGATGAGATGCTTTCCAAGATTCATTTTTTCCGACAAAATCCTCATGAATCGTTTTCTGAGGCTTGGAATCGTTTCACCGATCTGCTTATTGAGTGTCCACACCATAACCTAGCAAAAGACACGTTAGTTCGTGCCTTTTTCAAAGGACTTCAACATCACCATAAAGAAGTCCTTGACATAATGAATGGGGGTAGTTTCCTAAGTAAAAGAGCCTCGGAGGCTTACAAATTTTTAGAAGATCAAACTAAACACTATACCATAATAGGATATTTGCAACACGCACCTTTTTTGATTTGCAACGGTTATTTAGCGTTAGTAAGTTTCCAACGGTAAATAAGTGTTGGCAATGTTGTAAAGCGTTACTTTATTTGGGTGAATTTCCGGAATTTATTGCTAACGCTTAAAAAGCGTTGGAGAAGTGTTACAAATTAAAAACTTGAAAATTTCGCGAAAGAGGGAAACGAAAAAAATCGAAATATAAAACATAACTTTCTTTCTCTCCTCTCTCTTTCTCACCGCCGCATTCCAAGATCCCTAATTCATCACCGCCGCAATGGTTATGAAAAATAGATCTCGCACTCCTCAAAACTAATTTTCGGTGGATTAATTTTAAAGTTCTAGCTGTTATTCAATTTCTAGAGAGAGGAAAAAAAAAAGGGAGGGAATCACCGAGTCAGTCGTTACTAGTAAAGAAAGAAGAAGAAGAAGAAAACAAGGAGGAGACAGAGAGAGTTTGGAAGTCCGTCTTGACATTCATTCCTCATATTTTCTTGCAGTTTGAGGCTAGATCTCAAGTCTTGTACGTTCTTCTTTTGAGGTAAAGTGTAAATAACTTTATTATCCATTAAGGAAACTTGTTCTTTACTCAAAACCAGGTTGTTGTTTATGTGATGGTCTTAAAGAAAAACTTCATGTTGCTTTCTCTCTCCCCGATTCACTCCATGGCGTTGATTTGCGGTATTATTACTCAAAATGTTTTTTCTGTACTTATTCTTTTGTGTTGTCATTTTGAATTTCTTTGTTTTGATGTTGTTGTTGTTTAGATAAGAGATATAACAAGTAATCCAGAGTGGGAGAATGCTTATCAATATGAAATACCCGTTTTGGCTCGAGTTTTGTGTCGATGGCACCGAGGTTAGTTTTTATACATTGTCATTGGTTGTGTAGAATTTTAATTGCAAGAGTGACTTTTTGTTTCATGGATTATTGAGAAATTCCCCTTGTAGGCCATTAACAAGTGAATGTAGTTACAATTTCATTTCATAATGACACAATTGATTTTCAAGTCATGGCTTCGTAGCTTTTCGATTTGGATTTTAGGCTGCTAATGTTCGGGTTTAATTAATCTATAGTTTCATTTCATATTGGATCTAGTCTAAAAGTTGTATTAGTTGTGATAGAGATTTTGGTGAGTTGATGATAAATGTTGGTTCAACTAGTGCGGAATAATTGAGAACTTTGGCTTGGTGTATGGGAAACGATTGGTGTGCAAGGATTTCCAAGAGTTATATAGATCTTCAGTTGAACTAGAAGTAGAGCATTTTTCCTGTAAGCAAACCAAGAAGAGACAGATACAACTAAAGCGGTAGTCTGTTGAAGTGATGAACCTTTTCGGTGTGCAAATGTCTCACGGTGGAATTGTGCATAAAATTTATGGAAAACACCTAAGAATATATTCTTGACATGAGGTTCAGATTTCAAAGGCTATATATAAACCATGTTGCCATCAAAAGCTTGTATAAGTTAGAGCGTCCCTCGTCCAACTTTAACTCTAGCCTTATATCTTGGTGATTGCTAGCACCAAACAAAGGAAGCCCTTCATTACATATAAGGACCTGTGATGTAGTACACACACATGCATCCATGCAGAGATCCGGTTGTTGTGACTCATAATGTGCACCTTACTTGACCACTCACATTAGGGGATCTCGTCGGCCTCAACCATAATATGAGGAACAATGACAATAACTAGACCTTTTGCTTACTTACTTAAGATCACCTCTTATCGTCCATGTTTCTTCAGTGAAATTTTTCTCTTCTTGAAGGCACTTAGTTGTTCAAATGGGCTTGTCTCATACTAACAATCAATACCGTTATCCACCCACTTACACAAGAATGCACCGATGCATGACAGATTAGAAATCACGGAATTAAACCTTCAAACCTCGAGAATTAATAGTGAAGTTAAAAGTTCCGTGGAAGACCAAGAAAATTACTAACCATGCTCTAGATGTCAACTAGGCAATGTTTCCATCCTCACTCTTTTGAGCAAACTTAAAAGCAATAATTGATATTGATGAGAAGGTAGAATCGGTTTGTGTAAATGAAGAATCTTTCATTTTCTATTCTGCTGCATGTATGTCTCTATTTCTTTCTAGTTTCGTGTAAGTTACTAAGATGGAAATATTATTATTATATATATATATAGGAAGCACTTGGTTTATGTATTCACAGGTAATGGCAAACAATAGAATTGCGTATCCGATAAGAATTCTGTTTAGGATTTTGATAACCAAGAGCCAACCAAAGTCAAATCCAGATACCGGGTGAGCTCAAGATCTAAGCAAAGTAAAGATAAGCAAGCCTATCTTTATTCAGAATTGGTATGAAAAGTTGCCTAAAAGCCTGTTTAGGAGTCTTTCGAGGGGTAAAAGAAAGAGTGCCTCTTCTTTGGAAGAAACTACGCGATTCGATAAGTTTTATAAGCAAACCGATCCTATTACTAAATCTTATAAGCTTTACCTAAAATTACCCGCCTACACACTTCGCTACTAATAAGGGGACAAGACCTTACAACTAGATTAGGTATGATCCCTTCTCTCCTTCTTGCTCCACCAATTAATAATATGTTATTTTGGTCTTTTACATTATTGCTCCTCCACGAGGCATCCTTGAAGCGAGGCATACAAATTGACGGTCTTGGTACAAAAGAGCTTTGTAACATCTGAAAACAATGTTTTTTCGCTCTTCGCTTCATGATTGATTGTGATATTGTTGGTGGAAATTGGATTGAAGTACCTGTTGGGAAGTACAAGAAGGTTGTTAGGACAATGTCATATTGTCAACTAGAGTTTGATTACTGTATCCTTATGCACCGAGAGGTCGGTCATCTTCCCTTTAGAGAATTCATATATTAAGGCATGACCTTTTTACTAGACCCTTTTCCTTAGCCTTTTTTCGAGGTATTCTGAACCGATCAGTCATGCTCTAGAAGGAGAATTCTCCAAAATGGCTCCTTTTCGGATATTGAGTTTTGACATAGAGTGCAATCGGCGCCAAAAGGGCACTTTGCGGAGCCAACCCATGATCCTGTTATTCAGGTTGAAGTTTCATTTTGTTTTTCTGCAGACGTTGGAATAAGAAGTTAACATATGTACCCGCTTAATAAATTTTCTTGGTAATTTTCAATTAAATTTTACAATTTACTTAATTCTATTTTCTGTGTAGGTGGCCAATCTTGTCACTTTACAAGGAGAGAGCCCGACCTTTTGTTCAATAACATTATGACTCAAGTCATACTCTCCAATTGTAGGTCTTTGATGTTATGTCATTTGAGAATGAAAGAGAAGTTTTACTTGCTTGGAGGGTATTCTTCTACCACTTAATTAATCTTTTCTATATTTTGAAATTTTCTTTTTATACTCAAGGGACAAATTGTGGATTCTCATCCTTTGAAATAATCATTTTATGCATTCAAAGCCTTGCATTATGATATAAAAAATCCCGGGCTGCTCCAATCGATTGGTAATCGGTTCTCGAAGTTGGATGCCTAGAGCTTAAGAAATTTCTTTTTTTCTCGGCTAGAGTTCTTTAGTCTCAAAGATGGTCACAAACCATTGGTCTCTTTGATTGATGTTACTTATTTCGTAGCTGTGTAATCATATCATTTAATTTTGAACAATCTAGTAATGAGGATCACAAAGTTTCAGTTATAACTAAGTTCAAGTTCCAAGAAGCAATCATCTTATCTTTTGAGTTTGCCATTTTATTTTCACATGCCTTTACTTAATCTAAGACCAATGCAGGACTTTGTCCATGAAGTTGATCCCGATATCATAATCGGATATAACATCTGCAAATTTGACTTGCCGTATCTTATTGACATAAAAAATATATCTTTTCCTTTCCTTGAAAGTTTGTATTTGTTATGGATCATCATGCTTTCTCATTATTATTTGCATGTGTTTGTAGACTTCCTCCTCACAGATTCCAAGTATGTGTTTGTAGGATATCCCATCCTAATTTGTCTTATTTATATATACAAAATATAAATAAATGTTACTATATTGATGTGATTCTGTCATTGGGTATTTCTAGTGTTTACAAATGATTTTTTCTTTTACGATTTAAAAAGATGAAAAAGATGAAAAAGAGAAGCTCTTAATTATCCCATGTGTTCATGTTCTTCTTCTTTTAATTGGCGATAGATTGGTGAGGCAATTAAGGTGAATGAGAAGTGTCCAAATGCTCTATCAATGCTTGGTGCTTTGGAGCTGAAGAATGATGATTGGCTCAAGGCAAAAGAGACATTCCGTGCTGCTGCTGCTAGAAAGGCAACTGATGGGAAAGATTCTTATTATGCTCTTTCTCTGGTGGGTATAGTTTATGGCAAGTATTATTTTTTTTTTCTTCTTTAATCTCAATATAGTCTTAGTTATTATTAAACAGTGAACAATTTTTACTGATTTATGATCATATTTTAACTTTGCAGGGAAATTGGAACTACTTTGCTGCCGCCTGTTCAGGATTGCTTGGAAAATCGTATAGAAATTTGTAACCCTTCATAAATCTGAATTTGTAACCCTCAAAACACTTTTGAAATTATATATATGGTTCAATGAATATAATATATTTTTCAGGGGTTTGTTTGTGTTTATTTTACTTGTCAAATGGTATGAAAAAGCATTGGTAATTTTATTTGGTTCTATATGAAAAAAAGGAGGTGCAGGTTTAGGGAAGGAAAAAAATTAAAATAATTTTTTTTACCATATCAACACATTAGTAACGGTTATAAACCGTTGCAAAGCAAAAATAAATATTAAAGCATCCATCAATAATCGTTACAAATCAAATTACGCAACGCTTTTTAACCGTTAGTAATTGCCACTCTGCAACGGTTAATAACCGTTGGAAAATTTGGTTTGCAACGCTTTTTAACCGCTAGTAATTGTTACTCTGCAACGGTTAATAACCGTTGGAAATTTCTGGTTGCAACGCTTTTTAAGCGTTGCAAATATTTCCAACACTTTGCCCACGCCATATTTGCAACGCTTAAAAAGCGTTGCGAAAATGATTAGCAACGGTTTTTTGCCGTTGCAAATAGGCTGTTATGGTGTAGTGAAACGTAATAACAATTGGGGGTAGTGATGATATCCCCACTCTGTTAGTTCTTCTTCAACAGTTAAGGCCGCCGGTATGTTTAAGATGAAACCCGATCTAGAACTTAAAAATTTAATCGAATCTCTAACTAAAAAGGTTGAGGCTATTTCTGTGCAACAAAAGCCTATCCCCATAATGAATGTTAACTCCAACCCATGTAATGTCTGTTTGAGTCCTGAGCACCCTGACTCCTATTGTCCTCTCGCCTATGAATAACAACAATTAGAGCAAGATAATGTTTATTCCATTAATAACTATCTTATTCCTAATGCCCCAGGGAGACAACATCAACTTTAGTTGGCTTAAACAATCAACAAGTTTCACCTCCAGGGTCTAATAACCAAAATGTTAGGCAAGCAAACAACTATAATCAAGCTCCACCTAGGCAAGGCCAGGGGCTAAGTTAGGGAAATTATAATAATTATAACAACCAAGCGCAACCACGACAAGGTTTAGCACAAGGTCAGGGTAATTATAATAGTTATAATACCAATAGAGGTATCGTTCCGGTTAACAATAGTAACTATCACAACCCACCCATAAATAATCGACGTGAGATAGTTCCAGTCACACCACCCGTGACTACTACACAATCACACCCGGATCATATAGACGCCTTTATACAGGTTACCCAACAACTTTTCCAATCAATGACTCAATCTAACCAACACATTCTACAATCCGTTAATAATTTAAACCAACAGTTAGCCCAAGAGAAAGCCCAACCAAAAGGCATGTTTCCAGGCCAATCGATACCCAACAATAGAACAGCAAACACAGCCTTTGAGGTAAACGGTAATACTAGTACGGAAACTACAACCGTAGGTGAGCTAAATGCCATCACCACTCTCCGTTCTGGAAGAGTGGTTGATAACAAAGTAACTATGCCTATAGTTACCCCATCAGTACTCCCTACACCGGATATTGAACTAGATACCGAAATAGAAACTGAAGAACTTACCACTGTAGAGGTACCAGTTAAACCACAACCTAAGAAACAGAAAGCCAAGGTTACACACCAAGTCGAGCCATACGCTAAATATAGAGCAAAACCACCGTTCTCTCATAAATTAGCCATGCTAACCAGGGATACTAACTTTGAGGAGATTAGGAACGTTTTCAAAAATCTAACGATAAACCTTCCTTTTCTCGAAGCTATAAAAAAGCTACCTAACCACGCTAAGTTTCTTAAAGAGTTGTGCACTACTAGGCATAAGACCAACATACCTAAAGATGCCTTTCTAACTGAACAGTTCCCAACTTTATCCGAAAATAATGGAATTGTTAAGTACAAGGACCCCGGTCGTCCTACTGTACAATGCACCTTAGGAGATTCTCACACGACGACCGCGCTACTAGACCTAGGGGGCTAGTGTTAACTTACTCCCATTTTATTTGTATAAACAAATAGGTCTAGAGGAGATGCAACCTACTAAAATGACATTGCAATTAGCGGATTGGTCTATTAAGTATCCTAAGGGTGTGGTTGAAAATGTGCTGGTTAAATTCCAAAATTTTTACTACCCAGCCGACTTTGTTATCCTCGACACAGAAGTCACTAACGACTCTGTACCTATCATTTTAGGGTGTCCCTTCTTGGCTCTTTTGCCGCTAACGCTCATAAACTGCGCGAATGGTTCGATGTCCTTGTCCTTTTTGGCCGCCTTTTTTGTTGAGGTAAATGTTTTCAAAATGAGGACCGCGATCCCGATTAATCTACAAATGGCGAGGTTAGCATGATCGAGAGCTTAGCTCAAGATTACTTCAAAAACATGTTTCCGGAGAAACAGATTAACAAATTCTTTTCCTTCGAAATTCGACTTTAACAATGACTCCACGGTAGTAGATTTAAATCGAAGAAGAATTCCGCGAAACTCTTTTGCACCGCTTCTTTACCACTTCACGAGTCCCCCTTGCCAACAACCATTCATCCCTTGATGCTATGGACGGATGATGAATTTTTCAATCTCTATCCCAGTGATCCTTTTGACCCACCTATTGAGGAATGTCTTGCATATATCAAGATTTCGATGATATGGACTTGAGAGAGCTCTAGCTGAGAATCATTCACCTTCCATCACCAATATTTCCCACCATCCACCTTTTCAAAGGAACCTCGAGTTTGCACTCGATCCTTTAGTTTCTCCTGTGCTTCATGATTTTTTAAATCCACTTAGTAAACAAATACTTGCCAAGGATAAACCACTTGACACCTTCATTTTCGGACTTGAGAGATTCCCCTAACTACACCATGAATGAGTTTTGTGCTAAACCCACATCCTCATTTTTTCCATGCTTTCCGTCTAAAACTTATCCTAATCCACCATATTTTCCACAACCATTCACTTTTCCACACTTATTCACTAGGACACCCTCTCGTTCAAAGATGAAACATAAGGTGCATGCTCGGTTATGTTATAGGTCTATCCGACTTCTCTTTCATTCCACTAGGCTGCGTCGTAGGAAATCTTGGTGCTTGATTGTGTTTGGATATGTTTTCTGTGATATTTATTTATGGAACGATCCACAACTATTTCGGTTGTTGATATATGATAAACTGCATATTCATACATATGTTTAGATAAGTCTAGAGAATTTGACTTTAAAAGACCCAATTTTTCGTACAATACCAACTTTCTGGAGTATAGACCAAACAAAATTTTCAAACTTAAAAAGAGTTTTCCAATTTTGTTTGGGGGTGGCGTATTTTGGTATCCATTTCAAATCATGTTGCCACCTTAAGCCTGTCATGTTTACTCCAGTAGAGTTTTTGTTAGTTAGTACGTACCAGTTTAATTGTGCTTCATATTATCATATCATCTTTACAATATTTACATTACAAAATGCCAATTTTGCCACGTTTCTATGGTAAATTCTTTCCTTATCTCTTTACACTTTGAGGACAAAGCGTTCGATTGTTTAGGGGTGGGATAAGAAACATTTGCAAAAATTAGACACTTTTAGGATGTAATTACGCACTTTTATTTATAAAATGTTAAAAATTATAAAAATTAGTTAGTTACATAATTTAATTGTGCTATTGAATTGTTTCATGAACCCCCTCTCCCAAATTGTTTGGGGGTGGTATCGAAACACGATGTAAATGTTAAGCACATATTAGGTTGTTTATTACGTATTATTTGTCTTAAAAATAATAAAAATAAAAATAAAAATAAAAAGTTTATGCTATACACTTAGGAATATTGGTATTGTTTCTTTCTCTATGCTCTTAACAATCTAGAAGTCTCACGTAGCTTTTGCAGTAGAATAATTTTTAGAAACTTAGGTTAATATGTAGGTAATAATCTTTGCATCTATCTATAAATATATTACATGAGTATCTATGATTGTTAGCAAGTAAGTTTTGAAATCTAGGCTAGAGTACTTATTCTACAAATCCCGTGAGAATATAGCCTAAAGCCTTATAAGAGTGAAACATTTGAGAAATGACACAAGGGAGAAGTAAAATCCGGATAGAGAAATCACACGTCCACTTGTTTGATCACTAAACCATATCCTAAGCGAGAATTTAGGCCCTCTTTGGATCGATATAGCCAGAAATTCAAACCTATGAATTATTTTCCGCTAGTCGCCCCTCTGAGCCTTTCTTTAGCCTTTCATAAACCACAAATCCTTTACCCTGTTACAAAAACAAAACAAAATAAAAATAAATAAAAATAAAATTAAAATAAAATCAACCTACCCAATTTAGAATAAGTCTGAGAATAGAATGAGAAAGAAAGAAGAAGAGAAAAACCTATGTAAACAAATATTAGTTAGTTACTTCAGAAATAAAGAAAAAAAGTTTCCATCCAAAGAAAAGAAAAATTAAAATAGAAATAAAATAAAAACTCCAAAAAATAGAATAAAAGGAGTCAGAAGCCAAAGAAAAAAAAATATGGCTAAGGATGGAAACAAAGTGTAAGAAGCAAAAGTAAATAACAGGGTTTTCTCTAGTTACATAATATGAAGACTCTTTTATCTCAGACTTGTCCATTTTGAATATCCATTTCCTTCCTTCTTAAACCATCTCCTAATCCCCGAAACACCTAATAAAGACCTCTAGCTCAATTAGGAATATGTTAGTGTGATAGTAAGTGGCAGATGTGTTTGATCGACTCCGGCTTCCTTGTGTGTGATAAGAGCCCAAAACTGTAGTTTTAACCCCTTAACAATCATACTTTTAGACCAATTATTTGAGTAATAATGAAGAGTTAATACTGATTACGTGTTTTTATGTATTTCAGGCTTCAAAGTCTATTATGTGTAGAAATGTGCCACTTTAGTGAGATAAAGGAGCAAGGGTCAGTTGCTAAGGAGTTCTGTGATTAAAGGCCAAGATTGAAGAAGATAAAGCCTTTCTAAAGCCTGGTCAAAAGCTGAAAAGTCGACGCGGGCAGAAACAGCACACAAAGTTAGCCGAACTTCCGAAGGCCGTATCTTTGGACTCATACCTCGGAATTAGGCCTACCTTATGTCAAAACGACCGGCTCGGAAAGGGCTTTCCAGTGGTCCAAGCCTTGACCAAATCAGAGGAGCAGAAGTGGACGAAAGGTCTGTTGAAGCCAACTACAGCTGAAGAGGCCTTTTTAGACTGAAAGAATTGGGTTTTGGGCCTGATTCTCTGGCCCAAAACATGGCTCCAAGCCCATGCACGATCTTTGGATCTAAACATATAAAAACCAAAGCTTAACTCTTTGTTAATGGTAGATAGTTAGACCTAGATTAGAAATTAGATTAGTAGCCTCCATTAATTAGTTTTAGATCTCAGTTTTAGAATTTCATTCCCTGTTTTAGATTAAAACTTTAAATCATTGTTCTTTATTGATTAGATAAATAAAATAGTTGTTCTTGTCAATTTCGATTTTTGTCATTTACAATTTATTAGATCTAATTTCAATTCTTGTTATCATTCAATTCTTAGTTATTAATTAGATTTCGATTATTGTTTAGTTAAATTTCATAAAGTTAGAATCTTTGTAATATGTTGTATTCAATTTCAATGGGAAATGATGGTTTGATGAATCAAGGCTAAAACCTCCATTAGAGGGGTTGATGAAGCCTTGATGAAAACTTAGTTGTATAGTGTAGAAGCGTTGTAGAGTCTATTCCATTCTAGAAGGTCGGTGTTTAGCCATGAGAATGGAATGGGGACGACCTCACATGCTAGTTATAATTGGTAGAAATGCCATGTTAATTAGGGATTTGAACGAGCAATTCTTACCGTAAGAACGTAAGAATTGGATTACAACAGTCTATTCTAGGTGATTAAGTTGGATTCGAGGTGGATTCAATTTCCCTCTAATTCTTTATCTAGATTCAAGAACATTAGTATTTCCATATATTTCGTAGTGACATTCAACATATTGCTTTGCATATTGCATCGTAGTATAATTCCCCTTCGTAAAGCTCTCATTAGACTTAAGACCGATTAGTTAAACTTTGAAAACATTCCATGCTAGAGAACTAGGAGTGGAACGAACTTCCTACTCCACTATATCTCATAGGATTGAGAGTAGAGAAATCTTTGATAAGCAAATATAGACACGTAAATAGTTTTAGTTTACTTACGTTTTGAGTTTCATCGTTCATTTCGTAGGTAAGCTATTCAATTTTAATTTATCAAATGGCGCCGCTGCCATCTTAGTTGCACTTTAGCATTGTTTTCATAGTAGAATTAGTCATTTTTAAGTCCCATTAAACTCACCCACCCTTGTTTGATTCATACTGTGGTTATCCGTTTCATCTTTGAAAAATTCCGTGACAAAAATTACACTGAGCGCGACCAAGGCTTATAAGAGCGCACTGCGCTACCTATAGTCTGGGTATTACGGCGCTACCGCCCCATACCGAAAGAACCCCCCTAAGTTACTGGAACACAAGCGCGACCCGCCCTTAAACACTGGAATTTCAAGTTACACAGAGCGCGACCGCGCCCTATATGAGCGCACCCGCGCCCTAAGCTGAAATTTGCCAGATTTCCACAGGTTTGTTTCGAATTTCGATTTTTCAAGTTTTTCAGTGTTTTAACTTGTTATATACACTGAACACGCGTAAACAAGACGATATTCATAAGCGAAGCAAGGACGCAATCAGGTATTCCTTTCTTCCACACCTCGCATCTCCAGTTAGAGGTTTCTACTAGTATATCAGAATTGTTTGGAGTGTTGCATCTTTAGTTAAGTTCGACTTAGTCTTGCATGAGATTAAGGTCTGGTGGAAGAAAAACAACTAACGAATTACACGCAACGCGTCAACAAACAAGTCTATCTAGTTTCCACCCACTACACCTCTAGCTACTATTTCACACACACACCACCGATATTATGGTCGAAGAAAGAGAGACTCCTCTCTTACTTTTTATAAAGCCTCGAGCGATAGCCCTAAATTTTGCATCGTTCTAGCAGACCGGTGGGGATTTCCGTGATCCCCCAAATATATTTAATTTGTTATCCGTTTTTCATGGTTTAGACCATGAAAAACCTTATCGGCACATCGTAGGATTGAACAAGTCCTTATAACATTCCACCATCCTACGGTTGGTGCGGAAGAAATTAAATTGAGGGTATTCCCTTTCACCTTAGTCGATAAGGCGGCGTCTTGGTTAACTCGCCTGCGCCTAATTCAATGGACTCGTGGGCCAAACTTGTTGTTGTTGTTTATGGAACATTTTACCCACCCCTAAATATGGATGAAATGCTTTCCAAAATTCACTTTTTCGGCTGAGAATCCTCATGAATCATTTTGAGAGGCTTGGAATCGTTTCACCGATCTCCTTATAGAGTGCCCACACCATCACCTAGCAAAAGACACGTTAGTTCGTTGCCTTTTCAAAGGACTTCTACACCACCATAAAGAAGTCCTAGACATAATGAATGGGGGTAGTTTCCTAAGTAAAGGAGCCTCGAGAGGCATATAAATTTTGGAAGATCGGACTAAAGCGTAATAATAATTGGGGGGTAGTGACGATTACTCGCTCCGCTTAGTTCTTCTTCAACGAGGTAAGGCTACCGGTATGTTTGAGGTTAAATCGGATCCCCGAGCTTAAAACTCTAATTGAATCCCTCACAAAAAGGTAGAGGCCATTTTCGTACAACAAAAGCCTATCCCCGTAATGAATGTAAATTCAAATCCATGTAGTTTACATTTGGAGTCTTGAGCATCCCGACTTTAATCGTCCTATAGCCTATGAACATTCTTGTTCCATTAATAGTGAACTTAAGCCCTTGGAGACAAAATCCCAACTTCGGTTGGAGAAATAACCAAGAAGTCACACCTACAGTGGTACAATAATCAATATGTTAGGCCAACGACGCGGTTATAACCAAGCTCCACCACAACAAGGACAAGATCGGGGTAATTATAATAATTATAACAACCAAAAGCAACCTCGACAAGGTCAAGCACAAGGTCAATGTAGTTATAATAATTATAATGCTAATAGAGGTATCGCTCGGTAAATAATAACTATCACAATCCACCCATAAATAATCAACGCGAGATAATTCCAGCCACACCACCCGTGACTACTACACCCACACAACCGGATCGTCTTGGACGCTTCATACAAGTGAGCCAACAACTTTTCCAAACCATGGCTCAATCTAACCAACACATTCTGCAATCCGTTAATAATTTAAACCAAACAGTTAGCCCAAGAGAAAGCCCAACCAAAAGGCGTGCTTTCAGGCCAAGCGATACCCAACCCTAGAACAGCAAACACGGCGCTTTGAGGTAAACGGTAAAACTAGTACAGGAACTACAACCGTAGGTGAGCTAAATGCCATCACCACTCTCGATTCGGAAGAGTGGTTGATAACAAAGTAACTATGCCTATAGTTACCCCATCAAGATACTCCCTACACCGGATATCGAACTAGATGCGAAATAGAAACCGAAGAACCTACCATCGTAAAGGTACCCGGTTAAACCACATCCTAAGAAACAGAAAGTCAAGGTTACACATCAAGTCGAGCCATACGCTAAATATAGAGCTTTAAACCACCGTTCCCTCAGAAATTAGCCATGCTAACCGGGGATACTAACTTTGAGGAGATTAGGAACGTTTTCAAAAATCTAACGATAAACCTTCCTTTTCGAAGCTATAAAAAGCTACCTAACCACGCTTAAGTTTCTTAAGGAGTTGTGCACTACTAGGCGTAAGACCAACATACCTAAAGGCGCCTTTCTAACTGAGCAGGTCCCTAACTTTATCCGAAAAAATAATGGAATTGTTAAGTACAAGGACCCCGGGTCAGATCCCATCTTGTATAATGCACCTTAGGAGATTCTCACACGACGACCGCTTACTAGACACGGGGGCTAGTGTTAACTTACTCCCGCTTTTATTTGTATAAACAAATAGGTCTAGAGGAGATGCAACCTACTAAAATGACATTGCAATTAGTCGATCGGTCTAATAAGTATCCTAAGGGTGTGTATTCGAAAATGTCTTTGGTTAAAGTCCAAAATTTTTACTACCCAAACCGACTTCGTTATCCTCGACCGAAGTCACTAACGACTCTGTACCTATCATTTTTAGGGCCCCTTCTTGGCTACGCCAACGCTCATAAACTGCCGCGATGGTTCGATGTCCTTGTCCTTTGGCCATCTTTCTGTTGAGGTAAATGTTTTCAAAACGAGGACACAATATCCCGATTCATCTACAAATGGAGAGGTTAGCATGATCGAGAGCTTAGCTCAAGATTACTTCAAAAACATATTTCGGGAGAAACAGTTAACAAATTCCTTTCCTTCGAAATTCGACTTTAACAATGACTCCACGGTAGTAGATTTAAATCGAAGAAGAATTCCCGCAACTCTTTTTTCACGCTTCTTTACCACTTTCATGAGTCCCCTTTGCCAACAACCATTCATCCCTTGATGCTATGACGACAGATGAATTTTTCAATCTCTATCGTAGTGATCCTTTTGACCCACCTATTGAGGAATGTCTTGCATATATCAAGATTTCTGATGATATGGACTTGAGAGCTCTAGCTGAGAATCATTCACCTTCCATCACCAATATTCCTCACCCTCCACCTTTTCAAAGGAACCTCGAGTTTGCACTCGATCCTTTAGTTTCTCCTGTGCCTCATGATTTTTTAAATCCACCTAGTAAACAAATACTTCCCAATAATAAACCACTTGACACCTTCATTTTCAGACTTGAGACAGTCCCTAACTACACCATGAATGAGTTTTGTGCTAAACCCACATCCTTATTTTTTCCATGCTTTCCCTCTAAAACTTATCCCAATCCACCATATTTTCCACAACCATTCACTTTTCCACACTTTTTCACTAGGACACCCTCTCGTTCAAAGATGAAACATAAGGTGCATGCTCGGTTATGTTATAGGTCTATCGGGACGCTTTCATTCCACTAGGCTGCATCGTAGGAAATCTTGGTGCTTGATTGTGTTTGGATATGTTTTCTGTGATATTTATTTATGGAACGATCCACAACTATTTCGGTTGTTGATATATGATAAACTGCATATTCATACATATGTTTAGATAAGTCTAAGGAATCTGACTTTAAAAGAACCAAGTTTTCGTACAATATCAACTTTCTAGAGTATAGGCCAAACAAAATTTTCAAGCGTAAAAAAAGTTTTCCAATTTTGTTTGGGGGTGGCGTATTTTGGTATTCATTTCAAATCATGTTGCCACCCTAAGCCTGTCATGTTTACTTCAGTAGAGTTTGTGTTAGTTAGTACGTACCAGTTTAATTGTGCTTCATATTATCATATCATCTTTACAATATTTACATTCACAGTGCGCCAATTTTGCCACGTTTCTATGGTAAATTCTTTCCTTATCTCTTTACACTTTGAGGACAAAGCGTTCGATTGTTTGGGGGTGGGATAGAAACATTTGCAAAAATTAGACACTTTTAGGATGTAAATTACGCACTTTTATTTATAAAATGTTAAAAATTATAAAAATTAGTTAGTTACATAATTTAATTGTACTATTGAATTGTTTCATGAACACCCTTCTCCGAAATTGTTTGGGGGTGGTATAGAAACACGATGTAAATGTTAAGCACATATTAGGTTGTATATTACGTATTATTTGTCTTAAAATAAAAAAAAATAAAAATAAAAATAAAAAGTTTATGCTATACACTTAGGAATATTGGTATTATTTCTTTCTCTATTCTCTTAATAATCTAGAAGTCTCACGTAGCTTTTGCATTAGAATAGTTGTTAGGAACTTAGGTTAATATGTAGGTAATAATCTTTACATCTATCTATAAATATATGACATGAGTATCTATGATTGTTTGGCAGTAAGTTTCTGAAATCTAGGCTAGAGTACTTATTCTACAAATCCTGTGAGAATATAGCCTAAAGCCTTATAAGAGTGAAACATTTGAGAAATGACACAAGGGAGAAGTAAAATCCGGATAGAGAAATCACACGTCCACTAGCTTGATCACTTAACCATATCCTAAGTGAGAATTTAGGCCCTCTTTGGATCGATATAGCCAGAAATTCAAACCTATGAATTATTTTCCGCTAGTCGCCCCTCTGAGCCTTTCTTTAGCCTTTCATAAACCACAAATCCTTTACCCTGTTACAAAAACAAAACAAAATAAAAAAAAATCAACCTGCCCAATTTAGAATAAGTCTGAGAATAGAATGAGGAAGAAAGAAGAAGAGAAAAAACCGCGGTAAACAAAAATTAGTTAGTTGCTTGAGGAAAATAAAGAAAAGAAGTTTCCATCTAAAGAAAAAAAAAAATAAAATTAGAAGTAAAAAGAAAAACTCCAAAAAAATAGAATAAAAGGAGTCAAAAGCCAAAGAAAAAAAAAAAAAATATGGCTTAGGATGGAAACAAAGTGTAGAAGCAAAAAGTAAATAACAAGGTTTTCTCTAGTTACATAATATGGCGACTCTATTATCTCGGACTTGTCCTTTTGAATATCCATTTCCTTCCTTCTTAAACCATCTCTTAATCCCAAACACCTAATAAAGACTTCTAGCTCAATTAGGATTAGGTTAGTGTGATAGTAAAGTGGCAGATGTGTTTGATCGACTCGGCTTCCTTGTGTGTCATTGAATTAAGGTAAAGTGTGCCCATCAAGACTAGAGTAAATAAACTTGAGTGGAAAAATCAGAGTGTTGTATCTTGACTATTATTGTGAGAACCTACTTAAGGACGTTATTCCGAGTTTCAGAAACGGACCTGCTATTGCGTTTCATAGTATTACTCATTGTATATATGTTTATTGTAGATAATTGATTATTATGCATATATTAGCTTAGGTTTTTGACTTGGTTATTCTTGTTCATAGCTAGTGAAATGTATAGATAATTTGGAGCATGAATAAGGAAACAATAGTTTTCTTTCTTAGTCATTGTAGTATAGATGAAGTTTGTGAGTACCTTCACTGGAAAACTCTCACGCGAGGCTATAACTTCGGCCCACTAGGGAATTCCTAGTAGTTTAAAGCCTTGTTGCATATGGTCAATGCAATCGCACTCAGCGAAATGAGAGTAGATAGAACTTCATTTTTGGTCACTTATTCTAATTTCTCATCTTTGCTTGAGGACAAGCAAAATGCTGTTTGGGGGTGGTTTGATAAGAGCCCAAAACTGTAGTTTTAACCCCTTAACAATCATACTTTTAGACCAATTATGTGAGTAATAATTAAGAGTTAATACGGATTACGTATTTTTATGTATTTCAGGGTTCAAAGTCTATTATGTGCAGAAATGTGCCACTTTAGCGAGATAAAGGAGCAAGGGTCGGTTGCTAAGGAGTTCTGTGATTAAAGGCCAAGATTGAAGAAGACAAAGCCTTTCTAAAACCCGGTCAAAAGCTGAAAAGTCGACGCGGGCAGAAACAGCACACAAAGTCAGCCGAACTTCCGAAGGCCATATCTTTGGACTCATACCTCGGAATTGGGCCTACCTTATGTCAAAACGACCGGCTCGGAATGAGCTTTCCAATGGTCCAAGCCTTGACCCAATTAGAGGAGCAGAAGTGGACAAAACGTCTGTTGAAGCCAACTGCAGCTGAAGAGGCCTTTTTGGACTGAAAGAATTGGGTTTTGGGCCTGATTCTCTGGCCCAAAACATGGCTCCAAGCCCATGCACGATTTTTGGATCTGAACATATAAAAACCAAAGCTTAACTCTTTGTTAATGGTAGATAGTTAGACCTAGATTAGAAATTAGATTAGTAGCCTCCATTAATTAGTTTTAGATTTCAGTTTTAGAATTTCATTCCCTGTTTTAGATTAAAACTTTAAATCATTGTTCTTTATTGATTAGATAAATAAAATAGTTATTCTTGTCAATTTCGATTTTTTTCATTTACAATTTATTAGATCTAATTTCAATTCTTGTTATCATTCAATTCTTAGTTATTAATTAGATTTCGATTATTGTTTAGTTAAATTTCATAAAGTTAGAATCTTTGTAATATGTTGTATTCAATTTCAATGGGAAATGATGGTTTGATGAATCAAGGCTAAAACCTCCATTAGAGGGGTTGATGAAGCCTTGATGAAAACTTAGTTGTATAGTGTAGAAGCGTTGTAGAGTCTATTCCATTCTAGAAGGTCGTGTTTCGCCATGAGAATGGGTGGACGACCTCACATGCTAGTTATAATTGGTAGAAATGCCATGTTAATTAGGGATTTGAACGAGCAATTCTTACCGTAAGAACGTAAGAATTGGATTACAACAGTCTATTCTAGGTGATTAAGTTGGATTCGAGGTGGATTCAATTCCTCTCTAATTCTTTATCTAGATTCAAGAACATTAGTATTTCTATATATTTCGTAGTGACATTCAACATATTGCTTTTCATATTGCATCGTAGTATAATTCCCCTTCGTAAAGCTCTCATTAGACTTAAGACTGATTAGTTAAACTATGAAAACATTCCATGCTAGAGAACTAGGAGTGGAACGAACTTCCTACTCCACTATATCTCATAGGATTGAGACTAGAGAAATCTTTGATAAGCAAATATAGACTCGTAAATTAGTTTTAGTTTACTTACGTTTTGAGTTCATCGTTCATTTCGTAGGTAAACTATTCAATTTTATCTTTTATCAGTGTGTCATTGAGATTGTAAGGTAAAGTGTGCCCACTACGCACTAGAGTAGCGAAACTTGAGTGGAAAAATCAGAGTGTTGTATCTTGACTATTATTGTGAGAACCTACTTAAGGACGCTTATTCGAAGGTTTTAAACGGACTGTTATTGCATTTCATAGTAGTACTCATTGTATATATGTTTATTGTAGATGATTGATTATTATGTATATATTAGCTTAGGTTTTTGACTTGGTTATTCTTGTTCATAGCTAGAAAGAGGAATAGTTAATTTAGAGCATGGATAAGGAAACAATAGTTTTATTTCTTAGTTGTTGTAGTATAGATGAAGTTTGTGAGTACCTTTACTGGAAAACTCTCACGAGGCTATAACTCGTCCACTAGGGAATTCCTAGTGGTTTAAGGCCTTGTTGCATATGGTCAATGCAATCGCACTCAGCGGAACAAGAGTAGTTAGAACTCCATTTTTGGTCACTTATTCTAATTTCTCATCTTTGGTTGAGGACAAGCAAAATGCTGTTTGGGGGTGGTTTGATAAGAGCCCAAAACTGTAGTTTTAACCCCAGAATGATCATACTTTTAGACCAATTATGTGAGTAATAATTAAGAGTTAACACCGACACGTGTTTTATGCATTCCGTGCTTCAAAGTCCATTATGTGCAAAAATGTGCCACTTTAGCGAGATAAAGGAGCAAAGATCGGTTACTAAGGAGTTCCGTGACTAAAGGCCAAGATTCAAGAAGACAAAGCCTTTCTAAAGCCCGATCAAAAGCAGAAAAAGTCGACTTGGGTAAACAAAGACACAAGTCGTGAGAACTTCCGAAGGTCAGATCTTTGGACTCAGACCTCGGAATGGGGCCTACCTTATGTCAAAACGACCGGCTCGGAAAGAGCTTTCCAATGGTCTAAGCTTTGATCCAATCAGAGGAGCATAAGTGGACGAAAAGTCTGTTGAAACCAACTGCAGCTAAAGAGGCCTTTTTGGACAGAAAGAATTGGGTTTTGGGCCTGAATCTCTGGCCCAAAACATGGCTCCAAGCCCATGCACGATTTTTGGATCTGAATGTATAAAAACCAAAGCTTCACTCTTTGTTAATGGTAGATAGTTAGACCTAGATTAGAAATTAGATTAGTAGCCTCCATTAATTAGTTTTAGATCTCAGTTTTAGAATTTCATTCCCTGTTTTAGATTAAAACTTTAAATCATTGTTCTTTATTGATTAGATAAATAAAATAGTTATTCTTGTCAATTTCGATTTTTGTCATTTACAATTTATTAGATCTAATTTCAATTCTTGTTATCATTCAATTCTTAGTTATTAATTAGATTTCGATTATTGTTTAGTTAAATTTCATAAAGTTAGAATATTTGATATTATGTTTAGTTTAGATTCATATGGAAATGATTGCGGAATGATTCTCGGCTAAACCCCATTAGAGGGGGTTGAGAAACCTTGATGAAAGTTTGATTCCGATTATCGTAGAGTCGTCGTAATTTCTATTCCACTCTAGAAACGATTAATTCGCCATGAGAATGGGTTTAATCGTTCACATGCTAGTTTTGAATTGGTAGAAATGTCATGTGTAATTAGAGATTAGGAAGAACCAATTGTTTCAGCGTGCTTGAGCAATTCAGATTCGATTACGATTAATCGCCGTTAGTGAGTTAAGTTGAGTTAAGGTGGAATCAATCCCCCCTAATTCCTTATTATAGAATCAACGTAGTATTTCCGTAGTTGAATCAATTATAGTTTGTATCTTGTGGGTAGTCGGATCGTAGTATAATTCCCCCTCGTAAAACTCTCATTAGACTTAAGACTGGTCAATTAGATATGAAATCATTCCATGCTAGAGAACTAGGAGTGGAACAAACTTGTTACTCCACTATATTTGTTCAATAGAAAGAGTGTAGAAACCTTGATAAATATAGACTCGTAGGAAGTTTTAGTTTTACTTACGTTTAGAGTTTCATCGCTTTATTCATTAGTAAAATTTTCATTTTTACATTTATCAAATGGCGACGCTGCCGGGGGCGGGTCGCGCTCAGCGTTCAGGCTATAGGGCTCAGGTGCGCTCCTTTTCAACGATGAATAGTTATATGATCCTATTCATTTTTCTAGAGTATTCCCGCCTGTCACGCGGGTGACCCGGGTTTGATCCCCGGTAGCGGCGCCATTTGATAAAACATAAAATGAATAGTTTTACCTACGAAATAAAGCGATGAAACTCTAAACGTAAGTAAAACTAAACGCTAGCTTATGATGCCTATTCTATCAAAGATTTCTACTCTCAATCCTATGAGATATAGTGGAGTAGAGTGATTCGTTCCACTCCTAGTCCTTCCACATGCTGTGTTATCACGTGTAATTACTCTACTTAAGGTCTAATGAGAGATTTTACTTAAAAGGCAACTAGACTACGATGCAAACTACCCGCAAGATGCAACTAGTGGGTTATCAAAATAACTAAGGGAATGCTACGTTGATTCGATGATAAGGAGTTTAGGGGATTGATTCCACCTTAACTCGACTTAATCCTATTAACGATTTAATCGTCAGAATCCGAATTGAACTGCCAAGAAAAAACAATTGGATCTTCCTAATCCCTAATTACACATGGCATTCCTACCAATTCATAACTAGCATGTGAACGATTAAACCCATTCTCATGGTGAACTAATCATTTCTAGAGTGGAAAGGAAATTACGGCGATTCTACGATAGTCGAATCAAGCTTTCATCAAGGCTTCTCAACCCCCTAATGGAGGTTTAGCCGAGAATCATTACGCAATCATTTCAGATTAAAGTTAAACTAAACATGATATAAAGAATTGAAATTTACTAATCTAAATTAAACAATAATTAAAATTTAATTAATAACTAAGAATTGAATAACAAGTAGTAAATGAATCAGATCTAACACAAATGTAAATGACAAGAATCGAAATTTAACAACTAGCTATTTTATTAATCAAACTAATTAAGAGTAATGATTCTAATAGTTTAATCTAAAACAAGAATTGGATTTGAAATTAAACTTAATTAAAACAATTAAATCTAGATCTAGAAGCTATTCTAATGTCTACTTTCTATTCTAAGCTCCTTTATTTTCTAACCTAAAAATCTACTATTCTCTACTAAAAAATCTACCATTAACAAAGAGCTAAGCTTTTGTTTTTATACTTTCAGATCCAAAAATCGTACATGGGCTTGGAGCCATGTTTTGGGCCAGAGAATCAGGCCCAAAACCCAATTCTTTTAGTCCAAAAAGGCCTCTTCAGCTGTAGTTGGCTTCAACAGAATTTTCTTCCACTTCTACTCCTCTGATTGGATCACGGCTTAGACCATTGGAAACCTCTTTCCGAGCCGGTCGTTTTGACATAAGGTAGGCCCCATTCCGAGGTGAGTCCAAAGATATGGCCTTCGGAAGTTCTCACGACTTTGTGTCTTTGTTTTACTCGCCGACGACTTTTCAGCTTTTGGTAGGGCTTTAGAAAGGCTTTGTCTTCTTGAATCTTGGCCTTTAATCACGGAACTCCTTAGTAACCGACCTTTGCTCCTTTATCTCGCTAAAGTGGCACATTTTCGCACATAATGGACTTTGAAGCCCGAAATGCATAAAACACGTAATCAGTGTTAACTCTTAATTATTACTCACATAATTGGTCTAAAAGTATGTCTGTTACAGGGTTAAAACTACAGTTTTGGGCTCTTATCACCGGTTTAAAAGGTTTGTGTGGGCTAGTCCTTAGAAGGTTAAGTGGATCGGATAGTATTCTTATTATTCTTACATCTGTTGAGTTTAGATAATTTCAAGTTGGGCCAGATTAGTTTATGGGCCGGGTTAAGGCTTAAGTTATTGAACCAGGCCAGTTTAGCCCAAACGATTAGGACCAGGGTTTGAACTCTTTTTAAATATGGGTTTGGGTGAGGACCGGTTGGGATGACCACCGGTTAGGACCATTGACTGTTGGGTTGACTGTTGACTTTTTTCCAAAATATTATAGATTGAATTTTATGGACCAATCCGACGATAGGATGTTGGTGACACTTGTATAAACTTGTTTGTCAGTATCTAATATAGATTTGACGTTGATTTTGTGTGAATATTGACATGTGAAGAGAGGGAAATTTTAAGATGCATAGATGTATACATTTAAATAAATCACGTAACGAAAATCCTAGAACCTAGCTACCACAACTCATGTGATTTGCCCTGTGTAGGGCGTGTGCAATTTGATTGACCCTTCTGGCATTTCAGTGAATCTGAATGGCCCTTCTGGCTTAGCCGAATAATGGCTTGACTATCTCGTTCGCAAACTTTAGAACGAGACTCACATTATTTTTATGCTGAATAGTGGCATTACTCACATAATGACTTCCGTGTGAGGGTTACCCAGTATGTGATATCCCGCTTAGGGTAGTTACGCACGGAGTGGTCCAGTATGTGAGGGGAAGCATATGGATGTACATGTTCGGCGTTGGGTAGCGATTGTGGTAGCCAGGGAAACTAAGTAAAACATAGAGACGACGTGTTATTATGGACACTTGATAAATGTTACTGATATGATATTTTCCTTCGGTGTGGTTATTGATTTAAGACTTTCAAGTTAAGTTTCAATTTATGTTATGATTATTACAAATTGCTTTGCAGGAGAGTGGGTTAAACTAATTATTCTTGTAGAGAGGACCCACTATGCGATAAAGTATGCATAAAGATAAGTACTAGGATACCATACACTTGATTTACTCTTAGTTAGAAGCTAAGGTGCCTTTATGAAGGAACTGACTACCTTAAGCTAAGGCGCCTCGGTGGAGGAACTACCTGCCATATAAAGAACGAAATTTTATGTATATCTAAATGACTTTTCTAAGGCTACTCATACCAGCATTATTTATAATGCTAACCCGATTTGCATGTTTGCTAATCGGGTGTGTTTTTATATGAACATAGTCGATCAACCTGGACAGGGTTAGCTGATGTTCGAGAAGGTGGCGTGTTGCTCGTGATTGATGTTAGCATTTATTTTTAATAAGATGTCGTTTCATTTTCCTCAGAGATGTAGTGAAATTTGTTGGGGACATATGTTTTAATTTATTTTTTCCGAATTCTTAAGTGAAGAAGTTTGTAACTTAATTTTGATTGCAAGTTTTCATAATGATAAGTTATTGTTAACAATCTTTTATTATTTTAGATTTTTTTTCTGCATGTGTTATTTTTTTCTTAAGGGTTATGTAATAGATTGGGTTTTGAGGTTGTTGTCACATCTCGAATATCGAGGAGTCGGATATAATTTATATTATCTGATTTATCGAAATTCGGGGTGTGACAAAAACCGAACTGTTTGGTGGTGGTTGGTGGTTGGTGGTTGGCAGAGGTGTTGTTGAAGCTCCAAAAATTTATTAATGGCGGTCGAGATCGAGTTTTGGAGGAGTGAGGGAATTAAAAATTGTTAATGGCAGAGAGTTGGGTTTTTTAAGGGGAGAAAAACCGCACTATTTTGGTGTGGTGGGGAGTGAGATTGGTGGTGGTTGAATCGGTGGAGGTGGTGAGCTGTTGAGGAAGAAGAAAGAGGTGGTGGCGATCATGTTTCTATTTTGGTTGGGCTTCGGCCAAAACCAATTAGTTGGTTTCTTTGGGCCGATTTCTATTTTATGTTTTGGGATGGGTTCATATAACTTAAAGTGGGTCAAGTTGAGTCTTTAAGTGGTTTAGACTTTTGGGCCTTGGTTTTGGTTAGTTGGATTAGGACCATGGGTTGAAGTGTTTTACATATAGATTTGCGTCAGGACCTGTTTAGATGAACACCGGGTTGGGACTGGTGATTGTTGGGTTTGGCCCTTTGATTGTTGGGTTTGGATGACCGTGGATTGTTGACCGTTGACTGTTGACTGTTTATTGTGTTACATTTTTATATAGTAAATTTTATGGACTAATCCAATGGTAAAATGTTGTGGAAGCTTGTATAACTGGTTGGTCATTATCTAAAAGAGATTTAATGTTGATATTGTGCAATTATGGACACGTGATGAGAGTGAAATTTAAAGAGACATGGCATTCCTAAAACGCTATAAAAATGTTATGCGGTACATGTGGAGCAATTATGACATTATGTGGTATGTTGTAATTGTTGTCTGTTAAATGATATGATATGTTAGGATATATATTAAATGCAATATTTTTGAGAAATAAAGGTAAACGCACCATCATTATATCTGTGAGATGCTACTATGAGGTATTATAGTATTTGTGGATATTTTCAAAAGAATTGTGGTGATAAACATAAAAATGTATTGATATGGGCAATACGCCCATATCAATATAAGGTCAGGGTAATTATAATTATAACAGTTATTCATACTTGAATAACCCTATCAATATTGTAGACTTGATAGTTTTTCAAAGTCCCATAACCCACCCCCCCTTGGTTGGATTTTCACTGTGGTTGTCTGTTTCAGCTTTGCAAGTTTCCACGAAATATTACTCGGAACGCACCTGCGCCCAGGGCAAGCCAAAGTGGAGCGCACCCTGTGCCCACACGCCTGGAATCCCACCCTTTGGCTGAGCGCCACCTGCGCCCTACCAAGGCCAACTTGGAGTGCCACCTGCGCTCACACACCTGGAATTCCAACTTTTGCCTGCGTGCGACCTGCGCCCTACCAAGGCCAACTTGGAGCGCGACCTGCGCCCACACGCCTAGAATCCTAATTTCTGCCTGAGCGCGACCTGCGCCCTGCCTAGGCATATTTTGAGCGCACCCGCGCCCTCTGCTGAAACTGCCCGATTTCCACAGGTTTGTTTCGAACTTCCATTTCTTCAAAGTTTTCAGTGTTCTAACTTGTTATATACACTGAGCACACGTAAACAAGATGTTATTCATAAGCGAAGCAAGGAGGCTTTCATGTACTCTTTTCTTCCACACCTCGCATCTTCTGTTAGAGGTTCATACTAGCATATCAGGATTGTTTGGAGTGTTGTTGTGTTTCATCAATATTGGTCTTAGCCTTGCATGAGATTAAGGTTGGGCCGAAGAAAAACACCTAACGTAATTACTGACAATGGCAACAAACAAGTCTTTCTAGTATACCACTCACTACACCTCTAGCTAGCATACCACACACACCACCTGAAGTAATGACTGAAGAAAGAGAGTCTCCTCTCTCTGACTTTTACAAAGCCTTGAACGATAGCCCTAAATCTTGCACCGTTCTATCAGACCCAGTGGGGGATTTCCGAATCCCCCCAAATATATTTAATTTGTTACCCGTTTTTCATGGGTTAGACCATGAAAAGCCCTATCAGTACATGTGTAGGATTGACCAAGTCCTTACTACATTCCACCATCTTACGGTAGGTGCTGAACAAATTAAACTAAGGGTATTTCCCTTCACCTTAGCCGATAAGGCGGCGGCGTCTTGGTTAACTGCCCAAGGGCCTAATTCTGTGGACTCGTGGGCTAAACTTGTTCAACTATTCATGGAACATTTTTACCCACCACTGAAGACTGATGGAATGCTTTCCAATATTCATTTCTTTCGACAAAATCCTCATGAATCATTTTCAGAGGCTTGGAATCGTTTCATCGATCTACTTATAGAGTGTCCACATCATAACCTCGAGAAAGACACGTTAGTTCGGACTTCTACACCACCATAAAGAAGTCCTTGACATAATGAATGGGGGTAGTTTCTTAAGTAAAGGAGCCTCAGAGGCTTATAAATTTTTAGAAGATCAGACTAAGCGTAATAATAACTTGGGGGTAGTGACGATATCTCCCGCAACGCTAGTTTTTCTACAACAGTAAAGGCCGTCGGTATGTTTGAGATGAAACCCGATCCGGAACTTAAAAATTTAATCGAATCTCTAACTAAAAAGGTAGAGGCTATTTATGTTCAACAAACACCTATCTCCGTCATGAATGTCAACTCCAATCCATGTAATTTTTGTTTGAGTCCAGAGCATCCCGATTCCTATTGTCCTTTCGCTTCTGAGCAACAACAATCACAACAAGATAACGTTTGTTCCATTAATAGCGAACCTAACGCAGCTTGGTGACAAAACCCCAACTTCGGTTGGCGGAATAATCAACAACCTCCAAGGTTGTTTAACCCAAATGTTAGGCAAACAAACAATTATAACCAAGCTCAACCACGACAAGGACAAGGTCAGGGTAATTATAATTATAACAACCAAGCGCAACCATGACAAGGTCAAGCACAAGGTTAGGGTAATTATAATAATTATAATGCTAATAGAGGTATCGTTCCGATAAATAATAACTACCAAAATCCACCCATTAATAATCAATGTGATATAGTTCCTGTCACACAACCAGTAGTAAATACTACTCCACAATCGGATCATTTTGATACCTTTATGCAATCTCAACAATAGATTTTACAAGCCATCTAACTTTCCTTACAGCAGTTAGCTCAAGAGAAAGTGCAACCCAAACTTGTGTTTACAGGACAAGCGATACCTAATCCGAAAACACCAAACACAGCCTTTGAGGTAAACGGTAATACTAGTAATGAAACTGCAAACGTAGGGGAGATAAATTCCATCACTGATTACTCACGTATTTATTCTCGAACATTTATTGGTTTTCAGTTACTTATTTTCTTAAGTCCGAGGTCCACAGTCCAAAGTCCGGGGTCCACAGTCCAAGTCCGAAGTCCAAAGTCTAACGTCCGTATAGTCGTACGTTTTAGTCAAGTTACCTTACTCACGTGGGTTTGGTAGGATAGGTCGAGTAAGGGATCGTCCAAACCTTAGGGCTCGGATAGGTTCACAACTGGAATTACAACTTTTGGTGAGTAGGATTTTTAGGTTTCTTTTTCGTTGGTTTAATTAAAATAACGGTAATGCAAATAATGTAAATTACTACGGCGAATAGATGTAGGTAAACAAAAATAGAGAAACAGGGAGAGAGTTAGTCATACTCATACGAGAATCATTTTTCAACGGTTTATATTTCCCGCCACTACATCTTTACTTCGTCTCGTTTTTGGAGTCGACGTCGAGTATTGATCCCTAGTGCATGCCCACATCTCTAGGTCGCATTTCACTAGCATAAGTAGTTTTAATAATACCGCATCTCTGGTATATTATTTCAGCTCCTAGCTCGATTTAACATCACCGGACGAATTGGAGAGTATGTCGACACCGACAGAGTCAGCGTCGCGAGAACATTTTAGGTCGCTACAGAGCACTATCTGGAGCATCGCTGATCCAACTTTGTACGATCTCGAGTAATTTTGGGACCGGATGTCAATTCTATGCCTAATTCCTAAGTAGTGATTCTAGAATATTAACGAAGTCAATCCGATTTTCACACGAAAGCAAAGATAACCTTCCCTCGGGGGATTAGCTCATGGTCATAGAAGGAATAATAAAACTTGTTGTATACATTAAGTAAATAATTGCGGGACAAGAATTAAACTAGAAAAAGAAATGATGTTATTAAGGTAAAATAACTTACGATATTTTTATTTCTTGAAATGGAAATGGCAAAATGTAAGTACTGAAGAAGAAAATCTAACTAGGCGTAGCTAAAGCATTAATATGCTGAAGGGGTAATAATGAAGGCGACCCCTTCATATATATAGGCTGATACAGGAGTGATCCGTGAATGTTTTAGATTTTGTTTTTATGCTAATTGAATGGTTCGAAACAAAACTTTGTTTTTAACTATTTTAATTTTTGTCCTTTTGCTGATTTAAGGTTTTGTTTTTAGCTTATGTCAATTCAAACCACCTGGCTTTAATTGGTACGTGTCTTCTCTCTTGCCAGGTGGTATCAATTTGAAACCATCCTTTGCCACCTGCCTATGCTGACTCATCATGCCTTCTGGGCCCGCAGAGTGTGTCCAGTGGCGGCGCAGATTTTGGCGTTTTTACGACTTTTTGTCCTTGCGCAGAGTTCGTCTCCCGGGTTGCTATGGCAGCTTCATTAGCCAACGTCGGCATCTAGATTTATCCGATTTGAGCTTTGGAAGTTTCCTGCTTCTTTATATGTGGGCCCGTTCTGCACTGGTTTTGTTCTTTTAGAAACTTCGGCTTTAGTCAGGCTTTGTTGGGCTTCACGGGGGTCGAGTGGGAAACTTCAATTTTTCCCGTATTCCTGTACTTCGATGCATGTTTTATCACTATATTTATTTTAATCACGGAATCCTGCAAAAGTATGAAAATATAATTATTATATGATTATTAAACACATAATCGACCAAAATGCTATGTCTCTCGGGGGTTTAATATTACAGTTTTGGGTGCTTATCACACCATCCCCAAACAGCACTTTGCTTGTCCTCAAGCAAAGAAGAGACATTAAAACGATAAGTGGTCAAAAATGTGTTGTCCTAAGCTAAATCTCATTTCGCAGAGTGCGGTTGCATTGACCGTATGCAACAAGGCCTTGAACCACTAGGAATTCCCTAGTGGACGAGTTATAGCCCTCGTGAGAGTTTTCGAGAGAAGATACTCACAAACTTCATTTTATACTACAACGACTTCAAGAATAACAAAGGCTTGTTTCCTTAATTAATCTTAGGTATCTAGACATCTCACTAGCAGGGGAAACAAGGATTTTATTCTTTCGAAATTCAAGTTAATATACATACAATAATCGAAACATCTACGTATGAGCATGCATGCAGTGATCTAATAATGAAATGTATGAGCAGGGCCATTTCTGGATCCTTTGGATAGCGTCCTTAAGTAGGTTCTCACAGGTATGTGTCGAAACACAATTTCTCTCTTATTTTTCCACTCAAGCTTTGCTATCTCCAGTGTGTAGTGGGCACACGTTTCCTCACATACTCAATGACAGTCAGAGGAGCCGAGGTCGAGAAGTCACAACTACTACTTATTATCACACTATCCTATTCCTAATTGAGCTAGAGGTCTTTATTAGGTGTTCTGGGGCTTAGGTGGCAGTGTAGAAGAAAATGGAATGGAAAGTTCAAAAATGATAAGTATGAGAGAATAAGGTCTTCGAGATATTTATACTAGAGAATCCTTATTTTCTTTCCTGCTTCTAACATGGGTTTCCATACTTGGATTTTTCAAGCTTTTGTATTCCCTTTTGATTTGATTTTTTTAGGGGGAATTCTAACCTTGACATTTCTTTTGATTTTTGGAAACATATTTCTATTTTGTTTTTTTTTTTTTTTTTTTTTTTTTTCAAAAAAGTAACCCGATTTTGATTTGTGACAAGGTTTTTCTCTTCATTTTTCTGTACTTCATCATATTTCTCATACTCATCATCTAAGTAGGCTTATTTATTTGTGGTTAATAGATGGGTAATGATTTTTTTGGTGAAGGATTAATGAAAGGTTCAATGTGGCGACTAGCGGTAAAATTTTTTTACAGGTGTGAATTTTTTGGCTATATCAATCCAAAGAAGGCCTAAATTCTCGCCTAGGATTTGGGTAGTGATCAAGTAAGTAGACGTGTGAACTTCTCTATTGAAAAGAAGAACTCCTCCTACGTGTCATTACTCATATATCACACATTTTGAGGCTTTTGGTTAGATTCTTACAGGATATGGAAACTAAGTTATCTAACCGTGGGTCCCAGAAACTTACTGCTGTGTACATTTAATGATAGTCAGTGCATGAATGTTCATAAAAAGATGTAAAAACTATTGCATACATATTAAATTAAGTTTCTAAGAACAAGTCCTAATTCTGATGCTAGGGTGAGATTTGTAAATATTTTTCATCATAGAAAGAGAAACGAGAATTTGTCACTAAATACGTTTATTTAGACATTAAGTAAACTATATACAACTATGCATGCCTAATTTTTGCAAAAGGTTCTCAACACCCCCAAACAGTCGGACACTGTGTCCTCAAAGTGTTAAGAGGAAGAAAGAGTATACCTGAGAGGCTTTGAGCAAAAATAAAGCTGATATCTTCCACAGAAATTTATTGTAACACACTATATATTATACATCATAAAAGTAGAAGCACACTGTTAGAGTAGCACACCGTTAGGTTATTTATTTATTTCACATCAAAACGTAAAACAAATATGTACATACATCAACTCACATTGCCCCAACCTTGAACTGGGGGATAGTCCCTCCTTGCCTCGTCCCTGTAGAAATGCCATTCCTTCGCATCCCGCCAATCTATCATAGCTTTCCAGACTTCACTCCACTTCCTCTTCTTTGCATTATCTAGAGAAGCTATCATTTTATCATCGTTAGGGAAAGAACGAACTTTCTTAAGATACCTTGCAAGGCGTGTCCATGTCCGAAATCGCAAAGAGCGAATTATCTTGTTTGTTGGACACATAGAGTCGACCTTTACCCAGTCCTGAAAGGTGGCTGCAAACTCAGGGAAGTACGTCCTCACTATCCTACATGCTCTAACTGGCAGGGTGATATAGTGTTGCCGAAAAGACCGAGCCTTCTTAAGATTCTCAATTACTAGTTCTGTAATGTCGAAGGTGGTACGTTGCTGGGCCAATGCATGGAATGTCTTACACACTGCCTTTGATGCCGTGGAAAAATGCCAATCTCCCATGATGTTCAGAAGAATAAATAACATGGCAGTTCCAACATTCATGGTCATACTGGCTAGTGGAATAGTGAATTCTGGCCATCGGCCGCCCTTCAAAGACGTTCTTTGGCGTGGGCAAGGCCATCGCCATACCGAGCAGCAAAATCTTCCCTAGAATAGTCATTAAGGTCATTCTCTATCATGTATTGAATGGGGAGATCTGGCTGAAGAGGAGGAAGGTCTAGAGACATAGCCACTGTTGGCTCATAAAAAGCGTGTCGGGTGTTACCAATACGTAGTGTAAACCCATTCAAAGGGAAACCCTAGACAGCTGGTAGATCTTCCATGTTATCATAAAAATAAACTGCCAAACCTAGGGAGTATGTCTGCTCTGGGTGTAGAATGAGAGAGTTCCAACCAACTTGAGTGATGTAGTCTCTGAAAAGATGTCCATATGCCGGAAAATTGAACAATGAATGGAAAGATTGTTCTGGGATCATCTTTGGAGCTTCCATTGTGTGAAAAATTGTGACCTGTTTAGACAAGGATAAACAAATATTAGAGTATGATGAGAATAATTAAGTGAAAACAAATTACCATACGAAAATTAAAAACTAAAAAGAAAATGATAAATAATATAAAATTGCAAAATTTAAATGGTTTCATTGGCCCAAGTAACGGCGAGGATCCTTTTGTGGGAGGGATCCGTTTATAAGATTTTCTATGCCGTCAATCCGTGCAACAGCCTGTTGCAACATTTTGCTTTCTGTCTGGTAAATCTCGGCGTGGTTCTCCATTATGAGAGTGTGATTTGCCAAGAATTGGTTGTGGCTGTGCAAGAATTGTGCTTGTTCCTCTTCGTTTATTGTCCGCAGGTCCTGAAATTCAAGAAGGCTGGTGATAATAATGTTCTGACGTTTGAATAATGTCATCAGTCCTTGTTAAATTAAGCGAAGCCCTTCCATGGGATTAAATACGTTGCATAATGCATTTTCATGAAAGATGTTGTCGGTGGAATAATCTTCGTTGGTTCCTACACCGACATGGTTCTTTGCAACGTCGGGGTTCCAGAATCCGTTCCTACATACTGAGTGAATGGTAAGAATGTTAGCTGTTCAAAGAGGTGTGTGAGGAGAAGTACTAGAAAAACCCCAATGTATCATGATAAGTGTCACAATGGTTGGTAAAGGGGCTGCCTTTTTCCTGGCATGTGCGATCGCATTCCAGAGAAATTTAATAATGCAAAAATCATTGCAGTTAGTCTGCAACACCCAGAGTAAATGGAGGAGTGGTTTGGTTATTTCGGAAGTCTTGGACGTGCCGATGACATTATGAGCTACCCATTGGATCACAGATAATTGGTTCTTTTGCAAAGATCGCTGATAAACAATACGGTTTTTCCGGTTGTATTCGCCGTGAAGGATAGTTGCAAACATCAGATGCCGGATATTATCGAAAGGTGAATCCTGAAGGTGTACTCCTTGGGTTGTAATAGGAATTTGAAGTACCTCAGAGATGATTTCCATAGTCAATTCTTGCTCGCATCCGTTCGCACGGACAAAGAATTGTCCGTTTTGGAAATAACCGCTTTTATAAAATAACAAGACCAATTCTCTGGAATAAAATGTTTGCTTAAGGTGTAAAAGAGGGTACCATCCTCGACGTAATATTTCAGTGTAAAAAAAAGGATGAAAAAGACCATTTTGGAAATTTTCCATAAAATTTTACTCGGGGCCGCTAAACTTCGAAAGTGAGGGCCATTAAAGATGGAGTGGTGAAAAATTATTTTGGAAAAAGGGAAGTTAAATTTTTGAGGTGTCTATCCTTGTTATAAATAGGCACCCATCCAAAAAATGTAAAAGATACGTTTCGAGGTGTCACGAGGGGTAGTTAGACCACGTGTATCTTCTAAGATATGCGCAAAAGTGGATGTAGTGTGGATGAGAAGAATGGGGCATGTGACAAGGAGTGCCCCCATTTTTTTTTTTTTTTTTTTTATAGCGTAAGTAGAAGGACAAGGAAAATGTAGATATACTATCACAATAAGATATAAGAACGTGCAACGGTATGGAGACATATCATAATGATACGAGGAATTAAATACAAACCTAAATACTAGATAGAACTATATGCCACATTAACAACATGACTATAATAAAACAACCGAGCATTAAGACTTGAGTAGCATATTCAATCTGCTGCTGCTCAAACTTTTCTAGTGCATCCATGATCTTGAGCTTGGAGTGATCTAAAAATGTTTTTTAGAATAAGAAGTGTAGAGGGAAAAATATGAAATGAGTGAATATGGAGGAAGAGTTGAACTTATTTATAGAAAGAAAATTTCCGTTTTCTGACCGTTTTTTAGATGTGGTTCATGACCGTTTTCTGACCGTTTTTTTTTATGCGTTTTCATTATCGGTTTCTGAACGTGTTAGTTACGTTAAAATTTGTTGTTTAAGTATGACATGTGAAATATATTTATATATATGTATATAATTTATTATTACCAATATATGTTCCTACCTACATACTAGAATATTAGATATAGCTAATATATCAAGAAGAAATATTTAGGAACCATCTACTATTAAGCTGGAAAATACAAACACGTAAATAAAGTATCTGATAAAAATATTATACAAGACTAGAAAAAATAAATATAGCTACTGATGATCCTCAGGTCTTTGTGCTTGAGAATCCCTCGGGGCTGCGAAGAAGAAGAACAAAGGAGTCCCGCGCGCAAGACGATCTGAGCTCCGTGGAGGCTAAGCTGCTCTGGATATCACCAAGAGTATCCATCACGAGCTGGCCCGATCTTTGGCTCGTCATGAGCATTATTCACTGAACTGGTTCTCGGCGAGTAAGCATATTGTCTTGAAATGCAGTCATGGAGGCTCTCATTTCTTGTTGGAATTCGCCCATGCTTCATCGTCATCGACTTCGTGGCGAGTGGTCATATCTGTCCTTAACTTCGCCCAAAAGGTGCGTCTCATCGATACACTGGCGGAGTGTACATGTCTCTCGGACCAATCGTTCACTCGCATACATAGGGCCTCTATGGGTTGGGTGATCTTACTCATGGAAGTCTCATCAAAGTATGGTGGGTGAGAGGATCCTACGCTAAGCGTGCTTTCGGCAGCCCTAGGTTTGTGGGTTCCCAAAGGGTCTGTATGCATTTCTTGAAGACAAGCATATTCTCATATTGTGGTATAGGGAGTAGTGTGGTGGCGTGAGAAAACCCATATTAATCATGACTTGCGTTACTAGAACGGCAAGGGGGGCTGACCTAAGAGTGGCATGTGTGATAATATCAAAAAGAAAGGTAACGATGCAGAAGTTACCCTTTCGCTCCTGGAGGATCCAGAGAAGATGGAGGAAGGTCTTGTTGATGTCGGAAGGCTTCGAGGTGCCAATGACGTTCAGATCCCAAAGAATTGAGTCCGCTAGCTGGTTACGTCGCGACCGGCCGATACGCGCATTTCCCGTCGATGTTGTACTCTCCCTCGATTAGCGTGTCGAGCATTAGGTACGTGGTCGACCAGTGGAATGCCCGTGATCCCGGAGAGCAACACCGGTGTGACTTCGTGGCGCACACCCTCGACGGTGACCCAAAAATGGTCGCCATTAAAGCTTCCATTGTCGTAGAATTTCATCACCAAATCCTTGGAATAAAGCCCTCCATTGGCATATAACAAACTCTTCCATCCTCTAGAGTGAATTTCGTGATCAAAGAATGGAGCAAACATCCCGTTTTCAAACAAATTCCCAAAAAAAATTTCAACACAAATCCGCCTGTTTCCGGCCATTGCTGGTCGTAGAGAGAGGATGGCTATTGATTACTGATGAGAGGGAGAATTGGGATGATCTGACGGAAGGAAATCTTGATCGGAGCTGTGAAGGTCTCGCGCGAGACCTGGTTTTAGTGTGGGCCTGTCTCGTGCAAGACTAATTCGAGAGGGGGCAAGATCCGATTTTTTAGGAAGACGAATCGTGTATTTGTGACGCGTGTTATCGGATTTTTTGGTTTTAAATGGACCGAGAAATCGATATTTTGGTTGGGCCAAAATTTTTCTCGAAGCCCAAATCAAGCCTAAAGCCTGATTTAAACCTAAAAATCTAATTGCGTACGCACGACTCGTTTGGACTCCAAATTGGACGAATGAGATATCCAAACGATCGTCACAAAAAATTCTATCCAATTGTATGAGTCATTCTTGAAAGTCACAATTTTTTTTTTTTTTTTTTTAAAACTAGAAAAGGAGAGTGTAAAGGTTTTATTTACATACAAGGGAGATATACGTGAAAAACATTGGATGTCCAGGGGAGTCACCATCTTAAATCATAGACAACTGTCATGTCGGCTCTGGAGCGAACCCAATCCAGCCAGACTGTGGCTTCACCTCTATGTATTATGGGGTTAGGGGCAGGACGGTACCATCCTAGACCGTGTGCGCTACGGTCTAATAAAATTGCCTTTTTTACATACGGCTATCCTCAAACCGCCCCAAGGGACTCAAAGTAACCAATTCTAGGGTTGGTCTGGTGGAATCCATTGCCCGTTTGTGTTCCAAGTATGCAACATCTGAGGTTTGACACGAATCCCATGTGCAAAACTTAATGCAAAGGGAAAAGGTAACAAAATAAACATATTTACAAGGTGAGTCTTTTAACGTAAGATCCTCAAGACGAATCCCAACCTGTGGGAGAAAAGGCGCGGCGACGAAGATTATCCTGCGCAGCTGGTGTTAGACAAAAGTATACCTTAAACTGGCTAGTATCGGATAGGAAGTCAGGGCCTAGACAGAAGGGTGTTTGGCAATGCATACACCAGCCCATTCTTCGCGCACGTCGTTTACGAGCAAAAGAACTATGACCATTCCTTATTCGTGATGAGTGAGACTTACACCAAATGATTAGCTGAAGTTCGCGAGGTAGAGAGTAGAAAAGGGAAGAGAAGGAAGGAGGTGAAATTTTAGGTACCCATCGTTTAACGAAAATGCGTTTGCTTCGTGTTGCGAAGACATTTATACTCGGTTAAAAAGTTTTTTTGTGGACTAAGGTTCCGCTTGCAACCACACACTTCAAAGAACTTTGGAGATCATAAGATAGAAGATGGCCCGGCTACCAACATGGCGTACCCTCTATAGAAACAAGATTGAGCATGCCAAGCGAAACATCTAGTCGGTGTAAATTTGGATTCGAAGAAGAGTCCGTTCAACATCACGGTGGCGTAATTGTGGTAATGTTTTAGGCGTTGTCCATTGACTTGAAATTCGCTGTTATCTTTTGGATTAGGCAAAGAGATTGCCCCATAATGTTTCACGGTGACACAATGAAAGGACCGGACCATCGTGTTTTCAATTTACGGGGAAAGATGTGTGTCACGGAGTTATCTGATAAAACTTTTTGGCCAATTTTAAAATCTTTATGCAAAATGTGCTTTGTCGTGCACTCTTTTCATATTAGCTTTGTAGGATTTCAAGAGATCATAAGCATCACTCGAATCTCCTCCGGCTCATTTAATTGCGGTTTTAAGCTTCTTCTGCCACCGATGATATTGCAATTGAGGCTTTTGATGGCCCAAAAGGCCACGATGCTCAAGTTCATTTGGGCAGATGACAAGGTTTTCCAAAACAATGCGGTAAGGAGACATCCTATAGGTGTCTTAAATGTTGTTCGGTATGCCCACAAGGCATCCGATAAGCGGAGAGACCGATCCTTTCTTGATGGGTTGACAGTTTTTCTCGAATAGCCTTTATCTCTGTTGTTGGACTTCCACTTGGCCACTTTCGTTTGTGGGTGGTATGGAGTAGCAACCTTGTGAGTAACTCCATATTTCTTCATTAAAACCCAAAAATTTTGTTACAAAAATGTGTACCCCATCATCGATGATAGCTTTGGGAACACCAAAGCGAGAAAATGTTTTCTTTTACAAATCTCACGACAGTCTTATGGTCATTTGAGCGACATGCGAGTGCCTCAATCTATTTGGACACATAGTCTACAACGACTAAAATGTATAGAAAACCTTGAAAAATAGGGAAGGGTCCCATAAAATCAATGCCCCAAACATCAAAAAATTCCACAATTAAGATAGGATTTAGGGGCATCATATTTCGTTTGGTAATTCGACCTAGGTGTTGACAACGAATGCAAGCTACGCAATGTTCGTGTGCATCGCGAAAAGGGTAGGCCAGTAAAAACCACATTGTAACACCTTGGCGCGCAGATTTTTCTTTCCACTGAAATGACCTCCATAAGATTGTTCATGGCAAAGGATAAATCGTCGGTGTGTTCCCGGTCGGGAATGTAGCGGCGAATGAGTTGGTCGGAACAATACCTAAAAAGAGGTAGGGTTCATCGAAATAATATTTTACGATGGATAAGAACTTTTTATGATCGGGGCGTGACAAAAGGAGGGACTTCTCGGTAACTAGGTAGTTAACGATATCCGTACCATGGAGATGAGAAAATAGAGTACAAGTATTCGATGCGGGAAGGAATCACCGATAGCCGGAATCACTATCGATGTCACCAAGCAGCCTTGATAAATGGTCGGCTATGACATTTTCGGTTCCTTTCTTGTCTTCGATTTCCAGGGTAAATTCTTGTAAGAGAAGGATCCAGCGGAACAATCGTTGTTTTGCGTCCTTTTTCGCGAGTAAGTACCGAATTGTGGCATGGTCGGTATATCACGATGGTCGATGTTCCAACTAGGTAGGGCGAAACTTATCCAAAGCATAGACAACAGCTAGGAACTCTTTCTCGGTTGTGGTATAATTACGTTGGCGTCGTTAAAGGGTTTTTACTAAGCGTAGTAAAAATGACAATGGGTTTGTCGTCACGTCGTTGGCCTAGCACGGCACCAATAGCAAAGTCGCTAGCGTCACACATCAGTTCGAATGGTTGAGACCAATCAGGGGGTTAAATAATAGGAGCGGTAGTCAGAGCGGTTTTTAGAGTATCAAAAGCTTGTTTGCAATTGAAATTGAAGTCGAATACTATATCCTTAAGCAGGAGATTGGTTAAGGGTCGAGCAACTTTAGAAAAATCCTGAATGAATCTCCTATAAAACCCAGCGTGGCCTAAAAAGGCACGGATATCCCGAACTGTACATGGGAAGGGTAGCGAAGAAATTTTAACAATTTTAGCTTTATCAACCTCTATCCCGTCTTTTGAAACAATATGACCTTGAACAAGTCCTTTGGTAACCATGAAATGACACTTCTCCCAATTAAGTACCAGATTTTTCTCTTCGCAACGCGTTAATACTTTGGAAAGGTTGGATAAACAGTCGTTAAAGGAATTTCCGTAAATGGAAAAGTCATCCATGAAGACTTCCATATAACGTTCCACCATATCACTAAAATTGTGAAGCATGCAGCGTTGGAAAGTGCCTGGGGCATTACAAAGACCAAAATGCATTCGTCTGTATGCAAAGGTTCCAAAGGGACACGTGAAAGTTGTCTTTTCTTGATCGGCGGGATCGATGACAATTTGGAAGTATCTGGAATAGCCATCAAGAAAACAGTAGTAAGCATGACCGGCTAAACGTTCTAGCATCTGGTTAATGAATGGGAGAGGGAAGTGATCTTTATGGGTTCTGGCATTAAGTTTGCGATAGTCAATGCAAATTCTCCATTTCAAAGGAATGCGAGTGGAGATGCACTCACCATTTTCATTTTGCACAACTTGAATGCCGGACTTTTGGGAACAACGTGGGCGAGGACTAACTCAGTCACTATCTGAGATAGGGTATATGATACCCGCATCAAGTAAACGTAAAAGTTCCTCTCTCACCACTTCCTTCATGGCGGGATTAAGGCGGCGTTGTGGTTCTTGCGATGTCTTTGTGCCATAATCAAGATGTATACGGTGCATGCATATGCTAGGGTCTATTCCCTTGATATCATCTAAGGACCATCCGATAGTGGAGCGGTGTTCACGAATGACATGAATCAAATGTGCCTCTTCGTCTGTAGTTAAGTGAGCAGAAATTATTATAGGGTGACTACCATCGGGATCGAGATGCACATACTTCAAATCAGGGGGTAGAGGTTTTAAATCCGGAGTTGGAGGATTGGGGATCAAGGATTCGTGAGGGATCAAGGATTCGTGAGGGATCATTTCTTCAATGGAAAAGAGCGAATCCGGTTCTTTTGAATCAGTTTGCACTGAAGCATTAGGGTCAAATAGTGGTACTGACTCTAATAATGCATGGACATCCCTTATGTACGAGTCATCGTCAAACTCCGGATTATCAAAAGAAAGAAATTGGTGTATCTCGTGCGGGGAAAAGAGTTTGTGAAATAATCATGTTCGGACTATCAACCAAAGTTAATCGCCCTCCATTATAGGATCGGAAAGCTGTTTCATTAATTTGAACACGCGTTGAGTTCGAGAGAAAGGTTCGAAAAGATAATGTCATTGAACCGTCCGACAATTTATGAAAGCGTTAGCAGTTGCAAGAAAAGGGCGCCCCAAGATAATAGGGATGGAGTCACGAGGCTACTTCGAGTATCTAGGATGACAAAATCCACTTTGGGTAGTAAAATCTTGGACCTTTACTATAACGTTCTCTACTATGCCTTTTGGGTACTTGATGGAAGCGATCCGCGAGTTGCGAGTCATATTGGTAGGTTTTAATTCATGAAGACCTAACTGCTTAAATAAGTAGTAGGGAAGTAGGTTAACACGGCACCTAGGTCTAAAAGTCGCGATGGCGGTGTACTTGTCGGCGATGCATGGTACGGTTGGTCGACTGGGTCCTTATACTTTACCACACCATTGGTAGTGGTAATCGAGGGAAACTGTTCAGTGAGGAACGCTTGTTTAGGTACATTCGTACGTCGTTTGGTGGTGCACATGTCCGTAAAAAACTTGGCATGCTTAGGCAAATGCTTTAGTGCATCTAGGAAAGGTAAGTTTATGGTCAAATTTTTGAAGGTTTCACGGATCTCATCAAAATGTTCATCATGTTTGTTCTTTACCAAACGGGCAGGGAACGAAGCTTTTGGACGGAATCGCGTATAAGGATTAGTGGCGTCTTTCCCTAGGGACGTAGGTGTAGATTTTGAAGGTACAACTTCGTCCGTTATAGGTTGCGAGGTAGGAGTTGGAAGGACATCAGTCGTGACTTCCGTTGATTCCTCGTCTGGCATTCGTATATCATTGTCGATGGTTCGGCCAGAACGAAGAGTGGTAATGGCATTTACCTCACCCTAGCTTGGATTACTAGGTCCTGGTGCATTGTTGAGTTCAAAGGCAGTGTTTGTAGACTTAGGGTTTGGAACTGCTTGGCCAGGGAACACGCCCTTTTGACTTTTATCCTGAGCTAACAGCTGAAGAGACTGTTGGATAGAAGCTAGGATTTGATTCTGTTGATTCATGTATGTCAGGAAAGTTTCAGCCGTTTTATCGGCTGTGGATTATACCAAGGGAGTAGCAGGAACTAGTTCACGGTTATTATTCATGGGTTGATTTTGGTAGCCATATCCTTGATTAGCGGGAACAAGGTTGTGGTTGTTTTGGTACCCTATATTTACGTTGTTGGGAAAATTACCTTGCCCTTGCTGGAATTGTGGAAGATTTCCTTGACGATAGGAATTGTAGTTCGCGGGTGGTCGTACAGGAACGTTGTTGCCACCTGAAGGATTTTGTTGTTGGATAGGGGGTGCCCAAGCTAAATTCGGATGTTGTCGCCAAGGTGCATTAGGGATGTTGAAAGCACAAGCCTCTTCAGAAGGTTGGGGAGGACACTCGTATACCAAAGGATAATAAGAATCGGCGTGCTCAGGACTTAAACAAAGAGGGCATGGGGAAGTGTTGGCAGCCATGACCTGTTTGGGTTTTTGTTCATTTACTTGTACCGAAAGAGCATCGACCTTTTTGTTTAGGGACTCGATTAGAGTTTTTAATTCCGGATTGGGCTTGACCTCGAACATAGACGTAACTTTGGTAGGAGTGTCTTTAGAAGATCTAGAAGAATCAGTGTTTCCCCAATGGGTGCTTCGTGAGGCCTGTTTCTCAAGAAAAGTGTATGCTTCAGTAGCGCCCTTGTCCATGAAACAACCACCGTTCATGATATCTAATGTTTCCTTTTGATGGTAAGAGAGACCATTAAAGAATGAACGGACTAATACAGCGGTGTCGAGTTGATGATGGGGACATTCGAGAAGTAGATCAGTAAATATGCTCCATGCTTCCGAAAATGATTCCTGGGGGTGCTGGCGAAAGAATTGAATCTTTTGAAGCATTTCTGTAGTTTTCTTCTGAGTAAAGAACTTTATCATGAATGCTTGAACAAGTTTGGCCCATGTGTCAATGGATTGCGGGCGCTTTGTCCGGGCGAGCCAAATCAAAGCTTTATCGGCTAAGGTGAAGGGAAACAACCTAAGCAAGACTTGTTCATTGGTAACGGCCGGATGGCGGAAAGTGGTGACTACTTGTTGCATCCGACGAAGATGATTATACGGTTTTTCATGGTCTAAACCATGGTAAAGCAGGTAACAAACCGAAAATGTTTGGCGGAATCTGAAAATCACCTACAATCGATCGAGTTTAATGCAGAAGCGTGTCCTTCCCCGTAAAGGCGATATAGAAATCGAAAAGGGTTTTTCGACCGTGAGATTTTCTTCACCATAATTAAAGGAGATAATGGAAATGGAGATGTTTGACGAGGTTGATTTACGGAAGAGGAACTATGCCTAGGAGATAACATAAACAGTTGTTTCTTGTATTTTCGACGATGATATGTAAGTTCTAATTCCTTATGTTTACAGACCGTAGTCTCATACAAATATAAATTTTAATTTAGTGCTCATAAGGAACGAATAATGACTGGAGGTTTTAGAAGTTAGGAAGGAGGGAGTTGAAGCACGTCTTCCTGAGCTGTTGCTAACTTTCGGGCAGGGAAGCTAGGATAACGATGTGTGAATATTGCAGCGACCAGTCACCCGAGAGAATTGAGGGAGGTTGTTACGTGCCCAAGACGTTCCTTAATTAGGCAACCTCAATTTTTTCAAGTTTCCTAGGCACTGATGGAATAGGATGATAATTTATGATGGTGTATTATGCGGGGTGTTATTAAGATGATTTAGATGAATTTTTTTATTTTTTTATTTTTTTTTATTTTATTTTTTTATTTTTTAATTTACATAATTAGTGTATTATGGAGACGTGATTACGAAATATGCAATTAAAAACGATAGATACCAAAATAGAAACTAACTAACATATACTAGTTTACGCAGAAAGTCTACCCATGCAAATCTATATTACTTATACGTGCAACTATGTGTAAGTTATATGTGAGCTAGGGGGATGTCGAGAACGAACTCATGCAATTGAATACCGTGTACGTGAATTGATGTAACATACACATACAAAAATATTCTAAGCAGGTGGTTTGACGCTACGCATATATCAAAATATATTCGAATCATATTAATTGTGTTACGTGAATATGTAATGACGAACCACCTTTACATGCACGGAGTTCTCATGCCAACATACAAATATACGAGGTAAAACAGGTTATAACAAATAATATCCTCGACAAAGTTTGAGGAGTTTAAGAGTTTGAAACTGGGCCGTCCGCGATTCCTAAATATAGCGATCGACTACTCCCGAGCTTATGCTTACTAACAAAACAGGACCAAAGAGCCCAAAAGAGTACTGAAAAGGAAAATGGCCTGTACCTGAAAACCGGAGTGTTGATACTCCAGGTTAGTCTCGCGTGCTACTAATTCAGTCTCGTCCGAGACTCTTTTGTCTGTTCAGTACTTCAAATTCCTACGGAGTACTTACACTGTGCTAATGAAAATAAACAACTTGGTTCACAGATATTTGTTAGTAGAAAAAGTTACGGAAAAGAGTTAGTATTGTAACATAAATGAAAATTAAAAAGATGAGGAGGTAGGGGAGGGGGTTTTTATGGATGTATTCCAGTTATTATGTTAAGTCCCAAGTCCTTCGGCGTGCAGCGGCGCCATTTGATTACTCACGTATTTAATCTCGAACATTTATTGGTTTCCAGTTACTTATTTTCTTAAGTCTGAGGTCCACAGTCCAAAGTCCGAGGTCCACAGTCCAAGTCCGAAGTCCAAAGTCCAACGTCCGTATAGTCGTATGTTTTAGTCAAGTTACCTTACTCACGTGAGTTTGGTAGGATAGGTCGAGTAAGGGATCGTCCAAACCTTAGGGCTCGGATAGGTTCACAACTGGAATTACAACTTTTGGTGAGTAGGATTTTTAGGTTTCTTTTTAGTTGGTTTAATTAAAATAACGGTAATGCAAATAATGTAAATTACTACGGCGAATAGATGTAGGTAAACAAAAATAGAGAAACAGGGAGAGAGTTAGTCATACTCATACGAGAATCATTTTTCAACAGTTTATATTTCCACGTCACTACATCTCTACTTCGTCTCGTTTACGGAGACAACGTCGAGTATTGATCCCTAGTGCATGCCCACATCTCTAGGTCGCATTTCACTAGCATAAGGAGTTTTAATAATACCGCATCTCTGGTATATTATTTCAGCTCCTGGCTCGATTTCACATCACCGACGAATGGAGAGGAATGCCGACACTGCAGAAGAGTCGCTACGGAGACATTTTGTCGCTACAGACCTGCTTGGAGCATCGCCATCCAACTTTGTACAGTCTCAGTCATTTTGGGACCGGATGTCAATTCTATGCCTAATTCCTAAGTAGTGATTCTAGAATATTAACGAGTCAATCCGGATTTTCGCACGAGCAGCATAACCCTCCCCCTGAGGGGGGGGGGGATTAGCTCATGGCCATTGAAGGAATAATAAAACTTGCTGTATACATTAAGTAAATAATTGCAGGACAAGAATTAAACTAGAAAAGAAATGACTGTTATTAAGGTAAAAATAACTTACAGTATTTGAGCTGCTGAAATAGAAATGGCAAAATGTAAGTACTGAAGAAGAAAATCTAACTAGGCGTAGCTAAAGCATTAATATGCTGAAGGGGTAATAATGAAGGCGACCCCTTCATATATATAGGCTGATACAGGAGTGATCCGTGAATGTTTTAGATTTTGTTTTTATGCTAATTGAATGTTCGAAACAAAACTTTGTTTTTAACTATTTTAATTTTTGTCCTTTTGCTGATTTAAGGTTTTGTTTTTAGCTTATGTCAATTCAAACCACCTGGATTGAATTGGTACGTGTCTTCTCTCTTGCCAGGTGGTATCAATTTGAAACTATCCTTTGCCACCTGCCTATGCTGACTCATCATGCCTTCTGGGCCCCAGAGAGTGTGTCCAAGTTGGCGGTACCGATTTTTGGTGTTTTTTACGACTTTTGTCCTCGCGAGTTAAGTTCGCCGGGTTGCTATGGTAGCTTCACTAGCCAATGTCGGCATCTAGATTTATCCGATTTGAGCTTTGGAAGTTTCCTGCTTCTTTATATGTGGGCCCGTTCTGCACTGGTTTTGTTCTTTTGGAAACTTCGGCTTTAGTCAGGCTTTGTTGGGCTTCACGGGGGTCGAGTGGGAAACTTCAATTATTCCCGTATTCCCGTACTTTGATGCATGTTTTATCACTATATTTATTTTAATCACGGAATCCTGCAAAAGTACGAAAATATAATTATTACATGATTATTAAACACATAATCGACCAAAATGCTATGTCTCTCGGGGTTTAATATTACAGTTTTGGGTGCTTATCAATCACCACTCTCTATTCAGGTAGAGTGGTGGATAACAAAGTAACTATGTCTATAGTCAACCCGATAGTAGTCCCTACACTAGATATTATACTAGATACCGAAACAGAGACTGAAGATCCTACCCCTGTAGAGGTACTAGTTAAACCACAACCTAAGAAACAGAAAGCAAAGGTTAGACATCCAGTTGATTCATACACTAAATATAGAGAGAAACTATCGTTTCCTCATAAATTAGCTATGTTAAACAAGGATACAAATTTTGACGAGATTAGGAAAGTTTTTAAAAATCTAACGATAAACTTACCTTTCCTTGAAGCGATTAAAAAGTTACCTCACCATGCTAAATTTCTTAAAGAGTTGTGCACTACTAGGCGTAAGACAAAGATTCCTAAAGACGCCTTTTTAACGGAACAGTTTCCAAGTTTAACAGAACACAATGGAATAGTTAAGTACAAGGACCCTGGTTGTGTCCATTGTCTGATAATGCACCTTAGGGGATACTCACGACTAATTAACGCTTTTTTAGACCTTGGGGCGAGTGTTAATTTACTCCCTTATTATTTATATAAATAAATAGGTCTACATGAAATGTAACCTACAACAATGACGTTGCAACTAGCTGATAGGTCTATCAAGTATCCTAAGGGTGTAATGGAAAACGTGCTGGTTAAGGTTCAGGATTTCTATTATCCTACGGATTTTGTTATCCTCGATATAGAAATCGTTAATGATTCTGTTCAAATCATTTTAGGCCGCCCTTTCTTGGCAACTGCCAACGCGCTTATAAACTGCCGCGATGGTTCGATGTCCTTGTCTTTTTCCCATCTTTCCGTTGCGGTTAACATTTTTAAGACGATCAAACTGTTGCCTTATACAAATATTGATGGAGAGGTTAGCATGATTGAGAGTTTAGCTCATGATTATTTTAAAACCACGTTTTCGAATGACCAGATGCACAAATTCCTTTCCTTTGGAAGTTCCAACTTCAACAAATACTCCTTGGACGTAGAGGAAATTGAGGAAGATTTCCTTCAACTCTTTTGCAACTCTTCCCTGCCACCTCGCAAGTCCCACCCTGCCAACATCCCTTTATCCCTTGACGCTATGATGGAAGATGAATTTTTCACCCTCTATCCCAGTAATTCTTTTGACTCACCTATTGAGGAATGTCTGGCATATCTCAAGGCTTCTAATGATCTAGACTTAAGAGCTCTAGCTGACACTCATTCATCTTCCCTCACTAATATTCCCCACCTTCCACCCTGTCAAAGGAACCTAGAGTTTGCGCTTGACCTTTTTGTTTCTTTTGTACTTAATGATTTTATAAATCCTCTTAATACAGAAATAATTCCGGAAGAAAAGGCACATGACACCTACATTTTCAAAATTAAGACAGTTCCTACCTACACCATGAATGAGTTTTGTGCTAAACCCACATTCTCATTCTTTCCATTTTTTCCTTCTAATACTTATCCTTATCCACCATATCTTCCACAACCATCCATTTTTTCACACTCATTCACTTGGACAACCTCTTGTTCAAAGATGAATAAGAAGGTGCATGCTCGATCACGTTCTAGGTCTATTAGACTTCGTTTTCATTCCACTAGGTTGCACCATAAAAAATCTTGGTGCCTGATTATGTTTGGGGGTGCATTCCATGATATTTATTTCTTGAAAGACCCACAACTTTTTAGGTTGTTGATATATGGAAACTGCAGGGTATTAATATATATATCCAGTTATTTGTTAAAGTCTCGTGTATCTGACTATAAACGATTCATTTGTTTGTCTGGTGTACTTCCTATCACTTCCGTATATTGATACGTGCACCATTTAGGTAACCGGACCCTCCCTATGGAGTGTGTGGCTGTAAGTACCGGATCCTAAGCCCACGGTCAACATAATTCACATTTTCCACTCTTGCATATTTTCTCGGTTTTTGAGTCATGTTCTTCTATGATGTGAATTATGCATTTATTGCTTTCTTGTTTTTCTTATATTAACTTTTATTCATAAAAATATTAAAAATCATTAAAATCACAACCATAGTAAGTTGAGAAGTCTCAGGAATCTAACATTAAAAGACCCACTTTTAAAAAACAAATTTTCTAAACTCTGTGTCTAAAATTTGTTTGGGGGTGGGGTATCCTGGATTGTTTAACTCTCCAGTTGTGTTGGTTAGACCGTTTAATTGTATTACGATTCGGGTTGACATTTTCTATTAAGTTAGATTTCATTCGTTCGCATAAGTTACGTAATGCATGCACTTTGAGGCATTTTTCATCTTCTTATATGTCACCCCACAGTCGGAATAGAGTGTTTTGTGGATCATTAGATTGGAAATTCTCTCCTGATCATTTCCATATCTCATTCGCATAAATCGGACCGGTAACAAAGCTGGAATTTTAGTTTAAAGTTGCGCGAAAAATCGACAAAAATCGAAAAATCAATTTGGGCTTGGGCCCAATGCACGCACGTGCGTCTCCTTCCTCCGAATCGAACAGAATCGCGATTCTTTCCATTTCCGACATTACCAAATTCAAAAGCCTAACCAAAAATAAAATTAAAAAGGAACCTTAATACACCCACGCCCACAATACAATTCCACATTCAAATCTTCTCCAAAACACTCCTCCACCAATCCCAAAAATTCCCACCACCGAAAAGCACCCAAAACCTCAAAGAATTTGGAACTGCCGCACTACCCCCGCGCCACCACTACTATTTTGTTAGTGAGGGAGTCTCAAACTCCATTCCCACATTCCAGTTAAACCCCCAAATCGTTCTAAGATATCATGGCTCAAAAACAAAGGTTGTTTCCTGAACAAGCGTTTAAGGCCGACTGTTTCACGCCGTTTTATAGTGACGAGATGATTAAGAGTAGTTGGAATCGGTTGTGGTACTCGACACATGAATTCTACCACCCTGATTTGGTCGAGCAGTTCTATAAGAAAAGAGAGTTGGACGGTCAGAAAATGTTCATGAAAGTGACTGGGACTAGGAGAGAATTATCGAGAGCGAAATTGGCTGAAATTTTAGGCATTAAGCCCGACGAAACCGAAGCCCCGGTCACGGGGAGTCCGAAGATAATTGGAGTTCCTGCGATTGATGAATCCACACCCCTTATGAAGGGTCAATATAATACGACTTCTCATTGTGCTCGACCGGTCGTCTCGCGAACCAACCAACCGGGTCAGTAGCTCTCGTGGATTGGTAAGAACGTCATTGGGAAGGAGAAAGTGAGCGACATCGGGTTCACATGTCTGCACGTTCTCTGGATATTGCAAGAAAAGAGGTATGAATTCTGTATCCTCGAGTTTTTGCTAAATATGATTAGAGGAGTTGGGAAGAGTATTGCACTATTTCCTATTTTAATTACGAAGATAATGTTGTCTTGGGGGAATAAACCAAGAACTGAGCAGATAATGTTGAAATTGCATGCAAATGAAAGTAGTTATAAGGAGTGTATCCAAAAGACTTGGATGTTGCCGGAGGATAGGGTAGTGGATTCGGATGAGGAAGGGGAGGACATGACATGGTTGGATGAAGATGCCTTGGAGAGGTATACATCTGATTCAGAACGCATATCAGTGTTGCATACTAGCGTGCGTTGCAGTTACGCTATTTGTGAAGTTATACGAGATAGACAGATTATAGTTCGAAATAAACAAACGAACCTTAACACGAGTTTTGGAATACTCGAAAAGGTTCAGGAAGATATCTTGATTAACATGGAGAATATCCACCAGCGTCACCAGGCCCAGTATACAGCAATAAAGGCTGAGATGGAAGCACAGCGCTTGTTCCGAGTAGAGATTCTACAACGCATACCACCCTTAGAGGATTCTGTTTCAGATAAGTCTGAGAGGCATGAGCGTTGTCGCCAAAGAACGAATGGATTGGGCCCTTCTTCATCCCATGACCAAACTCCATCTCAGGGCCCTTCTTCATCACATGGCTAGGTGTTCGAATAATTTTGTGTTTCGTTGTTATTTAGTTGTTTTTATTGTTTTATTAGTCGGATATTAGTTAAGTAATTAAATTTGAATTTGGTTGTTTTATGTTGTTTGAATTAAAATTTAATATAATTTGGTTATTTTCGAATTGTGCATGGTTGTTATCATTAATCCCACCTTCCCGAATTGTTTGGGGGTGGTATTAAATAGCTTAGCATAATTCGTTTATATGTTCGTCGATTTTAGAATTTGTTTTGGAGTGAGGGTTGAGAATATGACCGATATGGCCATCGCTATGAATAGATATTGTGGTAGGATGAAATCTCGATGAGTTAGGCAGTTTCTATCCTAAATTCAACCTAAAAGATATTAGGGTTGTCTTAGAATCAAGAATATGAGTTATTTCCGTTTTTGGGTTTGGAAATTTTATTATTTTCGGCAATTGCCTTAAAGCTTTTTGGCAACTTCCCGATTCATTTTAGCAATTTAAAACCTATAAAAACTGCATTCATTCTACACTCACAGCCCCAACTACATCTCACATTCATCTCTCATGTTTCACTCCCACTTTACCTTATTTTTCCTTCGCACTACGGCCTATCGGCTCGAAGCGCAAGACCCCTAAGCTGTCGAGAAATCCTACCCTCGAGCGACCGCTACCTGACTCAGCCCAAACCAGAGCGCTACCTGCGCCCAAAACATTGGAATTCCATTTTTCATCCAGAGCGGCACCCGTGCCCATCCCAGGCTAACAATGAGCGCACCCTGCGCCCAAGTGCCTGGACCTCAAATATCACCAGAGTGCCACCCGCGCCCATCCCAGGCATAGGTTGAGCGCATGATAAGAGCCCAAAACTGTAGTTTTAACCCTGTAACAGACATACCTTTAGACCAATTATGTGAGTAATAATTAAGAGTTAACACTGATTACGTGTTTTTATGCATTTCAGGCTTCAAAGTCCATTATGTGCATAAATGTGCCACTTTAGCGAGATAAAGAAGCATAGGTCGGTTACTAAGGAGTTCCATGATTAAAGGCCAAGTTTCTAGAAGACAAAGCCTTTCCAAAAGCCCGGTCAAAAGCTGAAAAGTCGACGCGGGTAGAAACAGCACACAAAGTCAGTAGAACTTCCGAAGGCCATATCTTTGGACTCAGACCTTGGAATGGGGCCTACCTTATGTCAAACCGACCGGCTCGGAAAGAGCTTTCCAATGCTCTAAGCCTTGATCCAATCAGAGGAGCAAAAGTGGACGAAAAGTCTGTTCAAGCCAACTGCAGCTGAAGAGACCTTTTTGGACTGAAAGAATTGGGTTATGGGCCTGATTCTCTGGCCCAAAACATGGCTCCAAGCCCATGCATGATTTTTGGATCTGAATGTATAAAAACAAAAGCTTAGCTCTTTGTTATTGGTAGATCTTTTAGTAAAGAATAGTAGATTTTTAGGTTAGAAAATAAAGGTAGCTTAAAATAGAAAGTAGCCATTAAAATAGCTTCTAGATCTAGTTTTTCATGTAGATTAATTAAGTTTAGTTCCATTTCAATTATTGTATTAGATTAAACCTTTGAATCTTGTTCTTCATTTTGATTAGATCAATAAAGTAGTATTTTTATCAATTTCGATTTTGTCATTTCCATTTCTAGATCTAATTTCAATTCCTGTCCTTATTTCATTTGAGTCATTAAATTAGATTTCATTATTGTTTAATTAAGTAAATTTCAATTCTTTATATCATGTTTAGTTTCAATGTAATCGGAAATAATTGCGTAATGATTCTCGGCTAAACCTCCATTAGAGGGGGTTGAGAAGCCTTGATGAAAGCTTGATTCCGAATATCGTAGATTCGTCGTAATTTCCTTTCCACTCTAGAAACGATTAGTTCACCATGAGAATGGGTTTAATCGTTCACATGCTAGTTATGAATTGGTAGGAATGCCATGTGTAATTAGGGATTAGGAAGAACCAATTGTTCTGCGAAGCAGTTCAATTTGGATTACGACGATTCGACGTTAATAGGATTAAGTCGAGTTAAGGTGGAATCAATCCCCCTCTAACTCCTTATTATCGAAGCAACGTAGCATTCCCTTAGTTATTCCCATCGTCGACTAGTTGCATTTCGTGGGTAGTTGCATCGTAGTCTAGTTGCCTTTTTCGTAAATCTCTCATTAGACTTTAAGTTTAGAGTACTTACACTTGAGAACATAGCATGCGGAAGGACTAAGAGTGGAACGAATCACTCTACTCCACTATATCTCATAGACTTGAGAGTAGAATCTTTGATAAAACGTAGACCCAAAAGTTTAAGTTTAGTTTTACTTGCGTTTAGAGTTCATCGCTTTATTTCCTAGGTAAGACAATCATTTTACTTGTATCAAATGGCGCCGCTGCCATCTTAGTTTCACTTTCGTAGTGTTAGTACTGTTCTTAAAGTCCCATTTCACCCACCCACCCTTGTTTGATTCATACTGTGGTTGTCCATTTCAGAGTTGAAAAATTTCGGGTAAAATTACACCGAAGGAAGGCCAAGGCTTTTCTTGAGCTGACCACTTCTAACTCACTGGACCTCGAGCGACCCACCCCTTCACTCTGGAATTCTAAAATACACCGAGCGCGACGACGCTTATATGTGAGCGAATTCGCCGCCTTAACAAAAATTTTCAGATTTCGGCGGTTTTGATTCGAACTTTGATCTTTCATATTTTTGGTGTTCTAACCTGCTATATACACTTGAAAGCGTAAACAAGACGCTATTCATAAGCGAAGCGAGGGACGCTAATCAGGTATTCCTTTCTTCCACACCTCACTCTCTCTGTTAGAGGTTTATACTAGTATATCGAATTGTTTGGAGTGTTGATGTGTTTAGCTAAGTTTGGTTTTAGCCTTGTATGAGATTAAGGTCCGGCGAACAAAACACGAGCGTAATTACACAACAACGTCAACAAACAAGTCTATCTAGTATACCACCCACTACACCTCTAGCTACTATTTCACACACATCACGACACAATGCCCGACGAAGAAGAGGCCTCTCTCGACTTCTACAAAGCCTTGGCGATAGCCCCAAATCTTGCATCGTTCTAGCAGGACCGGCCGGGGATTTCGAATCCCTCCAAATATTTTAATTTGTTACCCGTTTTTTCATGGATTAGACCATGAAAAACCTTATCGGCTACATCGTAGGATTGAACAAGTCCTAACAACATTCCACCATCCTACGGTTGGTGCGGAACAAATTAAATTAAGGGTATTCCCTTTCACCTTAGCCCGATAAAGGCGTCTTGTTAACTTAAGCGCCTAATTACGTGGACTCGTGGGCTAAACTTGTTAAATTTGTTTATTAAACATTTTACCCACCCCTAAAAGACGGATGAGATGCTTTCCAAGATTCATTTCATTCGACAAAATCCTCATGAAACATTTTCAGAGGCTTGGAATCGTTTCACCGATCTCCTTATAGAGTGTCCACATCATAACTTAGCTTAAAGACACGTTAGTTCGTGCCTTTTCAAAGGACTTCTACACCACCATAAAGAAGTCCTTGACATAATGAATGGGGTAGTTTCTTAAGCAAAGGAGCTTCGGAGGCTTATAAATTTTAGAAGACCAAACTAAAGCGAAATAACAACTGGGGGTAGTGACGATTACTCCCGCTCCGCTAGTTCTTCTTCAACAGATTAAAGGCTACCGGTATGTTTGAGGTCAAATCAGATCCCGAGCTTAAAACTCTAATTGAATCCCTCACAAAAAGGTAGAGGCCATTTCGTACAACAAAAGCCAATCCCGTCATGAATGTAAACTCAAATCCATGTAGTTTTGTTGAGCCCCCCGAGCATCCCGACTCACATCGTGTCCTATTGCCTATGAACGGGCTTGTTCCATTAATAGTGAACCTAAGCCCCGCGGAGACAAAATCCCAACTTCGGTTGGAGAAATAACCAAAGCGTCACACCTCAAGGGTACAATAATCAATATGTTAGGGCTCCACGCACGGCTTTAACCAAGCCCCACTACGACAAGGGCGTGGTCGGGGTAATTTTAATAATTATAACAACCAAGTGCAAACTTCGACAAAGTCAAGGTAATTATAATAATTATAATGCTAATAGAGGTATCGTTAGGTAAATAATAACTACCAAAATCCACCCATAAATAATTCCGTGAAATAGTTCGATCCACCACCCGTGACTACTACACCCACACAACGGATCGTCTTGACACCTTCATACAAGTGAGCCAAAAACTTTTCCAAACCATGGCTCAATCTAACCAACGGCCTTCTACAATCGGTTAATAATTTAACCAAACGGTTGGCTCAAGATAAAGCCCAACCCAAAGGTGTGTTGCCGGTCACGAAATACCTAATCCTAAAACAACAAATACAGCCTTTGAGGTAACCGATAATACTAGTAGTGAATATGAAAATGTAGGTGAGCTAAAGGCCATCACCACTCTCACTGCCGGCAGAGTGGTTGATAACAAAGTAACTATGCCTATAGTTACCCCCACGAAGAGCCCATACACCGCTATATTACTAGATGCGAAATAGAAACCTGAAGAGCCTACTACGGTAGAGGTACCCGATTTACAACAAAACCTAAGAAACAGAAGCCGCGGTTAAACACCCGGGTAATACCATTGCTAAATATAGAGCCGAAAACCACCGTTTCCACAAAAATTAGCCATGTTAACTAGGGATACAAATTACGAGGAGATTAGGGATGTTTTAAGAATCTAACTATAAACCTTCCCTTCCTCGAAGCTATAAAAAGTTACCACACCATGCTAAGTTTCTTAAGGAATTGTGTACTACTAGGCGTAAGACCAATATACCAAAAGGCGCCTTTTTAACAAAACAATTCCCAACTCTATCCGAACATAATGGAATTGTTAAGTACAAGGACCCAATTAGGTCGCCCCTACTTGTCACAATGCACCTTAGGAGATTCCTATCTGACGACCGCGTTATTAGACTTGGGGGCTAGTGTAAACTTACTCCGCTTTTTATTTGTATAGACAAATAGGTCTAGACGAGATGCAACCCACTAGAATGGCGTTGCAATTAGGCGATCGGTCTATTAAGTATCCTAAGGGTGTCGTCGAAAATGTTACGGTAAAATTCAGGATTTTTACTATCCGCTGATTTTGTCATCCTCGATCTGGATGTCGTTAATGACTCTGTCCGATCATCTTAGAGGCGACCTTTTACGGCAACCGCCAATCGCGCTCATTAATTGCCGTGATGGTTCAATGTCCATGTCTTTTGGCCATCTTGTTTGTTGAAGTCAATGTTTTTAAAACAAAAGACACAGTTACCGATTCGCCTATGGATGGAGAGGTTAGCATGATCGAGGCGTTGCTTTCGAGATTATTTCAACAACACGTTCCACGATAATCATATGCCCAAATTTCTTTCCTTTGGAAGTTCGGACTCAATATTTCCATCCCTACACTAGTTGATACACATATTACGGATGAGGATGAGATAGATGACTTTCTCAAAGATGTAGAGGACTATCATAGTAACGAGGATATGACCAATCTACATGAGCAATTCGATGAGTTTCTTCGAGAAGGTGATGAATCACCCTATCAAGAACTACTTTGCACAACATCCACCTCGATTCCCCTCCTTCCACCCTTTCAAAGGAATCTCGAGTTTGCACTCGATCTTTTTGTTTCTCCCGTGCACCATAATTTTTTAAATCCACCTAGTAAACAAATACTACAAAAGGACAAACCACTTGACACCTTCATTTTCAGAATTGAGACAGTCCCTACACACACAATGAATGAGTTTTGTGCTAAAACCACATCCTCATTGTTTACAGGCTGTCTTTCTACAACTTATCCATATCCACCATATTCTTCACAACCATTCACTTTTCCACACTTATTTACTAGAACACCTACTCATTCAAAAATGAAAAATAAGGTGCATGATAGGTTACATAATAGGGTTATCCGACTTGGCTTTCATTTCACTAGGTTGAGTCATAGGAAATCTTGGTGCTTGATTGTGTTTGGATATGTTTTTCGTGATATTTATTTATGGAATGATCCATAATTATTTGGTTGTTGATATATGATAAACTGCATGTTCATACATACGTCTAGATAAAGTCTCAAAGTATCGACTATAAGCGACTCAACTTTTGTGGTTGGTGCATTTCCTTTCATTTTCATATATTGGTGAGTGCACCATTAAGGTAACGGGCCCTCCCTACGGAGTGTGTGGCTGTAAGTACGGATCCTAAGTCCACGTTTAAACATAATTCACATTTTCCACTCTTGCATGTTTTTCGGATTTTTTGAGTCATGTTTCTCTATGGGGTGAATTATGTATTTATTGTTTTTATTGTTTTACTTTTTTTAAAAATATAATATATATATATATATATATATATATATATATATATATATATATATATATATATATGAAAGAATAAGCATAGTAACCTAAGAAGTCGGGAATCGACTTTAAAAGACCATTTGCTAAAAACAAATTTTCTAAGCCGTTGTAAAAATTTGTTTGGGGGTGGGGTGTTAAATGTTCGTACTAAATATTTATGTCCCATTAGAGTTGCTTAGGCCGTTTTATTGTATTGCGATTCGGGTTGACATAATCCATGAATTTAGAGTTCAATTGTTCGCATAACGTAAGTCATGCACGCATTTCGAGGCATTTTCCACTATCTTATATGTCATCCACGGTCGGAATAGAGTGTTTTATGGATCATTGGATTGGAAATTCTCTCCTGATCATTTTCATATCTCATTCGCAAAAATCGGACTGGTAACGAAGCGGCAATTTTGATTTGAAGTTTCGCAAAAAATCGGAAAAAAAATCACAAATTTCGATTTTGGGCTTGGGCCCAACCCGCGCCCACCGACAGCGCGACCGCACCCTTACCTTTAGCAGCACTTGCGATCTTCTTCTCCATCTGCCATTAACGCCCAAGCTCCAAAAACCTAAAAAACAAAATCAAAATAAAAAGAAAACTAAAATTAACCCACGCCCCAAATCAAATCCCAACCCAAATCGATTCCAAACACCACCGACCACCACCACTACCGAATTACATCACCAAAAATCCACCAAAATACCAAATTTTGGTGCTGCCGCGCCACCACTCCACCACCACCACGGTTTGCTTCAATCGGTCTATTAAAATCCAACCACCACATCACATTTAAACCCCCACTACATTCCAAACTTCCAATGGCTCAACAACACCGAATTTTGCCGGAGCAAGCTTTTACCGCCGACCACTTCGCGCCGTTTTACGGTGACGAGATGATCAGTCGAGACTGGAATAGCTTGTGGTACTCGACTGAAACCTATTACCACGAGGACTTAGTCCGACGGTTCTATGATACGAGGGAGTTGGAAGGGACTAGGATTTTTGTTGTTGTTGTAAGCGGAAGGAAGTGACGCGGGTTGTTGGCTGAGATTCTAGGCATTCGCCTAGAATCCATCTAGATGTCACCTGCAGGAGTCCCGGCATAATGGGGTAGAGCCATTGATGCACGAGGACAGTTATTGGAGGGACTACAATGCAAGATCGCATTGTGTTCGACAAGCTTCCCTTAGGACCAACCAGCTAGCTCTGACCCGATGGATTGGTCGGGCGATCGGGGAAGGGAAGGTCGGCGATATCGGCTGAAGCTGCCTCCATATCTTATGGATACTCGAGAGCGGAAGTATGACTTCTGCATCTTAGAGTTTTCTTGAGCATGATTAGGGGAGTAGGGAGGTCCATTTGCCCTCTCCCCGTGTTGATAACAAAGATCATGCTCAAGTTGAGAGCGGCTCGAGGCGTGATCGGACATACATCACTCTCCACCGTAACCCTCGCATCTATAAGGAGTGTGTCCAACGGGTTTGGAGATTGGCTGAGGATAGAGAAGAAGAAGAAGAGGATGGAGGAGCTGAGAATGCCGAGGAGGCTAGGGGACATCGGGATGCCTCAGAGGATGAGGAGGACTTGACTGTTTTGACGCGGATGCCTTGGAGAGGTCTTTGGGCGGATGCGAGAGCGCATGACTGTGATCCATCGAGGCATCGCGTTCGCTTAACACTATCTGTGAAGACCTCCGGACTCGACAGCAACGATGCATCACAACTTCGAGCTCCGTTACCCGAGGAGAGGGCGAGAGGTGGGAACAGATAAGCCCGAGCTAGAAGCTTCGGCGCCCGGTTAAGGGCGAGATCGACCACGATTCCCACCTCGGGGACTCTCTTACGAGGACACACCATCTAGGCACGGCGTCGTCGCCCGAAGGGCGAATGGTGCCGGCTCTTGAGGAGCTCAAGGGAAGCGATCTCGGAGCATGTTCCCTCCGCCACCAGTTCCGGAGTAGCTAGGGATAGTATAATTTGATGTTTTATGTTTTATTTGTAATTTCATTATTGTTATTTATTTTAATGCAAGTTTATTTCCGTAATTTGAATTTTGTAGTGTAATGTACTCCGAATGAAAATTTTAATATAAGGGGTTATTTTCAGTATGCGTGGTTGTTTCATATTGATCCCACCTTCCCAACTTGTTTGGGGGTAGTTTTATCAATTCAAGCATTATTTTTATAACCATCGTGTTAGAATTTATTGCGGAGTCAAGGTGAAAATATATCCGTTTAGGCATATCTATGATTGAGTATCATTGTAGGATGAAATCTAGATTAAATAGGTACATTCTATCATAAAATCAACCTAAAAGATACTGGGTTTGAATTAGAATCAAGTATATGAGTTGTTTCCGTTTTCGGGTTTGGAAATTTTAGGATTCGAGGAAGAACCCGTAATTAGTTTTGGCAACTTCCCAATCCATTTTAGCAACTTTATACCTATATAAACTTGATACAATCTATACTCACAACTCACACTACACCTAAACTCCATCACTCACCTTTCACTCCCTCGATTCCCACGTTTCGGCTCATTTTCCGAGTTTACGCAACTCGGAACATTTTCGTGCCCCCTCTGAGGCGCTTTTCGCTCTGTATATTTTTCTGAGTTTTGTCGGGCTTTCGGCAACAAAGCTGACCAGCGACCAGCTCAAACACTGGAAATTTCAATTTCTTGAGGCCTTTCGCGCTATCGAGCGCTTTTCATACGACTTCCGTGGACCAGAAAATTTCCAGTTTTTCGCGCGTAGTATCTGGATCATTCGCAGGTATTCCAAAGCGTAATTTTGAGATGACATCTCCAACATTGATACCGGAACAGTCTTTCGAAGATTTGTTCCAAAGCACTACTTATGGTGCTTGGTTTCGCGAAGCAATCACATTCGTTGGCTGGGAGCCGCTTATGGTAAGAACGGATGCACTTTATTCTCTGACTCTAGCATCTTATTTTTACGATAACTGCATTTTCTTTGAAAGACCAGATGGACAACAAGTGTTCTCCATCAACATTGATAATGAACCAATGGAAATTACCAGGTTCTTGCTAGCATTTGTTCTTGGACTGGCTATGCCCGCTGAAATACAAGACCCATGGTGCTATTGGGTCTATAATATGTATGTCTACACTTACGAGTTTTTGCATGAGTCGTATGGTGGCTGGCATTTTTCGTATTGAGGACCAAGGGGAATATAGCGTCGCGCTTTGGTAGCTGTCCATGAACATAGGAGGCTGTTTATGTTTTGGATCATGCTAAACATTTTAGGGAATGGCGTTTTTCTTCTGTGAATGATGCCACTTGCAGCGTCTTCCTTGCTTTAGCCATGGGACGTATGTGTCATGACCTTCCCCGAACCTTGATGTCTAGTTTAGCTCGATCCCATAGCATGAGGCATAAGTACCTTCTTATGCCCGTTCTAGTTTCTCGTATTATGTTATGTTTCTTTCTTGTTTTTTGCACACGCTCCACGGATTGGATTACGTTCAACACTATACGACCCACCAATAGTATTATTCGATCTTTCCGTGGAATGACTTGGCAAGGGTGGAGGATACAACCTCATCTGGTTGCACCCTACACCCGTCCGTCGGACCAAGTGGCTCTTAATAGGTTAGCAATAATAGATGATAAATGGCGGGAAGCTTTGGCAAATTATCATGGCATGGCGGGGCGAAGGAACCTCACTTCTTTATGGAAGAAGAGAATGAGGAAGATGAGTAATCGCGGGGGATAAGGTAAGTTTCATTCTAGTTAGTGTACGCTTATGTCCCAAGCAATTTCATTCTTGTTAACCCCATAATGGGTAGAACTTCATTATAGAGTTGTAATGTTTTTTATTTCCTATATTAGTGCGTTCTAACCTTGTTTCGGATGTTCACGAATTTCCGCCGCTTCAATGGTATTTTTCCTACCCTCTTTATTTAAATGCTTTGAGGACAATGCATGATTCTTGTTTGGGGGGGGGCATAGAAACACGTGTAATTAAGGCATCTGTTAGGATATAGATAGAGTTAATATGCATTTGTTTTCTAGTTAAAATTTTAAAAATTCAAAAATATAAATAAATAAGTTCATACTAAACACTTAGGAATAGTGGTATTGTTTTCCTTCTCTATGCTCTTAACAAGCTAGAAATCTCACGTAGCTTTTGCATTAAAATAATTGTTAGAAAATTAGGTTAATATGTAGGTAATAATCTTTGCATCTATCTATAAATATATTATATGAGTATCTATGATTGTTAGCAGTAAGTTTCTGAAATCTAGGCTAGAGTACTTATTCTACAAATCCTGTGAGAATATAGCCTAAAGCCTTATATGAGCGAAACATTTGAGAAATGACACAAGGGAGAAGTAAAATCCGGATAGAGAAATCACACGTCCACTTGCTTGATCACTATGCCATATCCTAAGCGAGAATTTAGGCCCTTTTTGGATCGATATAGCCAAAAATTCAAACCTATGAATGATTTCCCGCTAGTCGCCCCCCCTCTGAGCCTTTCTTTAGCCTTTCATAAACCACAATCCCTTTACCCTGTTACAAAAACAAAAACAAAATAAATAAATAAATAAATAAATCAACCTACCCAATTTAGAATAAGTCTGAGAATAGAATGAGGAAGAAAGAAGAAGAGAAAAACTTGTGTAAACAAAAGTTAGTTAATTGCTTCAAAAAATAAAGAAAAGAAGTTTCCATCCAAGGAAAAGAAAAAAATAGAAATAAATAAAAACTCCAAAAATAGAATAAAATGGAGTCCAAAGCCAAAGAAAAGAAAAAGAAAAATATGGCTAAGGATGGAAACAAAGTATAGAAGTAAAAGAAAATAACAAGGTTTTCTCTAAGTTACATAATATGAAAACTCTATTATCTCAGACTTGTCCTTTTTGAATATCCATTTCCTTCCTTCTTAAACCATCTCCTAATCTCCGCAACACCTAATAAAGACCTCTAGCTCAATTAGGAATAGGTTAGTGTGATAGTAAGTGGCAGATGTGTTTGATCGACTCCGGCTTCCTTGTTGTCATTGAGATTGTAAGGTAAAGTGTGCCCACTGCGCCTAGAGTAGCCGAAACTTGAGTGGAAAAATCGAGTGTTGTATCTTGACTATTATTGTGAGAACCTACTTAAAGGCTATTCGAAGTTTCAGAAACGGACTGCTAGACATTTCATAGTATTACTCATTGTATATATGTTTATTATAGATGATTGATTATTATGCATATATTAGTTTAGGTTTTGACTTGGTTATTCTTGTTCATAGCTAGTGAGATGAATAGATAGTTTGGAGCATGAATAAAGGAAACAATAGTTTTATTTCTTAGTCGTTGTAGTATAGATGAAGTTTGTGAGTACCTTCTTTGGAAAACTCTCGCGAGGCTATAACTTCGTCCACTAGGGAATTCCTAGTGGTTTAAGGCCTTGTTGCATATGATCAATGCAATCGCACTTTCAGTAAGCGAGTAGTTAGGACTCCATTTTTGGTCACTTATTCTAATTTCTCATCTTTGCTTGAGGACAAGCAAAATGCTGTTTGGGGTGGTTTGATAAGAGCCCAAAACTGTAGTTTTAACCCCGTAATGCATGAGACATACCTTTAGACGATTATGTGAGTAATAATTAAGAGTTAACACCGATTACGTGTTTTATGCATTTCGGGCTTCAAAGTCCATTATGTGAAGAAATGTGCCACTTTAGCGAGATAAAGAAGAGAGGTCGGTTACTAAGGAGTTCCGTGATTAAAGGCCAAGTTTCTAGAAGACAAAGCCTTTCCAAAAGCCGGTCAAAAGCTGAAAAGTCGCCGCGTAAGAAAGCTTGACACACAAAGTCAATTGTGAGAACTTCGAAGAAGGCCATATCTTTGGACTCAGACCTCGGAATGGGACCTACCTTATGTCAAAACGACCGGCTCGGAAAGAGCTTTCCAATGGTCTAAGCCTTGATCCAATCAGAGGAGCAGAAGTGGACGAAATGTCTGTTGAAGCCAACTGCAGCTGAAGAGACCTTTTTGGACTGAAAGAATTGGGTTATGGGCCTGATTCTCTGGCCCAAAACATGGCTCCAAGCCCATGCACGATTTTTGGATCTGAATGTATAAAAACAAAAGCTTAGCTCTTTGTTATTGGTAGATATTTTAGTAAAGAATAGTAGATTTTTAGGTTAGAAAATAAAGGTAGCTTAGAATAGAAAGTAGCCATTAAAATAGCTTCTAGATCTAGTTTTTCATGTAGATTAATTAAGTTTAGTTCCATTTCAATTATTGTATTAGATTAAACCTTTGAATCTTGTTCTTCATTTTGATTAGATCAATAAAGTAGTATTTTTATCAATTTCGATTTTGTCATTTCCATTTCTAGATCTAATTTCAATTCACGTCCTTATTTCATTTGAGTCATTAAATTAGATTTCATTATTGTTTAATTAAGTAAATTTCAATTCTTTATATCATGTTTAGTTTAAATGTAATCGGAAATGATTGCGTAATGATTCTCGGCTAAACCTCCATTAGAGGGGGTTGAGAAGCCTTGATGAAAGCTTGATTCCGAATATCGTAGATTCGTCGTAATTTCCTTTCCACTCTAGAAATGATTAGTTCACCATGAGAATGGGTTTAATCGTTCACATGCTAGTTATGAATTGGTAGGAATGCCATGTGTAATTAGGGATTAGGAAGAACCAATTGTTTAAGGCGATTCAATTCGGATTCTGACGATTCGGCGTTAATAGGATTAAGTCGAGTTAAGGTGGAATCAATCCCCTCTAACTCCTTATCATCGAATCAGCGTAGCATTCCTTAGTTATTCCCATCGTCGACTAGTTGCATTTCGTGGGTAGTTGCATCGTAGTCTAGTTGCCTTTTTAAGTAAAATCTCTCATTAGACTTTAAGTTTAGAGTACTTACACTTGAGAACATAGCATGCGGAAGGACTAAGAGTGGAACGAATCACTCTACTCCACTATATCTCATAGACTTGAGAGTAGAATCTTTGATAAAACGTAGACCCAAAAGTTTAAGTTTAGTTTTACTTGCGTTTAGAGTTCATCGCTTTATTTCGTAGGTAAGACAATCATTTTACTTGTATCAACGCACCCTGCGCCCTGACCCCTGTGGGCACCAAAAATTTCCAGTTTTCTGAGGGTTGTTCCAGGATCCTACGCATCTTTTCTAGCAAGTTTATTGGGGATGACATTCCCTCGTATCATACTGGAACAGTCATTTGAAGATTTATTCCAAATTGACACCTATGGTGCGTGGTTTCGCGTAGTGATCATTCTAGCAGGATGGGAGCCACTATTGGTAAGTCCTGATGAACTTTATTCTCCCACACTTACATCTTATTTTTATGATAACTATAAGTTATTTGATAGACCAAATGGAGAACAAGTGTTCTCCATCACCATCGGGGATGAACTAATGGAAATTTCCAAGTTCTTGATAGCCTTTTGATAAGAGCCCAAAACTGTAGTTTTAACCCCTTAATAATCATACTGTTAGACCAATTATGTGAATAATAAGTAAGAGTTAATACTGATTACGTGTTTTTATGCATTTCAGGCTTCAAAGTCCATTATGTGCAGAAATGTGCCACTTTAGCGAGATAAAGGAGCAAAAGTCAGCAGAACTTCTGAATGCCATATCTTTGGACTCAGACCTCGTAATTGGGCCTACCTTATGTCAAAACGACCGGCTCGGAAAGAGCTTTGCAATGGTCCAAGCCTTGACCCAATCAGAGGAGCAGAAGTGGACGAAAAGTCTGTTGAAGCCGAATCTAGTTGAAGAGGCCTTTTTGGACTGAAAGAATTGGGTTTTGGGCCTGATTCTCTGGCCCAAAACATGGCTCCAAGCCCATGCACGATTTTTGGATCTGGATGTATAAAAACAAAAGCTTAGCTCTTTGTTAATGGTAGATTATTTAGTAGAGAATTAGGGTACATAGCTTAGAATAGAAAGTAGCCATTATAATAGCTTCTAGATCTAGATTTGATTGTTTTAATTAAGTTTAATTTCAAATCCAATTCTTGTTTAGATTAAACTATTAGAATCATTACTCTTAATTAGTTTGATTAATAAAATAGCTAGTTGTTAAATTTAGATTCTTGTCATTTACATTTGTGTTAGATCTGATTTCATTTATTGCTTGTCATTCAATTATTAGTTAGTAATTAGATTTTAATTATTGTTTAAATTAGATTAGTAAATTTCAATTCTTTATATCATGTTTAGTTTAGATTCAATGGGAAATGTTAGTTTGATGAATCAAGGCTAAAACCTCTGTTAGAGGGGTTGATGAAGCCTTGATGAAAACTTAGTTGTTAGTATAGAATTGTTTGTAGATTCTATTCCACTCTAGAAGGTGGAGTGTTTTAGCCATGAGAATGGTGGGCGACCTCACATGCTAGTTAGTACTTTCGGTAGAAATGCCATGAACACTAGGGATTAGAACTTCGAATTTCTTGCGTAAGAAGCGTGAGAATTGAGATACAACATTCTCTAGCTAGGTTGTTAAGTTGGATTCGAGGTGGATTCAATTCCCCTACAATCCTTTATCTAGATTCAAAAACAATCATATTTCCATAGCATTAAGTAGTTTAAATTCAAATAATCAATTTCATATTGCATCGTAGTATAATTCCCCTTCGTAAAGCTCTCATTGACTTAAGACTGACTAATTAGATTAGAGAACATCCATGCTAGAGCACTAGGAGTGGAACGAACTTCCTACTCCACTTAGTGCAATTCGCATCGAGAGTAGAAGCTTTGATAAAATAGACACGTAAGATTAGTTTTAGTTTACTTACGGATTGAATGAATCGTTCATTTCGTAGGTAAACTATTCATTTTACTGTTATCAAATGGCGCCGCTGCCATCTTAGTTGCACTTTAGCATTGTTTTCATAATAGAATTAGTCATTTTAAGTCCCATTTCACCCACCCACCCTTGTTTGATTCATCTTGTGGTTGTCCATTTCAAAGTTGAAAAATTCGGGTAAAAATTACCCTTGAAGGCAGCAGCCTCCTTATAGCCGACCAGCCCTATAGCTGGACAACGGCGACCAGCCCCCATGTGGGGGCGACCAGCGCTAAAAACACTTGTAATTTGAAAATTACTTTCGGGCCTTGGCATATCACGTTTAAATTTTTCGGATTTTCGGCGGTTTTGATTCGAACTTTGATCTTTCATATTTTTCGGTGTTCTAACCTGCTATATACGAACAAAGCGTAAACAAAGGCGCTATTCATAAAAGCGAAGCAAGGGCCTTAATCGGTATTCCTTTCTTCCACACCTCGCATCTCGGTTAGAGGTTTCTACTAGTATATCGAGAATTGTTTGGAGTGTTGCATGTTTAGTTAAGTTCGACTTAGTCTTGCATGAGATTAAGGTCGGCCGAACAAAAACACCGAGCGTAAATACACAACAACATCAACAATCAAATCTATCTAGTATACCACCCACTACACCTCTAACTACTATTTCACACACACCACGATATAATGGGGAAGAAAAGAGACTCCTCTCGGACTTCTACAAAGCCTTGGCGATAGCCCCAAATCTTGCATCGTTCTAGCGGACCAGTGAGGATTTCGAATCCCTCAAATATTTTTAATTTGTTACCCGTTTTTCATGGTTTAGACCATGAAAAACCTTATCGGCTTTATCGTATGATTGAACAAGTCTAACAACATTCCACCATCCTACGGTTGGTGCGGAACAAATTAAATTAAGGGTATTCCCTTTCACCTTAGCCCGATAAAGGCGTCTTGGTTAAGCTGCCCAAAGCCTAATTACGTGGACTTCGTGGGCTAAACTTGTTGTTGTTTATGGAACATTTTTACCCTAAAGGCGGATGAGATGCTTTCCAAGATTCATTTTTTCCGACAGAATCCTCATGAATCATTTTCTGAGGCTTGGAATCGTTTCACCGATCTCCTTATAGAGTGTCCACATCATAACTTAGCGAAAGACACATTAGTTCGTGCCTTTTTCAAAGGTCTTCTACACCACCATAAAGAAGTCCTTGACATAATGAATGGGGGTAGTTTCTTAAGTAAAGGAGCCTCGGAGGCTTATAAATTTTTAGAGGGCCAAACTAAGCGAAATAATAATTGGGGGGGTAGTGATGATTACTCCCGCTCCGCTAGTTCTTCTTCAACAGTTAAGGCTACCAGTATGTTTGAGGTTAAATCAGATCCTGAGCTTAAAACTCTAATTGAATCCCTCACAAAAAAGGTAGAGGCCATTTCTGTACAACAAAAGCCTATCCCGTCATGAATGTAAATTCAAACCCATGTAGTTTGTTGGAGTCATGAGCATCCGACTCCAATTGTCCTATAGCCTATGAGCAGGGCTTGTTCCATTAATAGTGAACCTAAGCCCTTGGAGACAAAATCCCAACTCGGTTGGAGAAATAATCAACAAGTCACACCTCTCAAGGGTACAATAATCAATATGTTAGGCCCAGCATACGGCTTTAACCAAGCTCCACCACGACAAGGGCGAGGGTCGGGGTAATTTTAATAATTATAACAACCAAGTGCAACCTCGACAAGGTCAAGCACAAGGTCAAGGTAATTATAATAATTATAATGCTAATAGAGGTATCGTTCGGTCAATAATAATTATCAAAATCCACCCATAAATAATTCCGTGAAATAATTCGGTCACACCACCCGTGACTACTACACCCACCTGGACGGATCGCCTTGACACCTTCATACAAGTGAGCCAAAACTTTTTCCAAACCATGGCTCAATCTAACCAACGGCTTCTACAATCCGTTAATAATTTAACCCGACGGTTGGCTCAAGATAAAGCCCAAACCAAAGGTGTGTTGCGAGGTCACACAATACCTAATCCTAAAACAACAAACCACGACGCTTTGAGGTAACCGATAATACTAGTAATGAATATGAAAATGTAGGTGAGATAAATGCCATCACCACTCTCCGTTACGGCAGAGTGGTTGATAACAAGGTAACTATGCCTATAGTTACCCCACGATACCCCCTACACCTACTATTTTACTAGATACCGAAATAGAAACTGAAGAGCCTACCAGCGTAGAGGTACCCGGTTACAACCTGACCTAAAAAATAGAAAGCCGCGGTTAAACATCCGGTGATACCATTGCTAAATATAGGCGAAACCACCGTTTCCACAAAAATTAGCCATGTTAACTAGGGATACAAATTACGAGGAGATTAGGGGCGTTTTCAAGAATCTAACTATAAACCTTCCTTCACCGAAGCTATTAAAAGCTACCACATCATGCTAAGTTTCTTAAGGAATTGTGTACTACTAGGCGTAAGACAAATATACCAAAAGGCGCCTTTTTAACGGAACAATTCCCAACCTTATCTGAACATAATGGAATTGTTAAGTACAAGGACCACTGGTAGATCCCTCTTGTACAATGCACCTTAGGAGATTCTTATCACGACGACGGCGTTATTAGACACGGGGGCTAGTGTTAACTTACTCCTATTTTATTTGTATAGACAAATGGGTCTAGACAAGATGCAACCCACTAAAATGGCGTTGCAATTAGCTGATCGGTCTATTAAGTATCCTAAGGGTGTAGTCGAAAATGTCTTTGGTAAAAGTTCGAGTTTCTCTACTATCCTGATTTTGTAGTCCTCGATCTGAAATTAAGCTAACGACTGTGTCGATCATTTTAGGCGTCCTTTCTGCGGCAAGCTGCCAATGCGCTCATTAATTGCGTGATGGTTCAATGTCCATGTCTTTTGGCCATCTTGGCATTTGAAGTCAATGTTTTTAAAACAAAGGACACGATTACCCGATTCGATCTATGGATGGAGAGGTTAGCATGATCGAAGCGTTGCTTTCGAGATTATTTCAACAACACGTTCCTTGATAATCATATGCCCCGAAATTCTTTCCTTTGGAAAGTCGGACTCAACATTTTCATTCCTACACTAGTCGATACACATATTATTGATGAGGGCCGGGATAGATGACTTTCTCAAAGATGTAGAGGACTACCATAGTAATGTGGATATGACCAATCTAGATGAGGAATTCGATGAGTTTCTTGAGTAGGTGACAATTCACCCTATCAAGAACTAACTTGCACAACATCCACCTCGATTCCCCTCCTTCCACCCTTTCAAAGGAATCTCGAGTTTGCACTTTCGATCCTTTTGTTTCTCCTGTGCTTCATATTTTTTAAATCCTCTAGCAAAGCGGATACTTGAGGAAGGACAAACTATTTGACACCTTCATTTTCAGAATTGAGGGCGGTCCCTACACACACAATGAATGAGTTGATTGCTAAAACCACATCCTCATTTATTATGCGGGCTGTCTTTCTACAACTTATCCATATCCACCATATTCTCCACAACCATTCACTTTTCCACACTTATTTACTAAAACACCCACGCATTCAAAAATTAAAAGAAGGTGCATGATAGGTTACCTGATAGGGTTATCCGACCGTTTTCATTCCACTAGAAAGGCTGCGTCGTAGGAAATCTTGGTGCTTGATTGTGTTTGGATATGTTTTTGTGATATTTATTTATGGAATGATCCACAACTATTTTAGGTTGTTGATATATGATCAAGCTGCATGTTCATACATATGTTTTAGATAAAGTCTCGAGTATCGACTATAAGCGACTCAATTTCTGTGTTTGGTGCACTTCCTTTCACTTTAATATATTGGTGAGTGCACCATTAAGGTAACGGGCCCTCCTATGGAGTGTGTGGCTGTAAGTACGGATCCTAAGTCCACGGTTCACATAGTTCACGTTTTCCACTCTTGCATGTTTTTCTCGGATTTTTTGAGTCATGTTTCTCTATGGTGTGAATTATGTCTTTATTGCTTATTGTTTTCCTTCTTAAAAAAAAAAAAAAAAAATAAAAAAAAAAAAAAAAAAAAAAAATACACATAGTAATCTAGGAAGTCGGGAATCGACTTTAAAAGACCATTGCTAAAAACAAATTTTCTAAGCCGTTGTAAAAAATTTGTTTTGGGGTGAAGTGTTAAATGTTTCGATACTAAAATGTTTTATGTCCCATTAGAGTTGCTTAGGCCATTTTATTGTATTACGATTCGGATTGACATAATCTATTAATTTAGAGTTCATTCGTTAGCATAACTTCGTCATGCACGCTTCGAGGCGTTTTCCACTATCTCGTATGTCATCTGAAGTTGGAATAGAGTGTTTTATGGATCATTGGATAGGAAATTCTCTCCTGATCATTTCCATATCTCATTCATAAAAAATCGGACCCGATAGCGAAGCGGCAATTTTGATTTGAAGTTAGCGAAAAATGAAAAAAAAAAAATCAAAAATTCGATTTTGGGCTTGGGCCCAACCAGCCCAGACCGTAGCGCCGCGGCGCCTTACCTCCACGAGCGGTTTCGTTTCTTCTTCCTCCATTCCGCCATTAGCGTCAAAGCTTAAACCAAAACCTAAAACAAAATAAAAATTAAAAAGAAAATACAATAAACCCCGCCCAAAATCAAATCAACCCAAATCTTCTCCAAACTCCACCCACCACAAACACCACCAATTCAAACCACCAAAACCACCAAAAAAAAATTCAAAAGCGGCCGTGCCACCACTCCACCACCACCACCATTGTTTCAACCGGCCTATTAAAATCCACCACCACATCACATTTCAACCATCACTCCATTCCAAACACTAGATGGCTCAACACGCCCGAATTTTACAGGAACAAGTTTTCCTTTGCCGACCACAGCGCCGTTTTCACGGTGTGAAATGGCTAGTAGAGGCTGGGTAGTTTTGGTACTTTCGACCGAAGCCTTCTACCACGAAGACTTGGTCGGCGGTTCTACAACACCGGGGAGTTGGAGGGAGTAGGATTTTTGTGTTGGTAAGGAAGAAGAGGAAGGAGTTGACTCTTTGAATTTGTTGGTGAGATTCTAGGCATTCGCCTAGAATCCATCTAGATGCCACTTTCACGGGGCCCCGGTTTGATGGGGTAGAGCCTTTGATGGGCGTGGTGTCATCAATGGGATTTCTACAATACAAACTCCCATTGTGTTCGCCGGGCATCCACCGGGACCAACCCGGTATTTCTCATTTCGGTGGATTGGTCCGGAATGTCCTAAAGGGAAGGACAAGGTCGGTGACATTGGTCGCCCTGCCTCCACATCTTATGGGTACTCGGGGGGCGGAAATGCGATTTCTGTATCTTGGAGTTTTCTTGAAACATGATTTAGGGTCGGAAAGTCTTTGGCACCTCTTCGGTGTTAATTACCAAGATCATCTTTGAAGATGAAAGCGACTCCGTCGATAGGATTTACATTACCACCGCACGTAACTTCGGCGTATCTATAGGGAGTGTGTCCAACAAGTCTGGAAATTGCCTTGAGGATAGGGAACGGGATGAGGATAGAGGAGGAGGATGAGGATGATTCGGAGGAGGATGAGGAGGGCGTGACTTGCTTTGTCGGATGCCTTCGGAGGTGTTGTTGATCACGAAACGAGCGTGGGCTATGCTTCATAGGGGCATCGTTCACTAAACACTATCTGTCGCAGACCTCCGGACTCGACGGCGACTATTCATCACAACCGAGATCCGCACCTAGAGAGAGGATGAGAGATGGGAACGGCGGGCTGAGATGGAAGCCCGTCGCCGGTTTAAAGTGGATATGCTTGCACGCTTCCCACCCTCATCTGGACTCGCTTACGAGGACCGACTCACGAGGCATGGCGTCGTCGGCGAGGGGCGGCTGCTGCTGGACCGCCGGGAGCCAGGGGAGCCACCACTAGAAAGTGTGCCCTCCACCACCCGGTGGCGAGGTGTTTAGAAGTGTGAGGATTGATAGTGGTTGTTGTTTTATTTATTTTTGTTGTTTTATTGTAATGTAACTTTTATTTTTCGTAATTTGAATTTTGTAGTGAAAGGTACTCGAATGAAAATTTTAATATAAGGGGTTATTTTCGGTATGTGTGGTTGTTTCATATTGATCCCACCTTCCCTGACTTGTTTGGGGGTGGTTTTATCAATTCAAGCTTTATTTTTATATAACCACAGTGTTAGAATTTATTGCGGAGTAAAGGTGAAATTATGGCCGTTTAGGCATATCTATGATTGAGAATCATTGTAGGATGAAATCTAGATTAAATAGGTACATTCAATCATAAAATCAACCTAAAAGATCTTTGGGTTTGAATTAGAATCAAGAAAATGAGTTGTTGTTTCGTTTTCGGGTTTGGAAATTTTAGATTTTTTCGAGCTGCCGTAAATACTTTTTGGCAACTTCGATCCGTTTTAGCAACTTAAAACCTATATAAACTTCATACATTCTACACTCACAACTCACACTACATCTAACTTCCATCACGCACCCCCTTCACACCCGCGATTCCCCGTTTAGTCTCCATTTTAGCAAATCTGCAACTTCGGGGCCGCATGCGGAAGGAAGCCTTTCAGCGCCCTACGCCGACGAGAAAATTTTGCTTCGAGGCGCCAGCCGCATAGTGCAAGTCAAAAGCGACTTCGCTCAAACACTGGAATTCAAAATACAAAAAAGCGACGACTTCGCTAGTTAGTTGGCCTTTCGCATGCTGACTTCCGTGGACAGAAAAATTTCAGTTTTTCATGAAGTTGTGCCCGGTTGTTTTGCGGTGTTCGGGCGTAGTTTTGAGATGACATCTCCTATAATAATGCGGAACAGTCTTTTGAAGATTTGTTCCAAAGCACTACTTACGGTGCTTGGTTTTGTGAGGTGATCACATCGTTGGTGGGAACCTCTTATGGTAAGACCGGCTGAACTTTATTCTCCGGCACTTGCATCTTTTTTTATAATAACTGCATTTTCTTTGAGAGACGGATGGAGAACAAGTGTTCTCCATCAACATTAACGATGAACCAATGGAAATTACCGGGTTCTTGCTAGCATTTGTTCTTGGACTTGCTATGCCATTTGAGATACAAGACCCATGGTGCTATTGATTCGATAATATGCATGTCTACACTTATGAGTTTTTGCCGCGAGGCTTATGGGGGGGGCATTTTCCGTATTGAGGACCAAAGGGGACTATAACGTTGCCACTTGGTAGCTTTGTCCATGAACATAGGAACTGTTATGTTTTGGATTATGCTAAACATTTTAGGGAATGGCGTTTTCTTACGTGAATGGCGCCACTTGCGTTTTTTTCCTTGCTTTAGCCACGGGGCGCCGGTTCTATGACCTTCGAACTTTGATGTCTAGTTTATACGAGCCCATACCATGAGGCATAAGTACCTTCTTATGCATTCTAATTTCGCGTATTATGCTATGTTTCTTTCCTATTTTTTGTACCGTTTCCGCGGATTGGATTAGGAGGTAGACGGGTCGACCCACCAATAGTATTATTAGATCTTTCCGTGCAATGACTTGGCAAGGGTGGCGGATACAACCTCACCGGGTTGCACACTACACCCCGTCGGACCAAGTGGCACTTAATAGGTTAGCAACCATAGATGATAAATGGCGTGAAGCGGCAAATTATCATAGCATGGCGGGGCCGAAGGAGCCTCACTTCTTTATAGAAGTAGAGGATAGCGAAGATGACGAATAACGGCGGGAGTGGAGGTAAGTTTTAGTTTACGTTAGTATGCGTTTATGTCCCGAAAGCAATTTAATTACATTAACCCCATAATGGGTGGAACTCTTTATAGAGTTCGCGTCGGTTTTATTTCCTATATTTATGCGTTCTAACCTTGTTTTTTGCAGATGTTTCGAATTTCCGCTTTTGATGGTATTTTTTCCTACCCTCTTTATTTAAATGCTTTGAGGACAAAGCATGCTTCTTGTTTGGGGGCATAGAAACCGTGTAATTAAGACATCTGCTAGGATATAAATATATATAATATGCATTTGTTTTCTAGTTAAAATTTCAAAAATTCAAAAATATAAATAAATAAGTTATGCTATACACTTAGGAATATTGGTATTGTTTCTTTCTCCATGCTCTTAACAATCTAGAAGTCTCACGTAGCTTTTGCATCAGAATAATTGTTAGAAACTTAGGTTAATATATAGGTAATAATCTTTACATCTATCTATAAATATATTACATGAGTATCTATGATTGTTAGCGATAAGTTTACGAAATCTAGGCTAGAGTACTTATTCTACAAATCTGTGAGAATATAGCCTAAAGCCTTATATGAGCGAAACATTTGAGAAATGACACAAAGGAGAAGTAAAATCGGGATAGATAAATCACCGTCCACTTGCTTGATCACTAAACCATATCCTAAAAGCGAGAATTTAGGCCCTTTTGGATCGATATAGCTAGAAATTCTGACCTAAAGTATATTTTTTTGCTAGTAAGCCCCCCGAGCCTTTCATTAGCCCTTCCATAAACCACAATTCCTTTACCCTGTTACAAAAAAAACAAAACAAAAAAAAAAAAAAAAAAAATCAACCTACCCAATTTAAAATAAGTCTAAGAATAGAATGATGAAAGAAGAAGAAGAAAAACACTGTGTAAACAAAAATTAGTTAGTTGCTTTGAGAAAATAAAAGAAAAGAAGTTTCCATCCAAAGAAAAGAAAAATAAAATATAAATAAAATAAAAACTCAAAAATAGAATAAAAGGGAGTCAAAAGCGAAAGAAAAGAAAAAGAAAAAAAATATGGCTAAGGATGGAAACAAAGTATAGAAGCAAAAGTAAATAACAAGGTTTCTCTAGTTACGTAATATGAAGACTCTATTATCTCGGACTTGTCCTTTTAGAATATCCATTTCCTTCCTTCTTAAACCATCTCCTAATCCCGTAACACCTAATAAAGACCTCTAGCTCGATTAGGAATAGGTTAGTGTGATAGTAAGTGGCGGAGATGTGTTTGATCGACTCGGCTTCCTTGTTGTCATTGAGATTGTAAGGTAAAGTGTGCCTTTGTACTTTAGAGTAAGTGAAACTTGAGTGGAAAAAAATCAGTGTTGTTTCTTGACTATTATTGTGAGAACCTACTTAAGGATGCTATTTAGGAGTTCGAGAAACAAAACACTGCTAAACATTTATAGTATTACTCATTGTGTATATGTTTATTGTAGATGATAGATTATTATGCATATATTAACTTAGGTTTTGACTTGGTTATTCTTATTCAATTGCTAGAGATGTATAGATAGTTGAGCATGAATAAAGGAAACAATAGTTTTATTTTCTTAGTCGTTGTAGTATAGATGAAGTTTGTGAGTACCTTCCTTTGGAAAACTCTCACGAGGCTATAACTTCGTCCACTAGGGAATTCCTAGTGGTTTAAAGGCCTTGTTGCATATGGTCAATACAATCGCTCTCAGTGAAGCGAGTAGTTAGAACTCCATTTTTGGTCAACTTATTCTAATTTCTCATCTTTGCTTGAGGACAAGCAAAATCTTTGTTTGGGGGTGGTTTGATAAGAGCCCAAAACTGTAGTTTTAACCCTTAATAATCATCTTGTTAGACCAATTATGTGAATAATAATAAGTAAGAGTTAATACTGATTACGTGTTTTTATGCATTTCGGGGCTTCAAAGTCCATTTATAATGAGAAATGTGCCACTTTAAGCGAGATAAAGGAGCAAAAGTCGTGAGAACTTCGAATGCCATATCTTTGGACTCGGACCACCGAATTGGGCCTACCTTATGTCAAAACGACCGGCTCGGAAAGAGCTTTGCAATGGTCAAGCCTTGACCCAATCAGAGGAGCAGAAGTGGACGAAAAGTCTGTTGAAGCCGAATCTAGTGAAGAGGCCTTTTGAATTTGAAAGAATTGGGTTTTGGGCTGATTCTGCGGCCCAAAACATGGCTCCAAGCCCATGCACGATTTTTGGATCTGGATGTATAAAAACAAAAGCTTAGCTCTTTGTTAATGGTAGATTATTTAGTAGAGAATTAGGGTACATAGCTTAGAATAGAAAGTAGCCATTAGAATAGCTTCTAGATCTAGATTTGATTGTTTTAATTAAGTTTAATTTCAAATCTAATTCTTGTTTAGATTAAACTATTAGAATCATTACTCTTAATTAGTTTGATTAATAAAATAGCTAGTTGTTAAATTTAGATTCTTGTCATTTACATTTTTGTTAGATCTGATTTCATTTATTGCTTGTCATTCAATTATTAGTTAGTAATTAGATTTTAATTATTGTTTAAATTAGATTAGTAAATTTCAATTCTTTATATCATGTTTAGTTTAGATTCAATGGGAAATGTTAGTTTGATGAATCAAGGCTAAAACCTCTGTTAGAGGGGTTGATGAAGCCTTGATGAAAACTTAGTTGTTAGTATAGAATTGTTTGTAGATTCTATTCCACTCTAGAAGGTAGAGTGTTTAGCCATGAGAATGGGTGGGCGACCTCACATTCTAGTTAGTATCTCGGTAGAAATGCCATGAACACTAGGGATTAGAACTTCGAATTTCTTGCCGTAAGAGCGTGAGAATTGAGATACAACATTCTAAGCTAGGTTGTTAAGTTGGATTCGAGGGTGGATTCAATTCCCTCTACAATCCTTTATCTAGATTCAAAACAATCATATTTCCTTTAGCATTAACTTTAGTTTAAATTCAAATAATCAATTTCATATTGCATCGTTAGTATAATTCCATAACATTTTAAAGCTCTCATTGACTTAAAGTGACGACTAATTAGATTAGAGAACATCCATGCTAGAGCACTAGGAGTGGAGCGAACTTCCTACTTTCCTCCTTAGTGCAATTCGCATCGAGTAGAAGCTTTGGTAAAATAGACACGTAAGATTAGTTTTAGTTTACTTACGGACAGGCGAGGAATCTTTAGGATAGAGGACAAAGGAGATTATAGCGCCGCCCTTGGTAGCTTGTCTATGAGCGTGGAGACCTTTGTTATGTTTTGGATTATGCTCAACATTAGAGGGGAATGGCGTTATTCTTACGTGAATGGCTTGACTTGTGATATTTTCCTTGCTTTAGGCTGGGGGCGATTACTCTATGATATTCCCGGACCTTAATGTCTAGTTTAGCGAGCCCATGGCAAGAAGTGAGTACCTTCTTGTGCCCGTTTTCACGGATTGGGTTGGGAATTAGACATTGTGAGACCATGATTGTATTATTCGATCGTTAGTTGCAGATGACTTGGCAAGGGTGGAGGATACAACCTTATCAGGTTGCGCCTTACACCCCATCTGACCAAGTGGCGCTTGACAGGTTAGCTATAGTAGACGATAAGTGGCATGAAGCCTGGCAAATTATCATGGCATGGCAGGATGCGAAGGAACCTCATTTTTTTATTAAGGATGAAAAGGGAAATGAGGAGGAAAATGTTTAAACGGGAGTGCAGGTAAGTTTTTATTTCAGTTAGTGTCTGCTTATCTCCCAAGCAAATTTGTTTCTAATTAACCCCATTACGGGTGGAACTCTTATAGAGCTGCATCAGTTTTCTTTTCTATATTAGTATGTTATAACCTTGTTTTACAGATATTCCGGAATTTCACACGTTTCAATAGTATTTTCTTACCCTCTTTATTTATAATACTTTGAGGACAAAGCATGCTTCTTCTTTGGGGGGGGGGGGGGGGATGGGTGGGGGGGGCATAGAGGCACGTGTAATTAAAGCATCTGTTAGGATATAGATATATATAATATGCACTTATTTTCCAGCTAAAAAATTCAAAAATTTTAAAAATATAAATAAAAAGTATGTTATACACTTAGGAATATTGGTATTGTTTTCCTTCTCTATGCTCTCAATAATCTAGAAGTCTCATGTAGGTTTTGCATTATAATAGTTTTTAGAAACTTAGGCTAATATGTAGGTAATAATCCATGCATCTATCTATAAATATGTTACATGAGAATCTACGATTATTGGCAGTAAGTTTCGGAAATCTAGGCTAGAGTACTTATTCTACAAATCCTGTGAGAATATAGCCTAAAGCATTATATGAGTGAACATTTGAGAAATGACACAAGGGAGAAGTAAAATCAGGATAGAGAAATCACACGTCCACTTGTTTGATCACTATACCATATCTAGCGAGAATTTAGGCCCTCTTTGGATCGATATAGCCAGAAATTCAAACCTATAAATTATTTTCGCTAATTAAGCCCCTCGAGCCTTTCTTTGCCTTTTCATAAACCACAAATCCTTTACCATTTACAAAATAAAATAAAAAAAAAAAAAAATCAACTACTTGATTCTTTGAATAAGTTTGAGAATAGAGATGAAGAATAGGGGAAGAAGAACCTTTGAAATCAAAATTAGTTAACGCTTCGAGGAAGAAAAAGTAAGTTTCCATCCAAATAAAAAAATAAAATAAAATAAAAAATATAAAAGGAAATAAAGAGTTAAAACTCCAAAAATAGAATCAAGGAGTCAAAAGCCAAAGAAAAAAAATATATGGCTAAGGATGGAAACAAAGTGTAGAAGCAAAAGTAAAGAATAAGGTTTTCTCTAGTTACAAAATATGAAGACTCTATTATCTCAGACTTGTTCTCTTTGAATATCCATTTCCTTCCTTCTTTAACCATCTCCTAATCCCCGCAACACCTAATAAAGATCTCTAGCTCAATTAGGAATAGGTTAGTGTGATAGTAAGTGGCTGATGTGTTTGATCGACTCCGGCTTCCTTGTGTGTCATTGTGTTTGTAAGGTAAAGTGTGCCCACCTGCGCATTAAGAATAAATAAACGGAGCTTGAAAAATCAAAGTGGTTTTGTCTTGACATTTATGTGAGGACCTACTTAAGGGGGCTATTCCGAGTTTTCATAAACGGACCTGCTAGTTCATCTCATAGTATTACTCATTGTAAATATGTTTATTCGTAGATGATATATTATTATGCATATATTAGCTTAGGTTTCGACTTGATTATTCTATATTCATTGCTAGTGAGATGTATAGATAATTAAGACATAGACAAGGAAACAATAGTTTTATTTACGAAGTCGTTGTAGTATAGATGAAGTTTGTGAGTACCTTGTTTGGAAAACTCTCAGGGGCTATAACTTCGTCATTTTAGGGAATTCCTAGTGGTTTAAGCGCCTTGTTGCATATGGTCAATGCAATGTCCTTTCGTGAAAAGCGAGATTAGTTAAGAACTCCATTTTGGTCACTTATGCTAATTTCTCATATTTGCTTGAGGACAAGCAAAAATCTTTTTGGGGTGGTTTGATAAGAGCCCAAACTGTAGTTTTAACCCTTAATAATATAACTTTTTAGACTAATTATCACGGTAATAAATAAAGTTAATGCTAATTCACGTGCTTTTATGTATTTTCGGGCATGGAATTCAATTATGTCTTGAGAAATGTACCACTTTGGCGATATAAAGGGAGCAAAGGGTTGGTTGCTAAGAAATTCTGTGATAAAGACCAAGATTTAAGGGGAACAAAGCCTTCATGAAGCCTGGTCCAGGCTGAAAAGTCAACACGGCTGACGATTACAAGTCATTGAGACTTCCGAAGATCGTATCTTTGGACTGTAGTGATGATTACTTCCCGCCCGCTAGTTCTTCTTCAACTCCAGCTAACAAGATGTTTGAGGTTAAATCAGATCCTGAGCTTAAAACTCTAATGAATCCTCACAAAAGGTGTGAGGCCATTTCTGCATAACAAAAGCCTATCCCCGGCTCACATGAATGTAATTCAAACCCATGAAGTTTTCTATTGAGTCATGAGCATCCCCGACTCCCACTGTCCTATAGCCTATGAACAAAAGCTTGTTCCATTAATAGTGAACCTAACTTTGAGACAAAATCCCAACTCCTCGCTCGAGAAATAATCAACAAGTCACACCTCAGGGTACAATAATCAATATGTTAGGCTCCACGCGATGCCTTTTAACCAAGCTCCACCACGACAAGGATGTGGTCGTGGTAATTTTAATAATTATAACAACCAAGTGCAATTCTCGGCTAAGGTCAAGCACAAGGTCAAGGTAATTATAATAATTATAATGCTAATAGAGGTATCGCTCCTGGCCAATAATAATTATCAAAATCCACCCATAAATAATTCACGAAATAATTCCACCACACCACCCGCGACTACTACACCCACACAACCGATCGCCTTTGACACCTTCATACAAGTGAGCCAAAAACTTTTCCAAACCATGGCTCAATCTAACCAACAGCCTTCTACAATCCGCTAATAATTTAACCCAACAGTTGGCTCAAGATAAAGCCCAAACTAAAGGTGTTGCTTGTGTCACACAATACCTAATCCTAAAACAACAAACACAGCCTTTGAGGTAACCGATAATACTAGTAATGAATATGAAAATGTAGGTGAGATAAATGCCATCACCACTCTCCGCTCGGGCAGAGTGGTTGATAACAAGGTAACTATGCCTATAGTTATTCCCACCCAAGAGTCCCCTACACCTACTATTTTACTAGATAATCCAAATAGAAACTCAAGAGCCTACCACCAGAGGTACCAGCTTACAACACAACCTAAGAAATAGAAAGCCACGGTTAAACATCCAGTGATACCATTGCTAAATATAGACATGTAAACCACCGCTTTCCACAAAAAATTAGCCATGTTAACTAGGGATACAAATTACGAGGAGATTAGGACGCTTTTCAAGAATCTAACTATAAACCTTCCTTCCTCGGCTATTAAAAGCTACCACATCATGCTAAGTTTCTTAAGGAATCAGGTACTACTAGGCGAAGACAAAATATACCAAAAGACGCTTTTTTAACGTAACAATTCCCAACCTTATCCAACATAATGGAATTATACAAGGACCCCGGTCGCCCCATCAGCATAATGCACCTTTAGAGATTCTTATAATGACTAATCAAGTATTAGACCCTGGGGCTAGTGTTAACTTACTCCTATTTTATTTGTATAGACAAATAGGTCTAGACAAGATGCAACCCACTAAAATGACGCTGCAATTAGCTGATCGGTCTATTAAGCATCCTAAGGGTGTAGTCTAAAATGTGCCGGTAAAAGTTCAGATTTCTACTATCCTCCCCGATTTTGTAGGTCCTCGATACGTAAGTCGCTAACGACTGGGTCTCCATCATTTTAGGGGCCCTTTCCCCGCAACCGCCAATGCGCCATTAATTGCCGCGGATGGTTCAATGTCCATGTCTTTGGCCATCTTGTCGCTAGAAGTTTGTTTTAAAAACAAGGACACAGCCATCTCGATTCGCCTATGGATGGAGAGGTTAGCATGATCGAAAAGCGCTTGTTCGAGATTATTTCAACAACACGCTCCTTGATAATCATATGCCCAAAATTCTTTCCTTTGGAAAGTCGACTCTAACATCTTCATTCCTACACTAGTCGATACACATATTATTGATGAGGACGGATAGATGACTTTCTCAAAGATGTAGAGGACTACCATAGTAATGTGGATATGACCAATCTAGATTGAGGAATTCGGATGAGTTTCTTTCGAAAGTAGGTGACAATTCACCCTATCAAGAACTAACTTGCACAACATCCACCTCGATTCCTCCTTCCACCCTTTCAAAGGAATCTCGAAGTTTGCACTCGATCCTTTGTTTCTCCCGGTTTTCATAATTTTTAAATCCTCCTAGCAAACAGATACTTCGTAGGACAAACTATTTGACACCTTCATTTTCAGAATTGAGATCCCCCTACACACACAATGAATGAGTTCGGTGCTAAAACCACATCCCATTGTGTATGTGCTGTCTTTCTACAACTTATCCATATCCACCATATTCTCCACAACCATTCACTTTTCCACACTTATTTACTAAAACACCCACGCATTCAAAAAATTAAAAAGAAGGTGCATGATAGGTTACACAATAGTGGTTATCCGACTTCGCTTTTGGATTCCACTAGGTCAAGGCCGTGAGGAAATCTTGGTGCTTGATTGTGTTTGATATGTTTTCTGTGATATTTATTTATGGAATGATCCACAACTGTTTTCGTTGTTGATATATGATCAACCGCGATGTTCATACATATGTTTTAGATAAAGTCTCGAAAGTATCCGACTATAAATCCATCTAATTTCTCGTGTTTGGTGCACTTCCTTTCACTTTAATATATTGCGGAGTGCACCATTAAGGTAACCGGCCCTCCCTATGGAGTGTGGGTGTAAGTACGGATCCTAAGTCCACGGTTCACATAGTTCACGCTTCCACTCTTGCATGTTTTTCTCGGATTTTCGAGTCATGTTTCTCTATGGTGTGAATTATGTCTTTATTGCTTATTGTTTTTCCTTCTTAAAAAAAATAAAAAAAAAAAAAAATAAATAAAAAATAAAAAATAAAAATACACATAGTAATCTAGGAAGTCTCGAATCGACTTTAAAAGACCTATCATAAAACAAATTTTCTAAGCTTCACAGAAAAAAAAATTTGTTTGGGGTGGGTGTTCGTGGTTTCCTGCTCAAAATGTTTTATGTCCCATTAGAGTTGCTTTTAGGCCATTTTATTGTATTACTTATTCGATTGACATAATCTATTAATTTAGAGTTCATTGCTCGCAGATAACTTACGCCATGCACACGACTTCGAGGCGTTTTCCACTATCTCGTATGTCATCTGAAGTTGGAATAGAGTGTTTTATGGATCATTGATAGGAAATTTCTCCTGATCATTTCCATATCTCATTCGCGAAAAATCGGACCAGTAAGCGGCAATTTTGATTTGAAGTTTCATAAAAAATCAAAAAAAAATCAAAAATTTCTATTTTGGGTTTCAGTCCAACCCGCCATTTATTGCATACAAGACGCGCGACTTACCTCCACTTAACACGCATCGTTTTTCTTCCTCCATTCCGCCATTAACGCCAAAGCTTAAACCAAAACCTAAAACAAAATAAAAATTAAAAGAAAAATACAATAAACCCAATTTCCCAAAATCAAATCCCAACCCAAATCGACTCCAAACTCCACCCACCACAAACACCACCAATTCAAACCACCAAAACCACCAAAAATTCGAATTCAAAACGGCAAAAGCACCACTCCACCACCACCACTGTTGTTTCAACCGCCTATTAAAATCCCACCACCACATCACATTTCAACCATCACTCCATTCCAAACACTAGATGGCAACAACTTAATTTTAATGAGCAAGTTTTCATCGCCACCACTTCGCTACCGCTTTTACGGTGACTAAATGGCTAGTAGAGACCGGAGTAGTTTAGGGGTACTCGACCGCCTTCTACCACCTAAGACTTGGTCCGACGGTTCTACAACACCGTGGAGTTGAGGGAGTAGATTTTTGTGGTCAGGTGCGAAGAAGAGGGAAGGAGTTGACTCATCGATCGTTGGTCGAGATTCTAGGCATTCCGCCTTAGAATACATCTAGATGCCACTTTTACAGAGCCCCAGCTTTGATGGGGTAGAGCCTTTGATGGGGGTGGATCGCCATCAATGGGAGCTACAATACAAACTCCCATCAGGTTCGCCTGCATCCTCAGACCAACCAGCCGGCTACGCGAACTGGATCGGGTCGAATGTCCTAGGGAAGGACAAGGTCGCTGATATTGGTCTGCCCCCGCCTCCACATCTTATGGGTACTCCAGAGCGAATACGATTTCTGATCTTGGAGTTTTTGCCGAGCATGATTAGGGGGTCGAAAGTCTTTGGCACCTCTTCCGTGTTAATTACCAAGATCATGTCAAGATGAAAGCAGCCTGGCCCGATAGATTTACATTACCCCGCACCGTAACTCGCGTGATCTATAGGAGTGTGTCCAACAAGTCTGAAATTGCCCAAGGATAGGGAACAGGATGAGGTAGAGGAGGAGGATGAGGATGATTCGAGGAGGATGAGGAGGACGGACTTGCTTTGATAACGATGCCTTCCGTGAGGTGTTGGTTCGATGCGTAACGCATGGCTGTGCTTCATAGGGCATGCTCACTAAACACTATCTCCAGGCAGACCTCCCGACTCGACAGGCTTAACTATTCATCACAACTTCGGTGATCCGCACCTAGAGAGAGGATGAGAGATGGGAACAGCAGGGCTGAGATGGAAGCCCATCGCCAGTTTAGATGGATATGTTGCAGACGCTTCCCACCTCATACGCACTCGCTCGAGGACACAGCTACGAAGCATGAGCCGCCGCCGACGACGACTCATCGCTGGACCTTCGAGCCCGTGAGCCACCACTAGAGAGTGTGCCCTCCACCACCGCGCAGGTGTTTAGAGAGTGAGGATTGATAGTGGTTGTTGTTTTATTTATTTTGTTGTTTTATTGTAATGTAACTTTTATTTTCATAATTTGAATTTTGTAATAAAGGTAATTCAATGAAAATTTTAATATAAGGGTTATTTTCAGTATGTGTGGTTGTTTCATATTGATCCCACCTTCCCAACTTGTTTGGGGGTGGTTTTATCAATTCAAGCTTTATTTTTTATATAACCCTAAGTGTAGAATTTATTATGAGTAAGGTGAAATTATGGTCGCTTAGGCATATCTATGATTGAGAATCATTGTAGGATGAAATCTAGATTAAATAGGTACATTCAATCATAAAATCAACCTAAAAGATAATCGGGTTTGAATTAGAATCAAGAAAATGAGTTGTTTCCGCTGGTTTGAAATTTTAGATTTTCGAAACCGCCAGAAATACTTTTTTCGCAACTTCCCGATCCGCTTTTAGCAACTTAAAACCTATATAAACTTCATACATTCTACACTCACAACTCACACTACATCTAACTTCCATCACGCACCCTTCACACCCGCATTCCCACGCTTCGCCTCCATTTTAGCAAATTCGAAGAACTCGGATACTACGCCTCGCTGAGGGAGCTAGCGCCGCCTCTACACTTCCACGACGACAGAAAATTTTGCTCGAAGGCCGCTTCAAGTCAAGCGACTCAAGGCCAAACACCGGAATTCCAAAATACAAAGAGCGACCGCTTCTAGTTGAGGCCGCTGGCCACTCGACTTCCGTGGACCAGAAAAATTCCAGTTTTCCGCAAGTTGTGCCCTCGTTGTTTTGCAGCTGTTCCAGAGCGTTTAGTTTCGGAGATGACATCTCCTATAATAATACCGGAATAGTCTTTTGAAGATTTGTTCCAAAGCACTACTTACGGTGCTTGGTTTCGCGAGGTGATCACATACGCTGGCCGGGAACCTCTTATGGTAAGACCGGCTGAACTTTATTCTCCAAAGACTTGCATCTTATTTTTATAATAACTGATTTTCTTTGAGAGACCGGATGGAGAACAAGTGTTCTCCATCAACATTGACGATGAACCAATGGAAATTACCGTGTTCTTGCTAGCATTTGTTCTCGACTTGCTATGCCCGCCGAGATACAAGACCCATGGTGCTATCGGGTCGATAATATGCATGTCTACACTTACGAAGTTTTGCACGAGGCTTACGGGCGTGCATTTTCCAGATTGAGGACCAAGGGGACTATAACATTGCCCTTGGTAGCCCGGCCCATGAACATAGGAACCGCTATGTTTGGATTATGCTAAACATTTTTGGGAATGGCGCTTTTCTTCTCTCGCGGAATGACGCCACTTGCGCCGCTTTTGCTTGCTTTAGCCACGGACGCCGGGTTCTATGACCTTCCTTAACTTTGATGTCTAGTTTAGCACGAGCCCATACCATGAGGCATAAGTACCTTCTTATGCCTGCTCTAATTTCAATGATTATGCTATGTTTCTTTCCCCGCTTTTTGTACACGCTTCACGGATTGGATTAGGTAGACACTGCACCCACCAATAGTATTATTAGATCTTTCCGCGGCAATGACTTGGCAAGGGTGGCGGATATTAACCTCACCAGTTGCACCCTACACCCCATCGCATCAAGTGGCACTTAATAGGTTAGCAACCATAGATGATAAATGGCGGAAGCCCGCAAATTATCATAGCATGGCAGACGCTGAAGGAGCCTCACTTCTTTATAGAAGTAGAGGATGATTTAAGATGATTTTAATAACAAATGAGTGGAGGTAAGTTTTAGTTTCAAGTAGTGTCCGCTTATGTCCCAAAGAATTTAATTCTGTTAACCCCATAATGGGTGGAACTCTTATGAGTCATACGCTTTTATTTCCTATATTAGTACGCTCTAACCTTGTTTTGCAGATGTTTCTGAATTTCACGCCTTCAATGGTATTTTTCCTACCCTCTTTATTTAAATGCTTTGAGGACAAGCATGCTTCTTGTTTGGGGGGGGCATAGAAACACGCGGTAATTAAGACATCCGCTAGATATAAATATATATAATATGCATTTGTTTTCTAGTTAAAATTTCAAAAAAAAATCCAAAAATATAAATAAATAAGTTATGCTATACACTTAGGAATATTGGTATTGTTCTTTTCTCCATGCTCTTAACAATCTAGAAGTCTCAATGAGTCGCTGCATCGTAATAATTGTTAGAAACTTAGGTTAATATATAGGTAATAATCTTTACATCTATCTATAAATATATTACATGAGTATCTATGATTGTTAGCAAGAAGTTTTCAAATCTAGGCTAGAGTACTTATTCTACAAATCCCTGGAGAATATAGCCTAAAGCCTTATATGAGGTTTTAAACATTTGAGAAATGACACAAGGGAGAAGTAAAATCGATAGATAAATCACACGCCCACTTGCTTGATCACTAAACCATATCCTAAGCGAGAATTTAGGCCCTTTTGGATCGATATAGCTAGAAATTTGACCTAAGTATATTTTTTGCTAGTCGCCCTAATCGAGCCTTTCATTAGCCCTTCCATAAACCACAATTCCTTTACCCCTGCTACAAAACAAAAAAAAAAAAAACAAAAAAAAAAAAAAAAAAAAAAAAAAAATCAACCTACCCAATTTAAAATAAGTCTAAGAATAGAATGATGAAGAAAGAAGAAGAGAAAACCCGTAAACAAAAAGTTAGTTGTTCGTAAAATAAAGAAAAGAAGTTTCCATCCAAAGAAAAAGAAAAATATAAATATAAATAAAATAAAAACTCCAAAAAAAATAGAATAAAAGGAGTCAAAAGCCAAAGAAAAAAAAAAAAAAATATGGCTAAGGATGGAAACAAAGTATAGAAGCAAAAGTAAATAACAAGGTTTCTCTAGTTACGTAAATGAAGACTCTATTATCTCAGACTTGTCCTTTAGAATATCCATTTCCTTCCTTCTTAAACCATCTCCTAATCCCCGTGAACACCTAATAAAGACCTCTAGCTCAATTAGGAATAAAGTTAGTGTGGATAGTAAGTGGCAGATGTGTTTGATCGACCGCTTCCTTTGTTGTCATTGAGATTGTAAGGTAAAGTGTGCCCACCGTGACACTAGAGTAGCTTAAACTTGAGTGGAAAAATCAGAGTGTTGTTTCTTGACTATTATCAGGAGAACCTACTTAAGGACGCTTATTCCGAAGTTCTAAAACAAACCCCGCTAAACATTTTATAGTATTACCTATCAGGTATATGTTTATTGTAGATGATAGATTATTATGCATATATTAACTTAGGTTTCTGACTTGGTTATTCTTATTCAATTGCTAGAGAGATGTATAGATAGTTGAGCATGAATAAGGAAACAATAGTTTTATTTTCTTAGTCGCCAGAAGATAGATGAAGCTTTGTGAGTACCTTCATCGAAAAACTCTCACGAGGTTATAACTCGCCCACTAGGGAATTCCTAGTGGTTTAAGGCCTTGTTGCATATGGTCAATACAATCGCGACTCAGCTTAAACGAGAGTAGTTAGAACTCCATTTTTGGTCACTTATTCTAATTTCTCATCTTTGCTTGAGGACAAGCAAAATGCCGCTTGGGGTGGTTTGATAAGAGCCCAAAACTGTAGTTTTAACCCCTTAATAATCATACCGTTAGACCAATTATGTGAATAATAAGTAAGAGTTAATACCGACACGTGTTTTTATGCATTTCAGCTTCAAAGTCCATTATGTGCGTAAATGTGCCACTTTTAGCGTAGATAAAGGAAAAAGTCGCAGAACTTGAATGCCATATCTTTTGACTCAGACACTGAATTGGGCCTACCTTATGTCAAAACGACCAATCGGAAAGAGCTTTTGCAATGGTCCAAGCCTTGACCCAATCAGAGGAGCAGAAGTGGACGAAAAGTCTGTTGAAGCCGAATCTAGCTGAAGAGGCCTTTTTGGATCGAAAGATGGGGTTTGGGCCCCGATTCTTCGCCCAAAACATGGCTCCAAGCCCATGCACGATTTTGATCTAGATGTATAAAAAAAAAAAGCTTAGCTCTTTGTTAATGGTAGATTATTTAGTAGAGAATTAGGGTACATAGCTTAGAATAGAAAGTAGCCATTTAATAGCTTCTAGATCTAGATTTGATTGTTTTAATTAAGTTTAATTTCAAATCTAATTTTTGTTTAGATTAAACTATTAGAATCATTACTCTTAATTAGTTTGATTAATAAAATAGCTAGTTGTTAAATTTAGATTCTTGTCATTTACATTTTGTTAGATCCGATTTCATTTATTGCTTGTCATTCAATTATTAGTTAGTAATTAGATTTTAATTATTGTTTAAATTAGATTAGTAAATTTCAATTCTTTATATCATGTTTAGTTTAGATTCAATGGGAAATGTTAGTTTGATGAATCAAGGCTAAAACCCTGTTAGAGGGGTTGATGAAGCCTTGATGAAAACTTAGTTGTTAGTATAGAATTGTTTGTAGATTCTATTCCACTCTAGAAGGTCGTCGGTTTCGGGCCATGAGAATGGGTGGACGACCTTTTACATTCTAGTTAGTACTCTCGTAGAAATGCCATGAACACTAGGGATTAGAACTCAATTTCTTGCCGTGAAGAACGGAGAATTGAGATACAACATTCTACGCTTAGGTTGTTAAGTTGGATTCGAGGTGGATTCAATTCCCTCTAATCCTTTATCTAGATTCAAAAACAATCATATTTCCATAGCATTCGTAGTTTAAATTCAAATAATCAATTTCATATTGCATCGTAGTATAATTCCCCTTCGTAAAGCTCTCATTGACTTAAGACTGACTAATTAGATTAGAGAACATCCATGCTAGAGCACTAGGAGTGGAACGAACTTCCTACTCCACTTAGTGCAATTCGCATCGAGAGTAGAAGCTTTGGTAAAATAGACACGTAAGATTAGTTTTAGTTTACTTACGGATTGAATGAATCGTTCATTTCGTAGGTAAACTATTCATTTTACTGTTATCACCTTTGTGCTTGGACTTACTATGTCGGCCGAAATACAAGACTCATGGGCCTATTTGGTAGATAATATGTACATGTATAACTATGATGATTTGCATGAGTATTACGGGGCAGGAATCTTTAGGATAGAGGACCAAGGAGATTATAACGTCGCCCTTGGTAGCCCTGCTATCATGAACGGGCAATCGCTATGTTTTGGATTATGCTCAACATTAGAGGGGAATGGCTATTCTTCCTCGTGAATGACGAACTTGTGATATTTTCCTTGCTTTAGCCGGGGACGACACTCTATGATATTCCCCCAGACCTTAATGTCTAGTTTAGCCCGAGCCCATGGCAAGAGGCGGAGTACCTTCTTGTGCCCCGTTTCACCGGATCGGGTTGGGCCGACATCGGAGACCCACCAATTGTATTATTCGATCGTTCGCGTAATGACTTGGCAAGTGGTGGAGGATACAACCTTATCGTTCACTTTACACCCCATCCCACCAAGTGGCGCTTTGGAAAGTTAGCTATAGTAGACGATAAGTGGCATGAAGCCCGCAAATTATCATGGCATGGCAGATGCTAAGGAACCTCATTTTTATTAAGGATGAAAAGGGAAATGAGGAGGAAAATGTTTAAACCGAGAGTGTAAGTTTTATTTCGCTTAGTGTTTATCTCCCAAGCAAATTTGTTTCTAATTAACCCCATTACGGGTGGAACTCTTTATAGCTGCAAGATCGTTTTTCTTTTCTATATTAGTATGTTATAACCTTGTTTTACAGATATTCCGGAATTTCACACGCTTCAATAGTATTTTCTTACCCCTTTATTTTTAATACTTTGGTGACAAAGCACGCTTCTTCTTTGGGATGGGGGCATAGAGGCACGTGTAATTAAAGCATCTGTTAGGATATAGATATATATAATATGCACTTATTTTCCAGCTAAAAAATTCAAAAATTTTAAAAATATAAATAAAAAGTATGTTATACACTTAGAATATTGGTATTGTTTTCCTTTCATGCTCTCAATAATCTAGAAGTCTCATGTAGGTTTTGCATTATAATAGTTTTTAGAAACTTAGGCTAATATGTAGGTAATAATCCATGCATCTATCTATAAATATGTTACATGAGAATCTACGATTATTGGCAATTAAGTTTCGAAATCTAGGCTAGAGTACTTATTCTACAAACTCGTGAGAATATAGCCTAAAGCCTTATATGAGTGAACATTTGAGAAATGACACAAGGGGAGAAGTAAAATCCAGATAGAGAAATCACACGCCCACTTGTTTGATCACTATACCATATCCTGCGCAGAATTTAGGCCCCTTTGGATCGATATAGCCAGAAATTCAAACCTATAAATTATTTTTCGCTAGTTTTCTCCGAGCCTTTCTTTAGCCTTTTCATAAACCACAAATCCTTTACCCGCTACAAACAAAATAAAAAAAAAAAAATCAACCTACCCAATTCTTTTGAATAAGTTTGAGAATAGAGATGAAGAATAGGGAAGAGAAGAACCTTTGAAATCAAGAATTGTTAGTCGCCGTAAGAGAAAAGTAAGTTTTCATCCAAATAAAAAATAAAATAAAATAAAAATATAAAAGGAAATAAAGAGTTAAAACTCCAAAAATAGAATCAAGGAGTCAAAAGCCAAAGAAAAAAAATATATGGCTAAGGATGGAAACAAAGTGTAGAAGCAAAAAGTAAAGAATAAGGTTTTTCTAGTTTACAAAATATGAAGACCTATTATCTCGGACTTGTTCTCTTTGAATATCCATTTCCTTCCTTCTTTAACCATCTCCTAATCCCCATGAACACCTAATAAAGATCTCTAGCTCAATTAGGAATAGGTTAGTGTGATAGTAAGTCGATGTGTTTGATCGACCGCTTCCTTTGTGTGTCATTTGTTTGTAAAAGCCCATCGCGACACCGAGTAGAAAACTTGGAAGTGGAAAAATCAAAGTGGTTTTTGTCTTGACATTTATGTGAGGACCTACTTATGACGCTATTCGAAGTTTTCATAAACGACTCGCTAGTTCATCTCATAGTATTACTCATTGTAAATATGTTTATTCGCAGATGATATATTATTATGCATATATTAGCTTAGGTTTCGACTTGATTATTCTATATTCATTGCTAGTGAGATGTATAGATAATTAAGACATAGACAAGGAAACAATAGTTTTATTTCGAAGTCGCCGTTGTAGTATAGATGAAGTTTGTGAGTACCTTCATCGAAAACTCTCACGGAGGCTATAACTCGTCCACTCAGGGAATTCCTAGTGGTTTAAGGCCTTGTCAAGATATGGTCAATGCAATCGCGACTCGGCAAAACGAGATTAGTTAGAACTCCATTTTGGTCACTTATGCTAAATTTTCATATTTGCTTGAGGACAAGCAAAATGCTGTTTGGGGGTGGTTTGATAAGAGCCCAAAACTGTAGTTTTAACCCCTTAATAATATAACTTTTAGACTAATTATGCGAGTAATAAATAAGAGTTAATGCTAATTACGCTTTTATGTATTTCGTGCATGGAATTCAATTATGTGCGTAAATGTACCACTTTGGCGATATAAAGGAGCAAAGGGTTGGTTGCTAAGAAATTCTGTGATAAAGACCAAGATTTAAGGAGACAAAGCCTTCATGAAGCCCAGTCAAAAGCTGAAAAGTCAACACGGGCAGAAACAGTGCACAAGTCAGCAGAACTTCCGAAGATCATATCTTTGGACTCATGCCCCAGATTTGAGCCTACCTTATGTCAAAACGACCAACTCGGAAAGAGCTTTCCAATGGTTCAAGACATGTGCACTGTTTCTGCCCGTGTTGACTTTTCAGCTTTTGACCGGGCTTCAGAAAGGATTTGTCTCCTTAAATCTTGGCCTTTATCACAGAACTTCTTAGCAACCAACCCTTTACTCCTTTTTATCGCCAAAGTGGCACATTTCTGCACATAATTGAGTTCCATGCCTGAAATACATAAAAGCACGTAATTAGCATTAACTCTTATTTATTACTCGTATAATTGGTCTAAAAGTAGTATTATTAAGGAGTTAAAACTACAGTTTTGGGCTCTTATCAAACCGCCTTAAACAAAGATTTTGCTTGTCCTCAAGCAAATATGAGAAATTAGCATAACTCGACCAAAAAATGGAGTTCTAACTAATCTCGCTTTCACCGAAAGCGATTGCATTGACTATATGCAACAAGGCCTTTAAACCACTAGGAATTCCCTAGTGGACGAAGTTATAGCCTCGCGGAAAGTTTTCCAATGAAGGTACTCAAAAACTTCATCTATACTACAACGACTTTAAATAAAACTATTGTTTCCTTTATCTATGTCTCAATTATCTATACATCTCACTAGCAATGAATACGTAATAATCAAGTCTAAACCTAAGCTAATATATGCATAATAATCTATCATCTATGAATAAATATATTTACAATGAGTAATACTATGAGATGAACTAGCGTGTCCGCTTTTGAAAACTCGAATAGCCCCCTTAAGTAGGTCCTCACATAAATGTCAAGACAAAACCACTCGATTTTTCCGCCAAGTTTTTTACTCAAAAGCAAGTACAGTAACACTTTACCTTACAAACTCAATGACACACAAGGAAGCCGCAGTCGATCAAACACATCTGCGACTTACTATCACACTAACCTATTTCTAATTGAGCTAGAGGTCTTTATTAGCTGTTGCGGGGATAAGGAGATGGTTTAAGAAGGAAGGAAATGGATATTCAAAGAGAACAAGTTTGGGATAATAGAGTCTTCATATTATATAACTAGAGAAAACCTTATTCTTTACTTTTGCATCTACACTTTGTTTCCATCCTTAGCCATATTTTTTGTTCTTTTTCTTTGGCTTTTGACTCCTTGATTCTCTTTTTGGAGTTCTAACTCTTTATTTCCTTTTATATTTTTTTTTTATTTTATTTTTTTATTTGGATGGAAACTTACTTTTCTCTTCCGTTTAATTAACTAATTCTTGATTTCATTGTGTTCTTTCTCTTCCCTATTCTTCATCTCTATTCTCAAACTTATTCAAAGAATTGGGTAGGTTGATTTTTTTTTTTTTGTTTTGTTTTGTAACAGGGTAAAGGATTTGTGGTTTATGAAAGGCTAAAGAAAGGCTCAGAGGGGCTTACTTAGCGAAAATAATTTATAGGTTTGAATTTCTAGCTATATCGATCCATAGAGGGCCTAAATTCTCACTTAGGATATGGTATAGTGATCAAGCAAGTGGACGTGTGATTTCTCTATCCGGATTTTACTTCTCCTTTGTGTCATTTCTCAAATGTTCACTCATATAAGGCTTTAGGCTATATTCTCACAGGATTTGTAGAATAAGTACTCTAGCCTAGATTTCAGAAACTTACTGCCAACAATCATAGATACTCATGCAACATATTTATAGATAGATGCAAGGATTATTACCTACATATTAGCCTAAGTTTTTAAAAACTATTCTAATGCAAAAGTTACGTGAGACTTCTAGATTATTGAGAGCATGGAGAAAGAAAACAATACCAATATTCCTAAGTGTATAGCATACTTTTTATTTATATTTTTAAAAATTTTAAATTTTTTAGCTAGAAAACAAGTGCATATTATACATATCTATATCCTAACAGATGCCTTAATTACACGTATTTCTATCCCCCAAACAAGAAACATGTTTTGTCCTCAAAGTATTTTAAATAAAGAGGGTAGGAAAATACCATTGAAACGTGTGAAATTCCGAAACATCTGCAAAACAAGGTTATAACATACTAATATAGAAAAGAAAACTGACGCAACTCTATAAGAGTTCCACCCGTAATGGGGTTAATGAGAAACAAATTAGCTTGGGACATAAGCAGATACTAACTGAAACTAACACTTACCTGCACTCCCGTTTAAACATTTTCCTCCTCATTTCCCTCTTCAAAGAGATGAGGTTCCTTCGCATCCTGTCATGCCATGATAACTTGCCAAGCCCCGCGTGCGGTGTCGCCAACTTGTGCTAACCTGTCTAGTGTTACTATGTCTGATGGTGTAAGGAGCAACCAAATGAGGTTGCACCTGCCATCCCTGCCAAGTCATTACTCAAAATGAGCGAACCACCCAATTGGTGGGTCTCATGACTTCAACTCTTTTCCAATCCGTGAACCGGGTACATAATTCGGGTAGACAACTGAGCATGATGCGGCAAACCAAAACAGGCATAAGAAGATACTTATGTCGCATGCTTTGGGCTCTCTTAAGACTAGTCACTAATACTCATGGAATGTCATATCGGCGAAGTCCCTCAGCTAAAGCAAGGAAAATGTCACCAACGGTACTATTTGCAGAAGTAAACTGCCACTCCCCTAGAATATTCATGAGGATGAATAACATGGTGGTGCCTATATTTAGGGACAGGCTACCAAGGGCTATGTTGTAACGCCCTTGGTCCATTATACGATAATACTCATGGAAATATGTATAGTCATAGAGGTATGAATTATCGGTCATATATCCCCACGTGTGAATAGGATCAGGTATTGGTATTCCTGAAACTAATGCTACCACATTCTTATTGAATTCTAGGGGTTTGTCATCAACCGTGATGGAGAATTCTTGTTCTCCATCCTGGTTACAATAGAACTTAACATTATTATAGAAAAATTCAGTAAGCTTAGGTGAATACGAGTTGTCTTCACTTACCAGAAGATGCCTCCATCTGAACTGGATGATCCTCTCACGGAACCAATGTCCATAAGACTCAGTCCCCAACAAGTGTTCGAAAGACTGCTCCGGTATTACTATAGGAGAAGTTATCACAAAATTACTCTCTAGAACAGCTGCAACTATCCCAGAACAACCCTCGAAAAACTTGAAATTTTTGGTGCCCATTGTGGGTGCAAGGGATGCAGTAATGCCAAGGTATGCCTGGGATAGGCGCGGGTGCGCTCTGTTGAGTTTTGAATTCCAGGCACTTGGGCGCAGGGTGCACTCACCTTTAGCTGGGATGTAAATAAAAGCTTCGGGATGAAAACTGGAATTCCAATGTTTTGGGGCACAAGTGCGCCTCGGTTTCAGGCCGGAGAGATACCGGTGGTGCTCCATCAGCGCAAGTACGCCGGGAACCGAGCTCGAGGCCGGGCGCGAAGGAAAAAATAAGGTAAAGTGGGAATGAAACGTGAGAGATGAATGTGAGATGTAGTTGGGGTTATGAGTGTAGAATGAATGCCGTTTTTATAAGATTTAAGTTGCTAAAACGAATCGGGAAGTTACCAAAAATTTTTAAATCAATTGCCAGAAATAATAAAATTTCCAAAACCGAAAACGGAAACAACCCATATTCTCCATTCCAAAACAAACCTAATATCTTTTAGGTTGAATTTCGGTTAGATACTGCCTAATTCATCGAGATTTCATCCTATCACAATATCTATTCATAGTGATGCCCATATCGGCAATATTCTCAACCCTCAATCCAAAACAACTTCTGAAAATAGATGATCATATAACGAATTATGCTAGGCTAAATAATACCACCCCCAAACAATTCGGGAAGGTGGGATTAATGATAAGAACAACGCATAATTTGAAATTAACCAATTTATATTAAAATTGAATTCCAAATAACATATGACAACCAAATTCAAATGTAATTACTGAACTAATCTTTTTACATCAGTACTAAATAAAAATAAATACAATAAAATAAATCAACTCATTAGATCCCTAAACCATTCGCTACTAGTAGTGGAATCCGCTCGAGAAGTAGATGGCCCTTGGGCTTCCGATGGGCCAGAGCCATCTGTCTTGCGGCGACAACGCTCGTGCCTCACAAACTGCTCCTCCGAAGAAGAACCCCTCTAGGGTGGGAAGCGTGCAAGCATGTCGTCTCGAAACTAGCGCTGAGCGTCCATCTCGGCCCTCGTCGTTCCCACCGCTTATCCTCACGCCGGGCACGAGTTTCGAAGCTATGATGCATGGTAGCCTACCGAGTTCGGAGGTCTTCACAAATAGTTTTGAGAGAACGCATGCCACGGTGAACCACAGCCATGCGTTCTGCATCCGACCTACACCTCGTCAAGGCATCAGCATCAAAACATGTCGTGTCATCCTCATCCTCCGAGTCACTCTCCTCGACTACCCTCTTTTCAGGCAACCTCCAAACTCTCTGGATACACTCCGTATAAATATGATGATTTCGGTGCTCCTTCAAGCAAATCCTACCAGACCTCGGAGTCGCTCTCAAGGTTATCATGATCTTCGTTATCAAAATAGGGAGAGGTGCAATACTCTTTCCAACTCCCATAATCATGTTACGCAAAAACTCCAAAATACAGAACTCATACTTCTGCTCCTGGAGTATCCATAGAACGTGAAGGCAGTTCAGACCAATATCACTGACTTTCTCCTTCCCTATGATATTCCTACCAATCCACTGAGCTACAGCCAGCTGGTTAGTTAGGAGAGACGATTGGCGAACACAATGCAAGCTCGCATTGTAGTTCCCTTCCGCAACAGTCGCGTTTATCAAAGGTTCTACAGCAGTAAACTGGGAATCCTATAATGTGGCATCGAGATAGGGTCTAGTGGAATGCCTAAAATCTTAGCCAACAACCCAGTAGTAACCTCTCTCCTCTTCCTAGCCACCTTAACAAAAATTTGATTCTCATTCAACTCCCTCGTCCTATAAAACTCTCGGACCAAATCTTCATGGCAAAAATCATCTGTCGAGTACCACAAACCACTCCAGTCTCTCCTAACCATCTCGTCACCGTAAAACAGCGCGAAGTGGTCGACAGTAAAAGCGTGCTCCGGCAATATCCGATGTCTTTGAGCCATTGGAGTTTTTATAAGATGTGTGGGTTTGAATAAGGTAGGGGACTTGTTTTGAAACACCCTAGCTAAAAATAATGGCAGGAGGCGCGGTGGTGGTGGTGGCAGTCAAAATTTTTGAATTTTTTGTGGGGTTTGGTAGTTTAAGTTTGTGGAGGTGGTGGTGGTTGTAGTTAGGAGGAGATTTAGGGTGGGTTTTAACTTTGGGCGTGGGTGTATTTAGGTTTCTTATTTTTTTTTTAGGTTAGGTGTTTGAAGGTTTGTAGTTTGTTAATGGCAGTTTGAAGAAGATGAAATCGCGACTGTTGGTGTGAAGGAAAGAGACGCACGTGCGCTGCTCGTGCGTACGAAGTTGGGCCCAAGCCCACTTGATTTTTCGATATTTCGCGCAACTTCAAACTTAAATTGCCGCTTCGTTACCGGGTCGGTTTTTGCGAATGAGGTATGGAAATGATTAGGAGAGAATTTCCAATCCAATTATCCATAAAACGCTCTAGTCCGACTATTGGCGACATATAAGAAGATGGAAAATGTCTCAAAGTGCGTGCATGATGTAAGTTATGCGAATGAATGAAATCTAATTTCATAGATAATATCAACCCAAATTGTAATACAATTAAATGGTCTAACCAACACAATTGGAGAGTTGAACAATCCAAGATGGAACAAACACCCCACCCCCAAACAAATTTTAGACACAGAGTTGAGAAAATTTGTTTTAAAAAGTGGGTCTGTTAAAGTCAGATTCATGAGACTTCTTAACTTACTATGTTTGTGATTTTAACAAATTTTTTTATTTTTTATGAATAAAATTTAATATAAGAAAACAAGAAAGCATTAAATGCATAATTCACACCATAGATGGACATGAATCAAAACCCGAGAAAACATGTAAAAGTGGAAAAGGTGAATTATATTAACCGTGGACTTAGGATCCGGTACTTACAACCACACACTCCATAAGGAGGGCCTGGTTACCTGAGTGGTGCACTTACCAATATATGAAAATGAAAGGAAGTACACCAATGAAAAAGGTCAGTCCTCATAGACAGGGTCCTGTAAAAGGACTTCCTCTATATCAGGGGACAATAGCTCGTGAAAATATTTCAACCGTTGGCCATTAACTTGAAAGGTATTGTTATCCTTAGGATTTACCAAGGTGATTGCCCCATAAGGGGTGACTTCAGTAACCAGAAAAGGACCAGACCAACGGGTTTTTAATTTCCATAGAAAAATATGTAGACGGGAATTGTACAGTAAGACCTTTTGACTTATACACAAACTCTTTTGCGCCAAGATTTGCTTATCATGAACATGTTTCATGTTAGCTTTATAATCCTTTTTCATGAGATCATAAGAGTCGCCATTCTGATTTCTTCAAGCTCATTCAATTGCAACTTTGCTTGACACCGCCTCATCAAAATTGAAGTTAAGGCTTTTTATAGCCCACATAGCACGGTGCTCCAATTCAACAGGCAAATGACAAGGTTTTCCAAATACAAGTCTAAAGGGAGACATACCTATAGGAGTTTTGAAAGCAGTCCTATACACCCATAAGGCATCAGATAGACGGTTCGACCAGTCTTTCCTATCAGGATTTACAGTTGTTTTCAAGATCTTTTTTATTTCCCTATTAGAAATTTCTACTTGTCCGCTAGTTTGTGAATGATACGGAGTTGCTACCTTTTGTGTAACTCCATACTTCTTTACTAGTGATGAAACAACTCTGTTGCAAAAATGTGTTCCTTCATCACTAATGATGGCCTTGGGAATGCCAAATCGATAGAAAATATATTCTTTTACAAAAAACACAACTGTCTTATGGTCATTGCTACGGCAAGCCATGACCTCTATCCATTTAGACACGTAGTCCACGACAACTAGAATATAAATGAAATCGTGGGAAACTGGAAAGGGACCCATGAAATCAATGCCCCATACATCAAAATTTTCTACCACCATAATTGGATTCAATGGCATCATATTACGCTTCGTGATTCGCCCAAGTTGTTGGCAACGAATGCACGCCTTGCAATGCACTTGGGCATCTTTAAAAAGAGTAGGCCAATAAAACCCACATTGTAGAATTTTAGCAGCTGTTTTCATACCACTGAAATGGCCACCACACTCTTTTTCATGGCAGAATGGGAGTAAATCATTATATTCTCACTGGGGAATACAACGACGAATAATGTGATTTGCACAATACTTTAAAAGGTAGGGCTCATCCCAGTAGTATAGCTTAACTCTGGCCAAAAACTTCTTATGTTCATTTCTTGACCAGTCATAAGGGATAATATCAGACACTACATAATTCACGATGTCAGCATACCATGGTGCAGAAAATATAGCTTACAGATGCTCATCCGAAAAAGAGTCCGGTATAGAGTTAGAATCACTATCATCGTCGTTTGTAAGTCTAGATAAGTGGTCGGCAACTACGTTTTTGACCCCTCGTTTGTCTTTTATTTCTAATGTGAATTCTTGCAGGAGAAGAATCCATCGGATCAACCTCTGCTTCGCATTCTTTTTTGCGAGAAGGTACCTAAGGGCTACATGGTCCGTGTAAACTAGAGTCTTAGAACCAACCAAATAAGGACGAAACTTATCTAAAGCATAAACGACAGCTAAGAATTCTTGTTCAGTAGTTGTATAATTCCTTTGAGCATCGTTTAGAGTTTTACTAGCATAATAAATAATGGTGGATTTATTATCTAGTTTCTATCCCAAGACAGCACCAACTGCATAATCACTAGCATCACACATGAGTTCGAAAGGTTTAGACCAATCGGGAGGTTGTATAATGGGTGCAAAAGTTAAGGCGGCTTTCAAAGTTTTAAAAGCCTGTTTATAGTTAAAATTAAAATCAAAGATGGCCTCCTTTAAAAGCAGATTAGTTAAGGGTCTAGCTATTTTCGAAAAATCTTTGATAAAACGCCTATAAAAACCTGCATGGCCTAGAAAGGCTATAATATCACAAACAGTCCGTGGTATAGGTAGAGTCGCTATCTTATGTAGTTTGGCCTTATCTACTTTGATGCCATTACTAGATACGATGTGACCTAGTACTATGCCTCTTTTTACCATGAAGTGACATTTTTCCCAATTTAAAATGAGACTCTTCTCTTCACATCGCGTTAAAACTTTAGACAGGTTAGACAGGCATTCAGTGAAAGAGTCTCCATAGATAGAAAAATCGTCCATGAACACTTCCATGAAACACTCAACCATGTCACTAAATATATGAAGCATACACCGCCGGAAGGTACCAAGAGCATTACAAAGGCCAAAAGGCATTCGTTTATAGGCGTATGTTCCAAAGGGACATGTGAAGGTAGTCTTTTCTTGATCATCAATATCAATAATAATTTGGAAATAGCCAGAGTAACCATCCAAAAGCAATAAAAGCATGACCGACTAGGCGTTCAAGCATCGATCTATAAAGGGTAAAGGAAAATGATCCTTTTCGTGTCATGGCATTTTAAGTCGTCCAGAATCAATCTGAGATCCTCCATTTCATAGGACCATGCGTGGCAACATATTCACCCTTGGCATTACGCACCATGGTAATCCTTGATTTCTTTGGAACTACATGAATAGGGCCCGACCCATTCGCTATCATAGATTGGGTATATGATACCCCAGATCAAGTAAAGAAGAAGACTTCTTCCACGACCACTTCTTTCATGGCAGGGTTTAAATGACGCTGAGGTTCGCGGGAAGTCTTTGTGTTATCCTCTAAATGGATACGATGAGTGCACACATTCAATTCCCTTAATGTCGGCTAGGGACCAACCAATCGCAGAACGATGTTCCCTAATCACCCTAATCAACCGTGTCTCTTCCTTCTTAGATAACAGAGAAGATATAATTACCGGATGACTACCATCTGGATCAAGTTGAATATACTTCAACTCAGGAGGAAGAGGTTTAACCACCGGGGTGGGAGGAATATCAATAAATGCTTCTGGAGGGTCCTCATCTTGAGTAATGAATACTTGCTTAGGCAGTAGGTCTTCAAACTCTGTATATGGAGCAACCGAAGGGGTCTACGATTTGTGTAGACTCGAAGATGGTGTTGACTTCCTCTATGTAGGAGTCATCGTAAAAATCTAAACTTCCAAAAGAAAGGAATTTATGCATATGGTTTTCTGGAAACGTGTGATTAAAGTAATCTTGAACTAAGCTCTCGATCATGTTAACCTCTCCATCTATAGACGAATCTGGTAACTGTTTCATTAGTTTAAAAACATTTACCTCAGCCGAAAGATGGCCAAAAGACAAGGACATCGACCCATCGCGGCAGTTTATAAGCGCGTTGGCAGTCACCAAGAAGGGACGCCCTAAAATGATCGGAACAGAGTCGTTAGCAACTTCTATATCGAGGATAACAAAATCAGCAGGATAGTAGAAATCCTAGACCTTAACAAGCACATTTTCAACCACACCCTTAGGGTACTTAAAGTATCGATCCGCTAATTGCAACGTCATTTTAGTAGGTTGTATCTCTTGTAGACCTATTTGTTTGTATAGATAATACGGGAGTAAATTAACACTTGCCCCCAGGTCTAGTAAAGCGGTCGTCGTGTGGGAATCTCCTAAGGTGCATTGTACAGTAGGACGACTAGGGTCCTTGCACTTAACGATTCCATTGTGTTCCGTTAAAGTTGGAAATTATTCAGTTAAAAAGGCGTCTTTAGGAATATTTTACTTACGCCTAGTAGTGCACAACTCTTTAAGAAACTTAGCATGGTGAGGTAATTTTTTTATCGCTTCAAGAAAAGGAAGGTTTATCGTTAGATTTTTGAAAACTTCCCTAATCTCATCGAAATTCGTATCCTTAGTTAGCATTACTCATCTCTGGGGAAATGGTGGTTTCTCTCTATATTTAGCGTAATAATCAACAGGATGTTTAACTTTGGCTTTTTGTTTCTTAGGTTGTGGTTTAACTGGTACCTCTACAAGGGTAGGCTCTTCAGTTTCTAATACGGTATCTAGTACAATCTCCGATGTAGGGACAACTAGTGGGGTAACTATAGGCATAGTTACTTTGTTATCAACCACTCTCCCAGAACGGAGAGTGGAGATGGCATTTAGCTCACCTACGTTTTCATTTTCTGTACTAATATTACCATTTACCTCAAAAGCTGTGTTTGGTGTTTTCGGATTAGGTATCGCTTGTCCTGGAAAAGCACCTTTGGGTTGTACTTTCTCCTTTGCTAGTTGCTGTAAGGAAAGTTGAATGACTTGTAAAATCTGTTGTTGGGATTGCATAAAGGTATCAAAACGATCCGGTTGTGGAAGAGTGTTAGCTTTAGGTTATGTGACTGGAACTATGTCACATTGATTATTAATGGGTGGATTTTGGTAATTATTATTTACCGGAATGATACCTCTATTATCATTATAATTATTATTGTTATAATTATTATAATTACCCTGACCTTGTGCTTGACCTTGTCGTGGTTGCGCTTGGTTGTTATAATTATAAGGGTTAGATAGACTTACCCCCCCCCCCCCCATTACTAGTTGCCAATTAGTGTTGCCCCCCCCATTTTCAAAAATATTAGTGATACCCCCTCATTTGTAAGATCCAACAGTCAGATTTCTTCATCTGAAAAAAAAAATTCATCTCGTAGCCGTTGGATCTTGCAATTGGGGGGGTATCACTAATATTTTTGAAAATGGGGGGGGGGGTAAGTCTAACTAACCCTAATTATAATTACCCTGGCCTTCTCATTGTCGTGGTTGAGCTGGTTGTTATAATTATTTGCTTGCCTAACATTTTAATTATTAAACCCTGGAGGTGTTACTTGTTGATTATTTCTCCAACTGAAGTTGGGATGTTGTCTCTAAGGGGCGTTAGGAATAGGAAAACTATTAATCCTCATAAGACCAATGAAATGCTTTCCAAGATTCATTTCTTTCAATAGAATCCTCATGAATCATTTTCAGAGGCTTGGAATCGTTTCACCGATCTACTTATAGAGTGTCCACATCATAACCTCGCGAAAGACACGTTAGTTCGTGCCTTTTTCAAGGGACTTCTACACCACCATAAAGAAGTCCTTGACATAATAAATGGGGGTAGTTTCTTAAGTAAAGGAGCCTCAGGGGCTTATAAATTTTTAGAAGATCAGACTAAGCGTAATAATAAATGGGGGGGTAGTGACGATATCTCCCATAACGCTAGTTCTTCTACAACAGTAAAGGTCGCCGGTATGTTTGAGATGAAACCCGATCCGGAACTTAAAAATTTAATCGAAACTCTAACTAAAAAGGTAGAGGCTATTTTTGTTCAACAAACGCCTATCCCCGTCATGAATGTCAACTCCAATCCATGTAATTTCTATTTGAGTCCAGAGCATCCCGACTCCTATTGTCCTTTTAAACATGAGCAACAAACAATACAACAAGATAATGTTTGCTCGATTAATAGTTTTCCTATTCCTAATGCCCCTTGGAGACAACATCCCAACTTTAGTTGGAGAAATAATTAACAAGTAACACCTCCAGGGTTTAATAATCAAAATGTTACGCAAGCAAATAATTATAACAACCAAGCTCAACCACAACAAGGACAAGGTCAGGGTAATTATAATTAAAACAACCAAGCGCAACCACGACAAGGTCAAGCACAAGGTCAGTGTAATTATAATAATTATAACAATAATAATTATAATGCTAATAGAGGTATCGTTCCGGTAAATAATAATTTCCAAAATCTACCCATTAATAATCAACGTGACATAGTTCCTGTCACACAACCTAAAGCTAACACTCTTCCACAACCGGATCATTTCGATACCTTTATGCAATCTCAACAACAGATTTTACAACCCATCCAACTTTCCTTACAGCAGTTAGCTCAAGAGAAAGTGCAACCCAAAGGTGTGTTTCCAGGACAAGCAATAGCTAATCCTAAAACAACAAACACCGCCTTTGAGGTAAATGGTAATACTAGTACGGAAAATGAAAAAAACGTGGGTGAGCTAAATGCCATCTCCACTCTCGCTCGGGAGAGTGGTTGATAACAAAGTAACTATGCCTATAGTTACCCCACCAGTTGTCCCTACACCGGAGATTGTACTAGATACCGTAATAGAAACTGAAGAGCCTACCCCTGTAGAGGTACCAGTTAAACCACAACCTAAGAAACAAAAATCCAAGGTTAAACATCCTGTTGATCATTACGCTAAATATAGAGAGAAACCACCGTTTCCCTAGAGATTAGCACTGTTAACTAAGGATACGAATTTCGATGAGATTAGGGAAGTTTTCAAAAATCTAATGACAAACCTTCCTTTTCTTGAAGCGATAAAAAAATTACCTCACCATGCTAAGTTTCTTAAAGAGTTGTGCATTACTAGGCATAAGACAAATATTCCTAAAGACGCCTTTTTAACTGAACAATTTCCAACTTTAACGGAACACAATGAAATCGTTAAGTACAAGGACCCTAGTCGTCCTACTGTACAATGCACCTTAGGAGATTCTCACACGACGACCGTTTTACTAGACCTGGGGGCGAGTGTTAACTTACTCCCGTATTATCTATACAAACAGATAGGTCTACAAGAGATGCAACTTACTAAAATGACATTGCAATTAGCAGATCAATCAATTAAGTACCCTAAGGGTGTGGCTGAAAATGTGCTTGTTAAGGTCCAAGAATTCTACTATCCTGCTGATTTTGTTATCCTCGATACAGAAGTCGCTAACGACTCTATTCTGATCATTTTAGGGCGTCCCTTGCGGCGATCGCCAACGCTTTTATAAACCGCCAGCGATGGGTCGATGTCCTTGTCTTTTGGCCATCTTTCGGTTGAGGTAAATGTTTTTAAACTAATGAAACAGTTACCAGATTCGTCTATAGATGGAGAGGTTAAAATGATCGAGAGTTTAGCTCAAGATTACTTTAATAACACTTTTCCAGAAAACCATATGCATAAATTCCTTTTTTTTAGAAGTTCAGATTTTGTCAATGACTCCTACATAGAGGAAGTCAACACCATCTTCGAGTCTACACAAATCGTAGACCCTTCGGTTGCTCCATATATAGAGTTTGAAGACTTGCTGCCTAAGCAAGTATTCATTACTCAAGATGAGGACCCTCCAGAAGCATTTATCGATATTCCTCCGACCCCCGATACTTAAACTTTTTCCTCCTGAGTTAAAGTATATTCAACTTGATCCGGATGGTAATCATCCGGTAATTATATCTTCTCTGTTATCTAAGGAGGAAGAGACACGGTTAATCAGGGTGATTAGGGAACATCGTTCTGCGATTGGTTGGTCCCTAGCCGACATTAAGGGAATTGACCCTAATGTGTGCACTCATCATATCCATTTAGAGGATAACGCAAAGACTTCCCCTTGAACCTCAATTCGCTTAAACCCTACCATGAAAAGAAGTGGTCGTGGAAGAAGTCTTACGGTTACTTGATGCGGGTATCATATACCCAATCTCTGATAACAAATAGGTCAGTCCCATTCATGTAGTTCCGAAGAAATCAGAGATTACCATGGTACGTAATGCCAAGGGTGAATATGTTGCCATGCATGGTCCTATGAAATGGAGGATCTGTATTGATTACAGACGCTTAAATGTCATGACACGAAAGGATCATTTTCCTTTACCCTTTATAGATCAGATGCTTGAACGTCTAGCTGGTCATGCTTTTTATTGCTTTTTAGATGGCTACTCTGGCTATTTCCAAATTATTATTGATATTGATGACAAAGAAAAGACTACCTTCACATGTCCCTTTGTAATATACGCCTATAAACGAATGCCTTTTGGCCTTTGTAATGCTCCTGGTACCTTCCAGCGGTGTATGTTTCATATATTTAGTGACATGGTAGAGCATTTCATGAAAGTGTTCATGGACGATTTTTTTATCTGTGGAGACTCTTTCACTGAATGTATGTCTAACCTTTCTAAATTTTTAACGCGATGTGAAGAGAAGAGTCTCGTTTTAAATTTGGAAAAATGTCACTTCATGGTGAAAAAAGGCGTAGTACTAGGTCACATCGTATCTAGTGATGGTATCGAAGTAGATAAGGCCAAACTAGATAAGATAGCGATTCAACCTATACCACGGACTGTCCGTGATATTAGAGCCTTTCTAGGCCATGCAAATTTTTATAGGCGTTTTATCAAAGATATTTCGAAAATAGCTAGACCCTTAACTAATCTGCTTTTAAAGGAGGCCATCTTTGATTTTAATTTTAACTATAAATAGGCTTTTGAAACTTTGAAAGCTGCCTTAACATCTGCACCCATTATACAACCTCCCGATTGGTCTAAACCTTTTGAACTCATGTGTGATGCTAATGATTAAGCAGTTGGTGCTGTCTTCTGACAGAAACTAGATAATAAATCCACCGTTATTTATTATGCTAGTAAAACTCTAAGCAATGCTTAAAGGAATTATACAACTACTGATAAAGAATTCTTAGCTGTCGTTTATGCTTTAGATAAGTTTCGTCCTTATTTGGTTGGTTCTAAGACACTAGTTTACATGGACTATGCAGCCCTTAGGTACCTTCTCGCAAAGAAGGATGCTAAGCAGAGGTTTATCCAATGGATTCTTCTCCTGTAAGAATTCACATTAGAAATAAAGGAGAAACGAGGAGTCGAAAACGTAGTTGCCGACCACTTATCTAGACGTACAAACGACGATGATAGTGATTCTGACTCCATACCAGACTCTTTTCCGGATGAGCATTTGTATGCTATATTTTCTGCACCATGGTATGCTGACATCGTGAATTATTTAGCATCTGATATTATTCCTTATGACTGGTCAAGATATGAACGTAAGAAGTTTTTGGCCAGAGTTAAGCTATACTACTGGGATGAGCCCTACCTTTTTAAGTATTGTGCAGATCAGATTATTCGTCGTTGTATTCCCCAATGGGAATATAATGAAGTACTCCCATTCTGCCATGAAAAAGAGTGTGGTGGCCATTTCAGTGGTATGAAAACAGTTGCTAAAATTCTACAATGTGGGTTTTATTGGCCTACTCTCTTTAAAGATGCCCAAGTGCATTGCAAGGCGTGCATTCGTTGTCAACAACTTGGGCGAATCACGAAGCGTAATATGATGCCATTGAATCCAATCATGGTGGTAGAAATTTTTGATGTATGGGGCATTGATTTCATGGGTCCCTTTCCAGTTTCCCACGGTTTCCTTTATATTCTAGTTGTCGTGGACTACGTGTCTAAATGGATAGAGGTCATGGCTTGCCATAGCAATGACCATAAGACAGTTGTGTTTTTCGTAAAAGAATATATTTTCTGTCGATTTGGCATTCCCAAGGCCATCATTAGTGATGGAGGAACATATTTTTGCAACAGAGTTGTTGCATCACTAGTAAAGAAGTATAGAGTTACACATAAGGTAGCAACTCCGTATCATCCGCAAACTAGCGGACAAGCACAAATTTCTAATAGGGAAATCAAAAAGATCTTGGAAACAACTGTAAATCCTGATAGTAAAAATTGGTTGAAGCGTCTATCTGATGCCTTATGGGCGTATAGGACTGCTTTCAAAACTCCTATAGGTATGTCTCCTTGTAGACTTGTATTTGGGAAGCCTTGTCATTTGCCCGTTGAATTGGAGCACCGTGTTATGTGGGCTATAAAAAGCCTTAACTTCAATTTTGATGAGGCAGGTGTCATGCGCAAGTTGCAATTGAATGAGCTTGAAGAAATTCGTAGCGACTCTTATGATCTCGCAAAGGACTATAAAGCTAACATGAAACGTGTTCATGATAAGCAAATCTTGCGCAAAGAGTTTGTGGTAGGTCAAAAGGTTTTACTGTACAATTCCCGTCTACATATTTTTTCAGGGAAATTAAAAACCTGTTGGTCTGGTCCTTTTCTAGTCACTGAAGTCACCCTTTACGGGGCAATCACCTTGGTAAATCCCAAGGATAACAGTACCTTTCAAGTTAATGGCCAACGGTTGAAACATTTTCACGAGCTATTGTCCCCTAATGTAGAGGAAGTCCTTTTACAGGACCCTGTCTATGAGGACTGACCTTTTTCATTGGTGTACTTCCTTTCATTTTCATATATTGGTAAGTGCACCACTCATGTAACTGGGCCCTCCCTATGGAGTGTGTGGCTGTAAGTACCGGATCCTAAGTGCACTGTTAACATAATTCACCCTTTCCACTCTTGCAAGTTTTCTCGGATTTTTAGTCATGTCCCTCTATGGTGTGAATTATGCATTTACTGCTTTCTTGTTTTCTTATATTAAATTTTATTCATAAAAAATAAAAAATAAAAAAATTGTTAAAATCACAAACATAGTAAGTTAAGAAGTCTCGGGAATCTGACTTTAAAATACCCACTTTTTAAAACAAATTTTCACAACTCTGTGTCTAAAATTTGTTTGGGGGTGGGGTGTTCGTTCTATCCTGGATTGTTCAACTCTCCAGTTGTGTTGGTTAGACCGTTTAATTATATTATGATTCGGGTTGACATTATCTATGAAATTAGATTTTATTCGTTCGCATAACTTACATCATGCACGCACTTTGAGGTATTTTCCATCTTCTTACATGTCACCAACGGTTGGACTATAGCGTATTATGGATCATTGGATTGGAAATTCTCTCCTGATCATTTATATACCTCATTCGCAAAAATTGGCACGTTAACGAAGCGGCAATTTAAGTTTGAAGTTGTGCGAAATATCGAAAAATCAAAATCCGAAAATCAAGTGGGCTTGGGCCCAACTTCGCGCGCACGTGCGTCTCTTTCCTTCACACCAATAGTCGCGATTTCATCTTCTTCAAACCGCCATTAACAAACTACAAACCTTCAAACACCTAACCTAGAATAAAAAAATAAGAAACCTAAATACACCCACGCCCAAAGTTAAAACCCACCCCAAATCTCCTCCTAACTACAACCACCACCACCTCCACCAACTTAAACAACCAAACACCACCAAAAATTCAAAAATTTCGACTGCCACCACCACCACCGCGCCTCCTACCATTATTTTTAGTTAGGGTGTTTCAAAACAAGTCCCCTACCTTATCCAAACCCACACATCTTATAAAAACTCCAATGGCTCAAAGACGTCGGATATTGCCGGAGCACGCTTTTACTACCGACCACTTCGCACCGTTTTTTGGTGACGAGATGGTTAGGAGAGACTGGAGTGGTTTGTGGTACTCGACAGATGATTTTTACCACGAAGATTTGGTCCGAGAGTTTTATAGGACGAGGGAGTTGAATGGGGATCGAATTTTTGTTAAGGTGGCTGGGAGGAGGTGAGAGGTTACTACTGGGTTGTTGGCTGAGATTTTAGGCATTCCACCTAGACACCATCTCGATGCCACATTACAGGATTCCCAGTTTACTGCTGTAGAACCTTTGATGAACGCGACTATTGCGGAAGGGAACTACAATGTGAGTTTTGCATTGTGTTCGCCAGTCGTCTCTCCGAACCAACCAGCTAGCTGTAGCTCATTGGATTGGTAGGAATGTCATAGGGAAGGAGAAAGTCAGTGATATCGGTCTGAACTGCCTTCACGTTCTATGGATACTCCAGGAGCAGAAGTATGAGTTCTGTATTTTGGAGTTTTTACGTAACATGATTATGGGAGTTGGAAAGAGTATTGCACCTTTCCCCGTTTTGATAACCAAGATCATGATAACCGATAAGAGCCCAAAACTGTAGTTTTAACCCTGTAACAGTCATACTATTAGACCAATTATGTGAGTAATAATTAAGAGTTAACACTGATTACGTGTTTTTATGCATTTCAGGCTTCAAAGTCCATTATGTGCATAAATGTGCCACTTTAGCGAGATAGAGGAGCAAAGGTCGGTTACTTAGGAGTTCCGTGATTAAAGGCCAAGATTCAAGAAGACAAAGCCTTTCTAAAGCCCGGTCAAAAGCTGAAAAGTCGACGCGGGCAGAAACAGCACACAAGTCAGTAAAACTTCTAAAGGCCGTATCTTTGGACTCAAACCTCGGAATGGGGCCTACCTTATGTCAAAACGACCGGCTCGGAAAGAGCTTTCCAATGGTATAAGCCTTGATCCAACAAGAGGAGAAGAAGTGGATGAAAAGTCTGTTGAAGCCAACTGTAGCTGAAGAGGCCTTTTTGGACTGAAAGAATTGGGTTTTGGGCCTGATTCTCAGGCCCAAAACATGGCTCCAAGCCCACACTACACCAAAACACTATATTAGTAACGCCCATATATTTTAGTTCCTAACGTTTTCCCAGTGTAACTAGGTTCCTAACAGTTTTTGGGCGTTTAAATGGTTCATAAAGTGTTACATTAATTTTATCTTATTTGAGAATTAATTGGTAACGTATTTTAAAAGTTTTGCTTCGACAACAAACCGTAAAGGTTAAGATAATATTAGAAAATAAAGAAGTAAATTAGAATTTTCAGTGAGGGGGGACTAAAAACAATTGAAACATCACGTTCATCTCTCTTCTCCCTCTTAAACTAATTCTCTTCTTTTATAGTTTTCATCGCCTCTCTCTCTCTAGCCACGACCACCCTTCATCAACACTACTGACGCCGCCCTTTGCCTTCTTTTTCTTGGGTTTGCGTTTAGTTCACAACTAAACTTTGGTGTTAGTTGCTTCAATTGTAACCAAAGGTGTGATTTTTATTTTGATATCTTGTGTTTCTTCAATGAAAAATACAATTTTTGTGGTAAGATTTTGTTCTTTTATGTGTAATAGGTGAGTGATGGCATTCCTATTTTTATTTATCGAAATAGCACTTCAAAAAATTGTTTTCTTTTGTCAATATGATTAAAAGGGTCAAGAATCAGCAGCAGCATGTCGCACGCCCAAGCTGCTATTTTGTGAACCAACAACATTGATCACAACTGATTGAACACATATATTCAGGTAATTAGAAATTCTATATTGTTGTTCTTGCATTCCAACTGCTATCTACATACTTATTAATAGAATTAAAAAAATGTTTGTGATATGGCTAACAAAGATTATATCCAGTAGATTATGTTGAAGCAATTTTATTCCTCTTATACAAATGCAATTGGGTTGGGAATTGTATGAAGGATGAACTAAATACCAAATTAATTATGTAGAAAAAGTACCCAAAAAATTCTGCAAATCAGGTCTAGCTAGTCGACTATGTAGGACCTGCAATAACGTTCCACATGTATTCATAGTATAATACTGTTAATTCTAAATGACAGCCACTGTTGAATATTCCAAGATTTCTATTTTGCCATGTGGTTCCTTTTTACACTTTTAGCAAACTTATAATCTGATTAGTTACTAGAATTTTGTGCATTAAAAGAGTATATAAGGCTCTATGGCATAATACGTACCACCTTAGGCATTCAACAACTCTGCAACTTTTTTCTACTCCTATTCCGATGTCCTGCTTAAGTAATGCCTCATTTTGCACTTGCCTTTTTTCTTTCATTAATATTTGCATAAGTTTTCTATGACGCGGTGACAATGCTATGGGTATGGGTACTATTGATAAGGAGAATGGCTATACAAATCTTGATTTTTTAAAATATAGGTTAGGGATAAAGATACAAGTACCGTAATTGAGATGTTATTTGTAGTTTTGCTATAAGTTATAACATTCACTTTTGCCCAATTTTCAATAGTAGAGCTTTATATGAGTATCACAAGGGAAATGAGTAACATTCACAAGGGAATAAATGTGTTAAGAGAGGTTTTTCTGAAGGTGATACCTCAGATGCCCTTGGTCAAGCGTTAAGAGAGAAGGTTTGAAATTTTGATTTTCCATTTGTTTTCAGTTTTTTATTATTTCATATGTTGGGAATATCCATGTAACTTGTATAGAATTTTCAGGTTTCTGCTCTATTGCTCCTATCTCAGCAGGATGAAAGGCATTTATTGGAGAGGAATGTAAATGCAGTCCTTCAAAAAAGGATGGAGGAGTTGCAAAGGAATTTACATCAGGTGATTATTGAAATGATTCTCTTTAATGCATTGGATGTTAGTGATGGTTACTTATCAATTGACCTCAATATGAAATGCGGAATACAAAAATGAGGTGTAGAAATGTAATTGTTGATGCTTTAAACTCTTAGATGAGAAGGCATTGACAAAATTCTGCAAACTCAGACATTTAGTTTATGTTATTACTTATCAAAACAGAGTGGCAGTTCTTTTCAAGTAAATGGTCACGCCTAAAAACATTTCATGAACTTCGTGTCGATCATTGCGTGGAAGAAAACCTTTCGCCAAAGATCATCATACATGTCGTCGAAACCCAAATATATGTTACTATTATTAATAAGCGGTTTCGGTTCAATTTGTGATTGATTCACTATTATTGCTGTCAATAGTGTGACCATACATGTTGATTGTATTTGTTCACATGCTGAAGAAAATGTCCCTCAGACATTGGATTTGGAAACCAGATTTTGGTATAATTGAAACAGGTGCTCACATCAATAATAATGCAGGCAATCCCAACAAGAAGTTCAATTTTCCAGTCGATTTTGCAAGGTGTGGAATAATTTTTTTTCTTCTCTTTATCGGGAAATTAGATGCTTTGTGAATTGTGATTGTATTTTCTACACAATCATACGACTCTGGATACAATTATTTTTCCCTGGTAATATAATATTAATTATTTTATCTGTATTCTTATGTTCTTTATCATTAAAGGTCCGTGATCGATCTTTGGATCTTTGTCTAATTATCGACTTCTTTTCTCGTTTTATAATGAACTCGATTAGTTCCGATTACTCATTGCATTAAAAGGAGTATGGGATTGTTAAATGAATATATGCCGGGGAAAAATTAGAGATGCTAGGAAATACATAGAGAAGAAGCTAAACACTCCCTGAGATGTTTCATATATGTTTTAGAAATATCAGAATTGTTGGGTAACTGTTATAACCAAGTCAGGAGTAAACTCAAAATATTAAGTATCTTTTAGATTTGACAAAGACGACTGCAACAAGGATGATGTAAAATACTTGCTCTTTTACTAATGTTTTATTTTCTCTTTAAGTGTCATTGCATTTTGCTATCTGCATAGTTATTTATATTCTTTCTTTGTACTTTTTCTTTACTTCCTTCAGTTCCACGTTAGAATCGGGTCTGTTTCTTTGCATACCAAATAGTATTCTCTACTAGGGAATAAAAAAGAGCCTATGCCAAATAAACATGAGGACCTTTGTGGCAAGACTTAGGACACCCTTTTTCAAATCGTTCACTAGTATGTTTTCAAGGTCATTTATTTGGTGATCCTTCATATCGGCCTCTATTCTACCTAGGCCACATTATCTATTGATTTCCCGGCCTTCAAATTACTCAATATTAGTACATGAATGATTCATAGCTTTTCTCTATCTAATATGCTGCCTTTCAGATGTGCCTTTAGTAGTTTAGTGGATTGTTTGACAGTTGGGAGATGCATATCATGAGATACCCACACCATTGTTTGATCACGTCTCTCTCTCTCTCTCTCTCTTTTCTCCCAGAATGTTTCTTTTTGGGTTCCTAACTAGTCATTGACATGTGTGGCCAAGTAGTACATAGTACCGTGGCTTCCCCGCATTTGCTTGTATAAGTCCATGTTTCTTTATATTATTAACACCTATCAAATCCAATCTCATCATTTGTCATACTAATATGTGTGTGGTTTTCACACTGTGATTTAGGTTATGTTCAATGCAGTCTTGGAACACGCATGCAGTGAGCAAGGGGCAAGAATGTCTGCTATGGATAGCTCCAGCAGAAATGCTAGAGACATGCTTGATCGTCTCACACTTACTTACAACAGGTCTCCTATTATCTTTCTCACACTTACTTACAACACATGTATAAAAAAAACAGGTATATAACTTGCGCCAGTGTGTCACATCCGTGCACATACCAACTGCATCATAAATTCATACCTTTTGTTGTTCTTGCAACTTACTTATACTTGATACTAATTATTCCTTTTGTGATTTCTGATTATAGAACCCATCAAGCAGCTATCACCACTGAACTTATTCATCTCTTTATATTATGCCTTAACTTTTTTGTCTTTGGTTTCAGGTATGGGATCACCAAAAGATCATAGTAATACCTGATCATTATATATTCACAAGTGATGAGCGTGCGAACCGTAACGTGGACATCTTGTGGGACTTTTGTGGAGAGTAAGATATCAAGGATCTTGGTGATTTCAGGGTATGTGTTATCTCTTGTTTTGGTTGTGAACTTGCCATTGATCTTTCCAGCTAAGTGAATTTAATATTCTGCTGGTATTTATCAAGTATTTGTTCAATCGTATTGCAGGCTAACCCGGATTATAAAGGTATGTCATCATATATTGTAGGCCTTGGGAGGTGCCTCTCTCTCTCTCCCAATAGGCTTATTTTATTTTTGTGGTCCCTTTTATGACTTTATTTAATTTGCTTGCAGGTCCTGCTTGGTACTGATTCACACACATGCAATGCTGGTGCATTTGGCCAGTTCGCCACTAATGCCAGTTTTGCTGGAAAACTCCTTAAGGTATGTCTATGATTTCTTTATAGCTTATTGATATTCCAATCCCATCCAGTCAGGCCATGCATGATTTTTGGATCTAAAAGTATAAAAACAAAAGCTTAGCTCTTTGTTAATGGTAGATAGGGTAGATAGGGTAGATAGGGTAGATAGTTAAGCTAGCTAGTTAGACCTAAAACTATATAGAATTCTAGATCTAGTTTTCAGTAGAGTAATTAAGTTTAAGTTCCATTTTCAATTCTTGTTTTAGATTAAGTCTTTGAATCATTGTTCTTGATTGATTAGATAAATAAGAATAGTTATTTTTGTCAATTTCGATTCTTGTCAGTTACATTTGTGTTAGATCTGATTTCATTTATTATTTGTTATTCAATTCTTAGTTATTACTTAGATTTTAATTATTGTTTAAATTAGATTAGTAAATTTCAATTCTTTATAGTATGTTTAGTTTTAATATAATCGGAATCAAGCTTTCATCAAGGCTTCTCAACCCCCTCTAATGGAGGTTTAGCCGAGAATCATTACGCAATCATTTCCGATTAAATTAAAACTAAACATACTATAAAGAATTGAAATTTACTAATCTAATTTAAACAATAATTAAAATCTAATTAATAATTAAGACATGATATCAACAAGAATTTAAACTAGATCTATAAATGTAATGACAGGAAAACGAATTGAATAAGAATCTACTAATTTATTTATCTAATCAATGAAGATCAATGATTTAAGAGTTTAATCTAAAACAAGAATTGGATTTGAAACTAAACTTAATTAAAAACAATTAAATCTAGATCTAGAAGTTATTCTAATAGCTACTTTCAATTCTAAGCTACCTTTATTTTCTAACCTAACTATCTACCTTATCTACCATTAACAAAGAGCTAAGCTTTTGTTTTTATACTTTTAGATCCAAAAATCATGCATGGGCTTGGAGCCATGTTTTGGGCCAGAGAATCAGGCCCAAAACCCAATTCTTTCAGTCCAAAAAGGCCTCTTCAGCTACAGTTGGCTTCAACAGACTTTTCGTCCACTTCTGCTCCTCTGATTGGATCAAGGCTTATACCATTGGAAAGCTCTTTTCGAGTCGGTCGTTTTGACATAAGGTAGGCCCCATTCCAAGGTCTGAGTCCAAAGATACAGCCTTTTGAAGTTCTACTGACTTGTGTCTTTGTTTACGCCTCAAGGACGACTTTTTTCACTTTTTTGAGGGCTTTAGAAAGGCTTTCTCTTCTTGAATCTTGGCCTTTAATCATGGAACTCCTTAGTAACCGACCTTTGCTCCTTTATCTCGCTAAAGTGGCACATTCCCGCACATAATGGACTTTGAAGCCTCAGAATGCATAAAAACACGAATCGGTGTTAACTCTTAATTATTACTCACATAATCGGGTCTAATAGTATGATCGTTATGGGGTTAAAACTACAGTTTTGGGCTCTTATCAAACCACCCCAAACAGCATTTTGCTTGTCCTCAAGCAAAGCAAAGATGAGAAATTAGAATAAGTGACCAAAATGGAGTTCTAACTACTCGTTTATTTGAGTCGCGATTGCATTGACCATATGGAACAAGGCCTTAAACCACTAGGAATTCCCTAGTGGACGAGTTATAGCCTCGTGAGAGTTTTCCAGTGAAGGTACTCACAAACTTCATCTATACTACAACGACTAAGAAATAAAACTATTGTTTCCTTATCCATGCTCTAAATTAACTATTCCTCTCACTAGCAATGCATATAGAGTAATCAAGTCGAAACCTAAGCTAATATATGCATAATAATCAATCATCTACAATAAACATATATACAATGAGTAATACTATGAAATGCCTAGCGAGGTTCAAGTTTTAAACTTCGGGATAAGCGTTCTTAAGTAGGTTCTCACAATAATAGTCAAGATACAACACTCTGATTTTTCCACTCAAGTTCCATTTACTCGAGCAGTGCAAGTGGGCACACTTTACCTTTACAATCTCAATGACAACAAGGAAGTTCGGAGTCGATCAAACACATCCGCCACTTTTACTATCACACTAACCTATTCCTAATTGAGCTAGAGGTCTTTATTAGGTGTTGCGGGGATTAGGAGATGGTTTAAGAAGGAAAGAAATGGATATTCAAAAAGGACAAGTCTGAGATAATAGAGTCTTCATATTATGTAACTTAGAGAAAACCTTGTTATTTTCTTTTGCTTCTATACTTTGTTTCCATCCTTAGCCATATTTTTTTTTTTTTCTTTTCTTTGGCTTTTGACTCCCTTTTATTCTATTTTTGGAGTTTTTATTTTATTTCTATTTTTATTTTTCTTTTCTTTGGATGGAAACTTCTTTTCTTTATTTTCTGAAGCAATTAACTAACTTTTGTTTACACAGGTTTTTCTCTTCTTCTTTCTTCCTCATTCTATTCTCAGACTTATCTAAATTGGGTAAGTTGATTTTTATTTTTTTTTTTTTTTTTTTTTTGTTTTGTTTTGTAACAGGGTAAAGGATTTGTGGTTTATGAAAGGCTAAAGAAAGGCTTTCGAGGGCTTACTAGCGGAAAATAATTTATAGGTTTGAATTTCTGGCTATATCGATCCAAAGAGGGCCTAAATTCTCGCTTTAGGATATGGCATAGTGATCAAGCAAGTGGACGTGTGATTTCTCTATCCGGATTTTACTTCTCCTTTGTGTCATTTCTCAAATATTTTCATTTCATATAAGGCTTTTTAGGCTATATTCTCACAGGATTTGTAGAATAAGTACTCTAGCCTAGATTTCAGAAACTTACTGCTAACAATCATCGATACTCATGTAATATATTTATAGATAGATGCAAAGATTATTACCTACATATTAACCTAAGTTTCTAAAAATTATTCTGATGCAAAAGCTACGTGAGATTTCTAGATTGTTAAGAGCATAGAGAAAGAAAACAATACCAATATTTCTAAGTGTATAGCATAACTTATTTATTTGTATTTTTGAATTTTTGAAATTTTAACTAGAAACAAATGCATATTATACATATCTATATCCTAACAGATGCCTTAATTACACGTGTTTCTATGCCCCCCCCCCCCCCCCAAACAAGAAGCATGCTTTGTCCTCAAAGTATTGTACGATAAAACATAAAATTGAATAGTTTACCTACGAAACGTAAGTAAACTAAAACTAATTTACGTGTCTATGTTTATCAAAGTTTCTACTCTCAATTCTATCGAAATAGAGTGGAGTAACAAATTCGTTCCACTCCTAGTGCTCTAGCATGGAGTGTTTTCTAATCTAATTAATCAATCTTAAGTCTAATGAGAGCTTTACGAAGGGTGTTATACTACGATACCTATATGAAATTGATTATGTTGAATTTAACTACGAATGCTCTGGAAATATGATTGTTTTTGAATCTAGATAAAGGATTAGAGGGGAATTGAATCCACCTCGAATCCAACTTAATAACCTAGCATAGATTCTTGTATCTCGATTCTTACGTTCTTATGGCAAGAAATTCGAGTTCTAATCCCTAGTGTTCATGGCATTTCTACCAAATACTAACTAGCATGTGAGGTCGTCCACCCATTCTCATGGCGAATCACGACCTTCTAGATTGGAATAGATTCTACAATGCTTCTACACTATACCACTAAGTTTTCATTAAGGCTTCACCAACCCCTCTAATGGAGGTTTTAGCCTTGAGTCATCAAACCATCATTTCCCATTGAATTATAACTACACATCATATTAAAATTCTAACTTAACTAAATTAACTAACAATGTTTCAATTTACTTAAACTATGAAATGATAATCAACAAAAATTAAAACTAGATCTATAAATTGAGATGACAAAAATCGAAATTGACAAAATAACTATTTTATTTATCTAATCAATCAAGAACAATGATTCAAAGACTTAATCTAAAACAAGAATTGAAAATGGAACTAAAACTTAATTAATCTACTGAAAACTAGATCTAGGATTATCTATATTGTTTTAGGTCTAACTAGCTACCATTAACAAAGAGCTAAACTTGGGTTTTTATACTTTCAAATCCAAAAATCGTGCATGGGCTTGGAGCCATGTTTTGGGCCAGAGAATCAGGCCCAAAACCCAATTCTTTCAGTCAAAAAAGGCCTCTTCAGCTATAGTTGGCTTCAACAGACTTTTCGTCTACTTTTGGTCCTCTGATTGGGTCAAGGCTTGGATCATTGGAAAGCTCTTTCCGAGCCGGTCGTTTTGACATAAGGTAGGCCCAATTCTGAGGTCTGAGTCTAAAGATACGGGCCGCCGGAAGTCTCACGACTTGTGTCTTTGTTTTTGCCTGGCCGACTTTTCAGCTTTTGACCGGGCTTTAGAAAGGCTTTGTATTCTTCAATCTTGGCCTTTAATCACAGAACTCCTTAGTAACTTATCTTTGCTCCTTTATCTCGCTAAAGTGGCACATTTCTGCACAAAATGGACTTTGAAACCTGAAATGCATAAAAACACGTAATCAGTGTTAACTCTTAATTATTACTCACATAATTGGTCTAAAAGTATGACTGTTACAGGGGTTAAAACTACATTTTGGGGTTTTATCAAACCACCCCCAAACAGCATTTTGCTTGTCCTCAAGCAAAGATGAGAAATTAGAATAAGTGACCAAAAATGGAGTTCTATCTACTCTCGTTTCACTGAGTGCGATTGCATTGACCATATGCAACAAGGCCTTAAACCACTATTAATTCTCTAGTGGACGAGTTATAGCCTCGTGAGAGTTTTCCAGTGAAGGTACTCACAAACTTCATCTATACTACAACGACTAAGAAATAAAACTATTGGTTCCTCATTCATGTCCCAACTATCTATACATCTCACTAGCAAATGAATAAGAATAACCAAGTCAAAAACCTAAGCTAATATATGCATAATAATCAATCATCTATGATACGAATATAAATACTATGAGTAATACTATGAAATGCCTAGCAGGTTCGTTTCTGAAAACTAGAAATAGCGTCCTTAAGTAGGTCCTCACATAAATGTCAAGACAAAAACTACTCTGATTTTTCTGCTCAAGTTTCGCTACTCCAGTGTGCAGTGGGCACACTTTACCTTACAATCTCAATGACAACAAGGAAGCCGGAGTCGATCAAACACATCTGCCACTTACTATCACACTAACATATTCCTAATTGAGCTAGAGGTCTTTATTAGGTGTTGCGGGGATTAGGAGATGGTTTAAGAAGGAAGGAAATGGATATTCAAAAGGACAAGTCTGAGATTATCGTTCACATACTAGAGTCGTCTCCTAGATTATCGTAGAGTCGTCGTAAATTCCTTTCCACTCTAGAAACGATTAGTTCACCATGAGAATGGGTTTAATCGTTCACATGCTAGTTATGAATTGGTAGGAATGCCATGTGTAATTAGGGATTAGGAGTAACCATATTGTTCTCGCAGCGGTTCAATTCGGATTACGATTACGATTCGTCGTTAGTAGGATTAAGTCGAGTTAAAGGTGGAATCAATCCCCCTCTAACTCCTTATCATAGAATCAACGTAGCATTCCCATAGTTGTTCTGATAATCGACTAGTTGCATCTTGTGGGTAGTTGCATCGTAGTCTAGTTGCCACTTCGTAAATCTCTCATTAGACTTTAGAGTTAAGAATACTTATACGTAGAGAACATTAAGATGCGGAAGGACTAGGAGTGGAACGAATTACTCTACTCCACTATATCTCATAGGATTGAGAGTAGAATCTTTGATAAACATAGGCACGTAAGATAGTTTTAGTTTACTTACGTTTTGAGTTCATCATTCATTTCGTAGGTAAACTATTCATTTTATGTTTTATCAATAACCTTGAGAGTGACTCTGAGGTCTGATAAGATATGCCTGAAGGACACCGAAATCATCATATTTATACGGAGTGTATCCAGGGAGTTTGGAGGTTGCCTGAAGAGGGGGTAGTCGAAGAGACTGACTCGGAGGATGAGGATTACACTGCATGTTTTGATGTCGATGCCTTGGAGAGGTGTAGGTCGGATGTAGAACACATGGCTATGATTCACCGTGGCATGCGTTCTCTCAAAACTATTTGTTAAGACCTCCGAACTCAGCAGGCTACCATGCATCATAACTTCCAGACTCGTGCCCGGTGCGAGGATGACCGGTGGGAACAGACGAGGGCCGAGATGGAAGCTCAGCGCTAGTTCTGAGATGACATGCTCGCACGCTTCCCACCCCAGGGGGGTTCTTCTTTGGAGGAGCAGTCTGTGAGGCATGAGCTTCGTCGCCGCAAGATGGATGGCACTGGCCCATCGGAAGCCTAAGGGCCATCTACTTCTCGAGCGCATTCCACTACTAGTAGCGAGTGGTTTAGGGATCTAATGAGTTGATTTGTTTTATTGTATTTGTTTTTATTTAGTACGGATGTAAAAAGATTAGTTCAGTAATTAAATTTGAATTTGGTTGTCGTATGTTATTTGGAATTCAATTTTAATATAAGTTGGCTAATTTTGAATTATGCGTTGTTCTTATAATTAATCCCACCTTCCCGAATTGTTTGGGGGTGGTATTATTTAGCCTAGCATAATTCATTATATGATCATCTATTTTCAGAAGTTGTTTTGGAGTGAGGGTTGGGAATAAATCTGATATGGGCATCGCTATAAATGGATATTGTGCTAGGATGAAACTCGATAAATTAGGCAGTATCTAACCTAAATTCAACCTAAAAGATATTAGGTTTGTTTTGGAATAAAGAATATGGGTTGTTTCCGTTTGCAGTTTTGGAAATTTTATTATTTCCGGCAATTGCCTTAAAACTTTTTGGTAACTTCCCAATTCGTTTTAGCAACTTAAATCCTATAAAAACTGCATTCATTCTACACTCACAACCCCAACTACATCTCACATTCATCTCTCATGTTTCATTCCCACTTTACCTTATTTTTCCTTCGCGACCCGGCCTCCACGGCTCCCCGAAGACTGGCTTCCGGTGTAGCGCCACCTGCGCCCTCAACACTGTCAGAGGAATTCTACCCTGAGCGCGACCTGTGCCCTCTCCAGCACAAACCTGAGCGCCACCTGTGCCCAAAACACTGGAATTCTAGTTTTCATCCTGAGCGCACCCCGCGCCCATCCCAGCTAAAAGGTGCGCCACCGCGAAAGTGCACGGAATTGAACTCAACAGAAGGCCAGCGCCCATCCCGTGGGCACCAATAATTTCAAGTTTTCCAAGGGTTGTTCCAAGATAGTTGCAACTGTTCTAGAGAGTAGTTTTGTGATGACTTCTCCTATAGTAATACCGGAGCAGTCTTTCGAACACTTGTTGGGGACCGAGTCTTATGGACATTGGTTCCACGAGAGGATCATGCAGTTCGGATGGAGGCATCTTCTGGTAAGTGAAGACGACTCGTATTAACCTAAGCTTACTGAATTTTTCTACAATAATGTTAAGTTCTATTGTAACCAGGATGGAGAACAAGAATTCTCCGTCACGGTTGATGACACACCCCTAGAATTCAATAAGTATGTGGTAACATTAGTTTCGGGAATACCAATACCTGATCATATTCACACGTGGGGTTATATGACTGATAATTCATACCTCTATGACTATACATATTTTCATGAGTATTATGGGGGAGGGGTATTTTGTATAATGGACCAAGGGCGTTACAACATAGCCCTTGGTAGCCTGTCCCTAAATGTAGGCACCACCATGTTATTCATCCTCATGAATATTCTAGGGGAGTGGCAGTTTACTTATGCAAATAGTACCGCTGGTGACGTTTTCCTTGCTTTAGCTGAGGGACATCACCGATATGACATTCCCCGAGTATTAGTAGCTAGTCTTAAGAGAGCCCAAAGCATGCGACATAAGTATCTTCTTATGCCTGTTTTGGCTTGCCGCGTCATGCTCAGTTGTCTACCTGAATTATGTACCCAGTTCACGGATTGGAAAAGAGTTAAAGTCACGAGACCCACCAATTGGGTGGTTCGCTCATTTTGAGTAATGACTTAGCCGGGATGGCAGGTGCAACCTCCTTTGGTTGCTGCTTACACCCCATCAGACATAGTAACACTAGACAGATTAGCACAAGTTGACGACACACGGCGGCAGGCTTGGCAAGTTATCATGGCATGGCAGGATGCGAAAGAACCTCATCTCTTTGAAGAGGGAAATGAGAAGGACAATGTTTAAATGGGAGTGCAGGTAAATGTTAGTTTCAGTTAGTGTCTGCTTATGTCCCAAGCAATCTATTTCTCATTAACCCCATAACGGGTGGAACTCTTATAGAGTTGCGTCAGATTTCTTTTCTATATTAGTATGTTATAACCTTGTTTTGCAGATGTTCTGGAATTTCACGTGTTTCAATGGTATTTTCATACCCTCTTTATTTAAAATACTTTGAGGACAAAGCATGCTTCTTGTTTGGGGGGGCATAGAAACACGTGTATTTAAGGTATCTGTTAGGATATAGATATGTATAATATGCACTTGTTTTCTAGCTAAAAAATTCAAAAATTTTAAAAATATAAATAAAAAGTATGCTATACACTTAGGAATATTGGTATTGTTTTCTTTCTCTATGCTCTCAATAATCTAGAAGTCTCACGTAGCTTTTGCATTAGAATAGTTTTTAGAAACTTAGGCTAATATGTAGGTAATAATCCTTGTATCTATCTATAAATATGTTACATGAGTATCTATGATTGTTGGTAGTAAGTTTCTGAAATCTAGGCTAGATTACTTATTCTACAAATCCTGTGAGAATATAGCTTAAAGCCTTATATGAGTGAACATTTGAGAAATGACACAAAGGAGAAGTAAAATCCAGATAGAGAAATCACACGTCCACTTGCTTGATCACTATACCATATCCTAAGCGAGAATTTAGGCCCTCTTTGGATCGATATAGCCAGAAATTCAAACCTATAAATTATTTTCCGCTAGTCACCCCTCTGAGCCTTTCTTTAACCTTTAATAAACCACAAATCCTTTACCCTGTTACAAAACAAAACAAAAAAAAAAAAAAAAAAAACCTCAACCCCTATTCTTTTAATAAGTTTGAGAATAGAGATGAAGAATAGGGAAGAAAAGAACCTTTGAAATCAAGAATTTGTTAGTCGCTTCAGAAGAGAAAAGTAAGTTTCCATCCAAATAAAAAAATAAAATAAAATAAAATATATAAAAGGAAATAAAGAGTTAGAACTCCAAAAATAGAATCAATTAGTCAAAAGCCAAAGAAAAAGAAAAAAAAAATGGCTAAAGATGGAAACAAAGTGTAGAAGCAAAAGTAAAGAATAAATAAGGTTTTCTCTAGTTACATAATATGAAGACTCTATTATCTCAGACTTGTTCTCTTTGAATATCCATTTCCTTCCTTCTTAAACCATCTCCTAATCCCCGCAACACCTTATAAAGACATCTAGCTCAATTAGGAATAGGTTAGTGTGATAGTAAGTGGCTGATGTGTTTGATCGACTCTGGCTTCCTTGTGTGTCATTGAGTTTGTAAGGTAAAGTGTGCCCACTGCACACTGGAGTAGCGAAACTTGAGCGGAAAAATCAAAGTGGTTTTTGTCTTGACATTTATGTGAGGACCTACTTAAGGACGTTATTCCGAGTTTTCATAAACGGACCTGCTAGTTCATCTCATAGTATTATTCATTGTAAATATGTTTATTCGTAGATGATAGATTATTATGCATATATTAGCTTAGGTTTCGACTTGATTATTCTGTATTCATTTGCTAAGTGAGATGTATAGATAATTGAGACATAGATAAGGAAACAATAGTTTTATTTCTGAGTCGTTGTAGTATAGATAAAGTTTGTGATTACCTTCACTGAAAAACTCTCACGAGGCTATAACTCGTCCACTAGGAAATTCCTAATGGTTTAAGGCCTTGTTGCATATGGTCAATGCAATCGCACTCAACGAAATTAGATTAGTTAGAACTCCATTTTTGTTCACTTATGCTAATTTCTCATATTTGCTTGAGGACAAGCAAAATACTGTTTGGGGGTGGTTTGATAAGAGCCTAAAATTGTAGTTTTAACCCCTTAATAATACTACTTTTAGACCAATTATGCGAGTAATAAATAAGAGTTAATGTTAATTACGTGCTTTTATGTATTTCAGGCATGGAACTCAATTATGTGCAGAAATATGCCACTTTGGTGATATAAAGGAGCAAAGGGTTGGTTGCTAAGAAGTGTTTTGATAAAGGCCAAGATTCGAGGAGACAAAGCCTTTATGAAGCCCGGTCAAAAGCTGAAAAGTCAACACAGACAGAAACAGTGCACAAGTCAGCAGAACTTCCGAAGACCATATCTTTGGACTCAGGCCTCGGATTTGGGCCTACCTTACGTCAAAACGACCGACTCAGAAAGAGATTTCCAATGGTCCAAGCCTTGAGCCAATCAGAGGAGCAAAAGTGGACGAAAAGTCTACTGAATTCAAAGCCAGCTGAAACGAGCTCTGTGGACTGAAGAAATTGGGCTTTGGGCTCGATTTTCCGGCCCAAAACATAAGACCTTAGCCCATGCACGAAATTGTGGATCTGGTCTCCTTCTTTACAAAAAAACAAGACTTAACTCAGAAGAAGAATATGGTTAGATAGCTTAGAATAGAAAGTAGCCATTAAAATAGCTTGTAGATCTAGTTTTTGAATTCAATTAGTTAAATTAATTAGTTTCATACATTGTTTTAGATTAGTTATTTGGGAATGATTGTTCTTCATTGATTAGATAAATAAAATAGTAGTTCTTGATCATTTCGATTTTTCCATTTAAATTTGTAGATCTAAGTTCAATTCTTGTTGTTATTCCATTCTTAGTATTAACTAGATTTGAAGTATTGTTAGTTAAAATTAATAAAGTTCAAATCTTTATATTATGTCTAGTTTTAATTCAATGGGAAATGATAGTTTGATGAATCAAGGCTAAACCTCCATTAGAGGGGTTTGATAAAGCCTAGATGAAAACTTGATTGTGTAGTATAGAATCGTTGTAAGAATCTATTCCACTCTAGAAGGTCGTTGATTCGCTATGAGAATGGGTGGACGACCTCATATACTAGTTATGAATTGGTAGAAATGCCATATATAATTAGGGATTAGAACGACCAATTCTTACCGTGAGAACGTAAGAATTGGTTTACAACAAATCTACGCTAGTTTATTAAGTTGGATTCAAGGTGGAATCATATTCCCCTAATTCTTTATCTAGATTCAACTCTTAGCAATTTGTCATTTCGTTATTCATAGCTTGTTATTTGAATTCACATCGTAGTATAAATTTCCTCATAAATCTCTCATTGACTTTGGATAGACCATCAATTGTAGAAAACTTTAATGCTAAAGGACTAGGAGTGGAACGAATCTTCTATTCCAACTCTACACCAATAGATTCGAGAGTAGAAAACAAATATTTTGATAAGTCTAGTATCAATCTAGTTTATAGTTTTACTTGCGTTTAGAGTTTCATAGCTTTATTTTAGGAACCGTTATTTCAGAACGAATATTTTTACAAACCGCGAGAACCCACGCGCAACGGAATCAATGGAGTTCTCACGATTTTGAATAGAAAACATACCTTTGAATCCGATTTAGATAACTCTGACAATCTAAGCTTTATCAAATCCAAAATCAACCACTTGATCTTCTGTTGTATTCCTTTAAAATAGATTGGACGTTGTGTGGGCAACGATCTACCAATCCCCTTCTTTCTCTCAAGATCATAAACGAATTCAGATCTACTTTTCTTGCCTCTTTTTCAGAACAATGAATAGTGAATTTCGGCTAGAGAGAGATTATTCTATTTATAGGCTACAATAGGGACTAAGAGGAGAAATTAGGGTTGGGCCTCCTGACGGGCTTGGGCTTCCCATGTTCGCCCAGAACACATGGCCCAAGTCCGTCAACAAATGGCTTATTCCACTAAAGGCCATTGTTGCACTACCGCCCTAATCCCAAATTACGTGTCAGCGTTTATGGGCTCCATATTCCACTAAAGGCCGTTGATTAAGTCAAGTTACTGACAACTACATTAATCAACTTCTTATGTCCTTGAGTAGTACCACTCAACTTCATTGTCATGTCGGAATAAATCCACCTGCAGGGTTTACATGACAATCTTTTTGAGCTCCTCAAAGGGACATCATCAACCCGACTTCTTGCGGGACACGGATTCCTTCTATAATCAACAGCACACCTTACATACAATGTCATTACCCAATCCATTGAGTTTGTTGATTCACAAATGAATCTCACTCATTGATGATTTAAAGCAATGTACAATGCATGTAAGTGCCCGTTATTATATCCGGATTAGGAGGACAAGCATCCATAACAACAGAGGCGTTTGTTCTCTTATATAGTCAGTATAAAGAGAAACAACCTCACTTAGTCATGTTCAATACACACAAAGTGTACTAGTGTAATACTATAGTCAAGATAGACTAATACCAGATTATACTACAACCGTACTAATGGTTTCTCCAAATCCATCTAGGTTGTGAACGATTACTTATACTTTATAAGGTACTGATGATATGATCTTCAGTGTGTTCACAACATATCATCTACAACATAAAGTATTAGACACATGCATATAACTAATAACATATATAATATGCATAACATTTGCCCATATGATTCTCATTCAAAATATAAAGAATTAGAGTTAATACAAAAGTAATGCTTTTAGTATATAACCCTATCAATCTCCCACTTATACTCAAAGCATTGCTTTTTAATATACTACTAACAAATCTCCCACTTATACTTAAAGCTATGCTGCCAAACATCTAATTCCCATCCCCTCAACATGCCTGTCAAAAGACTTAGCCGGTAAGCTCTTTGTAAAGGGGTCAACCAGGTTATCTTCTGATGCTATCTTGGTAACAGTGACATCTCCTCTCTTTACGATTGATCGTATTAGGTGGTACTTGCGCTCAATGTGTTTACTTGCTTTATGGGCTCGTGGTTCCTTCGAGTTAGATACTGCACCAGTGTTATCACAATAAAGTGTGATACTCTTAGGTAAACCAGGTACCACTGTCAAGTCCAATAAGAAGTTCCGGAGCCAAACTGCCTCTTTGGCTGCCTCAGTGGCTGCCACATATTCAGCTTCCATGGTGGAGTCAGACACGCATTTCTGCTTGACACTCTTCTATACTATGGCTCCACCTCCCAAGGTAAACACACAACCTGAGGTAGACTTACTTTTGTCCCTATCTGACTGAAAATCAGAATCTGTATACCCTTAGGGAACCAAACTATCTGCATGGTATACTAACATATAATCCTTAGTCCTTTTCAGGTACTTCAAAATATGTTTTACCGCAGTCCAGTGCCCTTGTCCTGGGTTCTTCTGATATCTGCTAACCATGCCTACGGCAAAGCAGATGTCTGGCCTCGTGCATAGCATGGCGTACATTAAGCTTCCTACAGTCGAAGCATAAGGAACCGCTTTCATGTCCTCTATCTCTTTTTGTGTTTAGGGACACATATCCTTTGATAGAGGAACTCTATGCCTGAAAGGCAAAAACCTTTCATGGAGTTTTGCATGTTAGAACGAGTCAACACAGTATCAATATAGGTAGCCTGAGATAAGCACAACATCCTTTTCTTGCGATCTCTTATAATTTTGATCCCAAGGACGTGATCCGCTTCTCCCAAGTCCTTCATATCAAATAGTTTGGATAACCATACCCTTATGTCTTTCAACACTTTCACATTGTTTCCAATGAGTAAGATGTCATCTACATAAAGAACAAGAATTACCACTATGTTTCCATCAAATTTCTTGTACAAAACAAGATGCTCTTGACCTTTTTCAATGAATCCTTCTGGTTGCTCCATATAAATGGTTTCCTCAAGACTTTCATTAAGGAAAGCTATCTTGACATCCATTTTATAGACCCACTTGCATCCAATGGGTTTTACACCATTGGGTGGCTCGAATTGGAATCCATAGATTTCATCTCAGAATTCATTGCCTTTTGCCAAGATATTACATCTCTATCTTGGAGTGCTTCATTGTAGGTCCAGGGATCAGGATCTTGGTTATCAGTGGTTATGTCTAAAGACATTCCCAAACCAATCACCTATCTGGTTGTCTAACAACCCTCCCACTACGACGAAGCACCTCTTGTTCTTGTACGTCATTTGTGACACGTTATGGTTCCTATTTTTGTACAATTGGTACTAAAGTAGTTTAATGTCTCTCCTCTCAATACTTCTAGAATAAAACTACTCTGGGTAAAATTTAATGCACTGTGGGTGGAATAAGATTAATGATGTATAAATTGCCTTTTAATGTACCAGAACAGATAAAAAGTTTATTTTTCTTAATGACAATCTTGTCATTTAAAAGAAACAGAATATCCATCCTTAATTAACATAGAAACTGAAATCAAGTTCTTTCTAAAATTAGGCACATAAAGACAATTCTTTAACACCTTAGTCTTATTTCTACCAAAAGATAAACAAACATCTCCCCATCGCAATGCGGCTACTACTCGTAGCATCCCCAAAGATAAGGCAATCTCTCCAAAGACTAAGTTTTACGGTTTCCGGAACCTCTCGCGAAACGAAATGCGACATGGTTAGTGGTTTCCGTATCTACACACCAGGTTCTGGTAGATAACACCGCTAAACATGTTTAAACTACTAGTGCATGAGACATACCTCCATTATTCTCTTTGTTGAGAAGAGGACAATCTGGCTTCTAGTGACCTGACTGCTTGCACTTGTAGCATTTGCCCTTAGGCTTTTTCACAGCTCCTTGAGGTCCCATGCCCTTCTTTGCCATATTATTATGCTTCTGAACATTATTCTTCTTCTTTCCGCTATTAGGCGTAGAAGTAGAAACCTTCTCAGTAGCATAAACCTGAACATAACTCTGCTTAAGGAGACTCTCAGCTGACTGAAGTTCTGTCATCAGTTCCGCCAAAGAATACAACCTTTTATTCATGTTGTAGTTAAGGCGGAACGGTTCAAACCTCTCAGGCAGTGTCATGAGAATGATATCGACCTGCGTTTCCGCATCGATATCAGCTCCAAGGATCTCCAACTCATTCAAATAAGCCATCATCCTGAGTATATGATCCCTTATAGGAGTCCCTTCAGTCATAGTTGTGGTCATCAAGTTTTTCATGGCAGTTTGCCTAGCAGCCCTATTCGGGTGTCCGAAGAGTTCCTTGAGATTGAGCATCATATCATAAGCGTGGTCATGGCCACGATCGATGTTAAAAAGACACCGACATAGATGCGGAATGTAACACCGCGACATCTCATCTGCCTTGTTCCACTTCTTAAATGCTTCTTTCTCCTCTTCTCTAGCAATATCTTCAGGCTTAGGTGGGCATTCCTCATTGAGTACATATTTGTACTCTTCAGCAGTCAACACGATATCCAAGTTGCGTTTCCAGTCTATGTAATTAGGGCCAAGAAGTTTGTTTTCCTTAAGAATAGTTGCTAGTGGGTTGAAAGTAACCATTTTGAAAACCTGAGAATCACATAAAATAACTATTATGTAGGGCAAAAACTTCTTGAGTTAATAACAAAAATTAATTAATTAATCAACCCATCACTTGTACCCTCCACACCAAGAAGTAGTAAGCCACGATAGTGTGGACGTTTACCATTCTACATTCGTGGAAATACTTATGGAGTTAACTTAAAAATCAATTAATTAACCCGTCAGCACTCTACACACCAAGATGTAGTAAGCCACGATAATGTGGACGTTTACCCTATCTACATTCGTGTAGAGAGGCTTTTCCTATTAGTTCTACTTCTCGTCAACTTAATAGCACACCACTCATTAAAGTGGACACATGCCATCTAGACAAGTAAAACTAAATTGGTGACCTACTTTGGTCCTACAAATAATAGCAGTGACTCCGATAGGGAGGATACCATTACTTGTATCTAAGTGTATACCATTACTCAACTTCTTAGTCCATTATTTGTAATGAATCCCTTCAGATGGAGAATTGAATCCATACATTAATAACTTCATATAGTTGTCCTTTAGAAGTTTGTTCTGGTAATCCGTAATTAGACTCATCCGATATGGAGGAAGGCACTAAAACCGACGCGCAAGTATAATTACGTTACCAACAAACCAGTAATGGAGACCGTGGGATTTATACAAAACTAAATTCCCGCTCCCACTTAGTTATTTAGAACTGAGGATCTTTCTGTTTACTGGTCAAGCCTATGTCCATGTTATCTATTATTCATGTGGGCTTAGTTTTTAACAAACATCGACAAATAAAAACATGCATATAGAGTGTCCATGTTATCTATTATTCATGTGGGCTTAGTTTTTAACAAAACATCCACAAATAAAAACATGCAAATATAATAAGCAAATATGAACAATAAAATGGAAAACAAATTCTTAACTGTTATGGCCCATATTCATTGCTCCATCTTGTTCGCCGAACTCTTTTAGTTGCCTTCGCAAAGTCCGACAGGGTTCGTGACCTGTTTCCTTCATTGGAAACCTCATGAAATCACTTCATAGACCCCCGAACAGCAAACAAAAATCATCTCATCTTAGAGAAAAAAAAATTTCTCTCACTGCCGTATAGGGCGCTATTTACCCGCTAAAGTTGTTCTTGCATAGGGCGCGACCCGCGCTCCACTTTTGCATGTCTAAGGCGCGTGGCGTGCTCAAGCTCAATTTTTCTCTTTCTGGCGTTAAAGGTGGCGACCGGCGCTCGGATGTGCTGCATATAGTGCGACCAGCTCCGGTAGTAAAATCCGGATCGATTTCGACCAATCCAAATCTTGATCCTTTTGATCTTTTGATCTTTACAATAGATTACATCAATGATAAAAACAATAACACGATACATACCGTGATTTAAATTACATCCATTGATAATCAAAACTTGTAAAAATGATCAATTTTTCATAAAATCAAAAACGATCCATTTTTTTCCAGAAATCATTTTGACCATAACAGTTAGTCTAGATGCCTGCAAAATCATGTTAGAACAGTTCTACATCTACCAACATCTACATGCTCCGATACCAATTTTAGGAACCGTTATTTCAGAACGAATATTTCTATAAACCGCAAGAACCCATGCGCAGCGGAATGAATGGAGTTCTCACGATTTTGAATAGAAAACATACCTTTGAATCCGATAGTTCCCCGGCAGCGGCGCCATAGTTTTACTAATGAATAAAGCGATGAACTCTAAACGTAAGTAAAACTATAAACTGAACTGTTACTTATCAAAGATATTTGTTTTCTACTCTCAAATCTATTGACGTAGAGTTGGAATAGAAGATTCGTTCCACTCCAAGTCCTTTAGCATTCAAGTTTTCTACAAATTGATAAGTCTATCCAAAGTCTAATGAGAGTAATGATGGAATTTATACTACGATGTAAATTCAAATAACAAGTTATGAATAAGCGAAATGACAGGATGCTAAAGGTTTGAATCTAGATAAAGAATTAAAGGGAATTGAATCCACCTTAACTCGACTTAATCAACAAACAAAGACTCGTCGTGATCCAAATTGAAATGCTTCGCATATCAAAATGGTAGTTCTAATCCCTAATTATACATGGCATCTTTACCAATTAATAACTAGCATGTGAGGTCGTCCACCCATTCTCATGGAGAATCAACGACCTTCTAGAGTGGAATAATAAACTCTCACGACGATTTCTAAGTTAACAAAGATCAAGTTTCATCAAGGCTTCTTCAACCCCTCTAATGGAGGTTTAGCCTTGATTCATCAAGCTATCATTTCCCATTGAATTAACACTAGATATAATATAAAGATTTGAACTTTACTAATTTTGATTAAACAATACTTCAAATCAAATTAATAACTAAGAATTGAATAACAACAAGAATTGAAATTAGATCTACAAATTTAAATGACAAAATTGAAATGAACAAGAATAAACTATTTTATTTATCTAATTAATGAAGGACAATGATTCAAAGAATTAATCTAAAACAATGTATGAAACTAATTAATTTAACTAATTGAATTCAAAAACTGGATCTACAAGCTATTTTAATGGCTACTTTCTATTCTAAGCTATCTAACTATATCTATCTTAAGAGCTAAGTCTTGTTTTATATAAAGAAGGAGACTAGATCCACAATTTCGTGCATGGGATGAGGTCTTATGTTTTGGGCCGGAAAATTGAGCCCAAAGCCCAATTTCAGTCCACAGAACCCGTTTCAGTTGGCTTTGACTTCATCAGACTTTTTGTCTACTTTTGCTCCTCTGATTGGGTCACGGCTTAAACCATTAGAAAGCTCTTTCCGAGCCGGTCGTTTTAACATAAGGTAGGTCCAAATCCGAGGCTTGAGTCCAAAGATATGGTCTTCAGAAGTTCTACTGACTTGTGCACTGTTTATGCCCGTGTTGACTTTTCAGCTTTTGACCGGGCTTCATAAAGACATTGTGATAAGAGCCCAAAACTGTAGTTTTAACCCTGTAACAGTCATACTTTTAGACCAATTATGTGAGTAATAATTAAGAGTTAATACTGATTACGTGTTTTTATGCGTTTCAGGCTTCAAAGTCAATTATGTGCAGAAATGTGCCACTTTGATGAGATAAAGGAGCAATGGTTGGTTGCTAAGGAGTTCTGTGATTAAAGGCCAAGATTCAAGAAGACAAAGCCTTTCTAAGCCCGGTCAAAAGCTGAAAAGTCGATGCGGGCAGAAATAACACACAAAGTCAACAGAACTTCCGAAGGCCGTATCTTTGGACTCAGACCTCGGAATTGGGCCTACCTTATGTCAAACGACCAGCTCGGAAAGAGATTTCCAATGGTCTAAGTCTTGACCCAATCAGAGGAGCAGAATTGGACGAAAAGTCTGTTGAAGCCAACTGCAACTGAATAAGCCTTTTTGGACTGAAAGAATTGGGTTTTGGGCCTGATTCTCTGGCCCAAAACATGGCTCCAAGCCCATGCACGATTTTTGGATCTGAAAGTATAAAAACAAGAGCTTGACTCTTTGTTAATGGTAGATAGGTAGATAGTTAGACCTAGATTAGTTAGCCTCCATTAATTAGTTTTAGAACTTAGTTTTAGAATTTCAATTAGTTAATTAAATTAGTTTTTCATATCTTGTTTTAGATCTACTTTCATATTTAATTAATTACTTTAGAACAAAGTAGATTATTAATTTAGTATTTGAATCATTGTTTTATTATTCATTAGATTAATAAAATAATGTTCTTGGTAATCTAGTTTCATTTTCCATTAACTTATTTAGTTCAATTCTTAGATTCAATTATTTGTCATTATTAGTTTAATTCAATTATTACATGAGTAGTTTTGAATTGAGTTTAAACAAGTAAAGTTCAAATCTTTATATCATGTCTTGTTTGAATTTGATTGGGAATGATTGCGTAATGATTCTCGGCTAAACCTCCATTAGAGGGGGTTGAGAAGCCTTGATGAAAGCTTGATTCTGATTATCATAGAGTCATCGTAATTTTCTTTCCACTCTAGAAATGATTAGTTCACCATGAGAATGGGTGTAATCGTTCACATGCTAGTTATAAATTGGTAGAAATGCCATGTGTAATTAGGGATTAGGAATAACCCAGTTATTTGCGAAGCGATTCAATTCGGATTACGACGATTCGTCGTTAGTGGATTAAGTTGAGCTGAGGTGGAATCAATCCCCCTCTAAGTCCTTATCATAGAATCGACGTAGTATTCCCATAGTTGTTTAAATAGTCGACTAGTTGCATCTTGTGGGTAGTTGCATCGTAGTTTAGTTATTATTTCGTAAATCTCTCATTAGACTTAGAGTAGAGTAATTAGACTAGAAAACACAGCATGCGGAAGGACTAGGAGTGGAATGAACTTTCTACTCCACTATATCTCAATAGGATTGAGAGTATAAATCTTTGATAAATTAGGCACGTAATTAAGTTTTAGTTTACTTACGTTTTGAGTTTTATCGTTCATTTCGTAGGTAAACTATCATTTTTATGTTTATCACTTTGTCTCCTTGAATCTTGGCCTTTATCACATAACTTCTTTGCAACCAACCCTTTGCTCCTTTATATCGCCAAAGTGGCACATTTCTGTACATAATTTAGTTCCATGCCTGAAATGCATAAAAGCACGTAATTAGCATTAACTCTTATTTATTACTCGCATAATTGGTCTAAAAGTAGTATTATTAAGGGGTTAAAACTATAGTTTTGGGCTCTTATCAAACCACCCCCAAACAGCATTTTGGTTGTCCTCAAGCAAATATGAGAAATTAGCATAAGTAACCAAAAATGGAGTTCTAACTAATCTCGTTTCGCCGAGTGCGATTGTATTGACCATATACAACAAGGCCTTAAACCACTAGGAATTCCCTAGTGGACGAGTTATAGCCTCGTGAGAGTTTTCTAGTGAAGGTACTCATAAACTTCATCTATACTACAACGACTCAGAAATAAAACTATTGTTTCCTTATCTATGTCTCAATTATCTATACATATCACTTAGCAAATGAATACAGAATAATCAAGTCGAAACCTAAGCTAATATATGCATAATAATCTATCATCTACGAATAAACATATTTATAATGAGTAATACTATGAGATGAACTAGCAAGTCCGTTTCTTAAAACTCGGAATAGCGTCCTTAAGTAGGTCCTCACATAAATGGCAAGACAAAAACCACTCTGATTTTTCCACTCAAGTTTCGCTACTCCAGTGTGCAGTGGGCACACTTTACCTTACAAACTCAATGACACACAAGGAAGCCGGAGTCGATCAAACAGATCAGCCACTTACTATCACACTAACTTATTCCTAATTGAGTTATAGGTCTTTATTAGGTGTTTCGGGGATTAAGAGATGGTTTAAGAAAGAAGGAAATGGATATTCAAAGAGAACAAGTCTGAGATAATAGAGTCTTCATATTATGTAACTAGAGAAAACCTTATTCTTTACTTTTGCTTCTACACTTTGTTTCCATCCTTAGCCATATTTTTTTTCTTTTTCTTTCGCTTTTGACTCCTTGATTCTATTTTTGGAATTCTAACTCTTTTTTCCTTTTATATTTTTTTTTATTTTATTTTTTTATTTGGATGGAAACTTACTTTTCTCTTCTGAAGCGACTAACGAATTCTTGATTTCAAAGGTTCTTCTCTTCCCTATTCTTCATCTTTATTCTCAAACTTATTCAAAGAATTGGGTAGGTTGATTTTTTTTTATTTTGTTTTGTTTTGTAACAGGGTAAAGGATTTGTGGTTTATGAAAAGCTAAAGAAAGGCCCAGAGGGGCGACTAGCGGAAAATAATTTATAGGTTTGAATTTTTTGCTATATCGATCCAAAGAGGGCCTAAATTCTCGCTTAGGATATGGTATAGTGATGAAGCAAGTGGACGTGTGATTTCTCTATCCGGATTTTACTTCGCCCTTGTGTCATTTCTCAAATGTTCACTCATATAAGGCTTTAGGCTATATTCTCACAAGATTTGTATAATAAGTACTCTAGCCTAGATTTCATAAACTTACTGCCAACAATCATAGATACTCATGTAACATATTTATAGATAGATGCAAGGATTATTACCTACATATTAGCCTAAGTTTCTACAAACTATTCTGATGCAAAAGCTACATGAGATTACTAGATTATTAATAGCATAGAGAAAGAAAACAATACCAATATTCCTAAGCGTATAGCATACTTTTTATTTATATTTTTAAAATTTTTGAATTTTTTAGCAAGAAAAAAAGTGCATATTATACATATCTATATCTTAACAGATGTCTTAATTACACGTGTTTCTATGCCGCCCCCAAACAAGAAGCATGCTTTGTCCTCAAAGTATTTTAAATAAAGAAGGTAGAAAAATACCATAGAAACGCGTGAAATTCCAAAACATCTGCAAAACAAGGTTATAACATACTAATATAGAAAAGAAAACTAACGCAACTCTATAAGAGTTCCACTCGTTATGGGGTTAATGAGAAATAGATTGCTTGGGACATAAGCAGACACTAACTGAAACTAACACTTACCTGCACTCCCATTTAAACATTTTCCTCCTCATTTCCCTCTTCAAAGAGATGAGATTCCTTTGCATCCTGCCATGGCATGATAACTTGCCAAGCCTGCCGCCATGTGTCGTCCACTTGTGCTAACCTGTCTAGTGTTACTATGTCTGATGGGGTGTAAGGGGCAACCAAATGAGGTTGCACCTGCCATCCCGGCCAAGTCATTACTCGAAATGAGCGAACCACCCAATTGGTGGGTCTCATGACTTCAACCCTTTTCCAATCCGTGAACTGGGTACATAATTCAGGTAGACAACTGAGCATGATGCGGCAAACCAAAACAGGCATAAGAAGATACTTATGTCGCATGCTTTAGGCTCTCTTAAGATTAGCCACTAATACTCGGCGAATGTCATATCGGTGACGTCCTTCAACTAAAGCAAGGAAAACGTCACTAGCGGTACTATTTGCAGAAGTAAACTGCCACTCCCCTAGAATATTCATGAAGATGAATAACATGGTGGTGCCTACATTTAGGGACAGGCTACCAAGGGCTATGTTATAATACCCTTGGTCCATTATACGAAATACCCCTCCCCCATAATACTCATGGAAATATGTATAGTCATGGAGGTATGAATTATCGGTCATATATCCCCATGTGTGAATAGGTAGGTATTCCCAAAACTAATGCTACCACATACTTATTGAATTCTAGTGGTGTGTCATCAACCATGATGGAGAATTCTTGTTCTCCATCCTGGTTACAATAGAACTTAACATTATTGTAGAAAAATTCAGTAAGCTTAGGTGAATACAAGTCGTCTTCACTTACCAGAAGATGCCTCCATCCAAACTGCATGATCCTCTCGCGGAACCAATGTCCATAAGACTCGGTCCCCAACAAGTGTTTGAAAGACTGCTCCGGTATTACTATAGGAGAAGTCATCACAAAACTACTCTCTAGAACAGCTGCAACTATCCTAGAACAACCCTCGGAAAACTTGAAATTTTTGGTGCCCACAGGGGTCAGGGCGCAGGTGCGCTCAAGGTATTCCTGGGATGGGCGCGGGTGTGCTATGTTGAGTTTCGAATTCCAGGCACTTGGGCGCAGGGTGCGCTCACCTTTAGCCTGGGATGGGCACGAGGTGCGCTCAGGATGAAAACTGGAATTCCAGTGTTTTGGGCGCAGGTGGCTTCGAGGTTTGTCTTTGGATAGAGGGCGCAGTCAGAATTTTCGGGGTAGAATTTCTCGGCGGTGTTGAGGGCGGTGGCTCCACTACTAGGCGAAAAGCGCTCAGGAGCTATGAGGCCGAAGTGTGAAGGAAAAATAAGGTAAAGTGGGAATGAATCGTGAGAGATGAATGTGAGATGTACTTGGGGTTGTGAGTGTAGAATGAATGCAGTTTTTATAGGATTTAAGTTGCTAAAACGAATCGGGAAGTTACCAAAAAGTTTTAAGGCAATTGCCGGAAATAATAAAATTTCCAAAATCGAAAATAGAAACAACCCATATTCTCTAGTCCAAAACAAAACTAATATCTTTTAGATTGAATTTAGGTTCGATACTGCCTAATTTATTGAGATTTCATCCTAACACAATATCTATTTATAGCGATGCCCATATCGGTAATATTCTCAACCCTCACTCCAAAACAAATTCTAAAATAGAAGAACATATAAACAAATTATGCTAAGCTATTTAATACCACCCCCAAACAATTCGGGAAGGTGGGATTAATCATAACAACCACGCACAATTCGAAAATAACCAAATTATATTAAATTTTAATTCAAACAACATAAAACAACCAAATTCAAATTTAATTACTGAACTAATATCCGACTAATAAAACAATAAAAACAACTAAATAACAACGAAACACAAAATTATTTGAACACCTAGCCATGTGATTAAGAAGGGCCCTGAGATGGAGATTGGTCATGGGATGAAGAAGGGCCCGATCCATTCGTTCTTTGGCGATGACGCTCATGCCTCTCAGACTCATCTAAAACAGAACCCTCCAAGGGTGGCATGCGTCGTAGAATCTCTACTCGGAACAAGCGCTGTGCTTCCATCTCAGCCTTTATTGCTGTATACTGGGCCTGGTGACGCTGGTGGATATTCTCCATGTTAATCAAGATATCTTCCTGACCCTTTTCGAGTATTCCAAAACTCGTGTTAAGGTTCGTTTGTTTATTTCGAACTATAATCTGTCTATCTCGTATATCTTCACAAATAGCGTAAATGCAACGCACGTTAGTATGCAACACTGACATGCATTCTGAATCAGACGTACACCTCTCCAAGGCATCTTTATACAACCATGTCATGTCCTCCCCTTCCTCATCTGAATCCACTACCCTATCCTCCGGCAACATCCAAGTCTTTTGGATACACTCCTTATAACTACTTTCATTTGCATGCAATTTCAACATTATCCGCTCAGTTCTTGGTTTAGTCCCCCAAGACAACATTATCTTCGTAATTAAAACAGGAAATGGTGCGATACTCTTCCCAACTCCTCTAATCATATTTAGCAAAAACTTGAGGATACAGAATTCATACCTCTTTTCTTGCAATATCCAGAGAACGTGCAGAAATGTGAACCCGATGTCGCTCACTTTCTCCTTCCCAATGACGTTCTTACCAATCCACTGAGCTACAGCCAGTTGGTTGGTTCGCAAAGATGACTGTCGAGCACAATGAGAAGTTGTATTATATTGACCCTCCATAAAGGTGTCGTTCATCAATGCAGGAACTCCAGTATACTGGGACTCCTACACTGTGGCTTCTGGGTTTCGTCCAGGTGTAATGCCTAAAATTTCAGCCAATTTCGCTCTCGATAATTCTCTCCTAGTCCCAGCCACTTTCATGAACATTTTCTAACCGTCCAACTCTCTCTTCTTATAGAACTGCTCGACCAAATCGGGGTGGTAGAATTCATGTGTCGAGTACCACAACCAATTCCAATCCCTCTTAATCATCTCGTCACCGTAAAACGGCGCGAAGCAATCGGCCTTAAATGCTTGTTCCGACAACAACCTTCGTTTTCGAAATCTTAGAACGATTTGGGGGTTTAACTAGAATGTGGGAATGGAGTTTGAGACTCCCTCACTAACAAGACAGTAGTGGTGGCGCGGGGGCGGCGCGGCAGTTCCAAATTCTTTGAGGTTTTGGGTGTTTTTTGGTGGTGGGAATTTTTAGGATTGGTGGAGGAGTGTTTTGGAAAAGATTTGAATGTGGAATTGTATTATGGGCGTGGGTGTATTAAGGTTCCTTTTTATTTTTATTTTTGGTTAGGTTTTTGAATTTGGTAATGGTGGAAATGGAAAGAATCGCGATTCTGTTTGATTCAGAGGAAGGAGACACACGTGCGTGCGTTGGGCCGAAGCCCAAATTGATTTTCCGATTTATGTCGATTTTTCGCACAACTTTAAACTAAAATTCCCGCTTCGTTACTGGTCCGATTTATGCGAATGAAATATGGAAATGATTAGGAGAGAATTTCCAATCTAATTATCCATAAAACACTCTATTCCGACCGTGGGTGACATATAAGAAGATGAAAAATGCCTCGAAGTGCGTGCATAACGTAAGTTATGCGAACGAATGAAATCTAACTTAATAGAAAATGTCAACCCGAATCGCAATATAATTAAACGGTCTAACCAACACAACTGGAGAGTTGAACAATCCAGGATGGAACGAATACCCCACCCCCAAACAAATTTTAGACACAGAGTTTAGAAAATTTCTTTTTTAAAAGTGGGTATTTTAAAGTTAGATTCCTGAGACTTCTCAACTTACTATGGTTGTTATTTTAACGATTTTTAATTTTTTTATGAATAAAAGTTAATATAATAAAAACAAGAAAGCAATAAATGTATAATTCACACCATAGAAGAACATGACTCAAAAATCGAGAAAACATGCAAGAGTGGAAAATGTGAATTATGTTAACCGTGGACTTAGGATCCAATACTTACAGCCACACACTCCATAGGGAGGGCCCGGTTATCTGAATGGTGCAAGTATCAGTACACGAAAGTGATAGAAAGTACACCAGACAACCAATGAGTCGTTTATAGTCAAATACGTGAGACTTTAACAAATAACTGGATATATATATTAATACCCTGCAGTTTCCATATATCAACAACCTAAAAAGTTGTGGGTCTTTACAGAAATAAATAACATGGAATGCACCCCCAAACATAATCAGGCACCAAGATTTTTTACGGTGCAACCTAGTGGAATGAAAACGAAGTCTAATAGACCTAGAATGTAACCGAGCATGCACCTTCTTATTCATCTTTGAATGAGAGGTTGTCCAAGTGAATGAGTGTGAAAAAATGGATGGTTGTGGAAGATATGGTGGATAAGGATAAGTATTAGAAGGAAAGAATGGAAAGAATGAGAATGTGAGTTTAGCACAAAACTCATTCATGGTGTAGGTAGGAACTGTCTTAATTCTGAAAATGTAGGTGTCATGTGCCTTTTCTTCAGGAATTATTTCTATATTACGAGGATTTATAAAATCATTAAGTACAAAAGAAACAAAAGGGTCAAGCACAAACTTTAGGTTCCTTTGATAGGGTGGAAGGTGGGGAATATTAGTGAGGGAAGATGAATGAGTGTCAGCTAGAGCTCTTAGGTCTAGATCATTAGAAGCCTTGAGATATGCCAGACATTCCTCAATAGGTAGGTCAAAAGAATTACTAGGATAAAGGGTGAAAAATTCATCTTCCGTCATAGCGTCAAGGGATAAAGGGATGTTGGTATGGTGGGACTCGCGAGGTGGCAGGGAAGAGTTGCAAAAGAGTTGAAGGAAATCTTCCTCAATTTCCTCTACGTCCAAGGAGTATTAGTTGAAGTTGGAACTTCCAAAGGAAAGGAATTTGTGCATCTGGTCATTCGGAAACGTGGTTTTGAAATAATCATAAGCTAAACTCTCGATCATGCTAACCTCTCTATCAATATTTGTATAAGGCAACTGTTTGATCGTCTTAAAAACGTTAACCGCAACGGAAAGATGGCCAAAAGACAAGGACATCGAACTATCGCGGCAGTTTATAAGCGCGTTGGCAGCTGCCAAGAAAGGGCGGCCTAAAATGATTGGAACAGAATCATTAGCAATTTCTGTATCGAGGATAACAAAATCTGCAGGATAGTAGAAATCCTGAACCTTAACCAGCACGTTTTCCACTACACCCTTAGGATACTTGATAGACCTATCAGCTAGTTGCAACGTCATTGTTGTAGGTTGCATTTCATGTATACCTATTTGTTTATATAAATAATAAGGGAGTAAATTAACACTCGCCCCGAGGTTTAATAAGGCAGTGGTCGTGTGAGTATCCCCTAAGGTGCATCGTACAGTAGGACGACCAGGGTCCTTGTACTTAACTATTCCATTGTGTTCTGTTAAAGTTGGAAATTGTTCCGTTAAAAAGGCTTCTTTAGGAATCTTTGTCTTACGCCTAGTAGTGCACAACTCTTTAAGAAAGTTAGCATGGTGAGGTAACTTTTTAATCGCTTCAAGGAAAGGTAAGTTTATCGTTAGATTTTTAAAAACTTTCCTAATCTCGCCAAAATTTGTATCCTTGTTTAACATAGCTAATTTCTGAGGAAACGATGGTTTCTCTCTATATTTAGCGTATGAATCAACTGGATGTCTAACATTTGCTTTCTGTTTCTTAGGTTATGGTTTAACTGGTACCTCTACAGGGGTAAGCTCTTCAGTTTCTATTACGGTATCTAGTACAATCTCCGGTGTAAGGACAACTGGTGGGGTAACTATAGGCATAGTTACTTTGTTATCAACCACTCTCCCAGAATGGAGAGTGGAGATGGCATTTAGCTCACCTACGTTTTCATTTCTCGTACTAGTATTACCATTTACCTCAAAGGCTGTGTTTGGTGTTTTCGGATTAGGTATTGCTTGTCCTGGAAACACACCTTTGGGTTGTACTTTCTCTTGAGCTAGCTGCTATAAGGAAAGTTGGATGGCTTGTAAAATCTGTTGTTGAGATTGCATAAAGGTATCGAAATGATCCGGTTGTGGAAGAGTGTTAGCTTTAGGTTGTGTGATAGGAACTATGTCACGTTGATTATTAATGGGTGGATTTTGGTAGTTATTATTTACCGGAACGATACCTCTATTAGCATTATAATTATTATTGTTATAATTATTATAATTACCTTGACATTGTGCTTGAACTTGTCGTGGTTGTGCTTGGTTATTATAATTATAATTACCCTGACCTTGTCCTTGTCGTGGTTGAGCTTGGTTATAATTGTTTGCTTGCCTAACATTTTGATTATTAAACCCTGGAGGTGTTACTTGTTGATTATTTCTCCAATTGAAGTTGGGATGTTGTCTCCAAGGGGCGTTAGGAATAGGAAAACTATTAATCGCGCAAACATTATCTTGTTGTGATTGTTGTTGCTCATAAGCTAAAGGACAATAGTAGTCGGGATGCTCTGGACTCAAACAGAAATTACATTGATTGGAGTTGACATTCATGACAAGGATAGGAGTTTGTTGAACAGAAATAGCCTCTACCTTTTTAGTCAGAGTTTCAATTAAATTTTTAAGTTCCGGATCAGGTTTCATCTCAAACATACCGGCGGCCTTTTTTGTTGTAGAAGAACTAGCGTTGCAGGAGATATCGTCACTACCCCCCCCCCCCCCCAGTTATTATTACGCTTAGTCTGATCTTCTAAAAATTTATAAGCCTCTGAGGCTCCTTTACTTAAGAAACTACCCCCATTCATTATGTCAAGGACTTCTTTATGGTGGTGTAGAAGTCCCTTGAAAAAGGCACGAACTAACGTGTCTTTCGTGAGGTTATGATGTGCACACTTTATAAGTAGATCGGTGAAATGATTCCAAGCCTCTAAAAATGATTCATGAGGATTCTGTCGAAAGAAATGAATCTTGGAAAGCATTTCATCGGTCTTCAGTGGTGGGTAAAAATGTTCCATGAATAGTTGAACAAGTTTAGCCCACGAGTCCAAAGAATTAGGCACTTAGGCAATTAACCAAGACACCACCTTATCGGCTAAAGTGAAGGGAAATACCCTTAGTTTAATTTGTTCAGCACCTACCGTAGGATGGTGGAATGTAGTAACGACTTGATCAATCCTACGCATGTGCTGATAGGGCTTTTCATAGTCTAACCCATGAAAAACGGATAACAAATTAAATATATTTAGGGGGATTTGGAAATCCCCCACTGGGTCTGATAGAACGATGCAAAATTTAGGGCTATCGTTCAAGGCTTTGTAAAAGTCAGAGAGAACTCCATTTGATAGGCAGGAGCGCTCGGGGAGCTGATAGGCCGAAGTGCGAAGGAAAAATAAGGTAAAGTGGAGTGAAACGTGAGAGATGAATGTGAGATGTAGTTGGGGTTGTGAGTGTAGAATGAATGCAGTTTTTATAGGTTTTAAATTGCTAAAATGAATCGAGAAGTTGCCAAAAAGCTTTAAGGCAATTACCGAAAATAATAAAATTTCCAAACCCGAAAACGGAAATAACTCATATTATTGATTCTAAGACAACCCTAATATCTTTTAGGTTGAATTTAGGATAGAAACCGACTCATCGAGATTTCATCCTACCACAATATCTATTCACAGCGATGGCCATATCGGTCATATTCTCAACCCTCACTCCAAAACAAATTCTAAAATAGATGAACATATAAACGAATTATGCTAAGCTATTTAATACCATCCCCAAACTATTTGGGAATGTGGGATTAATGATAACAACCACGCACAATTCGAAAATAACCAAATTATATTAAATTTTAATTCCCGCCTGTCACGCAGGTGACCCGGGTTCGATCCTCGGCAGCGGCACCATTTGATAAACATAAAAAAAGATAGTTTTACTAATGAATAAAGCGATGAACTCTAAACGCAAGTAAAACTATAAACTGGATTGTTACTAGACTTATCAAAATATTTGTTTTCTACTCTCGAATCTATTTACGTAGAGTTGGAATAGAAGATTCGTTCCACTCCTAGTCCTTTAGCATTCAAGTTTTCTATAATTGTCGAGTCTATCCAAAGTCTAATGAGAGTAATGTTGGAATTTATACTACGATGTGAATTCAAATAATAAGCTACAAATAACGACATGACAAATTGCTAAGAGTTGAATCTAGATAAAGAATTAGGGAAATTTGATTCCACCTTGAATCCAACTTAATAAACTAGCGTAGATTTGTTGTAAACCAATTCTTACGTTCTCACAGTAAGAATTAATCGTTCTAATTCCTAATTATACATGGCATTTCTACCAATTCATAACTAGTATGTTAGGTCGTCCACCCATTCTCATGGCGAATCAACGACCTTCTAGAGTGGAATAGATTCTTACAACGATTCTATACTACACAATCAAGTTTTCATCAAGGCTTCATCAAACCCCTCTAATTGAGGTTTAGCCTTGATTTATCAAACTATCATTTCCCATTGAATTAAAACTAGACATAATATAAAGATTTGAACTTTACTAATTTTAACTAACAATACTTCAAATCTAATTAATACTAAGAATGGAATAACAACAAGAATTGAACTTAGATCTACAAATTTAAATGGCAAAATCGAATTGATCAAGAACTACTATTTTATTTATCTAATTAATGAAGAACAATCATTCCCAAATAACTAATCTAAAACCATATATAAAACTAATTAATTTAACTAATTGAATTCAAAAACTAGATCTACAAGCTATTTTAATGGCTACTTTCTATTCTAAGCTATCTAACTATCTCTTTCTTAAGAGCTCAGTCTTGTTTTATATAAAGAAGGAGACCATATCCACAATTTCGTGCATGGGCTGAGGTCACATGTTTTGGGCCGGAAAATCGAGCTCAAAGCCCAATTTCTTCAGTCCACAGAGCCCGTTTCAACTGGCTTTGACTTCAGTGCACTTTTCGTCCATTTCTGCTAACCTGATTGGGTCAAGGCTTGAACCATTGGAAAGCTCTTTCCGAGTTGGTCGTTTTGACATAAGGTAGGCTCAAATCTGGGGCATGAGTCCAAAGATATGATCTTCGGAAGTTCTACTGACTTGTGCACTATTTCTGCCCGTGTTGACTTTTCAGCTTTTGACCGGGCTTCATAAAGGCTTTGTCTCCTTAAATCTTGGTCTTTATCACAGAATTTCTTAGCAACCAACCCTTTGCTCCTTTATATCGCCAAAGTGGTACATTTCTACACATAATTGAATTCCATGCCTGAAATACATAAAAGCACGTAATCAGCATTAACTCTTATTTATTACTCGCATAATTGGTCTAAAAGTTATATTATTAAGGGGTTAAAACTACAGTTTTGGGCTCTTATCAAACCACCCCCAAACAGCATTTTGCTTGTCCTCAAGCAAATATGAGAAATTAGCATAAGTGACCAAAAATGGAGTTCTAACTAATCTCGTTTTCCGAAAAGCGATTGCATTGACCATATGCAACAAGGCCTTTAAACCACTAGGAATTCCCTAGTGGACGAAGTTATAGCCTCATGAGAGTTTTCCAATGAAGGTACTCACAAACTTCATCTATACTACAACGACTTTAAATAAAACTATTGTTTCCTTTATCTATGTCTTAATTATCTATACATCTCACTTAGCAAATGAATACGAGAATAATCAAATCGAAACCTAAGCTAATATATGCATAATAATCTATCATCTACTTAATAAACATATTTACAATGAGTAATACTATGAGATGAACTAGCAGGTCCGTTTCTGAAAACTTCGAATAAGCGTGGCCCTTAAGTAGGTCCTCACATAAATGTCAAGACAAAACCACTCGATTTTTCCGCTCAAGTTTAACTACTCCAATGTGCAGTAGGCACACTTTACCTTACAAACTCAATGACACACAAGGAAGCCGGAGTCGATCAAACATTTCGGCCACTTACTATCACACTAACCTATTCCTAATTGAGCTAGAAGTCTTTATTAGGTGTTGCGGGGATTAGGAGATGGTTTAAGAAGGAAGAAAATGGATATTCAAAGAGAACAAGTCTGAGATAATAGAGTCTTCATATTATGTAGCTAGAGAAAACCTTATTCTTTACTTTTGCTTCTACACTTTGTTTCCATCCTTAGCCATATTTTTTTTCTTTTTCTTTGGCTTTTGACTCATTGATTCTAATTTTGGAGTTCTAACTCTTTATTTCCTTTTATATATTTTTTTTTAATTTTATTTTTTTATTTGGATGGAAACTTACTTTTCTCTTCTGAAATGACTAACGAATTCTTGATTTCAAAGGTTCTTCTCTTCCCTATTCTTCATCTCTATTCTCAAACTTATTCAAAGAATTGGGTAGTTTATTTTTTTATTTTTTGTTTTGTAACCGGGTAAAGAATTTGTGGTTTATGAAAGGCTAAAGATAGGCTCAGAGGGGCGACTAGTGGAAAATATTTTATAGGTTTGAATTTCTGGCTATATCGATCCAAAGAGGGCCTAAGTTCTCGCTTAGGATATGGTATAGTGATCAAGCAAGTGGACGTGTGATTTCTCTATCCGGATTTTACTTCTCCCTTGTGTCATTTCTCAAATGTTTACTCAGATAAGGCTTTAGGCTATATTCTCACAGGATTTGTAGAATAAGTACTCTAGCCTAGATTTCATAAACTTACTACCAACAATCATAGATACTCATGTAACATATTTGTAGATAGATGCAAGGATTATTACCTACATATTAGCCTAAGTTTCTAAAAACTATTCTAATGCAAAAGCTACGTGAGACTTCTAGATTATTGAGAGCATAGAGAAAGAAAACAATACCAATATTCCTAAGTGTATAGCATACTTTTTATTTATATTTTTAAAATTTTTGAATTTTTTAGCTATAAAACAAGTGCATATTATACATATCTATATTCTAATAAATACCTTAATTACATGTGTTTCTATGCCCCCAAACAAGAAGCATGATTTGTCCTCAAAGTATTTTAAATAAAGAGGGTAGGAAAATACCATTGAAACGCGTGAAATTCCAAAACATCTGCAAAACAAGGTTATAACATACTAATATAGAAAAGAAATATGACGCAACTCTATAAGAGTTCCACCCGTTATGGGGTTAATGAGAAATAGATTGCTTGGGACATAAGCAGACACTAACTAAAACTAACACTTACCTGCACTCCCATTTAAACATTATCCTTCTCATTTCCCTTTTCAAAGAGATGAGGTTCTTTCGCATCCTGCCATGCCATGATAACTTGTCAAGCCTGCCGTTGTGTGTTGTCAACTTGTGCTAACCTGTCTAGTGTTACTATGTCCGATGGGGTGTAAGGAGCAACCAAATGTGGTTGCACCTGCCATCCCAGCCAAGTCATTACTCGAAATGAGCGAACCACCCAATTGGTGGGTCTCATGACTTCAACCCTTTTCCAATCCGTGAACTGGGTACATAATTCAGGTAGACAACTGAGCATGATGCGGCAAACCAAAACAGGCATAAGAAGATACTTATGTCGCATGCTTTGGGCTCTCTTAAGACTAGCCACTAATACTCGGGGAATGTCATATCAGTGACGTCCCTCAGCTAAAGCAAGGAAAACGTCACCAGTGGTACTATTTGAAGAAATAAACTGCCACTCCCCTAGAATATTCATGAGGATGAATAACATGGTGGTGCCTACATTTAGGGACAAGCTACCAAGGGCTATGTTGTAATGCCCTTGGTCCATTATACGAAATACCCCTCCCCCATAATACTCATGGAAATATGTATAGTCATAGAGATATGAATTATCGATCATATATCCCCACATATGAGTAGGATCAGGTATTGGTATTCCCGAAACTAATGCTGCCACATACTAATTGAATTCTAGGGGTGTGTCATCAACCGTGATGGAGAATTCTTGTTCTTCATTCTGGTTACAATAGAACTTAACATTATTGTAGAAAAATGCAGTAAGCTTATGTGAATACGAGTCGTCTTCACTTACCAGAAGATGCCTCCATCCGAACTACACGATCCTCTCGCGGAACCAATGTCCATAAGACTCGGTCCCCAACAAGTGTTTGAAAGACTGTTCCGGTATTACTATAGGAGAAGTCATCACAAAACTACTCTTTAGAACAGCTGCAACTATCCCGGAATAACCCTCGGAAAACTTGAAATTTTTGGTGCCCACAGGGGTTAGGGCGCAGGTGCGCTCAAGGTATGCCTGGGATGGGTGCGGGTGCGCTCTGTTGAGTTTCGAATTCCAGGCACTTGGGCGCAAGGTACGCTCACCTTTAGCCTAGGATGGGCGCGGGGTGCGCTCAAAATGAAAACTGGAATTCCAGTGTTTTGGGCGCAGGTGGCGCTCAGGTTTGTGCTGGAGAGGGCGCCGGTCGCGTTCAGGGTAGAATTCCTCCGACAATCTTTGAGAAGTGGCGCTTCAGGCTCCATCAGGCAGAAAAGGGGAGATTTCGACCGGGCTGAAGTGCAAAGGAAAAATAAGGTAAAGCGGGAATGAAACGTAAGAGATGAATATGAGATGTAGTTGGGGTTGTGAGTGTAGAATGAATACAGTTTTTATAGGATTTAAGTTGCTAAAACGAATCGGAAAGTTACCAAAAAGTTTTAAGGCAATTGCCGGAAATAATAAAATTTCCAAAACTAAAAACGGAAACAACCCATATTCTCTATTCCAAAACAAACCTAATATCTTTTAGGTTAAATTTAGGTTAGATACTGCCTAATTCATCGAGATTTCATCCTATCACAATATCTATTCATAGTGATGCCCATATCGGCAATATTCTCAACCCTCACTCCAAAGCAACTTATTAAAATAGATGATCATATAACGAATTATGCTAGGCTAAATAATACCACCCCCAAACAATTCAGGAAGGTGAGATTAATGATAAGAACAATGCATAATTCGAAATTAACCAATTTATATTAAAATTGAATTCCAAATAACATATGACAACCAAATTCAAATGTAATTACTGAACTAATCTTTTTACATCCGTACTAAATAAAAACAAATACAATAAAACAAATCAACTCATTAGATCCCTAAACCACTCGCTGCTAATAGTGTAATGCGCTCGAGAAGAAGATGGCCCTTGGGCTTCCGATGAGCCAGAGCCATCTGTCTTGCGGCGACGATGCTCGTGCCTCACAAACTGCTCCTCCGAAAAAGAACCCCCCTGGGGTGGGAAGCGTGCAAGCATGTCGTCTCAGAACTGGCGCTGAGCTTCTATCTCGGCTCTCGTCTGTTCATACCGCTCATCCTCGCGTCGGGCACGAGTCTCGAAATTATGATGCATGGTAGCCTGTCAAGTTTGGAGGTCTTCACAAATAATATTGAGAGAACGCATGCCACGGTGAATCACAGCCATGCATTCTGCATCCGACCTACACCTCTCCAAAGCATCGGCATCAAAACATGTCGTGTCATCCTCATCCTCTGAGTCAGTCTCCTCGACTGCCCCCTCTTCAGGCAACCTCTAAACTCTCTGGATACACTCCGTATAAATATGATGATTTCGGTGCTCCTTTAGGCAAATCCTATTAGACCTCAAAGTCGCTCTCAAGGTTATCATGATCTTCGTTATCAAAACAGGAAAAGGTGCAATACTCTTTCCAACTCCCATAATCATGTTACGCAAAAACTCCAAAATACAGAACTCGTACTTCTATTCTTGGAGTATCCATAGAATGTGAAGGCAATTCAGACCGACATCACTGACTTTCTCCTTCCCTATGACATTCCTACCAATCCACTGAGCTACAGCCAGCTGGTTGGTTCGGAGAGACGACTGGCGAACACAATGCGAGCTCCCATTGTAGCTCCCTTCCGCAACAGTCACATTCATCAAAGGTTCTACAATAATAAACTGGGAATCCTGTAATGTGGCATCGAGATGGTGTCTAGGTGGAATGCCTAAAATCTCAACGAACAACCCAGTAGTAACCTCTCTCCTCCTCCCAGCCACCTTAACAAAAATTCGATCCCCATTCAACTCCCTCGTCCTATAAAACTCTCGGACCAAATCTTCGTGGTAAAAATTGTCTGTCGAGTACCACAAACCACTCCTGTCTCTCCTAACCATCTCGTCACCGTAAAACGGCGCGAAGTAATCGGCAGTAAAAGCGTGCTCTGGCAATATCCGACGTCTTTGAGCCATTGGAGTTTTTATAAGATGTGTGGGGTTTGAATAAGGTAGGGACTTGTTTTGAAACACCCTAACTAAAAATAATGGCAGGAGGCGCGGTGGTGGTGGTGGCAGTCAAAATTTTTGAATTTTTGGTGGTGTTTTGTTGTTTAAGTTGGTGGAGGTGGTGGTGGTTGTAGTTAGGAGGAGATTTGGGGTGGGTTTTAACTTTGGGCATGGGTGTATTTAGGTTTCTTATTTATTTTTTTTTAGGTTAGGTGTTTGAAGGTTTGTAGTTTGTTAATGGCAGTTTGAAGAAGATGAAATCGCGACTGTTGGTGTGAAGGAAAGAGACGCACGTGCGCGCGAAGTTGGGCCCAAGCCCACTTGATTTTCGGATTTTGATTTTTCGATATTTCGCGCAACTTCAAATTTAAATTGCCGCTTCGTTACCAGGCCGATTTTTGTGAATGAGCTATGGAAATTATCATAAGAGAATTTCCAATCCAATAATCCATAAAACGCGCTAGTTCGACCGTTAGTGACATGTAAGAAGATAGAAAATGCCTCAGAGTGCGTGCATGATATAAGTTATGCGAATGAATAAAATCTAATTTCATAGATAATGTCAACCCGAATCGTAATACAATTAAGTGGTCTAACCAATACAACTGAAGAGTTGAACAATCCAGAATGGAACGAACACCCCACCCCCAAACAAATTTTAGACACAGAGTTGAGAAAATTTGTTTTAAAAAGTGGGTCTTTTAAAGTCAGATTCCCGAGACTTCTTAACTTACTATGTTTGTGATTTTAACAATTTTTTTTATTTTTTATGAATAAAATTTAATATAAGAAAACAAGAAAGCATTAAATGCATAATTCACACCATAGAAGGACATGACTCAAAACCCGAGAAAACATGCAAGAGTGGAAAAGGTGAACTATGTTAACCGTGGACTTAGGATCCGGTACTTAAGAACAACTAATCTTCACTGACTAGAAAAATGGGGACCTTTTTTTGGGCGATATGGAGTGATATAACTTAAGTCACTCATATGATCTAGTGCGCCTCTTTTTTGCCGCTTTTAGTTAAACTCTTTGGTTTGGTTTAGAAACTTATCTCCTCACCTTTTTTTTTTTTCTTGCCAATTCGGGTAAAATCCATCGCTGATTACAGTGGATGTTCTGAATTGCAGTGGCTCTACACATCCAGTCTGAGGTAAAATCCTCCACAGCTTACTGTGTGAGTTCTTTGGGCTGGATCTTTAGGCTTGTAGCTTTCTCTCCTTCTTCTTTCAAGTTATATCAGCTATGGCAACTCCATTAGCTCCTCCACAATCATCCTCTTCTCCTCAACCTTTTCGCTGGAGCTCCCTCTTTCAAAATGATAAATCTATTTTGGCATCTTCTAACTCGGCTTTAGAACCTTGCTCTCCTTCTTTTGAAGAAGGGGCAGCAGTGGTACCCCAAGACGTCATTGATGTGGGTATAGCTGAATGGGAAGATATGTTAATCGGATTCTTCCTGGATAAAAGGATGAGCTTCCCATTTGTTAAGAATGCTTTAGAGAAAACCTGGAAGTTAAAAGGATCCATGGATTTTACCACAGACAGGGACTTGTTTTATATAAGTTTCACTTCTTCTGAAGACAAACAAGCTGTCCTTGAAGGTGGTCCAATATTTATCACGGGGAAGATCTTTGTTGTTATGCCATGGTCACCAGAGGCGGAAAGCCAAAGGAATAATGTTACAACAGTGCCAATCTGGGCAAAACTCTCAAAAGTCCCGAAAGAACTATGGACAAAGAAAGGACTATCCTTCCTCGCTAGTCTTATAGGGGGTCCTCTTTGTATGGATGGAGCAACGTCAATGAAGAGACAACTAGACTTTGCGGAAGTCTGTGTTACTATTCCATTGGACTTTGAATTTCCATCATCGATAAAACTGAAGATACGTGGCAAAGTTGTGTTCGTTGACGTGGAGTATCCTTGGAAACCCCCGTCGTGCTCTAGATGTAGTAGGTTTGGACATCTAACTGCTAGATGCCCAACGGCTCCTACTCAAGTGTGGGTTCCTAGAACTAATCTGATCCGAGAACAGAACCCCTCTGCTGCAGCTCCAGCTGCTGGTCAGAACTCGCAAAGTGTTGCAACTCCAAGCTTCAGTGACCCTGCTGGGTCTGATGTCTTATCTATGATCAATGTTGCAGTAGACAATAGGGAATCTCCAAGTTCTGCAAGGACTTCAGCACGTCATCAGCATGATCTGCAACCTCCTTCTCCCCTCTTGGATGCAGTAGTCTCTAGAGATTCTCCTAGTACTGCAAATACAGTTGTTGTAGCTACAGCAGGACCAAACTCGCAAGTCGACATAAATCGGCTTTACCACCCCGCCTACCTGGTCCGAAGATATGTTTTCTACCAATGGCCTAGTAGTCACTAGGGTCTCTCCCAGTTCTGATAGGATGTCATCTCGTTCTCCGACCTCTCTTGGGAGACCAGTGGTTTCTAGGGAATCTCCTAGCACTGCCATGACGACTGTTGGCACTCCTTCCTCTCCACCTTTTTTTAGGCCAAGTCAGTCTCTTACTCGGTATAACAAGGCTAATGGTCGGTTATTTGGGCCACTGCTAGCCACTCCTTCTCTCCCTCGTCTTCTTAGCTCTGCTACTGATGGCTCAACTTTGAATAAGCAAAATGGATCTTCTTCCTTTCCTTTGGGGATTTCAGGTAGTCCTACCTCCTCTCGAGACTGTGGAAATCCCAGAGGAAAAGAAGTAGTTGTCTTCTCATCACACAAACTTGATCCCGCTGACCTTGAACTGGAGGTAGGTTCTGTATCGGCTGAGGAACTCTTCCAGTTCAACGTGGACAATAATGCTTATGCAGCATTAGTTATGGAGGAGGAAGGTATCGATGATGACATCTCGGAGACGAATGAGGAACCTTTTGACGACCATATTGAGATCTCTCCGCAAGTCATAAGTTTGAATATGCCGGCCACAAGTTGTTACCGAGAGGCCAGCCTACAACAACAACAACAGCTGCAAAAATCAGGAAATAGAGGGAGAGGCAGAGCCAAAAGCTCCGGGAACAGGGGAAAAAATAAACGATGATCCCATGAAGATCTGCACTCATAATGTTAGGGGTTTAAATGATGTGAATAAAGCGAAGGCTCTTAATGCTTTCAGAACCAAGAATAAACTTGCTTGTTTTTGTCTTTTGGAAATGAAAGTTCGGTAAGAAAAATTTTTGAGTATCAGCAGGGCCTGCTGCCCGTCTTGGAAGTTTGAGCATAACTACTCCAAGCAGTAGTCATTTGGACGATTTGGCTCTCATGGGATCCTTCAGTCCTTGGAGTTCAAAAGCTTTTGGAGAGCGACCAATTCATTCATGCTCAGGTCACCATCCTTGCTTCAGCGAAGGAGTTTCATTTTACAGTAGTCTATGCAACTAACAAAAGAGCGGAAAGGATGACCCTCTGGCAAGATCTCATCAGTCTTAACACAACCTTCTCGGGTCATTGGTGTGTGGCTGGAGATTTTAATAATGTTCTCTATTCTCACGAGAGGATTGGTACTGACTTGGTACACCCAAGGAAAACTTATCCCTTTGCAGCTTGTCTTAACTCTGTTGGACTCTATGAACATAAATCCAGTGGAGGGTTCTTTATGTGGACTAACAATGGTTCTGGCTCTATGCGGAGATGGTCTAAGATAGACAGGTGCCTTATCAATTCCTTGTGGGCTACCTATTTCTCATCTTCTGGAGTGGAAGTTTTACCCCAGGGTCTTTCAGACCATAAGCCTATCGTAATCTTGGTCTCCAACTCTTATACATGCAGGGGGCACCTTTCGTGTTTCTCAGAATTTGGGTTGTGAATCCTACCTTCAAGGAAACTCTTCTAAAGTGCTGGTCTATCCCTAGACATGGCAATCCATCGTTTATGCTCTGTAAGAAACTAAAGTCGTTCAAGGAAGCTCTCAAAGGCTGGCCTAAGTTTAGTTCCACGGATCTACAAAATCAGGTGGTAGTTGCCAGGGCCAACCTAGAAGACATCCAAATGCAAATGCAGAAGCGTCCTTTTGATACCCATCTTTCTTTTCTAGAAATTTGCCGTAGATCTGAGCTTTGCGATCTTATGCTTATGGAGGAGTATGATCTCATGCAGAGGACTAATACTGACTGGTTATCCTTTGGTGACAAAGGAAACGCTTTCTTCCACAATGCCGTAAAGGAAAAGAAGATAAGGAACAACATTTGGTCTATTCTGGATACTCAAGGATATCAGCAGGAGGGACAGGCTAATGTTGCTAAGACTTTTATATCCTTCTATAGGGATCTGTTGGGATCCTCTTCCTCACCCTCTTGTAATCCTGGGCTTCTGGAGCAGCTTAATCTTCAGGAGCTGCCTCATGAGAGTGCAGATAGTTTGATCAAGGATTTTGATATCATGGAAATCAAGGAAGCACTCTTTTCTATGGATGATAACAAAACGCGGGGGCCTGATGGGTTCAATGTCTTCTTCTTTAAGAAAGCTTGGGATATAGTTGGGGAAGACTTCTCTCTTGCAATTCAGCATATGTTCAATCGGAAGTTCATTCCAAGGGGTATAAACTCCACCCTTCTTTGCTTGATTCCAAAACCCTTGCGCCTTCAAAGGTTGATGAATTCAGGCCCATTGCCTGCTGTAACACTATTTACAAGTGTGTGGCCAAGCTTCTAACAAGCAGGATGAAAGAATTTATGCCACTCATAACCTCCGCGACACAGTCAGCCTTTGTCCCAGGCAGGAACATCCAAGATAATATTATTCTTGCGCATGAGCTTATTCGAGGTTACAACAGGAAATACGGCACCAGGAATTGTGCAATCAAGATAGACATAAAGAAGGCCTTTGATTCAGTCAATTGGGAAGCCATGGGTATGATTTTGCTGAGATTTGGGTTCCCTCCTATCTTCATAGAATGGCTTTTGATGTGCTTCACCACCCCCTCTTATTCCATTATCATCAATGGAACATCTGAAGGATTCTTCGAAGGTGGACAAGGTCTTAGGCAGGGCAACCCAATTTCACCGTATCTATTTGTCCTGGTGATGGAGGTGCTCTCTGGCCTTCTAAAGCAAGCTCTCTCTGCTGGCCACATTCACCCGCACTCTAAATGCCGGAAGCTGAGTATCTCTCACTTATTTTTTGCGGATGATGCTATGATTTTTTGCAAAGGAGATATGGCATCTATTCTTGCAATAAAGGAAATCCTAGTACAGTTTTCGCTCTTCACAGGTTTGAATATCAATTCAGATAAATCATCTCTCGCTGGTTGGGTGTATGTCACATGCAGCAGGTCCGACTTGGCAAATGCTTTGGGTATACCCCTTATCTCTCCGCCTCTTATATATCTTGGTCTACCGCTAACCTCATCAAGGTTAGGTATAACGAGATTGTCTACCTTTAGTAGAGCGACTGACTTCTCGGATCTCTAATTGGAAGAATTTCTCTTTGTCAAGGGCTGGTCGACTTGAACTTATCCAATCAGTTCTCTCATCCTTTCAAGTATACTGGTCCAAAACCTTTGTTTTACTAAAGAAAGTCCTGGACAATGTTTTTAAGCTCTGCAACCGTTTTCTATGGTTAGGGCCCAATATGACAAGGAAGATGCATCATGCCAGCCATGAGGTATTAAGGTATGCTAAAGATCAGGGTGGACTAGGCATGATAGATGTCAAAACTTGGAACAAGGCGGCTTATTGCGGCCTGATCTTCCGATTAGCTGAGAAGGATGGATCTCTGTGGTCAAACTGGACTTGGAGCCAACATATAAAGCAATCCTTCTTTTGGACTATGAAAATACCAGCAAGCTGCTCTTGGGTATGGAGGGGGATTCTGAAGCATCGGAACATTGCTCGAAAACATGTCCGATATGTTATAGCAGATGGGACTAACACCCTCTTCTGGCATGATCCATGGTGCTCAGGTCAACCACTTTGGGAATCATCAGAAGCGAGACACTCCTTTGCGCTACCAATGGATGCAAAGGTCAGTGAAATTCTGTCTCAAGGTAACTGGTCCTCTATGGTGGAATCTATCTCAGACAGCTCCTTGAAAAACCGCATCTTGAATACGGAAGTGAATAGTTACCTAGACAAAGATGAGGTTATTTGGTCAGCGAGTGGTAGCGGAGAATTCTCAGTTAAATCAGCATATGCAGTTCTGCAAAAGGAGAGACAAAAGGTAAAATGGTACAGGGTGGTCTGGGGAAAGCTCTCTATCCCAAAATTCTCTTTTACATTGTAGCAATTGCTCTCAAACTGTCTTCCCACTCGGGATCGCTTTTGATCTGAAAAAAGACCTTGCACTTCTCTAAATGCAGTCTATGTGGTATGTCTTCGGAGCACTCAAAGCATTTATTCTTCGACTGTCAATACTCAAAGCAGGTCTAGGCCTCTATTAAAAATTACCTTGGACTAGGGAGCTGGTCAAAGACTCCTTTGTCGAGAATGGTATAGTATTTTCAGGGTTATGTCGGCAAACCACCATTGTGCTAATATCTTTAAAGCTTTTATTGGAGCTACGGTCCACGAGATTTGGTGCGAAAGGCGGTATCGGAAGAAGAAGAACATCTTGTTGGCGCCCCAATAGTTAATCTCAAAGATTATGACCACAATGAAACCTGTACATACAGAAAAAATCTAACAAAGGTCAAAGATTCTTACTCTCTGCGAGCTCTTCTGAAAGGTTGGGACTGCGATATGAACTTTAAACCTCGGGAAGTTCTTTTGGTGCAAGTGGAAGCCCGGTGAACAAGGTGCTTACATGCTTAACACCGATGGTTCGGTCCAAGCAAAATGGAAGTGGGTATGGAGGGGCTATAACGAGATAGCTTGGGTAATGTAGTACGCTTATTACGCAGTTGCTCATCAAGGAACTCAGTCATATACCAGGAAATCCAAGCCATTGCAGAACCGGGCTTAAGCAGCCCAAGAGATGGGTATAGAAAACTGGAAGTCAATTCGGACTCTCCGGGAGCCATAAACATTTTGAAAGGGAATGAATGCAGCCCATGGTATTGTGGCTATAAAGAGCCTACATTAGAAGTATTACTTGCTCCTTTGCTAAATGCTCTTTAGCCATACCTTTCGGAGAAGGAAATCAGGCGGTGACTATCTTTCAAAATTGTATAGATCGCCAGATGATGGTGATGTTGTATTCTCTCCTCCTCTAGACGAGAAATTACATCGTATCATAGAGGCAGATAGAATAGGAACTATGTATCCCCATTTTTCTTCTAATACAGGTTGAGGTCAGCCATAACCTCTAGATTATTAAAAAAAAAATGATCCGGTACTTACAGCCACACACTCCATAGGGAGGGCCCGATTACCTGAGTGGTGCACTTACCAATATATAGAAATGAAAGGAAGTACACCAATGAAAAAGGTCAGTCCTCATAGACAGGGTCATGTAAAAGGACTTCCTCTACATCAAGGGACAATAACTCGTGAAAATGTTTCAACCGTTGGCCATTAACTTGAAAGGTATTGTTATCATTGGGATTTACCAAGGTGATTACCCCGTAAGGGGTGACTTCAAGAACTTAAAAGGACCGGACAACGGGTTTTAATTTCTGGGAAAAATATGTAGCGGGAATTGTACAAGTAAGACCTTTTGACCTACCACAAACTCTTTGCGCAAGATTTGCTTATCATGAACACGTTTCATGTTAGCTTTATAATCCTTTGCGAGATCATAAGAGTCGCTACAGATTTCTTCAAGCTCATTCAATTGCAACTTGCGCTTGACACCCGCCTCATCAAAATTAAAGTTAATGCTTTTTATAGCCCACATTGCACGGTGCTCCAATTCAACGGGCAAATGACAAGGCTTCCCAAATACAAGTCTAAAGGGAGACATAAATATAGGAGTTTTGAAAGCAGTCCTATACGCCCATAAGGCATCAGATAGATGCTTCGACCAGTTTTTCCTATCAGGATTTACAGTTGTTTCCAAGATCTATTTGATTTCCCTATTAGAAACTTCTACTTGTCCACTAGTTTATAGATGATACGGAGTTGCTACCTTATGTGTAACTCCATACTTCTTTACTAGTGATGCAACAACTCTGTTGCAAAAATGTGTTCTTCCATCACTAATGATGGCCTTAGGAATGCCAAATCGACAGAAAATATATTCTTTTACAAAAAACACAACTGTCTTATGCTCATTGCTACGGCAAGCCATGGCCTCTATCCATTTAGACACATAGTCCACGGCAATTAGAATATAAATAAAACCATGGGAAACTGGAAATGAACCCATGAAATCAATGACCCATACATCAAAATTTTCTACCACCATGATTGGATTTAATGGCATCATATTACGCTTCGTGATTCGCCCAAGTTGTTGGCAACGAATGCACTCCTTGCAATGCACTTGGGCATCTTTAAAGAGAGTAGGCCAATAAAACCCATATTGTAGAATTTTAGCAGCTATTTTCATACCACACCCTTATTCATTGCAGAATGAGAGTACCTCATTATATTCCCACTGGGGAATACAACGACGAATAATCTGATCCGCACAATACTTAAAAAGGTAGGGCTCATCCCAGTAGTATAGCTTAACTCTGGCCAAAAACTTCTTACGTTCATTTCTTTGACCAGTCATAAGGAATAATATCAGACGCTAAATAATTCACGATGTCAGCATACCATGGTGCAGAAAATATAGCATACAGATGCTCATCCGAAAAAGAGTCCGGTATGGAGTCAGAATCACTACCATCATCATTTGTAAGTCTAGATAAGTGGTCGGCAACTACGTTTTCGACCCCTCGTTTGTCCTTTATTTCTAATGTTAATTCTTGCAAGAGAAGAATCCATCGAATCAACCTCTGCTTAGCATCCTTCTTTGCGAGAAGGTACCTAAGGGCTGCATGGTCCGTGTAAACTAGAGTCTTAAAACCAACCAAATAAGGACGAAACTTATCTAAAGCATAAACGACAGCTAAGAATTCTTTTTCAGTAGTTGTATAATTCCTTTGAGCATCGTTTAGAGTTTTACTAGCATAATAAATAATGGTGGATTTATTATCTAGTTTCTGTCCCAAGACAGCACCAACTGCATAATCACTAGCATCACACATGAGTTCGAAAGGTTTAGACCAATCGGGAGGTTGTATAATGGGTGCAGAAGTTAAGGAGGCTTTCAAAGTTTCAAAAGCCTGTTTACAGTTAAAATTAAAATCAAAGATGGCCTCCTTTAAAAGCAGATTAGTTAAGGGTCTAGCTATTTTCGAAAAATCTTTGATAAAATGCCTATAAAAACCTGCATGGCCTAGAAAGGCTCTAATATCACGGACAGTCCGTGGTATAGGTTGAGTCGCTATCTTATCTAGTTTGGCCTTATCTACTTCGATGTCATCACTAAATATGATGTGACCTAGTACTATGCCTTTTTTCACCATGAAGTGACATTTTTCCCAATTTAAAATGAGACTCTTCTCTTCACATCGTGTTAAAACTTTAGACAGGTTAGACAGGCATTCAGTGAAAGAGTCTCCATAGATAGAAAAATCGTCCATGGACACTTCTATGAAATGCTCTACCATGTCACTAAATATATGAAGCATACACCGCTGGAAAGTACCAGGAGCATTACAAAGGCCAAAAGGCTTTCGTTTATAGGCGTATGTTCCAAAGGGACATGAGAAGGTAGTCTTTTCTTGGTCATCAATATCAATAATAATTTGGAAATAGCCAGAGTAGCCATCCAAAAAGTAATAAAAAGCATGACCAGCTAGATGTTCAAGCATCTGATCTATAAAGGGTAAAGGAAAATGATCATTATGTGTCATGGCATTTAAGCGTCTGTAATCAATACAGATCCTCCATTTCATAGGACCATGCGTGGCAACATATTCACCCTTGGCATTACGTACCATGGTAATCCCTGATTTCTTTGGAACTACATGAATGGGACTAACCCATTCGCTATCAAAGATTGGGTATATGATACCCGCATCAAGTAACCGTAAGACTTCTTCCCTGACCACTTCTTTCATGGTAGGGTTTAAACGAAGCTGAGATTTGCGGGAAGTATTTGCGTTATCCTCTAAATAGATACAATGAGTGCACACATTAGGGTCAATTCCCTTAATGTCGGCTAGGGACCAACCAATCGCAGAACGATGTTCCCTAATCACCCTGATCAACCGTATCTCTTCCTCCTTAGATAACAGAGAAGATATAATTACCGGATGACGACCATCCGGATCAAGTTGAATATACTTTAACTCAGGAGGAAGAGGTTTAAGCACCGGGGTGGGAGGAATATCGATAAATACTTATGGAGGGTCCTCATCTTTAGTAATGAATACTTGCTTAGGCAGCAGGTCTTCAAACTCTATATATGGAGCAACCGAAGGGTATACGATTTGTGTAGACTCGAAAATGGTGTTGACTTCCTCTATGTAGGAGTCATCGATAAAATCTGAACTTCCAAAAGAAAGGAATTTATGCATATGGTTTTCTGGAAACGTGTTATTAAAGTAATCTTGAGCTAAGCTCTCAATCATGCTAACCTCTCCATCTATAGACGAATCTGGTAACTATCTCATTAGTTTAAAAACATTTACCTCAACCGAAAGATGGCCAAAAGACAAGGACATCGACCCATCGCGGCAGTTTATAAGCGCGTTGGCAGTCGCCAAGAAGGGACGCCCTAAAATGATCGGAACAGAGTCGTTAGCGACTTCTGTATCGAGGATGACAAAATTAGCAGGATAGTAGAATTCCTAGACCTTTACAAGCACATTTTCAACCACACCCTTAGGGTACTTAATTGATCGATCCGCTAATTGTAATGTCATTTTAGTAGGTTGCATCTCTTGTAGACCTATCTGTTTGTATAGATAATACGGGAGTAAATTAACACTCGCCCCCAGGTCTAGTAAAGCGATCGTTGTGTGGGAATCTCCTAAGGTGCATTGTCCAGTAGGACGACCAGGGTCCTTGTACTTAATAATTCCATTATGTTTCGTTAAAGTTGGAAATTGTTCAGTTAAAAAAGCATCTTTAGGAATATTTGTCTCACGCCTAGTAGTTCACAACTCTTTAAGAAACTTAGTATGGTGAGGTAATTTTTTTATCGCTTCAAGAAAGGGAAGGTTTATCGTTAGATTTTTGAAAACTTCCCTAATCTCATCAAAATTCGTATCCTTAGTTAACATTGCTAATCTCTGGGAAAATGGTGGTTTCTCTCTATATTTAGTGTAATGATCAACAAGATGTTTAACTTTGGCTTTTTGTTTCTTAGGTTGTGGTTTAACTGGTACCTCTACAGGGGTAGGCTCTTCAGTTTCTATTACGGTATCTAGTACAATCTCCAGTGTAGGGACAACTGGTAGGGTAACTATAGGCATAGTTACTTTGTTATCAACCACACTCCCAGAACGGAGAGTGGAGATGGCATTTAGCTCACCTACGTTTTTATTTTCCGTACTAGTGTTACCATTTACCTCAAAGGCTATGTTTGGTGTTTTCGGATTAGGTATCGCTTGTCTTGGAAACACACCTTTGGGTTGTACTTTCTCTTGAGCTAACTGCTGTAAGGAAAGTTGGATGGCTTTTAAAATCTGTTGTTGAGATTGCATAAAGGTATCGAAATGATCCGGTTATGGAAGAGTGTTAGCTTTAGGTTGTGTGACAGGAACTATGTCACGTTGATTATTAATGGGTGGATTTTGGTAGTTATTATTTACCAGAATGATACCTCTATTAGCATTATAATTATTATAATTACCCTGACCTTGTGCTTGACCTTGTCGTGGTTGCGCTTGGTTGTTATAATTATAATTACCCTGACCTTGTCCTTGTCGTGGTTGAGCTTGGTTATAATTGTTTGTTTGCCTAACATTTTGATTATTAAACCCTGGAGGTGTTACTTGTTGATTATTTCTCCAACTAAAGTTGGGATGTTGTCTCCAAGGGGCATTAGGAATAGGAAAACTATTAATCATGCAAACATTATCTTGTTGTGATTGTTGTTGCTCATAAGCGAAAGGACAATAGGAGTCGGGATGCTCTGGACTCAAACATAAATTACATAGATTAGAGTTGACATTCATGACGGGGATAGGCGTTTGTTGAACAGAAATAGCCTCTACCTTTTTAGTTAGAGTTTCGATTAAATTTTTAAGTTCCGGATCGGGTTTCATCTCAAACATACCGGCGGCCTTTACTGTTGTAGAAAAACTAGCGTTGCAGGAGATATCGTCACTATCTCCCCCCCCCCTCCCCCCGCAGTTATTATTACGCTTAGTCTGATCTTCTAAAAATTTTGTAAGCCTTTGAGGCTCCTTTACTTAAGAAACTAGCTCCATTCATTATGTCAAGGACTTCTTTATGGTGGTGTAGAAGTCCCTTGAAAAAGGCACGAACTAACGTGTCTTTCGCGAGGTTATGATGTGGACACTCTATAAGTAGATCGGTGAAATGATTCATGAGGATTCTGTCGAAAGAAATGAATCTTGGAAAGCATTTCATCGGTCTTCAGTGGTGGGTAAAAATGCTCCATGAATAGTTGAACAAGTTTAACCCACGAGTCCATAGAATTAGGCGCTTGGGCAGTTAACCAAGACGCCGCCTTATCGGCTAAAGTGAAGGGAAATACCCTTAGTTTAATTTGTTCAGCACCTTCCGTTGGATGGTGAAATGTAGTAAGGACTTGGTCAATCCTACGCATGTGCTGATAGGGCTTTTCATGGTCTAACCCATGAAAAACGGGTAACAAATTAAATATATTTGGGGGGATTCGGAAATGCCCCACTGGGTTTGATAGAACGATGCAAGATTTAGGGCTATCGTTCAAGGCTTTGTAAAAGTCAGAGAGAGGAGACTCTCTTTCTTCAGCCATTACTTCAGGTGGTGTGTGTGGTATGCTAGCTAGAGGTGTAGTGAGTGGTATACTAGAAAGACTTGTTTGTTGCCGTTGTCGGTTAATTACGTTAGGTGTTTTTCTTCGGCCCGACCTTACTCTCATGCAATGCTAAGACCAATATTAATGAAACACAACATTGTCACCAAGTACGGTACGGGTTTAAAACGGTATACTTGAAAAAAACTTAGTTCGTGTTTTAAACAGAACATCTCGGGAAAAAAGCGGAAAAAAAAGCGTGAAAAAAAAGCGTGGGGCATAAAAAGCGGGTTTAAAAGCGGTAAAAGCGGGTTTTAAAGCATTATAACGATATAATCGTAAAAAAAGCGGTAAAACCGATGATAAATAATATAATAGATAAGGAGTTTGATTTTCTATAAAAGTGGGAAAAAAATAGACACATAAAATAAAAATAATAATAATACAAATGAAAGAAAATTCAAATACATGAAAGTATCAAATTATCATTACTCATCCAAATACTAGAAGTTTTAGATTGATTGCCAAAACACTATTCAAAATAAGATACTACTAATTACCAACCATAATGGCATAATTAAAGTACTACAAATAAGTTAATAACTTTAAATTTTTAATTAATTATTAATAGTCTAAAGCAAAATAGAGCGGTCTCAATAAGTCAATCTAACGCCCACTCTTCAAAAGGTAAACTCCAAAACCCTTTTCTTTTCTAGCATTTTCTAAAAAAAAAAAAAAAAAAAAAAAAGTTTTTAAGCGGAGATTTTCAAAATCTCGGGTTTTAAACGTTTAAAAACGGTTTAAATCGTTTAAAAGCGGGTTTAAAAGCGTTTAAAAGCGCATTTTGTTGAAAAACCGGGTTTTAAAAGCTGGAACCGGACGCCTTGGCAATATCTCGGGTTTTAAACGCGTTTTAAACCCGTATTTGGTGACAATGAAACACAACAACACTCCAAACAATCCTGATATGCTAGTATGAACCTCTAACAGAATATGCGAGGTGTGGAAGAAAAGAGTACCTAAAAGCCTCCTTGCTTCGCTTATGAATAGCGTCTTGTTTACGCTTGCTTAATGTATATAACAAGTTAGAAACGAAAACTTTGAAAAAATGGAAGTTGAAACAAAACGTGGAAATCGGGCGGTTTCGGTAGAGGCGGCAGTGCGCTCGAGAATATCTTAGGCGGGCGCAGTCGCTTTCGGGCAAAAAGTAGGATTCAGCGTGTGCAGGCGCAAGTCGCGCTCAAGTTGGCCTTGGTAGAGGCGGCAGTCGTGCAGCAAAAGTTGGAATTCAGGTGTGTGGCGGTGCAGGTGGCTCAAGTTGGCCTTGGTAGGAGCGGTGGTAATTCCGGCCAAAGGGTGGGATTCCAGTGTGTGAAGCGAGGGCGCTCCACTTTGGCTTGCCCAGGGCGCAAGTGGGCTCCGAGTAATTTTTCGTGGAAACTTGCAAAGCTAAAACAGACAACCACAGTGAGAATCCAACCAAGGGTGGGTGGGTTATGGGACTTTGAAAAACTATCAAGTCTACAGAAAATAATACTAAAAAGTACTAAGACGGTAGCAGCGCCATTTGATAAACATAAAAAAGATAGTTTTACTAATGAATAAAGCGATGAACTCTAAACGCAAGTAAAACTATAAACTGAACTGTTACTTATCAAAGATATTTGTTTTCTACTCTCGAATCTATTGACGTAGAGTTGGAATAGAAGATTCGTTCTACTCCTAGTCCTTTAGCATTCAAGTTTTCTACAAATTGACGAGTCTATCCAAAGTCTAATGAGAGTAATGATGGAATTTATACTACGATGTAAATTCAAATAACAAGTTATGAATAAGCGAAATGACAGGATGCTAAGGGTTTGAATCTAGATAAAGAATTAAAGGGAATTGAATCCGCCTTAACTCGACTTAATCAACTAACAAAAACTCGTCGTGATCCAAATTGCAATGCTTCGCATATCAAAATGGTAGTTCTAATCCCTAATTATACATGGCATCTCTACCAATTGATAACTAGCATGTGAGGTCGTCCACCCATTCTCATGGCGAATCAACGACCTTCTAGAGTGGAATAAACTCTCATGACAATTTCTAAGTTAACAAAGATCAAGTTTCATCAAGGCTTCTTCAACCCCTCTAATGGAGGTTTAGCCTTGATTCATCAAGCTATCATTTCCCATTGAATTAACACTAGACATAATATAAAGATTTGAACTTTACTAATTAATTTGATTAAACAATACTTCAAATCTAATTAATAACTAAGAATTGAATAACAACAAGAATTGAAGTTAGATCTACAAATTTAAATGACAAAATCGAAATGAACAAAAATAAACTATTTTATTTATCTAATCTATGAAGAACAATGATTCAAAGAATTAATCTAAAATAACGTATGAAACTAATTAATTTAACTAATTGAATTCAAAAACTAGATCTACAAGCTATTTTAATGGCTACTTTTTATACTAAGCTATCTAACTATATCTCTCTTAAGAGCTAAGTCTTGTTTTATGTAAAGAAGGAGACCAGATCCACAGTTTTGTGCATGGGCTGAGGTCTCATGTTTTGGGCCTGAAAATCTAGCCCAAAGCCCAATTTCTTCAGTCCACAGAGTCCGTTTCAGTTGGCTTTGACTTCAACAGACTTTTTGTCCACTTCTGCTCCTCTGATTTGGTCAAGGCTTGGACCATTGGAAAGCTCTTTCCAAGCCGGTCGTTTTGACGTAAGGTAGACCCAAATCCAAGGCCTGAGTTCAAAGATATGGTCTTCGGAAGTTCTGCTGACTTATGCACTATTTCTGTCGTGTTGACTTTTCAGCTTTTGACCGGGCTTCATAAAGGCTTTGTCTCCTTAAATCTTGGCCTTTATCACATAACTTCTTAGCAACCAACCCTTTGCTCCTTTATATAGCCAAAGTGGCATATTTCTGCACATAATTAAGTTCCATGCCTGAAATACATAAAAGCACGTAATTAGCATTAACTCTTATTTATTACTCGCATAATTAGTCTAAAAGTAGTATTATTAAAGGGTTAAAACTACAGTTTTGGGCTCTTATCATGTGGTTTAGTGCAATATATTTTATTTGGCACGTGAAAGAATGAAAATAAGAGGTATTGTGATATTTCCAAATATTGTGGCTTAGTGTAATAATTTATTTGGCACGTGATAGAGTAAAATGGTTATGAGATACAAATGTATGATACCTGAATAAATTACGTAACGAAAATCCTATAACCTAGCTACCACAGCTCATATGATTGGCCCTTGTGTAGGGCGTATGTAATATGATTGGCCCTTGTGTAGGGTGTATGAGATGTTGATTGACCACCCTTGTATAGGGCAATCATAGCCGAATAGTGGTTTGATTATCTCGTTCGCAAAATTTAGAACGAGATGCGCGATATTTTATGCCGAATAGTGGCAGTGCCCACATAATGGCGTTCGTGTGAAGGTTACCTGGTATGTGATATCCCGCTTAGGGTAACTACGCACAGAGTAGTTCATTACGTGAGGGGAGGCATGTAGATGTACATGTTCGGCGTTGGGAAGCGATTGTGGTAGCGAGGGAAACTAGGTAAAACATAGAGACAACGTGATTCTAGAGACACTTGAAGAAACTCTAAATAATAATTGTGATGATATATCAAAGTGTACGTTAAATCTATAATAAATAATTGATTGTGGTTGTGAAATTGGTCTTTGAGATTGTTCTTGTTGGTTTAGTGAGATGATTGGAATTATGTATATGATATGTTTATTTTATTGTAATTTATGTTTCATTCACAATAGTTTTGCATAAGGGTGGGTTGAATTGATTATTTATGCAGGTGTGACCCACTTTGTGATCAGGCCTACACCAGTGTATGTATAGAGTAAGTTTTAGTTTTGTTATTTTATTATTAGATGTAGTTGATCTAGTACGGTTGGAAGCTAAGGCGCCTCGGTGGAGGAACTAAATGCCTTATTATTATTGAATTGGAAGCTAAGGCGCCTCAGTGGATGAACTACCTACTTTAATTATTGTACTTAAGAATGTTATATTATTCGTTGGATGTTAAGGCCCTCGGTGGAGGAACTAACTGCCTTATTGATTGTGCATATATATGTATAAGTATGATTTGTATTTTAGGGCAACCCATACCAGCATTGTTTATAATGCTGACCCGATTTGCTTGTTCGTTTATCAGGTGTGTTCATAAAATGAACATAGTCGATAAGTCTTAACAGGATTAGTGTTGAAGAAGGTTGATTGCTGCTTGTGGTTTGCGTTAGCGTCTCATTACAGAATATGTTTTGTTTTCCCTTGAGGTGCAATAGATTTTCAGTTGAGACAATGTTTTTGTATTTTCAGTTGTAATTATAATTGAAATGATGTATAAGGGGAAGTTTGTAATTTAATCATATTTGAGAATTTTTGTAATGTAGAGGACTTTTGTTTTTTTTTTTTTTTTTTATTGGTTTCAAATTATTGGAATAATCAAACGGATAATGGGTTTTTGGAATTTGAGAGTACATCACACCTCAAAAATCGAAGAGTCGGGAACAAATATTGTTTTTCTGATTTTGTCGAAATTCAAGGTGTGACATAAACACTCCACCAAAGAAGAGCACATCTCACCATACCAGGCGCCATAGAAGTATGCATTAGCCTAATTATCATAAGGTGCCCTAGATAGAAAATTCGATACTGCATCTCCACCTATATTCAACAATTCAGCCATGTGCTCCTGAAACTCCTCATCCGTGGAAGCATAAGCACATTTCTTGAATAAGCCCACCAACACTTTCGAAACACCACATGTCTTTGACAAAGTTGTTCTAAGGTTGTTCTCCATGTGCCACAAGCAAAAACTGTGATATGAACCAGGAAATACAAGAGGAATGTTCACAATCAAACCATAATGTCTATCACTCAAAAAGGTATACCTTTTCTCATACCCAAAAGTCTTTTTAAATATATTGATAAACCAAAACCAATTGGATTCATTTTCAATATCAACAACACCAACAGCAAGAGAGAATAATCCTACAAAACCACATAAAATAATCAAATATGAGATAACTGAAAAGTTATGAACAATACATATTCATACCTAAAACAGATATGAACACTGATTGTTCATATTTGTTGTAGTATGATTACTCATTGTTCATACCTTTAAATAGGTATGAACACTCATTGTTCATACCTTTAAACAGATATAAACAATGAGTGTTCATACCCAAAACAGATATGAACAATGAGTGTTCATATCCACAACAGCCATGAACAATGATTGTTCATACCTATTGGAGTATGAACACTCATTGTTCATACCTCTAAGCAGATATGAACAATAAAACATGAAAGTAAAAATTAAAGGAACACCTTGATCTTCATTTTTGGCAGTAGTAACCAACAAGCATTGTTTATACTCTGATCTCAAGAAGGTTCCATCTAAATACACTATTGCTCGATAGTATTTAAAACCATTAATACTCGATTCAAAAGCAACAAATACCCTCTCAAACTTCCCGCTCTCTTCATTCACCTGAAGATCAACACAATTCCCAGGATCTCTTCGCTTCAACTCCTTCGTATACCACAAAAGTTCATTATAGGATAAAGCAACATCACCATACAACTCTATCAATGCCAACTTCTTACCTACATAACTCATATGTTTAGAAATCTTAAGCCCATACTCACGACTATAAAAAAAAGTAATATCTCCCAATGACAAAGATGGTTTGTCTCTAGCAAAATCCAATATATGAGTTATTACAAGATAAGAAGTGAGAGGAGGATGGTTGTAGTATTTAAATGCAAAACCACAAGTGTGTGTGAGATTAATCTTCTTAATTTCAAAACTTTCATATGTATCGCAAGAGTGTATACACCATTCACAGTTTCCCTCATTCTTATTCTCACAAACCGCGGTCACTCTAAACTCGTCATTCTTGATTAATTCATATTTGTAACCACTGACAATCGAATACTCTATCAATTTACAGTGAAACTCAGGTGCACCTAAAGCAAATCGCTGCCCAACACCACCATCAAAGTTTCTTGCCCAAAAATCAGACTTGTAAAGTTAACCACACCACCACCACCACCAACTGAAGAACTTGATGAACTTGAAGAACTTGCATAAATATAACCACTAGAGGTAATCAACGAAGTGACACAAACAACCACCCTGATCTCAACAATTGCAATCTTCTTTGTAAAATAATAACAAGCCAAAGAATGCAACTCCCCATCAGATTCAATCAAGTTATCTTTCTCATCACGGTTGAAACACATATTATAGCATTTTAATCCCAAATCAGGCCATTTCCCATGTAACTCTTGTGCAACACCATCAATAGAAGAATTCAACCCAATACGAATGGAAAGACTACCACCATTGTAGCAAAAAACTCTAATCACACTATGCTTTATATAAACTGTAAAATCAGAATAAAAAATACATCATCAAATGTATTTACAACAACTATGAACATTGGTTGTTCATACAACAAATACGTATGAACATTAATTGTTCATAGCAAAAAGCAAAATCAAAACCTAAAGTTCAATTAGGAAAAGTACATAAAACAGAGTTTTCAAAACAAACATGATATAAAAACTATATCATTGCTATAAACAAATTATATCTCAAAATCACATATCTGATCTAAAATATGAACAAACAAAGCACGATATAAAAACTAACTTTTTTAGACATCAGTACAACACATAATATCATTGCTATAAATAATAGTTGATTTCAAAACAAAATCAAATGAAGATTTCAAATTACTATAAACATATAGGTTATAAATACAAAGTTTGACTAAACCTTTTTAGACGACAAGAAGAAGAAGCTATGGATTGAAACCTTCAGTTGAGAAAATCACTCGATTTTCAATTGAGGAAGAAGAAGTAATCAATTGAAACCAGAGCACATTGTTTATTTCTAATTTTGAAAACATCTTTCATTTATATATTAACACATGAAAGGGTAAAAGCGGTATTTAATAAATTTATAATGGACTGGGCCAACTTAATTTGTCCTTAAGGGTTATTAAAATAAAATAACTGGGTTCGTGAATTGTTTCGAAGAGGAAAATGGGTTTGAGAGTGATTATCACAAAACACTGTCCTCTAGAGTTGTTTTGAATCGAAATCGGCCTAATTTCTTTTTTTTTTTCTTTTTTTTTAAGAAAAAGCTAGGCATTAAGGATACCCCAACCTTTATTTCATCATGATCTCAAGTACAGCTTACCCTTTTCATCCTCTTTGACCAAAACATGTAGCCTTAATTTGGTCTAAAGGGGGAATGAAAAACAAAACTCTTTCATCTTTAGTATTACAAATTTTTGATAAATAATCTGCAGCTTGGTTCCCTTCTCTGTAAACATGTTCAAAGTCTACCAATTCAAAATCTATGATGAGTCGCCTTATATGTGCTATGATGTTCCTGTCAATCCAAGGTGGTTCCTCCTTTAAGTTCAGTATTCGCACAACCCGCATAGAATCAGATTGTACATGTAGCCTCGTTATATTCATCTGGGCTGCTCCTTAAAGACCTTTCAAGATGCCAAGCAGTTCCTGGAGAAGCACTGAGGGAAAGTTTGATGATCCAGTAAACTCCAGTAGGACCGTACCGTTTTGATTTCTAATTATCCCACCATACCCTGCATTGCAAAGCTGTAACAAACCATCTTCATTCAGCACATGCAAGTACCTGATCCTTTGCCTTTGACCAGCAAACCCATTGTTCCTCATTCTGCTTGAAGTTTCCTTCAACCCCTAGCTTTTGTAGCAACACTCGCAACTCATGGCTCTCCTTTACTGACTGCAATGTCTTTCCAAAGTACAATTTCATATCATTTAGGATCTGCATACTCAAAACACTTGGTAGTCTTTTTCCTCCCTCTCTTTATTCGCCAGTTGCTCTCATTCCATATTGCATGGACTGTTGCACAAGTAATGGCTCTAATAATCTCATTTTGCATCGAGTTCATTCTGCATAATCTCATTAAGAAATACCACTCATCATGTGATTGTTTCACCTGCCCAGATAAACCCATAGCTAGCTTGAGCCTTGCCCAAACTTGTGTTGAGTACACACAATCAAAAAATATATGTGAAGAACTTTCCTCATGACCAGTACAAAGACAACAAGTGGATTGGTTTATAACTTTCTTGAACATAAGTCTATTTTAGGTGGGCAAATAAGATCCAGAGAAGAGTTGCCAAACAGTAAAAGAGTGTTTGGGCACCGATAACTTACCCCAAACTAACTTGAACCATTTTACTTTTCCTCGAATTTTCTTAAGAGAAAGATAAGCAAATGTGAGGGAGAAAAGTCCAGTACTAGTTAGTGTCCAGATGACTCGGTCCTCTGTCAACTAGCTATTCAACTCCGTTTCCATGATCAACATTTTTAGCTCACAGCTTGGTAATTGACAAATAACGTTTGACCAACTCCCATTTTCAATAATTGATCCAACACAAGCATCGTCATGAATAGAAGTTGCTAGCAGTTCTCTCGCTTGTACATTGAAGATAAGAGGACCAAAACACCACGGATCATGCCAGAAGCTCGTTTTCAACCCATTTGCAATACTATATCTCACACTATTCCAAGTAGCCTCCCTATGTCTGAGGATGCCTCTCCACACCCAAGAACAGTCCTTGGGTTCCTTCATAGTCCATAAATGTCCACCCTTTATTTGATGTTCCCATGTCCATTTCACCCACAAGCAATCATACTTCTGAGCAATCTTGACAACAAGCCCACAGTACACTACTTTATTCCAAGTTCTAGGATCGAGAAGCCCAAGACCTCCTTGGTTTTTAGCCACTCTCAATGTTTCATGACTTGTATGATGCATCGTCCTCACCATAGAAGGTCCAGCCCATATGAACATGTTGCATAGCTTTGCCACCTTATCCAACACAGTTTTAGGCAATACAAAAGTTGTAACGCACGTATTTTAAATACGTATTTTTTTTTAATTAATTAATTAATTATTTATTTATTTTCAAAATTCGTCGGATTGGACTCGGGATACGTGGGCCTGATTTTGGGCCCGAGTCTGTGTTGGGCTTGGGTTTTGGACCCAGTATATATATAAACATTTTTTTCTAGAAAATAGGGTTCTGGAGAATAAAATAATGAAAATGGAGAGATGAAAGTCTGGATTTCTGCGGACGGCTCGGACTCGGAGAAATTCGTAGGAGCTATTCATACCAGTGAGTAGATTTTATCTCTCACTACTACTAAAACTATGATTTTAAATTCGGTTTAGTATTTACGTATTTTTTCTTGTTGAGTGTTTTTCCACCGGTGTTTATATAATTTTTAGTTATTTCGATATGTTTAGAGTTTGTACTTGAACTCATTGAACCTCTACGGACGCCGATGGTGGGCGTCAATGAGTCCACAAACAAGAAATCCAGCCTCTCTCTATTTGAATATTTAGTGATACGTTATACTTTTAACTGTTGTTGAACCCGTTGTTGAAGCTTTGAATAGTAAGCTTTTTGAATATAAGCTAATGGCGTCGCCTAGCATGAGGATTGTGTGAACTCTTAGTTGTTTGTTTTGGTTTGAAAATGACGGGGTTTGATTGATTGTTTGGGGTTGGAGTACGGTCATTGTTGGGAGCTTTGAAGATCAATTTTAACGCCCATTACTTCGCGGAAACCGGGGACTTTGATTTTTGTGTATTTATTTTCTATATTTGAACTGTTTTGTGGTATTGTGGGTTGGTGTATGATGTTTGGTGGTAGTGGGGATGGTTGGGGCTGTCGATTAGAGCTAGGTGGAAGCCATTAATGGCGGTCGAAATATTCTCAGATCTAGTTTGGTGAGGGTTGGATGGAACAATTTGGGGTTGTCGCTTTTATTAATGTTAGAGGGTTTTTGTTTGGGAGTCTAACCGATTTAATGGAATGGGAGATGGTGGTGGCCGGAGATTGGTGGCTGGAGGAGGAGAACTAGGGAAGAAGAAGAACTGTGGACCGAACTGGGCTTGGGCCTTGGGCCTTAGGTGTTTAGGTTGGGCCCGGGTGTGGGTTAAGTTCCTTGGGCCGACCTTGTTTTGTTTTGCCCGGTCAAAAAGCCTTAGATGTTTGGTTTGGGGCCCAAATTCTATTAGTGGCTTGGGCAAATTTCGATGGTGGTTGGCGAAATTTGAGTTTTAGTTTATGTGGGCGAAATCTAATTTAAGTGGTTGGGCCCCTTTTCTTTTTGTTTGAAATTTTTGGGTGAACCACTTAACCTGCTTTTTGGGCGGTTTTTCTAATATTTATGGACCAAATCCATTGGACTTAAAATAGATCTAATTGGGTGTAAAATAAAATAAATAAGTAGACTTTTAGACTTAGGGTAATAAGGTTTTGGCGGCGGTTAGGTCGAACCGGGACCGTGAGTCATGAGCGCAATGAGTGAACCATGCACTAAATCTTAGCCATGAACCATGGCTATGACCACCTGAACTGTCGAACACCTAAAAGAACCGGTTTGACTTTGGGGGAGACGGTTTGACTTTGACCAGGATAGTTTGACTTTGACCATGACCTGTTGACTTTGACCATGGACGGTTGACTTTTACCTTTGACTTTGACCATGACAGTTTGACTTTGACCAGGACCTGTTGACTTTGACCATGGACGATTGACTTTGACCTTTGACCATGGACGGTTGACTTTCACCTTTGACTTTGACCATGACAGTTTGACTTTGACCAGGACCTGTTGACTTTGACCATGGACGATTGACTTTGACCTTTGACCATGGACGGTTGACTTTCACTTTTGACTTTGGCGATGACAGTTTGACTTTGACCATGGCATGTTGAGTTTGACCTTGACCATGAGGTGTTGACCTTTGTAGATTGACTTTGGATCATTGTAATTGAATTTGTGGATGTTGACTTTTCCAGGTTTTCATATGTTTGTTTATATGGATATATATAGTAATAAAAAAATCGTCGGATATCAGATAACTTGGTTTAGTAAATTATCTAATTTAGATTTGGCGTGAGTAGTGTGTAAAGCATATTGGGCTTTGATTGTGGGTATGGATTGTTTAATTGTCTTCGTTTTATGTGTATATTATATGGACACATATAGTAATAAAATCTTTGTGGAAGCTTGTATAATTTGGTGGTCATTATAAGAAAGATTTGACCTTGATGTTGTGTATTTTGACACGTGACGATATTGAGATATTAGGAGATATTATATTCCTAATACGTTATAATAAAATGTATGTGATACGTTGAAGCATTGTGACATGAGATAATATCTTTGGGATATTTATATTAATGCAATATCTTGGAGAAATGTATATACACTCCATTATTTTATATGTGAGATGCTAGTATAGCATTTGGTGAATATTTGCCTACCGGGAGTGTGGCGTTGTTAATAATATATTGGCACGTGAAAGAAAGACTAACGTGACTATGAGATATAATTGAGATGTTTCTAGATATTATGGCTTAGTGCTTGATAAGGTAATTGACCGCGACGTGATATAGTAGAAATGTTTATGAGTCATTAATGTATGACACTGAATAAATTACATAACGAAAATCCTAGAACCCGACTACCACAACTCATGTGATTGGCCCTCCGGCGTTTGATTAAAATTTGAATGAATAGCGCCAGCCCTTGATTGCGAAAAGTATCATAGCGAATAGTATTCCGATTATTCCGTTCGCAAAATAGAACGATGATCGCAATATTTTATGCGAATAGTGGATCTTTACATAGATTTGGCTTCCGTGTGAGGATTTACCCGTGTCGGCATCCGGTTCGGGGTGGTTCGCCACCTGAAAGTGGCTCATTTGTAAAGGGAGGCATGTGGATGTACATGTTAGGGTAGCTGTGGAAACTAGGTAAGACATATAGATCTGACGTGATTTTAGGGACACACAAAGAAAGCCCGAAATAATCTAATTATGGTAATATGTTGGTTAATGATGTATCTTTAAATAGATGAATGTATATAATATGTTTGGTTGGTTATAGTTTAGTTAGAACCTAAAAGCCTCGATGGAGGAACTACATGCCTTATTTAGTATGAGTATAGGTTGTTGTGTGGTTAAGTGGGAAGTTAAGGTTTCGATGGAGGAACTACCGCCTTAGTTATTGAACTTAAGGATGTTGTATTAGTCGTTGAAAGTTAAAAGCCTCGGTGGAGGAACTAAGCTGCCATTATGGATTGTGTATATATATGTATATTATATGTTGTATTTTAGGGCACACCAAAGATTTTTATAATCTTGACCAATTGCATGTTTGCTTGTTCGGGTGTGTTCATTCAATGAACATAGTTGATAAGTTTTGACGAGGTTTAGTGATGAAGAAGATTAGTTCTTTGCTTGGGGTTTGCAAGCAAGCATTTCATCTCGAGTTGTGTTTTGTTTTCCCCTTGAGGTGATATAGATTTTCAGAGTTGAGATAATATTATTTGCATTTTCATTTGTAAATTGTTTTATAATGAAGAGGACTTTGTTTAAGTTAAAATTTTTATTGGTTTTAATTATCCGCATATTTTAAACTGTTTATGGGCTTTTGGGAGTGGAGAGTCCACACACCCGGAGATCGAAGAGTCGGGGGACAAATAATGTTTTTTCAGACTCATCGAAATTAGGTGTATGATTTGGTATCGAGCATTTGGTTAGCTTAGACTAGGGTGAGTCTAGGTGATTCTCGGATCGTGGTTTATGGGTAGTGTTTAAGAAGTAATATTTTCAAAACTATTTCCGCTAGTTGTTTTGTTTTTACAAAGAAAATGAAAGAGATATAGAAATAAAGAGAGTCAATATTTTTCTTGATTTGTTTGTACGTGTAATGTGTATATTTATATTAGTTACTCTGGTGGAGTGCATATGAGATGCTTTTATTTTTCCTTATCATATGAGGAGTGGTTATATTTGTAATATATTAATTATTAACGGATTTGATCAAAATGATGTGTGTTGCTATAGTGTGGTTTTATTGTTTGTGTTCATTTTCACGTGGAGTATGGATTAAGTACGACCACATGTCTGTGAACGTTGTATTTGAGTGTCATGTTATTATTCAAGAAATAATAAGATATTTAATCTATATTGAATGAGTTGTATTATCTGATGGCTTTGTGACGTACTAAGTAAGGAACTAATTGCCTCGGTGTTGGAGGAACTATCTCGCCACCTTTCATTAACGTTAATGGATGAATAGTATTTTTAAAGTATAAAGAGATTAATTCTTTTAGAGGTGATTAGTTAGAAATAGATTGAATATAATAATAAAATATATCGTGTATTCTTTTTTGAGATGTATATACTTGATATATCGTGTATTCTTTTTGAGATGTGTATACTTGATATACGCGTGTATTTTTGAGATGTGTATACTTATTATACACGTGTATTTTTTTTGAGATGTGTATACCGCAGTATACACGTTTATATATTGTATATAGATGAACTATTTGTATGTGATGATTAATATTGTTGTACCAAGAAAACATGCATGTGTAGGTTGTTTTCTTAAGGTCACAATTACTAATGATTAATTAAAATAATGGTGATAATTGTTATTTTTGATTTATGTAGAGGATGTCTTAATATAATGATGATCGTATTTCCACAACAAACGGATTTTTTTATTTTGTCTTATAAGTGTGTCGTGCCTATAAATTATGACATGATTGATTAATATCGTTAAATTAGTTTCACATGATTTTGGCATATTCGAAAAGTATTTACTCTTAATTAAGGTCTATATGATTTTGATAGAGGAACATGAAAAATTATTTTTGATACGTGCTATATTTGATCCAGTTGCAAGCATGAAATAGGATTCAATGGTTGTTTTAAATTTAATATTTCTGAGAGCATGACTAAAGTAATATAAAGTTTATTGTAGTATCAATGACACGAGTGATTTTTGTTTTAAGTGTATTAGGACACTAATTTTCTTTTATGCATGATATGAAAGACTCCCTAATGTTTTATACCGGGATGAACCTTCTCCATATTATTGATTAATTAAGTAGAATCTTAATTTTTTCGTAGAGTTTGCTACGTGTTAAGAAACTACATGCTAAAAAGATATAATATATTTATCTTGTATTTAAATGATAGTAATAATTTGTTTTAATATAGACAGTTAAACTGTAATAGGTTTTGTAATGGCATGAGGATATATATTCGGGTATTATTTAAAAATAATTAATTCCAATGTTATCTTGTTTAAGTTTAATCAACGTGCATTCTTGTATAGGTTCTAAGTTAATAACCAACGTTTTGTTCGTATAGCTTTACTTCCGAATCTCGGGACGAGATTCTTTTGAGATAATATATGTGATGCTTGACGTATTTTAAAAATATTTTTATTAATTAATTAATTAATTATTTATTTATTTTCAAAATTCGCCGGATTGGACTCCGGGATCGTGGCCCTGATTTTTGGGCCGAATCAGTGTTAGGCTTGGGTTTTGGACCCAAGTATATAAAAACACATTTTTTCTAGAAAATAGGGTTCTGGAGAATAAAATAATGAAAATGGAAGATGAGAGAGATGAAAATTTGGATTTACGAGGGTGGAGTAGTGGCGGCTCGGTTCGGAGAAATTAAGTAGGAGCTATTCATACCGGTGAGTAGATTTTATCTCTCACTACTACTAAAACTATGATTTTAAATCGGTTTAGTATTTACGTATTTTTTTCTTGTTGAGTGTTTCCGACCCGGTGTTTATATAATTTTAGTTATTTCGATATGTTTAGAGTTTGTACTTGAACTGATCATTGAAATATGACGCCGATAATTTTAAAGCGTCTTGAAGTCCACAAAGACAAGAAGCTTTCGCCTCTCTCTATTTGAATATTTAGTATTCTCGTTATACTTTTAACTTGTTGTTGAACCGTGTTGTTGAAGCTTTGAATAACGCAAGCTTTGAATAGGCGTTAATGGCGTCGCCTTTAGCATGAGGGATTGTGTGAACTCTTAGTTGTTTGTTTTGGTTTGAAAATGAGGGGTTTGATTGATTGTTTGGGGTTGAGATACGGTGGATTTGTCTTTTTGGGAGCCTTGAACAAGTCAATGATCTAACGAGCCCATTAATTACCGAAACCGAGGACTTTGATTTTTGTGTATTTATTTTCTATATTTGAACTGTTTTGTGGTATTGTGGGTTGGTGTATGATGTTTGGTGGTAGTGGGGATGGTTGGGTTTGTCGATTAGAGCTAGGTGGAAGCCATTAATGGCGTGTCGAAATATTCTCGATCTAGTTTGGTGAGGTTGGATGGAACAATTTGGGGGTTGTCGCTTTTATTAATGTTAGAGGGTTTTTGTTTGGGAGTCTAACCGATTTAATGGAATGGGAGATGGTGGTGGCCGGAGATTGGTGGTGGTCGGAGGAGGAGAACTAGGGAAGAAGAAGAACCGGTGGATGCGGGGCTTGGGCCTTGGGCACTTAGGTGTTTAGGTTGTTTGGGTGTGGGTTAAGTTCCTTGGGCCGACCTTGTTTTGTTTGCTCGGTCAAAAGCCTTAGATGTTTGGTTTGGGCCCAAATTCTATTAATGGCTTGAGAAATTTCGATGGTGGTTGGCGAAATTTCAGTTTTAGTTTATGTGGGCGAAATCTAATTTAATTGGTTGGGCCCTTTTCTTTTTGTTTTGAAATTTTTGGATGAACCACTTTGTGTTTTGGGCGGTTTTTAATATTGCATGGACGATCCATTGGACTTAAAATAGATCTAATTGGGTCGGGTAAAATAAATAAGTAGACTTTTAGACTTAGGGTAATAAGGTTTGGGGCTTGGGGTTTAGGTCCGGAACCAGGACCGTGTGGTTTTCGTGAACCATGACTTTGTCTTTATTTATGACCTGACCTGTCGAACAACGAAAAACCAGTTTGACTTTTGACCAGACGCTTTGACTTTGACCAGGATAGTTTGACTTTGACCATGACCTGTTGACTTTGACCATGGACGGTTGACTTTTACCTTTGACTTTGACCATGACAGTTTGACTTTGACCAGGACCTGTTGACTTTGACCATGGACGATTGACTTTGACCTTTGACCATGGACGGTTGACTTTCACCTTTGACTTTGACCATGACAGTTTGACTTTGACAGGACCTGTTGACTTTGACCATGGACGATTGACTTTGACCTTTGACCATGGACGGTTGACTTTCACTTTGACTTTTGCGCGATACGCAGTTTGACTTTGACCATGGCATGTTGAGTTTGACCTTGACCATGAGGTGTTGACTTTTTAGATTGACTTTGGACCGGTTGAGTTAATTTGTGGATGTTGACTTTTCCAGTTTTTCATATGTTTGTTTATATGGATATATATAGTAATAAAAATCGCCGGATATCAGATAACTTGGTTGGTAAATTATCTAATTTAGATTTGACGTGAGTAGTGTGTAAAAGCATATTCGGCTTTGATTGTGGATTTGTGGATTGTTTAATTGTGCTTACGTTTTATGTGTATATTATATGGACACATATAGTAATAAAATCTTTGTGGAAGCTTGTATAATTTGGTGGTCATTATCTAAGAAAGATTTGACCTCGATGTTGTGTATTTTTGACACGCGACGATATTGAGATATTAGGAGATATTATATTCCTAATCGTTATAATAAAATGTATGTGATACGTTGAAGCATTGTGACATGAGATAATATCTTTGGGATATTTATATTAATGCAATATCTTGGAGAAATGTATATACACTCCATTATTTTATATGTGAGATGCTAGTATTGGTGAATAACCACGGGGAGTGTGGCGTTGGTAATAATATATTGGCACGTGAAAGAACTAACGCGTGACTATGAGATATAATTGAGATGTTTCTAGATATTATGGCTTAGTGCAATAAGGTAATTGACCGCGACGTGATATAGTAGAAATGTTTATGAGTCATTAATGTATGACATGAATAAATTACATAACGAAAATCTGAAACCCGACTACCACAACTCATGTGATTGGCCCTTCCGGCGTTTGATTAATTTCGAACGGCCTTCGGGCGTGCCCCCGGGCGTGCGAATAGTGGCTTGATTATTCCGTTCGCAAAATAGAACGATGATGCGCTTAATATTTTATCCGAATAGTGGCGGTGCTTACATAGATTTGGCTTCCGTGTGAGGATTTACGGTGTCGCGGCATCCCGCCAGTGGTGGTTACGCACGGAGTGGCTCATTATGTAAAGCGGAGGCATGTGGATGTACATGTTCGACGTTGGGTTTTGACATTGTGGTAGCCAGGAAACTAGGTAAAAGACATAGATACTGACGTGATTTTAGGGACACAAAGAAAAGCCCTGAAATAATCTAATTATGGTAATATGTTGGTTAATGATGTATCTTTAAATAGATGAATGTATATAATATGTTTGGTTGGTTATAGTTTAGTTAGAACCTAAGGAGCCTCGATGGAGGAACTACATGCCTTATTTAGTATGAGTATAGGTTGTTGTGTGGTTAGTGGGAAGTTAAGGCTACCGTGGAGGAACTACCGCCTTTAGTTATTGAACTTAAGGATGTTGTATTAGTCGTTGAAAGTTAAGGCGCCTCGGTGGAGGAACTAACTGCCGTATGGATTGTGTATATATATGTATATTATATGTTGTATTTTAGGGCTACTCACACCAAAGATTTTTATAATGTCAACCCGATTTGCATGTTTGCTTATCGGGTGTGTTCATTCAATGAACATAGTTGATAAGTTTTTTGAGGTTTAGTGATGAAGAAGATTGGTTCTTTGCTTGGGGTTTGCGTTAGCATTTCATCTCAGGTTGTGTTTTGTTTTCCCTTGAGGTGATATAGATTTTCAGTTGAGATAATATTATTTGCATTTTCATTTGTAAATTGTTTTATAATGAAGAGGACTTTGTTTAAGTTAAAATTTTTATTGGTTTTAATTATCCGCATATTTTAAACTGTTTATGGGCTTTTGGGAGTGGAGAGTGCGTCACACCTCGGAGATCGAAGAGTCGGGGACAAATAATGTTTTTTTCCGAATTCTGTCGAAATTCGGGGTGTGACAAAAGTTTTTGCCCAATAAGTTTGGAAGGAGGATAGGACTGACTATACAAGCTGCACCATTCCTGCTCGGCTGAGAGTTGTGTTTTTCCAATTAGAAATTCTAGCTGTAATTTTCTCAATGAGTAGGAGGCATTCCCTAATACCCAATCTGGTGGCCGTGAGAGGTGATCTAGATAGGAAACCGGAGGAGAAACCAAGGAGATTCCTAGAACATCAACAAGTTGTAGCCATTCTTCCTCAGACATGCTTCCAGTGAGTAGAGTGGTTTTTGCATTACTAAAATGTAGCCCGGTTGCATGAGAAAATGAGGCCAAAATATTTTTTTTCACCAAAAGAGACTCCATATCGCCTTTACAGAAGAGCATTACATCATTGGCAAAGCAAAGATGAGAAATAGCAATCTTTCTACATTTTGAGTGTGCATGGATAGACTTAAACCTTAGCCCTTGTTGCAACATAGCACTTAACACCTCCATTACAAGAACAAAGAGATATGGGGAGACTGGATCGCCTTGCCTGAGTCATTGCTTTCCTTCAAAATAGCCTTCCGGTGTCCCATTTACTAGGACTGAGTAAAAGGGGGACGAGTAGCACATATGCAACCATTCAATGAACAAAGGAGGGAATTTAAACTTTTGTAGGATCACCAACAGAGATTGCCAGCTAATAGAATCATAGACATTCTTGATGTCCAGCTTTATTGCACACCTTTTTGGTCCTCTCTTTCGGCCATAACCTCGCAAAAGTTCATGAGCAAGCAACAAATTATCCTGTACATATATAACACCCCGTCTTTTTAATTGCATTTTTCCTATAATAATATAAATATAAATAATAATAATAATGTAAATAGAATACAGAAATAGGATATCCAGTTGTTAGAAAAAAAAAGCCCGTAAGTAAGTAGATAGGATAAAAGCCCGTAAGTAAGTAGATAGGTTTAAAACCCGGGTTTTTCGGAGAGGTTTGAAAAACTAGAAAATAAGGGTTTCTCACGTAGAGTTTGGAGGAAAGAAAAAAAAAAGGTGGGAGTTTTACTGAGAGAAAAAAAAGGGGTTTGAACAAGAAAGATCGTTGTCGACTTCAGGCTTTGGAGGTTTTCGATTTCGGGGAGCTGTTCGGGCTGTTCGATTTTAACAGTGAGTAGTCATACTATATCATATTTTTTTATGCGTGTCGATTTAAACACACCAGTAATCACACCAGTAATCACGTTTTCTCTACCTGCGTTTTTGTCAACTCTGTTAAAGGGTTAGATACACTTTGGAACCACAGTAGAGGAATTAGGACGACTCTTGGCAATTAACTCCGCCAAGTCCGACACTAGGGGTCGATGATGGCCGCCATCGCCAGCACTCAAACCGTTCCTTGTCTTTTTCTTTTGTATGGTTTTACTTGTATGGTTGAATTGTTACTGTGAATGCTATTGATAATGTTTTGGATGAGGGAATGTGAAGTGAAGCTTGAGCGACCATTAATGGTCGCTCAAAACAAGAACTCAAACCGTCCCAAATTTTTGGTGTTGTTTTGAATGTTTGTTGTGTATGAATTTTGTTGCTGTTGTTGTTGGGTTTATGTTGATGGTTGGGGGTTGGATTGGATGTTGGAAATTGGACAGTTGAAGCTTGAAATCAACCTTTAATGGCGTCGGTCGTTTTTTTTTTTTAGTATAACAGAATCATGCTTTGTTGATATGGGTAGATAGGGTTTTTCACCCTGAATCAAACCGCTGGGTTTGTTTTACTGATGGGTGGCCGGTGGTGGCTGTGTGGTGGTCGGTAGTGGTTGTTTGAAGGTAGAGAAGAAGGAGATGAACAGTACCCAAAAACGATTTTGGGCTTGGGCCAAAATCGTGGGCTTATATGTTTATTTTGGATTTTAACATTTTGACCTTAAGATTAGACTATGGGCCTTAGGATTTGGGCTTTTGGGTTTTTGGAGTTTAGGCCGGGTTGACCAGAGTTGACTGTTGACTTTGACCAGAGTTGGCTGTTGACTTTGACCAGTGGTTGACTTTGACCGATTGACCGAAAATTTGACTTTTTCCTAAAATTATGATTCGGTCTATTAGAATAAGTCTAGGACTATTAGCATGTTTGATTTAGGCTAGGACCTTTATAAATATACTTGTGTAATGCGTGTATTTCCGCTTGGTGATTTTTCGCCTTTTTGAGATACACAACGTTATGACACTTATATATTCATGAAATTAATAACGCCAGAAACCAAAAATATTTGAATCAAGATTTTCCTACGTTCTCGAAATAATCTATGAAATAAAATACAATAATGCGCGAAAACAAAAATTACCGCACCCTTTTAGAACTCTCCACGCCTCAAGTTTTAGAATTGAGTTTATGACTGATGAAGTCATATGTAGGTGGGCATTTATTGAATGTGCCATAAATGGCCCGTTAGTGTTATATAAGGGTATTCATTGAATGTGCCATGAATGACCAGATTGTAGTTGATTGCCCTAAAGAGGAACTAAGGTATTCGCCTTGCGGGTTAGTTGTATTCCTTGAATGTACGGGAATGTAGGATTGGGTATTCCTTGAATGTGGCAGGAATGACCTAGGGCATTCATTGAATGTGCCATGAATGGCCCGTTAGTGATATGATAGGTATTCATTGAATGTGCCATGAATGACCTGAGTATTTGTGCCCAAAGAGGTGTGAAATATGTGGTATGAAAGCCCAGAGATGGCTATGATATTGTGGTATTCGGATGGGGAGAGGCACACAGAATGTGTGATTTGGCAAATGTGTGGAGTGCAAATCGTGGAGTAGGTACTAAAGGGTGGGCGATAAGAAAAGTAATTGATTAATTTATAAGAGAAATTGATTTGATTATGTGAGTGTGTTGGGCTTACTTTTGAATGCATATAGGATATTTACATATGTAATATATACAAGTTCTAACTTTCTTTTGCAGGAGGGTAGGACTTAATAATATTTTGTGCAGGGACGCGGTCCTACCCTTATACAGCAGCGGATATCGGTAAGTTGTAATTCAATTATGTAGATATTAAAACGAGTTATTAGAATGAGTTAATGAGATGGAAGTTAATAAATTTCGAAGTTTTGCTTGGGAAGAAACTATGCCGTTTGAGATGACGGAACTACTTGTCTTCCAAGCTGAGAATGATTAGGTTATGATAGAATTTAAAGTGTTAGTTGGATAAGAAAAGTTTAAAATGTTTATATGTGTTTAGTTCATTCATACCAAGCAAATTCAATTTGTCAACCCATGTTTGCTTGTTTTGGCAACGTGGGTGTGTTCTTGGGAACATAGGTGGAAGGCAAATGGAACCGCAGGGTGCAGGATTGGGATTCGCACCGGAGCGGTCCGTTAGTTTTCTTTTTAGGTTTGATTTCTTTGTTGGAAGAATGTAATAACGTAGTTTACTTTTTTCATGGCATGAGGACATGGTAGTGATGAACTTTATTTGGAGAGTTGTTTGATGTTTTATTTGGAAGGATGTTATCTTAATAAAGAGATTTCGGATAATTATTGGGATTATTTTATTTTAAGTTGTTTCTTTTATGACATGGCTATTAGGGTTTGTATGTGTAGTATTCTCCGTCATAGTCTGGGTTTTTAAACAAGTGAACCTAGTGATGTTTGAGATAATTATATTTCAAATATTCACTTTGTTATTGTTTAGAAATTCGGGCTGTGACAACATACCTCCCAGGAACAAATGCCGATTGTGCACAAGAAATCAATGAAGAAATACATGATTTCATTCTAGTAGTGAGTACTTTAGATACACATTTATAAATAATATTGCAACAGGCAATAGGTCTAAAAGTATCAACACTAGTAGATATTCTACTCTGTGGAATAAGACTAAGAATAGTAGAATTTGTACCTATTGGCATCTGCTTTTGTTTAAAAATGTGATGGATAGCTCTTATGAAGTCATTTCCAACAACATCCCAACAATTTTTGAAAAAGAAAGCATTAAATCCATCAGGGCCTGGAGCTTTGTTATCATTCATAGCAAAAAGAGCTTATTTAATCTCTGCATCAGTGATAGGGGAGGCCAGATGTAGACTTGTGTGATTATCCACTTCAGAGATAACTAGATCATTAAAGACTTCATGACCACATGTAGCAGGCGAGGTGATACCCAGTAGGTCTTTATAGTACTCAATAAAAGCATTTGCAACCTCCATCTGACCCTCTCTATGAATACCCTCCTTATCTGTTATACACCACAAGATGCTCCTGGTCTTTTTCTCCTTTAATGCATTGAAGAAAAATGCATTACATTTCTCCTCAAAACAGAGCCACTCAATATTAGCTTTATGAAAAAGATATGCCTCCTCCATCTTGATCAAATGGCATAGTTTATGCCTTGTGACACTCTCTTGACAGCATAATGAAGAGTCTCGAGGGTTTGCCTGTAATCTCTCTTGAAGTTGTGCCAGCTCTTTTCTTGTTTCCTCCACTAGTCTGTGGGCATCATGACAGAAAGAACGAGCCCAGCCCTTAAGAATAGCTTTCAAAGCTTTAAGTTTACTTGAAAGCATATACGGTGGGTTACCGTGATCCTGTATGCTCCAACATTGAGCGAGGCTAGGTGCAAAGTCCTCATGAAGTCTCCAAAAATTGCAAAACCGAAATGGAGGTCGACTTCTTATTTTATTCAGAAAAGACATTACCATAGGGCAGTGATCAGAAAACTCTTGGGTTAGAAATTCAACACTTGTAGCCAACTGCAAGGAATACTAGGAAGATTTTACCAAGCATCGATCAAGTTTGGACCATTTTCTAACAACTTCCCCACCATTATTCCATGTGTAGAAACATCCAGTTGTTGTATGATCAAATAAACCAGAAGCATTTTAAGCAGTTTGCTAGGGGAGTTGTTCCCTTAGGGTGGACTGCCACATCACCTATTCTTTCATGAGAGAAGAGTACGCTGTTCAAATCGCCCATAAAACACCACAGTCCTTGAATGCTAGTACTAAGAAACTTTAATTCCTCCCAGGAAAACAACCTATCTGCATTGTTATTACTTGCATATATAACTGTCATGGTAAACTGAAGAGCATATTGTAAAATAGACACCTTACAGTAGATGAATTGAGCCGTCTCCACCTCTTTTGTAATCTCCATAATATCTGGATTCCATATAATCCAAACTCTACTACTATAATCACTTGCATAATTATGCATAACTTCCCAGGATGGACAAACTATTCCAGATATAGCTAGAAATTTTTCTCTTTTTACCTTTGTTTCCAAAATACTCATACAACTAATATTCTTTTTTCTATTATACATATTTAACTGTCTAGCTTTTGTGTGATCATTTAACCCTCGTATATTCCAACTACACACTCTTATCATAAGAATGAGAATCAGTGAACTCTTTTCTTTCCAGGCCCTCGCCCTCTCCCTTTTCCTTTATTCCCAGAATTTGCCTGTGCTTGGTGTTGGCTCTGGTTTTTATTGTTCTTTTGACTTCGAGTATGTACTGTCAGTATAACTGGGATAGATGGAGGAGTCCTATCACCAAATAATTTCGGTTTAGCATCAGAAATGTCATCCTCAAGGTCTTCTCCTGCTGCAAGGCATTCAAACATACCACCTTCACTGATAAATTATTGTGCAAGTGTGTTATCTGGTAGCAAATGTTGTACATGCCTTCATCCTCCACACTGTGTACCTCCACCAACTCCAAACTATTCTCTACCTCTTGTAAAGCATCAACACTATAATTGCTTTCAATAACTCCTGGAGCCATCAGTTGTTCATCATGGCAAGTTTCCTCATGCGGAATTACTCCCCTTGGGATTCGACTGACAAAGCCACCGTATTGTCTATCAACAAGCGCATTTACTCCGCATTTAGGTTCAACACTCCTTCAGCTAATATAGGTCTCACAACCTGGGTATCAACTACAGATTCTACCATAACAGTATGCTGCCCATTTTCATCCTTGATACAAAGGCTTGTCTCTCGACAAACATCAATCCCAGTCTCCACCCTTTGATTTGAATTTGCAACAACAACTGCTAATGACCCTATTCCTTCGCTTTGAATCTTTGAACAGTTTCAGATTCATTTCCCTCTTGGCTCAGAATATCTCCTCTTGTTTTGTCGGTTGTTGTTGTTTCACCACCATTTTGTTGAACTGCCCTTTATCTCCATACCCTAGTTGTCCTACCAGAGCATTGGTCTGTTGAATGCCCAAACTTGTTACAGTTTGTGCAAGACTTCAGTTTTCATGGATATTCCAGAGGTATGACAACCTCTCAGTTCCCAACTTTCACTGTTATAACTTCTTTGTAGTCATAGTTTACGGGGAACTCAATACAAAATCTTGCAAATGATAGTTTTTTCCTTTTTGTTGTAGCATCATCCATAAACATAGGTGTGCCTCCCACTAAGCTTGCAAGATACGAGAGTCCATCAAAAGTCCACATTTCTTTTGGAACATCCATCAGCTTTACCCATAGAGGAATGGAGGCCACCTTATTCTTGTAGTTATCAACCTCCATTGTCCATGGCTTAACGACAAACACTCGGCCCGCAATAAATATAGGACCTTCATCCAAAACCATTTGACAATCTTCTGAGCTCGTAAAACTCGTATAGAAAAGTTTCTTGTTTGTGGTGATGTCAAAGGACCCTTTCAATTTCCACTTTTTTTTCTATCACTTCCTTTACCATCAAAAAGGACAATCTTTTATCCATAAAGTAACCCACCAGGTAATCATCCCATTCTTTTATACCTTGTTCTAGTAAATCCGACGGAAACTGAGCCACTCCATCAACATAGATGGGAGATAAAGACTTAAAAGTCATTGTGGACTCTAAAGACCTAGACCGACCAAACAGACACCTCCATGATGTGCTACAAGTATCCGCAAACCCATTTTGGTTGCTTGAGGAAGCCATGTGAATTGGCGTAGAGGTATCATGTTAATGGAGAAGGCAAGAGACAGAGGGAAAACTGCCTATTACTTCGGTCTTGTTTCCTCTGCGAACTCTCACTATATGTAGTGGAGGATTTTACCTAACAAATGATGGAAAATTATAAGCTTCCACTAATAAACTCCCACTGTTGACAATGGAGGATTTTACTATTAGTGGAAAAAAAACCAACAAAAACTAGATAAGAAACCTAAGAAGGGTTTGTTTTTTTCCTATTTTGGTAAGAAAAAAAAATGCACCAGATCAAGACAGGGACTTATGTTATATATCTCACATCCTATCGCATCTAAAACTGTCCCCATTAGAAACTAACTTGAGAAACAAAAATTCTATAGTAACACACAATATGGACCGAATGGCCAAACACAATGACGTGGCATGGAAAACGCACGTGCCTTATCATCAGTTTCACAATCTCACTTTGCCAAAATTTTCAAACCTGAACCTCCCAATCCATCTTCATCTCTCTCTCATCAGAAGTTACAATTTATGAAACATCATCATGTAGTTAATATTAGAACTCATATAACCTCATCATGTAGTTTTATAGTCGTCGTTGTTGAAATTGATATAGTTGTTGGTGCTAGAGTTTTTTAGGGGAGCCTAACAAAATTACAATTGCAATTTAAGGTTATGTATGGATAATTAGAATTCTAGGGCTGAAACAAAAATGATTTCTTATTCAGATTTTAAAAATGAGAGCTCCCAAAAAAAGAGACCCTTTTCATCCAAATAAATATGATTATAAAGAATAACACAAGAGTTAGAGAAACAAAATAGAGAAACCCAACTAACATAAGCTCAGAAATAGTAACCCCATTTAATAACATTGCAAGAATTAGCACCCTTTGAGAGGAGATCGAAGCAGCAAACATGGTGAAAAAAAGTATGGATAGAATTAAGTGGAAAAGGCGAGTGTTACCAGAAGGAAAAGAAAAGAAAAGGGATTGCACGTGATTCACTATTTGGCATAAACCTTGAAAGTCATAAACCTTGTAATAAACATTTGGCATTTGGCATTTGGCATGAATTGATGTCGGGACAGAATAACCTATTCTACTCCAGAAACCAACTGATCCCACCTCTTGTACGAACCAAAAAGACCAAAAAAAAAAAAAAAAAAAAGGAAGAGCAGAAAAAATAATGGAAGGATCTCAAAACGAAGAAGAAGAAAAAAGATCAGAATTTTCAGGTGCAGTAAAAAGTTATAAAGGAAAATCATGTAAAGGATGTTTATACTACTCCTCAATTCTCAAATCCAAGTCTCGTAATCCTTTCTGTGTTGGCGTTACCAGAACTCTCCAACAAGGTTTTCTCTCTCTCTCTCTCTCTCTCTCTCTCTTTCTGTCAACTTACTTATATTTCGCTTTAATTTATGTATTCATTATGCTTTTGTATGTTAAAGTTTGTTAATTTATTGAGTTTTAGACGTAATTGTAAATGCCCAGAGTTTATTTTAGCCATTTTTTTTTTAATGTTTGTGGATGTTTTAGGAATCGAGGGGGGGGGGGTTTGGCTTGGTATTTCTTATCAGACTTTATAATATTGGTTGTGAAGTTAATTGATATTTTGGTTTGATACAAGGTTTTGTTACGCTCCCTTGGAATTCCCTTATAACAAAGTTTGGAGTGTGTCTTGGAAGGATCTTCATTGATTATCAACTCAGTAACTGTGAGAATAAATTACCAAACATCTATGTTCTAAGTTGCAAGCAGAGGAGTTATCTTTGATCTGTATGTTATCTGTCCCTGCGTCGGGGAAGTTTGGGATGCACTGTTGAGAGTTAAGACCATTCGGTTACTCAGCTTTTATATATTTGTCTCTTGTCCTTGGTTGCTTAGCTCTAAGCAACGGCAGTGCGTCCTCCATCTTTAAGAAATTTGATATGTGGCAAATTGCTAGCTTCTAGCAGTTTTTAGGTTGTTACTTTTGAAGACTTTTCCCTTATGCGGCTAATTGGAGGATATGTAAAGCAAGAAATAAATGGATTTTTTTAAGACCAAGGAAAGGTGAAGAGTCTGATGACTGAAATGAAAGTGTGGTATTGGTCTTCCATGTGTGAGGACAAGATGGCCTGAGGTTTGGTGAACTCATGGGAAGTGGGAGGGAAGTTATATGTGCCATTAATCTATATTTGATGCATATCTTTTCCTGTATGTGGACTTTCATCATGAAACCCCTCTTTCACTCTCTTGTACCTAGGTAGGTGGGGAGGCAAAGGATCAGTGGTCTAAGGGTTGTCAACCTAGTTGGATGTATCTGGCTTTAGGCGTCAAGGTCCCTTCATTTGCTTAAATTGTGATTATATTTATGCCCTCTCAGTATCAATGATAAAACTTTATTCTTCCTGGAAAACTAGAAAGAGAAAATGTGCAAAAACGGGACTAGCTAGCTTACAAAAAAAGGGTGCAAGTGTTTATAACCAAAGTTACGTAAGCGACGTGGGACTAGTAACACTCTCCTCAGAGCTAAGGCTGGAGGGGCTCTCGAATATCCCCCTCTATGCAGTGCTAGTGTACTAGCCCTACCCATCTCTGTGGTACACCTGCTCTGATAATATGATAAGCTCGTGGGTAGAACTCATCCTTGAAAATTGGCTTTCAAGGAGAAGGTAAGTGAGTGTTTGTACAGAACACATCTCAAACGTACCAAGAAGACGTGGGACTATAACATAGGGTCACAGGGATCCTACAATAATTCAACCTTAAAGTCAAAATATGAGTGAAAAATATGAAAAGATCTTAAGTACAAGACATCAATCCTTGCATGAAATTGAATTCCAAGATGACACAAGTGCTTAAGGTAAGGATTTTAGTGTGGGGATAGATGGCATTGTTTGTTCGATTGATTTTCACTAAAATTTTAGTAATTTGGATAATTGAGAGAGAATTGGATGAGTTTATTGAGTGTTAGAGAGAGTTTTACATTTTGTTTCTCTATTCATTTTCAGAGACATTAAGGAATTTATAAGTTGAGATTTGTGGACTACGATGATTATGGAAGTACTGAGTTTATAAATTTAAGGCAATGTTGGAGATTTTAGAGGTTTGAAGAATATACTAAGAGGGAGTTTCAACTTGGGAAGTGGCGGCATGAGGGTTGGAGGGTTGAATCATCCTCATCTTCTTGATAGGGTTATGTTTTAGTAGAATTTTCTTTCCTTGTGTGCATGTGTGTTTTGGTTGAGAAGTTAACAATTTATTGATAAGAAAAATGGGAGGGTACCTTTGATGGCGGATTGTGGAAGGAAAGTGTGGTAGCTAATTATAGGCATATAGAGGACTTGGTTATTGGTCATTGGCGTTAACTCCATTTTTGTATGCAGTATTTGGAGAGGCATCATGGCATCAGATAAACTTTGGTGATGGTATTTGTTTTTCTGTTGTGAATGGTACTATGGTAGGGGGACACCGGGTTTTGGTTGCTTAGGAGGATAATCTTTTTCTTTAAGAATTTGAGAACCGTAGTTTTTTTTTGCTGATCATGTGACCCAGGTTTTGTCTCGGAACAAATTTTATTTTTGATCGATTAGTCTTGGAAAACATATGCAGATTGATGACTAATGAGTATATCGATGGATTGAGTATCTTTGCGTTGCATATTTATGATGTGATCTTCATATCTCATGTTGAGCGCCTTGGGATTTCTTAAAAATTGTTGTTGCCCTCCTGGTATTGGGAACATTTTCTGGAATCATCTAACTGATTGCGCCTTGAGGTTTCTTTTTCATTTCCCTTTTTTCTTTTTTCCTTATCTTTTATTTACCTCCAATGGTAGGGACCATAAAGGGTGTGTGTGTGTGTTTTCATGGTTATAGAAATATGGGTGAACTAGTGTTACCCCCCTACTAGATGAGCCAATTAGGATTTCCCCCCCACTAGATGGGAAATTAGGGTCTCCCCCCTAAACACACAGTCAACTTGGTTTGACCGTTAACTTTCAAGTCAAACAACTGAAAATGACATAAATGCCCCCACCTAATTAAAATTGAATATTTTCTTTTTGAAAACAATGAGGGCATTTGTGTAATTTTCAATTATTTGACTTAAAAGTTAACAGTCAAACCAAGTTGACCGTGTGTTTAGGGGGGAGACCCTAATTTCCCATCTAGTGGGGGGGAAATCCTAATTGGCTCATCTAGTGGGGGGGTAATACTAGTTAACCCTAGAAATATTATATCAAAAAGTCAGTTTCTGATTTTTTTTTTCTACCCTTCGCCTATCTCTCTGCTAAGACATGCTCTCAGTTCATTTTATTACTTGGTGATTGTGTAATGTGTATCATAGTTTGTTGTTTGTTCTTTCTTGCCATTGGTAAAAGTAAATCATTATATTCTGACTGCATATAATGAACAGTTCCTGGTTACATTGTTGGAGAATCTGAGATGGAAGCTTCAAAAGAAGGTCGCCATCTGACAGACTTCAAATATTCTTGTGTTGGTTATTCGGTGTTCTTTGACAACAAAAATCCTTCAGCTGATCCAAAAGAGAAACAAGCAGAGTTGCCGTTCTGTGTTGGTATTGAGGTTATTATTTCTATTTTCTTGCATATTGTAATATTACTGTCATGTCGGATGTAATCTTATTACACTATGAGCTTGTTAAGACATACTCAAGTAGGTTTATTCGGCTAATTGAAATTGTTAAAGATGCAAATAATGCAAATCTGTGGTATGTAATAACAGGCATAATGCTGTTAGATTGATCTTTCTGATTGGTAAAGTAAAGTTTTATTGAGTCACCAGTCAAAGGTGTCTGGAGACAAGCCTACATAGTGACTTAGTGAGTATAATATACCAACTCTTCAACACATTACCCATATAAGAATTCCTTTCGATTAGGCTCCAGAGGCAATTGCCTCTTAAATAGAATACCCCTGCATACCATGATGCTATGAGATCCTTCGTGGATCTGGAGACTACTGAAACTAAGTCAGAATTAGAAAAGAGTAACACTGTAACCTTCACAAGAACAAAGATTCACATCTTGCTTGACCAATTTAACATACAACATACAAGAGACAAACGTTAAGAGAAATATTGCTTCTCTTGGATTCCAAATACAAAAGAATCCAATCATTTTCATGTTGAACTTGTGCATTCTATTTATTCGATGAAACTTTTTGAAATGACTTCAGGTTTCCAAGTTTTTTTTTTTTTCTATTTACAGTCAACTAAGTTGTGTTTCTATCATTCTATGTATACAGTTATGCATATCCACACTCATTTGTACTGTGACACATTGTAATTGAACGATTTGTGGTGCAGTTTTTGGTGGATAAAAGACCTGTAACTGCCGATCATATTCCTGCCAGTGTCCACACTAAGGAAGGTACTCTTTGATACTTTCGAGATATATATCTTTTTTTTTTTGTTAATTCCAAAAAATAATTGCTAAACATTCAGTTTGTCAGAGTTCACCATTAAGTTAAACTATTAGATTCCATTTACTGGTTTTTAGACCTAACCCCCACTAGCCAAATTTGTCAAAATGACTTCCACCCCCAGTTTTTGGTTTTTTGGACTTACCCGCTATACTCACAGCAGGACGAAGTCAACTAGGGTTGACCTTGATCCTTCCAGCCAAACCACGTAAAATGCCACAAGTTGTGAATGTAAATTACAGAAATACCCCTTGCCTCTCTTAAGATGATGGGAGAGACATGTGTCAAGATCCAATGCACTTAAATCAACGGCTACGACTAAATCAAAGCAAAAAAACATATTGATGTCTCTTTTGTGCCATTCAAGATCAATCATACAACTAACTCATCTTCTAAGGGGTAGGGGACCCAGTTAACAACCTCGCTTGTCAATCAAAAAAAAAAAAAAACTCATCTTCTTATTTATCTAGCCAAAAACTTCCCATCTTGAAAAGAACTCCATATGAAAATAAATTGTTTGATAAATACCTGATAGGGGGATGTTAATTGAAATGAGAGATTCAATTCAAATTCCTTCCCCAGGGTTTGTTGAAACATGGAGTGTAATTGAACAAGAAAGAACGTGTTAGGTTGAATAGAAATGAAAATTTTGAATAACCCACTTAATGAATTTTAGTTCTTTGCCTTGAAAAATGTGAGATTTGAATCCCCAATTTCACGTCATTTTCATTTGTTGAAACGTGGATTGTAATTGAACATGAAAGAACTTTTTAGGTTGAAAAGAAATGAAATTTTTGAATAACCCATTTAATGAATTCTAGTTCTTTGCCTTGAAAAATGCCCAATTTCTCTTCATTTTCAAATTTGATATGTTTATCAACAACAAAATTAATATTGAGCTAACTATTAACCATTTTTCTATTTAGCTTTTGTTGGTTTTGATCCAACTTAAGATGGTTTACTATGCCTTGAATTGAAGTTTGATATTCGTCGCAGTACCTACAAAGCTTAGTTTTAATCCCCAGCGGCCCAGCTAATGGGAGGTGGTGGTGATGTTGGAACCTCCAAAGCTTAGTTTTAATCCCCAGCGGCCCAGCTAATGGGAGGTGGTGGTGATGTTGGAACCTCCTAAAAGCTAGTTTTTGAGATGTGTTTTTTTTGTGTTTTGTTTTTTGTTTTTTTTTTGTGGGGGTGTTTACTTATAAAGTTTTATATGTTTTTTACAAATCAGGCGTTGGATTAAGTTTATAGGATGGTGACACGTGTTTTGATGTTGTTGGGTTCCTTAAACACCAAAGCTAACCCAATGGTCATCAAGGAAACCACATGAGAAGCAACCATGGCCATCAACATTGTTGATTTCCGACTAACACATAGAAACTTTATTAGTATCCCCCCCCCCCCTCGTATTTACACAATGTAGTAGTACCCCCCCAATCCCACATCTCAGGAATTGGTGAAAATTAATGGTAACCTTCAAAGGATGGCTTATGCCGTTGGATTAAGTTGATAAGATGATGACACGTGGCACTAATCCCCTTTTGGTCTGAGAGAGTCGGTGGTTATTTGGGAATTTCAGGCTCCAAAAGGTATTTAGGACATTTCTCATGACTCAAACAGCAGGATTACGGTCGAACCTGGTTCCTTTTGTCAATTAAGAGAAAAGGGGGAGGGAGGGGGGAGAGTCTAAAAGCCAAAGAACTGGGGATGGAAGTCATTTTGGCAAAGTTAGTGGGGGCCGTAAGTCTAAAAACCTGTTCCATATATGTAGTATGTTGGTGTTGACAGCATTGTCCATAGTTGTGATGATTATCTTCTTGGAGGTGCTCATAATAGTTTGTCAATTACTGTGAATTTGTGGTAGTGGTGAACCTTTGTAGACTTATTTCTCAAGAAATATCCTAGGGAAGTTTCTTACAAGACCTCAAGTTCAAATGGAACTCTAGCAAACTGAGGCCACTGATTGTGTTGGTCGTTACTTGTTATCTTCAAGTGTCCAAAATAGGCTCTTTGCTAATAACATAGTATTCATATTACACAGATTGATTATTATAATTGAATTATTGATGGGAGCTTATATTTCTAAAACTGTTAATCAGTTTTTGTTTTTGTGCTTTGTGTGTGTGTGAACACCTAGATGTGCTACCAGAGAACTCTTTTCTTTGGGAAGTGTCAAACTGAAACTGAAACTGAAACTCGACTAAACTGGCATATATTGGGAGTGTTCATTGAGTGCCCAACTAGCAGTTTATTTTTTCTCAAATGAAACATGAAAAAACATTCATTAAGAGTGAGAAATTTCAATGTAGAAAGTGGGTGCAGGTAATGGTGTGAAATGGACCATTAATTGTTTGGTCGAACGGTACCATGTCTGTTCGAAGGGTCACTATGTTTTTGAAAATGCACTGGTTCTAAACAATTTTAAATTGTTCCAAAGATAATGGCTAAAAAAGTTCATATTATGACCTCCGAATCAGAATTTCTAAAATCACCGATAAAAAAACAGACTTTCTAAAATTAAGTCCTATGATTCTTATCTCACCATATTTATTTCAACTGGTGAAGCTTTGTTATGAAGATGGTTGTGGAGGTATGGAGTCGAAAAGAAGCATCTTTTGCGGAGGGCTATAGTGGGTAAATATGGTGAGGGTGTTAGTGGATGGGAAGTCTCCTGAGGGGCCTTATGGTATAACAATGTGGTGGAGCTTCAGGAATGGCTGGGATAATTTTACAAAAGGTGTTACCTTCCAACTGGGATATGGTAGACTATCTTTTTGGCAGGAGTGCAGGACACTTGGATAGGAGGAAGACCACTTTGTGAGCAATATGCGAGCATCTGATAAGAATGCCAATGTAGGTGACTACGCGGTGAGAGGTGATAAGGTGTAGTCCTAATGATTGGGAGGTTGATACTTTCATCGATTTGCTGGCTACTCTTTATCAGGGAGGGGAAGAGTTTGTCGAGGAAGATGGGAGCAATAGGTGTGGGATAGAAACAAAGAGTTCACAGAAGAGTTAGCCAAGAACCAAGCTGAAAGAATGTTAGTACCTCACGAGATCATTACTAATATTCCATATAGGTGAACATGGATGCCTTCAAGTCCTTTTAGGGTGGCATTTTTCACTTGGCTGGCTTGTCTAAGGCCAATTCAAACCATAAGAAAGCTAACAAAGGAGTGGACATTGGATATAAGTGTTTATTTTGCAATATGGGATTGTAGAGGATGTGGGGACCATGTTCTAGTCTGATTCCCTTTTGTAAATCGGAATAAAAGATCTGGAGGATTTTCGAAGGAGATGCACAAGACAAAGGATCCGGAAAATTGTCAGGAATCAAGGAATCTTTGTATGAGTGGTGCAGGGGAGTGCATCCTTGAGGTTGCAAGACTCTGTAATTGAGTTTACCATCGTATTTTAGTTCAATATTATAGTGTCTGGGAAGGTTGTAATTTTAGAACAAAGAATGCTAGTTCATTGAACTAATCAATTAAGTTCAAGAACGAGAGTTTGCATGTGTTTGGTTCAGAAGGGCAATACATGCATTTGGTTCAAACACGTTTTTGCTCTGTGTCACCGGAATAGCCGAATCTTTATCTCATGCATTTTGCAACTCACAAATTTGACCAAAAGCAGAGACAGCTAGTTCCTGCCCTTTTACCAGGTATTCAAGAAAGAAGAACCAAACACCTTTTAACATGCACCCACACACAACACACGGATTTTGGTAGGTTGCACTCTGTGCAAAACACAGCCCAAGTAAATTACAAGGCACTCCATTAGTCTACCCACAGACCATAGGTAACAGCATCCAAGTACTTCATTAGATGTTGATAACGGGTAAGATAAACTTCATTTTCACTTCTCTTGGTGGATCAGTCTTCTCATCCACTGAATGGTCTGTCTTTGTTTCATTACTTCTTACGCTTTACAAACCAAACCACATGTATATGCCTTCATGTCAGAACAATACATAGGACACCTCGGCAGAGAACCGTCCCATAAGTTTATCTTAGTAATGTTCTGCAAGAAATTATCTGATTCCAACCAAAACTAAGACCCCGAACTGATGATTCTTGCACTGACTGTTTCGGCAACAAGAACTTTTACATGTGTCATGAGCATTAGAGAGATATTATTCATTTATTTTTTTATTTTTATTGGGTGGGGTGGGGGAGTGGGTGTCCCGTTAAGTTGAGTCTGTTCGCTTATAATATTCGAATGTTTGACAGACAATGGTTTGTACCTTGCGCTTGATATCTGCCTTCCTTTCTCGTCTGGTTTTCTTTTAAATAAAAGAAATTTCGACTATAAAGGTGTACGAGAAGTTATATTTGTCTCAAGCAGGGAGTGCGCTGAATTACTATTGCACACTCCATAGTTTGCTGCTAGTGTGAGAGTGTGACAGACATTTGGAACATAGTCTTGCTCTGTGTCGTAACTGCAAAACCTTCTTTGTGACTTCATTTCTTTGGTTTGCAATGGAGGAAATGCATCCAGTTTACATCTTTTGACTTGCTTCCTACCAAACAAGAGAAGAAAATTTTCAAATTCAGCCTTCTTCTTATGTAGTTATTGAAAGAAGTATTGGAATATAGTGATCATACTCATGATTTGTCATTTGGATTTGTTTTATTAGTAGTGGTTAGTAATTAAACAGAGTAAATGGGTCGTCATTTTGGATTCGTTACTTTACGGTGCTTAAACTTTGATACTTTCTTTCTGTCTCATTAGCATAAATCATTTTCAACTGACCCTTGGTCTTCTTGGTCTTCTGAAGATGGCCATCTGCCCCCTAAGCCACGTCAGTACAAGCCAGCAAATACAATGGGACAGGAATTCTTGGGCAAGTAAGTCAGGATGTTGATATCTAGCGTTATTGCTGTTTACTTGTTTTTGCTTATTTTTGAAGATATTCTGCACCTAATGCATTTAGAGATGCAGGTTTACTAGGAATGCGAGTCTGGTGGCTTCAGGTGTGGCAAGGAACATGCAACGAGTGGGGAAATATGTCAAAGACAATCTTGATGATGCACTATACCCATACCGAAGACGACCCAAATAGTATGTAACAAGTGTGTCATCTCATTTTTCGTTAATTTGTAGCAACAATGGTGTTCTTTTGTCCGTTTTTTCTTCAAAATAATGCTCGTGCACTTTGCTCAATTTCCGCCCCCCTCCATCTAAGTTAAGAAATAAATGAGATGCATGAAATTGCCTTGTATATTTACATTTGATTTTGTTGGTGACTCTTACTGCATGTGCAAACTTCTATGATATAATTTTTGCACCCCTGAGAACATTTGGCTGTCCTTTTGGTAGGATTTCTCGCTCCAGTTTATGTACTTGAACTAGAACCAAAATTGGCTCAGAGATCCCTGGGGATAGAACAGTGTTTTCCTGAGCTCCAACCTACCTACTCGAATTTGATTTGTGTAAATGTGCAGAAAAGTCGAATAAAAATCTTTGAGAATGTTATTATAGAAACAGGAAAAGCTGATTGTGGTAACAGTATCAAAGAAATAGGAAACAACCTCTCCCTCATTCTCATTAGTTTGCGAAAGCAAACTTTGGAATTAGCTGAAAGTAGTTAAAAATTGTAGGCCACATACCATACCTTTTTACTCAACTCTACTCTAGTTTATTTTTGGTGGTTTTTAGCTTTTTAAGTCACCACGATTTGATCCCATGACCAAACTAGCCAATAGTCAACCACACTACCAACAGATCAATGTGGTATGCTGATGTTTGGTATGCTGATCTTCATATTGTGGAGATCAGGTCCCTTGGTACGTATAAAGCTCCAATGAAGTTGAACGCTAGTAGAAACACTGTTTCTGAAATTTGCAAGTATAATAGCATGTATATACAATACATAAACCATCACAAACTCATTAACAAATCACAATACAGGTAGACTTTGTGTCCTTGTTTCTTCTAGTTCTAACTAGCGGCAAAAATTTGATGCATCTGATTTCATAACTGATTGAAGCCTTACATCTTTCATGCTACTCCTATCCTCAATAATATGCGACTATGCGTATGTTTGAATGAAGGGCCGATTAAGGTGCGCACAGTTTACTTGCAGTAGAAGCAAAACATGCCAAGTGGTCTGCTGCTTTATTAGTTTCCGACATGCTCAAATGTAATAATCTCAAAACCTAAAAGTTAATAGAGAAGATCTGCAAGGGAAAATTCGATATCTCAAAACCAGCTCCTAAACTTTGCTTAGACCTTCCCAGCAAACCTTCAAAATGTACTCAACAAAAGCTAGAGGCAAACGAAGGCTGGTAAATTGTAAGTTTCTATAATGAGTTTTCCTCGATGTAGTTCTGTATAATAAGAGTCCTGTAATAGTAGTATTTTTAACTCTATTAAGCAAGTAAAATGAGAAATTCAATTCCGAATGCAGATAAAACGCAACATTTTGAATAATCAACATAACGTTTAAGCTAGACCTTTGATAATCTTCTCGAAGAAAGAAATGAAAGCTTCCATTTCGATCTTGTTGCGAACCAGACCAACCTCGACAGCTCCTACTTCATTTGGACACTCACTAAGAGATATGGCTCCTGTTGCACTAATTGAAACCACTTCAGTTTTCTTTGGAATACCCCATCCAAAATCGGTTTCATAAGCTCCCAACTTTGCTGAACCTGCAACCGAAAGGAGATGATCTGCCATAGTTGGAAAGTCGTACGAGTCCATCTTTTCCACGCTCTCCAATATTTCATCTGCATTGTCCATCTTTTTAATCACTGTCCCAATAAGTTCGGCTGCAATGGCAATGCCATCTAGCCCAACCAAATCACTTTGTTTAGCCGATACAATCTCTCCGCAAATACAGGTACCAAAATATGTTTTAGGTAAAGGTGGATCCAGTCTTGATCTGCAATCGATTGAGAAACCAAAATATTTTATCTGGTCCTCACTCGCATTCGCACCATTTTCCCCCCATGTTGCTTTTACCAAACAAGTCCAAACATAAGCACATGTTACAACAAATGTCGATAAATGCAGTGGCGGTGTACTGAGGCGCGACAGGATCCATTCTTTAAGTCTCTTAATGTCTGTCTGGGTGATCACAAATGTGGATCGAACTTTATCCGTTGGATCTATATAGATTTTTGGAACTGCTGTGTTGAATGTGTCCTTGTTGATGTTACGTTCAGAGAAGGAGTTCAAAAAAATCTTTTCTATGCCCTTTGGATCTTTAACCATGGTTCTGTCGTAGCACAGTGGCGACTTGATTAACGAGTCAGTGTTGCCTTGTAATTTACAAACCGATGCCCACGACCTCATAAATTGAATCACTATCCCACCATCTGCAACTGCGTGATTATAAGTGACACCAATACAAACACCATTGTTCGGAAACAAGGTTACTTGTAAAGCTAATACAGGAGCAAGTTTGTTGTCATTAGACATGTTGAGCAATTCAGGAACAAGGGGATAGAACTCATTGTCATTTTTTACATGGTTAGCCACTAATGTGTAGAAGTCATAACCAGACTCGGCCACAATGAAAGAAACCGAGTCACCATCCACGTAGAGGATTTCGGGTTTTATTGAATCTTGAGGCCATGTAAGATGGCCAGCAAATGGGAAAAAGTGTTGGAGAGTGAGGGAGAGAGAGTGTTTCATGTTGGGAAGAATGGTGTCCATGAAATAGGACTTGGGGTGGTGAAATTCATAGAAAAAGAGGCGTTGGGTGATAGGCAAATTAACCCAAAATAAGTCGAAAAATGTTAGGGGGAGAGATGTTTTTGGGACTGAACCAGATGGTGGAGAGATTTGGTATTGTTCAAGCACGCCTAGAGTGTTATCAAATCCCATAGTTACTTGTAAAATGTGATGAGGAGAAAGACACTATTTTTTTAGACGAGGTATATATATTGAACATAGAAGTGTTATACTGTTATATAGTGGGAGTGTTTGGACTTTGGATCCTATTTATGTATTGTGAAAAAGTGTTTATTAGTGAAAAAATATTTTTTGAAAAAATAAATGTGTAAAAAAAAAAAAAAAACGTCAAAAAAACACTTTTTGGTTCCAAAAACTAGTTTTATGTTAGAATTAAACCAATTTAGAGTGAACACCATACTAACTTAACATGTATTGAATCATTGAGGTGAGTCTTAATAGGAGGAGGCTATCTTTATATACAACTAGATAACCTCCTCTCCAAAATAAAGGATTACCAGGATAAACACCAAGGTAGAGGATTATCAAGATAGAGATTATCATGATAAACACCAAGATATAAGAATATCAATGGTGGGCATCCATATAAGCCCACGGATTTCATAACATTTTATGATAATTAAGTAAAACTTGTTTTTCAAGTATTGTTTTTCTTTGAGAGAAGCTCAAGGCAAATGAACGGCCCGGATGTTTTAGACTTTAGTATTTTATGCTGCGATATGCCAAAATATATCGAGAAATATAGTGCGAAATATGGTTTGATAAAATAGTTTTTAAGAAAAATCACAACCAAACATAGTTATTCAAAAACTGTTTTTAGAATAAATATTTTTTCATAAAAATGTTTTTAAGAAAAAATGAGTTTTTGAAAAAATAAGAACCAAACACCCACTTAGATTTTTATGTGGGCTTTTAAGGTGCTGGCAAAAGCTCAGCTTCAGAAAATGGTTGGCGAGAAAGCCATCAACGTTGTAATATGCACACATAAACTTGTTGTAATATGCACACATAAGCTTGTCACGTCGCTATCAAGAAGCTCATTTATCTGATGTGAATTATTAAGCGGGTGTTTGTATCTCATATTTTCAAAAATCAGTTTTTTTGAAAAAATATTTTTCTGAAAAAATATTTTTTTTAAAATCAATTTTTGAATAAACGCCTTTTGCACAGATGAGACAGGGAGAAGAAAAAACTGGTTTTTAACTTGAAAAAACAAATTTTTGCTATTTATTATAAGGGAGAGGTTCTAGGGACATATTTTATCTTGACACGTAAACAAACTCAAAATCGTTAGGGCATTTATAAGTTTCGGATTAGACTAATATTTTGTAGATATAATCTCCTAACTATTCTAAATATTGTCACAAATAATCAAAAAAATAAAAAAAATCCAAACTTGTCAAATGTAGTTAACAATTTACAAAATTTGGCTAATTATAGACCATTCATTTTCACCATTTTTTATACTATATTTGGCAAGTTTAAATTTTTCTGATTTTTTTGATTATTTATGACAATGTTTAGAATACTTAGAAGATCATATCTACAAAATATTAGCCTAATCCGAAACTTATAAATACCCTAACGATTTTAAGTTTGTTTACGTATCAAGATAAAATATGTCCCTAGAACCCCTCCCTTATTATAAAATATGTTTTTTAGACCAATAAATATATTTTTGGTGAAAAGCTACTCTCTAAAAATTAGAGACCTAACATATTTATTTTTTCAAAAAAAAAAAAAATCACTAATAATTGTTTATTGGCAATAAATAAATAGATCCAACCACCCCATTGACGGAAAGATGTAAGGAGACAATATCTATTTATAACATACCAACTCTTAAACACGATGTCCATAAGAATGCCTTTTAATTAGACCTCTTGAATAGTACAATGAGAATTTTAGCCAATCTGGAGACCACCGAAACTTAGTCAGAGCTAGGAAAGAGTACACCTTAATCTTCACAAGAGGAACAAAGATTCACCGCATTGAACTTGTACGAACATTCTATTTAGGAGTATTTAGATTTTGGTCCTAACAATAATAGGTTTATTAGGATTTGGTCCAAAAAAACTTAAATATTAGGGTTTAGTCCTAGTTTTGGTTCTTGACTGTGGTCAATCTGCTAATTATTTTGATATGACTAGAATACTCTTCAGTGCAATGTCACGTGATCACTAGTTGTATAATTTGTTGGACACATGTCAGTATATGATTGGATATTACAATCTAAATCATGTGACCGTTTGATTTTTTGATTTCGCGTATCTCAGTAATGTTATTGGAGTCCAATCCTCATCTTCTTCGTCAGAAGTCAGAACCCACACCTTAGCACTCAAAACTCAAAACCCGACCAGTCGAGTTCTCTCATCACCGATCCAATTTCATGATTGGTTGGGTTCATCACCGATCTCAATAACTTGTTCATCACCGATCCAATTTCATGATTGATTGGTTGGGTTCATCACCGATCTCACCGATCCAATTTCTGATAGTCATTGATCTTAACAACTTGTTTCCAGTAGTTAGCTACCTCAAGGAGACCATTGCATTCACATATGTAGACAAGATTGAGGATATCCTTCTGAAAGCATAAACCTCCAAACCCAACACTAGCATTTAGAAACTTGGGTCCGATCCTTGTGTCTTTCCCAACAACATGGGACACCTCTGCAACATTTGCTCTAGTAGCCTCACAAAGAGCTGACATGGCATTCACAGATGAGATCCTCTGAGCCAAGAAGGCATTGGCGGCAAGCTTTGAAAGTTCAGCAGACCAGAGGTTGGTGGTTATGATTCGGTCTTCAGGCACCCAATGGGCATAAACATTTTTCAGGGCTTGAATAGCCTTCTGACCACCGGGGGTCTCCTAGCCTCCAATGAGAACTCTATTAGGAGCGCAGAGATTATCAATGACAGTCCCTTTAGCAAGGAACTTGGGGTTCGAGAGAATTTGATAATTGATTCCCTTGATGTTGGTCAGAATTTTTTCAATGGCCTCAGCAGTTTTCATTGGATACAAACGTCCAAGTCGATCTACTAGGAATTTTAGGACCTTGCGCCAACCTATTGAGGAATTTTCTGCTGACGCAACTCGATTCTCCCTTGCTGATGCCGATGATGGAATGGATGATGCAAACTTTGTCTTTGAGACAACAAATGCTGCTATCCTGGAAGCACATCGAAACTTGTATTCTCGAGATTCGCAAATTTAAAATCTGATGGCCATATCGAAATGAGAAATCAGATGTCGACACGTGTTGAATAAATTTGATAAAACTGGAAGCACGTGATGTTGCATGCGAGGGGTATTATTGTCATTTCAAACCTTGCTTATACCTGCCCCAGCAAACCTTCGCAATTTACTAAACAAAAGGGTAGGTGTAATGTGAAAATTTCTAAAATAATTTTTCCTCCAATGTAGAGAATGAACTAGCTTCCAAATAGGGAATTTTAAGTTCAGTTCTGTAACAACAGATTGCTTATAAATTACAGTATTGTTACTAACTCCATAAAGCAATAAAATAACACAATTCAAATCTCAATGAAGGTAATGGCAACGGATGACACAGAACAGGTTCAACAATCAACATTATGGAAAGAGAAAATGACCCAAAAATACATCAAACTTTACAGTTGGTTTCAAAACAAACAATGTACTTTTTTTTTTATTCAAAAAAACATTGTACTTTCAAAACATTTCAATTTAGTCAAACCGTCAAATTAATTGGATGGCGTGCTGACGTGGGTCGTTAAAAATTTTCCCAAATCTAATTTGCCCATCTGGCATTAGTTTCAAATATTAAGCTCAAATGGTTGAACTTCTAGATTCTACTTTGGACATAGACATTGGACGCTTTAATCAACTCTGCCGAATTACCATAGTCTGAACCCCAACGGGGAAAAGAAAAAATGGACAATACGAATTACCCTTAAATGGACAGGAAGTGAGTACAAAAATGATTAAAGACTCCCTTTTCGATTCTGGTTGAGTCACGATGAAACAAAAAGAAGCACTAGGACAAACAATTTTTCGTTTTCAAAAGGCAGTATATAACACCCCGTGTTTTTTTTTTCCTAATAATAATAATAATGGATAATAGATAAAATAAAATACGATAAGTGTTAGTGGAAATAGGAGACGTGAGTTTATGGGATAAACCTTCTTCCCTATTTTGGGGTTTTTTTTAAAAAAAACAGAAAAGAAACAAAATAGGGTTGGTCAAAAGCAGAGAATTTTACAGAAAAGAGAGTTTCACAGAGAGGAAAGGGAGGAGATAAGTTTTTCTGGAAATCTACGAATAGCTAGCTGACAGTCGGAGCTAATCACAGGTGAGTAGTTTAGTTTTCTCGTCTATACAGAGATAAAAAAAAAATTAAGTTTTACTGTAGTACAATGTTGCTGCTTATTTTTCTGCTCTTGCTCTCGTCTATGATTATTCTACTTGTTATTATTAAAAACGGTTTTACGTATTGGACTGTTGGAACTGTGAAAGAGTTAATGGCTGCGCAAGCTAAGCCCCCAGGACAGAGAAATCATCTCTGAAGGAGTTTAAAACATGTATATTGTTTGAATGTTTATTATGTGTTTAATGTTGGTTTGGTTGGGTAATGGAGGTTGTCAGACAGGCTGTTGAAGCTTGGAAAAAGCTTGAACAGGTGTTAATGGTGGCAGCTCGCACAAACATCATCTTGAAAAATATTGTGAATTGTTATTATGTTGATTGTGTTGGTTGATTACTGATTGGTGGTGGTGGAATTGTTATATGAGAGCTGTGAAACTTTGAACCGCCATTAATGGCGTTCAAGCAAGAACCAAACCGTCTGGATTTTTGTGTTGTTTAATTGATTGTTTGTCTCATTTTGTTGTTGTGAGGTTATGCTGTTGGGTTGAGGTGGATTGTTGGTGGTTGATTGGGTGCTGGAGAGAGGGCGATTGAAGCTTGAATAAACCATTAATGGCGGGTTGATCGCAACTTGTACAGTATAATGGAATTGAAGTTTGAGGGTATCGGTGGATTGGGTTTTTTATGAGGAGTCAAACCGTGGGATTTATATTAGAGTTAGGTTGGTGGTTGATTGGTGGTGGAGGTGCGCAGTAAAGGAAGAAAAAGGGACAGAGACGATCATGTTCATTGTTCCTTGTTGGGCTTGGGCCGAACTCAGTATTGGGCTTGAGTGTTTTAATTTCAAATTTCACTTTTGGGCTTAAGTGTTAGCCTTTGGACCCTAGTCTTTGGGCTTTTGGGTTAGAAAAGTTTGGGGCTGGTTGACTGATATTCAACTTTTTGCCTTTTGCTTTGTTAGAGATTTGAATCTCTTCTTTGGCGAAAGTGCGAATTCAAAGATTTTCCTTACTCACGATCTTCGTGTTCATATAGTTTGGAATAAGGATTCGAACCAACCTAAATTCTAGGACCACTTACAACTTGGTTTTTACTCTTTTAGGGAACTAGTGAGTAAGTTTAAATATGATTATATTAATACTAAATATTTGGTTTCTTTACTACACAAAAATTAAAAACATTAAGTTACCAAATCATGCAACTAAGACACAATAAAATTTTACTAAACAAAAGTGGAGAGTTAATTCTCCTCATGCGAAGATTACTTTTGTTATTTGATTTTTATAAGTGCATTAAAATCTTCCTAAAACTCATGGACAAGTTCTACTAAAAGAAAACTTAATCCCTAACAAATATGACTCATCTCTAAGCTTATACATGCTAGCATATGGAACCAAGCAATGACTTATCTCTAAGCTCATCACTTGATCCCTAACTAGACTCTACACCAACTATCATTTTGGGATAGGATGTAGGCCTAGTTATTCTTCCTAAATACATACTAAACCAAATAACAAGACTTTTCCCTCACATGAGTGTTATTAACTCCCCACAAAGGGAAGGTTTAGCTCATGATCCTTGGGCTAAAACTAAAACAAGTGTGGAATGTAAAAAGAGAGAGAGAGAACAAAAAGAAGAAACTATCTATTTATAAACTCACTTGCATGAAGAAGTGAGTATTTTTCAAGAGGAACACAACGTTTCCTCCATTAAAACTATTATAAGCTTTTGTTTCCAAAACCAAAAATTAAATAAAAACTAAAGCTAAGGAACTAAAATAATACATGGTAAAGGAAAAGAAGTCAAGGGAGTAAATGGATTGACCCCCCTTGTTTTGTTTTCTTCTCCATTTTAGAGAAATCTCATTTCCTCCCACGTGAAACACCAAACCACATTTACTTCATTTTTATCCACCACATTAAAACAAAGTAACACCTTGCCTTTTTTTTCACTATTAACACCTAATCTAATTAATTACATGCAAGGTGTCAACTTTGCACCAATAATTTGGCATTTTTATCTTGACATGCCCCATGATTAATGACTCATCAAATCTTACGGGCCCGTATAGTGGGTCCACGTGCAGTCCAGTGGCGGTCCGATCTTTTGGCAATTTTACAACTTCCCTCCTATGCATAGAGTTCATCGCCCTAATTGTCTGAGCAGCTCACTTGTCGCATTCGGAGTCCTGGTTCAAGAGGTAAGAGCTTCAGAAGTTTGATGCTTCTGTGCGGATTTGTTGGGCTTTACATGGCTGATTTTGAAGAATTCATATATACGTCGTTCCCCGTACTTTAACGCAGGTTTAACCAATATTTTCATGTTTACTGCGAATACCTGCAAAAGTATGAAAATATATTTATTTCATGATTATTAAACACATAATTAACCAAATTTATATGTCTCAATGGGGTTTCATATTACGGTTTTGGGTGCTTATCACACTACCCCCAAACAGCATTTTGCTTGTCCTCAAGCAAAGAAGAGACATTAAAATAGATAAGTGACCAAAATGTGTAGTCCTAACTAATTCTCGTTTCGCAGAGTGCGGTTGCATTGACCATATGTAACAAGGCCTTAAACCACTAGGAATTCCCTAGTGGACGAGTTATAGCCTCGTGAGAGTTTTTCAAAGAAGATACAAACTTCATTTATACTACAATGACTCAGTGACAAAAACTCGTTTCCTAAATTAATCTCAGATATCCATACATCTTCTTAGCAGGGAACGAGGATTGATTTCTTTGAAACTCAAGTTAATATGCATTCAATAATTAAAACATCTACATATGATAATGCATACAGTGAACTTTGCATTGAAATGTACTAGTAGGGCCGTTTCTGGATCCTTTGGAGAGCGTACCTAAATGGGTTCTCACAGGTATGTGTCGAAACACAATTCCACTCAAAATTTTACCACTCAGGTTTTGTTAACTCTAGTGTGCAGTGGGCACACGTTTTCTCACATCTCAATGACAGTCAGAGGAGTCGATGTCGATCAATCACTTCTACTACTTATTATCACACCACCCTACTCCTAATTGAGCTAGAGGTCTTTATTAGGTATTGTGGGGCTTAGGTGATGGTGTACAAGAAAATGGAAATGGATAATCAAAATTTACGAGTATGAGAGAATAGGGTCTTTAAGATATTTATACTAAAGAATTCATTGTTTCTTTTTCCTTCTTCTAAGCGAGTTTTCCAACCTTGTTCTTAAGCCTCTCGGATCGATGATTTTTTTTTTTTTTAAGAACATGATTCTATTTTTCTTTCCTGAAGCAAGTAACTGACTTTTATTTGGGACAAGTCTTTCTCTTTATTTTTTGGCATTTCATCCTATTTCTCATACTCATCACTTAGGTAGGTTCTTTTATTTGGTTTAATAGATGGGTAAGGAATTTTTTGTGAAAGTGAAAGGTTTGATGAAAGGTTCAGTGGAGTGACTAGCGGTAAAATTTGTAACAGGTAAGAATTTTTTTAGCTATGTCGATCCAAAGAAGGCCTAAATTCTCGCCTAGGGTTCGGGTGGTGATCAAGTAAGTAGACGCGTGAATTTATTTAATCGGAAAAACTACTCCTCTATGTCATTACACACAAATCACTCATGTCAAGGCTTTTGGTTAGATTCTCACAGGATTTATAGTTTAAGTAACTAACCGTTGGTTCCAGAAACTTACTACTATGTACAATCGATGATACTCAGTGTATGAATGTTCATGAAAAGATGTATAAACTATTGCATACGTATTATCTTAAGTTTCTTAAAACAAATCCTAATTCGGATACTAATGTGAGATTTCTAGATAATTTTCATCATTGAAAAGGAAACAAGACTTTGTCACTAAGTACAATTATTAACTATAAAATAAAAATTATATACAGGTTACAATATGCCTAATTTTTGCTACAGGTTTAAAAGCACCCCCAAACTGAATGATGCTTAGTCCTCGAAGTATCAATAAATAAAGAGAGAAATTACCTGAGAACCATGAGCAAAATTAGGGCTAGATTGCTGGAACAGAAAGATTGGATAACATAATATATTATTCAGAAAGAAACAATAAAATGTTCAATAGCACACGAAACATAGCACACGGAATAATGAAATACACGAAACATAATTTTTAGCTAGATATGTGTACAATGGCAAGCTCAAATTTACCATCCAGCAGGATGTGTAGGTCTGGCGTCGTCAATAAGGAAATGTATTTTCTTAGCATCGCGCCAAAAGATAATAGTCTGCCAAATTTCTGCCCATTCTTTGTCTCCAGATTTCCTCTAATGTTTCTTCATATTTTCATCCATCGGGTAACAACGAACATGCCTCAGGTACCGAGCGGGACGCTTCCATGGCCTAAACCTTAATGAACGAATGATTTTGTTTGTTGGGCACATAGAATCTACCTTGACCCAATCATGAAAAGTAGCTGCAAACTGTGGAAAATGGGTCTTCATGATTCGGCAAGCGGTTACAGGTAAAAGAATATACTGATCCTGAAAAGTGCGAGCTCGTTTCAGGTCGGAGATAACACAACCTAAGATGTTAAATAATGTATGACTTTGAGCTAGTGCATTGAATACTACGCAGGCAGCCTCATTGGCAATAGAAAAATGTCAATCTCCCATGATGTTCAGGAGTATAACCAACATTGCAGTCCCCATGTTCATGGTCATGCTTGCTAAGGGAATGGTGATGTCGCGCCATGGCACATGGCCAACTCCTTCTCGTTTAATCTCAAGACCATCACTATAAGTTTTGCAAAACACTTGCCACTGAAAGGAATGGTAAGAATTATGATAGATGTAATGCCATGATGCGGCCGGTTCGTGATATGGAAGATCCAAAGTTAGGGCAAGCTGTTGTTCAGAAAAAATATGATGTGTGTCACCAACTAGGATTGTGAACCCGTCTAAGTAGAAGTCATGTGTATGATTGAATGCTGGTGTGTCCTCCATATTAGCATAAAAGTATGCGGCCAAACTCGGAGAATAAGTTTGGTCAGGTTGAAGAACTAGGGAAGACCACCCAATGTTAGTGATGTAGTCACGGAAGAGATGGCCATAAGTATTGGAATCCATCATAGACTGAAAGGATTGCTCAGGAATGAGTTTTGGAGGTGTCATGTTCGATGAAGATGCAATGTTTGATGAAGATGCCATGGTGGATGAAGTAAAGAAATGGGCAATGAGAAAGGCAACTGGATGGATAAATGAGTATGGAAGAAAATAGACCCTCCTGTAGTAACATTGAAAATCACATGTTAAAATTAGTTAGTCACAACGTAAATAATTCTAGCAAGCATTTCTTACAAAAGAAGACACAAAGATAAGAACAAAATTAATAATACGATGAAAAACGTAATAATATATACGATTATTTATTTATTCACTTAGTATTATTATTCCATTTTTATTCAATAAGAAAATCATGGATTATTATGATGCTACTGGAGACGCATATCGTGCACCACAGTGTTTAGTTCTTCAATTTGTTGTGCGAGCTGATCCGAATGTCCCTTGGGGAGAGAGTGTAATTTGATTCTCCATTAGGAGAGCGTGATTTTGCAAGGACTGAGAATGATTTTCCAAGATTTCCTCCTGTTCAACATCATGCATTGCTTGACGTTCTTGGAATTCCTTAAGAGTTGTAATGATGATATTCTGATGAGCGTATAGTTCCCGCATGCCGTGATGAAAAAATTGAATGCCTTCCATGGGATTAAAAAAATTAAGCATGGCATTTTCATCAAAGAAATGGTCAGGGTTTGAGCTTGGGTCGTTCTGTTCATCTGTCAGAGTATCAGGAGTCCAAAAACCAATGGAGTAGTCTGTTTGGAGTACACTAATATGTGCTCTTTGAAGTGGTGTTTCTGGAGAAATTACTGGATAACCCCAACGCATCATAATTTGCGTGACTAAAGTAGGTAGAGATAGAGGTGCTGACTTTCTTGTTTTCCTGGTGATCACGTTCCAGAGGTGTTGGATTAGACAAAATTCATCCCTTTGAGTCTGTAAAATCCAAAGTAGGTGAAGTTGAGACTTTGTGACTTCTGATTGGTGAGATATACCTATCATATTGTGTCCCAACCAGTGGAGCACAACTCGTTGATTCTGTTTCAAAGAGCGTTGAAGAACAACGTGATGTCTATTTCCTACTTCGCCATGAGATACGGTAGCTCTTAGTAAAGTTTTGACGGAATCAAATGATGACTCTGGAAAAAGAAACTCCTGGGAATTCATTGGGATCTGAAGTATGTCAGAGATAATTTCCCGTCCATAAGCATTGAAGTAGAATTTTCCATTCTCAGGTCCTATAAATTGGTAGAACATCAAAACCAATTCTCGGGAATAACCAGCTACTGAATGATATAGAAAAGGTGTAACGCCCGTATTTAAAATACGTAATTATTTATTAATTAATTAATTTAATTATTTATATAAAATTTGTTGGATTGGATTTGGGGATACGCGGGCCTGATTTCTGGGCCCGAGTCTGTGTTGGGTTTGGGTTTCAAACCCAAGTATATAATCACATTGTTCTAGGGAATAGGGTTTTAAGAGAATAAAAAAATAATAAAATGGAGGCAGAGCTAGAAACTCGTTTGCTGGAGGGTGGAGCGCAACGATTCGGACTAGGAGGATTCGTGGAGCTTGGGATTAAGGTGAGTAGATAGTTTTTCTATTTCCACGAGAATCCGAGTTTTCTTGGTATCTGAGACAAAATTCTCTTGTCAAATGTTTCCGTTCATTTTCCTGTTTTATTTGACGTCGTGTATGTCGTGTTGTAAAAACTTGTTAAAGTGTAGTAGTATTGAAACTTTGAAATCGACATTTAACTGTCGAAGTTTGATTGGGTTGTTAATGGCGTCGTCGCGAGCCCAAGATAAGGGAATGGTGCTGTCGTACTGCCTTATTTTTTTAACTTTTTATGTTGCGGTGGGTTTGAATTGGTGGTCGGACTGTTAGGATGGGTTGTAGGTGAGGGCGTGCTGGGAATTTGGGTGGACTGTTGAAGCTATGATCAGGCGTTCATGGAGGCGCCAGCCCCATGAATCGTACTGCCCTTTAATTATGTTGTTTTGTTTTTATGGGTTAGGTTGTTGGTTAGTGGGATTACGATTGGTGGTGGTTGGAGGTTGTCATGGGTGCTGTCGAAGCTTTTAGAGGGCGTTAATGGTGGCATTAAGAAGAATAGCCAGTAAAAGTATGTGACTATGATTGTTGTTTTTTTTGTGTTGATTGAAGGTTGGGGTAGAAAGGGGTTGAGGTTTGGATATTGATGTTTGTTTGAGTGCTGTCGGGGGTGTGGTTGGGAGCTTGGAGAAGCCATTAATGGCGGCGAAAATCAGATCTAATGTTGAGGAAGATGGGGGATCAAATTATTAGAGTTTTTGGTTTTATTAAAGTTGTAGGGTTTGTGGTTAGGAGTCGTACCGACTTGACAAAGAGGAGAGTTGGTGGCCGGCGCGATTTGGTGGCTGGTGGTGGATGAGGTTGCTGTAGCTGATGGAGAAGATGATCGGTTTGGGCCTTGGGCCGAACCAATCAGTTACTTGGGCCGGTTTTAGTTTTGGGCCTTAGCTTTAAATTGTTGGGCCAGACCGGTTTTGATATTAGTTAGAGGGTTGGGCCATTTTCTATTTGTTTAGTTTGGGCCAGTTTAATTTAAAGTTTTTGGGCCGGTTTCAGTTCAATTTTTGGACAGAACCACTTAACTGTTTTGGGCCAGTTTCTAATATTGTTTGGGACCAGCCCATTGGATTTAAAATAGAGATCCAAATGGGTCTTTCAACATTTAGACTTTCGGGTTCTAAGGTTTGCGCTTGGCTAATGGGTCTGAACCATGACCTTAGCCATGAGCCCATGAACCATGCACCTTTGACCTTAGCCATGAACCATGGCTATGACCATGAACCTGTTGAACATAGAAACGACAGTTTGACTTTGACAATGACAGATTGACTTTGACCATGACGTGTTGACTTTGACTTTGACCGTTGACCATTGACTTTGACCGTTGACTGTGGAATGTTGACTTTTTCCAGTTTTTCACATATTTAAGAATATGGACAAATATAGTAATAAAATATTGTCAAAAATTATATAACGTTGTTTGTCATTATCTAATTAAGATTTGATGTGAGTAGTGTGTAAAAACATATATATATTGGGCTTTGATTGTGGACTGTGGACTGTTTAATTGTGCTACATTTTATGTTGTAAATTGTATCGACAATTCAAATGTTAAAATACTGTGGAAGCTTGTATAAATTTGGTGGTCATTATCTAATTAAGATTTGACGTTGATATTGTGACATTATATAATATGTTGGGATATATATATTAAATGCAATAGTTTTGGAGAAATAAATGTATAAACACTCCATTATTTTATCTGTGAGATGCTAGTAGAGTATTTGTGGATATTTCCCACGGGATTGTGGCGTAGTGCAATAATACATTGGCACGTGAAAGAATGAAAGTGGTTACGAGATATAATTGAGATATTTCTAAATATTGTGGCTTAGTGCAATAAGGTATTTGACCTGTACGTGATATAGTGGAATTATTATGAGTCATTAATGGATGACACTTGAATAAATTACGTAACAAAAATCCTAGAACCTAGCTACCACAACTCATGTGATTTGGCCCTTCTGGCGTTTCAGTGAATCTGAATGGCCTTCAGGCGTAAGTAATGTGATTGTCCCTTCCGGCGTTTGGTGAATCTGAATGGCCTTTTCCGGGCGTAACCCGAATAGTGGCTTGATTATTTCGTTCGCAAAATAGAACTAAACGCGATATTTTATGCGAATAATAGTGACAAGATTTTGCATAATGGCTTCCGTGTGAGGGTTACACGGTGTCGCGGCATCCCGCCGGGTGGTAGTTACGCACGGAGTGGTTCATTATGTAAGGGGAGGCATGTGGATGTACATGTTCGGCGTTGGGAAGCGATTGTGGTAGCCAGGGAAACTAGGTAAGACATAGATACGACGTGAATTTTAGGGACACACAAAGAAAGCCTTAATTAATATAATTATGGTAATGTATTGGTTAATGATGTATCTTTAGATAGATAATTGTATATGGTTTTGCAGAAGGGTGGGTCAAACTAATTACTCGTGCAGAGACGACCCACTCTGTAATTAAGCATGAAATGCGGTACGTATATAATATGCTTGGTTGGTTATTTGTTTAGTTCGAACCTAAGGCGCCTCGATAGAGGAACTACATGCCTTATTTATTATGAGTATAGTTTGTTGTGTGGTTGTGGGAAGTTAAGGTGCCTCAGTGGAAGAACTACCTGCCTTAATTATTGTACTTAAGGATGTTGTAGTAGTTGTTAGAAGTTAAGGCACCTCGGTGGAGGAACTAACTGCCTTATGGATTGCGTATGTATATGTATAAATATATGTTGTATTTTAGAGCTACTCACACCAAACATTTTATAATCTTGACCGATTTGCATGTTTGCTTATCGGGTGTGTTCATTAAATGTACATAGTTGATAAGTCTTGACAGGTTTAGTGTGGAAGAAGATTGGTTGCTGCTCGTGGTTTGCGTTAGCGTCGCCTTTCTAGATAGGCTTTGTTTTCCTTTGAGGTGATATAGATTTTCAGTTGAGATAAGGTTATTTGCATTTTCATTTGTTAATTTTTGTAATGAAGAGGATTTTTGTTAATTTGAAATTTTTATTGGTTTTTAAATTATCCGCATATTTAAACTGTTTATGGGTTTTTTGGAAGTGGAGAGTGGGTCACACCTCGGAGATCGAAGAGTCGGGAACAAATAATGTTTTTTCGAATTCTGTCGAAATTCGGGGTGTGACAAAAGGCGTCCATCTCCAATGTACAATTTCGGTGTCAAAATAAGGAGAAAACCGGCCATCTTCAAAAAAATTTAGGTAGTCTTTCTCTGGCATTATTTTTCTTGGTTGATCCATTTGGTACTTTTACGGAGGAAAGGATAGTGAAAATTGTTTGAAATGAGAATGGCTGAAAAGAAGAGATTTATAGCCAATCTATGAGTCTGTACCAATCTGGATTCCAAGTGTAGTTAATGACCCATGTGATTATGAACAGCAACAATGGGGATCCATAGTAAGTCTTGTCATGTCAGATTTCCAAAAACAATTAATGAGATGTTTCAATGTTAGAAAATATGGAGGAAAGTTTCACAGGGTAGTTAGACTTACACGTAATTTCAGAAATGATGATCAGACCTTAGTAATAGCATATGGATAGAATAATCGAGCTGCATGTGTGACAAGTGTTATGCGTACCTTGTAGCGTGCGCGATCTTCTTTGAACACCATGAGTATCGATTTAATTATTTTGGTGAGTTTTGGATGGTGTTTTCTTTGTTATGGTTTGTTTTATTTTTTATTTTTATTATTTTTTTTGTATTTTATTATTATTTTTTTTTAGGAAAAGACAACTAATATACACAAATATTTAATACGAAACTTCTCCATTTAATACATAACCCGTACAAATGTGTGAGAATTATTTAACACATCATACTAATATACAAAAGCATTGCACGGAAAAGAGATGTCGGTTACATAGATCTAGATGTTCTGGATCATGTTATGAATGAGTGACAGCAGAACAATGATAAACACTGTTATCACGAATACTGTGATAGCCCATTCGCGTTGCTAGCTCCTTTTCCCATCGCTCGATTGGATTCATTATGCACTACACCATAATAGGATATTTGCAACACGCACCTTTTTTAATTTGCAACGGTTATTTAGCGTTAGTAAGTTTCCAACGTTAAATAAGCGTTGGCAATGTTGTAAAGCGTTGCTTTATTTTGGGTGAATTTCCGAAATTAATTGCTAACGCTTAAAAAGCGTTGGGGAAGTGTTACAAACTTAAAAATTTCGCGAAAAACGAAAAAAATCAAAATATAAAACATAACTTTTTTTTTTCTCTCCTCTCTCTCTCTCACCGCCGCATTATTTCAAGATCCCTAATTTTCGCACTCCTCAAAATCAAATTCCATATTGATCGAGTAAACAGTCAATCAAAGAAAGAAGAAGAAACCCATTCTTCATTCCCAAGCCCACCATTCTCAACTCGTCATCATCTTTTTTTTTGACACAAAAGAGAAATGTTTCTTTGACTATCTGTTACGTTGCTGATGGAACAAGGAAGCAGTTGATTACCCAAATAGAAGAAGAGAATGTGGAGGAAAACTTGAATTCTACTTCATTACGTGTTGCTGAAAGATTAGCTAAGAAGAAATCCAAAAGGTCTACTTATCTTATTGCAGCACTTATGTCTAGTTTTGGAATTACTTCCCTGGCTATTCTCTCTGTTTATTATAGATTTTCATGGCAAATGGAGGTACTTATCTTCTCTTTGGAAACTTGGGGTTGTCTCTTTTTTTTCTTTAGATTTTGTTTCTTATCTGAAGTTTTTTCAGGGTGGAGATATTCCTGTTGCGGAAATGTTGGGTACATTTGCTCTCTCTGTTGGTGCTGCTGTAAGTTGTTATTCTCTATATGTTCAATAATTGAGTATAGAAACATGGTTGTTTGAATTATTTTATGTTTATGGTTCATTTTTCAGGTGGGGATGGAGTTTTGGGCAAGATGGGCAAGATGGGTTTGAATCTAACAAATTTGAAGCATTGATTGTTTGTGTAAAAATGAATTGTGCAAAGGGTTGATTGGAATTTGATTTATGAATTGCAGTCTCACCATAAACCGAGAGAAGGTGCGTTCGAACTGAACGACGTTTTCGCCATTATTAACGCTGTTCTTGCCATTGGTCTTATCAATTACGGTTTCTTCCATAAAGGCATCTTTCCTGGACTATGTTTTGGTGCTGTAAGTCTTCCTGTCTTTGAGTCGAGTTGTATGTTTAATTCTGATTACCGTTTTAAAGTAATCATCACGCTTAACTGTCAATTGATTAAATTAACAATACCCTTTTCAATATACTTAGTGAGATTGGTGTATTTAAAATATGATGTCCATATTGTTTAAGTTTTATATACCTCTCTTTATATAAGTCAAGTTGGTTGGTTGGAATGTTGGATCATATATTAGGAAAAGAGACAAATCTAATGGTTTGAAAGTCTCACATTATATTTGACTTGATAATTGTTAATTGCTAACTAATTTAAATTTTTCTAAGAAAGAGGATAAGCCATGCTTTCGGTTATATAAATAATCTTAAAGTATGTTTAGTGGCATATTAGATGAATACGTCAATGGAACTAGGGAAGTACTTTTGGAAGCAATACACTTTGTCAAACTGTCAAAGTATACAAAACCAAATACAACACTACCAAATTGTTGGGACTTTTCGAGCTCACACCCTAAGGGGTGTGGTTGTTTGATATTTTATAAAAAAATAAAATTTTCACGCTAAGTATATATGTCAATTAAGGTTTCTTCCATTTCCACTTAATCGTTTTTTTATGATTCTGATGTGATGTTTGCAACAAGTAAGAGTGGCGTTCGGGCTACAAGAAGGCTCACTATGGACGCGAACAAATACTTCCACGGCAGTTTACCAAAGTCACTTTACGAGTAGCCATGAGGTAGTGCTAGTGATCAAAATACGGGTTGATTTAGGAATTACTGTAACTGATAATGGTGTACATTGTGTTATTACTATCTTCTACTTTTATAAAAAATTATGTACCTGCTATGTTAAAGAGTTGTGTCTTTTCACATCAACCCTATTTTTGATAAAGATTAAAGTTGGTTCAAATATTTGCATATCCTTTATCATGGTATCTGCATGTTTATGGTTTTCGATTCTTTCTTTTTAATGTATATGGGGATTAGCCAGGCCATCATATGACCTCGTGTGGATTAAAATCAACCTGATAAAGATAGAGAGTAGTATATATATTTTCTTCTGGGTGAAAATGGTGGCTGAACTAATAATCTTTAACTTGACCTCTTTAACGTCTGTTACTTCTTTGGGCTTTTAAAAAATTCCTGCTGAAGGTCTGTGTATAAAGTATATGCATGCAATGTTGACCAATTTCAGCTTTTCTCTGATGTTATTATGTGGTGGGAAAAATTGTTGGTTTTTTATGAACATTTCAGATGCTCCCATAGCTCTTATCCACTGTATATCCTGAACTATATCTTATGGTCGGTGTCTCTGCTTTTAATTGTTGATTTGCTGATGCAGCCATGGGAATGCACCACTGGAAAGGAATTTTCATGGAATCTTCTCTCTTTGTTTACAACTTCTGGAATGCTTTTCTTGGAAATAAGCTTGTTGGCCTTTCTACTCCAAGGAAGCTATGCTAGTGGGTTGGACGCATTAACACGAACTTTTGTTATTTCAGGCATAATCCTATCTGTCGATATACTTCTCAAGGTACTGTTTTGTCTTGCCGCAGAGCAGACTCAAACTTTCTGTTTTCAGTAGTTAGATGTCACTTATCATCCCTCATGTTAATTAGGCTGTGATCCTTCCAGCCGTCATTCTTAGTTCATTTTTCTTCTGTCTGGGTATTGGTTGGACACTGACATAACAAGTTAGGAGTGGGATTAGTGTATTCAGGAAAGGTGTAATCACTTGGTCCAGTTTGCATAATAACAACTTGTTTTGGTCTGTTGTAATACTAGGACACGTATCTGTTATATGTCGGAAGTTGATACGGAATACGACGTGTCGTTTATTTAGTGGAGGTGTAGAGTGATCTACCCTGCTGCATAGTTGAGGCGATCTTAGAATGTATTAAGAAATGATGAGAAAGTGACCATTGATTTTTCACGTGTGAGAGTATGGGGAAGACAAAAATCCCACGTGTGAACTTTGCCTACCAAACTTTTAATATCTCTTGTCCTCATTGAGCTCTTCTTCTATGTCAGAAATTCAGAGAACATACCCGCCATTTTCAGGATAGCTTGTAGCAAGTTCAGCTGTAACCAAGGCTTCTGGAACACTCCAAAGTAGAGGAAAAATTAAAAAAGCAAGCAAAGATAAAAGGGGACCCCCTCCTGCCTTGACTGAATCTTCAACCCCAAAAGGTCCTCCAGAGACTTTGAGTTTTGTATTTTCTAGTTATGCATAACGCAATCCTGTGAGTGTGTAGTGAACACTCAGATGATTATTTGAGTGTGAGTTTTTGTTATCTGTGCAAATTATTATTTTTTTGGGCAAAATTGCAAGTGAGCTTCAGTGAAGAAACAGTGCCACTGCTGCACTTCTTGACAAATGTCTGCGCGATTGTTGGAGGTAAAACTAAATGGTCCCATCACATTTTGCATCTTTTTTTAGTTTAAATTCAGTTAGGGGCATACGTTATGGAAAAAGTAGTATGGCTTAGTACTTAAAAATCAGCACTATTATCTAGAAATTAGAAACCAGTTTAACTGTTTAAGTAATCCTAGCTTGGATCAGTTTCTGCTTGATCCCCTCTTGCCCATACCCTACCCCCCTAAGGCTAAAATGAACCTAGTTGGTTGGTTCAAAGCCACTTCAAACCATCATATGTATGCTAGTTTACATCATCTGATTAACTTGTCACATGAACTAGAAGGTTAGCTGTGATAACTGTAGTCAGGTCTGCATCTCTTGGCATATGCATATAGATAGTTCAAGGATGGAAAGCAAGAATAAATATAGGGAAAAGTAAATTGGAAAATGCATAACTGACAAGTCTCACCTTTCTCATATTTCTGGGACTTCTAGGTGTTTTCACGATTTTTGACCATCACTTTTTTATTCTGTAAACGTTCCCGCAAGCACTTCTTATTGTTAATGACCATGGAACGCCCCTTAATTTGACAAACATGCTTTCCATTTTAATGTAGGCAGTTGTAAGAGCTGGAACCTTTATATTTGCTTCACATATCGGCTATATGCAAATTATCAGCTTTTCAGTTCATGCCAACATTACTCGGTTTGTTCCTTGTCTTGTAATAGGTTTGAATTGGACAAAGAGCATCCTGATAGGAATAAACTACACAAAGAACAGATTGGTGTTTCTCTGTCCAAAAGCTCAATAGTTCCTCGTCATGAAAGCACCGGATCCAAGAATTCTGAGAACTCAAGGTCTCAATCTCAAGCATGTACTCCTGAGCGACTGAAATCTACTGCTGATTTTGGTAATTTAACACCACTTCTTGTATATGAAGAAATTGTATTATATCTTCACATAATATGGGAATCTATCTAGAGTAATGGTCTCTGTGGGATCAGCTTTTGTTCCTTGAAGATTACTGAAAATTCTTGATCAGTTTAGTAATTTCTTTAGTTTGATATGATTTCGAAATCAGGTTGATATAGTTTCATCCTCAAAATTCAAAGTTATGATAAAACTTTACTGCAATATAGTATCCAGGAAGGTTTTCATTATTGCCTGTGTGATTGGATTACTCGGTTATTGAATGCTCTTATATATTTTTACAGGTATAACTGGAGAAGTTCACATTATTTTATGATGGCGGAAGAATGAAGAAAGAACTTTTGCCCAAGAGTTGTATACTTGTTCAGTGATGAATTTTTCTAGTTTATATTATTTTTCTTTCATTTCATGAAGACAAAGTGCGAACAAAAATACGGTTCAGTTATAAATATTTTTAGAATTAGTTAGGTTTTGATTATATGAGTTATCATTTGTCGTAAGATCAATTGAATATATTGTTACTCATTTCCTAATTAGAGAAAAGATGTAATTTTTTATTCTTTTATAATAAGAAGTGTTTCAAGTTCAATTTGTTTAATTGCTTATTATTATTATTTTTTACTATATTTTTGCTGGAAAATGATTTGTTCAGGTTCATGAAAAGGAAAAATGGATAAGTTAATATATTTGTTTCTATATGCAACCTGTCATTTGTGCTGCTTCTGGGTGTATGGGGCAGGAAAAAAAAATATTTTTTACCCTATCAACACATTAGTAACGGTTGTAAACCGTTGCAAAGCAAAAATAAATATTAAAGTATCTATTAATAATCGTTACAAATCAAACTACGCAACGCTTTTTAACCGTTAGTAATTATTACTTTGCAACGGTTAATAACCGTTGGAAAATTTGGTTTGCAACGCTTTGTAAACGTTAGTAATTGTCACTCTGCAACGGTTATTAACCGTTGGAAAATTTGATTTGCAACGCTTTTTAACCGTTGCAAATATTTCCAACGCTTTACCCACGCCCAATTTGCAACGCTTAAAAAGCGATGTGAAAATTATTCGCAACGCTTTTTTGCCGTTGCAAATAGCCTGTTATGGTGTAGTGATGTTCAAGAAAATGAGAATTTGTGAAGAGGAATTTGTAAAGAGTGAGAGAAGGGGATGAGTGAAAGTGGAAAAGGAAAGTTGTATTTATAATTAGAATTCTGACCGTTGGGCATCTGACCGTTTGGATCAGTCCGTTGGGTTCTGACCATTGGGCTTTGAGAGTAGGCCCAATGCATCAAGGAACAAACTAATATATTAAGAAGCACAATAATTGCATAACATAAATAATTTCTCATTCAAACCGTCTGGAGATACAAAATTATGAGAAATCAAACGATATATAATTTTTTTTTTTTCACTAGAAAAATAAAAATGCAATGCATAAGGGAAATAAATGACATAATCATTTCTAAACCAAGGAAAATAAACAACTACTAGGAATCCTCAGGGTTAGCAGAGGATGAACCAGGGTTTCTACTTCGTCGGCTACGACGAACTCCTGGCTGAGCTGACTGGTCTGGAATGTGGCCCAAAGACTCTAGCAGTTGATCTTGGAATTGCCGCTGATTTGCCATCATCATTCTCTCGAAACGGCCTTGGTGATTACGATTTCTTCTTTGGAAGTCATTTTGGGAAGTAAGCATCTCTTCCCCGACGAAGAAACATCTGCGATGCCGGTATTCATGTGTCTTAAAGCTTCCATGGGAGTCTTGATTCGGGCATGATATCCTCATTAAAACATTGGGTGGGGAAGGAGGAGGAGGAGTAACGCGTTATCACGCTTCAATATCATCTCTAGCTATTGGGTCCCAAAGTGGTCCACAACACAAGTCTCGAAAATTCCAAAATTCTCAAAAGACCTTGTTGGAATGAAAGGAGTAGCGATCGAATCCTAAGTTAAGCATAAGCCGAGTAACAAGTACGCAAAGAAGGAGCCGACTGTTTGTTTGACGCAGTCGTAAGAACATGGCCCGTGAAATGGACCATACAGAAAGTGTTCTTCTTCTCCTGGATGATCCACAGCAGGTGCAAGAATGTCTTGTTCACGTCAGACGTCTTTGAAGTTCCAATAACGTTGTAAGCCAGCCATTGAGTGATGGCTAGTTAGTTTCGTTTGAGTGAGTGCTGGTACACGCAGTTCGAGCCATTATTGTACTCTCCCTCGAGAAGGGTGTCAAACATTAAGTCCATCGTAGTCGGATACTCTGATAACAACAGGGTCGGACTATCTGAGTTTATTGGAATCTGTGTTGTATTCGATATTAACTCCAGCGTGAGTTCACGGTCCATCCCATTCGCCGTAATCCAAAATTCATCACCCCGGAAACCACCATTGTTGTAAAACTTTAAAACCAAATCTTCCGAAAGTAATTAGCGGCACTTTTGTAACAGATACTCCCACTCCCTATTTGCAATTTCTTCATCGAAAAGGGATGAAACATGCCCAAATCGAATAGATTTTTGAAATTCTTCTCAACCGGATTCGCTTTTGTGCTTTGCCATAGAAGTCTAGATGATTTTCTCGAGGGTGGAAATTGCTAGGAGTGATGGAGGAGATGGTGCCGGAGCAAGGGGTTTGAATTGGTGGAGTTGTGCGCGTCTATTTGGTGAAAATCAGTGTGAAGCGGCGTCTGAAGCCGAGCCGAGGGAGGGGACCAAGATCCGAATTGGGGTGGGGGAAGAAAAAGTGAGGGGCTGACGCTGGGTGTGTTTTGTGACCGGATCCGTGATTTTGGATCAGGTCCAATTTTTGGACCATGCCCAAATGATTTCCATAAATTCCCCTTATGTCCCGAAATGTTCCAAAATTTCAAACGTAGAATTTCAATTCGTTTTAACTCCAAATTGAACGAATGAGATATCAAAACGATCGGCATTAAAAATGACATCCACTAGAATATGACATAATCACATTCAAACCTTTTTTTTTTTGGGGTTTGAATCTTGTAAAAACATAACTTTTTTTTTTTTTTTTTTTTTTTTTAAAGGAAGTTTATTTATTTAGAAATTATATATACAACTGTACAAGGGGAGATGAATGTGTTAATAACACCGGATTTCAAGAAGAAAATCATTACTGTAATATGAGGCAATCGTCATGTGGCTGGGCTTAACCTAATCCGGCCCGAGTGGCTTAACCTTTATGTTTTGGGGCCTAGGGTTCAGGATCGGTATTCATCCCCCCAATAATGCAATGGTCTAATAATAATATTACCCTTAGTACATATGGTATAGCCTCAAACCGCCCCGAACTGTCATTAAATAGAAAACTATTCGGGGTTGGCCTGGTGAAATCCATTGCTCGTACGAACGAGGGACCATCCGATGTTGCATATCATGCCTCTCTTTGTGCACAACACTTAGTGCAAAGGTGAAAATAAAAGACACGAGTATAAACAATGTGAGTCTTTTAACGTCAGATCCTCAAGACGAATGTGAGTCTTTTAACGTCAGATTCTCAAGACGAATCCCAACCTATGGGAGCAACGGGACGACGACGAAGTTTATCCTGCTGAGCTGGTGTCAGACAATAATATACCTTATACCGGCTCATATCGGATAGTAGATCAAGACCTGGACAGAAAGGTGTTTGACAATTTATACACCACCCCATCGTTTTCGCCCATTGCTTTCGAGCAAAAGTACTACGACCATTACCTATTCGAGATGGGTGAGATTTACACCAAATGATGAGCTAAAGTTCGCGAGGAAGAGAATAGAAAAGGGAAGAGAAGGAAGGAGTTGAAATTTTTTGTAACGCCCGTATTTTAAAATACGTATTTTTCTATTTATTAATTAATTAAATTATTTTATTTTCAAAATTCGTCGGATCGGACTCGGGATACGTGGGCCTGGTTTTTGGGCCCGAGTCGGTGTTGGGCTTGGGTTTCGGACCCAAGTATATAAACACATTTTTCTAGAAAATAGGGTTCGAGAAAAATAAAAAATAATGAAAAAATGGAGCAGAGATGAAAATTTGGATTTCACGGAGGGTGGAGCGCGACGGCTCGGACTCGGAGAAATACGTAAGAGCTGTTCATACAGGTGAGTAGCTATTTTGCTATTTCACCAAGAGTTATAGTTTTTCGTATATCGGTGCATGGGTTTCTGTTTTTATATTTTGGTTAAACTGTCGAACTGTAATACTGTTAAACTGTTGAACTGTGATTACTCTGAACTTAAACTGTCGAAAGCTCGACAGAGCGTTAATGTCGGTTAACAAAACTAAAATAAAGAAGTCGTACTGCCTGTGTTGTTTGAACTCTTAATGGAGGTTTGAACTGTCGAACCTTGTTTGGGCTTGGCGGCGGCTAAAGCCCAGAGAACAATATCGGCCAGTATGTAGATTGAACTGTTGTATGATTTTGGTTGGTTGTGTGATTATGGTTTGATGATGGTGGTAGTGGACTGTCGATTGGGTGCTGGAGAGTGGGAGTTCGAAGCTTGAAGGTGCGTCAATGGCGGCACGCCCAGACGTCCTTCAGTAATTTGATTTTTTATTGTTTTTGTTGTTTTGTTGTTGATTGAAGATGGAGGAATTGGTTATTGGTTGGTTAGTGGTGGTTGAGGGTTGTGTGGGGCTGTCGATTGAAGCTTGAAAACAAGCTTTAATGGAGGTCGGATTTTAGATCTAGATTGAGGAGAAATCGGGATGGAATGAATTAGAGTTATGGTCTTTGTTAATGTTGTTTGTTTTCTTATGGGGATCAAAACTAACTTGTTGAAATGGGAGTGGGTGGCCGGCGGTTTTTGGTGGTGGTGGAGGAGAGAATGGGTGAGGAAGAAGCACTGTTGACGGCTTGGGCTTGGGCCTGGGTCGGTTTAAGTTTTTGGGCCGGTCTAATTTCATTTGTTGCTTGGGCCGAAATGTTTAAGTTTTTGGGCCCGGTTTGTTTTAGTTGTATAGGCCAAATTCTATTAGCTATTTGGGCCCGGTTTTGTTTTAATTTGTGGACCAGTTCAGTTAAATTGATGGGCCGAACCATTTGTGTGTTGGACCAGTTTAATTAGTTTCCTTTGGGCCCGATCACTTAACTGTTTTGGGCCAATTTATAATATTGTTTGGGGCCAGTCCATAGGACGTAAAATAGATCTAAATGGGTCCTTCAATGTTTAGACTTTCGGGTTTTAAGGTTTGGTTTTGGCCAGTTGGGTCCGAACCATGACCTTAGTCATGAGCCCATGAGCCATGCACCCTTGACCTTAGCCATGAACCATGGCTATGACCCTGAACCTGTCGAACATGGAAACGACAGTTTGACTTTGACGATGACAGTTTGACTTTGACTATCGACCTTTGACTTTTGACCGTTGACTTTGACCTTTGACCATGGCATGTTGACTTTGACTTTGACCATGACATGTTGAGTTTGACCTTGACCATGATGTGTTGACCTTTGACCGTTGACTTTGACCGTTGACTTTTCCAGTTTTTCACATATTTGACTATATGGATAAATGTAATAATAAAACGTTGTCGAATATTATATAACTTGGTTGGTCATTATCTAATTTAGATTTGACGTGAGTAGTGTGTGAAAGATATATATATTGGGCTTTGATTGTGGATCGTGGATTTGTTTATTTTCTTCACTTTTTGTGTATATTATATAGATAATACATATAGTAATAAAATCTTGTGGAAGCTTGTAAAATTTGGTGGTCATTATCTAAGAAAGATTTGACCTTGATGTTGTGTATTTTTGACACGTGACGATATTGAGATGTTAGGAGACATTATATTCCTAATACGTTATAATAAAAATGTATGTGATACGTTGAAGCATTGAGACATGAGATAATATGCTGGGATATTTATATTAATGCAATATATTGGAGAAATGTATATACACTCCATTATTATATATATGTGAGATGCTACTATGAGGTAGCATAGTATTGGTGAATATTTGCCCACGGGAGTGTGGTGTAGTGCAATAATATATTGGCACGTGAAAGAATGAAAGTGACTATGAGATATAATTGAGATGTTTCTAGATATTATGGCTTAGTGCAATAAGGTAATTGACCTGCACGTGATATAGTAGAAATGTTTATGAGTCATTAATGTATGACACCGAATAAATTTACGAACTAAAAATCCTAGAACCCGACTACCACAACTCATGTGATTGGCCCTCCCGGCGTTTGATTAATCCGAATGGCCTCCGGGCTCCCTTCCGGCGCTTCAAGAAAATTTGAATGGCCCTCCCGGGCGAAACCCGAATAGTGGTTTGATTATTCCGTTCGCAAAAAATAGAACGATGATGCTAATATTTTATGCCGAATAGTGGCGATTACTTACATAATTGCTTCCGCGGTGAGGATTTTACGGTGTCGCGGCATCCCGCCAGGTAGAAGTTACGCACGGAGTGGTTCATTATGTAAGGGGAGGCATGTGGATGTACATGTTCAGCGTTGGCTAGCGATTGTGGTAGCCAATGAAACTAGGTAAGACATAGATACGACGTGATTTTAGGGACACGCAAAGAAAACCTTAATTAATATAATTATGGTAATATATTTGTTAATGATGTATCTGTAGATAGATGATTATATATGATTTTGCAGAAGGGTGGGTCAAACTAATTACTTGGGCAGAGACGACCCACTCTGTGATTGAGCATGAAATGAGGTACGTATATAATATGTTTGGTTGGTTATTTGTTTAGTTGAACCTAAGGCGCCTCGATGGAGGAACTACATGCCTTATTTATCATGTGTATAGTTTGTTGTGTGGTTAGTGGGAAGTTAAGGCGCCTCAGTGGAGGAACTACCTGCCTTAATTATTATTCTTTAGGATGTTGTATTTGTCGTTGAAAGTTAAGGCGCCTCGGTAGAGGAACTAACTGCCTAGAATAATGTGTAATCTTGAGTTGTACAACAAAACTTTTTGACCAACTTTGAAATCTTTTCTCGATATGTGCTTGTCATGCACTCTTTTCATGTTGGCTTTATAAGATTTCGAGAGATCATAGGCATCACTTCAAATTTCCTCGAGCTCATTTAACTACAATTTTCTCTTTACGCCTGCCACATTAGTATTATAATTGAGGTTTTTTATGGCCCATAGAGCACGATGCTCAAGTTCAACCGGCAGGTGACAAGGTTTTCCAAAAATGAGGCGATAAGGAGACATCCCTATAGGTGTCTTAAAAGTTGTTCTGTATGCCCACAAGACATCAGATAATTGTAGAGACCAGTCTTTTCTAGATGGATTAACAGTTTTTTCCAAAATAGATTTGATCTCTCTATTAGAGACTTCTACGTGGGCACTGGTTTGAGGATGATACGGAGTTGCCACTTTGTGCGTGACTCCATATTTCTTTACTAATGATTCAAAAAATTTATTACAGAAATGTTTTCCCCTATCACTAATAATAGCTTTTGGAACACCAAATCGAGAGAAAATATTTTCTTTTACGAACAAAACGACCGTTTTATGATCATTAGCACGACATGCCAATGCCTCAATCCATTTTGACGCATAGTCAACTGCTACTAGTATGTATAGGAAGCCATGTGAATTTGGAAAGGGACCCTTGAAGTCGATGCCCCATACATCAAAGATTTCCACAATTAAAATGGGATTTAAGGGCATCATATTGCGTTGAGTAATACGTCCTAGCTGCTGGCAGCGATTGCATGCTTTGCAATGCTCATGTGCATCTCTAAACAGTGTTGGCCAATAAAATCCACATTATAGAACCTTGGCCGCTGTTTTCTTACCACTAAAATGACCACCACAAGATTATTCATGGCAGAAGGATAACACGTCATTGTGTTCCCAGTCGGGAATGCAACGACAGATTAGTTGGTTGGAACAATACTTGAAAAGGTAGGGATCATCCCAGAAATAAAATTTCATAGTGGATAAGAACTTTTTTCGGTCATTACGAGACCAAGATGAAGGGACTTCCTCGGTAACTAAGTAAATTTTACTATGTCAGCGTACCAAGGGGACGAAAAAATGGAATATAAGTGTTCATCCGGAAAGGAATCACAGATAGGTTATGTATCAGTATCAACATCACTGACAAGTCTTGATAAATGAGTGCGAACCACATTTTTGCAACCTTTTTATCTCTAATTTCAAGAGTAAACTCTTGCAAAAGGAGAATCCATCGGATCAACCCTCGCTTTTTTGCATCTTTTTTTCGCTAATAGGTAACGTTACCGCGATGGTCGGTGTAGACAATTGTGGAAGAACCCACTAGGTAAGGACGAAACTTATCCAAGGCATATACAACGGCGAGAAACTCTTTCTCAGTGGTTGTATAGTTACGTTGAGCTTCATTAAGGCTTTTACTCGCATAGTAAATAACAATTGGCTTATCTTCTCGGCGTTGCCCAAGTACAGCTCCAATAGCATAGTCACTCACGTCACACATTAATTCATAAGGTTTAGACCAATCAGGTGGTTGAATTATGGGAGCGGTAGTTAAGGCGGATTTTAAAGTCTCAAAAGCTTATTTGCAATTGAAACTGAAGTCAAAAATGGCATCTTTAAGCAAGAGATTGGTTAAAGATTGAGCAACCTTTAAGAAATCTTGAATAAATCTCTTATAGAAACCTGCGTGTCCTAAAAATACGCGAATATCGCGAACTGTTTTTGGTATAGGAAGTGAAGCAATTTTTTCTATCTTAGCTTTGTCGACTTCGATTCCGTCTTTTGAAACGATATGTCTTAAAACTATTCTTTTTTTAACCATGAAATGAAATTTTTCCCAATTAAGAACAAGGTTTTTCTCTTCACAACGTGTAAAGACCTTTTCAAGATTTGATAGACAGCTATCAAAAGAATCTCCATATATTGAGAAGTCGTCCATGAATACTTTCATAAAATGTTCAACCATATCACTGAAAATGTGAAGCATGCAGCGTTGGAAAGTACCGAGGTGCATTGCAAAAAGCCGAAAGGCATTCGTTTATATGCAAATGTACCAAAAAGGACAGTGAACATAGTCTTTTCTTGATCGCCAGGATCTATGACTATCTAAAAATATCTGAATAACTATCAAGAAAACGAAGTCACGCATGACCGGCTAACCGTTCAAGCATCCGATCAATGAAGCGGCGTGGAAAGTGATCCTACGAAGTTCTCGCATTAAGTTTGCGATAGTCAATGCATATTCGTCATTTCATTGGAATACTGGCGGAGATGCATTCATCTTTATCATTGCACACAACCGTAATGCCGATATCTTTGGAACAACGCGTAATCTTGGACTCACCCAAATACTATCGGATATAGGGTAAATAATACCGTGATTGAGTAATCTTAAAACTTCCTCCCGCACCACATCTTTCATGGTTGTTTTTATAACGACTACGCGGTTCACGCGACGCCTTAGCATTTTCTTCAAGATGTACGCGATGGGTGCATACATTAGGGTCAATGCCCTTAATGTCATCGAGAGACCATCCAATAGCAGAACGGTGTTGTTGAATGACATCTATTAAACGGGATTCTTGATCATCAGTCAATTGAGATGATATAATAATTGGATGACTACCATCTGGATCAAGATGTACGTATTTTAATTCCGAAGGAAGAGATTTTAAGTCAGGGGCGGGTGGAGTGGGTATTAAAGATTCTTGAGGAAAATTGTCTTCCATAGAGTAAACAGATTGATGTTCCTCCAAATCGCTGGACATCACGGTCGTAGGGTCAAATAATGGTATTGACTCTAATAATTCGTTTACTTCAATCATCATCCTCAAATTCAGAATCGCTAAAGGAAAGAAATTGGTATATTTCATCTTCAGGAAAAGTGTTTGTTAAATACTCTTGCACAATGCTATCAACCCTGTTCACCTCACCATCAATGTCAGGCTCTGGAATTTGCTTCATCATCTTGAACACATTTACCTAGACCGAAAGATTTCTGAAGGACATAGTCATGGAACCATCCTTACAGTTAATAAGAGCATTAGCAGTTGTTAGGAACGGACGTCCTAAGATGATAGGAATGGAATCACATGCGACTTCAGTATCCAAAATAACAAAGTCGACAGGATAGAAAAAGTCTTGGACTTATACAAGGACGTTTTCCACAATTCCTTTTGGATACTTAATGGAACGATCGGCTAACTGTAGAGTCATGGTGGTGGGTTTTAGCTCATGAAGACCTAGTTGTTTAAATAAGTAATATGGAAGTAAGTTCACACTAGCTCCTAGATCTAGTAGTGCAGTAGCCATATATTTGTCACCTAAGGTGCATGGAACCGTTGGTCTACCAGGGTCCTTGTATTTGACTATACCATTGTGTTCGGTGATGAATGGAAACTGTTCGGTGAGGAACACTTGTTGAGGAACATTAGTTCTCCTTTTTGTGGTGCAAATATCTTTCAGAAATTTTGCATGTTTTGGCAATAGCTTTAAAGCGTCGAGAAAAGGTAAGTTAATCATCAAATTCTGAAAAGTCTCTCGAATTTCAGCAAAATTCTCATCAGGTTTATTCTTTTTTGCCGCGGCGAGGAAATGGTGCCTTAGTATGAATTTGGCAAAGGGGTCCGCTTGCTTGTTTCCTAAATTATGAGATATTGACTTTGTTGTATTTGGTGAATCCTCCGTAGGTTCATTATTGGAAATAGATTCATTTGAACTGTCGGATTCCTTTGGTTTATCATCTGGCATATGTATTTGATTGTCTACAGTTTTTCCAAATCGAAAAGTAGTGATTGCGTGCACCTCACCTTGGTTGGGAGTACTTGTACCCGGTGCATTGGTGAGTTCAAAGGCAGTATTTGCTGGCTTAGGGTTTGGAACTGCTTGTCCAGGAAACACGCCTTTCTGACTCTTTTCTTGTGCCAATTGTTGAAGTGATTGTTGGATAGACGTTAAAATTTGAGATTGTTGGTTCATGTAAGCTAAGAAAGTCTCACTTGTCCTATCCGTAACGAGTGGCGCAGGTTGTGCAACAGGTACTAGATCACGATTATTGCTGAGAAGTTGTTGATTATAGTTGGGATTTGGATTGGCTAGAACAAGGCTACGGTTGGTTTGATAGTTAGCATCCGAAGTATTTTGAAATTGATTCTGACTTTGTTGGTATTGTTGATTATTGCCTTGGCGGTATGGAATAAAGTTGTTGGTTGGTCGAACAAGTGGATTAGCGAAACCTGGAGGAGCCCCCAGCTGTTGGTTATTCTAGCGCCAAGTGAAATTCTGATACTGTCGCCAAGGTGCATTAGGAATGTTGAATGCACATGCCTCTTCTGATAGTTGAGAAGGGGAGGCATATAACAAGGGACAATAAGCATCAGGATTGTCAGGACTGAGACAAAGAACACATGGGGATGTGTCAACGTTCATGACCTGTTTTGGGAGTTGATCGTTTACTTGAACTGCAAGGGCATCTACTTTTTTAGTTAGAGATTCTATCAAAATTTTTAATTCGGGATTGGGTTTTACCTCAAAAATAGATGTAACCTTTGTTACAATATCCTTTGATGATCTAGACGGCTTAGTGTTACCCCAGTGTGTACCTTTTTTCGCTTGTTTTTCAAGAAAAGTATATGCTTCAGTAGCTCATTTGTCCATGAAGCAACCGCCGTTCATTATATCAAGAGTTTCTTTTTGATGATCAGAAAGTCCATTAAAGAAGGAACGAACAAGGACGGCTTTGTCTAGTTGGTGATGAGGACATTCTAAAAGAAGATCAGTAAAGCGACTCCATGCTTCCGTAAACGATTCATGAGGATTTTGACGAAAGAATTGAATTTTCTAAAGCATTTCAGTAGTTTTCTTTTGAGTGTAAAATTGAAGCATGAAAGCTTGAACAAGTTTATTCCATGTGTCTATGGATTGTGGCTGTTGTCCTGCAAGCCAAATTGACACTTTTTCTGCTAAGGTGAATGGAAATAGCCGAAGCAAGAGTTGTTCCTTAGAGACAGCTGGATGGTGGAATGTTGTGGCCACTTGTTGAAGCCTACGAAGATGATTGTACAGTTTTTTGTGATCCAAACCATGATACACAGGTAACAAACTAAAAACGTTTGGTGGGATACGAAAATCACCGACAATGTCCTCAAGTTTGATGCAGGAAGAAGGTTCTTCCCGTAATGCAAGATAGAAGTCCGGCTCACCGGTGGTGGAGGATCGTCACCATAACCGCGAGAAGTTAATGGCTAATTTGAAGGAACTTGATGAAGGTAATTAATGTAAGGAGAACAATTTTTAAGTGAGAACTTACGCAGCTTGCTTATCGTATTTTTTTCGACGATAGGTATGTTCAAATTCTTTAGTGGAACCGCACCTTAATCTCATGCAAGCATAAAATTAGATCTAATTGGTGTGAAGGAACTTATTATTACTTGAATTTTATGATTCTCTTAAAGATTTTGGAGTTGAACAACATAGGCCTAAGCTGCTGCTAATGTAGCAGTGAAGCGAGGAATACGTGTGTATAAACAACGGCCAGGTTACAAGAGAGATATGAGGGAGGCTTTCCGTGCAAGTACGGTTCTAATTAAGTAACCTCAATCTTTCAAGTTTCCTAGACACCGTTGGAATATGATTAAGATTTATGGAATTAAAATTTATGCAAGGTCGTTCTTAATTATTATTATTATTATTATTTTATTTTTTTTATTATTTTATTTTTTTAAGATTTATGCAAGGGTGAAATTACAAGCATGCAAATACGATCTACTCATACAATACTAGATGCAGTAGCATATGAAGATACTCTAGTCATACGTATAGTTATACAAATAGGCAAGGTTGTATCATCGATAAATACTTCCATACGTACAGGCAAATATACATCAGTAATACGTATATGTATGCTAATTTGTAGATCAATATTACGTAGACGTATATCAACAGTAACAAGCAAATTTGAATCACTCATACGTATCTAAATACAGTAGCATGCGAATATAGTATGTGTACGCATATAAATATGACAATGCTAAAACTAAAGATGCAACGTATTATACATAAACTAAAATACGACTCTTGTATTGCATAATAAATCGATTTCAGCAATACTCATTGAGATTGCGAGTGTCATATAGAGAGCAGCTTCACCCCGTAGGGTTTAGAAATAACTTACCCAACTCAGATTTTAACCCTCATTGGAATGTTCTCCTCTTTCTTGACAAAATCGAAGTATTATACAAGACGTGTACTTATACGTAGAGAAATACTAAACATGCAACAATAGACACTTAGACGTAGAAAGACAGATAACTATACAAAACAGTACCATTTATATGTATATATACATTAAGATGCAATTCATGCCCAGTTAATTGTATATAAATATTTACAGATATATGAACATGATTTATGCATATTTCTAGGCTAACACGTAAATAATAATCTATAAACTAGCACATAATAACTACGTACATGGCATTCATGCTAAAACAGTAAAAATTTGGAACATGTTGCTTCCCGCAAGTCCGCCAAAGAAATGAAACAGACGTTTCAATCCGTCGACGTAATTAATCCCAAAAGATATTCGAATTTTTTGGCACAGTTCTAAAGAGTTAGGCCTGGATATGGATTAGGATTTATCAGTGGATGCTGGAGGTAGAACAGGAGCAGCAAAAGAGAAAATACACCGCTGACGCTGGTTACACTCTTGACGCCTTGAGTCCAAGATCGCCAGACGAAAGTGTCGATTATGCCACAATGAGTTCAAATTTTCACAGCAACCTTAGAATCTTGTGTAGTTTACTTTCCCGGTCCTAACTTTTTGTCCCTGGAAGTACAACAAAAAATTCGAGAGAGGTCAGGTCTTTTGTGAGACAAAAATAACGAAAATAAAACAAAAACGTAAAAAAAGAAACGAAAAGGAAAGAAGGATGAGAGTGGGGGTTCCCCTTGGAGCAATTTCCAGTCTGTAGCACAAGCCCTTAGTCTTTATAATGGAAGCGGTGCCATTTTGATATTCAACTTTTTGCCTTTTGCTTTGTTAGAGATTTGAATCTCTTCTTTAGCGAAAGTGCGAATTCAAAGATTTTCCTTACTCACGATCTTCATGTTCATATAGTTTTGAGTAAGGATTCGAACCAACCTAAATTCTAGGACCACTTACAACTTGGTTTTTACTCTTTTAGGGAACTAGTGAGTAAGTTTAAATATGATTATATTAATACTAAATATTTGGTTTCTTTACTACACAAAAATTAAAAACATTAAGTTACGAAATCATGAAACTAAGACACAATAAAATTTTACTAAAACAAAAGTAGAGAGTTAATTATCCTCATGTGAAGATTACTTTTGCTATTTGATTTTTATAAGTGCATTAAAATCTTCCTAGAACTCATAGACAAGTTCTACTAAAAGAAAAATTGATCCCTAACAAATATGACTCATCTCTAAGCTCATACATGCTAGCATGCGGAACCAAGCAATGACTTATCTCTAAGCTTATCACTTGATCCCTAACTAGACTCTACACCAACTATCATTTTGGGATAGGATGTAGGCCTAGTTGTTCTTCCTAAACACCTACTAAACCAAATAACAAGACTTTTCCCTCACATGAGTGTTATTAACTCCCCACAAAGGGAAGGTTTAGCTCATGATCCTTGGGCTAAAACTAAAATAAGTGTAGAATGTAAAAAGAGAGAGAGAGAACAAAAAGAAGAAACTATCTATTTATAAACTCATTTGCATGAAGAAGTGAGTATTTTTCAAGAGGAACACAAGATTTCCTCTATTAAAACTATTACAAGCTTTTGTTTCTAAAACCAAAAAATAAATAAAAACTAAAGTTAAGGAACTAAAATAATACATGGTAAAGGAAAAGAAGTCAAGGGAGTAAATGGATTGTCCCCCCTTGTTTTGTTTTCTTCTCCATTTGAGAGAAATCTCATTTCCTCCCACGTGAAACACCAAACCACATTTACTTCATTTTTATCCACCACATTAAAACAAAGTGACACCTTGCCTTTTTTTTCACTATTAACACCTAATCTAATTAATTACATGCAAGGTGTCAACTTTGCACCAATAATTTGGCATTTTTGTCTTGACATGCTCCATGATTGATGACTCATCAAATCTTGCGAGCCCATATAGTGGGTCCACGTGCAGTCCAATGGCGGTCCGGTCTTTTGGCAATTTTACAACTTCCCGCCTATGCGTAGAGTTCATCGCCCTAATTGTCTGAGCAGCTCACTTGTCGCATCCGGAGTCCTGGTTCAAGAGGTAAGAGTTTCGGAAGTTTGATGCTTCTGTGCGGATTTGTTGGGCTTTATATAGGCTGATTTGGAAGAATTCATATATACGTCGTTCCCCGTGCTTTAACGCAGGTTTAACCAATATTTTCATGTTTACTGCGAATACCTGCAAAAGTACAAAAATATATTTATTTCATGATTATTAAACACATATTTAACCAAATTTATATGTCTCAATGGGGTTTCATATTACGGTTTTGGGTGCTTATCATTGACTGCTGTTGACCTGGTTGGTTGACTGTTGTTGACTTTTGGTAGGTTGACTTTGACTGTTGACTAGGGTTGACTTTGACCAGTTGACCCAATTTGACATTTTAACTCGGATTATGATTCGGTCTATTAGGTTAGGTCTAGGGCTATTAGCATGCTTGGCTTTAGGCTAAGATCTTTCTATACATACGTGTGTACGTGTATTAACTGCTATGTGATATTTCAGTATTTTATGATATGCAATGTTATGACACTTAGACATCAATCTAATTAATAACGCGTAAACCAAAAATACATGAAACAAGATACTCTTACGTTCTCTGAAATAATTTATGCTATAAAGTTCAATAATGCGTAAACAAATTTACCGCACCCTTTTAGAACTCTCCACGCCTCAAGTTTTGGATTTTGAGTTTTATAACTGATGATGTCATATGTTAGGTGGGCATTTATTGAATGTGCCATAAATAGCCCGTTAGCGTTATATATGGGTATTCATTAAATGTGCCATGAATGACCAGATTGTTTGGACTGCCCTAGAGAGGAACTAAGGTATTCGCCTTGCGGGTGAGTTGTATTCATTGATTGTACGGGTGTGCTTGGACTGGCATTTGAATACCTATAGGATATCTACATATGTTATATAAAATTTCTAACTTTCTTTTGTAGGAGGGTAGGACTTAATAATATTTTGTGCAGGGACGCGGTCCTACCCTTATATAGCAGTGGATATCGGTAAGTTTTAATTCAATTAGTTAGTTATTAAAACAAGTTATTATAACGAGTTAATAAGATGGGAGTCTTGCTTGGGAAGAAACTATGTCGGTTGAGATGACGGAACTACCTATCTTCCAAGCTGAGAATGATTATATTATAATCTTTAAAGTGTTAGTTATAATAAGTAAAGACTGGAAATAGTTATATATGGTTAATCTACTCATACCAGCAAATTCCATTTTGCTAACCCATGTTTGCTTTGTTTTGGCAACGTGGGTGTGTTCTTGGGAACATAGGTGGAAGGCAGTGGAACCGCGGCGTTTGATTTGGATTTGTTTCTGGAGCAGTCCGGGAGTTTATTTTTAGGTCTAATCCTTTTGGAAGTATGTACTAACGTAATTGTATATTCATATGACATGAGAATACGATGTTGAAGACCTATTATTCTTAGAGTTTTATATTGATGATTTTTTAACGAAAGATAGTCTTTTAAATAAAGTGATGGTTGAGAAATTTTGGAGATATTTTGTTGTTAAGTTGATTCTTTATGATGTGGATTTTAGGTTTTGACTTGTGTTGTATCCACCCCGTCATAGCCTGGGTTTTTAGACAATTGAACCGAGTAATATTTGAGATATTTATATTTCAAATATTCGCTTTGTAATTGTTTAGAAATTCGGGCAGTGACACAATATCTACGCAATTAGGTGTTCATCAGCTTCTGAAAATCATTTGTATCCTTCACCTTCCTCCAGCAATCGCTCTCTCCAAGTTGTTGGCTGCTTCTTCAATAATATTAAGTTCTCGCATGAGCTTTTCCAACTTGACAACATCCTCGTTTTGACGGTGCTCCGCAACCTTTTGCTTGTAACCAGCAGCACTCATAATCTGCTTTAAGTTGTCATGTTGTTTTTGTAGTTCCCCCCTCCTTTTTCTGAGTTTTTCAAGTTCAGCCTCTATATTTAGAGCTCCTCATAGCTCTAAATAAGCTGTAATGTCTTCATTCTCAACTTTCGAATAACCACATTTAGATAGCCTCGTATCATACTCACCCAAAACCTCCAATGAAGATAAAGTGGCAAGAGTCGAAATCTCCAATTCATGGGTCTTTATGAACTCTGATTTATCAGTCCGGCAAACCGCAAATGCTGGTTGCCTTTGATGTCTCTCGTTTGGAGATAGCTGCGGACGGAGTGATCTAAGAGACTTTACAATACCATCAACAAGATTCATATGAGATTCAGTTGTTTTGTTTGTCCATTTCTTTGTAAAAGAGGGAAGATGAGTTTCTCTAGTTAAGTGTCGGGTTTTATTTTTATCTCGCCCCTTTTATTTCAAATCTCAATTTCAAACATCTTAAATTTCAATTTCACTACAATATCGGATTTTCAGTTGACATTTTAGAAATTAGTGAGTCGAAATATTATGTGGATGCCACCTCAAGGTTGAAACTAATGCCAGATGGGCAAATTAGATTTGGGGAAATCAATATAACATAACACAATAGGTGCTAAGTGGTGGTCTGGATTAAATCTTGCAAAAGCAATGTGATGGCTGAGATTTCCTACATTGCCTCAAGATTTGTATTGCTTTAAAGAAATTTAATAAGGAATTAAACACTTAAAAAAGAATTTAATAAGAGTTTGTTTAATTAGGAATTGATGTCCTACAAGGCTACAAAATAGGAGTACATTTAATTAGGACTGAAAACCTGAAAAAAAAAAAAAAAAAAAAAAAAAAAAAAAAAAACTCTCCTCAAATATGTTAAAACCTTGCCTCTATTTTATGCAAAAAAAAAAACAAAACTCCTCAAATAACGTGTTAAAACATTGCCTTTTGTTTATGCAACCGTACATAGCAATAACTTGAGCCAATTCATGCCATTTAATACCATACACTATAATTATATATTAACTAAAATCATTTAGTACCAAAAAGAAACTTCATCTACCTTATTTTTCCATTAAATAAAAATAAAAATATGTTATTTTATTTTATTTCTATTACTACCAAGTGAAAATTTTAATTTTAAAGTTGAACTATAAACATATTTGATATTACGGTAGTCAAATGTATCTCAACCGAGCAGGGTATGAAATAGATTCAAATGACATGAAGCATAGTCACAAACAACAACTAAATATATATGCACGTATACTAGCTAGGCATATAGGGTGACAAGGAGCATAAACATCGAGTCATATGAACGTTAATGTTAGGATAATATAAGAACATGTAAGTATAATAACGTTAGGGTGACAAGGAGCATTATTCAATTTTTAATACTTAAAAGAACATAAGTTGGAAATTAACTCTTTGCCTAATTCTATTGATCGTGGTTAGTTGAGCTTCAATGTTTGGGTAAAGTAAAATAAAGATGTATACTTATCCAAAAAAAAAAAAAAATGTTCCTCATCTATAATCTCATATACCGTAACAATTAAGTGCAATTAGAAGAATAATTATTTTTAAAAGCTTCGTGATAAAGTCACGGGCAATTTCTAGTTTTTAACGACCCACGTCAGCACGCCATCCAATTAATTCGACTGTTTGACTAAATTGAAATGTTTTGAAAGTACAATGTTTATTTGAATAAAAAAAAAGTATTGTCTGTTTTGAAACCAACTACAAAGTTTGATGTATTTTTTGGTCATTTTTGTTGTATGCAGATAAAAGAAAACAATAGAAGACAAGGACAGAATAACAGGTAATAACCAAGGCGCGGATTAGGCTGTCCTTAAGGAAAGATTTCGCCCCTTCCAATTGTGCAGAAAGGCAACAGTGGCGTCTTCCTCACAGGATTCAATGGTTAACAGCAGTCTGACTTTGCACTAGAACAGACTACCCTCTAGAACAGCAATATAACTCTCTCTGGCGGTTGACAGGAAGAAGAGAAGAGAAGAAGAATAAAGCAATGAAAGACTTATCTGTTTCTCTGATTTGTGTATGGTGGGATGAAGGGACAGTATACACTAGTTCTGTTTCTGGTTCGCTGGTGTATATAGATGGCAGCACGACTTTTGTCTCTCTCAATATAGAGGCAGCAGCAGCACGTCTGGTATACACGAGTTCTCACTCTCTGCGCCTCTCTCTTTGTTCTGTGATCGATCTCTCTCTTATGAACACAGCAGTGTTTATATAGAGGTATGATCGTATCATAGATGGAGAAGGACACCTCTCTAATTCGGTTTCACAAAACCAAATCGAAGTAGAACTCTAGCTTAGCCGAAACTTGCTGCAAAAGCAAAAATCAAGTTTAGGCAATTGGTAATCCACTACCCACTAGACAAACAGCCCAAGCCCACGACACGATGCGACTCATCTCGGTTCGGTGCGGGGCGGGCGCGCGCACGCGTGTGTGGCTTTGGATGAGTCCTCCCTCCTAACACAAAAGCCTTTGTACCCTAAGGGCACGCCCTTATGTTAGAGGTTCACCTCATATACCTCACTTCCTAGTGGTGGTTCACCAATGTGGGACTAAACAACACACAAGTGTTTTGAAATACACTTGGAGATTCCAACAATCCCCCACTATTTCAAAATACTAATAGTCCCCCACTATTTTGGAATAGGATATTACAAAAGAAATGGGTTAACGAAATGCCAGAGAGAATCGAAAAAACAATGCATAAGATACTGGTGCTTTTCGGGCTTGAACCACCATAGGGTAACATGTCTTATAATGCATTGAAAGTGGTGGATTAAAAAATCTTTGAACCAACATTCCCTTGTAGTAAAATAGAGGACATGCACCCACATTGCTCCTTCATTATATGTCTGTTCTGCGGTGTTGCGCTTTTTGGCCCTTGCGCTACCTGTGTTATGTGAATGCTCTAGAGTACTTGCTTGAATACTCATAAGAACCGACCCAGTTCTACATTCACGTAGGTGGATATCCATCAAGTGTACATAGCAGTTAAAATACACTATCTCATAAAAATAATGGACTATGGATTCCATTAAGAGTAAAATAACTCATCCTTTTTCTCATTGCTATTCAAGTTATACAAAGTATACAATAATGCTATCTAGTCATAGGGTGGGACGTCTCAAAGAAAGACAATAGCATACCAGAGCGACGAGGTGACTTGTTTTTCCCTTTGAACCTACTTCATGGGATCTCCAATCACATAGGTGGGGTTGCCGTCAGTGTCGCCCTCTATCTAAGGCAAAAGTCCCATCCCCCTCGACGTATCAACCACTTGTCTCCTGTTAAGTGGTTTTGTCAAAGGATCGCCAAATTTAACTCGACCTCACATAATCTAGAGCCACAACTCCAGATTCAAAGAAATGCTTTATAGATCAGTAGTTCGCATTTAATATGCCCTTTTCCCATTATACAATTTGCTTTTGCCTTTGCTATCTAGGGCCCGACTGGCCGATCCAATGCATAATGCAATTTGGAGGCGGTTTTGTACCAATAGGAAGATCCGCCAAGAGGTTTCTAAGCCACTCAACCTCAAGACTTGCTTTATCTAAAGCAATAAGCTCGGACTCCATGGTTGAACGAGCTATCAAGGTCCGCTTAGAAGATTTCCAAGCGACCGCACCTCCACCTAGGGTGAAAATATAACCACTAGTGGACTTGATATCATGAGAATCGGATATCCGGTTTGCATCACAATAAACCCTCTATCACGGTGGTGTTTGTCTAAACCTTATGCCATAATTCATTGTTCCTCTCAAGTACTTGGCTAGTCTCTAAGGCACTCCAATGTTCCCGGCTAGGACAATGAGTGTATCTCGCTTAGCCTGCTAACTGCATAAGCAATGTCGTCTAGTGCAATTCATCAAGTACATGAGACTACCAATAATTTGGGCATATCTAGATCGAAGGACACCATGTTGAGCATTTTTCTGAAGTTCACTATTTGCCTCATAAGGTGTCCATAACGGGCTTACTATCATAAAAGTTAAACTTCTTCAAAAACTTCTCAACATAATGCTATTGTGAAAGCGTATAGCCATCACTGTTTCTGATGATCTTGATTCCAAGAATCACATCAGCTTCTCCCAAATCCTTCATTTCAAATTGGGAGGATAAAAACATCTTGGTGTTTCTCACAACATCAAGGCTAGGACTCATGATTAACATGTCATCCACATATAGACAGATAATCACATATGTATTCACATTAAAAGATTTAAAGTAAATACATTTATCAGCATCATTTATGTGATATCCATTAGACATCATGACACTGTCAAACTTTTCATGCCAGCGCTTGTTTCAACCCATATAAAGACTTAACTAACTTGCATACCTTATGCTCATTCCCCGGTACTATCGTACCCTCAGGCTGCATCATATATATTTCTTCATCAAGATCACCATTCAAAAATGCAGTTTTTACATCCATTTGATGAATAAATAAATTATGAATAGCAGCTAGAGCCATTAGAACTCTTATAGAAGAAATCCTAGTTACAGGAGCATAAGTATCAAAATAGTCAATGCCTTTTTCTCTGGGAGAATCCCTTGACTACAAGTCTAGCCTTGTATTTCTCAATGGAACCATCTAGTTTCAATTTCTTTTTGAAGATCCACTTGTAACGTATAGGTTTTGCCCCAGGAGGTTGATCAACTATCTCCCATGTGTGATTAGCTATAATCGAATCTAGCTCTGAGTGTATAGCATCCTTCCAGAAAGGTGCATCTCAAGAACTCGATTGCCTCATTATACGTCCGCGGGATCATCATCAAGAAGATGTGTGTAAAAGTCATCACCAAAATTGGTGGATTTCCTTTTCTTTTACTCTTCCGAATTTCTTGTTCAGAAATTTGGGATCTATTGATTGTTGTTCACTAGGAGCAACCAACCTCTCAATGCCAATTTTCAAAGGAAACAAATTCTCAAAGAAATCAGCATTTTTACTCTCTATAATAGTGTTAGCATCGACAAGGTTATTATCGATTTTACTACTAAAAATCTATATGCAAAGACTATTATGAGCATAACCAATGAACATACAATCAACAGGTTCTAGGTCCCAATTTTCTTTTTTAGGTTCGTTCACAAGAACCTTAGCAAGACACCCCCACATTTTTAAGTATGTCAGGTTAGGTACATGACCTTTCCATAACTCATATGGTGTCTTATTCCCTGTTTTCTTGTTGGGTATCCTATTCTGTATATGGCAAGCAGATAGGATTGCTTCCCCCACAAGTTTGGGAAGCTCCGAACTTACAAGCATAGCATTCATCATCTCTTTTTAGTGTTCTGTTTTTCCGTTCGGCTACTCCATTAGACTCAGGAGAGTATGGTGGAGTAGTCTCATGAATAATGCCACTCTTGTCACAAAAGTCCTGGAAGGGGCTAGACTCATATTCTCCACCCCTATCAGACCGAAGTCTCTTAATCTTACAGTTTAAGCTGGTTTTCACCTCAGCTTTGTACTTGAGAAACATCTCACCTGCCTCATGCTTGTGTCTAAGTAAATATACCATGGTGTACCTAGAGAAGTCATCTATGAATGTAATATAATAAAACTTCCCCTCTAGACATGGTACTTCGAATTCACCCAAACTGTTATGAATAAGAGTTAGTAATCCGCTTTTATCTCTAGACACGCAGTTCTATTGGGGTTTCTTTGTGGCTTTAGTCTCAAAGACATATCTCACATTTATCATTAGAAAAATCAGAAATATTAGACAATAAACCACATGCTTTCATCCTTTTCATATCTTGAACATTCACATGTCCTAGTCTACCATGTCATATATTAAAAAGAGTCAAGCAAGTAAGCGTATGCATTCATTCTTATTAATAATAATGTTGTCAAGTACATTCAACATGAAAAGACCAATTGTTATTACAATAACCTTTACCAACAAAACCCTCATTCTTTGTCGAACAAACTTGTCACTCTCAAAAGTCACCTTGACGCCTTTTCCCCAATAGGGACACCGAAATCAGATTCGAATTTAATCTCGGGAACATGAAGAACATTACTAAGTGAAAGGGTTTTCCCCGGTTAACTTCGGAAGAACCTTTGCCTGTTCCTCAACAGAACAGACCTAGAGTCACCCATATAGACCTTTTCATCTTTCACTAGTATGTAGTCCGAGAAGTTTCAACATCACCACAGACGCATGGCGGGTGGCACAGAATCTAGTACCCAGTTCCTCTTCCCAAATTGGCTATGAACACTTGTGACACTACAAAGAAGAACAATATCATCTCCCTCAACTAGATTAGCATTGGGAGGATCATCGGTGTCTTTCAGGTTATGCGACCGAAAAGCCCTATGTCGGGTTTACCACAAACATAACAATTTCCATTGCAAGCACCACTCCTTTTAAAAAGAAGTGCCTTTGACCTTGAAATTTTATTTTTGTTGGACTTCGCTTCTTAGAGGTTTTGTTAGATTTCTTTGGGATTACCTTCAATGATATTGGCTTTAGAATGGAATTCTTTAGACAACACCTCATCCCGAGTCTTGTTTTTTTCCTCTATGTGAATGTGAATGTGAATGATCACATCCTCAAGAGTCATCTGCTTACGCTTATGCTTCATACTATTTTTATAGTGTTTCCAAGACTCGGGGAGTTTCTCAATCAAACATCCAGCAACAAAGGATTCGGGTAAATTAATACCCTAAGTTTTCAAATCATTAATCAGCACATGAAAATCATGGATTTGAGACGTTACATCTCTATCCTCTCTCATATGAAACTTTAGAAAAGTCCCAATAGCATATTTCTGAGTACCAGCATCCTCTATTATGTATTTATTGTTCAAACTCTCCCATATATCATGTGCATTCTTATTTGAACAATAAATATCAAAAATTTCATTGGACAAGGTACTCAAAATAGCATGACGACATACCTTATTCCCATTGAGCCAAAGCTTGATTTCTTTTCAAATCATTAGAACCTCCATGGGTGCCAGACGATGAGATACTTTGCATAGTTGAGTACATCTAGGGCTGTGAACACCCTTTCTCTCCATCGCTTGAAGTGTGAACGGTGAAGGATTCAATCTTTGACACATTGGGGGTAAGTTCGCGCGAGCATTCGGTGAGAGGGCAAAGATCTCATAGATTTAAGTAACTTCCATGACTCGAATTGGTTTCTTTGATCGTGGTGTCAACAGGTGTAGACATCTTGATCTTTTCTTAAGATTGTTGTATGCAGATAAAAGAAAACAATAGAAGACAAGGACAGAATAACAGGTAATAACCAAGGCGCGGATTAGGCTGTCCTTAAGGAAAGATTTCGCCCCTTCCAATTATAACTCTCTCTGGCGGTTGACAGGAAGAAGAGAAGAGAAGAAGAATAAAGCAATGAAAGACTTATCTGTGGGATGAAGGGACAGTATACACTAGTTCTGTTTCTGGTTCGCTGGTGTATATAGATGGCAAAGAAGAAGATTAAAGATGTGTATAGAGGCGCCAGAAAAGACGCCCGGGTATACACGAGTTCTCACTCTCTGCGCCTCTCTCTTTGTTCTGTGATCGATCTCTCTCTTATGGTAATCCACTACCCACTAGACAAACAGCCCAAGCCCACGACATGACTCGTCTCGGTTTGGTGTGGGGTGGGCGGGCGGCTTTGGATGAGTCCTCCCTCCTAACACAAAAGCCTTTGTACCCTAAGGGCACGCCCTTATGTTAGAGGTTCACCTCATATACCTCACTTCCTAGTGGTGGTTCACCAATGTGGGACTAAACAACACACAAGTGTTTTGAAATACACTTGGAGATTCCAACAATTTTCTCTTATGGAAAACATTAGTCTGCGCGAAGAAAGAAATGAAAGCTTCCATTTCGATCTTGTTGCGAACCAGACCAACCTCGACAGCTCCTACTTCATTTGGATACTCACTAAGAGATATGGCTCCTGTTGCACTAATTGAAACCACTTCAGTTTTCTTTGGAATACCCCATCCAAAATCGGTTTCATAAGCTCCCAACTTTGCTGAACCTGCAACCGAAAGGAGATGATCTGCCATAGTTGGAAAGTCGTACGAGTCCATCTTTTCCACGCTCTCCAATATTTCATCTGCATTGTCCATCTTTTTAATCACTGTCCCAATAAGTTCGGCTGCAATGGCAATGCCATCTAGCCCAACCAAATCACTTTGTTTAGCCGATACAATCTCTCCGCAAATACAGGTACCAAAATATGTTTTAGGTAAAGGTGGATCCAGTCTTGATCTGCAATCGATTGAGAAACCAAAATATTTTATCTGGTCCTCACTCGCATTCGCACCATTTTCCCCCCATGTTGCTTTTACCAAACAAGTCCAAACATAAGCACATGTTACAACAAATGTCGATAAATGCAGTGGCGGTGTACTGAGGCGCGACAGGATCCATTCTTTAAGTCTCTTAATGTCTGTCTGGGTGATCACAAATGTGGATCGAACTTTATCCGTTGGATCTATATAGATTTTGGAACTGCTGTGTTGAATGTGTCCTTGTTGATGTTACGTTCAGAGAAGGAGTTCAAAAAAATCTTTTCTATGCCCTTTGGATCTTTAACCATGGTTCTGTCGTAGCACAGTGGCGACTTGATTAACGAGTCAGTGTTGCCTTGTAATTTACAAACCGATGCCCACGACCTCATAAATTGAATCACTATCCCACCATCTGCAACTGCGTGATTATAAGTGACACCAATACAAACACCATTGTTCGGAAACAAGGTTACTTGTAAAGCTAATACAGGAGCAAGTTTGTTGTCATTAGACATGTTGAGCGATTCAGGAACAAGGGGATAGAACTCATTGTCATTTTTTACATAGTTAGCCACTAATGTGTAGAAGTCATAACCAGACTCGGCCACAATGAAAGAAACCGAGTCACCATCCACGTAGAGGATTTCGGGTTTTAATGTTTTATTGAATCTTGAGGCCATATAAGATGGCCAGCAAATGGGAAAAAGTGTTGGAGAGTGAGGGAGAGGGAGTGCTTCATGTTGGGAAGAATGGTGTCCATGAAATAGGACTTGGGGTGGTGACACTCATAGAAAAAGAGGCGTTGAACGGGAGTCTTAGTAACCCAAAGTAAATCGAAAAACGTTAGGGGGAGAGATACTTTTGGGACTGAAACAGATGGTGGAGAGATTTGGCATTGTTCCAGCACATCTAGAGTGTTAGTGAATCCCATAGATACTTACTTGTAAAAATGTGAGGGGGAAGACAACCAGGCTAGCTTGCATATACAAGTCTTATATTTCTTTCTCCTTGAGTAGATTTAGATAACTCTGGTGTCCTTTTCCTTTCATTTGGCTGAAATTTCCTCTTGCGTGGGAAAGTTTAAATACAAAATCTCACGCTATTTGGATATATATAATTATTTATTCTGAGTGGGTAAAATATCACTGTCAACGTGCTTGATGATTACCTTAAATAATGAAAAAAGGTAAATGGCCAATGATTGCTAATAATTATAGTTAGGCTGAGTCCAATGGCTCCCTATCCCTTTAAAAGTAGTGTTAAAAGTTCGATAAATAAAAAGTCGAAAATATAATTTTAAAAGTCGATAAATATATATATATATATATATATATAAAAAGAAAAATATAGATAAAATAACTTTAAATTTACTTTATCGACTTTTAAATTTAAATTTTAACTCTACTTTATCGACTTTTACTCTACTTTATCGACTTTTTAACCTTTTAAAAGGGATATGGCCATCGAAATTTTTGAGATATGGGACGTTTGGGACATTTGAGGGTGAAAACACGCGTAAGATCGTTTCTAGTAGAGGTGTTTATTAATTGTATTTGTGTTAGAAAAAAATGAATTTGCACAAATTCATTAAAATATGAATGAGTAGTTTGTCTCTTAAGTTATTCCACTTGAAATGAAATGGGTTTTTTCTTGAAACAGTACGTAATGTGAGAAAAATCTTTTCAAAATGATGCACTTGTTCAAACAAATTGCATTATGCGAAAAGGTGCGACCTTCGAAAATGTCTTATTTGGTTGAAAAACAATTGCATTATGCCAAAAAGGTGTGACCTTTCGAAATAGGCACTAGTTCGAAACAGTGCTTTATGCCGAAATGGTGTCTTTTTGAAATATGTGACTTTTCAAAGAGTTGCTTACTTTTTCCCAAGAGTCACTGTGTTGTTTCGAAGAGGCACCACTCACTTATAAATAGTGGATGAATTTGGAGAGAAAAAATACACTAGATCACCACGAAGTTCGATCTTTCTCTTCTCCCTCCTCGTTCTTAGTCAAATACTATGTTGTGGTTCACGATTCTATAGAATTGAAGTCTTGCTAGCTTTCTATAGAAGGAAATCGTTCTATCTTGGGGAGACAGGTTTCCCATCAACCTTCAAGCAACCGTGAGGGGGAAAATCTGTCTTAAGGACATAGTGTATCTATACTAGGCTCGGATTTAATTAAGAAGTACAAGACACTTACAAGACAAAAGGTTTGTATAGTTTGGTAATTGGTAAAGAGTAAGTACAATTAAGTTTATATATCCTAACAACTTAAGACATATTTCTTTTCTTCTTCTTCTTTACCGAACGAATTTGTTTTCATTTTTCTTTTTTTGGTTTAAGGAAATAACAAAGTGTAGTTATATTTCAGAATATGGCAACACCACCAGTTACTCCGCCATTCTGCCGTTCCTCTTGCTATTTCCCATTCTCGTTTCCTCATGGGAGAAGCCCGAAAAGTTCAATGGAACTCGATTTCAAGCGGCCGGGCAATAGAAGATGCTCTTCTATCCGACTACCCGAACTTGGCAAGGTTTCTATGGGATAAGGCTCCTGATGTAAGCCCTGATGAAACCGACAAGGAGAAGGTTTTGGCCAAGGATGCTTGGTTTCATGCTGATTTCTTGTGTAGAAATTATGTCCTTAGTGGGTTGGCTAACTCATTATACAATGTGTATAGTGTGTTCAAGACTGCTAAGGAACTTTGGGATTCGTTGGACAAGAAATACAAGAGTGAAGATGCTGGCATGAAGAAATTCATAGTTGGCAGATTTCTTGATTTCAAAATGACGGATAGTAAGACCGTCATAAGCCAAGTCCAAAAACTTCAAGTAATCCTCCATGATGTCATTGTTGAAGGATTACTTGAAGTGCCTGCTATGATTGGAAATTACCAGGGAGTCTTTCATATTATGCATAAAAGAAAATTAGTGTCCTAATACACTTAAAACAAAAATCACTCATGTCATTGATACTACAATAAACTTTATATTACTTTAGTCATGCTCTCAGGAATATTAAATTTTAAAACAACCCTTGAATCCTAATTCATGCTTGCAACTAGATCAAAATATAGCATTATCAAAAAAATAATATATATATATATATATATATATATATATATATATATATATATATATATATATATATATATATATATATATATTTTTTTTTCATATTCCTCTATCAAAATCATATAGACTGAAACAGAACAATTCAGAATAAATACTCGAATATGCAAAAATCATGTGGAACTAATTTAACGATATAAATCAATCATATACGCACGGTAATAGTTCACGTATATACAATAATATATAAACGTGTATACGCATGTATACACATCTCAAAAAGAATACACGTGTATACGTAGGTATACACATCTCAAAAAGAACACACGTGTATACGCAAGTATACACATCTCAAAAAGAATACACGTATATTTTATTTATTTATTATTATTATTCTCTATTTATAATTAATCACTTCGAACAGCTTAATCTCTTATACTTTAAAATACTATTCATCCATTAACGTGTACGAGTGAGGCGAGATAGTTCCTCCAACACCGAGGCAATTAGTTCCTTACTCAGTACGTCACAAAACCATCAAATAATACAACTCATTCAATATAGATTAAATATCTTATTATTTATTGAATAATAACATAACACTCAAATACAAAGTTCACAAACATGTTATTGCACTTAATCCATAATCCATGTGAAAATGAACACAAACAATAAATCAATATTACAACAGCACAGCTCATTTTGATCAAACCCGTTAATAATTAACATATTACACATATAACCACTCCTCATATGATAAGGAAAAAAATAAAACATTCCATATGCACTCCACAAAAGTAACTAATATAAATATACACATTACACATACAATCCAATCAAGAAAAAAATATTGACTCTCTTTATTTCTATATCTCTTTCATTTTGTTGGTAAAAATAAAACAACTAGCGGAAATAGTTTTGAAAATAAAACTCCTTAAACACTACCCATAAACCACGATCCGAGAATCACCTAGACTCACCCTAGTCTAAGCTAACCAAATGCTCTGATACCAAACTGTCACACCCCGAATTTCGACAGAATTCGGAAAAAACATTATTTGTTCCCCGACTCTTCGATCTCCAGGGGTGGACGACTCTCCACTTCCAAAAACCCATAAACAATTTAAAATATGCGGATAATTAAAAACCAATAAAAAGTTTAACTTATACAAAGTCCTCTTCATTATAAAACAATTTACAAATGAAAATGTAAATAATATTATCTCAACTGAAAATCTATATCACCTCAAGGGAAAACAAAACACAACCTGAGATGCAATGCTAACGCAAACCACAAGCAGCAACCAATCTTCTTCATCACTAAACCTGTCAAAACTTATCAACTATGTTCATTGAATGAACACACCCGATAAGCAAACATGCAAATCGGGTCAGCATTATAAAATGCTGGTGTGAGTAGCTCTAAAAATACATCATATACTTATACATATATATACCCAATCCCTAAGGCAGTTAGTTCCTCTACCGAGGCGCCTTAACTTTCAACGACTAATATAACATCCTTAAACATAATAATTAAGGCAGGTAGTTCCTCTACTGAGGCGCCTTAACTTCTCACTAACCACACAACAAACTATACGCATCATAAATAAGGCAGGTAGTTCCTCCATCGAGGCGCCTTAGGTTCAACTAAACAAATAATCAACCAAACGTATTACCATAATTATGTTAATTAAAGCTTTCTTTGCGTGTCCCTAAAATCACGTCGTATCTATGTCTTTACCTAGTTTCCGGCTACCACAATCGCTACCCGCCGAACATGTACATCCACATGCCTCCCCTTACATAATGAGCCACTCCGTGCGTAACCACCCGGCGGGATGCCGCGACACCGTAAATCCTCTCACGAAGCCAAATCTATGTAAGCACCGCCACTATTCGGCATAAAATATTTGCGATCATCGTTCTATTTTGCGAACGGAATAATCAAGTTAACTATTCGGTTACGCCCGGGAGGGCGCCGAAGGCCATTCAGCCTTTGGCGAACGCCGGAAGGGTCAGCCGAAGCCGCCATTCAGATTAATCAAACGGAAGGGCCAATCACATGAGTTGTGGTAGTCGGGGTTCTAGGATTTTCGTTATGTAATTTATTCAGGTGTCATACATTAATGACTCATAAACATTTCTGCTACCTTATTGCACTAAGCCATAATATCTAGAAATATCTCAATTATATCTCATAGTCACTTTCATTCTTTCACGTGCCAATATATTATTGCACAACGCCACACTCCCGTGGGCAAATATTCACCAGTGCTATACTAGCATCTCACATATAAAATAATGGAGTGTATATACATTTCTCCAAGATATTGCATCAATATATTATAACGTATTATATCATGTCATGTCACAATGCTTCCACGTATATCGCGATACATTATTTATTATAATTATTAGGAATATAATGTCTCCTAACATCTCAATATCGTCACGCGTGTCAAAAATACACAACATCATCGGTCAAATCTTTTAGAGCGTTGACTAACCAATTATGCAGGTTTCCGTACTATTTTATTTTATGGCTTGTCCATACAATATACAACATAAAACGTAGCACAATTAGACAGTCAAAAAGTCTACAATCAAAGCCCAATATTTATATACTTTACACACTACTCACGTCAAATCTTAATTAGATAATGACCAACCAAGTTATACAATATCAACAATATTTTCTTACTATATATATCCATATGATCAAATATGTGAAAAACTGGAAAAGTCAACGGTCAAAGTCAACAGGTCCTGGTCAAAGTCAAAGTCAAAGGTGAAAGTCAACCGTCCATGGTCAAAGGTCAAAGTCAACCGTCAAAGTCAACGGTCGATGGTCAAAGTCAAACTGTCCTAGTCAAAGTCAAACTGTCGTTTTCGTGTTCGACAGGTTCATGGTCATAGCCATGGTTCATGGCTAAGGACAAAGGTGTGCATGGCTCGTCATTTAATGACCACGGTCCTGGTTCGGACCCAACTCGCCAAGCCCAAACCTTAGAACCCGAAAGTCTAGAAGTCCACTTATTTATTCTACCTGACCCAATTGGATCTATTTTAAGTCCTATGGACTGGCCTCAGACAATATTAGAAACGGGCCCACAAACGTTTACTGAACTGGCCCAAAAACGTATTGGAGAAGGCCTAAACAAAACTTAATTAAACTGGTCAAAATAATATGAAACTGGTCCGAAACAAAGGATTAATCCGGCCCAAACTAAACACAATCCGGGCCCAACCAAACATTTCAATTTCGGCCCATAACAACTTAAATTAGATTTCGGCCCCAAAATGAAATAATAGAACCGCCCAAACAAAATCGCCCAAACAAAACCAAAATAAACCGCCCATCAATCGAACAAAACCGGTCCAAAAAATCAAATAGAAAAAGGGCCAAATAAAACAAATAGAAAAAAAGCCCCAAACAACTAAAACAATCCGGAACCAAACTTAAAACATTTCGGCCCAAGCAGAACACCCAAAATCGGGCCCAAAAACCAACTAAGGTTTTGGCCCACCCCAATCAAAATTTGCCAAGGCCCAAGGCCCAAACCGAAAATTGACATTACTGTTCATCTTCTTCCCTAGCTACCACCACCAGCAGCCACCAAGTCGCGCCGGCCACCCACTCCCATTCCATTCCATTATCGGTTAGACTCCCCATCCAAACCCAACCAACTTTAACAAATGCAAAAACTCCAAATCATACATTTCATATACTCCCTTAAAACTGGATCTAAGAATTTCGGCCACCATTATTGGGGCTTCAAGCTCCAATCGACAGCCCCCACACCCACACTACACTACTCCATCCATCAAACAATACAAAAACACAACAATCACAGTTTAAACACGAAAATCACAAATCAAAAACCCACACCCTCAGTAATGGCAGTAACGGCCATTAACGCCTCCCTCAAGGCTTCACTGCCCCCACTCGTCCATCATCATCCCACTACTCCAAACATCCTAACCCAACACAACCGAACAAACCAATCAAAAAAACGACCCAACCACCGGCGCCATTAGTGCCGACAGCACCGACCAAACTTCCACTAACACCAATCTCCAAACCAACAAATAACCCACCCAAAACAAAACAACAAGATAATAAAGGCGTTTAAGATGGAGTCATATGGGCTGCGCCTCCATGAATGCCTTCCGCTCGATTCGGCGGTTTAAAAACGCAACATCCAACAGCTTATCGGTTTAACGGTTTAATCAAAAATCGAAATTTAATAAAATTTAATAACACCAATAGCATTTAATTCCAATGGCGGGATAATGAAGCGATTGTAAAACGAAACAATATCGCCCGATGTGTGTAAACTACAAATCCGTGAAATAGCAAAATAGCTACTCAATTCAGATGAGCATTTCGGACGAATCCTCCTAGCCGATTCGTCATGGCTCAACGCCTCCAAAGAAAACTTCTCTCTGCCTCCATTTTTAATATCTTATTTTTCTCTAAACCCTATTTTCTAGAAAAATGTGTTTATATACTTGGGTCCGAAACCCAAGCCCAACACCGACTCGGGCCCAAAAACCAGGCCCACATATCCCGAGTCCGATCCGACGAATTTTGAAAATAAAATAATTTAATTAATTAATTAAATAGAAAAATACGTATTTAAAAATACGGGCGTTACACTAACGCAAACCACAAGCAGCAACCACTCTTCTTCAACACTAAACCTGTCAAAACTTATCAACTATGTTCATTGAATGAACACACCCGATAAGCAAACATGCAAATCGGTCGACATTATAAAAATGTTTTGGTGTGAGTAGCTCTAAAAACAACATATACTTATACAAATATATACATAATCCATACGGCAGTTAGTTCCTCCACCGAGGCGCCTTAACTTTCAATGACTAATATAACATACTCAAATACAATAATTAAGGCAGGTAGTTCCTCCACTGAGGCGCCTTAACTTCCCACTAACCACACAACAAACTATACGCATCATAAATAAGGCATGTAGTTCCTCCATCGAGGCGTTTTAGGTTCTAACTAAACAAATAACCAACCAAACATATTACCATAATTAGATTATTTCAAGCTTTCTTTGTGTGTCCCTAAAATCACGTCGTATCTATGTCTTACCTAGTTTCCCTGGCTACCACAATCGCTACCCAATGCCGAACATGTACATCCACATGCCTCCCCTTATATAATGTACCACTCCGTGCGTAGCCACCCTGAGCGGGATGTCGCACACTAGGTAAATCCTCACACGGAAGCCATTATATAAGTAATGCCCCTATTCGGCATAAAATATCGCGCGTCTCGTTCCAATATTTGCGAACGGAATAATCAAGCCACTATTCGGCTACGATTGCCCAACACATGGGTCAATCAACATCTCATATATATACAACATCTTATATATCAAGCCACTATTCGGCTACGATTGCCCAACACATGGGTCAATCAACATCTCATATATATACAACATCTTATATATCAACATCTTATGTATCAAGCCACTATTCGGCTACGATTGCCCAACACAGGGGTCAATCAACATCTCATATATATACAACATCTTATATATCAAATCGCCCACGTAGGCAGATCACATGAGTTGTGGTAGTGGGGTTCTAGGATTTTCGTTACGTAATTTATTCAGGTGTCATACATTTATGACTCATAAACGTTTCACTATATCACGTGCATGTCAAATATATTATTGCACTAAGCCACACAATATTTAGAAATGTCTCGAATATATCTCATAACTAATTTCATTCTTTCACGTGCCAATATATTATTGCACTACACCACACTCCCGGGAAATATATTCCTCAATACTATACTACCTCATCACATATATAATAATGGAGCGGTGATACATTTATTTCTCCAAAACTATTGCATTTAATATATACATCCCAATATATCCTATGATATCACAATTGCTTCAAACGTATCGCATATATTTTTATAGCGTTTTAGGAATAATATATCTCCTACAGTTTTATCTCAAAGACGTGTCAAAATACACAACATCAATGTCAAATCTTTCTTAGATAAGGACTAACCAATTTATACAAGCTTCTACAAAGATTTTAGCATTGGATTTGTCCGCATAATATACAACATAAAAGCGTAACACAATTAGACAGTCCACAGTCCACAATCAAAGCCCAATATATATATGTTTTACACACTACTCACGTCAAATCATAATTAGATAATGACAAACAACGTTATATAATGTTCGACAACATTTTATTATTATAATAGTCCATAAAATCAAATATGAGAAAAACTGGAAAAAGTCAACATTCTACAGTCAACGGTCAAAGGTCAAAGTCAACAGTCAAAGTCAACGGTCAAAGTCAAAGTCAACATGTAGTGGTCAAAGTCAAACTGGCATGGTCAAAGTCAAAGTCCAATGTCAATGGTCAATGGTCAACAATCAAAGTCAACGGTCAAACTGTTGTTTCTATGTTCAACAGGTTCATAGTTATAGCCATGGTTCGTGGCTAAGGTCAAAGGTGCATGGCTCGGGCTCATGACCAAAGTAATGGTTCGGACCGGCCAAGCCCAAACCTTATAACCCGAAGTCCACACATTTAAAGACCCAATTAGATCTATTTTAAGTCCTATGGACTTGCCCCAAGCAATATTAGAACCGCCCAAAACACAACCGAAGTTTTTAAAAAGAAAATTGAGCTGAAACCGCCCAATCAAAACAAATGAAACGGGCCTATAGAACTAAACCAAATTGGTCCAAGCTTAATTGAACTGGTCCGGCCCAATAACAACTTAACTAAAAACCGACCCAACCAAACTAAATTAGAATCCGGCCCACATGAAATTAGAATTTTGGCCCAACCAAACAAAAGGTTTAGGCCCAAAGAAACCGACCCAAGCCCAAGCCCAAATCCGGTCATCTCCTTCCTCCAGCAGTTCTCCACCACCACCAAATCCGGCCACCACTATTCCAATCGACCACCCAATTAAACTAATCGGCTTTAATCCTTGCAAAAACCCTACAACTTTACCAAAAGCTAAAACCCCAACTCCTAACCCACCATCTTCTCCAAAACTAGATCTGAGAAATCTATGGCCGCCATTAATGGCTTCGACAGAGCTTCGACAGCTCCCATCTACCACCCTCACACACTACAATCAACCATAACCCATCGATTTTAGTCTATATTCCAGCCCCCAACTCAAATTAAACCAAAACAGCCCAACCACCAATTCGGCCACCGCCATTGACGACTTCCATAAGCTTCGACCACTACTATCAAGCCCCCACTCAACCCTCACACACCCAATAACCAACATCACGACAATACCTTAAACCATTCCATCAAAACCCCTGGGCGATTCTTTGGCCGCCATTAACAAATTTTACAGAGCTTCAGCAGCCCAGTAAACCGACAGTCGCGCCCCATCACCACCAATCCGTCACCCCACTATCAGTCAACCACAAAAACAAAAAAAACAACCATACTAGTTACATAAGATTGGACTGGCGATTTCTTGGTACAGGGCTTTCTGCCATTAACACCCATGAAGTTTCAACATTCCATACCACATAGTTTCAGATTCACTCGTTTATAACTACGGCCGGTTTATCAATTTTAAACAATGATAGGGATCTAATGATAATAATGTAAACCTATACACCGATATATTTAAAAACTATAACTTTCGTGAAATAGCAAAAATAGCTACTCACTTGTATCCAGCTCTCCTACAAATTTCTCTCGAAGTCCGAAGTCGTCACTAACTCAACGCCTCAAAAAAGCGAGCTTCAAGCTCTGCCTCCATTTTCATTATTTTTATTCTCCATTAACCCTATTTTCTAGAACAATGTGTTTATATACTTGGGTCCGAAACCCAAGCCCAACACAGACTCGGGCCCAAAAAATCAGGCCCACATGTCCAAATCCAATCCAGCTGATTTTTAAATAAATAATTTAATTAATTAATAAATAGAAAAATACATATTTTAAATACGGGCATTACAGCTATACGCATCTCAAAAGAATATCGTCCCGAGATTCGAAAGTAAAGCTATACGAACAAATAATGTTGGTTATTAACTTAGAACCTATACAATAATGCACGTTGATTAAACTTAAACAAGATAACATTGGAATTAATTATTTTTAAATAATACCCGTATATATATCCTCATGCCATTACAAAACCTATTATAGTTTAACTGTATATATTAAAACAAATGATTACTGTCACTTAAACGCAAGATAAATACATCATTTCTTTTTAGCATGTAGTTTCTGGACACGTAGCAAACTCTACGAAAATTTAATATTCTACTTAACTAATCAATAATATAGGGTAAGTTCATCCCTGCGTAAAACATTATGGAGTCTTTCATTATTATGCATAAAAGAAAATTAGTGTCCTAACACACTTAAAACAAAATGTCCCTCATGTCATTGATACTACTATAAAACTTTATATTTACTTTAGTCATGCTCTCAGAAATATTAAATTTAAAACAACCATTGAATCCTAATTCATGCTTGCAACTGGATCAAATATAGCACGTATCCAAAAATAATTTTTCATATTCATCTATCAAAATCATTTAGACAGAAACAAAACCATTAAGAACAAATACTCGACGCTCATTGTTATTATTATTATTACTAATTATTTTAAACGGTGAAAAGATTCAAAAAATTAAACTCCATATACAATGACAATTAACATAAGACTTGCTACCGTATAACACGAATTTTAAAAAATTTAGGATAATATAAACTCACTTCTAATATGTCACCCATAACAAGTTATATTCTCAGGGTAATATTTATGAACCATAAATCAAGGTATATATTTAAGAATACTCAAATATGCAAAATCAATGTGAAACTAATTTAACAATATTAATTTATCATGCCATGTTGGTAACACACTATTATCATCCTATACCAGGTAATAGTTCATCCATATACAATAATATAAGAAAGCGTGTATACGCAAGTATACACATCTCAAAAGAAAAACACGTGTATACGCAAGTATACACATCTCAAAAAGAATACACGTGTATACGCAAGTATACATATCTCAAAAAAGAATACACGTATATTTTTTTATTATTATTATTATTTTTCTATTTATCATTAATCACATCTAACAAATTAATCTCTTATATTTTAAAATACGTACTATTCATCCATTAAAGTGTACGAGTGAGGTGAGATAGTTCCTCCAACATCGAGGCAATTAATTCCTTACTCAGTACGTCACAAAGCCATCAAATAATGCAACTCATTCAATATAGATTAAAATATCTCATTGTTTCTTAAATAATAACATAACACTCAAATACAAAAGTCACAGACATGTTATCGCACTTAATCCATAATCCATGTGAAAATGATCACCAAAAACAAAACCACACTATAGCAGCACACATCATTTTGATCAAATCCGTTAATAATTAAAATATAATAAATGTAACTACTCCTCATATGATAAGGAAACAAAAACATCATTTCATATGCACTCCACAAGTAACTAATATAAATATACACATCACACGTACAAACCAATCAAGAAAAATATTGACTCTCTTTATTTCTATATCTCTTTCATTTTCTTTGTAAAAATAAAACAACTAGCGGAAATAGTTTTGAAAATAAAACTTCTTAAACACTACCCATAAACCACGGTCCGAGAATCACTTAGACTCACATAAGTCTAAGCTAACCAAATGCTCTGATACCAAACTGTCACACCCCGAATTTCGACAGAATTCGAAAAAACATTATTTGTTCCCAACTCTTCGATCTCCGAGGTGTGACGCACTCTCAACTCCCAAAAACCCATAAATAGTTTAAATATGCGGATAATAAAAACCAATAAAATTTTTAACTTAAACAAAAGTCTTCTTCATGACAAAGATTCACAAATAAGATTAGGTTACAACTTTCCTTTCAATAACTCTTTAATAAAATTTACAAATGAAAATACAAAAACATTGTCTAGACTGAAATTCTATATCACCTCAAAGGAAAACAAAACAAATCCTGAGATGCAACGCTAACCAAAACCACAAGCAAAGAACCACTCTTCTTCAACACTAAACTGTCAAAACTTATCAACTATGTTCATTGAATGAACACACCCGATAAACAAACATGCAAATCGAGATTGAAGATTATAAAAATGCTTGTGTGAGTAGCTCTAAAACAACATATACTTATACAAATATATACATAATCCATAATGCGAGTTAGTTCCTCCACCGAAGCCTTTTAACTTTCAACGACTAATATAACATACTCAAATACAATAATTAAGGCAGGTAGTTCCTCCACTGAGGTGCCTTAACTTCCCACTAACCACACAACAAACTATACGCATCATAAATAAGGCATGTAGTTCCTCCATCGAGGCGCCTTAGGTTCTAACTAAACAAATAACCAACCAAACATATTACCATAATTAGATTATTTCAGGCTTTCTTTGTGTGTTCCTAAAATCACGTCGTATCTATGTCTTATCTAGTTTCCCTGGCTACCACAACCGCTACCCAACGCCGAACATGTACATCCACATGCATCCCCTTATATAATGTACCACTCCGTGCGTAACCACCTGGCGGGATGCGCGACACGGGTAAATCCTCACACGGAAGCCATTATATAAGTAATGCCCTATTCGCATAAAATATCGCGTCTCGTTCAATATTTGCGACGGAATAATCAAGCCACTATTTGGCCACGATTGCCCAACACATGGGTCAATCAACATCTCATATATATACAACATCTTATATATCAACATCTTATATATCAAGCCACTATTAGGTTCACGATTGCCCAACACATGGGTCAATCAACATCTCATATATATACAACATCTTATATATCAACATCTTATATATCAAGCCACTATTCGGCCACGATTGCCAAAACAGGGGTCAATCAACATCTCATATATATACAACATCTTATATATCAAATCGCCCACACAGGCAGATCACATGAGTTGTGGTAGTGAGGGTTCTAGGATTTTCGTTTCGTAATTTATTGGTGTCATACATTTATGACTCATAAACGTTTCACTATATCACGTGCATGTCAAATACATTATTGCACTAAGCCACAATATTTAGAAATGTCTCGAATATATCTCATAACTAATTTCATTCTTTCACGTGCCAATATATTATTGCACTACACCACACTCAGGTGGCAAATATTCCTCAATACTATACTACCTCATCACATATATAATAATGGAGCGGTGATACATTTATTTCTCCAAAACTATTGCATTTAATATATACATCCCAATATATCCTATGATATCACAATTGCTTCAAACGTATCGCATATATTTTTATTGCTTCAAACGTATCGCATAATTAAGGCAGGTAGTTCCTCCACTGAGGTGCCTTAACTTCCCACTAACCACACAACAAACTATACGCATCATAAATAAGGCATGTAGTTCCTCCATCGAGGCGCCTTAGGTTCTAACTAAACAAATAACCAACCAAACATATTACCATAATTAGATTATTTCAGGCTTTCTTTGTGTGTTCCTAAAATCACGTCGTATCTATGTCTTATCTAGTTTCCCTGGCTACCACAACCGCTACCCAACGCCGAACATGTACATCCACATGCATCCCCTTATATAATGTACCACTCCGTGCGTAACCACCCCGAAAGCGGGCGGGGACATGCGCGTAGTAAATCCTCACACCGGAAGCCATTATATAAGTAATGCCCCTATTCGCATAAAATATCGCGCCTGGCGTCTCGCTCCAATATTTGCATAGCGGAATAATCAAGCCACTATTCGCTCACGATTGCCCAACACATGGGTCAATCAACATCTCATATATATACAACATCTTATATATCAACATCTTATATATCAAGCCACTATTCGGTTACGATTGCCCAACACATGGGTCAATCAACATCTCATATATATACAACATCTTATATATCAACATCTTATATATCAAGCCACTATTCGGCTACGATTGCCAAACACAGGGGTCAATCAACATCTCATATATATACAACATCTTATATATCAAATACGCCCACACAGGGCAGATCACATGAGTTGTGGTAGTCAGGTTCTAGGATTTTCGTTACGTAATTTATTCAGGTGTCATACATTTATGACTCATAAACGTTTCACTATATCACGTGCATGTCAAATACATTATTGCACTAAGCCACAATATTTAGAAATGTCTCGAATATATCTCATAACTAATTTCATTCTTTCACGTGCCAATATATTATTGCACTACACCACACTCCCGTGGGCAAATATTCCTCAATACTATACTACCTCATCACATATATAATAATGGAGCGGTGATACATTTATTTCTCCAAAACTATTGCATTTAATATATACATCCCAATATATCCTATGATATCACAATTGCTTCAAACGTATCGCATATATTTTTATAGCGTTTTAGGAATAATATATCTCCTACAGTTTCTATCTCAGCACGTGTCAAAAATACACAACATCAATGTCAAATCTTTCTTAGATAAGGACTAACCAATTTATACAAGCTTCTACAGCATTTTAGCATTGGATTTGTCCGTACAATATACAACATAAAACGTAACACAATTAGACGGTCCACAGTCCACAATCAAAGCCCAATATATATATGTTTTACATACTACTCACGTCAAATCATAATTAGATAATGACAAACAACGTTATATAATGTTCGACAACATTTTATTATTATAATAGTCCATAAAATCAAATATGAGAAAAACTGGAAAAAGTCAACATTCCACAGTCAACGGTCAAAGGTCAAAGTCAACAGTCAACGGTCAAAGTCAAAGTCAACATGTCGTGGTCAAAGTCAAACTGGCATGGTCAAAGTCAAAGTCCAATGTCAATGGTCAATGGTCAACGATCAAAGTCAACGGTCAAACTGTTGTTTCTATGTTCAACAGGTTCATAGTCATAGCCATGGTTCGTGGCTAAGGTCAAAGGTGCATGGCTCATGGGCTCATGACCAAAGTAATGGTTCGGACCCAACTGGCCAAGCCCAAACCTTATAACCCAAAAGTCCACACATTTAAAGACCCAATTAGATCTATTTTAAGTCCTATGGACTGGCCCCAAGCAATATTAGAAACTGGTCCAAAAACACAACTGAGTTCGGCCTGAAAATTGAACTGAAACCGGCCCAATCAAAACAAATGAAACGGGCCCATAGAACTAAACCAAATTGGTCCAAGCTTAATTGAACCGTCCAGGCCCAATAACAACTTAACTAAAACCGCCCAACCAAACTAAATTAGAATCCGGCCCACATGAAATTAGAATTTTGGCCCAACCAAACAAAAGGTTTAGGCCCAACGAAACCGACCCAGGCCCAAGCCCAAATCCGGTCATCTCCTTCCTCCAGCAGTTCTCCACCACCACCAAATCCGACCACCACTATTCCAATCGACCACCCAATTAAACTGATCGGTTTTAATCCTTGCAAAAACCCCTACAACTTTACCAAAAGCTAAAACCCCAACTCCTAACCCACCATCTTCTCCAAAACTAGATCTGAGAAATCTATGGCCGCCATTAATGGCTTCGACAGAGCTTCGACAGCTCCCATCTACCACCCTCACACACTACAATCAACCATAACCCATCGATTTTTAGTCTATATTCCGACCCCCCAACTCAAATTAAACCAAAGCATTTCAACCACCACCCGCCCGTTTATCGACTTCCATAAGCTTCGACAAAGACTACTATCCGCCCCCCTCAACCCTCACACACCCAATAACCAACATCACGACAATACCTTAAACCATTCCATCAAAACCCCAGGCGATTCTTTGGCCGCCATTAACAAATTTTCTGAGCTTTCACCCGATGAAACCGGTCGGCCCATCACATCACCGATCAATCCTTCACCCCACTATCGACCAACCACAAAACAAAAAAACAACCATACTAGTTACATAAGATTGGTGGCGATTTCTTGGTACGGGGCTTTTCGCCATTAACGCCCATGAAGTTTCAGCGGTCCATACCACATAGTTTGATTCACTCGTTTATAACTACGACGGTTTATCAATTTTAAACAATGATAGGGCCGAATGATAATAACAGAAACCTATACACCCGATATCACGAAAACTATAATTTTCGTGAAATAGCAAAAATAGCTACTCACTTGTATCCACGGCTCCTACAAATTTCTCCGAAGTCGAAGTCGCCCCGGCTCAACGCTCCAAAGAACGAGCTTCAAGCTCTGCCTCCATTTTCATTATTTTTATTCTCCATGAACCCTATTTTCTAGAACAATGTGTTTATATACTTGGGTCCGAAACCCAAGCCCAACACAGACTCGGGCCCAAAAAATCAGGCCCACATGTCCAAATCCAATCCAGCTGATTTTTAAATAAATAATTTAATTAATAAATAAATAGAAAAATACATATTTTAAATACGGGCGTTACAGTGGGGGTGTCTTGCTAAAGTGGAAGTCTCTAAACCTAAGAAGGTGAAGATAGGACCCCAAGACTATTGATTGTGTATTCATTGGATATACAAACAATAGTAGTGCATATCGTTTTCTGGTTTATAAATCAGAGATTCAAGATATACATGTTAATACAATTATAGAGTCAAGGAATGCTTCATTCTTTGAAAAGACGTTTCCGTATAACATGTGTATAGAGTCAAGTTCAACAAAGAGAACTTTAGATGCTACAACTAGTAACCATCCTACACAAAGCAAAATTGAGGAGGAACCTAGACGTAGCAAAAGATCAAGGACGTCAACGTCTTTTGGACCTGATTTTTAACATACTTGTTGGAAAATAATCCTCAAACGTTCAAGGAGGCAATGTCATCTCCAGAAGCTACTTATTGGAAAGAAGCAATAAATAGCGAGATTGAATCCATAATGCAAAATCATACATGGGAATTGGTGGATTTACCACCAGGTTCCAAGACTTTGGGATATAAATGGATATTCACAAAGAAATTTAGGACTGATGGATCAATCGACAAGTATAAAGCTAGACTTGTGGTCAAAGGCTTTAGACAAAAGGAAGGATTGGATTATTTTGGCACTTACTCTCCAGTTACAAGAATAACTTCCATAAGGATGCTAATAGCAATAGCATCAATACATGGATTTGAGATACATCAAATGGATGTAAAGACGGCATTCTTGAATGGTGAGTTAGATGAAGAAATATACATGGAACAACCCGAAGGGTTTATTGCTCCTGGACAAGAAAGGAAAGTTTGCAAGTTTGTTAAATCTTTATATGGATTAAAACAAGCACCTAAACAATGGCATGAGAAATTTGACAATGCAATGTTGTCAAACGGTTTCAAAATAAACGAGTGTGACAAGTGTGTCTATGTCAAAAAGCACTTTCAAAAGGGATGTGTCATTGTTTGTCTCTATGTAGACGATATGCTAATTTTGGGTAGTAATATGGATGTCATAAAATCTACCAAACAAATGTTGTCTAGCAAGTCTGACATGAAAGATTTAGGTGTCGCTGATGTTATCCTAGGAATTAAGATCTCTAGGATGGATGATGGACTTGTTCTATCACAATCTCATTACATTGAGACGATTCTTGACAAGTTCAAGAAATGTAACATCACACCAAAAAGGTCACCAGTTGACGTAAATCTTCATTTAGCCAAAAATACTGGAGATAGCATATCTCAACTATAATACTCTCGTATACTTGGTAGTTTAATGTATGTCATGAACTGTACAAGGCCTGACATAGCATACTCTGTAAGCAAGTTAAGTCGATATACGAGTAATCCTGGCAAAGATCATTGGATTGCCATATTGAGAGTTTTGGGATACTTAAAGTATAGTCAGAATTTTGGTTTGCACTATACAATATATCCAGTCGTTCCAGAAGGGTACTGTGATGCTAATTGGATATCTGACACTAAAGACTCAAAGTCTACAAGTGGATATGTCTTTACACTTGGAGGTGCAGCTGTTTCTTGGAAATCCTCAAAACAAATTTGCATAGCGAGGTCCATTATGGAATCAGAATTCATAGCATTGGACAAGGCTGGAGAAGAGGCAGAGTGGCTTCGAAATTTCTTAGAGGATATTTCAACCGAAGCTCAACTCGGTTGTAAGTGGTGTGTATACAACCGTGATGACCAATCTGCTATTGGTAGAGCACAGAGTAGCATGTATAACGGGAAGTCTCGACACATACGTAGTAGACATAATACCGTTAGACAATTGCTCTCAAATGGAGTTATCTCAATCGACTATGTAAGGTCAAAAGATAACATTGCGGATCCACTTACAAAATGTTTAACAAGAGAGCAAGTAGAAAGATTATCAAGGGGAATGGGCTTAAAGCCTTTGAGATAATCAACCAAGAGTCATCATAATGAAAAAACCAACCTAGTTGACTGGAGATCCCAAGATCTAGGTTCAATGGGCCAACTGAATTATATTTGTGACTCAGTTAGCACTAGAGAGTAATATTATACTCTAACCTATTCTATATATAAGGCATTGCATATCCTTGCCAGTGAGAACCGAGGATAAGTCAAGCTTTTAATGATTTACTATATCTTGGAAAGTTATGTTATCCAAGTGGAGTATTGCGGGGATACTCTTTATAGAAATCACCTATGTTAGTGCGAAGTGGGAATTAACTACATGAGAATTTTAAAGGCAAATGTCTCAAAAGCACTATCTAAAACCAAGAAGTGTTCAAGGCCAAAATGAACACAAACGTGAGAACCAACAGTATTCGAGAAGGTATTGCGTGAAGATGATTGTCTAGGTTTATACAAACGGCTGACAGTTCAAGGACATTAATTGAAGTCTACTGATCGTCCAATTAAATCCGATCGTCTTTCATTAAGGCAAGTTCAAGGCCTCCCATGCTACTTGACCTGATGCGGTATCTTTTCATTTGTAAAAGAACAGAAATCTGATGTTTATCATAGAAGAAGCCAAATTTTCATTCATGTGGGGGATTGTTACAAAAAAAAGAATTTGCACAAATCCATTAAAATATGAATGAGTAGTTTGTCTCCCAAGTTACCCCACTTGAGATGAAATGGGTTTTTTCTTGAAACAGTACGTAATGTGATAAAAACCTTTTCAAAATGATGCACTTGTTCGAAACAGTGCATTATGCCGAAAAGGTGCGACCTTTCGAAATGTGCCTTTGGTTCAAACAAGCGCATCATGTCGAAAAGGTGTGACCTTCGAAAATAGGCACTCGGTTCAAAACAAGATACTTTATGTCGAAATGGTGTGTCTTTTGAAACATGTGACTTTTCAAAAGAGTTGCTTACTTTTTCCCAAGAGTCACCGTGTTGTTTGAAGAGGCACCACTCACCTATAAATAGTGAATGAATTTGGAGAAAAATACACCGGATCACCACGAGTTCGATCTTTCTCTTCTCCCTCCGTTCTTAGTCAAATACTATGTTGTGTGTGTTGATTCTATAGAATTGAAGTGCTAGCTTTCTATAGAAGGAAATCCGTTCTATCTTAGGAGACAGTTTTCCCATCAACCTTCAAGCACCGTGAGGGGGAAAATCTGTCTTAAGGACATAGTGTATCTACACTAGGCTCGGATTTAATTAAGAAGTACAAGACACTTACAAGACAAAAGGTTTGTATAGTTTGGTAATTGGTAAAGAGTAAGTACAATTAAGTTGTATATTCCTAACAATTTGTACATGAGGTGTATAGCGAATGGTGGAGAGAAACTATGAGATTTGAGTCTCTTCTCGTATCATGAAATGATGAATCCCATTAAATATTTTTGCGAAACATGTTATTTCAACGAGGAATGCTAGCGCACCCATTAGCTACTTCATGGTACCCTGGGTACCGAGCCCGCTAATTCAAAGACACGGTAATAATATTTGATACTACATTGTCGTATTTAGCAATTAGCATGTTAACTAATTTAAAATTATTGCTAACAACTTTAAAGATTGTTTTATTCACACACGAATTATTGATATAACTGCAAAATATGACAATAGCAGTAACAGGATTCTCGTTTTTTTTTTTTTGTGTTTGTAGTACACAATTTCATAACAAAGTACATTACAATAAACAATAAAAATGTATTAGAGTGAAGCTCGTAAGAACCGAAATCAATTTTGTGTTGTGTAGTGAAATTTGAAGCAGTCAAACGATCTACACCCTACAAGGTAGGGGTGGGCAATAGGCCGGGTCGGGCTAGCCCGGCCCTAAACATTTAAAGCCCTTCAAATATTAGGACCGGGTCGGCCCGGCCCTAAAGTCAGCATAGGGCCGGGTCACAAGTCTAAACCTCAAGCCCTTACCCTACCCTAAGCCCTCTTTAAAGGCTTTAGGGCCGAGCCTATATATTTTTTTTTTTTTTACTACATGGGTTTTAAAAACTCATTTATATTACAAAATGTACAATAATCTACAAACTCAAAGTCCAACCAATCTAGTAATAATCTTGTGTAAGTCAAAAATTTAAAATGCACATCCACAATCTAATGGTGAAGTACATCAAGAGTTCGAATTTGTTCTTTCTTGTACTCAAACCTCACTAAAATTACATTTTAAATTGAAATACATAGACAAATAATTATATTATCATTTTAAAGGAAGAAGTAATAGATATAAAGAAGAAACATAATAGTTTTGGTTAAGGGTCATGAAAGTTGTTAAACTATTTGTAATATCATAAATTATTTCTATAATAGATTCAAACAAATATAATATTACCTTTCTTCTAATTTAAAAGTGATTCAAGCTTTGTATATGGAAATGAAAATATTGGTTTTTGAACAAGTGATGGAGAAAGGTTTGAGATTACAAATGTCATTTTTCTGACAAAGATTGTTTGTTGGTTTCTATGTTACAAATGTCTGCTCTGTATTTTGCTTTAATGGTGTGGAAGGAAATCTTTAGTTTTAAACTTGGCTTGGATGTGAATAAAAATATAATTTATAAGAAATAAGTGAGAAAATAAATTGAGAATAATAAGTTATGGACTTTGACTTGATGATCAAAGGAATAAAGTTTTATTTTTATTAGGCTAGTCTTTCATTGTTCTTTGATTAAGTTGACAAGTTTTTGTTATATAAGACAAGTTATTGGAAGTACCCTTGGGTGTAAGTGATAAATTACAAAGGACAATGTTATTTTAATTGAAAATATTTAACAAAGAGTTGGACAATTATGGTATGTGTATTTATAGTGAAAGTGTGAAACGGGGCGGTTAGGGGCTTGGTTGGAGTCCGGCTAATGAGGGTGAATTAGGGTCGGCCTATGTTTTAGAATCTTAGCCCTAGCCCCGCCTAGAAGGCATTAGAAATTTTGGCGGCCCCCCTAAACTCTGTGAGGGCTTTATAGGGCTTAGGGTCGGGTCGGTCAGGGCCGGGTTAGGGTCGTTAGGGCCAAATTCCCACCCCTACTACAAAGTGGTGAGAAAAGTTGGACTCTTATTTGTCCGTTACTCACCTGGTTTTGAGGGGGTTCTGATAGGCGTCTGGCTAAGGCCCCAGTCTTTAGCTTGAGGCCCAAGTACCCATATCTATTTACATGATTTTCATGGGCTGTGCCGCTGTGGCTAACTCAACTGCAATGTTTAAATGTACTCAGCACGTCAGCAGTTGGTCACAAAATATGTCATCTACTGCGCTCTATAATTAAAAACAAATTCCTACCTTACTCTACATATTACAATTTTCCGAGTATATGTGGTGCATAAGTGTATTTCCAAGATATACTGTAATTTATAGAATAACAACTGCAAAATATGACAATAGCAGTAACAGGTATCAGGTATTAGAAGTTTGTACTTTGTATAATCGTCTTTCCACCCAAAAAAAAAAAAAAAATTACAAATGTAAACAAAGGAGTGAAAGGACAACAAAGGATCAAACTAAAGAGCAGTTTAGACGTGGTGTCGGTACAGCCGTGAGTCGGACAGCTCTAGGTGCAGTAAGGCCAAAAACATCCATCATGTCAAGTTCACTGGGCTTCATTCCATTTGGTAACTCCCATGAAAAGCAATGGACCAAGTGAGCCACTGCTAACTCTAATGAGTAAAGCCCAAGTTGCATACCAGGGCAAGATCTTCGGCCTGACCCAAAAGGAATGAATTCAAAGTCCCTTCCGTTAAAATCAGCTGCATTCTCTTTATCGAACCTTGAAGGCTTAAACATGTCGGGTTCATCCCAAGCGGTCTTGTCACGACCAATGGCCCATGCATTGATCATGATACGAGAGCGAGCTGGAATTGCGTACCCGGCAATCTCGCTATACTCAGATGTCTCATGAAGGAGGAGTGGGATCGGTGGGTGGAGTCTGAGTGTCTCTTTTACTACGAACTTGAGGTAAGGGAGTTTTTCTAGATCGGAATAATGAACTCTACGATCTAGACCTACCACTTCATTGAGTTGTTGTTGGACTTTCTTTAATTCTTCTGGGCTTTTAATCAACTCTGCCATGGCCCATTCTATGGCTGAAGCAACAGTTTCCGTGCCACCAAACATGACATCCTAGAAAGGTTGAGCAATATAAAACATTAATATGGCAATCTCAAAATGCAATCCGTCTTTATCAGAAATTCGTATACTAAAATGACGTCCATAAGATCTATGATCGCACTGTTTTGACCATGTGGAACACACCATTTAAGATTTTAAGTCCATTGACCATTTTACCAATGACATAATGAGCAGAAATAATAGACTTTTCTCTATTCATCCCTATTCCAAATGAATACTTGACTTCGTATTTGACGATTGGGCAAAGCTATTAATCAACCATTTTGTGGGGATATATATGAACCACGTGATCATTTGTCATGGTTCAAAAGTTTCGATTCAATAAGCCATCATAAAACAGAAAGGGTCAATATAATAATGCGTATGTATGTAGGTCACGAAGTCGATATACGTAGCACTAGTTCACATTTTAGTTTGTCCTACCCTATCACTCTTCTAGATTTCGCACGTACATTAAAGTGATTTGAGTCAACAGTGCTTAATACAGGGGATTCAAATTCAGCACTAAGTTGTTGTGTATTTTCTGTTCACTCAAACGTCCAACATTGAGCACCAATTCTATAGTTAAATGTTTAAAGTTTAAACACTAAAAATTCAGCACTACTTAATCTAAGCATTCAGCATAAATTTTCCCTATAATTTTTTTGCTATGTAATAAGTGTGGTTCGTTCAATATAAATTGTAAGTATATAACTTGCTATACGTACCATAATAAGGGCTTTGATGTTGTCCCTGGTGAAGCTAATGGAATCATCTGATCGACCTGTTTTGCCACTGTCGCCGTAGAAGGCAAGTAGATCATCGACCATATCTGTATCAACCTCGTCATCATTAATACCATTCTTGTTTTTCTTCTTTGCAATGTGTTCATCAATAATATTATCAATGAACCCATCAAGAGAACTGCGGGCCTTAGCGCACCTCTTGTTAAAGCCTTGTGGATCAAACGAGCTAAGAAATGGGAAGAAATCAGCAATGTTAAAGGCACCAAATAGCTTGGAAAATTCTTGCATTATCGCTACGAACTCGTCCTGACCCTCATTCGATGTCGACCCAAAAGCAGACCTGTAAGTTATATTTCTGGTGAGAGAAAATACCAATTCACCAACGTTAATGACTGACCCAGCTTTAGCCGCAACAGTTCGGATTGTGGTCTCAACTTCCTCGCTAACGGAAGCCCATGACTCGGCACGTTTTTTACTAAATACCTTTTGAGTACAAAGCTTACGCATCTGACGCCAAAAAGGGCCGTAGTGAGCAAAAGCCATGTCTGCTTGATTGTAAGTCAAGTACTTGATGTTCAAATTGGCTGGACGATTGGAGTAGATGAGGTCATTAACTTGAAGGACTTGCCGAGCAATTTCTGGAGTAGACACGGCCATCATATGGAGCTTGCCGCTTTGTAGATGAACTAGTCCGCCGTACTGGTCAGCAAGTTGCGCAAGTCCTCGGTGAGTAAGTTGATCCAATATAAACATGTTGCCTACAACTGGTAGACCTTTTGGTCCCGGAGGGTATGGTACTTTCTTCCGTGACCTTACTAGCACCCCGCATAAGAATAGTAATGGAACAACAAAAAACAGAACTACTAGGTAGAGAGATTGCTGAATGAACTCCATTCTTACTTCTGTTCTTGTTTCCTACAAAGTTTCTATCAAATTCTCTGTCACTGCTAGTCTCTTAGTATGGTTATGAGGTACGTACGTTTTGGTGCCCTGAGGTTATAGGACATTAACGAGGTTCCTTTTATAGACGTTCCAAAATTTGTTTTCATACAGATAGGTGGCTGGGAGTGTACGGGGCTGGTGCTGTCCGTTTTTGACAAATTCCGATTTGGTCTTCAAGAATTTTGGAGGAATGTAACATCTATTTTAAAATGAACTCTTTTAAAATCTCAGTTGATTTTTTTGTAGGGTAACAATATGTTGTTGTACTTGTTTAGCATGACAAGTGGCACTAAATTATTGACCCAACTCACCCACCAACCACCTTTAAAGATGGGTCTTACATCGTGTGGAGTATAAAGTAGACTTTCAGCAAGCATATAGTTCACACCATACTACAAAATATCCCGATATATCGTAATATTTGGGGATATCTATTCAAATTTCAGAGAAAGATATATAAATATCACGATATGTTCAAAGATATATACAATTATAAATATCGGTGATATTTCGATGATATTTGTGATATTTGGAGATATTTGGCGATATTTGGCGATATTTTGTGTATATAATAATTTTATTTAATATTTACCATTATATTTCAAATAAATATAAATAATGTATCATGATATATCAAGAACTATCCACAATATCTATGATATTTGTCAATATTTTGGATATATCTACAATATTTGCATGTGAAACAATGTCAAATATCTCCAAAGATGGAGATATATCCACGATACATATCCAGAAATTGAATATCGATAAATACCCATATCCTGATATTTTGTACTATGATTCACACAATCACACCATCACTTTTTGGGATTTAGAGTGTGACACTGTGTACTATAAAAACAAGATAGAAAGAAATAATTTCCCAAAAAAAAAGATAGAAAGAAATAAAGAAAATATTTTCTTTCTTTTTTTGTTTGTCCAAATATTAGTAAGTTTATTGATTTATTTATTACTATTTTTAGTTTTAGTATTTAATTAGGTATGTTATTTGTTATTATTTTGTTTCCATATTTGGTTTTTTATTTTTGGAAAGAGAAAGTGGGATTTGGATGCCACGTAGGAAATGGAATCCCAAAGAAATTATGGAGAGAGTCGGAGTAGAAATGCTCCCATCATTATATGCATAAAAATTCTATTTAGACTCCCTTCATCACTCTCTATCTTACGTGGCACCCAAATTATATTTCTATTTCCAAAAATAAAAAAACTAAAATAGAAACAAATAAATAAGTAATAACTTACCCAATTAAATAATTAAACCCAAAATAGTAAGAAATAAATAACAAAAACTTACCTATATGGCACGTAGAAATTAAAAAAAAAAAAAAAAAAACCCACACTAAAGTTTCACTCCGTCTCTCTTTCTTTGTCAAAACCAACGCCCCTAAAAAACCAATACCAAAAAAAAATTAAACACAACGTACCCTTCTTGAATGGAGAACAAAAAATCATACAGTTCTATTGACTTAAACAAATGTGTAGATGAACTAGACATGGAAGATAATGAATGGTCTGAATATCAAAATAGTGTGACTGAAGATGAAGATGGTAAAATATGATGATTTATTTGTCACACACTCACACCCCATTCAACTTTTTTTATTTTTTTCTTTTTTTGTTTGTGAAAATATTAGTAAGTTTGTTGATTTATTTATTATTATTTTTAGTTTTAGTATTTAATTAGGTATGTTATTTGTTATTATTTTGTTTCTATGTTTGGTTTTTTATTTTTGGAAAGAGAAAGTTGGATTTGAAATGGAGTCCAAGGGGAATTATAGAGGAAGTCTGAGTAGAAACGCTTTTATATGTAATAAGCGTTTATCAAGTGTTAGGGTTTCTTAAACTATATATGGAATTCAAGGTAGAAACACAAAATAAGCCAGCCGTAAATTATTGTTGCATAATTGGAAGATGCAAGTGTCCAACATCATTGGCTATTGAGATACTCGGAAGGTAAAATGACTCCCTATAGTAAGGTGATTTACCATACTTGTATCTCTTTAAACAACTTCAAATTTTAGAAGTAAAATGTAGAATGACTCCCTATAGTAAGGTGATTTACCATACTTGTATCTCTTTAAACAACTTCAAATTTTACAAGTAAAATGTGATTTGTTGGCTAACGACTACATAAATTGCACGCCAAACTCCTCTTTCACGCCAGCAGCACAAACATAATATAAATTTAAGAAATTGGTCCCAATGCTAATTTTCAAGTGGAAATCACTCTCGAAATCAGCGATTTTTTTTAATCACTCTCAAGGACAAATTTCGAGTAAAAATAACCCGGAAAACCAATTTTCGAGTAAAAAATAACCTTTAAGGACAAATTACCCGGATTTGACATATTTTTTTTTTCGATTTTACCCTTTCTATCGTTTTGCTATGAATAATAAGTGCTCATACCTTATGCTGATGTATGAACAATGATTGTCCATACCCAAATAGGCGAACATACGCCACACAATATATTGATGTACGAAAAATGATTGTTCATAGCTCATGTTGAGGTATAAACAATGATTGTTCATACTCCAATAGGTGTTTTTATTGATTATACATTATATTTAGGTATGAACAATACATGATTGTTCATACTCCAATAAATGTTCTTATTGATCATACATTATGTTGGGATGTTCAATGTTCATATCCAAAATAGGGCGATATGAACAATGATTGTTCATACTCTAATAAGTGTTATTATTATTGATCATACATTATGTTGAAGTATGAACATTGATTGTTCATACTCCAAATATAAATAGTGATTGTTCATAGCTAATGTTGAGGTATACACAGTGATTGTTCATACTCCAATAGGCCGGTGTTTTTACTGATCATACATTATGTTAAGGTATGAACATTCATACCCTAAATAAGTATGAACAATCATTGTTCATATTGTTCATACTATATACATTGGGTTGTTTTAGTTGGGTCGGGCCGGTTATCATTTCGTACCAGGGGTATACTTGACCTTTCATCTACCCGAGTTGTTTTAAATTTCATGTTAAGGGTATACTTGATCTTTCATCCAAGGCCCAATTTTTCCATTTCGATGATATATCGGACCCCCAAAAACCGAAATATATCGGTCTATATTGGGATACAACCGATATATCAGTGATTTCAAAATTTTGGTGAAAAAAAAATCAAAATATCGATATATCGAAAATATCGCCAATATATAACGATATATATTGGAAATATCGGTCAACAGTCAACAGTCAACAAAATTGGTCAAAAAGTCCAACCAAGTCAAACGATATATATATAATATATTAGATATATCGCTGATATATATCGATTTATCAAAAAATATGATATATATTGGTCTGAAAATATGCCAATATATCTAACTGATATTTCAAATTATTTCCATATAGGGTACCTCAAAAATTGAAATATATCAGTGAAATATCGATATTTCAACCGATAGTTTAGGCCTTGCTTTTTATCTATCCGGTCCTTGTGAGTGATTAAAAAAACAAGTGTCATCTAGAGTTACTTTACTTTTTCCCCCGATCTGTCTTAGAGAGTCACTCCCTAATATAAATTAGTATGAGCAGCCCCCTTTGAGTGACAATCTCGTATCAGCCCCTGAATTGTATTCGTAAACTTATATATGCAGTCCTAGCACCAATTCATAGGGTAGGGAATCGGGTCGGGTTTGACTCGAATTCGAATATTTTGGGTTCAGGTCGATTTTCATATTCGTTTATTTATTCGGGTCGGGTTCGGGGTCGGATATATTTTTTAGGTTTTTTTTGAATTTTTAGTATTATCCGATCGGGTCGGTCGGGCTTGGATCAGATTCGGATTGAAGATTTCAGTTTGATTCAGATTTGGGTTTATATTCGGATATTTTCAAACTATTCGGTTTCGGATTTGGATATAGTCATATCCGACCCAAACCCAACCCGTTCCTGCCCTACCAATTCATCCTACCTTCAATTATCTGTATCCCTTTGTTAATTGTTATTGTAATTATCGAAAAAAAAATTGTTATTGTGACTTTAATTAAACACTGTAGTTTCTACTAATTTTTTATGATATGATTTGCGTGTCCTTTCGTCAGTTTGACATCAGTCATTTTGTATAGTTTTTCGTAAAATGACATAGCTAAATTTGTGCTTGGACTATGCCACCACGGCACCACCCAACAATTCTTTTCATGTCTCATTCATATGTACGTTAGTGGAGAATTGGAGAAACCGACCGCCATTTGCCAAAAATTCCAGTTTAAGCGATCATTATTTAACAAAAAAAAATCTGTTTTTCAACATAGAAATACAATATGAGTCGTATTTCTTCCATTAACCTCTCTATGAAGATCCACATATATAAGTATTAGAATAGATATTTTATTAAGTTCTTTATTCTTTTTGCCTCTTTAATACTCATAATAACATATATTAAGTTATTAAGCATATATATATACTAGAATTTTACCCGTGGCTACGGGACTGAGTCATTATGGGTGACTTTCACACTCATTCAGCAGCGTCAATACTAAAAATTGCATCTAGTCGAGGCGATAAAAAATTACATGTCTCTAAATAATTGTACGTATAGTAACGTGATCTAGAAATTATCCATGTCTTCAACCTGAATGATTCGTGATTTTGTTTCTCACATTCTATATGTGCGAAAGGAAAAATCAATTGCTTGGTGTTTGCTTAGTCAAATAAGCCAGCCAATGTTGATAACTAAATTATGAAAAACCAATGTAATACATATACTTTCTCTAATAACGAACCTTTTGTTGGTAGTTTTGATACAATTCGTTACATGATATTGTGAACTATAAATTGTGTCGATATGCCAACAACTTTTTTTTTTTTTTTTTTTTTTTTTTTTTTTTTTTTCCAAATAAACTAGGGTTAGGCCGACCCCCACCTGTATTAATCTAACTTTTCCTTACATATATAGTTCCACTCGCATCCTCGTTTACAATGTTCTGTACAACAAAATCCAGAGGATAAGCAAAATGTCTGAGAGAAAATTCAGCAGGTTTTCAACACTTCTATGTAAACTAGCAAAATAATCAGCTACCCTATTCACTTCTCGAAAAGCATGTGAGAAAGATATGAAACTGAATCCTTCCTTCTTCCTTTCAATAGCCGCCACAACATCTCGACAATACCAGGGAGGTTCCTCAATTTTGTTGATTGCATTGACGGCTCTTATTGAATCCGCTTCTACTTCTACCTCTAAGTATCCTTCTACCAGACATCGAACAAGACAAACCTCTATAGCTTTCAGTTCTTGGAATATAACTGACGCCATACCACCACTTCCACTAAATGCAGCCATAACCCTACCTTCATTGTTTCTTATCACTCCTCCATGTCCCAGTCCATGGATATTCAAGGCTCCATCAGTGTTTGCTTTCAATCTCGTACCTATCGGAGGAACCCATGTGCAGTTCGTTTGCATCTGTTGCTTGAATTCACCGGTAATACCAATTCTAAGCAACAACCCTCTTCCCCTTGCACTATCTCTGAGCTCCGGTCGAAGCACCTGAAGATAGTTTCTCAAATCTCTAACCATCTTGTTAAAAACTGACTCCGGGGGTTTTCCATCATGTCGAAAGCGTCTTAAATTACGTTCCTTCCATATATAATCCACCGATGCCCATATGAACACCTTATATATCTCCCCCACCTCAACATTTTTACATTGTCGAATAATCGAAACCCATTCCCTATTCGCATTGGAGGCATCAGTGTGAATACCTAGTAGATGTTTCACCCTTTCAAAGAAATTTCTTGAGTATTGACACTCAAAAAATAAATGCGCTGAGTATTCCCTGCTTTCGTTACATAAACAGCATACCGACCTGTTAAGGATCCTCTTATGCACTAACCTGTCCTGTGTTGGTATACTATTAGAAAACAGCTGCCAAGTGGAAAAAAAGGAATGGGCAGAACCCATTTTCCCCATACCATACTGCACCAAGGTTTCTTCTCTCTTGCTCTGGTCAAAGCTTCATAAGCACTCTTGGAATTAAATTTGCCACTTTGATGAGGAGTCCAGACAATGAAGTCTTTTTCCAGGTGCGAGTTGATTTGCACTTCATTGATTTCCTTCTTCAAACTTGCCGCCTGCAAATTTTGGACTTCTGAGTTCCATGTATCATCGGATATAAGGATACTTACTGTAGCATTCAGTTGAAAATCCCATCCTGCTCTCGCTTCTGCATCTTCGATCAAAGGAGATCTTGAACACCAAATATCATGCCATAAAAAAGTGTCTTCCCTATTCGCAATTTCTGATCTGATAAACTTTTTGGCTTCAGTCCTCGTCTCCAAGATGTTTCTCCACGTCCATGAGCAGTCTTTTGGGATACTCATGGACCAGAAAAACTTCTCTTTAATGTGCTGCTGCCATGTCCAGTCGACCCAAACCATTTCTTCTCTTGTGACCACCTTAAAAATCAACCCACAGTAGGCTCCAATGTTCCACCTTTGTAAGTTCATGACTCCCAGACCCCCTTCCTCCTTAGACAGACAAACAGTACTCCAGCTAGCTTGGTGATGTCCTTTCTTCTCTGTAGACCCAGTCCACAAAAATTTTGCACATATCTGTTGCACTTGTTTAAGAACCGTAGAAGGTAGAATGAAAGTTTTGGACCAAAAGGTGTGGAAAGCAAGAAGCACCGAGTTTATAACTTGTAATCTTCCTGCGTGAGACAACAACTTTGACTTCCAGTTCGAAATCTTACTAGTAACATTCTCTATTAGCGGTTGACATTCTCTAATCCCCAGCCCAGCAGAGATGAGTGATAGCCCAAGATATCTCACTGGCGGTTTAATTAAATCTATACACATAATCTCCGCTAAAGCTGTTGCATCCGGATGACTAAGGCCTCCAGCCAGTAAAGACGTCTTGTGAGTATTGATTTTTAGCCCTGTCGCATCTCCAAAGGTTTTAATCATGCTTTTAACTGGCCATCGCGATGCACTATCACCTTTGCAAAACATGAGAACATCATCTGCAAAAGCTAGATGAGACAACCTCACCTTGCTACATTTGGAATGAAAAAGGATATCTTTGTTGTTGAAGCCTTGCATCAGGATACCAGTTAGGATTTCCATCACCAACACAAAGAGATACGGTGATAATGGGTCACCTTGGCGAATTCCTTTTTTTCCAGCAAAGAAACCTTCCGGAGCTCCATTGATAAGGATAGAATATGAAGGAGTCGCAATGCACATCTCTACCCATTTAACCATTGTTTCACGAAAATTGAAAACTCTGCACATCGTTAGTATAGCCTCCCAACTCACCGAGTCGTACGCTTTCCTTATATCCAGCTTTATAGAGCATCTGGGAGTACCATACTTCCTGTCATAGCCTCTGAGAAGTTCATGAGACAGAAGGATATTGTCCTGTATAGATCTGTCAGGAATGAACGCGGACTGGTTAGAATGTACAATATCATTGATCACCTTCTTAATCCTATTTGCTATGATCTTAGATATGCATTTATACACCGTATTACATAGCGCAATAGGTCTAAAGTCCTCAACCTTTGTGGGGTTGTGAACCTTAGGAATAAGACAAAGAAACGTGGCATTAACACCTCTCAGAAATTTACAAAATTTAAAAGCATTGAGAATGGCCTTAGTAAAGCCATTCCCTACAACAGACCAACAACTCATGAAAAAGAAAGGGGTGAAACCATCTGGTCCCGGGGTTGCCTTCTTATCACTACTATAGAATGACACATATACCACGGTCAATAAGAACGTTTATACCACGGTTCTTCCAAAAACCGTGGGAAATACTTATATACCACGGCGGAAATTTCTTTGGTCATTGGTTTACTAGTATATGTCACAGTTACATGAAAACCATGGGATGAGTTGGGCCATATACCATGGTTAGTTTTTTTTTTCAGCATGAGAGTACTCTACATCCCCACTACCTTAAACATAAACAGTGGTATATAAAATTTCCACTTTCTACCGTGGTTTATGACTTTATACCAAATAGTCAAATACGTGGAAAAAAAAATACACAATACGAAACTTATTCAAATTGGATTCCCGCTATTCTCTCGGTCTCTCCCCACAACTTCTACAGTTCTACGACTCTTAGGATTCCTGTAATAGTGAGAAAACCCACCGTCACTACACCATAACAGTGCAAAGAATTGGATTTCTTCTCAACCTCTACTCAAGAACACAACAAAGAGAAACCTTTTCCTCTTAACTCCGCATGATGTTTTCTCCATGTTTCTTGATCTATTCGAATTCCACCTCATTTTCGTTCATCTTCCCCAAATTTCGATGAAATTGAACTAAAGGAAGCAGTTTTTGTTCATATCAATTTCTTCATCTCAGACAAAGGTACCATCTTTCCGATTTTTTAAGGTATCCATACTACTACTTTCGACGAAGTTTAATTTTGTCTTTCGCTATTTTGGTTTTGTAATTCTTGAATTCGTTTTCTAGGGTTTATAAATTTCTTATTGATTGAGTTTTAAATTTTATTGTTTTTACCAGCTATATCAGCCGTCCAGATTTCAACTTTGTTCCTTGATAAAAGCTGGCAGAAGATGTTGAAATCTGGATAGGTATATTACGTTTTTTCATAGGGAATTGATAAAATTGATAAAATCTGTTTAAGTTTAATAGGGAATTGATATAGTTGGTAAAAACAATAAAATTTAAAACTCAATCAGAACAGAGTCGCTATTTTAAAACAATAAAATTTGAAATCTGGACAGGTATATTCAGAACATAATCGCTATTTTTTAATGTGCTTATTGTACACTGTGTTGTTTAAGTTTCTCAGGTTTTATCAAGGAACAAAGTTCTAATAGCGTTGTTTCTGAAAAAAAGCTCTATGAACAAAATGTACCAGTTACTACCATGTTCAAAGAGAGTTGGGAGGAACTTCTTATCATCATTCAGGTGGAAACCTGGTTAAGGTAGGTAATCATTTCCCTCAAAGCGATGCATAATTCAACTTAGCTTTTGCCTCCTAAAGAAGAATTGTCAATCTGAATTGCAGAATGGTCAGGATTCTAGTTCTTCAAGAAAACCTAAAGTTAGGAAAAAAGAAAGTGAGGATGTTTCTATGCCTCCCGGGCGGATCTGTTGAAATTCAAAGTTAGTGTCGGTTTTATTTATATTTTGTCCTCGCTATTTTCTGCTTTTTATTTCTTACTTTAAGAACTAAAAGGTTAAATTGGAAACTTTAGATGGCATTGTTGAATGCTTTCATGAGGTGGTGGAGGAATTATGTAGTAGAGTGGAATGTCTTAATGAAGATCAGGATGAAGCAGATGCACAACCAATGTCATCTACTGATCTTAAAATGCTTGTCAGTGAAATAATGTCCATCCGTGCAAAAAAATTTATGCACTTGGTTCCTGTAGACATCCTTGTAAGGCTATTAAATGTCTTAGATCGTCAGATTTGTTTCGCTGAGGGTTTGTCCATCGATGACAATGAAAATGTAAGCTACATCCTTTCTTAGACAGTTTCTCCTTTTATTATTCAGACCCTAGGGTGTTCTGTTAAGACTTAAGAGTTCCTTTTGCTTTAGTAAATCTCTTAGTGTCTTGTCCTTGGAAAATGAAAATTATAAGTGGAAATGATAAACACTCAGGCCACTCTAATACCAGCTAAAATAGCTGTAGTTTTAATTAGTTTCTTTGGATCACGGACAGTATTGTCCATATTGTGTGCGGAGTGCCACACTATCAGGATACTTGTAGGCAAGTAGTCAGAAGGAGCTCATTTGAGAAGGTTCATCCCTCTCTTGTGAATACCCAATGCATGACCCAAAAGGCTAAAACAAAATGTGGGCCATAAGTTTCAGCGTTGTACTGCAGAAACACCACATTGTCAGGTGTTTCCTGTGCATTGTTACTATCAAATACCTTTTTTTCATTCCTTCATTTAATTCAGAACTGGGCCAAAAAAATGAGGAAGAAAAATAGGTTAATGATGCAATTGGTTTAGTAGAGGGTTTATACATGAGACCCCGATACTTTAAAGAGTAAGGAGAGTGTAGTGTTGTGTCGGATGTTCCATTCTTGTGTAAAATGGTGTGTCCTTGTGTGTCGAGTCTGTATCACTCTTATCCGAGTATTATAATATAGTCCTAATTACTATGCAGATTGAAAACTTAAACGGTAGGTACATTGACAAGTTATGTGTTATTTTTGATTCATCGATTCGTAAGTCGTGTCAATGGTCACTTACGCTTTGGAGTCCACCCATGCAACTCTAGTAGTAATGACACACCATGACATGCCAAAGCAGCTATATAAGGAAGAGGTGTGTGCCACTTCCTTAGCTTCTTATTTGTTAGTTCAAATAATTTTCATTTGTCGATCTCCATATTTCCTCCTTCATCTTTCCTGTGATTTTCTGTTAACGAGGAGGAAACTGGCGACAAATTAATTTGTATTCTTTCCATATCGGATCATTGATAGAATTCGGACTTCTCGAGGCATCGGATCATGGGTTGCATGTCAGCTTGTGATCCATCATATCGTGCTCTGCATAAACCTAGCAAAAATGGAGGGCTTGACGGTAAGCTTCATCTCTTGTACGTGGAAGCTCGATTTTCATGTTGGCTTTTTAGGTTGTTATATACAGTCCATTTCAAGAGATACTTTGATTTTATCTGCTCATTATCTCTCCCTCATAATTTTAACTCTCTTCAACTTTTGTTAGTTCACATGATTCAGCCTATAATTATTGCATATGACCTTTTGTGACTTATCCTAGCCAATATTGATGCTTATTCATCAATAACAAAAAGCAAAAGAATAATAAAATAAACAGTAAAAACATGCAAAATGTTTCTCTAGCTTGCGTTATTTACTTGTTTATATCAACTCTTGTGTGAACGGATTTTATGTATTTTATTCGTATATTTTTTATTAGTATGAAGCTGATATCAGTATGCTTCTTATTTTCAGGTGAAGAAGATGAAGAAGCGGATGTTGAATTTGATTCATCGAGCAAGAAGCGTCGTCGTTATAGGAGTTCTAAAGCAAAGAAGTCTACAGGGAACAAGTGTGCTTATCACTGAAAATAAGCTTGTTCAACTGGATCATTTGAAAATAAGGTATTCGAAAGTTTTGGCAAACACTTTATTTGGCTCAACGACTTTGCCTTATTCTTATATAGTAACTCCACATGTCGTGCTTTCACTCATCCAGATAACAAATTTAGAACTGAAGGAGACATACACGCAAGATGAACTTGACGGTGTTCGACTCGATATTATTCAGTTCATCTAGGAAAATGGGGTGTTTCAGTCGGAAGTGAATGAGGATGAGTTTTAGTTATGTTCGGACCCCTCCAGTTTAATTTATGAGTCTTACCTTTTTAATTTATGAAAAGGAATTTGAAGTTTGTTTTCTTAGTGCACTCAAAAAATTAATGAAAGTTTTTATTTATTATTATTATTATCTTTTTTTGCAATGTTTGATAGTTTATTGTACATTTTGGAATTTGTTGGGAAGATGGAAATGTTATATGCAGGCAGGCTGCGTAAATTTTGTTATGCAGGTTCGGTTTTTAAGTGGAATATTGTTACTAGCATTATTATTAAATATATATATATATATATATATATATATACACCACGGTTTGGCATAAACCGTAGTGTTTAGTATAACTATATACCACGGTATTATAACACATACACTAATATAAACCACGGTTTTAATAGCTTATATGCCACGGTTATGTTGACAACCGTGGTATATAATGGGCATTACAAACCACGGTTCTTTGAAAAACCGTGGTATCCGTTAAATATATATACCACAGTTTTGCTATTATTATATACCACACCACCTATTGTCACGGTTGTATAACAGTGGTAAATATATTTATACCACACTTAAAAACAGTGGTATAAGTGTCATTCTGTAGTAGTGTATTCATGCCAAAGAGAGCTGCTTTCACTTCTTCCGGTGATATATCACTGCCTAACTCTGCTGCCATGTTCAGTGATATCACTGCTTTGACTTTTAAGCTGTTAAAGAAGCCTCTGCCACTTATCTCTTCAGATTCAGACCCCAGCAGCTCTCCATAGAATTCCAAAAAAGCCTTGCTCACCTCTGCTTGACCAGTCACAGAATCACCACTTTGGTTCTGCAGACACCAAATGCCACTCTTGGCCTTCTTTTCCTCTAAAGCTTTAAAGAAAAAAGCCGTACACTTGTCTCCTTCCCTTACCCAAGCTTCATCATATTTCTCCTTAATCTCCGCAGCCTCTATTCTTGCTAGCTCACTGTATTTCTCCAGAGCTATCCTTTCATTTTGTCCTAAGTTCAAGTCCCAAGGCTTGTTCTGCACTTGCCTTTGCAAATCATATAGCACGTCCCTCGCCTGTTGCACTCTTGTGTGGATGTCAGAGAAATTCCTCCTAGCCCAAGGCTTGATTTTGTCCTTCAAGAGTTTAAGCTTTTGAATCAATAGATACATCGGATTGGTAAAAAGCTTTGTTGCCCATGTTTCCGACAACAGTTCCTGAAATTCTTTACTGTTATTGGTAAAAAGCTTTGAATCTGAATGGCAAAGCTTTGAATCAATAGATACATCAGATTGGTAAAAAGCTTTGAATCTGAATGGCAAAGCTTTACTGTTATAATCATACCAGTAAAGTAACACTGGAGAGTGATCTGAAATTCCTTGCGGCAAAAACTCCACCCTTGAAGTAGGGTATATATCATTCCATAGACTATTAACCAAGCATCTATCGATTTTGGTCATAATCCTTCCTCTTCCCACCACTTTGTTATTCCACGTGTAGAAAAACCCATTAAAACTTAGATCCGACAATCCTGCGCTTTGGATGCAATCAACAAAATCCACAACTTCACTCGGATGTACCGGTTTGCCACCCACTCTCTCTTCGGCTTTAGAAATGTTGTTAAAATCTCTCACCATAGTCCAAGGCACCGTGATTGTATTGTGTATCGCAGTAATTTCCCTCCATAGCCCAAGCCTGAGCATCTTTGAATTCCTTGCATACACCACCGTCAGTAAAAATGCTTCATTGGTTGGCCTAAATGTAACTTGACAATGTAGGAGTTGATCATATTCATGCAACTTTACTATATCTATCTTGAATGGATCCCAACACACCCATATTCGACCTGCCGGATCCTTATTATAATTATTTGTGTGTGCCCAGAGTGGACAATAAATGTTCCTAATCAAATCATACTTCTCCCGTCTCACTTTTGTTTCCAATAAACAGAAAACACTCAGCTTCTTATTTATTCTGACTTTATTGATTTCCCTCGCCTTCTCTATGTCATTCGTACCTCTGACATTCCAAAAGCCCATGGATGTTATCATCTTCGATTTTTGTTCTTGGAGCGTTTAGGTCTGCCCCTTCCCTTCTTCCCTTTGCTCTGAGTCTTGGGTGAATGTTCCTGACTCGACTTCTCACCGCACACTCTACTTGATCTTGTCACCATCCCACTGGTTTTCTCTGTAGTTGGTGTGCGTAGTAACATCTCACTATCAGGTTCAACTATTTGGTCATGAAAAAAATCCATATCCCCATCCATGACCTCTTATTCTATAAACTCTTCCATCTCATTAATGTCCAACAACATGTGGAATCTACTTTCTTCTATATTAAACGCCTGCAGCAACTCCTCTTCTATCCTCTGAACTAAGTCTGCACTCAGCTCCTTTTCAGATAATACAATATCTTGCTCTACTGTAGGTTCAGCACTCATACGAGTTTCATGCCATACCACCATACTATTACTACTAGTAGTCGGACCCCCATTACTCTGTGCCTCTTGATGGCCTTCTAGTGCTCTATCATTATGGCCTCCATTTATCCTATTATCTGCTCTCTCTCTGCCTCCATTCCTTTCATTATTATTGGTGTTGTTGTCTTGCACTCGAGTTTGTCTCATTATGGTACTATCAGTTTCCTCAGAAATTTTCTGCCTCCATTCTACTGCCTTATTTCTCTTCTTATTTCTCCTTTGCTGACTCTTAGAAATCCTGACATTAGTATCTTGTGCGCCTTGTGATTCTGGTACGGCTGATTCCTTATCCAGCCTCTGTGCATTATGTTGTACCCCTTGCTGTGACTCTGCATTACCACCTCTGTTCACTCTTCTACATTCTGCCACTAGATGCCCTACTATATTGCAGTGTTTACAATCATTAACAAAACAGTTGAGCCCTACTTTAAAAATCAATAAAGAGAAGAATTCCCAATATGTGAATTTGTGATGAAAAGCTATGTTTCTTTCATAGTGTACAAAAGCTGATATCCAAAAAACTCATTCCCATTAAGACTTGTCAATATCGGTTGGAGATTGGGTAAGATATACTATCGAATGTAAAATACATAGTATAGTAATGGTTTTCTTCCGTAACCCTCTTTCTTACAACACAATCAAAGTGAGGAGCCAGTGTTGAGGAGTACGTCACTAGAGTTTGGCCTTTGTTCAAATTGAAACGACAATATGAAGGAGTTTATTGAAGAGTTTGGCCTCTTTTTTTCGGTAATTGTTTCGGGGATTTTTTTTTGCAATAGGCAATATACAGAGAAGATTGAGTGTTAAAGGCATACACATTAATAAAAATTAGTGGAGAATACAATTTAATATGTGAAATCACGTCACTACACCTGTTGAAGAAGCTTGGAGCGGTGGAGAGAACTTGGAACAATGAAGAAAAAGCACCCTTGTTGAGTTTCTAGTGGTGGAGTCTCATGTACGTTTGTTTCAAACGAAGGGTTTTTTAGTATGTTTTCATAAGTTTGAAACGAAGGGTTTTTTTTTTTTTGTGAGGGTCTTTGTTTCTTAATTAAAATCAACTTACTATTAACTCTTAATTGTATTATATTAATCGTCAGATGTACTAATTATATAAACTTTTAGCCGTCGGATGTGAGCTACACACAAAGCGCTTAAAAACCAAACTGTTTATATATATATAGGAGGGATCAATATACCATGATTTTTATACCATGGTTTATACCATGGCTTTTTTTTTCCCCTAAATTAGCAAAATTGTATTAGTATGGGAAAAGGAGGTACAAATTACATCGTAGAAGTTGATTTGGGTTTGTACATCCCCTAACCACCTTTAATCAAACCTATAATAGGTCGCCGAGAGAGATTCCCATCTAGTAAGCCAGTAGGGTCTTTCCTCATACAAAACTTGATCCGTTCAATTGAGTGAAAGCACATGATTTGCGGCTAAGTTAGCTGCAACGTTTGCTTCCCGCCAAATGCTTGTAATCTGACAGTGAAACAAGCTTCTTTGAACTCTCTTCCACCTTTGTTTTAAGAACCAGGGAAGTTGATCCTCTCCAAAGGCCATGACTGCTGCTGTAGAATTTTATTCCACCCCTTGCTTACTGCCTCCTCAATACCCTCAAGAATACCCAGGATTTCAGCTATATAGCGAGTGTTAAAACCAATTTTTTTGCACAAAACTTGTAGGATTTCGCAGTTCGGATTCCTAAAGATTGTACCATAACTAGCTTCACCGGGGTTTCCTTTGGACGCACCATCTGTGTTGATCTTAATGATGTCGAGGTTAGGTGGGTACCACTTACAGTTTCTAATTTTTTGAGCTCTTGGGTGTCTTGCTTGTAATCCCCATTTTTCCAATATCATCATACCATGCCCTACAACTTCACTCACAAGACGAACTAGAACCTAATTTTTGTAGATATGTCCAACAAACCATGAAGATCACTTCTACAAAATTTCATCTCATTTGATAGTGTTTAACAATGTCAAAAGATGATTGCAGAATCAAAGAATTTGGACCGTTAAAAAAAAATTAATTGGCATTTTTTTAAAAACTAGGTTAGAGGTTTCCAAATGAGCCGAATATTGGTAGAGTAGCTATTCATAGTTAGTAGATCATATCTACAAAATATTAGCTCTCTCGTCTTGTAAAGAGACGTGGTATAAAAAATCATAGTAAAACAGATCCCTTCCTATATATATATATATATATATATAGGGAAGGGATCCGTTTACCACAGTTTTTATACCATAGTTTATACCATGCCCCACAACTTTACCTACAACATGAATTATAACATAGTTTTTTGTGGATGTGTTCAACTAACCATGAAGATCACCTCTATAAAATTTCACCTCATTTGATAACGTTTAACTTTGTCAAAAAATGATTGCTAAATCAAAAAATCTAAATCGTTAAAAAAAATTCAAAGTTTACAACAACTTTTAACTAGGTTAGAGATTTTCAAATGAGATGAATATTTGTGGAGATGTTATGTATGGTTAGTATATCATATCCACAAATTATTAGTACTTAATTCATCTTGTAGGGGGGTGTGGTATAAACTACGATATAAAAAGTATAGTAAACAGAACATGCTTGTATATATATATACTAGAAAGTAGGCCCGTGCATACGCACCGGCTCTTTTGAAAACATGTTCAACAATCATAACTATATACATATAGAAATTTTCTAACAAATCATGATTTCCGTTTTAGTTACTAACCTATTGTAATTTCATAACAAATCGTTTTAATTATGTTTTAAAAGTCCATTTTAATTTTTTAACAAATTGTTTTAATTAAGTTTTATAAATCCATTTTTTAACCCTATTTTAATAGTTGACTTAATTTAGAAATATGATTTCCGTTTTAATAGGATAATGATTTTCGTTTTAATTAGATATGCTATATTTTTCATTTTCAATAGAGAATGCATTCCCGTTTTAATAGGAAAAAGATTCTCGTTTTAATTAGAAATATTATAATTTCTTTTTTCTAATAGAGGAGGAATTTCTGTTTTAATAGGAAATTGATTCCCGTTTTAATTAGAAGTGTCTAATAAATAAGAAATGAATTCTCGTTTTAATAGGAGATGATGATGTGGAATGTTAATAGAGTTCGAAAAATACCCTTTGTAGGAGCTTTAATATTAAGATATAGATATGGGGACATGTATAGAGTACATGCACATTTTAGCAAAAAAAAAAAAAGTTAACTAGTATTACTCGCCTACTAGATGAGCCAATTAGGATTTCCCCCAACTAGATAGGGAAATTAGGGTCTCTTCCTTAAGTATACACAAAAAAAAATATGGTCAACCCTAATTTTGTGTGTATTTATGGGAGAGACCCTAATTTCCCCATTTAGTTGGGAGAAATCCTAATTGGCTCATCTTGTAGGGTAATGCTAGTTAACCAAAAAAAAAAAAATACATGCACATTACAACTGCAGGGATCACAAATTCACAAGTCTTTCAATTGATCGAAAATGAGGAAGTCAAAAACCATACCACATGGTCACATGGATGACCAAAATAACGTGACCAGTCAACCCTGCCATTACTTGTTTTTGACTTCTTCTGGCACGTTGAAATAGTGTGTTCTATTCTTGGTAGAACATTAATTAGAGAACACATGTAGACTAACTCCATTCTATAGTTAATTAGAGGGACCCTTAATTAGATGCTGGAGGCTGAGACACCACTAAAGAACATTCTTCCTAACCGGACACCACCCATGGGTGCATGTGTTTGTTGTACGTACTAGTCCTTAAAGCACAACCTAAATTGGCACCCTTTCCTAGTCCATTTAAGTCCCACCCTACCGGTAACCGGCCTACCCCTTCAGGACTAGATCAAATTCCTACGCCACACCAACAACCTTAGTACGTGTTGAATATGGCAACCAACGTGTTGAATATGGCATCCCGCATCCCCATCCCTAAGTAAGATGATTAGACGAAGCAAACATGCTGCTTTTGCACCTGGATAATATATATGATTCTGGCCGAGCTAAGGGTGTGTCAATTTGTGGAAATTCTCCAATCGATTTAATGGTAAATTCATATCAAACTGCTAATTTTAGGGAACTTTGCACCACTAATTTAAGTAAAATTAGAGCTCGAGTTCTAATTGAACAATGTTATTGTGAGTTATAGTTTATTGAAAAAAAGTGATTTTTGACCCCGAGTGGGAAAAGATAGAGTAAATGCACGAGTATATATATTGTGTTGGGCAGATCAAAAAAAAAAAAACAATTATTATAAGTGTGCTATTGGTATTAAAAAGTTAAAAAAAAAAAAAAAATTACAAGTGTGCCATTGATCCCAAAAAATTGAATTCGAAAACTCCAAACTTAAATGATCTGGCTAGGTCGTTCATTATGCAAACCCAATTATATGGCCACACCGTTTGGACTAAGTCTCAAACGATGTGGCAAACGACTTTGTCACATCATTTGAGACTTAGTCCAAACGGTATGGCCACACAGGCCAAGAGGCCAAAAAACAGACTTTATATTTTTTCAAAGTTCAAATTCCAAACGGTGTGGACACATCGTTGGGAACTTAGTCCAAACGGTGTGGCCACACCGGTTGGGATTTGAACTTTGAAAAAATATAAAGTTTTGTTTCTTGGCCGTTTGGACTAAGTCCCAAACGATTTGGCCACAACGTTTGAGATGGTGTTAACGGGTGAGGCGATCGGTCAAGAGTTAAGAAAGCGAGAACCTTTATATTGTTTTCAAAGTTGGACTTAAACTTTGAAAAAAATATAAAGTTCTGTTTCTTGGACTCTTGACCGGTGTGGCCACACCGTTGGGTTTGCACAATGAATGACCTAGCCGGGTCATTTAAGTTTTGGGTTTTCGAATTCAATTTTTTGGGACCAATGGCACATTGTAATATTTGTTTTTTTTTTGGACTTTTTGGAACCAATGACACACTTGTAATAATTGTTTTTTTTTTGGGTCTGCCCAACACAATATGGGGTCTGTCAATAACAAATACCTTTAATTAAAATGTGCTTATTTAAAATTTAAGGGTTTTTTTTTACTTAACCCCCCAAAGTTTGTACACACTTTTGTGATAATCTTCTATTTTTAAAATCATTAGTGGTTGCCTCCCACTCTGTCAATTTTATATGTAACAGACGTTGGTATTTTGTATATTGATAAATTTGCCCCTAATTTAAATTTGTAAAAATCTTCCATTTTTAACATTCAAATTTGTAAAAACTCTCATTCAAATTTACCCCATTTTTCAATCTCTCTTTCATTCTTCTCACCAATTAAATTCACCAACTCAGTAAGTTTTATACTATTTTGCGTATCTTCATTAGGCCATTGAAGAATTAAAATGTTTTTAATAGCTAAATGAACTTCAAGAACCAGCTTATGACAAGTCGAAATACCCATACGTCTTTGCCCCATTTGCACCAATGAATCCTGCAACAAACCCATTTGCAGTTCCCCTCCACCACACCAATTATCACCACACCCGTAACTGTACCTCCTACTAACCTTATCACTACACCTTCGATGGTGCCACCAACAGGCAATCAGGTTCCCCCATTCCTTGCAGTTTCTATTACACCGCCACCGCACTAAGTTCCTCCAATTTTTTTTTCCAAATTTTCAATTGTCTTTGGTATTCCCCCATTGAGCTTGTTGTTTCCAATTATTAGAGATCATATAGGCTAGTCAATCTTCCCATTTCTGATGGTATTGATCATGTCCGCCCAAACTTTAAATCTCCGGAAAGATAGGTCCAGTGAATTTGTTTTGAGTAGCATCCAAGTATGACAGCTAGCCCTGATTCACCAATATGGAATGTCACAGCCCGAATTTCTAAACAATTACAAAGTGAATATTTGAAATATAAATATCTCAAACATCACTATGTTCATTTGTCTAAAAACCCAAGCTATGATGGGGTGGATACAACTCATGCCAACCCCGAAAACCCACATCATAAAAGAATTAACTTAACAACAAAATATCTCTAAAATTTCTCAACCATCACTTTATTAAAAGACTATCTTCCGTCCAAAAATCATCAATATAAAACTCTAAGAATAAAAAGTCTTCAACATCGTATTCTCAGGTCATATGAATATGAACTACGTTATTATATACTTCCAAAAAGATCAGACCTAATAAAAGAACTAACGGACTGCTCCAAGAAAGAATCCAAATCAAATGTCGTGGTTCCATTGCCTTCCACCTATGTTCCTAAGAACACACCCACGTTGCAAAAACAAAGCAAACATGGGTCAGTAAAATGGAATTTGCTGGTATGAGTAGACTAACCACATAAAAACAATGTCATACTTTAATTATCCAAACAATCACTTTATATTTTCCCATAACTTAATCATTCTCAGCTTGGAAGCGGTGTAGTTAGTCATTTCAACCGGCATAGTTTCTTCCCAAGCAAGACTTCCATTCTATTAACTCATTATAATAACCCATCTTAATTACTTAATAATTGAATTAAATCTCACCGATATCCACTTCGGTATAAGGGTCGGACCGCGTCCTTGCACAAAATATTATTAAGTCCTACCCTCCTGCAAATGAAAGTTTCGGCCCAAAACAAAATAGAAACTAGCCCCAAACAAAAGAAATAGAAACTGGCCCCAACAACTAATGTGGTCCGGCCCAAACAACACAAATGAGTTTCGGCCCAAATATCTTAAGATATGAAACTGGCCCAACAAAACAAAATAGAACTAGCCCATATAAACAAACTAAAAAGATCGGGCCCAAATAAAACCAACTAAGGCCCAAGCCCCCCCTAATAGGTTTTGGCCCAAGGCCCAACCACATCAACAGGTCTTCTTCTCCACCACCAGCCCAAAATTTCCGGCCACCACCCCTCACTTCATCAACACATCGGTTTCACTCGTTGCAAAAACCCCTACAACTTTATCAAACACAAAAACTCACTTCATTAACATCAAAAACTAGATCTCAATCACGACCTCCATTAACGCCGGATCCAAAGCTTCAAACGACACCCCCAACCAAACATCAACAACCAACATCAACCCCTTACTACCACCCATCTTCAATCAACAGCAAAAGCAATAATAACAGTTCACATAAATTTTACTGGCGATTTCTTAGTGCCGCCATTAATAGCTGTTCAAGCTTTTTACAAGCTTTAACAACCCACCCAATTTCAATCCCGACAACACCCAACCATCGATTCTAAACCCGACTTCTCATACACCCCGACAGTTCAACCACCAATCCGAAATCAACCCACACAACAACACAGTATAACGGTTTCAAACAATATACATGACAAATGTTTGTTTGGGCTCGCGCCGCCATTAACGGGCCCAATCAAGCTTCGACAGTTCAATGTCGATTTCGAGTTTCAACGAGTTTCAACAAACAGTTTAACAAGTTTTAACCAAAGACCAAAATATCGATATTGGTTAATATATCGGTGTACCCAAAAACCGATATATATCGGATATATCGGATATATCCATTTTTTTTACCAGTCCAAACTATTTAAAATATAAAAAATATCGGAAATATATTGGAAATATCGGATTTATATTTAAAAATGGTCAATAAGTCAAACGATATATATCGTAAATATCAGATATATCAATTATCTCGGCGATATAAAGTTTTTTTCCGATATATATCGGGGAAAAAAGAGTTTTATATTCGGTGGATATATATTGGAATATCGGCGATATTTTGGTCCATGGTTTTAACAACGACAGTTTAACCAGTTTAACAACGACATGATGAATAATAATGACAGAAGAATGAGCCAAAAACATGAGCCGAAATCTTGAACAGTAAAGTTAGACGTGAAATAGAAAACTAATCTACTCACCCGTGATACGCTCCTGCTATCAGCTAGCTATCAGAAAATTTTCAGCAAGAATCCTCCCTTCTCCTTTATATGTAAAACTCTCTTTTTTCTTCTCTCTGTAAAAACTCTCTCTCTCTCTCTCCCTGTTTTTTTTAAAAACTTCATGTGAACTCCTTTTTGTTTTCAAACTCTCCTAAAAACAAGGAAGGAAAGTTTATCTCCTAACCTTACTGGGTTTCTTATCCTTATTAATATCTATCCTATTTTATTTTGTTTTATTTATTATTATTATTATTATACTAGGAAAATAAAAGAAAAAAGACGGGGTGTTATAATATACACACCTTAAAAGGATCTTGTCCCGAGATTCAAGGTAGAGTGTAGATTAACCAAACAAACAGTACGTCAACCAATAAATCTTTATAGAGTATAAAGTTAACAGATTATATCCCAACAACTAAACTTTAAGTAATAATGTAGAATATGTCGGCAGGGAGATTAAATTAAACACATCATTTACAGCTTGCACCCAATGATCATAGTAAACCAATATAAGAAATGAGACATACGTGTATACGCAATTATACACACCTTAAAAATAATACACATATACAATATCATATAGATAGGCATACTAATATGCAAATCACATACTTTGAAAGTGTGTCCATATACGTATAGAACCCAAGAAATACGTGTATACGCTAGCATACACAACTCAAAAGAATAAACGTAATTAGTTTCTTCAATTGCCAACACTTAATTAAAATAATTCTTTCATAGTTCAACAGATTCATATTTTTCGAGTTAAATCATACTAAAAAAGCAAGGTAGTTCCTCTCACACCGAGGCAATCAGTTCCTCTCTTAGTATTTCCCAACTAGTCCAAGCGTTCCACATTTAATATACATCTAATAATTTCATTTCCCAACAATCTTCCCAGTCAAATCTTTTCGCTTAAAAACTCACAAATTCCATCCACCATCTTGGTGTAAAGAAAAATTAACCTTTCTCTTAGGGTGCTGATTCATATTATCAACGACCTATATTATGTCCACTATTACATAGGATCAAACACCTACAATGTGATGCATGCACATTGGCTCACATACCAACGATGTGCAAGTATACACTGGTTCACACACCAACGATGCATACTAGCTCTCTACTATCACATAGGATCAAACACCAACGATGTGTGGTATGCACACTGGATCACACTCCAATGATGTACATGTACACACTGGATCAAACTCCAACGATGTATACAGAGAGATGTTATGTATATTGGATCACACACCAACGATATACATAACTTGGACAATATCAATAATTTCAAATCCAACCTTTACTAAAAGGGTTTCTTTATTCCTTGGATAATTCCAATTTACTCAAATATGAAATTTTAAAATAACAATTTCTTCTTTAGTCAATACTTACCTAAAATAGAAAACTCCATTAGGAAAACAACACTATAACATGCTGAAAAATTTCGATTATAAATTTCATAAGAAACTAACCATTAAAACAACAAACATTTTATTTTCCTAATCATATCCCAACATTCCACTATAAAAGTACACACAAAACAACAAGCCAAACCAAATACCACAAAGAAACACTCCTACTACCCATTTACCACAATTCGAGGATCACCTAGACCTTCACTATCTAGGCTAACCTAAGCTCTGATACAAAAATGTCACAGCCCAAATTTCTAAACAATTACAAAGTGAATATTTGAAATATAAATATCTCAAACATCACTATGTTCAATTGTCTAAAAACTCAGGCTATGACGGGGTGGATACAACTCATGCCAAAACCGAAAACCCACATCATAAAAGAATCAACTTAACAACAAAATATCTCCAAAATTTCTCAACCATATCACTTTATTAAAAGACTATCTTCCGTCCAAAAATCATTAATATAAAACTCTAAGAATAAAAGGTCTTCAACATCATATTCTCATGTCATATGAATATGAACTACGTTATTATATACTTCCAAAAAGATCATACCTAATAAAAGAACTAACGGACTACTCCAGGAAAGAATCCAAATCAAATGTCGTGGTTCCATTGCCTTCCACCTATGTTCCCAAGAACACACCCACGTTGCCAAAACAAAGCAAACATGGGTCAGCAAAATGAAATTTGCTGGTATGAGTAGACTAACCACATAAAAACAATGTCATACTTTAATTATCCAAACAATCACTTTATATTTTCCCATAACTTAATCATTTTCAGCTTGGAAAACAGGTAGTTCCATCATTTCAACCGGCATAGTTTCTTCCCAAGCAAGACTTCTATTCTATTAACTCATTATAATAACCCATCTTAATTACTTAATAATTGAATTAAATCTCACCGATATCCACTTCGGTATAAGGGTAGGACCGCGTCCTTGCACAAAATATTATTAAGTCCTACCCTCTTGCAAATGAAAGTTAGAAATTTTATATAACATGTGTAGATATCCTATAAGTATTCAAATGCAAGTCCAAACACACTCGCACCATTAAATCAATTTCTCTTATTAATTAATCGGTTATTTTTCTTATACACCCACTATTTAGTACCTATGTACCTTAGGTCATTCCCGCCACATTCAAGGAATACCCAACCCTACATTCCCGTACACTCAAGAAATACAACTAACCCGCAAGGCGAATACCTTAGTTTCTCTCTAGGGCAGTCCAAACAATCTGGTCATTCATGCACAATCAATGAATACCCCTTTATAACACTAACGGACCATTTATGGCACATTCAATAAATGCCCACATAGTATATAACATCATCAATCATAAAATCTCATTTCCAAAACTTGAGGCATGGAGAGATTCAAAAAGGGGTGGTAAATTTGTTTACGCATTATTGAACTTTATTGCATATATTATTTCAGAGAACGGAGGAGTATCTTGTTTCTTGTATTATTGTTTACGTGTTATTAATATATCGATGTCTAAGTGTCATAGCGTCGTATATCATAAAAGATTGAAATATCACATAGTAGTTAATACACGTACACCCGTATATATATACAGGTCTTAGCCTAAAGCCAAGCACCTATCCCAATAGACCTAATCATAGCCAAGTCAAAGGACTTTATGTCTATGTCTCTAAAAAAATATAAATCTCGTCACGTGTCTAAAATTTGATAATATCAACTTCAATTCTCTCTTAGAAAATGATGAACCAATTATACATGCTTCCGCAATATTTTAGCATTAGATTTGTCCATACAATTTACAACATAAAACGTAGTACAATTAAACAGTCAAAAGTCCATAATCAAAGCCCAAAAGTCTAAACATTTAAAGACTCACTTGGATCTATTTTAAGTCAAGTGGGTCGGCCCAAAATAAAATAGAAACTGGCCCCAAACAAAAGAAATATAAACTGGCCCCAACAACTAATGTGGTCCGGCCCAAACAACACAAATGAGTTTCGGCCCAAATATCTAAGATATGAAACTGGCCCAACCAAACAAAATAGAACTGGCCCATAGAAACAAACTAAAAAGATCGGGCCCAAAGAAAACCAACTAAGGCCCAAGCACCCCTAATAGGTTTTGGCCCAAGGCCCAACCACATCAACAGGTCTTCTTCTCCACCACCAGCCCAAATTTTCCGGCCACCACCCCTCACTTTATCAACACATCGGTTTCACTCTTTGCAAAAACCCCTACAACTTTATAAAACACAAAAACTCACTTAATTAACATAAAAAAACTAGATCTCAATCGCGACCTCCATTAACACCGGATCCAAAGCTTCAAACGACACCCCCAACCAAACATCAACAACCAACATCAACCCCTTACTACCACCCATCTTCAATCAACAACAAAAACAATAATATCAGTTCACATAAATTTTACTGGCGATTTCTTAATGCCGCCATTAATAGCTGTTCAAGCTTTTTCCAAGCTTCAATAGCCCACCCAATTTCAATCCCGGCAGCACCCAACCACCGATTCTAAACCCGACTTCTCATACACCCCGACAGTTCGACCACCAATCCGAAATCAACCCACACAACAACACAGTATAACAGTTTCAAACAATATACAGGACAAATGTTTGTTTGGGCTCGCGTCGCCATTAACGGGCCCAATCAAGCTTCGACAGTTCAATGTCGATTTTCGAGTTTCAACAGACAGTTTAACCAGTTTAACAACGATAGGACGAATACTAATGACAAAAGAATGAGCCGAAAATATGAGCGGAAACCTTGAATAGTAAAGTTAAACGTGAAATATAAAACTAATCTACTCACTCGTGATACACTCCTGCTATCAGCTAGCTATCAGAAAATTTCCAGCAAGAAGCCTCCCTTCTCCTTTATGTTTAAAACTCTCTCTCTTTCTCTCCCTGTTTTTTTTAAAACTCTGTGTGAACTCCTTTTGTTTTCAAACTCTCCTAAAAACAAGGAAGGAAAGTTTATCTCCCAACCCTACTGGGTTTCCTATCCTTATTAATATCATAGTTTGGAATTTCGGAATTCCGACAAATCCAAAATCCGAAATTCATTAAATTTCAACCCTATTATATTTGGAATTTCGGTTTTTTGAAAAATCGAAATTCCAAGCGAAATTCTGAAGTTTCGTTCGGAATCACGAACTATGATTAATATCTATCCTATTTTATTTTGTTTTATCTATTGTTATTATTATTATTATACTAGAAAAATAAAAGAAAAAAGACGGGGTGTTATATGGAAGCTAGATTCCCATAGAAAGAGTTTACACTGAGGTCCAGAACTCCAATTCAATTCTGTAAATTCACAAGCTCTACTGGCCGGAGTACTTCCTAATAAAGAATTAGCGTATACTGATAATTCTCTAAGGTCTCTGAGCAATCCAATGGTTAATGGTAAGATGCTAGTAAAGTTGTTTTCGTCCAACACTAATTATTTCAGCATCTTCAAGGTTAGAAAGAACTGGAGGAAGTGTATGGGTTTGTCCTAATTGTTGGATTGTTTTACATTTTTGTAAAATTTGGAGCAATTTTTTAGCTGAGTATGAGTTGAGTTAAAACCAACTTTGGTTAAACTGAGTTGACTCAATGGAAATCAATTCCGATACTTTTTGTTGTATATTTTATAGTTTACACTTAGAAAATAAAGAAAATAGGTTTGTCCTAATTGTTTGGTAGTTGTTTTGCTTCTTGAGTTGTTAAATTTGATTGGTGAGAAAAATGAATGAGAGATTGAAAAATGGGACAAATTTAAATGGAAGGTTTTTACAAATTTAAATGTTAAAAATGGAGGGTTTTTACAAATTTGAATTAGAGGCAAATTTGTCAATATACAAAATACCAATGTCTGTTACACAGAAAAATTGACAGAGTAGGAGACATTTACTAATGATTTTGAAAATGGGGGGTTTTCACAAAAGTGGGTACAAACTTTGGGAGGCTAAGGCAAAAAACCCCAAACTTTAAGGGTTTCTGTTTTAAACACAAATACCTGATTAATTTAGTAGACATAGCACACAAAAGAAACCAGATTCAACCTCTTGTGGGTGCAAGTAATCAACACAGTACTTGAACTAGGGGGCACGGTAATAGAACTTATGATATTGTAAAAGAATCTTTATATAGTCTGGTAATTTTTCTTGCAAATTACTATTGCTTTTTTAATTATATTAAAAAAAAATTCCATATCTTTGGAGGTTGCCCCCCACCCTTGGATTTATCTACAAGAAAATAGTCCAGAGGACCAATTTGGGGAAAAAGTAACTCTAGAGGACACTGTTTTTTGTGAGTAACTCACAAGGACAAATTTTGGAGAAAAGTAACTCACGAACCCACTATTTCAAAATTTGGAACCCTCAAGGACAAAATAAGTTGGTCCGACCCTTTTACTTTTTTTAAATGCCAGTTATACCCTTCCGTGAAAATAACCATCAAGGACAAATGGCCCAGATTTAAAATAAATATTTTCCAATTTTACCCTTTCTGTCATTTTACTATGAACAATGAGTGTTCATACCTTCTGCTGGTGTATGAACAATGATTGTTCATATTCAAATAGGTGAATATTTATACAATATATTGATGTATGAACATTGAATGTTCATACCAAAAGGACTATGATTATTCAATGTTCATACCCAATCAATGTTCATACCCAAAAGACTATGAACATCGAATGTTCATACCCAATCAATGTTCATACCCAAGGACTATGAACATCGAATGTTCATACCCAAAGGACTATCGAATGGTCAGAGTTTATGAATGGAAAATACAGAAACAAAGCAGGGGGCTGGGCTAGCCAAAAGAGTTCTACAGTGTGGACCGGGATACAATGGGCTCTAAGAGAGATGGATACTCATCAAGGGTGGATCATTGGTAAGGGAGAGAGTATCAGTTTATGGAGGGATAACTGGATAGGTGACGTTATCATTGGTAACTATATCCAGGATAAAAGGCTCCTACATAAACTCAAAGCTCCACTCAATGCTTACATTCAGGGGAATCAGTGGACTTTCTCTGAAACTATGAAATAGATTTTATGTAACCTAGGGGTGGATATCAGCTTAAATCGGAGACCCCAGACCAGTAGAGAGAGGACAGCAGAGTGTGGCGTCAATCCACTGATGGCTTGTTCATAGTGGGATCGGCTTATGACGCGATTAGAAAAAGGGCGAATGTGCTGCCGTGGGCAAAGTTTCTTTGGTCAGCAGAGGTGCTGCCAAGGACTCTTGGGACAGGATGGAAAATTCTCCACGGTGCCATGCATACTGACGAGAAATTAAAGGGGAAGAACTTCAAGATGGTGTCTCATTGTTGTATATGTACGGTGGCAGAGGAAACACAAGATCATATTTTATTTGAGTGTAGCTTTGCGCAGAGATGCTGGGAACTCATAGTGCACAAGATGCATCATCATAGGAGGATTGCTAATCGGGAAGAGATGTTCATAAAGTGTAGAAATGACAGCCTTCTCTTATAGGATTTGTGGAAAGCAGTTTCTATTTCTTGCTTGGTCGCGATTTGGAGGAATAGAAATGGAGTCATGTATGGCAGCAAGAAGTCGAGCATCAGTTCCGTCATGTACCAAGTCTATGGAGCAGTTACGAGAGCTTATGATCGATCGAAGAATCCCATGAACAACACTACTAGAGACTTGGCAGTCTTGAAGGCTTGACAGCTACCGGCCAAGTTAAGGAAGGCTCCACGCACTTTTGAATGTTATTGGGTGGCTCTGCCAACAAACATGATAAAAGTAAATCGACGGCGGTTGCTCTAGAGGTAATTCGTAAACTTCGGGTCAGCACGCTCCTTAGAGATAGCAATGGTAATGTTATTGGCGCATATATCGGAGGTCTGGGTATTGCAACAAATTTTATAGCTGAGAGTTTTGCGATAGTGGAGGGCATCGCAAAAGCGGTGGAATTGGGATGGAAACTAATCTGGGTGGAATCCGACTCTACTGTGGCAGTAAAATCTTTTCAGAAGGATCAAGTCCATTGGCATGTTCGGGCAGCTTGGGACAAAGTGAAAGGGCTAGCGGACTGGATAATAGTGACTAACACCTGGTGGGAGGTTAATTCTGGCGTGGACATTTGTTCCAAAGAAGCAACTAACCTGGTTAAGGGAGAGAAGAAGTGGTGGGATGGCAGGCCGCCATTCTTTGCATAGAATTGAGGATCTGAACGCCACATACTATAGATTTGTAAACTGAGCTTAACTGCTGTGAGATAGTGATTACTATCAATCCTATCCGATTTTTTGTATTTTGTAATCTTTATTTTATTAATACAATTACCTTTAGCAAAAAAAAAAGGATTATGAACATTGAATGTTCATACCCAATCAATGTTCATACCCAATGACTATGAACATCGAATGTTTATACATAAAGGACTATGAACATTCAATGTTCATACTAAATACACCGGGTCATTTCGTTTGGGCCGGGCCGTTAATTATTTCGCGTCAGGAGTATACTAGACATTTCATCTACCCGATCCGTTTTTTATTTCGCGTCAAGGGACCTTTTATCTACCCGATCCTTGTGAGTTATGAAAAAAAAAATATATTCTTGAGAATTACTTTTTCGACAGTTTTGTCCTTGAGAGTCACTCCCTAATTTATCTATTGTTTGAAGAAACAGACACTACCATTTGGTTGGTGCGCGTACATGTTACATGTTTCTAACCTCCGTAAGTTTCACTTGATTGGGGGCATGTCAGGCCCATAGTAGGCCCAACCAAGTGTTGTAGTAGGCCCATGGCTGCTTGCGTAAAAACGAAGACGATAATACAAAATGCCATTGGGCTAAATTTTGGGTCTCCACATTGATCGTCCCTGGATTCCACCTCAAGGCAACCTATTTTTGGGTTGGATTGCTGGTGCAATCATGATATAGGCTTGTGGCGGAGAGTTCAGGATTTCGGAGTTGTCGCAATTCCGAAAGTTCCGAAAACCAAAATTCCATCAAGAATTCCGACCAAAATTTGAGATTTACATTTTTCGACTTTAATATTGTTATTTCGATATCTTCAAAAACTGAAGTATTCTACGGAATTCCGAAATTCCATTTGAAATCACGAATCCCCAATGCTGAAATCAAAAAATGTACAAGCGTGAGGATAAGTGGGCTGAGAGTCGGTTATTGTTATTGAGTGCACAACGTGCTTGATTTGGTGGGCTGCAAGTGCATATGTAGGGACAAAGTAAGCCCCAAGCAAGGCACCTCTCATTCCATCTCTTTTTGCAGCTTTCAAGTGTTCAGAATCGGGTTGGCTAAAAGCTTAAACTGTCTCCTTTTTAGTTAAACAATTAAAGTCCCCAAATGGCCATGCTTCTAAGTACTAAACATTCACTTCTAAGTAAATTTAAAACATAGATATAACTATATAAGAAGAGCTAGGTGAGTCTCTCCCCTACGAGTGCTTTCACTTCGGAAATTTAGATATGACTACATTAGTAAGACCTTTAAGGTTTTTGCTCTTTGTTTCTGCATGTTTATTATATCCATGGTGGGTTCATAGTTTAAGCGAGAAAGATGGTGATGAATCTTCGCATAGTGTGGTTCTATTGAACAAAGATAGTACTGAAGGAGGATCTAATGGTGTAAATGAAATGGAAAGAAGACATAATGAACATAAAAGAGGGAGACAAGGAGGTGGTGGTGGCGGTGGCGGTGGCGGTGGAGGTGGAGGTGGAGGAGGAGGTGGTTATGGTTGGGGCTGGGGATGGGGTATAGGTGGCAGTGGAGGTGGAAGTGGTGGTGGGGGTGGGGGTGGAGTTGTTTGGGGTTGGGGTTGTGGTGGAGGAGGTAGAAGAAAGAGAACGCATCATCATCATCATCATCATCATCATCATCATAACAAGCACAGGAGAAGAGAAGGTCATAGCAACAACAAAGGTGTGTTTAAACTAGAGGAATATGCTCACTGTTTAAGCAAAGGACGTTGTAGGGGCATGAAATTGGAGTGTCCATTTCATTGTGGTGGATCTTGCTCTTATGACTGCAAATACATGTGCAAAGCTAATTGCAAACTAGTACATCCATGAATTCTCCCATCTTCTAGTCACTACACTTTCTTTTATTTAAGGCTTGGGTTTTGTTATATTTTGAGTTAGGGAGAGTAAGCTCGGTTTGATGTAGTCACTTGGTTTTGTTATCTTGTGATCGAGCTGAGTGTGGTTAGTTGGTCGATTTTAAAAAGTCCAAGGCTTAACTTTGTTGTCAAGTAAACTAAAATGATTTGTAACATCATCTATTCAAATCCCGAAATATGGATGTCACCAATGTAGTGGATCTCTTATTTTCAATATGACGAAACATATGCTCAATATGTTCTAATCAAGGCAAAATTGGAAGAAGGAAGTAAATGGCGTTCGTGGATGGTAGAAATCGTTTCATTCCTCAGTTTATTAATGAAAAGTAACATGCGGAAATAATTTTGTCATTCTCTACTGACATATCAATCAACCCAAGGATGGTAGTATGGAACTGGCGACACACCCCAAAGATTTGAAAATTTTATATATATCTAGCTAAGATTCTTGAAAATAAATGTCAGGAACAACAGGGATGAGCTGAGCATCCTTTTTCGGTGCTAAAACTTTCGACTCAAATCTCTGCCAATCTCTGAGCGTGCCCCAAGAGACCAAGTGAATTGACTTTCTTGATGACCTGTAGCAACTCCTTTCAAGACGTGTTAATTCCTTTCAATACTTGGAAACCAATCAAACCAAGGTACTCCAAGATAAAACCAATCAAACCAATCATCTTAAATCAACAGGTATATTTAAGCATCTCCTCTTTCAATGGTACATATAACGGGAATTACTCTAGTTACAATTCCGTACGAGCGTTGTAAATCTGTAGCACAAGCCTCAGCGCATGAGTTGTTTCTTTTTATTGATAAGAGAAAGCATTCTGCCACTCGAAGAATAGACTCGTATCTAAACTTGCACAGGTTTTATTGATGGGATGTGACATCATCATCAGCTTCTTCCGATTTTTTTATAAAAATCTGAATGTAGCGGACAACCACAATCTACCTAGGATGAAGTAGCTGTCTGCACGACCTTCAATAGTAGTAATTCGTACTCATCTATCCAAGATTTATACAATTTTGTTTTAACGGACGTTTGCTGACATGATTGCATATGATTCTAGCTCTATTCCCGCATGTCATATTCAAACTTTCAAAGCAGCTTTTTTTTTTTTTGGATACTATTCCAAGTAGCTGAACAGAGGATCAGAGTTGGCTTTGTGATTCCTTTCCCGCACTATGATGATGGAAGCTCCAATTCACCGGCCATTCCGGGTACGAAGCAGGGGAATCTTAATTGGCTCATTTTGATCTAGTGGGGGAAATTTAATTGGCTCATCTAGATCTAGTAGGGGTAACACACTAACTAACCCTTCAATTTAGTGTTTTTTTCTTTCCTCTTCTTTCGTGTATGTGTCATGTGTATCGATACCACCCTAAATACTTATTGATGAAAATATACATAATGCTAAACTCCTGTTGACTGTATTTTTTATTTATCACTGTGTTTTTTTTGTGTGTATTTTGGGGGGACCCTAATTGCCCATCTAGTGGGGGGGAATCCTAATTGGCCCATCTAAATCTAGTGGGGGTAACACACTAACAAACCCTTCAATTTAGTGTTCTTCTCTTTCTTCTTCTTTCATGTATGTGTCATGTGTATACCACCCTAAATACTTATTGATGAAAATATACATAATGCTAAATTCCTGTTGACTGTATTTTTTATTTGTCACCGTGTTTTTTTTGTGTGTATTTTGGGAGGACCCTAATTGCCCATCTAGTGGGGGGGAATCCTAATTGGCTCATCTAGATCTAGTGGGGGTAACACACTAACTAACCCATCAATTTAGTGTTGTTCTCTTTCTTCTTTTTTCATGATGTGTCATGTGTATCGATACATACCACCCCTGAATACTTATTGATGAAAATATATATAATGTTAAACTCCCTGTTGACTGTTTTTTTATTTGTCACCGTGTTTTTTTTGTGTGTATTTTTGGGGGACCCTAATTGTGTGTGTGTGTGTGTGTATTATTGGGAAAACACACACTAACTAACACTTCAATTTAGTGTTATTCTCTTTCTTCTTCTTTCATGTATGTGTCATGTGTATACCACCCTGAATACTTATTGATGAAAATATACATAATGCTAAACTCCTGTTGACTGTATTTTTTATTTGTCACCGTATTTTTTTTTGTGTGTATTTTGGGAGGACCCTAATTTGGGAGGGACCCCTGCCGATCTAGTGGGGGAGAATCCTAATTGGCTCATCTAGATCTAGTGGGGGGTAACACACTAACTAACCCTTCAATTTAGTGTTGTTCTCTTTCTTCTTTTTTCATGTATGTGTCATGTGTATCGATACATACCACCTTGAATACTTATTGATGAAAATATACATAATGCTAAACTTCTATTGACTGTATTTTTTATTTGTCACGTTTTTTTTTTTTTTTTTTGTGTATTTTTTGGGGACCCTAATTGCCCATTTAGTTGGGGGTAACTAACCCTTCAATTTAGTGTTCTTCTCTTTCTTCTTCTTTCATGTATGTGTCATGTGTATCGATACATACCACCCTGAATACTTATTGATGAAAATATACATAATGCTAAACTCCTGTTGACTGTATTTTTTATTTGTCACCGTGTTTTTTTTGTGTGTATTTTGGGGGACCCTAATTTGTGTGTGTGTGTGTGGGGAACACACTAACTAACACTTCAATTTAGTGTTATTCTCTTTCTTCTTCTTTCATGTATGTGTCATGTGTATACCACCCTGAATACTTATTGATGAAAATATACATAATGCTAAACTCCTGTTGACTGTATTTTTTATTTGTCACCGTGTTTTTTTTTTGTGTGTATTTTGGGAGGACCCTAATTGCCGATCTAGTGGGGGGTAACACACTAACTAACCCTTCAATTTAGTGTTGTTCTCTTTCTTCTTTTTTCATGTATGTGTCATGTGTATCGATACATACCACCTTGAATACTTATTGATGAAAATATACATAATGCTAAACTTCAACCCTTGAATTTGTATTTTTTATTTGTCACCGTATGTTTTTTTTTTTTGTGTATTTTGATGGGGACCCTAATTGCCCATTTAGTTTGGTTGGGAATCCTAATTGGCTCATCTAGATCTAGTGGGGGTAACACACTAACTAACCCTTCAATTTAGTGTTCTTTTCTTTCTTCTTCTTTCATGTATGTGTCATGTGTATCAATACATACCACCCTGAATACTTATTGATGAAAATATACATAATGCTAAACTCCTGTTGAGTGTATTTTTTATTGGCTCATCTAGATCTAGTAGGGGTAACACTAACTAACCCTTCAATTTAGTGTTCTTCTCTTTCTTCTTCTTTCATGTATGTGTCATGTGTATACCACCCTAAATACTTATTGATGAAAATATACATAATGCTAAACTCCTGTTGACTGTATTTTTTATTTGTCACCGTGTTTTTTTTTTGTGTATTTTGGGAGGACCCTAATTGCCCATCTAGGGGAATCCTATTTGGCTCATCTAGATCTAGTGGGGGGTAACACACTAACTAACCCTTCAATTTAGTGTTGTTCTATTTCTTCTTTTTTCATGTATGTGTCATGTGTATCGATACATACCACCTTGAATACTTATTGATGAAAATATACATAATGCTAAACTTCTGTTGACTGTATTTTTTATTTGTCACCGTATTTTTTTTTTTGTGTGTATTTTGGGGGACCCTAATTGCCCATTTAGTGGGGGATCCTAATTGGCTCATCTAGATCTAGTGGGGATAACACACTAACTAACCCTTCAATTTAGTGTTCTTTTCTTTCTTCTTCTTTCATGTATGTGTCATGTGTATCGATACATACCACCTTGAATACTTATTGATGAAAATATACATAATGCTAAACTCCCCGTTGGATTGTATTTTTATTTGTCACCGTGTTTTTTTTGTGTGTAATTTGGGGGACCCTATTTGCCCATCTAGTGGGGGGGAATCCTAATTGGCTCATCTAGATCTAGTGGGGGTAACACACTAACTAACCCTTCAATTTAGTGTTATTTTCTTTCTTCTTCTTTCATGTATGTCTCATGTGTATCGATACATACCACCCTGAATACTTATTGATGAAAATATACATAATGCTAAACTCCTGTTGACTGTATTTTTTATTTGTCACTGTGTTTTTTTTGTGTGTATTTTGGGGGGACCCTAATTGCCCATCTAGTGGGGGGGAATCCTAATTGGCTCATCTAAATCTAGTGGGGGTAACACACTAACAAACCCTTCAATTTAGTGTTCTTCTCTTTCTTCTTCTTTCATGTATGTGTCATGTGTATACCACCCTAAATACTTATTGATGAAAATATACATAATGCTAAATTCCTGTTGACTGTATTTTTTATTTGTCACCGTGTTTTTTTTGTGTGTATTTTGGGAGGACCCTAATTGCCCATCTAGTGGGGGGGAATCCTAATTGGCTCATCTAGATCTAGTGGGGGGTAACACACTAACTAACCCATCAATTTAGTGTTGTTCTCTTTCTTCTTTTTTCATGATGTGTCATGTGTATCGATACATACCACCCTGAATACTTATTGATGAAAATATATATAATGTTAAACTCCTGTTGACTGTATTTTTTATTTGTCACCGTGTTTTTTTTTGTGTGTATTTTGGGGGGACCCTAATTGTGTGTGTGTGTGTGTGTGGGGGGGGGGGAAACACACTAACTAACACTTCAATTTAGTGTTATTCTCTTTCTTCTTCTTTCATGTATGTGTCATGTGTATACCACCCTGAATACTTATTGATGAAAATATACATAATGCTAAACTCCTGTTGACTGTATTTTTTATTTGTCACCGTGTTTTTTTTTTGTGTGTATTTTGGGAGGACCCTAATTGCCGATCTAGTGGGGGAGAATCCTAATTGGCTCATCTAGATCTAGTGGGGGGTAACACACTAACTAACCCTTCAATTTAGTGTTGTTCTCTTTCTTCTTTTTTCATGTATGTGTCATGTGTATCGATACATACCACCTTGAATACTTATTGATGAAAATATACATAATGCTAAACTTCTGTTGACTGTATTTTTTATTTGTCACCGTATTTTTTTTTTGTGTATTTTGCGGGGGACCCTAATTGCCCATTTAGTTGGGGGTAACTAACCCTTCAATTTAGTGTTCTTCTCTTTCTTCTTCTTTCATGTATGTGTCATGTGTATCGATACATACCACCCTGAATACTTATTGATGAAAATATACATAATGCTAAACTCCTGTTGACTGTATTTTTTATTTGTCACCGTGTTTTTTTTTGTGTGTATTTTGGGGGGACCCTAATTGTGTGTGTGTGGAAACACACTAACTAACACTTCAATTTAGTGTTATTCTCTTTCTTCTTCTTTCATGTATGTGTCATGTGTATACCACCCTGAATACTTATTGATGAAAATATACATAATGCTAAACTCTTTGTTGTATTTTTTATTTGTATTTGTCCGTGTTTTTTTTTGTGTATTTTGGGAGGACCCTAATTGCCGATCTAGTGGGGGAGAATCCTAATTGGCTCATCTAGATCTAGTGGGGGGTAACACACTAACTAACCCTTCAATTTAGTGTTGTTCTCTTTCTTCTTTTTTCATGTATGTGTCATGTGTATCGATACATACCACCTTGAATACTTATTGATGAAAATATACATAATGCTAAACTTCTGTTGACTGTATTTTTTATTTGTCACCGTATTTTTTTTTTGTGTATTTTGCGGGGGACCCTAATTGCCCATTTAGTGGGGGTTGGGAATCCTAATTGGCTCATCTAGATCTAGTGGGGGGTAACACACTAACTAACCCTTCAATTTAGTGTTCTTTTCTTTCTTCTTCTTTCATGTATGTGTCATGTGTATCAATACATACCACCCTGAATACTTATTGATGAAAATATACATAATGCTAAACTCCTGTTGACTGTATTTTTTATTGGCTCATCTAGATCTAGTAGGGGTAACACTAACTAACCCTTCAATTTAGTGTTCTTCTCTTTCTTCTTCTTTCATGTATGTGTCATGTGTATACCACCCTGAATACTTATTGATGAAAATATACATAATGCTAAACTCCTGTTGACTGTATTTTTTATTTGTCACCGTGTTTTTTTTTTGTGTATTTTGGGAGGACCCTAATTGCCCATCTAGTGTGTGTGTGTGTGTGTGTGTGTGGGTGTGAATCCTATTTGCCTCATCTAGATCTAGTGGGGGGTAACACACTAACTAACCCTTCAATTTAGTGTTGTTCTATTTCTTCTTTTTTCATGTATGTGTCATGTGTATCGATACATACCACCTTGAATACTTATTGATGAAAATATACATAATGCTAAACTTCGTTGACTGTATTTTTATTTGTCACCGTATTTTTTTGTGTGTATTTTGGGGGACTCTAATTTCCCATTTAGTGGGGGAATCCTAATTGGCTCATCTAGATCTAGTGGGGATAACACACTAACTAACCCTTCAATTTAGTGTTCTTTTCTTTCTTCTTCTTTCATGTATGTGTCATGTGTATCGATACATACCACCTTGAATACTTATTGATGAAAATATACATAATGCTAAACTCCTGTTGACTATATTTTTTATTTGTCACCGTGTTTTTTTTGTGTGTAATTTGGGGGACCCTATTTGCCCATCTAGTGGGAATCCTAATTGGCTCATCTAGATCTAGTGGGGGTAACACACTAACTAACCCTTCAATTTAGTGTTATTTTCTTTCTTCTTCTTTCATGTATGTCTCATGTGTATCGATACATACCACCCTGAATACTTATTGATGAAAATATACATAATGCTAAACTCCTGTTGACTGTATTTTTTATTTGTCACCGTATTTTTTTTTTGTGTATTTTGGGGGGACCCTAATTGCCCATCTAGTTGGGGATCCTAATTGGCTCATCGAGATCTAGTGGGGGTAACACACTAACTAACCCTTCAATTTAGTGTTCTTCTCTTTCTTCTTCTTTCAGATATATGTCATGTGTATCGATACATACCACCCTGAATACTTATTGATGAAAATATACCTAATGTTAAACTCCTGTTGACTGTATTTTTTATTTGCAAGAAAAGATATTTAAAACTTGGGAAACAACTGTTAGTGGTTGTCCTTTTCTATAATTTTGTTTTTTTAAAAAAATTAAAAATTTGTTTTTCAAAATATTTCTAAACAAACCTGATAAGTATACCTGCGGCAAAAAATCACATATAAAACTACTTCACAACATATTCATTTTCCCAAAAACTTCCATATATACATAAGTTGAAATTTACAAAAGCTTGATAGCAAAAAAAATAGAGATCTAGCTAGTAGGTGTTTAATCTCTAAAGTGACATCCTTACGTACATAAGTTCCATAGCACCACATCTATACTTCCTTCCTTTACAAGACCGTAGTTATCTATAGTGGTATGATTTAGGATGTGATATATCAACGGTGAGATGAACCCGAAGTAATATATACTACGGAGGGGTGGTGCATAGGATCGGTCCGTGGAATCGAAGTTACTGTACGACAACCCTACATGTGGAGGAAGGCGTGCTGCGAGATCAAGGGATAGATGGATGGCTAGGGGGAAAGAAGAGAGGAGTATAAAGCAGAAAGAAAGAGAGAGAGAAAAGGGGAGGATTCATTGTGAAAAGAGAGGCTAGACCTAGAGAAAGAGAGTGTGAGTAGAGTGAGGTGTAACATTTGGCGTCGTCTGTGGGGAGAGAGCAAAGCAACGTGGAAATGGCTACAATTGGAAAGAGAGGAGTAGGCCGACCGCGAAAGGCGGTGGCGCAGGAGTTGGAGGTGGAAGTTGTAAGTAATGAAGAGGGAGATCAAAGAGAGGAGACATCCGCGGGGTCGGCCTCGGAGGAGACACGACTAATGCAGGAAGAGATCGCGAGATTGAGAGAGGAGAATGATGCACTAAGAAAAGAAAGAGAAATGGCAAAGGAGGAAGGGAGAGCATAAGCGAGTGAGGAGTCCGACAACGAAGAGGAGGGGCCGGACCTTGTCGAGAATCCAGTAGCAGGTCTTACAATAGAGCAAGTTTAGGAAATAATAAACAATGACCGGGAGGCGAATCTGCAAAAGGCAAAAACCCAAATGGGCGCGGCTAGTCAGGTGGTGGCTGGTCTGAATCTCAATCCGCTGGCGGATGCGATATGGGCTTCGGAGGTGCCGAAATGGTTTAACCAGCCAAGGTTTGAAAGGTACGATGGTAAGGGAGACCCAGCAGATCACATTCATCATTTTAGGCAACAAATGCCTCTCTGGCAAGAAGCGCGGTATGATGGGTTGCGGTGCATGATGTTCCCATTTAGCTTTAAAGGGGGAGCATCGGAATGGTATTATAGGTTGCCTTCGAAGAGTATAACTAATTTCCAAGAGTTGGAGCAGGCGTTTATAGACCACTTTATACATCAAAAGAGGTGGGTTGTGGACATCGTGACCTTGTTCAATGTCAGGCAAAGGTCTACGGAATCGGTAAGGGATTATCTATGTCGCTTCAAGGCCGAGACATTGAAGGTGGAGAACTTGGATGAAAGAACGACAGTGATAGCATTCGAAAGAGGTCTGTGGCCTAGAACGGGGGTCCATCAATCCGTTGCAAAGAATGAGATTGTGACCTTGCACGAGTTGTATCCGCGGGTAGAAAAGTACATTAGATATGATGACACAATGCAGAAGGATTCTAAAAGGTCAGCGAAGGCAGTGTCATCTGTGGAAAAGGAAGGGGATCGCAGAAAGACGGAGTCGTCGGATAGAGGCAATAGAGGGTATCACGGATATTCATCGCGCCCAAAAAGGAGTAGAGAGGGAGCGCGGAGGGAACAAAGGGAAAGAAAGCCATACCGCGAGCTCGAACATACGCCTTTGAACAGGCCATTGAGTGAGATATTGCCGCTGATCAAGAACGTCCAGGAATATGAGGGACCGCGAAATACATCGATCGAGATGCCGAACAAGCCGTATTGTGTGTACCACCAAGTATGCAATCATGAGACTAATGATTGTTATGCATTGAAATGGTTGGTTCAATTTAGAGGTTGGTAGAGAAGGGAATGATGAGAGAATTTGTAGCCGGGGCCCCCAATGAGGAGCTGGGGCCAGCTTAAGGGAGGATATTGGGAACTATTAATGTTATTTTCAGCAGAGAAGTTATGAGTCATAACACTCATAGAGATAAAGGTGAGAAGAACTGTAAATATACAACAGATCAATGAGTCAAGAGGTCCGCAATCCAATTCAGGGTCAACGGACGGAGGAGATAGGATTGTATTTTCCAGCGTGGACCTCCGAGCTGTTGATACTCCCTATGAGGATGCGTTGGTCATTACTGTGGCGATGGGCAATTAGATAGTCAAAATGGTGTTGATTGATAGTGGCAGTGCAGTGGACTTGCTCGTTTAGGAGCTTTAGATGAAATGAGAATTGACCCGGGGAAGCTTAGGCTACTGCGGTCCAACTTGTATGGGTTTAATGGGAGTGTCACAGAGCCTATGGGAGAGCTTTTGCTACCCATGACGACAGGGCTGGTGATGGTTTTCTCTCGATTTATGGTGGTAGATTCTAACTCCCAATACAATGCGATTCTGGGAAGGAGGTGGATCCATGAGATGAAAGCGGTGCCATCAACCTATTATCAGGTAATTCGATTCCCCACTTCAACGGGAATGTATGAAGTCCGTGGTGATCAAGTGGCTTCTAAGAATAGCCATCAGGATACAGTTAAGAGGATGGTCCGCGGACCTGGAGGAGAATCGTGTAACCCTAGGAAGAGGCAAGCATAGCAATCACAGTGCGCTGCCGTGGAAGGAGAGACGGAGGTAATAATGGGACCAAAGACCCTGGACGAGGTATAGGTAGTGAATCTGGGGGTGGGAGAAGAAAAGAAATTTACGTCGGTAGGGTCCAATTTGCCTGAGGAGTGGAAGAGCAAGTTGATACAGTATCTGTCAGAGAACAGGGATGTTTTTACGTGGGGAATAGAGGATATCACAGGGTTGGATCCCAGTTTTGCGTGCCACCATATGCATATGAGGGAAGGTGCAAAACCAGTAAGACAGAAGATGAGAAGTGTGAGGCCGAAGTACGCGGAGGGGATTCGTGAGGAGGTTGCCAGGTTGAAAGGAGTGGGAATCATCAGAGAAGTGGAGTTCACGGACTGGTTGTCTAATGTTGTCGTGGTATCGAAGAAAAATGGCAAGGTTCGAATGTGTGTTGATTTTACAGATGTCAACTTGGAATGTCCTAAAGATAGTTATCCTATGTCGTGAGTAGATGAGCTAGTGGATAGAACCGCGGGATACAAAATGTTTTCATTTATGGATGCCTATATGGGATACGATCAGGTGGCGATGTATGGACCGGACCAGGAAAAGACGTCCTTCGTGGTGGAAGGTGGGTACCTACTGCTATACGAGAATGCCATTTGGGTTAAAAAACGTAGGGGCTACCTTCCAACGGTTGGGGGAGAAAATGTTCGAGAACAAAATTTGAAAGGGAATCGAGATATACATAGATGATATGGTGGAAAAGAGTATGTCAGAGGAAGAGCACTTGGAAGGTCTAAGGGAGACATTCGGTATACTGCAAGCACACAATTTGAAACTCAATCCGGAGAAGTGCACGTTCGGAGTGACCACGGGGAAATTTCTAGGTTATATTGTTACTCAGCGGGGGATAGAAGCTAATCCCAAACAGATAAGGTCCATGGTGGAAATACCCTCACCTCATACTATTAAGGAAGTACAACAACTGGCAGGAAAGGTCACGGCACTAAACAGATTCATTTCAAAATCGTCCGATAAGTGTAGGCCGCTGTATCGGTTGTTAAGAAACACCACGGATTTCGCATGGACATCGGAATGTGAGAAGACATTTCAGGAATTAAAGAGGTATCTTGGTGAGGCCCCATTGTTGTCGCAGCCCGAAATAGGAGAGAAACTGTATTTGTATTTGGAGGTTACGGAGTACGTGATCAGCTCGGTCCTCGTTCGTGTTGTGGATAAGATGGAAAAACCAGTGTATTTCCAGAGTAAAACTTTGTTAGATGCTGAGACGAGGTACAATCGAGTGGAGAAGTATGCTTTGGCATTAATATTCTCAGCCTTGAAGTTGAAACCATATTTCGAAGCTCATGCGGTGGTGGTGGTGACAAATTTGCCCCTCAAACAAGCCCTGAAGGCCGAAAAGTCCGGAAGAATGCTGAAATGGGTCGTGATGTTAAGTTCATATGAAATCCAATATCAGATCAAGACAGCGGAGAAAGCTCAGGCGGTAGCGGAGTTCTCGGCCGAGGATCCCATGTGGGGGGAAGAGATGGTCCTAGAACCCGAACGAGAAGTGGAACAGGATCTCTTAAATCCATGGGATGAGAGGAACGGATGGAGAGTGTTCGCGTATGGATCTGCAACAGATGCAGACAGCAGAATTGGGGTGGTGCTAGTTACGTCGGAAAATAATATAATAGAACAAACCATGAAGCTGGGATTCGCAGCATCTAATAATGAGTCGAAGTATGAGGCGGTAATAGCGGGTTTGAGGATGGCTGAGGGTTTGGGTGTGAAGGAACTTACGATATATTCAGACTCAAATCTGGTGGTGTGCCAAGCGAACGGCAGATTTGCAGCTAGGTGTCCTCAATGGCAAAGTATTTGGAAGTCTTGCATAGGTGGGCTGCGAAGTTCACAAAGGTCAGATTTGTACATTTGAATCGCAGGGAGAATTGGCATGCAGATGCCCTGGCTTATGTAGCCGCAGCCATGCCGGGATCAGAGGAGAGAACGATCAAAGTAGGGAGGTTGGTCAGACCGAGTACTGAGGAACCTACGGAGGTGTTGCATACCGCAGAAGAGGATGGGGGATGGATGGAGCCTATCAAACACTTTTTGTCTGGACAAGATGTGATTGAGAAGAATGAAAGGAGAAGGTTAGAACAAACTTCACAAAGGTAGGGTTTTACTGAAATGTCTAGGGCCGAGGCTGGCACAAGAGGTGCTAGCGGAGTTGCATGGGGGAGATTAATTGCGGTAGTCACTCAGCGGGAAGGACCACAGCACATCGGCTATTAACACAGGGTTACTTTTGGCCTCACATGAAGAGAGATGCTATAGAATTTGCTAAGAAATGTGAGAAATGTCAGAGGTTCGCCCAATTGATATTCGCTCTGGCCGAGCCGCTGCATAATGTGTCTAGCCCATGGTCGTTCGTGATGTGGGCCCTAGATATAGTAGGTCCACTGCCCATGGCTAGCGGTAAGAGGAGGTTCATGTTGGCGGCCACCGACTATTTCACAAAGTGGATTAAGGCCGTACCATTGCAGCAGGTGAAGGAGGAGCAAGTGGTCAAGTTCCTGTGGGAGAACATCATATGCCGGTTTGGGTTGCCGTATGTTATCATCACGGACAACGGAACCCAATTCACAGGGTCCAAGGTGAAGGATTTTTTACAAGCCTATCATGTGAAACATGGATTCTCGGCCCCCTACAACCCCGAGGGTAATTGACAGGCTGAATCTTCCAACAAAATCATACTAAACAATCTCAAGAAGAAGTTGGAAGATAAGAAGGTGGAGTGGGCCGATGAGTTGAACCATATGTTATGGGCTTACCGAACTACACCACGGACAACCACCAGGAAGACTCTATTCTCATTAGCATATGGCGTAGAGGCAGTGATACCATCAGAAATGGTGGTGGCTACAACCCGAACAAGGGCTATCGGAGAAGGGTTGAATTAGGGCATATTGTCTAGGGACTTGAATTTGGCTGAAGAAAGAAGGGATTCCGCGCGCATAAGGCTGGAAGAGTATCACCGGCGCCTCCAAAGGCAGTACAACAAGAGGGTTAAGCCATGACGATTCCAAGTTGGGGATTTAGTGCTTCGCAGAGTGACCCCCAATACCAAGAAAGCAAACGATGGGAAATTGGGTCCGAATTGGGAGGGATCCTATGATGTGGTAGACGTTGGAGGGGCAGGCACCTACAAATTACAAACCATAGAAGGAAAGTTGATAGAGAGGCCTTGGAATGTGAGACTGTTGAAAAAGTTTCATAATTGAATGTAATACGAGTCTGTCACCAGAGACTTAAGCTATTTATAAATATATAATACCATGACACTTTTGAGAGAACAATGTTGCTCTGAGTTTTGATTTAGCATCAGAATAGAGACTGTGAGGGGGATGAGCCCTTCACGGACGTGAGGTCCAGATCGAATCGGGGCAAGATGAGTTGCCTCATTCGCGGACAAGAGGTCCAATCACCAAATGGGGCAAGACGAGTTGTCCCTCCTCGGACGTGAGGTTTGAAGCGAACTAGGGACAAGGTGAGTTCCCCTTTCGCTGACATGAGGGTCCGAGTGGAGCATAAAGGTCCCCCAAAGCAAAGAGAACAATACAATGGCCTTAGCTCGAGCCCATAAAACAACATATCCAAAAGCAACGCAAGTGAATTTAATTTTTTCATCAAAAGAGTTAAGCACAAAGGAAAGACAGCGGCATAAGGGAAGGTAAAAAACTTGACACTTCTTAAACACATAGTAGCGAAATACGACAAGGTTACCAGGGAATACATAGTAGCAAAATGGATCAAAAATACAAGAGGTGCAACATTTAAACACTTTCAGAAATCACGGCATCCGCGGCTTCTTCGATAACCACATCCGCAATTTGTTTTCAATAGCCTACCCACATTGTCGCGAAGAGTTTCAGATTCGAGGCCTCAAAGAGGTGGGATCGGATCCCGGGGATTAGTGCAACCGCGGATCCATCAACGTGGGCAGGCTGTTCAGGAAGCAGATGACCCTCTTTGATAAGGCGGTCATGTTCTTCCTTGATCTTTTTAGCCACCCGTTTGTCTGCCAGGGATTTAAAGCACTCTTGAAGTTTATCCATGTCCGACTCATGCTGCTGGAGAAGAGCCGCAGTAGCGTCCTTGTGCTGCTGAGAGAGGGTGGCCATGGCTTCGGTATGCTGCTGAAAGAGTGTCTCTCATTGATGGCTTAGGTGATCATTGACCTTGTCCATGTATGCCTGGTGGGAAGCCTCAGCAGACTTGAGCTCATCCTGAGCCTTGACCTTATCCAGGGCCGCGACCTCCAGGTGAGCGACTTCCGCCTCAAGTGATTCCACCTTGGATCTAGCGCCGAACAGGCCGCGGATCATGTAAGAGATATCCAGGCTCACCTAAGAAGAAGAGAGGGGTTAAACACAACTTAGGGTGAAAATAAAAACAAAGAGAAAGACGAGAGTGAAGAGCACCTTCTCCTAGCCAGTGTAGAAGGAGGTCCGGTGTTGATCAAATGTGCCCTCTTATGCATATGCCATGTCCTTGGGAAGGTGGGACCTATAGAACAGAGAGGAGGCCACTACCGGATTCTCCAAGGCCGAGTCATTAACATTGACGGTACGGCTGCGGACCTTGAACATGGGGCGGAAAGCAGTGGGGGATTCCGCGGTCTCTTTTCCAGGCCACTACGTATGGCGAGCAGGAGGAGCAGGAGTGGTGGGAAGGGGAGCATTGACAGTTGAGACTGGTTCATCAGACGCAGAGGTCCACGGACGCTTGAGAAGTGGTCCAGATAGAGAAGTGGATCGAGGGTGCGGTAGGAATGACTTCATCACCGTGATCATTATCCGAAGTCATTTGCCAAACAACTTCCTCTTGGAGACGCTCATATCCGAAAGCAGTGGGGAGTCCGTGGTGGGAGAGAGAGGGGAAAGGTATTGGTCCTCCCAAGTAACCAGAGATAGGATCAAGAATCGAAGGGCGGGCGATGGGGAAGGAGGAGTGGGATGCGCAAACCGCGAGTATTAGCGGGAGTGGGTGGTGTTTTCTGGTGTGGGGCCATTGTGTTGGAGGAGAAGCCCGAGGTTTGGCGTTCTTTAGGAGGGGTGGACGGTAAAAGGGGGCACTATAAGCACCGATGGTTTGCAGTTGAGGGTCCTATAGCAACGGAGTGCAAGTGTTGGGGTCAACTCCAAGTACCGCAGCTTGAGAAGGTCCTAAATCGTGGAGCTTCTGGAAGATGGTAGAGTTCACGTCAACATAAATGCGCAATTTTGAATCCGGTCTCCAACCTTTGAGCGTAGAGAAAGGAAAACATAACATTAGGGTTCATATAACGAATTGCTCATACAAGGGGAAAGATGTAAGGGAGACTCACCACTGGGCAGAAAGGTGAGATGATTAAGAGTCAAGTCAGGGGGCCGGAAGATCCGCGGACAGAAAGTTTCCAGATATGTACAAGCGGATAGTGGTGCCACGTCTTGTCCGAAGAGGTGACGCGAAGGATAAACGACATTTTAGAGGACGGACACAAAAGGAATGATAACCTACAATCGACATCTTTGGTGCTTCTTTTTATATAGTAATGAGTGACCATATCGCGACATGTTATTTTGGGCACACCGGAGCTATTGTAGTGGTTCGCGGCGTACATGACTCGCCAAAAATTACCGATACTTTGACAAGGAGGGAACGAAGGCCAGCGACGATCTGCTCGACCGTGGCTACAAGACACCCCAGTTTGTAAGGGACTAAGTGTGGAAAGTAGGTGAGGTCAGGCTCGTGTTCCAGGATGACATTAGCGAGGATGCCATAAGTGGCCTTGACCACCTCTAAATTAGGTCTACGACTACGAGGAGGTGGGGGAGGAAGAGCAAATTGCTGCCCTGAGGTGGAAGGAGCCTCGGATGGATCAAGGGGAGGGAGTGAGGCCACCGTATTAGAAGGAGAGGTGTAAGAGTGGCCGGAATCGGAGTCTGACATCAGAAAGAGAGGCCGAAAAAGAAGATGGATAGTTTTAAAAGGGGGAAGAGAAATAGAAACAGTGTAACAAAAGAAAATAGTGTAAGAGAGAGAGAGCTTGAGAAGAAGACCAACCTGTAAATGCTAAAAAATCAGTCCAGTGCTGGAGCACAAGCAGTGGAACAAGCACAAAGAGCAACAACCACCAATCGGAGAAACGAAGGTAAGGGGAGGAGCAGATAGGAAGCAGAACGTGAGAAGAAGAGTTTGAATGAGAGAGAAGGAAGTTTGAGCGGGATTTTATAAGGGGAGGGGTAAAACCGTAATTCGGAGGTGCTAAAATCGAGGAGACACCAAAAAGGACCAGCCAAAAAGTGACACATGGATACACAGAAATCGAAGGAGCACTGACCCCTTACGCGTGCTGAACATGCGTGGCCCAGTGGTATAGAAGGGGTGACGTGGACCGCGACCATCGAAGAATGAGAGTGAGGGGACTCAACCCCCGATCACCGAAAGTATTGCGGCCCTCGAGAGGGGCAGTGAAGTGGTAGGATCTGGGATGTGATATATCAACGGTGAGATGAACCCGAAGTAATATATATTGCGGAGGGGTGGTGCACATGATCGGTCTGTGGAATTGAAATTACTGTACGGCAACCCTACACGTGGAAGAAGGCGTGTCGCGAGATCAAGGGACAGATGGATGGCTAGGGGAAAGAAGAGAGGAGTATAAAGAGAAAGAAAAGAGAGAGAGAAAAGGGGAGGATTCATTGTGAAAAGAGAGGCTAGACCTAGAGAAAGAGAGTGTGAGTAGAGTGAGGTGTAACATTATCCTATGTATTTGACGTCTCAAAAGTAACAAAAAAGCACCAAATAAACTCACTTCTATGGCAGGAGCTTCAAGGGGCTTAATCAAGAAATAAGTACATACAACCTTGACCAACTGATGATATCATCAGGCTCGACATCTCCTAGCGTTCCATCTCTATCATAAAGCGGACTATCGTAGTCAAGTATCTTATCAATGCGGATGTTATAGGAAGCTGCATATGATGCCATATCGGTACAGACTTGTCCAAGTGCTACCACTCTTTTTGTTACGAAACTTCTCACTAGACAACTAGCGGATGGAGGAAGGTTTACATGTGACTCTTCACGAACTGGTGGACATCGCATTGGTTGCTACATACATTAAGATAACACAATAACTCTCTAAGGACAAATATACAATCAATATTCAATACAATGATACACACGCCGCAAAGTATTTTATGCGTAAAAACGTGCAAGATATATTATTATTAATTCCTAACTTAATCCAAACGGCACATGGTCACATCCCCACACAATAAAAAACATAAAGAAAGAAAGAAAGAAAGAACAACTAAGACAGATAACAATCTTACAACATGTCCCATAGAACAACATAATCATGTCATGAGTCATGACACCACCTCTGTAACGCCCCAAATCTCAAGCAACTATATACCTAATATACGTGACTTTCCTAGAAAAAAAATTAAATGAGTCCCTCTCATATTTTCAACATTTCATAAATATAAAACCCGGCCATAACCTAAAAATTTAATAAGAATACATCCAAACCAAATATAAAACCTCATACCTCAGTCATAAATTCAACTACTAAAAGATATATTGATTCATAGAACCGGCTACTTAACCATCTCGACCAATGCTAGTTAAGTCAAGTAACTAATCCTTGAATAAGAAGAAAACTATAAAATATACACACATCCCAGAAACCTTAATACACGACTTATACAATGCAACTAACATACATACATCTCCACATTACCAGAACAACCTCAACAAAACCATCTAACCCTACATATTTCAAATACACCCATAAACGAAGGATTGATAAGTGCCAGATCACTTGAGTACCAAACTAATAAAGCCCACAAAATAAACCCTACTTCCCCCTTTTTCTATTTTTTAGCCCACAAAATAAAGCCTTGAAGTCCAAAGAAAAAGAAAAAAGAGAGTGCAGCTAGCTAGAAGCAGCAGCGGAGATGCACATATATACAAGAGCAAGAGGAGTATACACAAGAGCAAAAAATATTTAATTTTCTTCCAATGCCTTAGTTTTTACCAACCTTACTTAGTAGTTCTATAAATCTACCTTCTAACCTATTTACTAAAATTGCTACTCTGACTGGTCCCCATTTTTTAATATCAAATTTATGACTAGTTATGCAATAAAACTGCTTATGTAAGTTATTGTTAGATAATGGAGGTGACAGAGATCGAGCACATTTAGTTCTTGGCTATATGCAGATCAAAGTCAAGGTACCAAGAACAATTTAGTTCATGATCTTGTCATTCTTCATCATCTTGGTATTGAATGTAGACCCAAACCAGCCACTACCATCAAACAAGTCACTTGGATCCCACTGACAATGACACAATCAAGGTATACTGCGATGGTTCTCCTTTCAGAAAACTAGGCCGTGCTGGACTCGGCTTAATTTTCAGAGATGAATTATCTTAAAGGAATCTACACTCAAGGTTTGGGCATAGTCACAAGCTAAGAACTGGCTAAACATTTGGTTAGAAACTAACTCCATATCTATTGCCCAACCCATCTACACATACCAGAGAACTATGCCTTGTTTCAAATGACCTACTAAAGTAGTCACATGCCTTTGTATTCATTCCCAATCCTAGTAGCCTCATATCACATAATATCTATATCCAAGACTATACACATACAATACAAGCTATTTTATAAGATAGCTATATCCAATGTCCACTTTTGTTAAGCAATTACGACAAAATTAAGCTAGCATTACAAATAATATATAATTTGCTTGAGATGAACTGCCCCTAGTAGAAGATTCTTGCCACATTATTTCTACTTCTTCCTCAAGTTTCTTTCGAGCACTAGACTCTTCATCAAGTCGTTCTATGACGGTCACATAGTTTGCATCAGTTGTCTCACGAGCTTTTTTCTCTCTTTGAGCTATCTCTTTGTAGTTCACAACCATAATAGGTTGACTGGAGTTGTAATGTTGAGTTTTCCTTACACCCTGAAGGTTTCTTCTACCAATCAAGGTTGAATATTATTTTGGTTCCTTAAGATGACTACCCTACTACCCTAGTAGCGTTTTCCAAAGGACAGAATGAAACCACGATGTATATATCTTGGACTAAGTCTAAAAGCATCTTATAAATATTCACAAGCAAATATTAACATGCTAAAACAACAAACGTTCAATTCTCTTATTACTTCACAATTAGTCCTAGATAATTAGATAACTTATACAAATACTAGATTTCACATTAATCACATCCAAAATGCAGATAAACAACAAGAAAAAATAAATAAAATAGTCTCAAACATGAGCAGTAAACAGGTCAATGAACAAGGGAAACACACAAACATCTAAAATGAAGCTAGGACAACACATAAATAGAAGAATTCACACATTCAAGTACAATACTTTGATTAGAACAAATATAAAAGACATACACCAGATAAAAACAAGTTTTACAGTCAAGTTCCGTTAGCTCAAAATCAGTTTTCTAAAGCAAGAATGACACATACACATTTAAGTACCAAGTACCATACCCGATTAACAAATTAACATAAACTATGATTAGTATGGAATAAAATTTTGCAAGGGGTTGGAACTTTATATATAGTCAATCTATACTTTGTAATTTCTATAGTTTGTCTATAATCTAAACCCTCTACAAATTTAATTGTGTGTTTAGTTCGGATGTAGTCAGCCTCACATGTTCATCGAACCATTAGACGATTCAAACAAGTCGTGGTGGTCAAATCCTTTTAAGGCAATCTCACAAAGAGAACAAATGAGATTGAATCCTAAGTTTTAACTAGGCATTCAATGATACCTCAGAGAATCTTCAATGCTACTCTATTGTCCCACGTGTAGAGTGGGCAGCTCAAATTTTCCACACCAACCCATACTCTATATCAAGTTGACAACTCACTACACTCCATTTTGGGGGTCAAATATAGAGCTTGATTTGTTTTATCAAGTGCCACTCCATACTAGCTGCCCCAACTTGCCACATGTGCAAACAACCAAATTTAATTACTTTTCTATCACTATGAATAATTTCTAATTCAAGGATGGTGTGTTGATATGTTAAAAACATATAATTCTCTCTGCAAGTGTGTACTTCGGTTTGTGGATGGACTTATCACGTCAATGTGTCATGCTTAGCTTATACATTACATTAAATATAAGTCGGGTCCAAGAACAAAGTTGTTCAAGACACTATATATAAGTCGCCTTCAAACATGTCCGTTAAAGCAGTAAAGCTTGAACAAAGCAATACTATTCAATTCTCTAAACCAAACCTACAATAATCATAAAGCACAAACACGTGGACATGGACAAAAACATATGACCCATGAATATTTCACTTGACAATAAAAAGTAAAGACAAAAATTAGGAAACCCACTATATGATTTTACCTTCTATAGTTGAGTGAAAATGGTTTAAGAAATTTGTTGAATGATTTGCAAGCACTTTGACCTCTGTTGTAACTCCAAAAAAAAACAAGCTTCAACATTTAAAGATACAAACTTCATCATTTCCTACGGTGATAGAGGAAATAAGTAACACAAATAAAATTACCAAATAGCTTGATACTTACGAAGTTTTAACTATGTGGAGAGTCACAAACAACTAGTTACAAGCTTCAAATGTTGTAACTCCACATTTGCCGTCTTTGTCTAAAAAAAAGCGATTAGTTGAGGAAGATGAAGAGGAAAGCCAAAATAATCATAAATATTTAAGTTTGAAAAAATTTTAATAAAAGAGAAAGATCAATATCCCAGCTAAAAAGTTTTATCCAACACCAAAGCAAAATGATTAATTCCTTTTGTTGAACACCGATTGAAGCCGCCCATGATTATTAAGGCGTGGCCAGGCCATCCCTTTCACTTCTTGGGTCGGGTTAGGAAAAGCCTCCTCGCAACTGGTTCGTCTGAAATGTTAAGTAGGATGAGCAAACAACTATGCCCAAGAGAAACGCGACATAACCAATACATATTCTACTTATAGAAATCATTTGAAACATGCAGGTTTTATAATCTGAATCAAAATATCGTGACTATATAAATACATCACTAGCTAGCATAAATCATATCGGCATGCTTCTTTAATATTCAAATATATCTTTCACAACCATCATACAACTATTGTGGCGCCGTGATCCTATTAGAATGGTGAGGTAACGACGTTCTCTAACCCGATCCGCGGGCAATCTCGGTTCAAGATTACTTCCGGTGTGAACCATGCACCGTTGTTTTCCCGATTTTACGGCCGGGCAGGAGATGAAATGCCGTTGTTGTGTTCGTATACACACAAAATCCCCAAAGCTTTTAGGGCTCGGATGGGCCTGTGACCACGACCCCATACGGCTGTCACCTAACGGTTTGGTCAACCGCTCGACGATCGCGCAGCTTCGGGATCCCGACACACATCCAGAGTGGACTAAACTCTCACTCTCCCGGCGTCTAAACCTCATCGAGGTAGCATGTAACCCCACACAAGCTAATCACCATACAATGCGGACGCGCATAAGCATGGTTATCTAGAAAAGTAGAAAAGGAATTCCGGACTACATCCGGTGATGCATCCCTTTAAAGGTGGCCCACCACCGAAGGTGTACACCACGGTTGAAATCCTAGAGCTTAAGCGCCGTCTCCGAAATGCGACAACGGTTCTTCTTTATAGGAATTCACGGTTCCTTTTCTAAATCCCTCGTGATAAACATAGTAATATATATATATATATACTCGTATTACGATTGTTTCCAAATACTCTAGTTACATATCTAGTTTTTCTTTTAAAAGCGTTGATTATATAGGTGTGAGTTCCCGGATTTCCCATCCTCGAGTAGAACAACATATGACTCCCAAACGGGCGGTCATAGTAAATAACAACCGATGATTCCCAAACGGCTTAATCATCGTAAAATAACAACACCCATTCGGGAAAAATCCGGAACCTCGCCTCCTAATTATAGACACAACCGGGTAATTCTTACCAAGATTTCAAAATCCATCTCTGTCTCCTTCATCGAGACAAGAGACGCTTAACCTTTCCCAAAACCAGTTTTTCACTTTTAACAAAGAAACAATCCTCGCTACCCGATTTTACAGAAAACTCATTTCACATTTAAAGCTATCTATATATATAGTTTATAGCGAGGAAATACAATGCAAAACATGAATATCATATATACATGCATGGTTGATACACAAACTATCTATTTCCAATTTAAGCAATTCAAATCATGCATGAAAATAAGCATACTATATATTGGGATGTAGGTTCCTACCTTAGCAAGCTCCGTTCTCCTCAAGCCCACTTAACCGAATCGAGCCCGCTTAACCGAATCCCCTCGTATTTACTCCTACACATCATATATATATACGTCGACCATTAGAAGTTATCAAACGAACGAGAATTCTTATATAACGTAAGTCGAGAAGAATCTCGACACTACGAATTTGGTTTCGGGTAAATTTTTATCTAACTACCGTTATCATGAGCTCTGGGCCATTTAAAGCCTTTGTTACTCGACGGTCTACGGGCTATTTCGAGCCACTGCAGGCCCACACGACAACGCCAATTATATCGCGTTCAATAACGATTAAGATTTTTCTCGACTCCGACAACAACAACAAATTCCACTATTCCATTCACATTAAATTCTCGCAATATTTACTGTTGTCTTCCTTATCAATCGTTCATTACTTAATCTACTCTTAAACAATTATAAACTGGCATGAACTGCTCAAAACCGAGTGAATAGCCGAAGATTCTTACCGAATCAGCAACCAAAATCGCTCCTAGCTTGCTGCTCCACCAAAATCGCTCCACTCTAGCTTCTCCTCCACCAATTTCGCAAGCTCTCCCTCTCCAAACAAGCTACTGCCGCCATTAAACTTTCCCCCTACCATTAATTTCAGTAATACATCACAAACTATCGAAATAAGTTTTAAAAATTTGTTTGAAACGAAGTTAAACTCACTCGGCAGCGGCGGTATGACGGAATTCCAATCAATTTGACTCTTCACACTTGATTGAGTGTTGTTAGTGATTGGGTGTTTGAATTTTTGGGTGAAATCGATTAGATTTGGGCGATTTTAGATTTCTCTCTCCTAGGTTTTAGTAATAGCTTTAATTGGGAAGAAGAGAATTGAGTCCAGCGATTTTCGGTTTTCAGCGATTTGATTTTTTTTTTTTTCTCTAGTTGGGCGATATATTTAGGCCCAAGCCCAATACATTCTTAAGGTCCTAATCAACGCTAACCCCCACTAATTGACTTAGCGTCTTGATTATTTTTCGCCTATCCCGCTAAATTTAATCTTCTATATTCTATCTCACCAGCTATAATGATGACCCAATCATGCGTGTAAGTCGTTAACTTCGTGCAAATTTTCAAGACGCGTGAGAAAACCGCTTAACCGCCATTTTTGGTCAAATTTTTTCGCCTATGGTCGCTTACCTAACGTGACTTATGAGTCGGAGTTAAGTTTCATCCGATTCACGACGTTTGAAACATAAACCCGACGACCAATTTACATAAATGACCCTAGATTTGATATGAAATTTACACAATTACCCTTAATAATAATTCAGGACTTTACAGTTAGTTTTTTTTTTTTAATAAGGGCTTGGGGTTGTTCAGTCCCCACTACTACGGAAAAGCTGATATACCACTATTTTTAACAGTGGTAAAAGGGTTTTAACCATGGTTTTCAAACCGTGGTTATAGCCACCGTGACTAATAATCCTAGTAGAACCGTGGTATAAGTTATCCATATTTACCACGGTTTTTAAAGAAAACGTGGTATAATAACTTCCTGAACTAAGTCGCAATGTATACCATGGTTTTGAGAGAACAGTGGCTCAAGTGAACCAACAATTGTCACAGTCTTCTTACAACCATGGTATATATATATATATATATATGATGAAAAAAATAAAATAAAATGAAACCCCATTTAATTCAATAATCAAATCCCTACCCGACTAACAAACCTGCAAAACAGATTTTGAACCCAATTTCCATCTTGTTCATTGCAGACTTGTGATATAACATTCCACATCCAACTTAAAAGAAAAACATGGCGCAAGTAATAAAAAAGATACTAATTTAGACGTCTACCAAACATGAAATTCCATTGTAAACTAATATTTCAATATTTCAAATTATTCAGAGTACAATAAGAAAAGGACATTTCAAATCTACTCGTTCCACCTCGTACAAATCAAAATAATAACCTAATTGATTACGCCAATAATCTGGTTATTCAGTTTGTGCAAGAATTGTCATCTCTTGAGCATTCACCTGCAACAATAAACAAATGGTAAGATTCTATATATATACATGTGTTCCTAGCTAGTTAGGTTAAATGCATAAGTTACGGTTTAGGGGGAAAAAGAACATAGTCCAAACCTAAATTGGGTGGGTGGGTGGGTGGACGGTGGGTTTCCAAACATCCACTAAGACATAACGTCATCCTCAGCCGGTTCGAACCTAAATTGGGTGGGTGGATGAACTTGATAATATGAAGTCTAACAACATAAAGCTCATCTTGTGTATATGTATCTTTAAGGGCTACATTTGTCATCTAAATGAGTAAAAGATCAAGATAACATGTTAAGTTAATGAAAATCAAGCAAAGAAGAAATAAAAACTTAACACTATACAACAACCATAGTACATAGTTATTGTTTAAGCGTAGTAGATGATAAGGGATGGTGTCATGGTGCTGCTAGTGACAAAATTTTGATCAACAATCCTCACTAGACATGGTTATTGTTTAAGACTAGTACATTCTTGATGTTTGGGGTATGACCTTCAGTTCTTCTTGCTTCACCCAGATCCAAGCCTATAAGTCATTACTTGGCTTGTCCTTGATATACTTTTTAAATTAGCAAGCAAAAAGAAACTACACTCCTCATTAAATTTACTTAATATAACTTTTTACTTAGCAAGCAAAAAAAAATTAACAATATAAAAACATTTGAAGTTGTGTACAACCAATCAATATCCTTACCCTGGGTTGTAAGGGATGAGAACAACTTTCTTTCCGGTTGCATTCCACAGACTTTCTATAATAATTTTAACCTTCTCATTCCCATCACCTTCTGCCCCGAAGGATAAAGGATTGACAAATTGGAAGACAACTCGCAAATTCATCATAAAGAATTATGAAAAACAAAATAAATAAATAAACAAAAAGAAAACACCATCATAAATAAAAAAAAAGGGTACTAAACAAAAACAATAGCTCCAATACTAAAACTTTCGAAATCTTCTGACCTCAAGTATGCCACCAAATATACAAAATCTACACAATCGATGGTACATATGTCCATTAAATCACTTTCAATATCATCTCCAAATAACTCTGCCTGTCGGAAAATGTCTTGTATCATAGTACCCTAGAAGCATTACATTGAGGAGCATGTGTATGTATGTATGCAAGTTAAGGGAAGACATACAGAAAAATAGTAATTAACATAGTCTACATATATAACATAATTTACAAGAAATGAAAGTAAAACAAGCATACCTATAAAGTAATTAACAGTCTAACTATGTCAAATTTGAGCTTCAATTCAACTGCTCATAGCTGTTGCCCCTGGCAGACCACAACTAGTAAACCAACAAACTAATGATATAACATATACACATTTAATGAACTGATCAAAGTATTTGCATAACATTCACATGCCCCCACAAAAGGGACATTGAAAAATTAAATTTCCATGTATAGCATAACACGTTCATGCATATAGTGATGAAAAGCTTGATTTTAAAATGAGCGCCTCATCTTCAATTCAAGAATAATGTGCAGCCTCATATAAGATAGATGGTTTAAAATTCTAATGGTGGCAGACAACCTACTAACTAGCTTGTTGTTTCCTCACTAGGATTGATTCCATTATTCAAAGGCATAAGAGATGCCAAGAACTCAAGATAACATCAACGTCGAATGGAAACTCCAAAACAAACATTCAACCATCGACAACTAATCAATCATTGGTCACTCAAATTCATGGACAACCATCCAACCAACACATTAAAACAGTTAAGCAAACTAGGAATTAAGGAACAAGACAAGCTATCTATAGAGTGTGCAATATGAGTTTCAGACTTACAACTACAAATAATTTTCCCAAATCAACAAGGAAGAAAAGAAAGTGGACCCATTTGAAGTGTCCAACCCTCTCAAATTTAATTGCCAAGAAGCCTTACAAGGTTTTTTCAAAGGAGCAGTAAAAATGAGTTTTGAATAGCAACCATTTTTATCAAAAGTTCGCACCTTGGGGCACTTCACAGGTCTCTAAAGACCATTGATGCGTTGACCACATAAGTTCTACAGGTAAAGAAGTCTTAAACTCAAAACTTTAGCAAAACAAATAAACTCCGGAGCAATCATGTTAAAAATTACAATTTTCGACGCTTGGTAATATGCAAATGATGCAAAATTCTGCTGGTTAAATTAGAACTATGTGTGATTCAAAGATATGGTTATCTTGGTAGGTGTTTTAATTTACCACCAAAATCTCTACCCAATGAAGACACATATCTTTACCACTAAAACAATCATAGCCCTTGAATCACCTTGATTTATTCTAATCAGTCAACTTTTGCTAAATATGCAGAATAACCAGGAAAACCCTAAAATGTAAAACTTGGTCCTCAAAATGTTTTAATTATTACTAATGTACAGTGTAACCATTTTCAAATATGTACAAAACAAGAACAAACAATGAGCTACGGTTATATGTATTTTCAAGTAAAAAAGATCAAGAGAAATTAAATGGAACTTTAGCATATTATTTTGTAAGAATGTTCAAGAGAAGAGCTCCTTTGAATTTTCGTGAATTGGCGAGGAAGCATATAGATTATGTATACTAATTTTATAAAGCAAAGGACATATGAACAACTTAAAGAATCAGATGATATCAACCTATGACTGTGGTCTAAAAGATACATGAATAAGTTCACACTTTACATTTTGAAGTAAACACTGATTATGCACCATGAGTTTTGAAGTAAAAATGATAAATTTAATTGATATTTTTTTAAATCCCAATAAAAAAAAAACACACACACATCAAATTTCGAAGTAAAAACGAGAAATTCTTACCAGATAAATTGAGAATAAAAAATGAAGTGAGCAAGACCATTTTCGAAAGGCACAAACCTATCGAGAAGCTCTAACTGATTTGTTAAAGTTAGGGTTCCAAAATCTAAACAGTATAGTAAAAGAAGTTGGAGACACCACAACACCAACACAACTTTGATTCAAACTCTCTTCCTTTCTTTCTCTCCCATATTTTTCTTCTTCCTCAAATTTCAAAACTTTTTTCTCTCTTCGCAATTCTTCTTCTGAAAGATCGAGATTTAGTAATGGAAAGTAATGGCGACAGCGAGTGGATTGGAAATACGAGTAGAAGGAGGGATCTTAAGAACAAAATCTGATGATGAAAATGAAGTTGAGAGGTTTTCCAATCCCTAGAGAACAGAAGTTGCAGAGAAAAAGAGGGGTGGTTTTGAGTGTGGATATATTACTTTTTTTCCCGAGATGATTTGGGCATAAGTTTTTATCGCCACGGTCCACTAACTCTAGTCAAAATATAAACCACTGTTTACATGAAACAGTGGGATATCGAAGCTAAACAGGTTACATCGTGTATATGGCATATTAGATCCCACGGTTTTCACAAACTAGTGGCATAAACCACTATCAAAAAAGTTAAACTAATTTCTACCGTGGTATATGGATATTGGTCACTGTTTTTGTAAAAACAGTGATATATAAATTCAGACCTACCGTAGTATATGTGTATTTTTGTAGTAGTGCCTCCCTGTTTCATTATTGTCTTAAATACACATGATCGTCTCTATCCTCCTCCACAATGGTTTGAAGTTTAGCTTTGGGGGGGGGGGGGATTTTGTTGTTTAGTAACATCCTTGTGATACACCAAGAGCTGCTAAGTAATCAACAACTAGCTCTATGACATTCTTTAAAGACATGAAAAAACTCTACATAGTTTATCCTAGAAACTAGAAAAAAATGCATAGATGGGTAACGAACTATACCCTTAATCAAACATTGGGGTTTAAACTTTTTTTTGAGCAAGTTTGGGTATCCATGTCTACCACGTTTTGCAACGTTTGGTTCTGTTACACTTCCATCCATTTATTTCACACGTGTCACACTTTTTTTTATTTTTCTCTAATTACGTGGCCTTAGTTTCCAATGTGGCTATGTTAACTTGACATGTAGCACGCCAACACGAAACAAAACCTGAAACAAAGCCCGAAACACAACCCGACTACTTCTGTCTGAGCGCGAAAAAACCCCCCAATTTCTGTCTGAGCGCAAAACAAAACCCTAGTTTGAGAGATGTCCAAATAAAAATCAAATTGTGCACGTTGGGGGACAAATTCGAAGAGAAAGGACAAGTAATATTCAATTGGACTGTGATTTCGTTAGAGAATCAAGTATGTTACTTCTATTGAGTAATTTTTTTTGTGGTTTGTGCAATTTTCTAGGGTTTCAATAGAATAATAGTTGATTTTGTGTTATTTAGCATAAAGCTTCTCGATTCCCACTCTAGAATAATAGAAAATTAGTTTCTTTGTTCTCAGTGCTCATTTGAATAATAATGTTGAGTATATTACAACAGTCAATCAATTAGTTATGTAGGTTATCAGTAAAATAATATTAAAGTGTACGTTTTGGTTTGTTGTTTGTTAATGTGGGGTATATTATAATAGTTAATCAATTATATTTGTATGTTTTCAGTCAAATAATATTAAAATTTTCTTTTGTCTTGTTTGTTTTGTTCAGTGGATCATATATTGGAAGGTTTATTTCTAGTGGAACCAGATTTTTGCATAGAACTTTACCATGGGGGGAAGTTTGTGTCTGAGCCAATACCTTATTATAAGGGATATAAACTAGAATACTTTTACAGAGTGGATTATAATAAGTTCTGTTTCTTTGAGCTACTGGATATGGTGAAGTCTGTAGGGATTTCTAACATGATTAAGATGTACTATGCCCATCCTGGAAAGACTTTCACATCTTCTAATAGATTAGTCATTGATGATAGTAGTACAAATGAAATGATGAAAATTGCAAGGGTGACTGGTAAGGTTGAACTGTATATTGAACATGGTGAAGATGGTGGACATGGTGGACTTGGTGAAACCTGAACCTGAAGACTCTAGCTCTGAAGATGAGATACACTATGTAGATGATGAGAGTGATGAGGATGTGAGTGAAGCTGCAAGTTTGGATCATCTAAGTGATTTAGATGAAAAGCTTGTTGAAGTGAGGCAGAAAAATCTACTAGAAGTGAAGAATAAGAAGAAGAAACAAGTGACTGAGGGTACTGATGGTGATGAGAAAGGTGTTGAACCAACTGATGGAGATGTAGAATGAGAGGTAATTGTTGGAGATAGAAGTGAAGGTGGTAGTGGACCAAGTTGTGTTAGTGTGGGTGATACAACAATTGAAGACATTGAATGTCCAGATAGTTCTGACTATGACAGCCCTGAAGAAGATGATGAAGGTGATCTCAGCCTTAGACGAAGTCTAAGTTTCCCATATTTAATCCAAGCATTGATTACAAACGTTTTGAGTTTTAGTTAGGGATGAGGTTTGGGACTAATGAAGAACTGAAAAAGGCTTTGAAAGACTATGTTGTTGCAAAAGGTTGCCCTGTTTGGATGACTGTGAATAAAAAGAGTAAAATACTTGCTGAATGTGCTGAGGGTTGTAAGTGGAGGCTGTGGGCAAGTAAAATGCAATTAGAAGATAGCTTCCGGATAAAGAGTTATAACAAAGGTGTGCACACTTGTTCTAGGGATTTGACTATCCAACTTGCTGATGCCAAGTGGTTGGGCATGACTTTGTATGACAGGATTTTGCTGAACCCAAATTGGAAAGTGAAGGATATGGTACAAGAAGTCAAGCAAACATTCACATTCAATGTGTCAAAATTCAAGTATTATAGAGCTAAGCAACATGCTTTTGGACAAATTGATGAGGTTATAAAAAAAGGTGTATGCTAAGCTTTGGGACTATGGTGCTGAAATATCAAAGCAGAATCCTGGTTCAACTATTAAGATTACAGTGAAGAGACAATGTCAACAGAACACTAACCCAGAGAACCCTATGCTCTTGTATCCAGCAGTGTTTGAGAGAATGTATATTTGCTTTGATGCTCTCAGGAAAGGTTTTATTGAAGGTTGTAGGTCTGTTATAGGATTAGATGGTTGCTTTCTTAAGGGTTATTGTAAAAGGAGAACTATTAACATTTGTTGGTAGGGATGGTAATAACGGATGTATCCAATTGCTTGGGGCACATTGGAAGGAAGGAGAGAACACTGAGTGGGGATGGTTTCTTGACTTGTTGATAGATGATCTACATTTAGTCTGAAGGTCTTGGTTTGACTTTGATAACAGACCAACAAAAGGGGTTAGACAGAGTTATAAAAGAGATTGCCTTTTTGCAAGAACATAGATGTTGTGCAAGGCATATCTATGCAAATTTCAGGAAGACTTTCTCAGGTAAGTTGACATTCTTCCTTTACATTAAGTTTTTATTGTTTTGTCAGTTTAAGAAATTAATTGAAATTCAAATTAATATGAGTTATGCTTTATTGTAGGTGCTCATTTCAAAGTTTTGTTTTGGCAAGCAAGTAAAGCTGCAACTCATGCAGAGTTTCAGAAGGTGATGTCTAAAATTGCAGCATATGATCCAGATGCAAAAGAGTATTTGCTAAAGAAGCAAAATCCTCAGCAGTGGAGTAGATCTTATTTCTCATTTGTTTCTACTTGTGAAAATGTTGAAAACAATATGTGTGAGTGTTATAATGGTGTGATTATTGAGGCCAGGTCAAAGGATATTATTGCAATGTTGGAGGATATAAGGGTGGGTACAATGGTTAGGATGCAAAAGAAGAGAGAAATAATAGAAGGTTGGCATGACAGCCTTTACTCCCCAACAAAGGTGTGAAGTGGAGGAAAACAAAATGCACTCTAGGTATTGGGTACCTCAAGATTGTGGTCAACATGCATTTGAAGTGAGTCATGGAGATGACAAGTATGTGGTTGACTTAGCAACTAGGAGTTGTGCATGCAGGATGTGGGAGTTGGTTGGCATACCTTGCCGTCATGCAAAGAGCTGCAATTTATGCAATGAAGGAGAACCCCGACATATATGTACACAGATGCTACACAATTGAAGTTTACCAAAAGGCATACAATCACTTCATGAAACCCTTGAATGGTGAGAAGTTATGGCCTGTTATAAATAGAGAGATTATCTTGCCTCCTCTTTCAAGGAGAATGCCAGGTATGCCTAAGAAAGTAAGAAGGAAGGAGTATCATGAAGTACTAGGTAGTAGTGGTAGCACTAAGTTAAGTAAAAGGGGGACATTGATTAGGTGTTCAAAGTGCAAGGAACTTGGCCATAATAGGACAACATGTAAGAAGGATGTAAGTGTTGAAAGTGAAAGTTCCAAGCCAACCAAGAAAGCAAGAAAAGAAAAAGAACCAACAACTACTCCAACTGAAGATCCAAGTTCAAGGCTAAAAACTAAGAGTAAGGGAAGAACTAAAACTAAGGGGAAGGGGAAAGAAACAAGTACTGCCAAGAAAGCAACCACTGCCAAAGGAAAAGAGGCCATTGCCAAAGGAAAAGAGAAGGAGGCAAGTACTGCCAAGGGGACAAATAAACCACCAAGCACTAGTAAAGGGAGGGGGAAGGCAGCATCAAGTACTAGTATGGGTAAGGGAGATGCAACACCAAGCACTGCTCAAAAGGACAAGGGGAAGGCAACAGTATCTAGTGGGACAGAGAAAGCATCACAGAATGAGTTTAATACAGTAATGTATTATTCTGAATACACTGGGCCTCAAATGCTTAAGATAATATATAGTTAGAAATTTCTTTATAGGTAATACACTGGGCCTCAAATGCTACCATTCTCTGTAGGTTCTCTGTAGTGTAAAGCTTAGTTTCTAGAGTTTATTGTTTTATGCTTATGTCATGCAGATTCCAGGACAAGAAGGGCCACTTATTAAAATTTCTAACGGACCATCATCAGGGACCAGATCAGGAGCTCAATTTTCAACTGCTCCAATGGGAAGAGTTTCAAAGAAAACAACTGATACAACATCAACTCAAGTATCTGCTCATCTTGGTACACAAAGTTCCACAACTACAAATGCGGTACCTGCAAAAAGCCCTAACAAGAAAAAACCTACAACACTGGGTCTCAAAAGAACTAGAAAAAGAACTATGGATGCAAGAGCAACTACTCCAGGTGTGAAGACAAGATCTGCTGCAATGAAGTAGCAGTGGAAAATTTGATGTTGTAGCTTGGTTCTGGGATATCTTTATGTTGATGTTTCATGTTTATTAATGTATCTTTATTTTGGTCATTTTGGAGTTTGTTCTAGATGTTTCTTTTGGATACATGGAAAACATTAAAATAGTTTGTTGATGCATGTTGATCTTATTTCTTGTTATAAAATGTTTGTTTTACTGCTTGTTCAGGGTTTGGTGGGTTTCTTTTCTATTTTATTTCTAGTTTGAAATTTTCTTCTAGTTTTGTTTTAGATAACCCCATGCATAGGGTCAATTCAATTCCAAATTCTCGTAATTACCCAAAGATGTACTCCCTCTGTAGCCTATACATTGCCTAGCCTATACTATTCAATTTCAACTGCATCTTTCCCTTCCCAATACTAAACTGGTGGACTTCTTCAATGCTATCTTATCTATAAAACCAAAATAAACCAACCATTGATGAACATCTCAAAAAAAAAAAAACAATTGATACTGGCAAGAAGAAGGAGAATAATGGTCAGGGGAAGAACAAGGAGAATACTAGTAAGGGTAAGGGGCGCATTGCATCATGGGTTAGAACTGGTTCAAGAATAGAGAGAGTTGCAAACCGAAAACCCAAAGCTGAGGGTAGCAGCAACAACATGATGAAAACCAATGTAGTTTACAAGGAGGGAAAAAAAGTGTGCCAACAACTGGAAGGAACTAAGGTGATTGGTGAAGGTCTTCTTGTTTCTGTTCCATCAGAATCAACCTCCTATAGTTCATGTTCATGTGGGCAATGTGATAGTGATAATTGTTATAGCTTGGACAGTGGGAGTGTAGATGACTATGGGCAATCATATTTAGCAGAATCAACCTCTTCTAGTAATGCTTTTTAAAGATGAATGCGTGTATTTGGAATTTGCTATGTAATGCTATGAAGAAAAATAATTATTTAGAAATCTCAAGCAGAAAGCCAGTAGAAATCCATGTAACTGCGTTCATTCTCATTAGAAATCTTCTCATTACAAATTGTTCTTACAAATTCAAAGAAAACACAACCAAAATACAATCACTACACGAACAAAGATAGCTACTACCTTCTTCAGCCTCCATTCGAAATTCTTCTTCTCCAAGTTGGCCCACAGAAGTGCATTCATCTTCTCCAAATCCATAATTCTCAATTTTAATTGTCTATTCTCAGCGATCAAAACATCTTCTTAATGGGCATCTTCATGATTTGTTTGTTCTTCATCATCCCAGACGAAGAACCCACATGCTCTAGTCTTGGTCTCCCTATTATACCGTCCACAACCAAAAAACTTCTTTCCTGGATTTTGGGAATCTGGACCAGCCACTCGTATTGGAGAAGGAGCACCACAGTGGCAAGATTTGCGCGAATTGACTGAGTTCTTCGAAGATGACATTGTCAAAGTAGTGTGCATCTAATTTGGGGGTGGTGGAGCAAGAACTAAGGGGGAGTTAGGGGTTCTTAGTTATACTTTATTGAAATTTCTAATTTCTCTGATTTTTGAAATTTCTCGATTTATTTGAAATTTCTTAGTCTATATACCATTTGAAAAAACCATCAAAATAAATAAATATACCATTTGAAATCACACGTGATTCGTGCATGTGTGGTTGCTTAATCAATCTTGCATTATAAGTATTGTATCATACCCATTTGCCACATAAGAAAGAGCCACATTGGAAACTAGGGCCACGTAATTAGAGAAAGATAAAAAGAGTGTGACACGTGTGAAATAAATGGATGGAAGTATAACAGAACCAAACGTTGCAAAACGTGGTAGACATGGATACCCAAACTTGCTCAAAAAAAAGTTTAAACCCCAATGTTTGATTAAGGGTATAGTTCGTTACCCATCTATGCATTTTTTTCTAGAAACTAAAACAAGGATTTCAACTTTGATATTACTATAATACCATGCATGGTTCTGACTCCTTACCCATAAGAGGTAAGGAGAATGTGGACTGCTCTCATGGAGTCGGAAGCCAATAACAGTACTGGAAGAAAGAGGAAGCATCGTTCGACTCCACCCTAGATACAGGTTGACAACCAGCTAGCTTATTCCAAATTTCTAAAATTTACCAAACTGTATTAGTGGCTCCTCATAAATTTTTTGTTATTGCAATTGGTTCATCAATGAAAAATCTCAAAGAAAAATTCATGAATTAGTTGATATAAAATATGAAAATTTATGAAACTCCAGCAATAAAATGAGAAAATGAACTGCTAAATTTGAAATTTTGGTTTGAATTTATTTTGGGAGGGGGAAAATTGCATTATGGTTATAGGTTTTTTTGGTGGGAGAAATTGGGGGGTGCACAGTTAGAAATAAAAGGGTAAAAAGTAGAAATAAGAAATTGGGGAATAAAACCGGTTAGGACTAAACTCCGGAATAAATAGCTAGAAAACTCAACTTCATTTCGAAACCACTATCCAGGACAACAATTGACTCTTGTCCAAAATAGACAATAGTACCCTAAAACTAATAAGAACCCACGCATCCAACTCTCATCTCCACTCTCAAAACCGAAACCTAATTTCCAAAATAATAAGAAACTCATTTTTTTTTACAATTCTAAAAGCCCAACTCTCAATAGAATCTCTTCTCCACAAATTTTTAGTTGAAGATAAAATTGTTCTCCTCAAATTTGTAATTAAAAATATAAGATTAGATAATCAAGTTTTTGTGGTGTTCATTTTGAAGAAATTCATCTCGATATGATGTCAAATTAGCTTCAATTCTTTGTAAATATCGTCGTGAAGAAGATGAAATTGAAGAAGAAGATAATGGAGATAAAGAAAATATAAAGTATAAGATGGTAAGAGATCGAGAAGTGAGTTTATCATGTTTTGTATGCACATGTGTCGGTGCATACTAAGCATCATGTGTATTGTCAGAAGAAATTGGTATGCACGAGTGTCTGTGCATACCTAAAAATTGGTATGCGTAATAGATTGGTATGCACAAACGACTACGCATATCGAGTATCACGAGAAATTGTATGCACAAGTGTATGTGCATCCTACCTTAGGTATGCACAAACGACTGTACATAACGAGCATGATGAGAAATGGTATGCACAATTGCACGTGTCTATGCATACCACCTTAGGTATGCACAGTCGTCTATGCATACCAAACATCACAAGAAATGTTACCACCTTAGGTATGCACGGATATCTGTGCATACCAAGTATCATAGTAAACTTGTATATATGGTTGTTTGTGCATACCTTCATACTACCCAACAAACTTGTATGAACGGTTGTTTGTGCATACCTCATAATACCCAACAATAAATTCATTATCCAATTACTAAAAAAACTCAAATCTTTGACAAACCTAACAAAATCCAAGTTAAATTGAGATGAAATCCAACAGAGAAAGTACAGTTGGGTAAAATCTAATCTAAATTGAGATGACATCCAACAAAGTCTATTAAAATATAGAGAAAGGTAAAATTGGAAAGAGTAAAATATAAAAAAGTCAAGTCAGTCTTTATTAATAATTAAAACGTGAAATTAGGTTTTTCTAGTAGTTATACTCGAAAAAATATCCTTATCAATGGTTTCAAAACCCGACTGTCCTAGATTATGTTTAAAATTGGAAATTGGACCTTTTTGCTTATTTCCTGTAATTTTTTTTTTGAAACGGTTAACAATTAAGTGATTAACATGGCCAATTCTAATGTGTTGCTAAAGTGGGAGCAGAATCAAAGAAAAATATTGGTGCGTTTATACAAAGGGGCGCAGTATTGGCACCCCACTTTATAGGATTGGCACCCCTTTGACAAAATATAAAACAATATGGTTATTCCTTATATGTTCTTTTACACCCCACATGTCTATAGTTCTACGACATCGGATTGCCGCAAGATCTCATATTCCATGGCATACAATTGTCGCGAGATTGTACAATCTACGACATCAGGTTGCCGCGAGATCCTATATCTCACGGCAGGCAGTTGCTGTGAAATATTTTTTTTTGTGTCTTTTGTTTTTTTTCACTTCAAATTTTGCGTATTGAACACACACGACATATGGATACCTCATTTTCTTCTTTAAAACTTCTTTATATACTCCAAGAACAACACCAAAACCATGACAAAAAAAAAAGTACAATGGAGCCATAATTTTGCTATATCGTGGCAAATATTTTCATATGTTATAAGAAAATTTTGTGATCAAATTAATGAAGAAGAGTTTTGATAATTAACACAAGCAAAGACTCCATTTTAGTAAACACAATCATCTCGCGGCAACTAACTTTTTTTACGGTGGTTATTAAAAAAAATTTAAAAGAAAAAAGGACCCATGACAACCACCTTCTGTGGGATATGAGATCTCGCGGCAACCCGATGCCATAGATTGTACAATCTTGCGGCAACTGCTTGCCGTTAGTGTTTTTTGTGTGATTAATGGAAGGGTGCTAGTACCTTTGAATTGGTTAAAGAGGTGCCAATTCCATTTTATGGGGTGTCAATGCCGCGACCTTTATACAAAGGGCACCGAGTATAGCCCATCTTGCCTGAAACCCGAAACCCGCCCAAAACCCGAACAAAATACCCGTATCGAACCCGACAAAATTCGAACCCGAACTCAAACCGAAATACATAGGATAAGGTTTGGTCACACTCTCTAAATTCGGACCGACCCGATAATTTAGCCCTAAACTCGTTAAAAGGCTAAAAAACTCGAAACCAAACCCGGATCAAAACCGAACCCCAAATCCGGTTTCAATTGTATACTACTAATCTCATATAAAACAATGAGTTAGATAAACATTTAGATTATGATCTCATTCATGTTTACAATGACGAGTTATTTAATATATTGGATTATGAAAAAATTTATATCGGGATTTTCAATTTTTTTCAGTAATTGCACGTGATCAATGTGTCTATAGTTCATTCCGAGTCTATTTATTTTTAAATCATATCAAATAATTATGTCCGAGTATAGGTGATAATTACTTCGAAGTTCATTAGAAGTTTTATTTTGTTTGAAGGATTGGTGGATAGACGAAAAAGGAATAAAATGTAGATATATATTTCAAATAAAATTTCTTATTGTTTTCTTTCTTCATTTATAACCCGGGCTTTATCTTACCCGAAATGCGAATCCGAGCCCGATAGGTACCCGGAATATAGGGTTAGGGTAGGGTGTGGTCACACTTTTGAACAAAATACCCGACTCCGAACCCGACCCGCTGAAAACCTGTTCGGGTTCTGGTAACCCGATACCTGTTCAAAACCCAAAAAGTCGGGTTCGAGCCGGGTCGGTACCCGTTTGGACATCCCTAGTCAATTTTACACATTGCGGGTTTCTCGAGATTTTATATACATTTCGCCCCGGTTATAATAATAATAATAATCCGTGAGCGGAGCGAACATTTTGGGAGAGGGGGTAAGGTGGCCCAAAATGTTACTTGGTTGGTTTCTGTCTGTCCTCATCTTCTCCTATTCATCCCTCTCCCTCTCAATCTCTCCCTCTCAATCTCTCCTCAATCTCCGCTCCTCTCCCTCTCAATCTCCTCCTCCTCCTCTCCTCTCAATCTCCGCTCTCTCTCCCTCTCGCCAGCCATCAAGCTTTATGCGGTTTACTAAATAATATCTTGGTCCGTGGCGGATTTAACATGGGAGAGGGGGTAAGGTGGCCCAAAATGTTACTTGGTTGGTTTCTGTCTGTCCTCATCTTCTCCTATTCATCCCTCTCCCTCTCAATCTCTCCCTCTCAATCTCCTCTCAATCTCCGCTCCTCTCTCCCTCTCAATCTCCGCTCCTCTCTCTCCGCTCACGCCCCACTGCTATGCAGTTTACTAGTAATAATAATAAAACTGAAATATCTCAAACTTTCAACATTGCCTGAAATAGCAGTAACGGTCAGGTGAGCCCAACCAAAACATTACCTCATTTGTACATCTTCCAACGTTAAAAATTGGAAAGAACCTCATTTTTCACGAAGTATATATTATTATTAGATCTATCTTTCTCTGCAAATTTCAAAGCGTTTGTGTTATGGACGCAATCAGGAAACAAGCTACCAAGATAAGAGAACAGGTCGCTAAACAACAACAGGTATTATATATGTTCTTCACTAGCTTCATTCACCTGTTATTTTATATTTTTTATTTTAATGTGTTGCATTGTTGAAATATGTAAGAGTTTTTGATACAATGGTGATAAAGATAGGAACTTGGAATTTATCATCATTAGTTAGAGAAATTGAAATTACCCCTTTTCCCCATTTTATGTTCTTGTTGGAGCTTGTTTTGCTCACAACAATGCCGCCCACCACGTTCGCAGCATTTGTTTCAAGGGTTATGATGCATTGCTAACTCGGGTGGCAACTCGCAATATGAAGCTTAGTTTCAATGCATTTGACTCCCCTGACATAGGTGTTGTGGCAAAAGGGGATTGAACTTGTATCTAACAAATGGCATCTGCATCCTGGAGATCATACCAAAAGATCAGATTGATTTGTTAACCTTGTATAAAAAAGACTGAAGAATATATTCATTAGCACAGAAAAACTTTGAAATTGGGTTGAGAATTGCGGCGTAGTTTTGTGGAGATTAGAAATTTTGCATTGAACTGGATTTTTTATATTGAAGATGTCATGATTAATTCCGTGTCATTTCTCCTATATAAGCAACCTGTGGACACTTTTGTGTGAAAATGAATACCTTGGCACCTTGCTAAGCAAGAGGTGGATAAGAAATGAGTAGGCTGAAGGGTGCAGACCGAGTAGGGAGGTCTTAGTTTCCATACAGATATGCCTGTAGAGTCCATCTCTTTGACGTAATGCTGTTTGGTTTCACCATTGATGAAATTTTACTTCACCAACAAAAACAGAAAGAAACACAAATCGTGTGGCATGTTTTAGATTTTCTTGACAATTATGCAAATTTATAGCAGAGTGAAGAAGAGAAAAGGAATCAAAAGCTGTACTCTTACATGATAAATAGAAACTGACCACATGGTAGAAAAATTGTTGATTTGATTTTTTATGTATTAGTTTTAAATTCCATCATAAACAGAACTTTTCTGGATAAAATTGGTACCATCTGTAAAAATTGATATAAAGCATATAGCTGATTTTTGGGGCAAAAGATTTGGTAGAGGCACGTTGCCAGTAAAAGTTTCAATGTGTTTGCACGAGATAAACACACAATGGATTATATCCAAGATTTACAATCATGATACTAGCTAAATGGTTCTAGAACCAAATCTGAATAGTTCACAGATTTCCGTCGGGTGTATGCTAAGAAAACATGCTTTGACTATCAAGGCTCGAGACTTGGCTTTTAAGCACCAAAATTTCGAGGTGATAAGTGCACCAAAATTGCTGGCATAAGTGCATAACTGCATAAGCTCAGATCCCGTTAGTATATATTTTTATTTTTAATGTTTTATCTTTCAAGAACTAAACCTAAATAGTTCCCAGGAATTTGTATTTAGTGCTCTCCCAAACACATTAAACATACAGGGACAGACCTAGATTTGCAGAGATAAATGGAATAGGAAGACGAGGGTGTTAGTTTTCTTTTTTATGTGATAATGTTGTCAATCTAACAATTCGGATCATCTTCTCTTTTTGAACTTTCTACAAATGTCTAAGAGAAGAATTGCCTACAACTCGCCAATTGTGAAAATGATGCAACATTTCCTCAATCCCTCTTCTCTCCCTGTAATCACAATCAAGATAAATCATCGAATATGTACAGCTCATAACTTAAGCAATGCAGTCATTGTTCTCAGTGCAAAATTTTGTTAATTCCAACGATTTGCAGCAGTGAAATGATCCTTTTCTTGTCGCTGTTGTAATTACTCCTACACTACAACTGTGGTGATGATTGGAAGTGGAATCATACAGGAAGTTATTGGCACACAATTATCAGCTCTCTAAGAGAGTCTTTTAGCTGCAGCATTGCCTAATTTGCATTACCGAGTAATCAAAATTTTGTTTGTTTTATTATTTCCTTCTCATCCGACTCTGTTTTATTGGTTTGTTTAAGTAGAGAGTTAAACAATGTGTGGTCTTAGTCGCATATAAGGCACCAAATATTTCTATCCCATATTCTCATAAGCTATGAATCCTATGATTTTGCATTTCATTGAATTTTTATAAGCAATTAACATCGATTAGAAGGTTGGATTTTATTCATGCATCCTATTATCTTCAGTGGTGTAGTTATCTCATCATTGGGTTTTGTACACGCTATATTTCAGAAACTGGAAGAATGTTGCTAGTCATAACATTACATAAGCGTTTGGTTGTACTCTTGGGTATGAGAAAAGAGAAGAAACAGTCAGGGTTGTTATGTGTTTTTTTGGGGGTTTCTATATTTCGGTTTGTAAACTCAAAACAAAAGCAAATTAGTGGGGTGTAAGTGAAATCCCCCCGTTATGAATTTGACTCATTTGGCTGTAAAAAACATGCTTGTTACCTTCACTTTGTTGTACTTCAGGCAGTGCTCAAGCAGTTTGGAGGATATGGAGGTTCAGATAGTGTACTTACTGATGAGGCAGAACTTCAGCAGCATCAGAAACTTGAAAAGTTGTTCATATCAACACGTGCTGGAAAGGTAGGTTTTCTTCCTCCTGTTTTTCATGAAAGTTTCTTATTATTTACTTCTAATGCTCTATATGTTGTTTTCTAACTTTTCTCTTTGCCAGCATTTTCAAAGGGATGTTGTTCGTAGTGTGGAAGGTTACATTGTCACTGGATCCAAGCAAGTTGAAATCGGTGAGCTAGCGAAGCACAAATGCCCTACGATCTTGATCGTACTTGTTCTGACTTTGTCCTTGTTTCCTTCTTGTATGCTTAACTTATTGCTTTCTATAGGTTCAAAATTGTCAGAAGACAGCAGAAAATATGGGGCTGATAATACCTGTACCAGTGGTAATACATTGTCCAAAGCTGCGTTAAGCTATGGACGAGCTCGTGCTCAAATGGAAAAGGAACGTGGAAATTTTCTGAAAGCCCTTGGTACCCAGGTATGATCAATTACCTTCTAATGATTCAGGATGCAACCAAAAAAATAAAATAAATAATAGTAAATAAAAATAGTGGCAATATTGATAAGATCAATTAGCTATATCTGATTAAATTTATCACTATATTCTTCTGTTGCAAGTTGCATGGCATGCTATTTACATTTGGGTTGGTCGACCTATCTTGATAACTTTTACACTCCAATTCCTTCATTGAAAGAAATTAATGTACCTTAGAAATTGTTTCTTTTTGCGTCTCAGAGAGTTTGTTATTGCTCTGTTGAATTACCTTGCTAGTTGTTATGCCATTGATTTATGTTGTGTGTGGTGCAATATGCTCATGTTGTTAGACATTTATGATCACATATCCCAAATTTAAGCAATGACTATCATTTCTTTAGATGCCATTGTCTCGGGGGAGGGAGAATATTAGTAATTTATTCATCATTAGTCAGTAGTCACTGTTTCCTCAAGGCAAGAACCTTGGGGAAGTGGTGCAAACATGTGCGTTGCCGATGCCTATGTTCCTCCACTGAAGGGACCTATGACCAGCCCAATCAGCGGCTAAGCACATCCTTGCAGGAATTTCTTATGGTGACAAGCTGATGGCTAAACAGGAAAACAACACGTCTATTCAGGTTGGAGGCAAAGCAACCAGCAACCCATATATTCATCAAACCAGGCCACCAGGATTTTTTTGCCCAAATTTTTGTTGAATCATTGACTTTTCATTCATTCTATATTAATAATGGTAGCAGGGCGAACCTTATTAGTACCTTCTTCTACGGATTACACCCCAAATCTTGCTTCTATCATCCCATTTTTTGGACACCATGTGACTGAAAAGAATTTTTTTTGATATAGTAATTGATGGTGGTTTGTAAAATTTTGTTTGGTAGTAGAAAAGCTACAAAACAAAGCTATGCTGAATCTGTTCAATGACTTATGGGCAGGTTTGGGGAGACCGACATTGTCTTCTGCCACTCGAATTTTAACCCTTCAAAGGTGAAGTGTGATGTACACTTGTACAGTAATGGCGATGGATGAGTGTCGTTTGCTTGTAGGGCCTCTGTGGCAATTTCATAGACAGTTCCCATGATGGTGCACCGAGCACTTATTATTTTCTATATGTAGTCAAAATTTTCACGTATCCTCTTCCACCTCTAGAAAGCGAAGTCTTTTACACTATGCTACATTTCTTGTCGAAGCTTCTATTTTGGATAGACAATACCAATCAGATTCAGTCCTCTCCTACGCTTGTGCAATCACTGTTTTGTGCACTGTTGGAGTAAGATAAACCATTTGACGTTATGGGTCCATTTTTTATCATGATTTGAGATTGTTGTTTTTGCAAATTGTTGTCGCCTCATGATCTTTCCTCTGTAATTAAGTTTTTTTCGTTCCCAATGAAGCTTCCCCTATATCATGCTATAACATAATGTAGGCTACATCATCCAGTAGTGGACTGTTACAGTTAATTAAGTATGTGGTTCCAACACCTTTGGTTCTCCAGGTTGCAGAACCACTTCGAGCAATGGTGATGGGAGCTCCACTGGAGGATGCACGACATCTTGCTCAACGATATGATAGAATTCGACAAGAAGCTGAAAGTCAGGTAATAATACTTGTTGATGTATGGCCTTTCATCCGCAGAAAGTACCTTTTCTTTGCCATTTTGGAACTGTTGTATACTATTAAAGAATATTCCTTTTTGTTGTCTACTAGTAAGTTCTATCCTTCATGGAAGGGGTAAAAGAAAAAACTTCGGAGTTTCACATGAAAATTAAACATTTAACAATTTCTTATCATTAAGCATATTAATCTCAATTCAGTGAAGTAAATTTTTCGTTGAATGCTCAGTTTCTGATTTCCTCCAGTTCCTCTTTTCATCGCATTTTGGACCTAGGTAGGCGATTGAAGTTTCCAAACGCCAAGCAAAAGTCAAGGAATCTGTTGGAAGCATTGATGTCACTTCAAAACTGGAAGCTGCAGAGGCCAAACTGCAAGAGTTGAAGTCAAATATGGCCGTGTTGGGTAAAGAAGCTGTCGTAGCGATGGCTTCTGTGGAATCTCAACAGCAAAGGCTAACACTGCAGCGGCTTATTGCAATGGTATTGCATTTTGTGATTGTTCGATCTAGGACTTCTGAAAAAAAAAATCCTACCAGACATACAAGCAATCAGATTCAGAAACTAATTAGTTTTGCAAATTTTTGTCTGCACTGAAGGTTGAATCCGAGTGCACTTTTCATCAGAGAGTCCTCCAGATACTGGATCAGCTTGTGGATGAAGTATGGGTTTTACCTAGTACTTTTGTCAATTCTCGCCATCGATGGATCCTATATTCCTATCAAAATTGGGCTACCTTCTTTGTAATGATGAATTATGTTTTTGGTGATTGATAGATGGTATCAGAGCGCCAAAGAATTGAAGCTTCTCCAAGCCCAACTTTGGACGAACGAATGCCATCCCCTCCATCATATGAAGAAGTTAATGGTGTCTTTGCTTCTCCATCATTTAATGGAATAACAGACAATGTAGGATACTTTTTAGGAGAGGTAAGTGTGCTAACTTTCTCTTTGTAAACTGTTGAGATGTTAGTTGTAGTCCCACATGTGATGTGTGAAGCCTTGCAATATGGTATAAATGTTACTTTGGCCTCTCCACTTATCACCAATTGGTTTTAAGTTGGATCCTCATTTTGTGTAATACAAATATTGGTTTTCTAGTGTATTTCTGCATCTCTTATCATTTTGTTTTTGTGTAGGCTGTGTTTTCGTACCAAGCTGAATCGGATGTGGAGTTGAATCTGTCAATTGGTGACTATGTTGTCATTCGAAAGGTTTTTAGATCTTTCTCTGCTTTTCTTTTATCGTAGTTTTGCCTTCTGCTAGCATTTTGTGTCATTGTGATGAATGAAGCCAAGTGTTGCCAGCTCTTTTCTTCAGGTGTCCATGGTGTCCGCATGGATACGTCTTAGAAAAGAGTTGCAATCCAAGCACATTTTCAGATAAGCAGTATATTAACAGATCTGGGAAACAATATCTTCACGCTTGGCACGCGACTTATGCCTTAGAAAAATACTGTATGCTCAAATCTGGATAAGGGACTCATCGTGTCAGTTCTAGGCAGCTCCTTACACCAAACTAGCCAGTTCTAGGAACTTGCCGAAGAAATGGTTAGGTCTGATGGTGTGCACCTGGACTGTGACCCCGTATCTGATTTGAGTCTTAGAAATTAGAAGAACTCTAGGAAATACGGCGATTTAGTTCCATCCACATCACTGAACTTCCTTGTTGGTTTTTTATGGGCAACACCTCAGAGTTGATGGTTGTGTGGAAACCCCACAAGGTTAGTTGTAACAGCTTCTGAAAGAGTTGTTAATGTAGTATTCAGTAAAAATAGGAAAGTGGGGAAAATGTGCCATTATATCTGACTTGGCCTTCCCTTTCAAAGTCTAAGTTCACTAAGTATTAGCGAAAATGTATTATTGTTATGGAGAAGAAGTTTGGAGTAAAAGAGGATACGGCCTTAGGTTCAGCCTTGTATCACTTCAATATATATAAGAGAATAATAGAGTTTACACTAATAGAAACTTACTAAAGAAATCGGGTCCTTGAGAGATGTCCTCTTAGAACTCTAACAGTAATGAAGTGCTATCACTGATTTCTCTTACAAAGTCACAGTCTGATTCGTTATACTTCTTTTCTGCCCAAAATGGAATATCTTTCTCTTTCTTGAGCTGTCCAGCTTAAAATCTGCAGACTGCCTTTAGCCCTAGAATCTCGCATGACTAAATAATATTGCAGTATGTAAAAGAGATGCTTTATAGTTGTGGGCCAGCTTACTCTAGCCCCCTTCAGTAATACATGACTTCCTTACTCAACAAGGAAAAAACATAACTTGAAAGAAAGAAATACTACAATATTTGTCTTTAGTAAAAAGAATTCTTGTCGGTCAGCTGCTCAACTCGTGTCATAACATTCCCGGCTTCCCGTAAAATCTTCCATAACAGTTTGCAACGCGATTTTGGCAAGCTTTTTTGGCCAGCTTCCCTCGATTCTTCTGCGGTTGACGATGACCTCCTACACCATTGGGGCGGTTGAAAGAACAGCTTAGAGTGATCACCCACGTAGTAAATATTCTGCAGTCACAGTTCTCCTTAAATCTTGGTGTTCGTCCTTTTTAGCGAGTATCGTTTAGTCTTTTGCTTCTTGAGGCTCCCACATTGGATTCTTCAAACCTTCTTAACCCAGGTGGGACACTTTGATGAAGAACAATGATGTTTCTTTGAAACCATCACATCACGGAAAATTCTAAAGCAACAAACTAACTGAACTTGAGAACGCAACTACAGTAAATCCTTGAACTGAAACTAATGTAAACATTTTATAGGCATTCCACAACAGTTGATGAGGTGATATGGTATTTTAACTTGGTAACTAGATTGATTTGAACCCTAGCTGGTAACTTTTTGTTAGTTTTCTGTTAATTTATCTCGATAAACTTAAGCACAAGATCTGTTGCTGTTTTGGTATTGATAACCTGGCAAATTGGGGAGTGTACCTGTGGTATAGTGGCATGCCTAATGTAAAAATAATTAGGTATTTGGTGTTTGGTAATCTGGCAAAGTGGTAAGTCTACTGTAGGCCAAAGAATAAGCACGTGGTAAGAAAATTCAGATGTACACAATGTTTGCCAACAATATATTGTGAATAGTACATAGAAAAATTGGAAGAGTTTACCAGGGGATGTACCCCGTGTCATGGTAATGTGGCTACGCCACTGATTTCAACTGCAAAGTAAAGATGTTTTATATCGTGTGCAATCTTGTCAAGAGGCCCCCTCAAACCAACTTATTTGACGTAGTTTATAACGAATTTGCTGTGAAAGGTTCTTCTATATCTCTGTCCAAATGTCAATGACACCTTCAGGACATAGACAGGCTTATTTATATTTTGCCAATATCATTATATTTGTAATTATATTTATAAATGACGCAAGTTGTTGACCTTTGTTATTTCTGTTTACTATTTACTATTTATTGTTTTAATAGGTATCAAACAATGGTTGGGCAGAAGGCGAATGTAGGGGAAAAGCAGGTTGGTTTCCTTTTGGATACGTTGAAAGGCGGGAGCGAGTGCTTGCAAGCAAAATGACGGCTGTAGTCTTTTAATGTCTTTGCTGTCTGTTGCGTCTTGGAGGCAATCCATTGATATCCACTTTCATTGATTGATTCTTTGGTATAGTTTGTAAGGTTTTCAAATTATCTTGTTGTGTCTCCATGTTCCACAGCTTGGTTAGTGGTGAGAAATGTTTTGTCAACAATATTGAAATATTACTGAGACACTGAGCAAAGAATTTTTGTTTAATCAAAGTTACTGTCACCTTTGGTAATCCTTTTCTTTTGGTTACGATACGTTTTCTCTTTGTTTGAATATTTGAATATCATTCATTTGAATGGGGAGGAAAATTCATTTGAATGGGGAGGTAAAAATTGACGTAAATTGAGGAGGTATTAAAACTAAAACTTTGAGCACAAAGTAGTGATCCACGCCCTCAATTTTGCGCAGGATACATTAAAGACCAGTGCTTAAAGGTCCTTTGAGATGAATTCGAGTTTTTTAAAGACCAATTAGGTCCTATGTAAACGTTCTTTTAAAAATACTAAAAATTGAAATGGAGATCATAAAAAGTTGAGTACGGTTGTCTTTTTAAAGTATGAGTCATACTATACACATGTTATTTTCTTTTTTTGTTTGGCTAATCAGAAATTCAGATGCTATACGCATGTAGCATGGTTTTGGATGCCGACTATTAATTGAGTTGGACAGTTGGACACTACTTTTGAATTTTGATCACTATTTTAAACGGACTTGGGCTTAGAAGAATATTCTGAACCATCCATAAAACTGGCAAAACCACACACGTGCACACACACAAAAAACACTAGCCGCCAAAACGACAACTGATTAACTGAACCACCTGACATTAAAAACAAACCCCTCTCCAAACTCTTTCATTCATTTCTAACAAGATGGACCTCAAAACTCTTTCCTTCTCTTCTCCTTTCCCCATTCCCCCCCTAAACAATTACACTAATACCCCCAAAAAGCATTCTTTCTCACATTTCACTCCTCACTTTCCTTCATTACGACGTCAAATAACAGTTTCATGCATTAGTCCTGTTGACCAAAATCGTAATTTAACCACCCCACAAGAAGAAGAAATTTTTTCTAGTACTAGTAGGAGTGGTATTATTAGTAGTACTAGTGAAGAAGAAGAGAATATAGAGGAGTTTGAAGCAGGGAATGAGAGTAATATATTGAAGCAGATAAAAGAGATAGGATTATTTGCTGGACCAGCTGTGGGTTTATGGATATGTGGGCCTTTAATGAGTTTAATTGATACTGCTGTTATTGGTCAAGGGAGTTCTCTTGAACTTGCTGCATTAGGTATTACTTATTTTTTATTTTTTTTTTTTTTTTATATGCATTTATTGAGGTTTGGTTTTTTTATAGGTCCTGGGACTGTGGTTTGTGATTACACGAGTTATGTGTTTATGTTTCTATCGATTGCTACTTCCAATATGGTTGCTACTTCGATTGCTCGTGAGGTTAGTTTTTCATGAATGAAGATTATGACTTTTTTTTATTGTGTGTATGTGTAATTTGTTGAAAAAGAAATTAAAAAGTTGAAATGACTTTAGGGAGTTGTAATGCACAAGAACCTAATAACGACATTACCTTAGCTTGTACATGAAGGGGATACCCGAGACTTCATTTGTTATTTTGTTTTGTCTTTTCATCAAGTCATTAACACTACTAAACAAATAGGATTTCCAAGATTACATTGTATTTCATTCTGTATTGTTTCGTTATAGTTCAAGGCTTCAATGAGAGTACTCTCACAAAAGGTCAATGTCGGAATGCACTTTTTACCATGAGATTTGGTCTAAATATCGGGATTCTGAAATGTGCTTTAGTGAGGATACCCTCTATGAATCCTGACCTTGACGCTAGTTTGAGCTGGTAGTTTTGTTTTAAGTGACGTGATCACGTCTAACAATGTTCATTTTTTTTGCTTATGTGAACCTTTTTTTCGCCTTTTACTCTCCTTTTAAAGTTCTTCTCATTAACGGGCTATAGAATTAGGAAATAACATCACAGAAGGTGAGTTTGTGGTAGCCGGAAAGATTAGCAAATTTTTTCTGTGTCCCACATTGCTACTTTCATTGTGTGCGGGTGGTCCATTGGAGGTTCGGGGGCAGTAGTTCTACGACTAAGATTGCCATTATGCTGTCTTTTCACTAAGATTTTGCTTTAGTTCATTAGCAAGTCAATATTTGGGCATTAGCTTTATAGTGAGTGTAGATCTTTTTCTGCATCAGAACTCCATTGGTGAAAGAAACATGTCTCTTTTTAACTTCTCCAGAAAACCTATATCTGAGAAATATGTCAATCTAGTGTATTTAAATTTTCTGTAATGTGTTGATGTTGAATTGTTGCATGCTGTATTGCATATGCTTGATCACCCAGATGATACTTCTGCAGGGAAAAAAGGAAGTGCAGCACAAGATATCTATCTTGCTATTTGTTGGTTTCACTTGTGGAGTGGGAATGCTACTGCTTACAAAAGTCATGGGTGCACAAATATTAACTGGTAATGATGAGTGCTTCAAGATTCAATTGTTTGCTCCTATTACAAGTCGATTTATCTTTTCATTCACGATTTCATTTTATGTGCCAAAATTGAGTTACCAGGCTGCACAAAAGATACTAAGGAATGCAAAAATTCAGTATAAAAGCACTTCGATTTACTAATTGACTTTTTCATTTTCCATGTTCAGCTTTTACTGGACCAAAGAACTTGAGTATAGTACCAGCTGCGAACACATATGTCCAGGTTTATTTACAATCAAGTAGACCTTATTGAGTCTTTATGTTTAGTGGTGAATCTTAGCAGTATTTCGTGGAGTTATTACGTATTTCGTGGAGTTATTACTGTCAAAAACTCAAGAATATTGTGAATCGGTCTTCTCCTTGAGATACCTATGTCCCTTTTTATAGAATAGCAAATGATATTTACAAGATATTCTCTAGGTTATTTTGGAATGGAATACAAACAAATCTAGAGAATCTAGGGATATGCTGGCCGGTGTGCTATATTAAGAAGAACCCCCTTTGATACCCTCCCTCAAATTGATGTTGGTGAGTCAACAAGCATCAATTTGCTAACAAGGAACTGATGTCGTTGTCTTGTCATTGCCTTAGTAAAAATATCGTGCCCGATGTTCGGTAGTGGAATGTGAGGCGAGTAATAACCTTTGCTTCATAGGCATCAGCGGATATAATGACAATCAACCTCTATATGTTTTGTTCTCTCATGAAAAACACTGGATTTGCGGCAATCAGTATAGCACTAGTATTATCGCCATGGAGGGAGTTGGGTTGGTTTGAGGAAAACCTAACTTCGAGAGAATCCACGAAGCCGGACCACTTCGAAAGCAGTAGACCGACATGGCCCGATATTAAGCCGGTAGATGATTTTGACACACAATCTTGCTTTTACATTTCCATGAAATAAAGCGAATCACCAAAGAAAACGCACCATCCGGTTGTAGATCGCCGAGAATCACGGACATCCGCCTTGTCGGCATCATTTGTATGATACTAGATTGAGTGCTTTGCCATGTGGAAAAAATAATCCCGATGGGGAGTCCCCAAAAGATACCGTACAATCCGACGAACAACTACCATGTGAAGATGTCGTGGTGAAGCCATAAACACGCTAACGGTATGAACTGCATAAGAAATGTCGTCTAGTAATAGTGAGATAAATTAGACTCCTACTAATTGTCGATATAAGGTAGGATCATCAAGAAGGTCACCCCTCATCCTTTCTTAATTTTACATTCACTTCAAGAGGAGTATCAACTGAAGTGGTGTCTTCCACCGTGCAAGGTGGACCGGATCTTGTGTATACTTGTGTTGATTAAGAAACAACCCATGTGGTTGAGAGCGAATCTCTAAACCAAGAAAATAAGTGAGTGCCCCAAGATCTTTCATCCGAAATATTGTATGTAAATGTTGTTGCAGCCTTAAGTAATAAGTGTCACATCCGAACCCGAGATGATAATATCATCCACATACACCAATAGAAAGACCATGCCATCTTTACTCTTGTGAAAAAATAAGGATGCATCATATTGACTTTGGGTAAATGAAAACCCGAAAGTAGTGTGCTGCGAAACTTTTCAAACCATGCCACGGGAGCTGCTTAAGACCATACAAAGAACGTTTCACTTACAAACGGAGTTAGGGGTAGGAAGTGTCATCATACCGAAGGAAGTTTCATGTAAATCTCTTCCTTAAGATCCCCATGCAAGAAAGCATTCTTAACATCCATTTGGTGTAACCGCCAAGAATGTGAGGCGACCCAAGGCAAGAAGAACCCGAATCTGTAGTCATCTTGGCAACAGGGGCAAATGTCTCATCATAATCTATGCCATACTTTTGTCGGTTGCCCGGGGCTACTAATCGAGCTTTGTAACGTTCCAAAGAACCATCGAGGCGAAGCTTAACGAGAAAACACCCACTTACTACCAAAAGGATTCACCAAGGAAGGACAAGGTACTACATCCCACGTTTGATTTTTGCTCAAGTGCATCGAAGTTCGACTGCATGGCTTGTTGCCAACATTCATGTGCCCACCGTTTTTATAAAATTAGGAATGGAAATAGAGGGAGAGTGGCGATCATGGAAATATGTGAGGAAAAACCATACCAATCAGGAGAATGAGAAACTTCGGGTAGATCGTCTAGGAACAATCGCGGAGAGGGTGCCGGATCAATCGTCCACGGGGAGAATCGGGGAGGGTCGAGAGAAGGAGTAAACCAATGGAGAGCGTCTAGTATAAACTAGACACGGCTGAAATCGATTTGTAGGTTTAGCGAGGGGTGGAAAAATCGGGAAGAATAGAATATATAGAAGCGCGGGATCCACATGAGAGAGAAAAACTTTTGATTTTCAAAGAAAACAACATGTCGTGAAACGCGTAAACGATGGCGTCGGGATCATAACATAAAAACCTTTTCGATGAGAACTATAACCAAGAAATGCACATTTCACGCATTGAAAGCGAAAGCTTTAGTTCTTTCATCGCGGGGAAGATGAACAAAACAAACACAACCAAATGTATGCAGATTAGAATAACGAGGATGATTCCCAAATAAATGAAAATATGGTGAAACATTATCAAGCACAGGAGTAGGCAGTCTATTTATGAGATAAACAGCAGTAAATAAAGTTTCACACCAAAAACGAGGAGGAACAGAGGATTCTAGAAGTAAAACCCGAACCATGTCAAGAAGATGTGCGTTGCTTTACGTTCACCACTCCATTTTGTTGTGGAGTAGCTGGACAAGATCGTTGAGAAAGAATGCCTCGTTCTTGAAGAAAGTGTTGAAACTCATTTGACAGATATTCGCCTCCTGAATCAGATCGAAGACTCTTGATAGAGGAATTGAATTGATTGTTAATGAGTGCAAGATAATTTTTAAAGATTGAGAAAACCTCGCTTTTAGCACGCAAGAAATAAATCCAAGTAAACCTACTATAGTCATCAATGAAGGTTACAAAATATTTGTATTGTGTATAAGAGATGACAGGAGAAATCCCCCATACATCACTATGCACAATATCAAAGGGCTGAGAAGCATGTGAACCCAGATTGAGAAAAGGTAGACTTTTGCTCTTAGCTAGTTTACAAGAAGAACAATCAAAAGACAACGAATCAAGGGAAACAGAGTTTTTATTGTATAGAAAACCAGATTGAAACAATGTATGAAGTACCCGAGGATTAGGATGGCTTAGGCGCCGATGCCAATTCTCAGGATGCAAATTAGAACTAGTACAAAAAGAAGACCATGCAGAAATGAAAGAACTAGATTGGGGATGTATGACCAATGGAAACGATCGCCCTCCTTGGGACCCTTCACAATTGTCTTACGTGACATTTGATCCCCGCACCACACAAACAGACGAAGAAAAATCACATTACAATTATTATCAACAAAGTCGACCAACGAAATCAGATTAAGTAGATAATTGGGGAGAAACCAAGACATTTTTATAATGGGAGAAATGTCACCCACAGCGATAATAGGTAGAGAGCTACCATTTGCGCGGTGAATTTTAAGAGGACCAACATAGGATTTGAGATTTCAAGAGAAGTTGAATTATTTGTCATATGATTGGAAGCCCCGAATCGAGATACCAAGGTTGAGAGGATGATTTTTTGTTACCTGAGAAGCCTAAAGCCGAGAGTGCAGAAACAATTTGGTGTAACATATCCTGAGAGAGGTGAGGATGTGGCAAACATGAGCATGAACAATAGGAGCGGGGGAACCAGAATTAGCAACCGCAGAATAAGCAGTATCCTTCCTTCTTGGTGGCCGGATCCGACACTCACTGATGATGTGACCGGACTCTTACAATAGTTGCAAAACTTCTTAGTGCAATTTTTGGCTATGTGGCCAAAATCCTTACTTTGAAGCATTGAGTAGTGGTGGATCCCATCTCTTGGATCGATGTTGAGCACTATAAAGCGACTGAAGAGTGGATGACTGACCTTTGTTCCATAGAGGCCCAGTGAGTAGTCTCGTTCTTCACGAAATAAATCCCCCAAAACACACAACCAAAGAAGGAAGGCGGGATCTCTCGTTCATTAACCGAGACCTCACGCGGGTTCAAATTCTGACCTAAGTTTCATAAGAAACCGATCCCTTTGCTAATCTCATGTACTTGTTGAACAATATCCAACCCATTAGTAGGAAGAGTCGTGAAATAATATCGAATATTCGCGCCCACAAATTGGAAAAACCGAATAAAATTCTTCAATGGACAACGCACCTTGAGAGTAGTTACCCATTTCAAATTCAAATTTGAAACCGGGCGTATTAGGATCGATGGTAGATGGTCTTCAAGTAAGTCCACATTGCATGAAAGCCGCCTTGTAAGGGCGAGTTCGGAGAATTGGGTTCCACGAGATCCAAGGATCCAAGACATAATTTTGGCATCTTTGGTATCCCAAGAAGTGAATTTGGCGGTTCTTTCAAAGCGTCGGGGGGCAGCGATAGTGCCATCCGGATGGCCAAGAAGCTCCTTTCCTTTACAAATAACGCGAATTGAAAAGTCCAAAGAGAATAGTTCTTCCAAGTGAGCGAATGCAAATAAAATCACTTTTCTCACAAGACATATTGAGAAAATACAATAACGCAAGAAAGAAAACGAAACCCTAGGACGCCGCGGAAAGGCTCAACCACAATGCCAAGAAAGCGAAACCACGCGAACGCTTAAGAAAACGAAAACAAGAAAAATGCCTTTTTTTTTTTTTTTTTTTTTTTTTTTTTTTTTAAAAAAAAAACAAGGGCTCCGATACCTTGTCAAAGACTCAAGAATATTGTGAATCGGTCTTCTCCTTGAGATACCTATGTCCCTTTTTATAGAATAGCAAATGATATTTACAAGATATTACAATATATCTTCTAGGATATTTACAAGATATTCTCTAGGTTATTTTGGAATGGAATACAAACAAATCTAGAGAATCTAGGGATATGCTGGCCGGTGTGCTATATTAAGAAGAACCCCCTTTGATAATTACGTCATTAGTTGCAATGCTCTTTTTATTGTTAGTTAAAAGATAGAAAAAAATGCTTGTTTGCTAGGGTTCCTTTATTGGTTTATTGAATTTGGTTATCTAATTCTGTTACTTCAATGTTTAAAAACTCTTATCATGTCCTAGTAGGTCAGGTAGGTGACCATCAATTTTATGTCTGGTAGTACATGTTATATTGTGCGTCTGTTATATCACTAGTCTCTCTTTAAATTGCTTTTAAGGGTTTGATTTTTATATTTTTGTATTTCTTTGTGTAAAAAATGAAATAAGGGATGAACTAATTTGTGAATCTTAGATGCTCATTTTTTATGGCCGTCGGTTGTAAGGGCACTACAAGTTGGATTAAAATGGGTACCCTACATAAAATTGCTATTTAACATGGTCACTTCATATTCTTTAAAAAATCCGTCTGACACACAGACACGTTATACGTACAATTTCAAACTACTGTTTCTGTTAAAACCTAAAGACTGAAAACATGTTCTCTTAATGTAGTTACAACTCCATGATATGCCTATGAAAAATTTAATTGTGTGGAGGTGCTTTGAAAGGTCTTGGGCCCAAGAATTAATTGTGTAACTAAAATATAGTAACAGTTTTCTTTTTAATTAGATGTGTCCCTATGACCCACATCATATAGGTCTCCGTGTCGGACACCGACAAGCATATCCGTGTTAATGTGTCTTATTAAAATTGGAATGTTGGATCAGTTAGGAACATATTTGGATAGATCCAAATAGAATGTCCATACGGATCTGTCAAAACCTCTCTGAACACATTATTATTGGCTTCTTATCAGGATTCTTGTAAGGATCAGACATGCTACATATAGTGTAGACCATATAGGATTTGTGCTTATTCTAACCATTTATGTTTTGTTTGGATTGGTTTTGGGTCTGGCATGAGAAGATCACTGTCAAGGTGCCCTCATCCTATGAATCACGGATACTCCTTTAGGGGCAACGTATCCGTGTCGGACACCGACACTCCCCGACATGTGTCCGATACTCGATTTGGAGTGTCGGATTTATGAATTAATTTTTAGAATTTCCGACATGGCGGATTTATGAATTAATTTTTAGAATTTCCGACATTCGGAGGACACGTTGGGGACACACAAGGGACACTTTTACATTTTATTCTTATTTTTTAAAAAATGATTATTTGGTAGGGGTTTTATTTCACTATTGAAATAAGAAAAATGAGGAACAATTCATGACTGCATTTGATGATTGTCAAGTCCTTTTTATATATATTTGTTACAAATCTTCTGTAATTGTTATTTCTTTCGTTGGCATTAGCTTGTATTATTGGACATGTATGTTGTTGTTTAATCTTTTAGAGTTGGACATGTTCAAAACTAGTGTTCATATTTTGATTAAAATTTGGTAGAGAATGTTAAATTTCAATTATATATATACAGTCATTTTCTAAAAAGTAGCTACTTAAGTTAACTTAAAAAGAAGTACGTAAGTAAAACTTCACCTAGAAAATAAATTCAACCATAATATTTTGTGGTTATGAAGAACTCATCATAAAGATTATCTCTACAAAATTTCAACGCATTTGGAAACCTCTAACATAGATAAACATTGTTGTTATCTTTAAAAAGAAATCTAATGGTCCAGAAATGTTGAGTTTTTGCAATCATTTTTTGCCAATGTTAGAGATTTCCAAATGAGTTGAAATTTTGTGGAGATGATATGAATGTTAAGTATATCATATCCACAAAAAATTATGGTTGAATTCATTTTCTTGGTGAAGTTTTACTTACGTACTTATTTTAAGTTAACTTAAGTAGCTACTTTTTAGAGAATTATTGTGTCCATGACGTATCCGTGTCCTACTTTTTTGAATTACGCCATGTCTGCGTGTCCATGTGTCGTATCCGTGTCACGTGTCAGTGTCCGTGTTTCATATCCCTCAGCAAGGTGGTCAAGACTGGTTATTGAACCCTAGGATCTGGTCCAGTCCCACACTCCCACCTTAATCACTAACAACTAACAGCTTATACAGAAAGATTTTTGGGTCTTGTCACACTAAAGGAGCTACTATATCAGGTCTAGATTCTGACCATTGAGGGATTCCAATGCGAGTCACATTATAAGATGACATGATGATAACATCATCACATTGTGGACCACTTTAAATTTTAAAAATGACAGGGTAATATACCCTTGGGAATACATACTATAGGCATTGTAGGATATAATATGACATACAGAATGGCATCGAAGGATTCTGAATGAAAGCACTAAGAGTATATTCCCCCACTGGTTTGAACTGGTCCACAATATGATGAAGTTATCATGATCACACCCACGCTCGCGGTTCACACATTCTGCTTGTAATGCCTCTTATACTACTCTTTGACAACCACCCCACTGTTATATTTGATATTTTACTTTCTTAACCACCTTCGGATGGAAGGCATGGGGTTTTCCGGAACATGCCTCGGCTCTCAGTAGAGTCCTGGCAATCAACTTATGAGTAACTACAGTCCCCTGAGATATTTCATATAACATTGAAAAGTAAAAAATGTATCTTAACTCACTTAGTATTGAGTTAATAAGATGTTATATGGAATGATTCTTGTTGCAAGTCCCACCTCAAGTCAATAATGTCTTAAATTCCTTGTACCTCCTTTCTTCATTAAAGTTTCTTGCAAGCTTTTCTTGTGCTTTGTCGATGGCATTGATTGTCGTCTTGGCATCTCCATCTACAAGTATTGATGCCTTAGCTAAGGGATGAATACACTTCAGAAATGCTTGATTGCAATTGAAACAAAATAGCTAAGTCACATTGACATGGATAGGTGCGTCCGTATTCGACACGGAATAGAAGTGTCTGACACGGCAAAATATGGAAAAGTGACGTATATCACATATAGTAGGTGTCCGACGCGGACACATGGATATGTTTCTGACACAGATTATTTTCAAAATATGCAACATAGCAAAATAGATAAAATTATTCTAATAAAAGTTTAGCTACTGAAACAATTTGGGTATGAAACAGAAGTCGCGCTTCTCCAATATTGATTTCCAGAACTCTTCAAACCGTTGAGTATATCTCTTACAAGATCTTGTCAGACCTAGAAGCTAAATCATATGCTACAAAAGAGAGAAAGAAATAACAAAAATCAATTTAGGAAAGTCGGACTTAGGTCTTTCCTTGCATTCAGCCAACACAGGTGAATCATGTGATACAATGTGCTTCGATTGTTTCATATCGTGTATCAGTCTGATACAAGGTATTGTTGATTCATTTGTGGACTGGAATTATGATAGTCTCGGACTGTATAACTGCGTACCACATACCCTTGGGATGTGCATAGACACCCCAACAATTTTAACTTTTAGTACACTCTGCTAGGAACTTTGGTTCTTATCACTAAGTTCCAGTTCAGATAAGAGAAAGAATCTTTGTACTTACATGTTCTCTTGAGTAATACGGTGAACAGACGTTAATACTCTATGATGCTATCGTATATTCGTATGTGCAGTTCTTGCACCTTTAAACTTGTCTCTGTGTCTCTACCAGTGCTTACTAAACTATATGACTTCATCTCTTGGTAGATTCGAGGTTTAGCATGGCCCGCTATTCTTGTTGGATGGGTTGCTCAAAGTGCAAGGTATGACTCCTCTGTAGGTCGTTGTTGTCTTGTTATGTGTTTATGGCCTGCTATGAGTTACTCTCAAGTGTTTGTGTTATAATTTCTTGTTCGTTATTTCATACTATACCTCTCTCTGTTTCTTTTTTTTGTTAGAGATGATGTTCTTCTTAATATTATCTGTAATGAGGATTGTCCTTTTCATGCATATTCTATTTTTGTAGTACATGTGTATATGAGATGAAATAGGAATAAGAATTAGTAGGCGTCAATATTTTTTTGTCTCATTCCTGTGGAACATTTATGGAAGGTCTTGTTATGCTCAGAGTTCAATGGTAACTATGTGCCTGTTCTTCATAAATATCAGTTACATTGACGTAAGGGAGCAGAAGCGATGAATACGATAAAACCTTCTTAACTCCCAAGGAAAGGTTTATGCCTTAAAATAGCAAAGATGCAGATAAAATTAAAGTAAAGCATTAGTATTCAGAAAGCAATTTATTCGTTCCTATTCAACATCTCTGTTCTATGCAGGAATTTTGAATCTGTAAGAAAATGGAAGTAGAAGTTTCCTAATACCACTAATTACTTGTTCCCCTAGCAATACAAAATACAGTCAGAGTATTAGACTTGGTTATCCTTCTTTTCTTGAACATGTTCTTATTTTTAGATTTCTTATGGTAAGCACTATTATGTGCTTAACAACTGTGGCCCTGTTCAATGTGATGAGCATTTGGGATTACAAATGTTTTTATAAGTAGATTTGTTAAAATGTAGGATTATAGGATCTTGTCAGAAGAAATAACTATTTAGAGTTGTTGGTATCATATGATAATATGATATGCTATGATGCCTGTATATGGACGACAAGGGACATCGATACCGGAGACACATTGAGATTTTAAATAATGGGGACACCAAGATTGGTATTGTTTTATTACATTTTGTTTTTTAAGATTCTTAATTTTACTGAATATTAAAAGTTAGGTGAACCCAACCCATAATAAGAGAGGAGGGTACCTATGAGGGGTGTTTAACACCCCATCAGTTCTTTTGAAGAGAATAGGGTTACCAAGAGATGAAGTATCAAGCGTTGGTATTGGTATTGTATTTTGTGGATACAGATTCGTTGCACCAATAAAGAATGTTTGTTTTCAATGTCTCTGTCTTTTGACCTATGAGTCTGGTGTCATCTTATACAAAATTGGTTAACTTAAATGGCTGCACCTTTGTGGTTGGAGTGGTGCTAGGATAAAAAAGAAAAAAATTCCAGTAACTCATGGGCGGCCATGGATATGGGGTGCCAGCATGCTTGAACTATAGCTGCTCGACTAGGTCAAACATTCTGAACTGCATTTTTTTGCTACCAGTTATATGAAATCAGTTAAGAGGTCAGAATGGCACTTGGAAAGAGATGCTAGTTGCCAGTTGCACATTATGAGTCCGTGCTGGAATTCGTCTTATCTGGCAAGTTTTGAACCCAGAGATGTGGTTTAAATATTACTACTCAAAGCTTAAGCAAGCTCTAAGAGCAGATATGGTATTACCATCAGTCCAACACTTGCAGATATTACCTACTTCGCATGATAAAGCTATGAGAAAATACTTGGTGTTGTTGGATATTTTAATGTGAAAAGCAACCCATGTGTAAAGGTAAATTTTAAGCCAAATTTATGAATTCCTTAAATAAATAGAAGAAAACTAATAAGAATCTCAAGACTTTTCCAGTCAAATGGGTAAATGAAAAAGGAAACTAAAGGTGCAGCACTAGGGTGTTGCTGGAGGAAGGGAGGACACTCGTATCGTGTCTGCGTCATGAGAGTGATATGTTTCTTTGTTGTTAATCTTGTTAACTTTCTTAATGGAATCTTTTGAAAAGTTATCTGAAAGTGTCTAGTAGGCTTACTTCATAAGTGATAGCTACTCATTGTACCTGTACAAGTCTTTTGGCATTTAATTAAATTTATCTTCTACCTAATAAAAAAATAATAATATTACATGAATTTCGCGCATCCTCAATGCTAGTAGTCCTTATTTTTATGTGTCTATTTTGGTGCCCAGTTTAGGCATGAAAGATTCTTGGGGCCCTTTGAAGGCATTAGCGGTTGCCAGTGCTGTAAATGGCATCGGTGATATTGTGCTGTGCTGTTTCTTAGGCTATGGTATAGCGGGTGCTGCGTGGGCAACCATGGTGTCACAAGTATGCTGGTTGCATTATTTTAATTATTCATGCTTAAATGAACATTTAATTGTTCATCATGTATATTTTATCTTTTCGAACTTGAAAATGCTTTCTTTAGGCTGCGTGCCTTACTAGTGTCACTTTCAGATTATTGCAGCTTTTATGATGATTGAAAGTTTGAACAAGAAAGGATTTAATGCTTACTCTGTTTCTGTTCCATCACCCAAAGAACTTCTGAAAATATTTGAGCTTGCTGCTCCAGTGTTCATAACAATGATTTCTAAGGTTGTGTTACAACTCGTTAGATTTTTTTAGCTGTATCATGTCCATTGTCTACCTATACCCATTCTATTTTTGAAAGTGATTTCTTTGCAGGTGGCCTTCTACTCCCTGCTTACTTATTTTGCTACATCTATGGGTACAAATACCACTGCAGCTCATCAGGTCAATTTGATGTTCTTTTCCAATTTATCATTTCATTATGGTCCAATTTTCAGCTATGTTTTCTCTTCTATTACTTCTATTTGATCGTCAAGAAACATGTTGGAATGTATATCTTAAACCTTTACTCTGTCTCTGAAGGTTATGATTCAAGTGTTCTGCATGTGTACTGTATGGGGTGAACCCCTCTCTCAAACTGCACAATCATTTATGCCTGAGTTAATATTTGGGATTAATCGGAGTTTGAAGAAGGTTAGTATGTTGTACTTTAGTTTCAATCTCAAGTACCTAAGTTTCTCTTTGTATCTTATATATGTTGCTAATGCACTCGATGGGGCTAAGGTGGAAAATGTTTGTGTTTTTTTGGGAGGCTATGCGTCTCTATGGTTCCAAATAAAAAATGTGTGGCAAATATCTTTACCATGATATGGTCGTATTGTTTGAGACAAGGAATCCTTGTTGTAGATGTACTTAAAGGTCTACCATGTTAAACAGGCAAGAATGCTTCTCAAGTCTCTCGTGATCATTGGAGCAATAACTGGATCTGTGTTGGGAATCATTGGAACAGCAGTCCCTTGGTTCTTCCCCAATCTTTTTACTTCTGACCTTGAGGTCATTGGAGAGGTTAGTTTTTCTTCCAATAGTATTTATTAATGTAGATGGTTAGTGAAGTTGCACCCTTTAATTAATTGAAATCCACTTGTCATGTTCTTTGCTACAATAGTTCTATTCTAAGTCAGTCTATAGAAGAGAAACAGCCATGTAGGGATGTGGGAAGTAGGGATCCTTTGGTTTTACAAATATGTTTAATGTGATAAATTCTCTCTGAACTTGGAATTTCTTTCTAAACTGCCAGCTCCTGATTTTGAACCCAGAAGTGCATGTTATTGGAACTCTGAGTGGATAAAAATATTGAAATGAAACAATTGTTTGTCTGATGTGATATTGTGACGTCGCCATCGAAGATATGTTATTAACTTTTTTAGATTTGGGTTTTTTGGCTGATTAATCCCATATTAGGTGGGGGACACTCCACTCATCACCAATTGGTTTTAAGTTTGATGCCCATCTATAATAGATACATTGTATGAAAATAGAGTGCCAGTGTCATTTCAATTTTGTAACAGGCTGAGTGGCAGGAGCAACTTTTAAGTTTTGTGACCTATTACTAGGGGCATGAGTGAGCCGTTACAATATTGATAACTTAATTGTATTCTCTTCCCAGGATCCGGGGTCTTTTATGCTTAATAAACAAAGGGGAAATTGTAGGGTTTAAAACCTATAAACTAAGGCCGACAAAAAGTGAGAGTGGAGGCACCTTTATGGATGGGTCTTTAATTGGTCTTTGTGCAAATGATACTTGCTTTCTAGTTAATTTTTCTTTGTGCAGAACCGATATCCCTAGAAGGGACAACTCGTCTTTGATAATTATACGGTTTGCCACCTTATTGGCATAGGCTGTTATATTTTTCTAATTAATGTGTCATGTGTGCAAATTCTTGTATAATCAGTGTTTTAGTTTCTATTTCCTGTTGTGTTCTAGTAAAGAGCAAAAGGTCGGTTGTTGAGGATAAAAATAATGAGTTTTGGTCTATGTTTTCTATGTTCTCATTCTTCTTCATACCATGTATTGTGTAGATGCACAAAGTGTTGCTTGCATACTTCATTGCGTTAATGGTGACACCAGCGACTCATAGCCTTGAAGGAACATTGCTGGTATGTTTGTTTCAACCTCATTTCAATATAAACTATTATTCTTTCAGGAGGGTTCTACTGATGCATTTATTGCATCAACATTTGTCCAGACCAGTAAAATTCCTTTTCACCTTATGATGCATGGGCATGGAATTTATTGTAATATTAGTCATATTGGGCCTATACTTGGGCCCAACCTATGTACATTGTAACTCTGCTATTATAAATAAAGGATGGGTCTCACTTTGAGACCCAACTTTTACTGTCTCTCTTCCTATATGGTATCAGAGAAAACAGGAAGAGAAAAGTAAGGAGATCAAACCCTAGCCGCCGCCACCACCCTTCTTCTTCTTCATGGGCCCGGATAAGACGATGTCATACCGACTGTGCTATCGAGCCGCTCATCCGAGCGGGTGTCTTTGTTTTCCGGTGGGTTTCCTGCATTTATAACATTTTTCCGGTAGGTTTCCGGCGTTTATAACATTTTTCCGGTAGGTTTCCGGCGATTTTCAATTTTTTTATGACATCAAAGTACTATCCTTTGCACTGTATCCCTTATCATGACGGATAAAGACTCTAAAGGTACGGACGATGTCTCGTTGTTTAATAATTTCTCTTTTTCGAAGAAAATTACTACCGCTCTTCTTAATGGGCGGAATTTCCACTCTTGGGCTCGCTCTGTTCGATTATTTTTGGGGGCCAAAGGGAAGATGGATTGGCTTGTTCCTAACAAGATGATTTGTCTAACTAATACAAACCCTACCTACAATAGTTGGTCCATGACCAATTGTATGATTCTAAGTTGGTTGTTCAACTCTATAGAGCCTGATGTCTAGGAGATGTTTACCTTTTATGAGACTGTTGATGGTTTGTGGGCTGCTCTCTCCGAAATGTATGCTACTATGAACAATGAGGTTCGAATTTATGAGCTCTACCGTGAGTTGGGTCAAGCTACACAGGGGCTCTTTCTGTCTTAGCTTACTTTGGGTACTTGAAGAAGCGTTGGGAGGAGCTTTCTGCTTACACTTCCCTATCTAGTATTATTGGTATGACATCGACTATTATGGCGCTCTTCGTAAGTCGTGAGGAGGAGAAGCAGAGTTCATCGGTTCCTTATTGGTCTTCACTCGATTTTGAAGCCATTCGCGACTCGAGTTCTCAATATCGCACCTCTCCCATCTCTTGGTAGGCGATGCCGTTATCGGAGAAACATGAGCCGTGTTCGGATTACATTTCTTCTCCGGTGGTTTCGATGCACCGTCTTCTGGCGATTAGATGGCGTTTGTTGCTACTACTTGACCCTGTGGGTCTTTCGGTTGCTTTCGTTCTATCGTTCCATCCGGGAACACTCGTGGACGCTTTTGTGATCGCGTGCGGGCGGTGGCCACCTTATTGATAGTTGCTATCGGTTGCATCTAGAGCTTCGCCCAAGAGGGGGTCGAGGGGCTTAGAGGCAAAGAAGCCTCGTGATTCCGCCTATTGGCGATATTTCCGTAGTCATCATTCGGGGAGTTTCTGAGGATTTGGGGACTTTTACCCAAAGACAGATTGATCAGCTTATGCATGCTATGTCTCTACGTGAGGGGACATCTAGTACTTCTGCCATGATTGTTGCCACAGGTACACCTATTGCGTTCCATGTTAAGTTCCCGCCTCCATCCGGGTTGGGTCCTTGATTAGGGGCAAATGATCATACGACCGCGAAGTCTAGATTATTGTCTGATAGCACACCCTTTTCACATCACGTCTGCCTTGCGAATGGCTCATACACCACTATTACCCGTAAGGGTACTGTTAAGTTATCCCCTGCTATCTCTTTAGAGTCAGTCTTACATGTTCCTCACTTTGCACTTAGTCTGTTATCTGTTAGTCGTCTTGTTAAAGATTATCACTGTTCTGTTGTTTTCTTACCCCATTCTTGTTATCTTTAGAACTTGAGTTCGAGGCAGATTTTTGGCAGGGGCAATGAGCATGTGGGACTATACTACTTTGGAGATCCCCCCTTTGTCCCAGTACCTGTTCCACCAGTATCGAGTTTGCATGCTAGTGTGTTGCCTATGTCAGGCCGTTATTTGTTTTCTGCTGAGTGTTTGAAAAGTTGGCATGCTTGGTTGGGCCATGTCAACTTCAAGTATCTATGTACTTTATTTCCTGAATTAATAAAAGCATGCAAAAATACTCTTTCATTGTGATACTTGTTCTTTGTCTAAACATATGCGTAATTTTATATTCCTCGTGATTTCTAGATCTCCTTGTATGTTTGATGTGATTCATAATGGATGTTTGGGGCCCTTCTCCCGCGTGACTACCCTCTTTAGCCATAGGTACTACGTGACCTTTATAGATGACCATACTCTGTGTATTTGGATCTATTTACTTCACAAGAAATTTGAGGTTTTCCCCTGCTTTTCACTTTCGGTTTCAAATTTCATTAAAACTCGGCCAAGATCGTGGTTCGCGGACTTCAGTCTGATAATGCGAAGGAGTATGTTTCCAACAAATTTGTCGCCCGTCTTAACCAACAGGGTATCCTTTAGCAACTGACCTATCCTTATACACCTGAGCAAAATGGTGTTGTTGAACGAAAAAATCGGAGTCTTATGGATGTAGTTCGGTGTTTGTTGCAAGGTATGCATGTTCCTCAGTCCTACTTGTATTATGCGGTTCTTACCGTTGCCTACTTTCAAAACCGCACACCCAGTAGAGTTCTTAATTGTAAGGCCCCTCTTTAGGTTGTATACCCTAGTCGTGTTCTGTTTCCCATTATTCCCCGAGTGTTTGGCTGTGTTTGCTATGTTCATGATAAGAGTCCTACGCGGACCAAATTGGATGATAAATCCATTCAGTGTCTTTCTAGGGTATTCCTCTATGTCCAAGGGGTATCGTTGTTATCATCCACCTAGTCGTCGCCTCTATCATACCTTGGATGTCACATTTGTTGAGCATAGTGTATATTTTTGTCATTATACATCTGTGCAGGAACCTTTGTCTTCCCCAGATGAGGCGTCTTCCGCTGTTTACCCTGTTCCTGTCTTTGATACTCCTCTGGTGGTTCCTCCTACTAAACCATTACAGGTGTATACCCGTCGCACTCCTACTCATGCTCTGCCCACTGCCTCAGGTAACATTCCTTCACCTTCTAGTGATCTACCTACTGTGATTGCTCCTACTATTGATTCCCCTATGATTGCTCCTGTTGTTGAGCCCTCTCGATTTCCTTCCAGGACCAGGCATCCCCCAGACAAATACGGTTGGTTTCCTCCATTCAGATACCGCGATTAGTTTCTGAGGCTTTGTCAGATCCACATTGGGTAGTAGCCGCTTAGCGCAGATGATGACAACCTCTCGAGCGAATCGGACTTGGGGAAATGGTCGCTTTTACCTCCCAAGACTCGCCTTGTTGGATGCAAATGTGTTTTTACAGTGAAGTACTTGGCAGATGGTACAGTTGAACGATATAAGGTCCGTTTGGTTGCTAAGGGATTTACATAGGTACCTGGACGTGACTTTGGTTGCTAAGGGATTTCATCAGTTGGATGTGAAGAATGCCTTCCTTCACGGAGATTTGGCCGAGACAATTTATATGGATCCCCCACCAGGCTTTCGTGGTGAGGGGGAGTATGCTGGGAAACTTTGTCGACTCCGTAAGTCTTTATATGGGCTTAAGTAGTCACCACGAGCCCGGGTTCGAGATTCAGGTGAGGTTCAGGCTACAAGATGGATTTACCAGGTGCCACTCAGACCATACATTGTTTGTTCGGCGAAACTCTAGGGGCCGTGCTTGTCTGTTTGTATATGTAGATGACATTATTACTACAGGAGACGATGCATCAGGCATTGTACAAGTTAAGGAATCCCTTGGAAGTCTTTTGAGGTAAAAAACTTGGGTCGTCTATTTTACTTTCTTGGCATTGAGATTGCACGTAGTCCCAAGGGAATCTCCTTATCTCAGCGAAAGTATGTTCTAGATCTTCTGACTGATACAGGGATGCTGGGTTGTCGATCAGTTTCTACTCCTATGGTGCCTAACAGCCAGTTAGTTGCAGACGAGGGACAATTATTGTTAGATCTATCAGCTTATCAGCGCCTTGTTGGGTGTCTTATTTATCTAGTTAATACTAGACCAGACATTGCCTATGCTGTGAGCAGAGTTAGTCAGTTCATGCATGCTCCACGTCAATCTCATATGGATGTAGTGGAGCATATTCAGAAGTACCTAAAGTCTTGCCCTGGCTTAGGTCTCTTCTATTCTTAGGTCTCTTCTATGCAGCCGATTCACAAGGTCCCTTAGAATGCTATACTGATTCTGATTATGGAGGTTCTATTGACAGTCGTTCCACTACCGGCTTATGTGCTTTTCGTGGGAATCACCTTATCTCATAGAAAAGCCGTATACCAGAGTGATCTGTAGATCATCATCTGCCGAAGTCGAGTATCGCGGCCCTAGCTTTGGGCACTTGTGAGATTATGTGGTTGCGATCTATTTTGGGAGAGCTTGGTTTTGCATAGTCTGGATCATCCGTACTTCATTGTGACAATCAAGTTGCCATCCATTTAGCTTCAGATTTAGTCCTACATGAGCGGACTAAGCACATAGAGATTGATGTGCATTTTCTGTGGGAGAAAGTTCGTTATGGGATTGTCTCCCCGTCCTTTGTTAGGACTAAGGCACAGATTGCTGATACTCTTACCAAACCAGCGGGACCTGCTGATTTTCGCTCTTCCATTGGCAAACTGGGTCTATTAGATATCTTCGCACCAACTTGAGGGGGAGTATTGTAATATTAGGCCTATTGGGCTTATACTTGGGACCCAACCTATGTACATTGTAACTCTGTTATTATAAATAAAGGATGGGTCTCATTTTGAGACCCAACTTTTACTGTCTCTCTTCCTACATAATTAATAGTATTTTAGTTAGTTTCTATTTCTATTTGTTATGTTAGTAGTAGTTTCCTATTAGGACTCTAAATAGAATTAGGAACAAAGTTGATTATATAAAGGCATTTAAGCTTTCATTGTGAGGTTGGTTGTTTTTGGATTATTTAATTGAGAGATTAAATTAGAGGAAATTTGTTTTCCCGTTGAACCCCTAGTTTTGGGTGTTCATCAATTTTATTCATTGGTGTTATTGATTCAAAGTTGCTTCTGCCTTCTTATACATCAAATTGGTATTAGATTTTTAGGTTTCTTTCCTAATTTACTCGTCATGGATGCTCAACATAGAAGACCACCTGCAGTGAATACAAGATTGGTTTGTGTGGAGAAAGAATTGCAAGCGAATTCGACTGATTTGCGTGAAATAAAAGAGATTTTGATGACGCTCGTACCTGACTATCAACCCAAACAAACCGTCGAAGTTGGGGACAGACAACAGGAGGATGATGACCCCCAAGATTCCCACCACTCTGGTTCTGCAGTTGAGTTAGTTGTTGCAGCCCAAAATACTCGATCGAATCGACGCCGCAGTCATGCACCCTCGCTCAGAAATTCTCCACATCCATCTTCCATTGAAAGCGATACAAAATCGCTTGTAGTTTCAAGCACTAAATCACCATCTTCTCCAATTCGTAAAGCTTTTGCTCAAGAAATTTATTATGACACAGATCTCGATGCAAATACCTGAAGAAATTGACGAAATCCGACAGGCCTTGGTCGTGGTCAAAAACCCGTTGATGCTTTTGTTACTCTTGGTCATCTTCTCCAGCAGAATTTCAATCGAGCAAAGAGACGATCCTATTTGCCTAATTCATGGGCTAGGCAAACTAATCCCACTTAGGCTTCTAATGCACAGGCCCATGGGAGACCACGTGATACTTTCAGGGCTGCAACTTATATTCCAGTCCAAGGAAATACTAGGCCAGCCTGCAAGAAAGCTATTACTGCTCCCCGGATGATTTGCCACCCTCTTCGCCCCGCCGATTAGCACCAGCTTTTGATCCTCCGGACCCTTCAGATTCTCCATCTAGTCCTCCACCAAGGCGCAATAACCACAATGGTCGCAATCAAAGGCGTGGGCATCAACAAAATGAGCACCATAATGCAGGTAATTTTGATATTAATCGTTTATTGCGCATTTTAGAGAAGAATCAGATGGGTGATATTAAATTAGATGTGCCTGAATTTGATGGAAAATTACAGCCTGATGCTTTTGTTGACTGGTTACATAAAATTGAAAAGGTTTTCGACTATAAAAATTTGGAGGATCCTAAGTGTGTTAAATTGGTGGCAACTAAATTAACTAGTTATGCATTTGTTTGGTAGGATGAACTTCAATTGACTCGTGCTAAATTGGGTTACAATAAAATTACCACTTGGGATAAGATGCGCTGGGAGCTGCAAAGAGAATTTATACCTCATGATTATGAGAGGGATTTATTTATGCGCCTCCAAATTTTAAAACAAAAGCTTAAGAGTGTGACTGAGTATACCGAGGTGTTTCTTTTATTGGCCACCAGGGCTGATTTATTTGAGACTATGGAACAAAAGGTAGGACGATATTTGAATGATTTGAACCAATCAATACAGAAAGATTTGGCATTTAAAGATATTTTTGATATGTCTGACGCTATCAAATATGCTCTTAAGGTTGAAGAATTGCATAAATTTTCTGTTTCGATAGCTACACCACATCCAGTTTCTGTTCCCATAAGCACTTTTGAGGCTACATGTTTTGAGTGCAGCAGAGTTAGACATAAGAAAAGTGATTGTCCACAGTTAAAGAGAGTGGCATTAGTCCATGATGATCTGAGTGAGTTGGGTGCTACACAGTTGCCGAATAGTATGACTCAGCCTGTTGTTGTTACACCTCCTGATTTTGTGCTCCTGCTTTGATGGTCCGTCGATCCTTGGTTACTTCTTCCACTGATAAATCTTTTTGGCGTCGTTTTACCATTTTTGAAACTCGTTGCATTGCAGGAGGTAAACTTTGCAATGTCATTATTGATAGTGGTGCTAGTGATAATCTTGTTTTGCAAGAACTGGTTGATAAGCTCCAATTGAAGACTGAACCGCTTCCAGAACCATACAAAATACAAGGCTGGAGTAAGGGTAGTGAAATTGAGGTTACTCGTCGTTGCTTGGTTCCTTTCTCCATTGGCTCCATGTACAAAGATGAAGTTTGGTGCACTGTGATTCCTACGACTATTGCTTGCCACCTATTATTGGGGCGACCGTGGCAATATGACCGAGACACAGTTTATGATGGCGCCGCTAGTACCTATTCTTTCCTTTTTCAGGGTCACCAGATTGTCTTGACTCCACTTCCTCCTGCATCTACTGTTCAAGGACTACCACAACGTTCTGTCTTTTCTTTTTCTTCCACTCGAGGACGAGTTTGCTTCTAAGCCGGGGAGTCTGATGTATGGGCATGGAATTAATAGTATTTAGTGTAGTTAGTTTCTATTTTTATTTGTTATGTTAGTAGTAGTTTTCTATTAGGACTCTAAATAGAATTAGGAACAAAGTTTATTATAAAAGGTATCTAGGCCTTCATTGTGAGGTGGGTTGTTTTTGGATTATTTAATTGAGAGATTAAATTAGAGGAAAATCGTTTTCCCTTTGAAACCCTAGTTTTGGGTGTTTATCAATTTTATTTATTGGTGTTATTGATTCGAAGTTGCTTCCGCCTTCGTATACATCACCTTCTCTTCCTCACAGTTCACAAAAAGTGCATGCAGTAACCTGTAAATAAATAGAAATATTATATGACTATGTAGAAACAGTTGACAATGGAAAACAAAAATGGTTGTAGGTGCCAGCTAGCTTAGTTGGTAAAACCTTTGGGTGATGATAAAAGAGTTCTGGGATTTGAACCGGTCAACATAGTTACCTGAGTTATTACTGACCACACTTAAAACAGGCTTCCCAATCCAAAAAAAAAAATTAATGGGTAGCGCAAGGATTGTAAATTATTGTTTACAATAATAATAATGTGGGAGCGCACAAGTGAGTTACATCTGGAGACATTTTGAATTCATGTAGGTTGGAGTTATGTGTTCCAAAATCAGACGAAAAGAATTAAGTAGGACAGTCTGAGTTCCTTTATTCGAAAGAGCTCAGTTTTTAATGATATTCCAGGCTAGCACTTTTTTTATTTTTTTATTTTTTATCATATAATTCATACAGTATTATATTATTCATACCGATGAGCTATAACAAAGAAGTTTGCCAATTGACTTTAACTTAGTAGTATGCTTAAATGCAGGGCCATTAGCTCTAAGCATTGTTCTCACATTCTTTAATTTTTGGGTTTATTTCTGCAGGCTGGTCAGGATCTTCGATTTCTAAGTTTTTCAATGAGTGGGTGCTTTTCTTTGGGCTGTCTTGTTGTACTGGTAAGAGTAAAATGTATTCTTGTTAACGGAGAAGATGTTTGGAGAGAAAAGATAAAAAGAGGGTACAACCTTATTAGAGTCAGCCTTGTATCACTTCAGTGTATATATGAAAATAAGAGTTTACAATAATAGAAACTTCCTAAAAAATTTGGGGGCTGCGCCCTATAGCCCTCTGAACTCTAACAGTAAAGGAATTTATACTCTTTATCAACCAAAAAAAAAGAAAAAAAAAAAGCTATTTTAAGATAGAAACAGTCTATATAGTTCTAATTGCTCCCGGAAAGCTCAAGACTCTGATCCAAACAAGAAACATCATATAATATCAACTAATATTTATTGTTGTTATTTTTCATCAGCACTCACCCTCTTCATATATTTTACGTTATTGTGCTATATGTACCAAGCAAAAATAAATAAATAAATATTGTGCTATATGTATCTTTTCCCATTTGTAGTCTACCTCAAGGCATTATAATGTTTTGGGGAGTCATCGTCATTAGACGATGTAAGCCTCCTGATCTTGGCGCTTTGCATCTGCAGTGAGCGTATCCAAAATTGGTCGGTATGGCCACTGAAATTGTAGTCGTACGCATGCTGTATTACCAGTGGAAGTTCTACATTGATACTGGTCATTTGTTTGTCTTTAAATTAGAATCCAAATGAGACACTGCCCCCATCTGTTTAGAAAATATTTCAGCTTAACGGTCTCTCTTGGTTTGATTTTGAGATGTTTCAGCCACATACTCATATTTCTGATGCTCCTTGTCTTTTCAGCTGCTTAGCAGTAGAGGCTATGGTCTACCAGGCTGCTGGTGGGCCCTTGCAGGATTTCAGTGGGTATAACTTCTACTGTATCTTGTTCATGGGAGTTTTATAATCTGAATTCTTCCAATTAATATAAGCTGTTTGTTGCAGGCTCGGTTTTCAATCGCTTTAAGGCGATTGACTTCTCCTAATGGCTTACTTTATTCGGAGGAGTTCAGCCAAAGTCAATTGGAGAGGATGAAAACGGTGTAAAATTCTTTAAGCCTCACAGATCATCAGGGCTATTACGTCAGCTGATTGTATGATTGTGCGCTACATGCTTCGGCCTCTTTTGGGAACATTATGAAAGCTGGATTACGCAGAACAATTGTTTCCTGGCAATCATCAATTGTATAGGCTTACTTGTGCTGTGATGTTAATAGTGCCCTGTCAGAATGCGGTTCATATCAAAGTTCAAAATATCGCCGATATATCCGATATATTGCCGATATATATCGGTATTTTGGTACACCGATATCGATATTTCCGACATATATCCACCGAATATAGTATTTTTTTCCGATATATATCGTAATTTCCGATATAAAAGTTTATATCACCGATATAATTGATATATCTGATATTTACGATATATATCGATTGACTTTTTGACCATTTTTTAATATAAATCTGATATTTTCAATATATTTTCGATATATTTCTGATATTTTTGATATTATATTTCCGATATATCCGATATTTCCGATATTTTAAATAGTTTGGACTGGTCATCAAAATAATGGATATATCCGATATTTCTGATATATATCGGTTTTTGGGTACACCGATATATTGATCGATATCGATATTTTGAACCTTGGTTCATATAATCAGTTTTAAAGCAGCACTCTGCGTAGGTGGTGTTATTATTTTTGGCAGTCTCAATATATCGGGCAGCCTAGTGATATATACTTTTATTTTTTTTTATGGCGAACCTAGTGATATATACTCAGGTATTGGGGTTAGAGTGTTAGACGCTAAATTTGTTGCAACTTCTAACCTGCAACATTTGGCATTCTCGATATCAATTGATTGAATAGTAAAAAAACATTATAGCGATTTTTGCAAAATATTTCAGCCCTTTGAAATTTCAGGAACGCAGAGATTTGGTCGCGTTGATACTAGAATATTGCTTAGCAAGTACTGCACAAGAATTCTAACTTGATTTGTATTTGAATCGAATCCAATTGGATCAATGGGGCTTTCATTTAAATTGATTTTGAGCGCTCCGCTGAGCAACCTCAGCAAGTTTGTTTTTCTGGTTTTTCATTTTTGCCAAAGTTCTTGGATATTTTTCACTCCACTGGACATCTTTCATATACTAGGAGATTCACAGAGAAGGAAAATCTTTTCTTCCTTTGTAACTCCAGCTTACATGATAGAGCGGAAGTGCCTACCCATTATTCCATACAATAGAAAGACTTCCATAACCTGAACCGCAATCCATTAACATGAGTTGCTTTCAGAAAATGAATACGTCGCTTTAGCTTTTCATTATCTTTCAGCAACTCCATGATATTACATAGGTATATAACTTACTATCCAGTTTTTCTATAACTTTCATTAAATTTCCTGTACAATCCCTGAGAATGAATCTTTAGGTTTTGCAACTTTTGGCTTCGAACACGAATCTTTAGGTTTTGCAACTTTTTGGCTTCGAACACTAGTGAGTTTGTGACTTAAAATATTTTTTTATCCATTCCGTGAATGCCTTCTTCCAGCAATGCAAATGCATATATAATGTTTTAGATCAAGAAATGCTAATATAGACATGAGCAAACTAATTCTTACAAATAACTATATAACTCTAGATGCATAGGGCGAATAGTTCTCCTTTTACAGGACAGTAAAAATACCAAACTAGCTAATGCAGAAGATTTTCCACCTTGAAGCCAGGCTTGACGCTCGATCTATACAGGCTTTAATCATCTGAATTATGGAAATACAAGAGGCTTCAGGAACTTTTAGCTAGCATGAGAAGCATAACAGGGAAGGTTGGCAAGCATTGATTGAATTGTTAAACTACTCTCGATCGGAAACTATCACTCAGGTGAAGTTAGCATGCAGAACGAACCCATGGAAAGAGCAGTCAAGAAAATAGCGTCCAGCTAGTACACTATGTATCTACTATACATTTCTTCCTATCTGACAATATATTGTCTTAAGCAGATTGGGTAGCTCAGACAGGAATCACATCCAATTGTAGTCGATTTCCTCGTCAACAACACTGTAGGGGAGCGATATCTTATTATGCACACGTGCAACGTAAGCGAACTCAGGACGCCGACCCTCGAGACCGAGCTGTGAGCAGCTCCCTCAGAACACCCGATGCAATGACCTCCAAGAGCGACCCCACGAAAGGAGGACGGTTATGTCGATCTGAGCACATGGCAGAACGCCTCGTGTAATCATAACCATCAGGGGTAATCACTCCGACCTCCAAGAGCGACCTACGAGAAAGAAGGACGAAGTTATTTCAGTACGAGCACATGGCGAGCATACCGTGTAATGATAACCATCGGGGGTAATCATTACCCATCCCCGAAAATAGGGATAACCTCATCAGCACCCAATGAGTGCATGACTTATAATATAACCCAAATTTCGACACTCATTCACGATTCGACCTTACACGTGTATCATAAACACACGCGTGTCTTTTAGATTGATCCTTTCTCTAAGCCTATAAATACCACTGATTGAACTACGTCGGGCCCGATTCCTCTCTCCCGGAAAAGAAATAAAAGGAGAAAACTAAGAAGAGGATCGTAGGCGGTTAAATTCGCCGAAGTTTAACTTCGGTCCCAACAAGAAATCCAAAACACCCCTTTACATTGGCGTGCCTCGTGGGTTTCGATTACTTGAGAGCCACTTTAGATCAGTTCATCCATCTCTAACTCTCAAGCCCACGAAGCATGGTTAGCATAGAAGATCAAGTCCAGCACCTTGCCCACCAGTTGGGAATAACGAATGAGAGCATTTCCTTGCTCAGGGAAGAAAATGCTACTTTACGTGCTCAGGTGGATAGTTACCAGCAACAACAAGTCGGCAACGGAGCAGAGAACAGCATCAATGACGTTAATCAGCAGATTAATGAGTTATCCCAAAGGATCGGCCAGAACGCTGCAAAGAAGGATTCGACACAGATTGTGCACAAGATGCTTAAGACGTATCGCGCATCTCCGTTCACCGCAGAGGTCCTCAATAAAGCCTCTCCACAAGACTTTATCTAGCCACGCTTTCCCATGTACGACGGCAAAGACGCGTGCCTCGGTCGACGATGTGGCTCGCTATATTCGAGAGTTTGGCACTTTACACTCACCACCGAGTTTGATCATCTCCACTGCAGATTATTTCCAGCCAGCCTCATGGATGGCGCTCTCGATTGGTTCTTTTCACTGGAATCTGATTCTATAAAAACCTTCGAACAACTTACTGATTTGTTCGCCAGCCAGTACGTCCACAACAGGCGGAAGAAGGCAGATCTTGATTCTTTGTTTCAGTTATCATTCAAGGAGGACGAAACTATTCGTGAATTCCTAGGACGGTTCAAGGCCGAACTGTTGTGCATGGAAAGTGGCTTGAAAGAATCTTTCGCCACACTGGCCTTTTCCAATGCTTGCCGAGTGCGAAACACCGACCTCGCTAGGTCGTTGATGAAGGAACGCCCAGAGACATTGTCCGAGCTCTACGCTCGCGTGGACAAGTACATCAAGTTGCAGGAAACTTTAAAACTCCACGGTCTAGCAGAGAACCACGAGGTCGCAGCGAGCCTCGGATCGTACACCGCGGGCAAAAGCGGCTTAGGTCGCTTTCACCAAAGGCCAAGACCCATTTCGAAAACAGTAGAGAGTTCGCCATCCTGACGCGCTTCCCCAGCTACATTCTGGGTAAAATTAAGCGAGCCCCATTCTTCCGGCCCGAAGTGAGGCAGCGGTAGATCGCCTCTACTAACAAGCCATTTTGCGATTTCACAATGCCAAATGCCATGAAACCGATGAGTCTTTGGGGGCTTAAACACTATCTCCGGGGATCTAGTGGAAGCCGGCCACATCAAACAATTACTTTCGCATTTCGACGGGCGATCTGCGACCACAAACCGATGGCTCGTCGAGTCCGTGAGTCGATCTCCATCTCGCCGCCACTCCCAAAGAGTTTCAAAGGTCGCCCACGCAGGAAGGGACGCCCACGAGATCGTTTCAAGGCGTCCGCGGCGCCCGGTAGCACTCATCCGATCGTGACAATGATCGAACCATTCACGTGATTACTTTTCGGATGATTCGTCACCTCATCCAGAGAAAAGACGCCGTGTCGGGCGCTCTTCAGAAGTCTATCATTTCACCTCCGAGCAGCAGCCCGCGCGTGGTTCAGTCACAAATAAGCAGCGATATCACTTTTACGGAGGCCGATTTAAGCAAAGTCTGCCTTCCTCATAATGATGCATTGGTTGTCCATGTCAAAATTAGCGACTGGACAATCAAGCGCGTTCTGATCGACCCCGGCAGTTCCTGTGACATCTTGTTCTACCACACCATGCAAGAGATGAGCCTTCCCAAGTCCGTCCTCGTCGACCCGATCGCCCCCCTTTATGGTTTCAATGGATCCAGGGCTGATCCCATCGGTGATATTATACTTCCAGTGTCGGTGGGCTCTAGAGAGGACAAGATCACCTGCAATAATACGATTCTGCGTTCTAGACAGCAAGTCGCCATACAATGCCATCCTCGGACGACGCTGGATTCATCAGATGCAGGCGGTACCGTCCACTTTACATCAAGTTCTCCGTTTCCCAGGACCTCGAGGCATGATGGAACTTAGAAGCAATCAACTTGAAGCGTACCATTGCAACCAGGTCAAATCAACAGATGATACCGCTCGTGAATCGCTTCCCACCATACAGGAACCCTCCAGCTACACAATGGCACGTGACTTAGTCGTAGAAGTCCAACCCCGAACTGCCAAGCAAAACGCTGGGGGCTCTTACAAGCAGAAGTTCTCTCCAATGCCGATACCGCTTTTCGCTCCCGAAGTCCTCAATGCGCCAAAGAAAGACCTCTAGCATTGATCCAATGACGCCGGTAGCCGTCGGTTAAAGTTTGGAGATCATCCCAGCTCATGTCGGGCCGCTTTATCAATCCAACAGCGAAGCCGCATCTGTCAATGTGCTTGCAGCCAGGTCCCACTCTCCAGGTCGTGGATACCCCGGCGGCGTATTGCCGAGCAAGTCGCTCCACCCCGGCCACGCCGTCGCGTCCCGGGTGTTGGACCTTCTCCGATAGCGAAGTCGCCAGCGGTTTCGCCATCAGTTGTAAAACCCCCAGCGGCAGAAAAAGAAAAAGTGAATCTTGGCACCGAAGACGACCCCAAGTTCGTATATGTAGGGGCTAACCTAGACCCCACACTCAGATCTCACCTTGTAAATTTCTTATCTATGAATAAAGATGTTTTTGCTTGGTCGTATATCGATGTGCCTGGGATAGATCCCGCAGTCGCATGCCATAAATTAAATGTTAATCCCCATGCTAGACCAGTCCGCCAACGACCCCGCCGACTATCCCTGCGTTTTCAAAAAGCCATCAATGACGAGGTCGACAAACTCAAGCAAGTCGGTTTTATCCGAAAAGTAGATTATCCGGAGTGGATCGCTAACATCGTGGCGCCGCATCTAAAAAGAACGGAACATTTACGCTATCGTCGATTTTATTTAATGTAAATCAGGCCACTCCAAAAGACAGTTTTCCCCTACCTCGCATTGACCGACTTGTCGACCAGACCTGTGGTCATGAGCTTCTCTCCTTCATGGACGCGTACAGTGGGTACAACCAAATCCCACTCGCAGAGGAGGATCAAGAGAAGACCTCTTTCATAACAGAGCAAGGGATCTATTGCTACAACGTTCTCCCATTCGGCTTGAAAAACGCCGGAGCAACATATCAACGCCTGGTCACTGACATGTTCCAAGACATGTTAGGCGACACCATGGAGGTCTACATCGATGATATGGTCGTCAAGAGTAAGAAAGCCGGTGATCACCTCGCCCACCTTGAGCAAGCGTTCTCTCGATTACGCCGTACGGGCATGAAACTCAATCCAGAGAAATGCCTTTTTGGAGCGTCCTCCGGCAAGTTTTTAGGGTATCAAGTGTCTCAGCGAGGGATCGAAGCGAATCCAGACCAGATCCGAGCGTTCTTAGACATGCCCGATCCGCGCACGAAGAAACAAATACAGAAATTGTCAGGCATGGTCGCTGCACTCAACCGATTCATATCAAGGGCATCCGATAAGTGTAGACCGTTCTTGCAACTCCTTAAAAAAGGCGAGCAGTTCTCATGGAGCGATCAGTGTCATCAAGCATTCGCCACTCTCAAAGAGTACCTCACCACGCCCCCCGTCTTAGCTAAACCTGTAGATGGAGAGACTCTGGGGCTCTATCTGGCAGTATCCGATTTAATCGAATCAATTCGGTTCTCTTCAAAGAGGAAAACAATTCAGAAAAACCGATCTACTTTACAAGCAAAGACGCCACGACAAATGAAAAGAATTACTCCTTCTGGAAAGGGCAAGATTTTGCTTTGTTATATTCGGCACGGAAATTCAGGCCTTACTTTCAGGCGCATCAAATCAAAGTTCTTACCGACCTCCCATTGAAGAAAATTCTCCACAAAGAAAACAAAACTACTCGAATGGCAGTTTGGGCTGAAGAACTCGGCGAACACCACCTGGAATTCGTACCACGAATTTCCCAGAAGGGACAGGTCGTTGCCAATTTTTTAGCGGATTTCCCTGTTGATGACCCCAATTGGGAACAAGAGACCGACCTCCCAGATTTGAAGGAGCACATCAAATCCACCTGGTCTCTCTTTGTAGATGGTTCTAGCAATCCCGGCGGCAGCGGCATCGGGGTTGTCTTAGTTTCACCCGATGGAACGGTGATGGAAAAGTCCGTTCGCATCGACTTTGCCACTTCGAACAATGAGGCGGAGTACGAGGCGCTGATCAGGGGACTTCGTATGGCGCTGCAGCTCGGCGTCGAAGAGATCCAAGTCTTTAGTGACTCGCAACTGGTCGTTCGCCAGGTTGCAAAAGAGTACACTACCCATGAAGGTAACCTTTCCAAGTATCTTCAGGTCGTTCATCAGTTATTGCCTTCTTTTAAGCAGGTACGCATGCATCATTTCTTGCGTGAGGAGAACCGCCACGCAGACAGTTTAGCTTACTTGGCTACCCAGACCCCGAGCTGCGTTCCCCGACAAATTCTCATAGAAGTCATCGATCGACCTGCATACCAAGTCGACTACACCTTGATGATAAGCGACCTATTTCCTCTCTCCGCCACTCAGTTGAGTCAAACATGGATGCAACCCATCATTGATTATATCGACGCGACGCGCTCCCCGAGGGGCGTACCAAAGGCTAAAAGCGGATCCCCTACCAAGCCCGACGCGTTATTGTTTGGTTCATAACAAATTGTTCAGAAAATCCGGAGGCCCGCGACTTACGGTGCATTACCGAAAACGTGGTCGATTGATTTTTGCGAGAAATCCACGAAGGAGAATGTGGAAATCACGCGGTGGTAAATTTCGTTAGCCCACAAGGCCATCTCTCAAGGATATTTTTGGCCTCGGATGCAGATCGATGCCAAAGCATATGTCCTCAAATGTCTCAAATGCCAAAGCGTTTGGCCACAATATCATCCAACCTGCTTTCGCGAACCGACAAGATAATGAGCGAGCCGGTTATTCCATTCCACATGTGGGGCATGGACATTATGGGTCCATTCATCCCACGTAAGAGTATCGGCTTTTCGCTTTGTCCTAGCTGCAACCGACTACTTCACCAAGTGGGTCGAGATTATTCCTTTAGCACACGCCAAAGAGTCACATGTCCGAAACTTCATTTGGACCCACATCATCACCAGATTTGGCTTGCCACACACACTAGTCATGGATAATGGGCCCCGGTTTAAAGGCGAAACGGTCAAAGAATTTTTCTAGCCAAGTGGAAGATCATTCACGATTTTCTACCCCACGATGCCAGAGTAATGGTCGAGGAAGCCCGAGAACAAAGCAATCTTGGAAAACTTGAAGAAAAAAGATTGAAAAGAATAAGAGCCAATGGCCAAATCAATTAGAGAATATTTCTCGGGCTCACCGCACCACGCCTAGATCCGATACCGGTTAATCACCATTCTCCTTATGCTATGGCACGAAGCCGTAATTCCCACCGAGCTAACAGATTACTACGACTTCGATCGAACCGGTCGAGTCGGGGACATAACGACTCCGTGTTAGCACGAGAAGTCGACTTGTTGGAAGAAAAGCGGGACTTAGCTGCCATCAGAGTCGATCTTATCAGCAAACTTTGAAGAACTCCTACAACAAGCGAGTTCATCCTAGGTCTTTTCAACCTGGAGACCTAGTGCTCAAAAAGACGCAAGACGATTCCAAGTTATCACCCACATGGGAAGGCCCCTACATCGTGGAACGCGTCGTCGGCAATGGAGCATACTGGCTAAGAACCCAAGAGGGGAAGATATTGCCTCGCCCTTGGAATACTTACCCCTCTTGAAAAGTTTTACCAAGATGGCGATATTCACGTTGTATATCTTTATGTTCACATTAATGAAAATTACGTTTCTTGGGTTAGCTAGTAAGGTATAATCTACTTACTTGTAGTGACAAGTCAACCAGTTTACACAGCATAGATAAACAACACGCTTACTGGGTCCACCATTCTCAACCAAAGAGCCATCGCTGCGACACGAACGCTCTCGCGAAAGCATACACTCTCGGAGCTTATGTGCTCTATAGCCTTTCCAAGTCTTGTTACGCCGAGGACCTATATTTCTAGGATCGACTACGAGAACGCTCTCTCATGAAAGCATACAGACTCTCGGAGCTTTACGGGCTCTATAGCCTTTCCAAGTCTTGTTACATCGAGGACCTATATTTCTAGGATCGACTACACGAGAACGCTCTCCGCGAGCATACAACTCTCTGGAGCTTACAGGCTCTATAGCCTTTCCAAGTCTTGTTACGTCGAGGACCTATATTTCTAGGATCGACTACACGAGAACGCTCTCGCGAGCATATAGCTCTCTGGAGCTTACAGCTCTACAGCCTTTACAGGTCTTGTTATGCTGATGACTTATATGTCTACGATTGACTACACCAGAACGCTCCCCATGAGCAGATCGCTCCCTGGAGCCCGCATGATCCATTGACCCCTCCAATCCCTGTCACGTCGACGACCTATACTTCTAGGGTGTCCACAAGACAGGACGCATATTACTAGATTCCTAAGCGAGCTAATTATACACCCGGTCCACGGCAATATACATACGGAACATCTCCAATCAGATTATATAACCACGCATCATAATGCTACATCCACCGATCTCTTTGGGATTACCCAGAAATCCGGATCGATGATCATTACAAAAATTAACCAAGTGTGGAACTGCCACTTTCGTGGAAACTAGTTCCTTGAATAAAAATGGCGAACTGCTCAAGCAAGCCTGAAAACACAGCTCTATTGTTGACTCTCGTATAAGAGAGAAAAATGTGAACTAAACTTACAACTCAAGACCAGCAGAGTCAAATGAAGATCACCTTATCGATTCTCAGTGATGACATGCTTATCTTCCGGGGCTGCGCTAGTCGAAGCAGTATGTCGAGCTGACCTCAGCATCATCACGCGATCTCATTCCCTCCTTCATCGCCAGCGAAAGCAACCGTTTTCCTCGGCGTGTCATACTTTTCGGTCCAAATAAGGCATAGGCTTATACAGGCTTCAAGATATCGCCTTCTTCGCTTTTACCACCACCCGACATTTTTTCGCGATAAGCAAATCACCACAGCTAGTTCCCTCTCTAACTCTGTCACGTCACCACTAATGCAACATTCTCCGCGAATATGTTCGATACTTGGTCGTCATCAAATCCAGCTTTCTCTTTATCCGCCCCACGCGGCTTCGTGATACATCCTAGCTCGACGTGAGGGTTGCCATTCATCTCCGCGTTTTTTGTACAACATCTTTCGCCTTGTCATATCCCGCAAAAACTGCATGAAGCAAGTTAACAAATCGGTTAAGCCCTAGTAAACCGACATAACAACTTCGAGGTCCGAGTTTACCAAACAAGCGGCCATATCCATCGCCCCGATAGAGTGTCCATGTCCTCATCCTTCACCTCGCCTTTGTCACCATCCAAGATGCGATCCCCTTCGGGACACTAGTCGCTATGGGTGCCGAAAGTGGAAGCTTCTGACCGGCGTTTCACCATACGCTTCTTCCCGATCCTCCCCCGTAGTAGAACTTCGCCCCCACATCACCCACGGTCGCAGGGACGAGCTCTCACCGATGGTGGCGGCCTTGCCCTGTGTCGCTACACTCCGCGGCGTGGCGACCGATTTGTCGCCTACCCGTTCGCGGCGACCTAAAGACAATGCCGCGATTGGGGCCTTGACCCTTCTAGAACGCTTTTATGACTCTTCATCTCTACAAGCATCAGCTTTTCCTCTTCCCCGATCACCATGCGTCGCGGTTGAAACTCCATCTCTTCCATTATCGGAGAAGTTTCCCTCATCTTTGTTTCCTTCCCTCATTATCACGGACGACATCTCGCCATGATAACAACCTAGAGCACAAACGTATTGTCACACGAGCTATAGTTTTACCCCACCTTTTATCAACAAGAGAATCCTCAAGAGAATAAACGTGCACGGATAAGCAAAGCAATGGAGGAGAGGCCTGACAAATGAGCGAGCAAGCAAGTAGTGACGGTGAAGCTTTGGGAAGAAGGCAAGCAAATACTTGTCTTGGTCTGTGATAAGCCGCTTTTATTAAAAAGAAAACGTCTTTTCCTAAGCGCCTCTTAATTACCTTGAGACGCCAAACGCCATCTGCCTGCCATCATTACGTTCCTTGAACCGCTCGTATCCCTCCACGTGTCAGGCACGCGAGGGAACACTGTTGATAAGCGGCGTAATCAACACGGCGTTTCGACTTGCATCACAGAGCTGAAGCCAGCGATATGATCCCCACGTTACGACGCTCATGCAAACATCTCAGCCAGACGTCGAGAAGTTGTCATTACAACATACCTACCATTCTTCGCCACATGCACCATCACCACACACAATTATAGTTGAGCAAGCAGTAATAAAGCAATAAGCAACAATCATGGCATACGTACAAGCACCGATCTATATTAGCAAGATAGCAAAATAATACGTTAACCGGGTTGCTGAGATTACTCAGGAAATCCAACCCGGCTAAATAACCTTCGTTACCACCTGAGTACCCCCGCACAGAACGGAGCACCAAGTCATTCTTCGTACTTAAGCATACAGGTAACAAGACGAACGCCCGGTTACCGGGGAAACCGGCTTTATTGTATCCACGGCTTATAAGGCCGGCAAAGACTAAAAAGCAACATTACAAATCGCCATCTCCGGGCTCCATAATTAGTTCTCCTGGCTGAAGCGATTCATCAATCTCAGCATCCGTACCAGTCACTATCACAGATACTCCATCCAGCTCTAAACTCATCAATGCATCAGACACAGTAGCATCAGTTCGCGATATATCACAGTCGCGGGCAAAACCCTCTGAAAGTAACAGAGAACCTTTTAATTCCTCGGCACCCGTTCTACCCCGAGGTAAGACGTGCAGCGTGCATGATCTGTCTTCAAAGCGTTGTAGTCGGCCTCCAGTTCCACGAAATCTGCATCCAGAACATCATAGGCTTTGGTAGCATCCTGAGCAACCTTCTTGCAGTGTAAGGCATAATCGTTCAACCTACCAATCTCCACAGTCGCTGCCAGGACGTTCTCTTGACTCCCCAGTAGTTTTGCCTCGGCTCTTCGCTTACGTGTCCTTCAACATCTTGGCGGACTTCGGCTCTTGATGAGTTTTCTCAGACCTTCCAGTTCCTCGCGTTCCATCTTCGAGGCCTCACGGACGTTCTTGACTCATCGGCGGCTTCACCACCGTCTCTCTATCGCCTCCGCTGAATCTGCGCTTAATCTCCTTCAATTTTTGAAACCCACTTACCCGGTTTGCAAATACATACATTATGGTTAATAGCCACAACACAATAGCGTCTATACGAGGAGCGGTTACATCAAACAAAGATAGACACGCGATACCAAACATTGGGCAATTTCCATTCGCGCCAGATTATCGGCCGACCCTTTATCATCCGGCTCCCTGCGATTGCCATCCGTGAGCTATCGTTCTAGTAGGCAACCCGATATCTTACTTGATCCGGCTTCTGATCGCCCGGCTTCACGCGATTCGTTGCACCCCATTCTCATCCAGAACACGAATCGCCCTCTAAGTCGTCACTCACCATAACAGCTTTTCCACTTGCCTTTACGTGGAGCTTTCGCCTTATTTGGTGGATGGATTCACGCCTTCGTCGGGGCGCACTAGACCCGGCCCCGAAAATGGCCAAGTCCATGACCTGCTCAGGTCGTGCTCCACTCCGGCGAGAAACCATAGCCCCAGTTGGGCCACCATCAGAACCGCCCATGGCGCTAGAGCTCTCTCCAAGAGCGTGCCGCGCTACTTTCGTAGTTCAGGCAGCGTCTTGCTCCGAGGCGTCGCGCGGCCTCTTCTCCGACCTGCTCCTCGCTCGAGGATTGAAAGCCACCGTTTCCAACTCCACAGGGGTATCGATCGAACCTCCTTCAGGGCGGAAGCTCGATCCTCCCGCTCCGGAGGGACCACCTCTAGCAGGTCGCCTCGCACCGCCATGCGCCCGATGCCTCTCTTCTCGCGTTACTAAGTCACTCGGTCGCGCCTCCATCAGCTCTTCCCTTATTTGACCTCGAGCTCGGTCTTTTTGCGCCTTCCTTTTTTCCCGGATCGCAGGCCCACCCTTTTCCACAAAAAGTCAGCAAAACAGGCAGCCGGCTTGCTTTTCTTTCACGAGTCAACCGCGCGAACCTCTCTATTTCCCCACGATCGGTTAAGCTTCTTCCACGAAAACTCGTGGACAAAGTAAAACAAGGTCTGTTAGAGTAACTATCAAACGTTCGACAAGAAACAACGGATAAATGTCCTACCCAACGGATATGTTACAAATCCTAGTTTGCGGTATACACCCTTTCACACGCGGTGGTTGCCAACTAGCAACAACGGCCTCTTAGTCCGGGCCTCATTGCTTACTCCATCGATCCACGCGAAGCGGCGTCGTCATGGTGCGCAAGCTAAAGTTCATGTTCCCCGATCATTGTACCACATAGTGTTCCACTATGTCAGATACCCTTATGTCATATTCCCCACTCGCATTCAGCAGGTCGAACACCTTAAATAATCGCCAGGTGTTACCTACGAACTGACAGGGAGACTTCCAACAAAGCGCCAAGAAGTCGCAATACCGTTTCGAGAACGGTATATGCATATCGCTCTCAACGCCCTCACAGATTATTATTCCACCATTCGGCGGGTTGTACCCCTCACTACGAACATTTTCACTCAATCGTGGTTCGTATATTTCCAAGTCAGGGACATTAATATCATATGCTGCCCTCAGTTTGGGGAACGAGTTAGCAGCACGACGGTTTACACTTCTAAGGGGCACATCGCTTGATGACGACATATCCCCTCGACCTGACGTACTGGCCACGTCACCTCCTGACCTAGATCGGGCATTACCCTCACCTATCCTATCCTCTTCTTCCAAATCAACCTCTACACCAACACTCACTGCTTCTTCATCCTCGTACTCTCCACAACTCAAGGATATCTCTCGGACCTCCTCCGATCGAGTGTCATCAGAGTCAGACATTATGGCAAGTTTTTTCCTTTTTCTACCAATTACTCAAGCTGAAACCCTATACCTTTATGGTGACCTACCTATTTAGCAAAACGCACTGACAGGGAGGAAAGCAAATTGAAAATGGAAAGATAATAGCAGCAGAAGCACTCACCTGAGGAACCCTAGCTTGCGTTTTTGTGGAAGAAGAAAACACGCAATGCCTTTTCAAATGTCCCAAATTCGATTTTGTATAAACCGCCTGTTCAGTTACCAAAAAAGTTATGATTACAGCCTAGGCTATAGCCCACACACGTGTTCCAAGGTACTGTCTTTTCAACAGTTTCGAATAACGCGGCGACACGTTTCTCTCTCAACTACTACGATTCGTCGCGTGCATGCTACGACATAACTTCCCTTTCCGCCAAAGCATCAAAGATGCGAATTCGAAAGTCATGTCGTCCTAGTCGAAGTCGTCCATCACAGCGGCTTTGCTCACGTTCCCACATTCTTTCTCAAAGATAATGTTTCCTATGACATAAACACTATCTTTGAGAGGGGGGCCGTAATAGGGGGCGATATCTTATTATGCACACGCGTAAAGTTTAACTTCGGGACGCCGACCCTCGAGACCGAAGTGCGGAGCTCCTCCCTCAGAACACCCGATGCGTACGACCTCCAAGAGCGACCTCACGAAAGGAGGACGGTTATGTCGATCTGAGCACATGGCAGAACGCCTCGTGTAATCATAACCATCAGGGGTAATCACTCCGACCTCCAAGAGCGACCTACGAGAAAGAAGGACGAAGTTATTTCAGTACGAGCACATGGCAGAACGCCTCGTGTAATGATAACCATCAGGGGTAATCATTACCCATCCCCGGAAAATAGGGATAACCTCATCAGCACCCAATGAGTGCATGACTTATAATATAACCAGCTCGACACTCATTCACGATCTCGACCTTACACGTGTATCATAAACACACGTGTCTTTTAGATTGATCATTCTCTAAGCCTATAAATACCACCTGATTGAACTACGTCGGGCCTGATTCCTCTCTCCCAGAAAAGAAATAAAAGGAGAAAAACTAAGAAGAGGATACGTAGGCAGTTCGCTCAGAAGCGAACTCGGTCCCAACAAGAAATCCAAAACACCCCTTTACAAACACCAAATACTAAAGGAAATTAATAGTGTGCCATATATCTCCATCAAAACCAGTGACAGTAGTTGCGCGCTGTTTATAATAATTTTATCAAGCCCAAGAAGTTGTCCGCATGCATTCACAAATCTGTAAATTGATGCTTGAAGCTAGCATCGACTTAAAACTCAAATTAGTCTCATTACTTAAAATCACTCATAAGTTGTCGGATCACGTCGTTGTGTGGTGCTCCCCAGGAGGTTCTTCATCCAAACAACCAAGATTTACATGGGATGGTGCTCCTACCGGATCATGACCACTAACAATCGACAGGACTCCATAATGTACAGAACATACATATAAGTATGCTGTAATAGAGACAAATGAGAAGAGGAAAAAAAAATATCAAAAAAGGACCAGCTAATTAACGAACACTCATGGGTACCATCTTCAGCTCGGATCAGGATGTACGTATTGGGAATGTTGTGGGAATATTGCGTCAGCTTCAGATTCTTCGATTCTCTGTCTCTTGTAATGGCCAGGAAGTACATAAGTAGACTCTGGAGTAACTTCTATCTCTTCCGCTTTGGCGAGGCTTTTTAAAATGAATTTGAGAATATCTTTGAAGAAAATGGGAGATTGACGGTAATGTGCTTCAATGTACTTCAGTATATTTTCTTCTGTAGAACCATTTTTTTCATTTAGTTCACTTATTGCCACCAGCACCATCTACAGATACAAAAAGTACCATTCATGAAAATGAAGAACACCCGTTATAACCAAATACTGAATCAAGAAAACATACACGTACATTTCAATAAAGAAAGTTCAAGTTTGATCAGTATTATTGTATTTCACTATGGTCATATATATACAATACACCATTCAAGCATTATTCAAGATTTCAAGAAAACAGCCACCTAACATGAATATACAAGAATCAAGAAAGAAACAAAGATCTTTGAAGTTTGATCAGTATTACATTATATGCATGTACGTGCACCATGCCACCATCCAAGAAAACAATGAAAACCCATCAATGTCATGCATATATATATATATATATATATATATATATATATATACTAGAATGAAGAAACGAAGAACAGAGGAAACATGCATGTTGAAGACTTGAAGCTAGAAAGAAAGAAGTTGAGATCGTATCCTACTAACCTGTGAATAATGGATTATTTGAGAAGGTTGTTCTTTTGCACTGTAAGAACGTTTGCGACTGCTTTCAGAGTGCATTTGATCTACACTTGGTTCGGCACTCTGATGTACTGCTAGTCCTGCAGAAAGTGCAGATTCTGTTTCTTGAGCAGGAACTGTGATGCATGGACTACTTGGGTTCGAGATTGATGATGGGCTACCATGGTTTGAGATTGATGGGCTACTGGGGTTAGAGATTGATGGCCTACTGGGGTTGGAGGTGGATGGAGGGGCGAGCTTCCCGCTATTTTCTCCAGTACTACTACCTTCTTCTTCCATGAGGATGGATTGCTGATTTAGTCTTGAAGATTTTGGTTTCTTGATGAAGATGAAGGTGTTTTATATAACTCCGCAAGAATATAGAATAAAGTTGGAAGTGAGACTAGTTTTGAGCGTTGTAGTAAAAATACACCAAGGTGATGGATATATATAGACCTTTTTGGATATGCAGGTATTCGGATATAAGGATGCAGATTATTGGATTTAGTGAAAATTAAAGAACACCAAAATTGTTAAGGAGCACACCATTAGACAGTTGCACCATGCAACTTAACGATGGTGTACAATTTCGATCTACCAGCTTAATTGACGCACTAATACAGTAGGGGACAAAACTGAAAAGGACAAAATTCTGAAATAAAAAACCAAAAAACCCATCCTCATTTCAAAAACACTCTCAAGAACAACAGTTGACTTTTGTCCAAAAAAAATAATAGTACTCTGTATGCACAGGTGTCGATGCATACCACTTTAGATATGCACAGACGTCTGTGCATACTAAGCGTCACAAAGAAAATGGTATGCACAAGTGTTAGTGCATACCACCTCTTGGTATGCGAGGTATGAACATACGTCTATGCATACCAAGCATCACAAAGAAAATGGTATGCACAAGTGTTAGTGCATACCACCTCTTGGTGTGCGAGGTATGCACAGACGTATGTGCATACCGAGCATCATAAAGAAAATAGTATGCACAAGTGTTAGTGCATACCACCTCTTGGTATGCGAAGTATGCACAGACGTCTGTGCATACCAAACATAGAAGGGTAAAATTGGAAAGAGTAAAAAATAAAAAAAGTCAAGTTTTCCCTTATTAATAATTAAAACATGAAATCTGGTTTTTCTAGTAGTTATAAGCAAAAAAATGTCCTTATCAATGGTTTCAAAACCCAGCTGTCATAGACTATGATTAAAATTGGAAAGTGGCCATCTTGACTTATTTCTTGAATAAAGTAATACTCTAAGTATAGTACTAGCTTTCGAACCCGTCCTGCAAACGAGTGTCGTTATATTAAATTATTCTAAAAAATATTAGCAACTATATAAGCTATGAGATATGAAAATTATATTAATCACTCATTCAAATTTCTTGCACCACTCTCTATAAAAAGAAAACACCAAACCTTGATAAAATCCATCGATTTCTTTTTGTTGTTAGGTTTAATAATAGAAGTTTGATTGAAGTTTTGTGAGAATACCCAATGTGACGAAGATGATATTGAAGGTTTTTTTTTTTTTTTTTTTTTTCTTGGTGGGTAAGCGAGGTACCGATTGTTAAAGAGTTCCCCTACCCCTTTTAAAATAAAAATAAAAATAGCTTATTTTTACATTCTCTCATACTCTCTCCTTATTGCATCTTCATATACAATTTTCTTTACATCTTCAACAAAGGAGTTTGGTGCAATATCTATGCATCTTACATTAGGGCAGTTTGTAGCTAATGCATCTGCTAGTTTATTTATTTCCCTAAAGATATACTTAATTGAAAACAATAAACTTTCGATCTGCCTTCCTTTGTTGTATGCTTCTAATCATTTGCCTTGCTTGCCATAGGTGTTTCTTTTTCTTGATGAAAGCCACTACATTCTGTGAGTTCGATTGTGCTTATATTCTCCTGATATTGTGCCTCTCTACTAATCTCATCCCTTGCTCGAGGCCTTCTAATTCCACTAATGCTATTGTGTTGTACTGGGATACCCCGTGTGATGTTGCCAATACTTCCTCATTACTGTCTCGAATCACTACTGCCCATTGGCCTCGTGCATCTCGTACACTCCCATTTGTATTCAAAGAGTAGTTACCCTCTGCTGGTTTTTCCCATCTACACTTTATCCTCACGTGAGTCACTAGCTGTGTGCTTTTGTTCCATAACTGCTCCAATCTCGCCCTTTCTGGTCCTTCCATTTTGACGGGTTATTTAGACTTTGGTACCACTTTTTACACCGATATTAGGAAATAGTACCAGATTTCAAAAAAATTAGGAAATAGTACCACTTCTGTCAATTGACCATCAGTTCAGTTGACCGAAGTCAAACTGTTTCAATCTGTTCAGATTTTCATAATGTCCACAATACCCTTAGGGTTTTTTAGACTTTGGTACCACTTTTTAGACAGATATTAGGAAATAGTACCAAATTTCAAAAAAATTAGAAAATAGTACCACTTCTGTCAATTGACCGAAGTCGCACTGTTCACAAAACATGCATGCCTGAGTTAAATAATTTCACCTTCGGTATTTCGTCTTTTATACTTTCGATATTTACCATGCCAACACTGCCAAATGTTCATTCTGAATCTACTCACTACAACAAATGGCCTTTTTAGCGACAAAAGTTTTAGCGACGACAGGATATCGTAGCCAATGATTGCTTTTGACGACGTTTTCAATCGTAGCCAATACTATTTTGACTTGCTTCTGAAAAATATTTTTATTGACGAGTTTTAGCGTTGGCAAAAGTTGTAATCGTTATTAGTTGAACAAAAATATAGTTTTGGCAACGTATTCAACGTTGTAAATTGATTTTTATATTTTAGCTACGTTTAGGAGCGTTGGTGATTGTATTTTAGTACCGATGTTATTTGAAATCATTGCTAGTAATAGGGTTTCAACTACACAATAATACACGTCACTAATTCACTTGATATTAGGGACAAAATTATCGTCGGAAAATATCAAATTAGTTTGGTGAACAAAATTTCTTAGTTACGGCTCTATTTTTAAGCTAAAGCCCGCTCTTTTTTTTTTGCTATTGCGCCTATTAAGAAAATAAAGAAATTAAAATGGAAACCTAAGTTTCACCAAAATAGAAAACTAGAAAAGAAAAAACAAAATAAATAAATAAAAACACGTCTCTTTTCTCTCCTTCTCCCACACCTCCATCTTTCTCTCTACTGAATCACCCTTTTCTCACAGCCAATACACCAACACTGGCGAAAGGTGAGGCTATGTCTATCTTAACAATATATCATGCCCTTCTCACAAACTGATGTTAAACTCTTCACTCTAATTTTCATGAACTCAGAACAACTCAAACTCTCATTTCTCTCTTTTTCTCTGAAGAAAAGCTAGGGTTTACCAACGCAGGTAGAATTAAACTCTTTACTCTCTTTCTTCTCTTTGTGAATTTGGTTTTTTATGTTTGTTCATAGTAGCATTTGCTGCCACTGCCGCTTTTAAGGTGACTACTTTCTCACCTTCCTCTTCCGTTTCCATTAGCAATGAAAAGAGTGAGCTTTTCTTAAAACTTGAAAAGGAGTGAGCTTTTGACAAAAGAAACTTGTTTTTATTGATCTACTGGTTAAATAAGATGGAACTCTACATCATGAACTTAAAGTTAAGGATGCGAAGACTCTTCTCTTCGGTGAGAAGCCAGTCACTCAGTCACTATTTTCGGCTGCAGGTATGCTCGCTTGTCTTTCTATGTGATTTTATTGTTTTGGATTTGTTTGTAGTTGTTTAATTATTTTATTGTTTGGTTAGGAACCCTGACGAGATTCCATGGGCTGATACTGCAGCTGAATATGTTGTTGAATCTCCATTGCGTTTACTACTAAGGACAAAGTCCGCCGCTCATTTGAAGGTTTGCTTTAGTGTTCTAGCCTCCAATGTTTGTTTATATTGACCGATCGTGTTCGTGGGTTTGTAAATGTTTATAAAAGTGGGATTATTATATTATAGTTCATGAAATTGAGATTTCTTATTGATACTATTTTGAAATGAAATAGTTTTAGTTAGTTAATTCTAAAATGGGGTTATGTAGCTTGTTTCTTAGTATGTGCGGTGATCTGCGGTCTCACATAAAATGAAGTGACAGTTCAGAGTAGAATAATGATATATTTAAAAGTAATTAAAATTTGCTTGGTTGGATATCTACTTAAATACTACTAATAAGATTGAAATGAA